>NC_092503.1:105800559-108200559 GCF_047511675.1 Marmota flaviventris
TACTTCAAATAACTGTGTGCTGCTAAATGATGAATTAAAGCACAGGTCCACAGGCTTTTTCCTCTAAGTGATCATATAGTAAACATTTAGGTTTTGCAAATAACCTACTGTCTTTTTCAATGTTATTTTTAATTTTTTCTCCACTCTTCTACATTTTCTCCTTACTCTTTTAAAAATTCTTTGAAAAATGAAAAATAAATCCCTATCTCTAGGATTAAACAAAAGCATGTCAGGGGTCAGATCTGGACTACCCACCATAATTCTCCGACTCTTGAACCAGAAAGTTATATACCACTAGAGGTGGGTTTCTTCCCTTTTCAAAACTCCAAATTAACCATGTGTACATTAATGACCTTCTGTGTGTGTGTGTGTGTGTGTGTGTGTGTGTGTGTGTGTTTGTGTATGTGTGTATGTGAGGGAGGAGAGAGAGAAAAGTGTTAACAAAAATAGGAAAGAATAATTAATAATAATGAGATTGTATAATGTATTCTTTCAGTCTAATTTTTCACTCTTTAACTCATGTTATATTACCAGCTTGCAGGTAAATGGCCATGCAGACTCCAGGTAGATGAAATTTCAGAAACAAGTGTAATTTCCAAAAGAGTCACTGCACAATCTAAGTCCTCAACTCTGTACCTCCTTTGAAACTGCCAATAAAGCAAAAGTAAAATCCTAAACCAGATGTAGTTAAAAAGGATAGAAGATCACAGTGTTTGCAAAGAGTTCCAAGGAGTCTGGAATATAAAAACTTCATTCAGTTTAGGGACACAGTTTTTTTTTTTATTGTTTGTTCATTGGATTTATAGATATTCATTTATTGTTTTTTATTGGATCATCATTGGATTAAATTTTCCAGGCTTAGGTTGGAAACTAAACAGATGCTTCTCAGTTTTAAATCTAGGTAAGTATTTAATGATTTCACACAGTGAAGTGGCAACATTGCAGGATATATATGGATGCATGGTAAAGCTTTTATATTCCAGAAAATCCATAGTATTACATATTTGTGTGCAAAATCAACTAGATAAGATAGACACGAATGCCGTGTCTTTTTTTAACATATGGGCACTTAACCACTGTGCCATCTCCCCAGCCTTTTTATATTTTATTCTGAGACAGGGTCTCGATAAGTTATTGAGGCTGGTTTGAATTTGCCATCCTGCCTTAGCACTCAGAGCTGTGGAATTACAGGCATATACCAACCCACCCAGCAAAATGTTGCTTTCTAATACATACATCTCCTCACATATTTTCTCAGAATGTCACATTCTTTTTAAAATCAAATGACAACCTTTGATTCTGTCCCAAAGTTTGCATGCCTGAACATGGGCACAGTACAGTGCTCTCACACACTGTTTAGGAGACCTCTTTAAGTCAGTCTAGGACCACCAAATGATTCTAGGTAAGAATCTCTCTCCAAAAACAAATGGAATGATTATGATGTGGTTACAATATTTTAGGCCATACTTTATAAAAAAGACAATGAGTCATAAAATGTAAAATTAAATGTATAATTATACTACATATGATTATTAATTTATGATGCTGAATATTTTTAATCATGATGATTGCTTTCTGCCAATTTCATTTAAGTAAAATACTCTTTCACATAGTAGTGACTGAACTAAAGGCTATCCTTTTATTTACATTTAGTTGTGGTTAACTTTATTTACTTATTTTCTAGTTCTTGGGATTGACCCCAGGGCCTTGTGTATGCTAAGCAGGAGCTCTGCCATTGAACCACACCCTGAGCCCAATAGTGGTTACTTTCAATTCAAGGTTTCTCTATATTTATTATCCCATCTTTATTTTGTAAGAGTTTTAGATTTTCTTTTCCAGATTTTCTTTCATCTCTTGGGGGACTTCACCCAAATAGGTATGTTCTCTTGTTATATCATAGTAATGCTTACATTTTACTCAAAGGAAAAAAAAAAGTGTGTGTGTGTGTGTGTGTGTGTGTGTTGAAAGATGTAAAAACATATGTAAAAAGTGCTCAGAGTGTCCAGGTGCAGTGATGCATGTCAACTACTTATAAGGCTGCAGCAGAAGGATCACAAAGTAGAAGCCAAACTTATCAGCCTAGACTGTCTCAAAATGAAAAATAAGAAGGGCTGGGTATGTCACTCAATTATAGAGCTCCCCTGACTTCCATCCCAGTACTGGAGGGGAAAAAAAAAAAAAGTGTTCAGATTCCGAGTTTGTTCACTGATACATAGTTATTCTTTCTTGATGGCTTCATATAATACTTTCCCTTTTCCTTGAAGTTAGACATGGCTTTGTGATTTATTACAATAATGTGACTAGATGAGATGTTTATTATTTTTAAGTGGAAGCAATAAATTACCAGAGTTCATCTCTCAGCTCTTCCGCCTGTCAAAATGATTCTGGAAGCACTGTGGGGTCTGCCATACTGGTCCATAGCATGGAGGTCAGCTGGTCAGAAACTATCCCCAAGTGGAACTTCCGTGAACAAGAAACTAATCTTTCTTGTCAGCTATTAAGAATTGAGAGTGTGCTAACATTCACTCAATCCTATCACATTATGTCAATCATGATGCTTTTTCTTCTTCCAAGATATCTCTTAGTCCATGCTTCTACATGTAAACAACTGTGACTAAAGGCTGATTTTAGCTTTACAAAAGTACCAACACTAAGATGAAACTCACACTTTTAAAAAAATTTTTTTTAGTTGTAGATGGACACAATACCTTTATTTTATTTATTTTTATGAAACCCATTTATTTCTAAGAAAATGGGAAATCTGAGTCCTTAAACTCACAATTTTCTACCAGCTATGGATGAAAGCATCAAAATCTCTTTTGAAAAATTGTCCTATAATAACTATATATAGCAGCTCAATTCACAAAAGCTAAACTATGAAACCAACCTAGGTGTCCTTCAATAAATGAATGGATAAATAAAATATGGTATATACACTCAATAGAATATTATTCAGTTTTAAATAAGAATGAAATTTTGGCATTTGCCAGTAAATGGATGGAGTTGGAGAATATCATGCTAAGCGAAATAAGCTAATCCTTAGAAACCAAAGGCTGAATGTTTTCTCCAATATGCAGATGCTAATTCACAATAAGGCGGGGTGCACTAGAGAAGAATAGCCTTACCTTAGATTAGGTAGAGGGAAGTGAAGGGAGGGGAGGGGATGTGGGGATAAGAAAGACAATAGAATGAAACAGACATTATTGCTTTATGTATATATGTGACTACATAACCAATATGATTCTGCAACATGTACACTGAGAAAAATGAAAAAGTATATCCCATCTATGTATGATATATCAAAGTGTATAAATTCATTCTACTGAATTGTATAATTAAAACAAATAAAATTTTAAAAAGATGTATTTAATATACATAATGTGAAAATGGAGTCCCTCGTAGTCTCCCTAAGTAAATATGAATTTGAAACATGTGTTCCTATGTTATAATATTAGTCTCCCTTTTGTCTGTAGTCTGAATTTAGTCCTGATGTCTGAGCATTTTCATACAGAGAATAATTTTTCCATTTATCCCCTGTGAAACTGAATTTTCTAAGAGGAATCTGTTAAGATTGACTGTGAATAACATAAAATATTGATGATTATAATTTAGATACTTTACTCTTAAATATGTTTCCAAAAATAAAGTTCATCTTTTATACTGTAACTTTATTACTAAAACTGAGCATTTCCTTAATCAGTATTAGGACTAATGCTCTAAAAGATTAAATTAGCCATATAAATTTATTTTCCAACTAAAAATAAAATCATTTTATATTAGTATTGAGCCCAATATTTTCAAAAAGTACAATAATATTTTATTCCTAATGAAAATTTGCTTGAGTAAAAAAGTAGTTTTTAAAATTATATATAGAAAGTCACCAATAACTACCAAATGGAATTGTCACAAACCTATTATGAATTCACTCTTCTGTTATGAAATACACAGAAATTATTTTAATATCCTTTTTTAGCCACATACTATTAAATTACTGTTACTAACTCATGAAAAGGAAACTTATTTTTTAAAAGACAAGAAAGCTAAATTTCCACTACATTATTCTTTGTGGATTTGATAGACATAACCTTATTCATGAGTTGTTTGTTCAGATGCCAGCACAGCATGAGTGTTGCGAAAAGCAATTCACTTCTAAAAGTAAAAAGCTAGAGGGCTTACTTTAGATATTTGGGCTCTGAATTTGAATGTTATGTGTTTCCAGGAAACTCTGGAGATCACAGCAGTTCAAAGAGGCCTCAGATACTGAAGTCAATCCAATCTACTTCAGTTTAGGACCAGGAGTCTGGCTTGAAAAAGAACAAAGTTAATCTTAAAATAGATCCATTAAAACAGTGATGCTACTTTGCATATATGAATTCCAGTTCTAGCACTCATTCTGGTCTAGCTGGATTTTACTAAGTTGCTCAACCAAATTCACAGAATTTACTCTCTCTCTCTCTCTCTCTCTCAGAGCGAGAGAGAGAGAGATAAAAATATATATATACATCTATATAGAATATATATACTTATATGTAAGTGTGTATATATGAACTCTAAGTATATATAATGTAAGTATAGTATGCTTGAAGGGGGGTGTTTGTGTTTTTTCAATATTTATGTGTTGAAGAACTAATCCCCAAGTGAAAAAACGATAAAGATTAAATGAGGTCATGATTGTGGGATCCTGGAAAGCAAATGAAAAGACAGAACTCAAAGGAAGAACATTTTATTTTGGTTCACAATTTCAGCCATAGTTGCTTGGTTCCATTGCTTTGGGGTTTGTACCAAGGCAGAAACATCGTGACAGAAAGGCATGGCAGATTTTCATCTCATGGCCTCTACCTCTAGGCCTCCAGAAACCACTGACAGAAAAGAAGGGGCCTGAGACAAGAAGTAAACTCCCAGATCATGCCCCCAAACTTCAACCTACCTCCTACAACTAGGTTATATCTCCTATAGTTTCCATTACCCACTGATAATACCATCATCTATGAATCCATCATTGGGTAATCCATTGATGAGGTGAGAGTCCTTATGTCCAATAACTTCCCAAGAACCCCATCTTTAAACACTGCTGCACTGAGGACCAAGAATTCAACACATGAATCTTTCGGGGATACTCTAAGTCCAATTCATTACCAAGACAGACATCTGCAAGCCAGGAAGATGACCCTCAAAAGAAATCTAAATCTGCTGGTATCTTGGTAATAGACATCCAGAATATGAGAGAAGATTTTGTTTTTTGAACAGCCAGACTGTGTATTCATGAGCTTTTTTAAAAGAATGTTTTTGTTTTTATTTCAACCTAAGCTGACAAATTTCAATTGAATGCAATTACCGATAGTTTCAGTTACTTGAGCAATAAATATAGGTATAATATTTGCTAAGATCCAGGCAATGTGCTAGGATACAGTAGCAAAAAGACAAATTTCATGTTTCCATACATATATGAATAACAGATAAATGAGAAAAGTAATACACTATGGAATGCCAGAAATAAATATTCTTATTTATGTAACATGCTTATGAGAAAGAAAATGGCTATAGAATTGCTGTAACTGGGGTTCTCTTCCTTCTGCTTGGAGTGGTTTTCCAAGTCCAACTTCACTCCTAAACAGAATGTAAAAATACCAAAGAATGAAAGGAGGTAAGCATATTTAATGAAGAACTAGAAAATAATTCAGGTGAAACAAAGTAAATAGAGGAGCAGTGGAGAATATTGAGATTGGGAGATGTGAGATGGGGTAGTTAGGGTCATAGGATTACATTAAAAATATATTGTGTGTGGACTAGAAGTATTGAAAGCATTATGTGCAAGGAACATATATAATTTACATTACATTTATTTGCCCTGAATACTTAGATAGTGAGAGCTTTTGCTCATAAGAGGAGGCATCCAGGAAGCAAATCACTATTGTGGTTAGGCCGTTTGAAGTGCTTACTAAAATTTTAAGATAAACTATCATTAAGGCAACAGGGCATGTACAACTAGAGCTTAAGGAGAAACCAAGCACGGAAAAGGGAGAATGTATATTGTTCTTTCAGTGCATCTAGATAAAATGAGCTAGGTGATAAATGTAGGAAAAAAAGAAAACTCTAGGACATTGACTTAGAAAAATTTAGCATCAAATATCACGAAGAGTGGGCTTCCAATAACAAAGGAAAATCAGGGCATTTAGCTTTTAAATATGATCAAATTTTTTAAGGTAGAGTCTGGAACACTGTTGGTTTCAATCTCCATATACCCACATTTTTTTTGGAAAAAAATTTATTCATGTGTAATACTGAGGATTGAACTCAGGGGCACTCTACCACTGGATTACATATGTCATTGCCTTTTTTATTTTATATTGTGAGGCATGGTCTCAATAAGTTGCTCAGGCTGATCTTGAACTTGTGATCCTTCTGCTTCAGCCATCAAGTCACTAGAAATTTCTTAGGATTTGTTCGGTAATGGAAATATACAAAATCAATAGAGACTAAAACAAAATTTTAAAGTTGTTTGTCTTTTCCATTCTCCACAAAGACCTGAGATGTATGCAGTTTATGGCTAGTGGAATAGTTCTTTTCAATAAGGGAACTTGGAGCTCTGGCTTCCAGCTCAGCTAACCAATCTTCCATTTATAGAGAATAGCTGATCTAGAAAGAATCCAGAGAGAATTCTAGATAATGCATTTCATAGAAGATGATGGAAAAATGAAGAAGGGCATATGTTCCAGCTTTCATTTCAAGAAGATTCCTGGAACTGCCATGGAATAGCTCTAATAATCACTGGTCAGAAATGGGCTAGATGGCATCCTGAGCTCCAAAATAGGTGAAATAATGTAGTATTTAATCTGGACATTATTTACTTGACTAAGATTCTATTACTAATAAAGGAAAGTGGAGAAATAATCAAGGAGGATTTTGTTAATTATAAGTAATTCTGTTTTGATGATGACATGACAATCATTTTCAGATGGAAAATAAATTGACACAAGTTTTAAAAGACTAGAGGAGATATAATAAGTGACAACAATAATTTAGTTCATCCTTTTCCAAAAATTCTAAATTCTGGAATTTATCTGAGAAAAAATATAAATTACTTTGGCAATACTTTTGTGAACATTGATATAGCAGAATATTGCAAACAACCTGTTCTTATCAATAGGACAGTGCCTAATAATCTATTGTACTTTTCATAAAATGCTTTAGTGCTTTATTAAACATAAGCTAGATCTATGTATTATAAGAAGTGGTATATAATATATTGTTTTGCAAAAATAAAACTTTATAGAATGTTGTCATGATATTTACATTAAAGAAACAATGATTGGAAATTAATATATTTTAGAAAGGGTGAAGGGACTAATTTGACTCAGCTTAGACATTTTTTTTTTTGCCATGGAAACTGTAATTATTTCCTATGAATGCTGAAGATCACAAAATCACTAAAAATCACAAAACCTGACCTAGAAACTATAGTACAACTCTGTGAGGCATCTTGATACAAGAGAAGAGGAAATAGGGACCTACAGTGCTCTGGGGGCATTTACTGTAAGAGTCTAATTCTTCAGGACATTTCAGCAAAGTAGTTTTAGTTCCCTTCATTATATTGCTGATGAGAAGTGAAGCTCATGGACTATCAATAACTTGTGCATGGATTTACATTTGTTAAGTAGTTGGTAAAAGAAAAAAAAAATCAAATCCCTATCCTTTCCTCTACACTTTCATCCTTGGGAAGTTGTAACTAATAGCACATACCGCAAGAGCATTTTGGCAAAATGATTTGACTAAAGACCAAAGATAATTTTATAAACAGATTGGTACTCGATTTTTTGTGATTAATATTTATTTTATTCTTGCACAATACATGTTTCATGCTTAAAAAATGTTTGAAATGCTATGTAGTCTTATCATTGTTGCATAAAAGGCTAAAAAGAAAAATGTATATAAACCTTTTGCACCTCTGTTTATAACTGAAAATTGATTATTTCACTCTGACTGCATACGTCAGGCCCATATGTCTGTGAACATCAACTTTTTTGAATGCACCAAGTGAAATTAACCATACACTTGCCTTAAAAAATATAAGCAATTTGAAGAAAATGATAATTTTGTCACAAAATGGAATATAAAGTAGTAATTTCATAACCCACTTGAATCTAATGTATGAAATATGATATGTCAAGAGCTTTGTAATGTTTTGAACAACCAATAAAAAAATAATTATAAGGGCATGTGAATCATACTACATACTCTTATTTGTGTTGCTCAGTTTGAATAATCGCTTTTCTCCTTAATTTTAGTTTATGTTCATAAATTTCACTCTATTCCAATGATTATGTCATTCCCATTAATTTAATATTTTTAACTTGAGTGATTTTACTACAATATTAACCTTTTTCCAAAAAAATATAAAGTACTATACCTTCCCTTATCATCAACTGCATGTATGTTTGCTTTATTCTTAATAAAAAATTCTACCATCAAAAAAAAAATAAAGTAGTAATTTCAACTCCAGATTAACATGTATAATATTTAATAAAAAATATTTCGGGAGAGACCTAGTAAATGGACATATAAATAAGTAACAATCACCTGAATATCCAATTTGGTATTTCACATTCACATGATAATAACTAACATCATAGTTCAGGAAACCCTGGAATTATGGAGAGATTTATTTCAGTAATAAACTAAGTAATGTACTATCTCCAGCTATCAATAACTATTCAAGATATAGCATGTAGGTTTTAATAGAGTAAATCCCTGATAAAATACAAGTTAGAGCTATAAATGTTTAACTCTAGTCTATTGGTTCCTCTGGGAGGTGATGCTATCAGTCAACAAAACCTGGTATTTCCAAAAGATAAAACAAAATTACAAACAGAAAAACAACAGCTGGCTGGAGGATGGAGAAAAATAGGTTTATGTATCTCACAATTCATTTAGGATTAAGAAGAAATATGATCTCAGATGTTTAGAAAATTGCATCTGCAAATATAAATTAGGTTTTAAATCTTTTTTCACAATTTCATTCAACTGAAGAAATCCATAAGCAACATAATACTCCATTTGAAAACTTTTGTCATTTTTATTTGATGGCTCTGTATGGCATTCCCACATAGGAATGTACAATTATAAGATAACCTGTACCAGACAGATTTGTTAGAATTTTTTTTAAAAAATTGAACTATAATCTATGTTTATTAAAATCAAGTAAACATGCCTTTCATCTCACATTGTTACCATTTTTATTGTGTTGTGAATACATATTCTCTTAGTAAATTTCAAGTATGTGGTGCAGTTTTATTGACAATAGTTACCATGATGTATGTTAGATTCCTAGAATTTATGGATCTAATAACTGAAAATTTGTGCCCCTTGACCAACATCTCTTTCCTCCATCCCCCAGGTCTTATCAAATAAGATTTTTTTTTGTTGGTTTTATTTTCTTCAGTTTTTTTTTTGTTGTTGTTATTTGTTTTAATAGTCTAGATTACTTATGTTTTCATCTCTTTCCAGAAATTCTAGAATTTCTGGCAAACATTTAATAATTCATAGATTAGTATGAAATACATTGCTTAGGTAAAATAAAAGATACTCACTATACTCAACCACCAGTGAGTCCTGAATGAGGGTACTTCCGAGACCTTTCTTGTATAGAGTTGGTGATAATTTTGAATTTTTTCAGCTTTAAGTGTAATTTTAATAAAAGACTATGGATCAATTTCTGTTCCTGATGAGGGATGACTCACCTGTTTAGGTTTGTAAAGATTTTTTTGGTTATGCCTGGTCACCACTCAGAATGGATGATGATTAGAAATGGCAACACGTTAACTGATGTGGGACATGGAGGCTTACGTATTAAAGAACCAGATAAGAAAGTAAACTAGCAGTAATAACCTTAGTTATCTTTCATTAAGTGGCTTCTCTGCTTTAAGTACCATGCTGCTTTTTGTTTGAATTATATCTCTTAATTCAACCTATAGCCAATGTAGTATATCCAAAAATCCTATTTTATAATACTTAAAAATTATATCACAGTTCTTTTTCTTCCTGTCCTCTATTATACTTAATCTCTCACATTTTTGAGTTTCTTACTTCAAAATTACTCAGTTGCACGTCTGTCAAGGGAAAAAAGAAAGCAGCCTCTAATATATTGCTATGTACTCTATTTTTAAATCATCTACTTCCAACTTTAACCTCTTGAGATTCTAATTAGCAAGCAGTCTATTAAAACTGATCCAGGTAGGTCAGCATAGCATTCTTACTTGGGAGCTTTTTTTCTCGCAAATTCTCCCTTTTCCAATCCATGTCTGCTAAAATTTCTAGTGAAATTTGGTTATTGTTTACCACATTTTCCTTAAACCAGTCTTCTCTCATTCCAGATGATGCTATTTCATCAATCACTTCTTTTTTCTCCTATTTCTGATACTAGTGATATCCACCATACTCATTTTTCAATAACCTATGTTTTAGACTCTAAATTAGCAACTCATTAATTTACATACCATCACATAGTCGGAACTATCAAGAATTTTTTGGAGACAAACTTTAGTTTGCACACCAGCTTTTATCTCAATTCTAGTCTGATGATTCCTACTTCCTGAAGCAAATTTAACTTGGATTTATGTATCACATCAGTGAATATGATACAGCTAAGTAATTTCTGTTGTTTTGTATCACAGTAATTTTACTTAATTCACAAAGGTAAATTATCATTCTCTATATATCATCCCAACTCCCTATCCCAAACAACACTAAACACTTTTCACATGGAAATAAATGTATCCTGTATTATGCACTTCCAAGAACTTGTTACAGTGGTCTATCCATAGCACACAGACATTAAATAAATGGCAATTGATTGACCAAAGGATTGAGTAAATTAGTTGTTACTTATTAATACCCTTTATGCTTTATGTTCATCAATCAAAATAGTATTTGTTCATTTATGAGGGAATTGTTATTGTTACTAGGACAGACCATGAACAAGGATAAGAAGCCAAAGTAAATATTGCCCTATTCAAGTCAAATAGCTATATGTAGCAGACTAGGTAATTTTTCAGTTCTGCTTCAAGCTATTTTCATTATTCCAGTTTTTATGTCATTTTTTTTCAAAAAAAAAAAATGTTGTTAGGTTACTAGGTAACTGTAATGGGCCCAGTGGTGTGTTCTTAAGGCTAGTATATAACTAACACCACTCTGGACAAGTGAACAATATTTTTATTTGATGTATCTCAAGCAAGTCAAAGTCCCAACATATTCAAGGAAGACTACCAGGCACCAAATTTGTATTTACTCTATTGCTAATATTTCTTGATCCTCAAAAGTCTTACACCATCAGTTCAGTTCCACTAATTAAGTGGCCCATTTGTTTACTGATGTCATAGCAATTAATATGGACTTTGTCTGAGGTGAGTATTTTTCCTGTTATGGCTGATATATTGTTGTATCTAAAACAATAACACGATTTGCATTTTAGGGAAATTAATAGCTCAAAAAGTTGAAGAAAAATCTTTGTAGAATTCATTACATTTCATACTGAAACTACATAAAATCATTAAATGTACATTTATGTGGCTGTCCTTGATGGATCAAAATATAATCACTTTCCTCATTTATTTGATAAAAAAGCATCCCAGAATTTCAATAAAAATTCTCTTGATAACTATTTCGAATGAATACACTATTAAGAGCATTGAATATGTGGAGATGTATGTTCATTCCTTGTCAGTTATCAGTCTCTCATGGCACAATTACACATTCAATTGCAAGATTAGATTCAGTGTTCCTTTCTCCATGGTTAGAGTTTTTGTTAGCTTTTTTTGTAGGTGTGACCAGAGGACCTGACAAGAACAATGTAGAGGAGACAAAGTTTATTTGGAGGTCAGAGTTTCAGAGATTCAGTCCATGGTCATCCAACTCCATGGCTTTGGCTCTGGGCCCAGGTGAAGCAGATTATCAAGGTGAAAGTGTGTGGCAGGAGAAACCAGCTCAGGACATGGATATAAGGAAAGAGAGAGAGAGAGAGAGAGAGAGAGAGAGAGAGAGAGAGAGCGCTTTGCTCACAAAGAATGAAATGTAAACCACAAAAGCCTAACCCCAATGACCTTCTCTAGTCATGTCCTACCTTCCTGCAGGTACCAGGGTTTAATCCATGTCCTGCTGTATTAATCCATATCTGTGAATTAACCCACTGATTAGGTTACAACTCTAATTGTTTAATAATATAATTGTTTCACCTCTGGTTCTTGCATTGTCTCACACATGAGCTTTTGGGGGACACTTCATGTAAATCACAGCAGCTAGATGTGGCTGACAAGAGATGTCACTTAAATCAAAGTGGCTAAATTTACTGCTAGAAGCTTCACAGTACTTTATTCTCATTCAGGGCTACAATTATACAATGAATAAGCAACCTTATGCTACAAGATATTTAAAATCTACAATCTTAAATATTATCTTAATATATATACATTATATATTATAATGTGTGATACATACACACACACACACACACAGGAAAACTGAGACAGAGGTTACCCTTGCTCAAGCTCATTGAATCATTTAATTTTTCTTTCAGAAGTATTCATTTTCTATAGCTATATATGAAAATGTTTCACAAAATTTAGTGGCATAAAACAACATCCATTTATTATCCTACCATTTCAGTAGATCGGAAATCTTGAATGCGGCATGTTTGGTCTCTCTGACTAAGGTCTTCAAAGGCTGAAATCCAAGTATCGGACTGGGCTGTAAGCTCAAAGATTTGGGGCAGAGTTAAAGTCTTTACATCTATAAGACTGTGTTCAGTACTTGCTGCTGACTGCCAACCAAGTATTGATATCGTAATTCCTAGAAGTTGCCTACCATTCCCAACTGTGAAGCCATCCCTACAATGTAGAGTTTCTTAATTTCTATCATCTCCGAGTTGTGGATCCTCCTTTAAATGGGCTTATATGATTATGTTGGGCTCATCCACTTTTAAGAAAGGGGATTATACAAGTGGTACCCATCTGAATGAGAATCCTAAGCATCATCATAGAATTTCACCTACCAAACCGAGTCATGACCATGGGGTTCCTCACTCCCTGTCCAAGTGTTTTTATCTTGATATATCAAGACTGACACATTTACCTACCTCATATCATCGTACCACCCTGTTTTTTCTTTTATTTCCAACAAGAAAAGTCAGAAATCTAAAATTAAGCAGAAATTCATTGGGAGGTATTAGATAAACATTTTAACTTAAACAAGTGCATATCAATTCAAATTTCTTAGATTGTAACTGTTTATAACATAATTATAGTGCCTAGAGTTGTCTTAAAATTCTATTAACCTGCATCATATATGATTAATAAATCCAAAAATGAATCTATCTAAGAAGCTACCACTACTCGCCATTAGTACTCAGGTCAGGCACCACCTTACCCTGTTCTTTAAATACTGCTTTGATGAAAGTGCAATTCAGGATTTTACTATCTACTGGCAAGATCAGAGAGCAGTAGACTTGCATAAAAGTTGTTTTAACAATAGATGAGGGGCCTTAAAGCTAAAAGCACAGTGAACTCTAGTCTCTCCCAAGTATTTCCAGGCATGCTACAGCTACAAATAGGTCATGAAATTGAGCTTCCTGTAGCCTTTGATCAAAGTCAAAAAATCCTTCCCTGGAGGTCAGCAATCTAGTGTCACAAGGTCATTTATAGAGTCTTAAGCTCTATCAAAATCTGAACAACTGCCAAAATGCTTTAGGCAAAAAGTGATTTTACTTTATTTATTTATTTATTTTTTTTAGAAAGAGTTCCAGACTGGCTTATTCTAGAAATATGTTTCTGCCTCACAATTCTCAGTTTTCTAAAAGTGATGTATCTTACAATACTATCATTTGTATTTAAGTCTTCACCTACACCAGAATGCGAATTGGAAAGGTAGCATTTGTTAGTAGTTTCTGATCTTCCAGTAATAAAAAGCCACTCTCTAGTTCTCTCTCAGTCCCTGCCACAAATGCATGTGTCCTTACTTGCTGCTTCATTTAAATTTGTTATAAATATTTATTAAGTTAGGAGTGAACCTGTCTTTTCTTCTACTTTCACTCATTTATCTTATTAAATGTCATGGGCCCCTAGACCTTCATAGACCACTTGATTGGTCTAATGTCAGGTGTGAACTTCAGTTTGATAATTTATTCTTTAGGTTTCTAACATTATCTACGAGCTTTCTGTGACTTAATTTCAACTGAAATCTATATTCTACCACATTTTGCTTGCTCAAAATTATTCCAGTGCAATATACACTTACCTTTTCAGTGAAGAAGATAAATACAGGAGCATGTGGTAATAATGGTCATGGGTTTTCAAAAAAGCAGCATCAGATTCTAGCTACACCACCATTTCATAGCATTATTTGCAGTCTGTTGAAGCATGTAGAGAACATGATCAGAATTTAATGAATTTCTAGGCCCTAGATTTAAAAATGCATGTCAAATGTTAGTTTTTCATTGAGAAGGTAGTGAAACTTCATGATAAATACATGATTAGATCATCAAACATTTGTCACTTATTCTAAAAGTAGTTTATAAATGGGAGAGAGTGTTCCCTAAAATCTATATTGAGGCCAAGGTATCTCTCATCCTTAAACTATGAATCAAGTGGGCCAAATTATACTTCACAAGGATATGAGGTATAGCTAAGATAGATTCAATGACTTCACTTAAATTGAAGTTTTTATGCAGTTGTTACATTATTAAAACTAAAATTGGTCATATGTGTGGGCAAAGATGGGCCAGTATATAAAGCTCTCTCAGGGTTGGTGGTATAGCTCAGTAATAGAGAGTTTGCCTAGCATATGCTAGGGACTAAGTTAAATGCCCAGCACTGAAAAATAAATAAGTAAATTAAAATAAATGTTTAAATGACTATGGTTTAAATAAGATTGGTATTTGGGGCTGATAAAATGCCATATGGTTTCAGAGATACATGAATATTACACTCAACTGTCTTGCTCTACACATATTCACCTTCTTGTGGTCCCCAAATAGCTTTCCAAATGCTAATTTTTGTGCTTACATCCCATACCACAAAGTTGCAGTGATGCAGAAAGATGGCGCCCTCTAAGAGTACTTCTTAAAAGTTAGACACAATAGCTCTCTATTCTGATTTTCTGAGCTTAGTAACATGGTGTTATCCATCAGCAGAGAAATACGGGAAATATATTTGTTCTAGATAAGGATATGTTCAGATAACATAGTCTAGCATTAAGGGAAAATGAACATAAGTATCGTGACTAACTTAGGGTCTCTGCAGCATCTGAACTATTTAACAAACTTCCTAAGTCTATCTCTGTCAGGTTCATGTACCACAGCATTGCCCAATTATTCTTTGACATAGTTGAAGTACATGCCTGAAAAAAACATGTTCACCTACTCTGAAAAAAAAAATGCAAAAATTAACAACACTTTATGAGACTGGGGATATAGCTCTACAGCAGAGTACTTGTTACTTAGCATGCATAAGTCCTTGAGATGCATCTCCAGCACTAAAACATACATACAAACACACATTTATTCATTTATTCATTCATTCATTCATTCATTCATTCATTCATTCATTCTCTCTCTCTCTCTCTCTCTCTCTCTCTCTCTCTCACACACACACACACACACACACACACACACACTAGGCCATTCTAGAAGCAGGCTCTCTAATTCTAACTTTACTCATAATTTTAACATCTTTAATGACCAGTGCTTACCTTTTGGCATATTGTAATTTTATAGACATTTATGTGCCCATTATGCAAGTTTTTATGATTAATTTATAGCAATCTATTCATCTGAAATTCTGTGGAACTCTGCACCTCTCTCATAAGAGCTCTCATGAATTAGTTTAAGTGATGTATTCATATATCATTTTGTCTTACTTGATTGTAAGTATTTGAGGAGTTTCATCTTATTCATTTTTATAACCTTTACAGAACTGGGCATGTTGTGCATTGCTATTCATTACATATACCTATAATAGGAATTTCCTAAGTATTACAGAACTAAGTAAATTAATTTATAAATTAATGAATTGAGTAGTTATGTTCTACATGCAGGTGGTGGCTTCTCTAATTCAAGTTCATAGGCACATAATCTTTGGATATTTTAGGATATAATGACACAAAGGCTATTTTGCAATTATATAGAAAATAGTTTTCATAGAAAATTTCAAACACTTCTCTTCACGTATTATTTTACATTTTCTACCTAGGGAAGAGAGAAGCTTTGGTTATATGAGGCAATGAGTCATCAAGCACCAACTGTACTTTCCTTCTGGATAATCAAATAGTGTGCCTCCTTCCCACTCATAGGCCTTATCCATGTGGGAAGGGTACTGTGCTCATTTTATCTGAAGGATGGGTAATTTCTATGGTGGGAAAGGTAAGCAGGAAGGCCCTTCTGACAATTTCCAAGCACTAGTCTCCAATTCACCTTTGACATGAATAAACCTGACACAGTTTAGTAACTCCTTTTAGCTACCTTTCAATTGGCTCAGAGCTTGGAAGGCACAGAAAAATTATTGTTATTGAAGATAGAAGGAACTTTTGGTTATTCTTAAGGCATTTGACAGTTCCAATCTATACCTAGTGTTTTAAACCTTCTGTTATAAAGCTAGAGTCTTCCAAGAAACAGACATCGTGAAGACCCCATCTTCAAACCCTAACTCTTGCCATCGAAACATTTCAGACACATCTCTCAGAGTAACAAGAATGATTTTATTGAGAGGATGGGTAAAGGGAAAGGGGACACTTTCAAGAGAGAGAGAGTGAGTCCTCTTAGGAGAAAGAGAATGTTTCTCTTACCAATGTTTAACTTTTTAACTTACAAAAATAGTCAATTAAATACAAGAGAGTTCCATAGAATTTCAGATGGATAGATTACTATAAATTAATCATAAAAACTTGCATAATGGGCACATTATTGGGGAACCAGGGAAGTTTTCAGAGAGTCCCACCCAAGTCCATCTCATGACTTTACTGACAGTAGGGTGACATCAGACTTTCAAGTCCCTATTTCTATGACAACTCTGTCACCTTTGGTCATGCTGACTGGTTCTAATTGGATTCTTAATCATTTTTACAGGTTTTATGATTAGGAGGAATTATCCTTACTTTGGAAAATCTGGTCTGTGACAAGGGTCCCAAATGTTGTTCCCTTCAAAGTAATTTGGGTTCCTCTTAACAATGTTATTTTTTGCCTGCATTTCCTTGCAGATAACAGGTAGTATGCTGAGGAATGTGATATATCCTATCCACTTAGGCCAGGCAGGACCAAGATAAATTGCTTTTTGGCCAAGAAAGCATGTGGGGGTCAGCACAGTGGCCCCATTTTATAGAACTATTCTCTTAATCTCATTTTCCCACCATCCCCATCTGTCTGTCACCTAACACTTCCTTAAGAATACATGTTACATTTCAGGGGGGTGGGGGGGGGAAGGAACTTCTAATGTTTTCAGCAGTTTAAGGTGGGTAAGGTATGAAAACAGGTTAAAAAGTTACATTTGTCTGGTTATAAAGATTCATACTACAAATATATATTTAGTCTGAACCATATTAAATTACCAATATTTAACTCTTTAATGTACAAAAATAGTCAATTAAACACAACTTACATGGGAAGAAACTATCATAAAGGGAATATTTTGAAAATGCTTCCTTTCCATTTACTATTAAATCATGATATTTTATAATAGTAAAAATACAATTATTAACTTTATGTACCTGTTATTATTTAAATGGTAAATATCTCAAATTAGGCTCTGAAAATGTTTGTATTTAATATATAATATCAGGAATAATATAAATGCACAATTTTATCTAAGTTACTTTGAGAGAACTACAGGCAATCATGAGTCAATTTCTTCATACTCTCTTCTCTGCAGGTACATTATAAATATTCTCCTTTCATTCCCTCTAGTATGCCAACTGTATTTTCAAACTACTAGTATATTTAGGTGCAACTGATGTGAAGTAACTGGAATGTTCTAATTTTGACCCTCTGTTATATGGTAATACAATTATATTTTAAGGCAGGAAAATATTTTTATTTCCTGGAAACATTTATATATTTAGTAATTCACCTTTGGTGAACCCAGAAAACCATAAATATTTAAGAACGAATTAAAGGGATTTATATCAAACTCTGTCCATTTGTTAAAGTTTAGGCTACCTTAAAAAACAATATAATTTAATGCACACAATTTGTTTCAATTACAATAACTTCAGGAACAAGTGCAATATAGTTTATCACTTAGGTTAAACAAAACTACAAGCAAACAAAATGCGAAAAAGTAGAGAGTGGAATAACATGGAAGCAAACCAATAAAAATACTTCAATTGGGTCAACTGATTTATTTGTATTACTTGGTCTACTTGTATTACCTGATCTTAGTCTTAATAATCATTAAGAGACATTTATTAAACATATTCGGCAATTTACAATAAAATAAATTTATTTCAAGGTGTAACATTTATTTAGTGGACTCTGGTCAATTTTTTAATTCCATATCAGACAGCACTATCTGGAAGACATTCAAGGAATAAATGAATGTGATCCCTGCTATCTAGGAATTCATGGTATTTTGGAGAGACACACTCAAATCATGTAGAAAACACACATGAGTGCTTTTGTCACTAATGATTGCATTGTAAAGAACCTGTTGGGATCCCAAAGAAAAATGATGAGTTCCCCAAATGCAAAAGTTGATGTAGATCTTGAGTTCTTCCTCCTTTGTACAAAAGATCTCTTTCAAACCTACTGCTCTAAGATTGAACAAATTTATCACCATTTGGGAGACTAGGCTAAAGAGAATGGTGTACAGGCAATATCGGCCTCACAATCAAAATTTTAATAATTCTAAAGAAGAAAACATGGGCTGGGGTTGTGGCTCAGTGGTAGAGTGCTCACCTAGCATGCTTGAGGCACTGAGTTCGATCCTCAGCAACACATAAATGTAAAATACAGATATTTTGCCCACTTAAAAAACTAAAGAAAAAAAATATTTAAAAAAACCCATATAGACTAAAAAGAAAAAAAAATGTCTGATTCTCCTGACATCAGTTCCTTTGTAAATCTTTCAGGATTTTGTTACCAGTTGACCAGTAAATAAATCTGATATCAATCAATTGACTAAATTTGTGGGAAAATATTTTGAGGAATATTTAAGGGAAATCAAGGAAAATATAAAGGGCAAATACAAAGCCTGAACATTTATAATCTCAATAAAAGAAATGGCAATAAAAATAAATCAGGGAATAAAATATTGGACTACTGAAAAGATTCTGCAACATAAAAGAATAAAACCATTTATTGAAATATCATATTTTTAAATACTTAAAATAAAAAAGCAAAACTAAACTGAAGTTTGAACTGATTTAACTTTAGTTCACATTAACTTTAGTTCATATTATTTCTATAAAATTGAAGAGACATGTAAAATATGAAATTAAAGCATGACTGGAATGAAAGACATGATTGAGAAGTAAATATAAAAATGAATTTGGGTAAGAAATATAAAGAACTTCAGTCAATTAATAATCTAACTAGGTAATAAAATAATAAGAAATAGCATAATTTGTACTATAAAGGTATAAGGTAATGTAAAAAGTAATCAATTTACAGAGTATATGCTTGTCAGAGGAATTTCAAAACTCAGTTAAAAGACAGAATATGAATACTATGAAAAATAAATAATGAAAGCTCAAGATACAGATATCATTAATTATTCCACAAATTACATACATGATAGCTGAAACTAGTCTTGACACACTGGAATATATGCAAGTAGATAATGGTTTTCACTGCATAGTAGACACCATAAATAATGAATTTAATGTGTCCTTGTGAAGTTTTTGAATTTACATTTCAAAGAAATAACAATGTGATCTAGATACAAGAAAACAAATACAGAGTGTCTTACAGTGATTTGAATTATGATTGTTTTTCTCTTTTACTTAGGATGATGCCAAAGTGATAAGATTTCAGTAGAAGTCAATCTTTGAATTTTGAAAAGTGTGACTATAAACTACTGATACTTCACAGTGTATTGCTTCTCTGGCTCTTCCAGCCTCCGAGTTCAACAGGCACTACTTATAGCTATGCTACTCTGATCACTGCCTGTGCCTTTATATGGCATTCTGCTTTGTTTTCTTCTTTTCTGTTAAAGAGAAGGAGGAAGAAGAGGGGTAGGGGAAGGAGCTCTCAATTGAATTTAGGGCCACTCAGATGATTAAGGATGGTCTCAATATCCTGAATGTGATTCAATTTGCAAAGATGCTTTTTACAAATAAGGGTCTATCCATAGATACTGGACATAACTTGTTTGGGTTTTACCATTCAACTCACCACACACACACACACACACACACACACACACACACACACAATTGAAATGTGAAATTAGGGGAAAACTATGGTAAGAAGCTATTGAAAATTAAAATGTTCCCACAAATTTTGGGAAAACTTTTGTGGCTATGATAAAGAATAGCATTTAGAATGCTTATGTTCATTTAATCAGTAAACAGCAATTATACTTAGTATGCATGCTTTTGCAGGCCAGTCAATGAATGACAGTCCCTGGTTCCTGAAAGCTAATCAGGAAACAATTTGTGTTAATGAATGTATCTATCAGTGCCAATCTATGAACAATATCCCCACCTCAATGAACATGATTCTAAGGGTAATGTCAGCCTACCTATGGCCCTGGAATTTTATCAATTCTTGAATTTGTGCTTCTCAAAAATCTCTATATAATGAGCAGTTTTCTCTGATTACACATGTCCTTCCTGATTGGCATGAATTTCTCATCCTGTAGTTAACAATGAAGTCAGCATTGTCTATTTTTTTTTTTTTTTTGCTGATGGTCAGTTCTGGTTTCATTATACTCTAAAACTACCATCTCATTCTAACACCTTTACATATTTATACATCCGCCCTTAATGATAATGATCGTCTTTTTGAAATATGTTGTAGTTTATACCACTGCATTTAATGTTTTAGAAATAATAGAAAAATAAAGTTAAATCACATTGTTTTAGGTTTGTCTCTTATGAATAGCAAATGGCTTATAATTCATTTCTTATGCTTGTGTCCCAATTATAACATGAAAGTTTGCAAATTAGTCATGTTACCTAGTATGTTTTTAAAACCTATGTTGTTGGATATATGGATTATAATCAAAAAGCAATTCTTTGGGTTTTTTGGAGTTATCCTGGATATTTATTCATACATGAACATAGGAAAGTTATATCGGATTCATTCTACTGTCTAAAGGCAATTATTTTATTCTCAATTTTACATGAGATAAATTCTACACCTAAAAGGAAAATTTTTGAAGTACAATGAGTGAGGTTTGGGAAAGGTCTAAGAATGTACAGTTTTTGACCTTTTTTCAAAGCAGAGTTTGGACTATATTTTTCTTTTCCTCATCCATGTAGAACCTGACTGACCTTGCAAGGGACATGAGAAAGAGGGGATTGATTACAATCACTCCATTGCCTGGGGTCAAATGGATATTGTGAAGTGCAACTTGCTATGTAAAAGTACTCAATTAATCAAAATAAAAATGGTGGTGAAAACAAAGACATCAAAAGATAGTAATAAACATAATTTGCTGTGTAAATATTTTTTTTTTCCAAAGGGTAAATAAAGCTTGACTTCCTTTGGGAGAAGTACATTTTAGATCTTCAAAAAAATATTCTGAGCCAGGAACAGTGACTCACACCTGTAATTCCAGTGACTCAGAAGGTTGAGATTAAAGAATTTCAAATTCAAGGCCAACGGAAATATTTAGTAAGTAAGTAATTCAGACCTTGTCTCAACAAATTTAAAAAATATAGTCTATATACCTCTAGTGTACTGCAAAAAGCTTAATTCGTTTTTACTTTAATACATCTAGTGCATAGCCTTTTGAAGACATTCAAAACATCTTATTCTATTTAATTTTCTATTGTGTTGAAAGATATTTTTTTGCCTTTCAAGCCAAAAATTGTCAAATAAACAGAAGCAATATTTCTAAAAAAGGGAGTATTTTTCAGCTGTATTATTACTAGCTATTTTTTATTTTTTCCATTGTAACTGTAGGTATTTCTCTAAAAGAATTTCAAAGTTTCCTTACAGTACATTTATTAAGATTCTCAGAGAAGAGAATTATAGGCTTTGTGTACAATCTCTGGGAGCACTGTTCTGGTGCATAATACACATTGAGATTCCTAAAGACACTTCTGAATGTATGATCTATCAATGAAAAAAAAAAATCAAATGATTAAAATTACTTAAGAACTTTGTTCCTTGTTGTGCCAAAGAATTAGGGTCCATAACACTTGTTCCACAATATTATCTAACTATGAGATTAATATTGTGATCAATTCAGCAAATCATACCTAATCCATAATGACACACTCTAATTCTACTAAAGTTTCCACAGCTGTTCTGTCCCTCTGTGATAACATTGTAATAATATTGGTCTTCTTTATAATTACAAAATACAGCAAAACAGTCTAATTTATGACATTGGTATACAAAACATAAGATCATCTATTTTTATCCAAAGCGCATGATTCAAATTCTCATAAAACTTTTAAAAAATAAAAATGAAAAAGTAGACATAGAGAAAAAAGCAATACAAACCAATACAGCCTAAGTACATATATGAATGCTAATTGAGATGAACATCATGATTTCATTATGTTATGAAATTTATTATTTACTAGAAGTTGATAAATTTCTTTTGTTATTCAAAAAATGAAAAACGGGCATTGCTTGTCTATAAAGCAAAAAGATAAAGAGGTTCATCTGGTGAGTAAAATATCTAGCTTTGTTCCTACATGAGAATAGAAGAATGAAGGTAGTGGCTAATGATGAGGATCAGCTTTCATATTGTACATTTCAAATGCTCTCAGTAAGAAGTCTATATATATATATATATGAAATATTGTGCTATTTCACAAAGATATGAAAGAATCATGTTAGCTTTGGAAGGATGAACAAGTGGGGCCTCTTTGCCCCTGGAATTTTACACACACACACACACACACACACACACACACACACACATTTATAAATATATAAAGTAAATATATTTTGTTTATAAAATTTTACTTTTAAACATTTTTAATTTATTTTAAAATTCTTTCTGAAAATATGTTTCTCTTTCCTTTTTATAAGTCAGAGAAAATAATGAAGCTTGTATAATTGCTCCAGGATTTAAATAATATTATATATACAATACATAGAAGTATACATGCATCACATCACTCAGACTCTTTGGTGGTCCTTGATCTAAATAGTGCAACACATCATTCCACAGCTTTAGGGCCACATTGCCTATGATGAAGAGAAGATTTCACAAATCTTGAATGTATGCAGAAAGAATGTTCTAAATACAGCATTATGACAAAACAGAAGAGGTTGCTATGGGTTTGTTTTTTTTTTAATTAAAATTTCTAAAGAGGAGACAACATTGAAGCAAGATCTTAAAGGATGAATAAAAGTTATTCAGCAGCTTTGTGCTACTGTATAAAACTATGAAAATGCACAACAGTTTCCAAGTACCAGAAGCATTTGACACCACCGTAGTAGCAATTTATAGAAGGCAAGTAGTGTGTACATGCCTGATTTCTTAGTATCAGACCTAAAATTCATTCTATTGACTTAAAAGTGAAAGAACTTTGTTAGAAAAAATTATGTAGAATACAATCATCAGAAGGTTCACTGAAAAGTTTTTCTTGCTAAGAAGCCAAAAACTTAGAAACTGGATGCAGTTAATTCTGCATAAGTTTGATTTTTTATAGGTTTCCTCAGGTGATCCAATTAGTTTATTTAAATGGATCAGTGGTTTCATCTACCCCAGGGATAGTTCAGCCCTGCTATAGCATGATTCCTCTGGGATCTCTACTGAGTGGTCACTAATCACTCTCCATTCTGGCTGAATGAAGCAGAACCATCTTAGTTCTCTGACTTTTGGAAATTGTTCAGCTTCTAATCTCCAGTTGTCTTTTATCTAGTTTTGTGGGGTTTAATGCTTCAAATAAGCAACTTTTTAACACATTCTAAATTGATACCTATACAGATTTCTGGGAGTATTTTTCGGACTAGTTCTTATTTCTGGAACTCTTCTCCCAATGTCCAATCACTTCAGTGTCCTCAAATTCCAAATTGCATCTCCTAAAATTGCAAAAAAACTCAGCATCTGGTGAACTCTGTTTGGGTTCTTCCTCCCTTGGTCACCAAAACAGCATAGATACCATCACATTTTTATTATCTCCAGGTACTTAGTCATGCCTTGCCCATTTTCAAATCTCTGAACAATTATTTTTACATACTTTTCCCTTTTTCTAGTTACTCATAGTAGATGAATAATTGTGGTTTCTTTTTCTTTTTTTAAAAATTGCATCTTGGTCTAAAATAAAACTCTTTTGAGTTATTTTAAATTTTTCTCTACCTTAGGTCCGGCTAAGGCATCAGAGAAGAGTAAGATATTTTCCAAAGCTCATTCTGTTAACCTTTTCTTCATAATTTTCTGGGGTCTTTTTAAAATGAAGATTCCAATACACTAATCAAAATATCTAGGGGTGTCGCTGAAGTATTCATAGGCTTCCCCAGCAGATTCTTAGGCAGAAAAATGATTACAAACTCTTAGAATAAGATATAGATAAGCAAAGATATGGTTTATAACTTCCTTATGTGTGCCCAATTGAATAGATAATTGACCTATAAAAATATCAGAGCAATTAATGTACCTATATTTTGAACATTCTACTTAGGAATATTATAAATAAAACACAAGAAACCTGTTTGCTCTAATTGCTAATTATGGGTTTTACATGTTATAAAACATCACTTTTAGAAATGCTATAATATGAAAAATAATCTTTAACTGCATAAAATTTTCAATGACCATTAAGATGTGGTATAATGTGCTCTCAAACAATGGAAAGGAATTGAGGGAAAATTCTGGACCCATTCTAGTTTTCATAAGTTACTCTGAAACTGAAGAAAAGCAAAAAAAAAGTGAACAATATTAATTAGGTATTTGTATTGTTGACATTTATGTTTGGGGAGGTAGAATAATAAGAAATGTAACACTTGAGCAAAAGGCAGGACAAACACAATAGCAATCAGGTCTTTTGGAAGACAGACAATAGTGATTAATACATCTGAGTGGGAAGTGTTAGAAGACATAAGAAATAATCTTTTCTATTTTACAGCCTGTTCTGAGTTATACTTGCAAGTCAAATGAAATCATTCCAAAGTAAATGAGATCTTACATTAATATTGATTCATTTCCTCCTTTTAAGAATAAATATCAAAGAATGATCTTGGGTAGGAGACAAAGGGGATATGAATTTGTTCTTTTTGTATATTTCCGTATTTAGAATATTGGTTAGTACCAAATTATGTTTGGGAAATGGGATGGTTTCTGCCAAAATTTTACTCCAACTACTCCATTTTTATACATTTTTTGAGAAGAGATTAAATTGGCTATTTTTTGCATGCCATTTTTAATGTCAAATTGTTTGATGGAGGTGGAAGTTCACTAAATTAAGAGAACCCATGCTGCTGTCCACCATTTCTTTCAATTTCCTCAGATTGGAGTAGTGTTTTTCTCCTGTCAAAAGGTGAAAGGACAGAAATGCTTTCTTATTTAGTCAGTGCCTTGGCTACCTTTTTTTTGTGTGTGTGCTTTTTTTTTCAAAAACATACTTCATATTTCCTCTTTATTATATAAATATCAGTTTAACCTTTTAATGTAAGAATATAAATGTTTTAAGAGGATCTTTGTTATTATTTATACAAATTCACAAACAGTACAATTAATTGATAAAGGTCTCTGGGTTTCTTTAACTCCATGTTCTCGCATGTTGCTGTGGAGGATTCTAAAAAAATAAACAAACAAACAAAATCCAACAAAAATATACATCCTACTCAAAAGCGATTTTTTTTTTTAAAGCCACAAGTCCCAATCCCCACCAAAATAAAGTCATCTATTCCTCCATTTGGAAACAGATCTTTTTAAAACCCACAAACACCCATTTTATTAACAGAACACAGATAAGATGTGAATTTCAGTCTCCTCCCATTCACATTGGGGGTGGGGGCAGGGTCTCTTTTGAACAACTGAAGACGACTTCGTTTGTATTCTTCTGCCTGATTTAACCCCACCCTGCCTCACATCCATCTTAGTAAAAAAGGTGCATACCATTCCTCAAAAAGCAATGGAAAGGAATGATTGGATATTGCTGATTCACCTCTATGATTCACCTCTATGTTGGGGGAATTATTAAATAATTAAATCATTTAAATTATTAAATAAATAGATGGCATGTTTAGCCTGAGTTAATAATATAACATAAAAAGCAGCATACTTGGAAAGAATGAAGAGAGAGAGAAGCTTAGAGGACAGCAATTTACTAAAACCTTATATTTTGGTTTTCAAGTAAAATATTTCAGTTCTGCTTTACCAAAATAGACAAACTTTTCATTCCTCATATAACTATACTTGAATTAGACATTCTTAACATTTATTTAATAACTTTTAAAATTGTATAATAAGTTGAGTTTTATAGAAAAATTAGAGAGAATAAAAAGGTCTGTATAACCCACACCCTGTTTTTCCCACTGCTAAAATTTTATATAATAATGGGACATTTGTCACAACTAATGATATTCCTACACTATTTCATACATTTTATATGCATTTTCATTCCCTTAGTTGTTACCTAATATATGTTTTTTTTTCCCTTCCAGGATCCCATCCAAGTTACCACATTACATTTAGTGTTTGTGACTACTCGGCAACTCCAGACTATGACAGCTTCTCAGACTTTTCTAGTTTTTGATGACTAAGTCATTCTGTTTTGACTAAATGATTAACTGGTCAAGAAAAAAAAAAAAAGAAGCTTTGAAAAAAAATTAGATTTGAATTGCTCTTGTGTGTTAGTCATCATTTAATTACCCTGAGCAAAACACTCTGAAAAGAACAGTCCAAGGAAAGAAAAATTTATTTGGAGCTCATGGTTTCAGAGGTTCTATCCAAGGTCAGCCAACTCTAATGCTTTGGGCTGGGGATCATCATGGCAAAAGGGTGCAGCAGAGGAGATCTCAGCTCATGACAGCCAGGAAGTAGGGGACAAGGATGATATATTTCCCAGGGTCACAGCCTATATGACCTATATTCTCCAGGATGCCCCATCTGCCTATAATTACCACCTAGTAGTCCATTCAGCTATGTCTGAGCCTTGCTGCACTGGGGATCCTGCTTTCAAAACATGAGCTTTTGGGGAAACATTTAAGATCTAAACCATGATGCTTCAATGATCCTCTAGTGTATCATAACTTGAATTTTGGAGAAAATAGACAATGCTAATTATTCTCATTCTTGAGAGAGGTTGTGCAGTGTCACTTAAAAAAAAGATTTTGTCCATTTAAGTATGTACCCTTCCCCTAGTTGGTGAATTTTTTTTTAATAAACTCTTCACATTCCAACCAATATTAAGAACTTTCCAAGCAGTATCACTATTTATATTATCATTCAGCTAGAAAGATTGAGCTTGAGAGATAGTACTGCTTTTCAGTTGATAAGTTGTTTTTGTTTTTAATAGCCATAATAAACTAGAATGATAAACATTTTTGTCTAAATGCACACTTTGCCAACTTAGTTGTACTAGCAACCTGTTGCAAAATGGTAAAATTTAGAAACATTGTAATTAGTCTCCATCAAGATGTATTTGGGCTTGAGATACTAATGTGATGTAGTTACTTTGATAAAAGTAGTTAACTTCACAATCACAGACATCAATTTATTATATATTAACTTCATCTGCAAATAGATTTAATGAATATGTATAAAATGATTTATAGGTACAAAGAAATAAAGGAACAAATAGAGAAAGACACAAGCCTACACAATAATTGTAAACTCTGTTCATTCACAATTTTGCTACAGGCTCATCAGCCAGAAAAAAAAAATGTACACAGGTATTGAACATTATAATTCCTTTTAATTTTGACATTCTCTTTCAAACAAAGAACTAATATTTTCTCACTTTTGTCTTTGGTCCCATTGTGCAGAACACTTCTCTGATTCTGATTTATGTAAACCCTTCTTAGATCAGCCTCTCTGAGATCATGTAGTTATGTGAACACAGTAAACCTTTAGAGCAAAACAGATCTATGTTCAAGTTCCACTTCTGCAATTTACTGATGCACTGACAACCTCTTTGATCTTGTCTAATGTGCTGATCTCTAACTTGAAAGTAAAGACTAATAAAAAGAAAATCACACAGAATAATTACTCAAATATTTTTGCTTTCTGTAACAAAAAATAAAACATTATATCTAGCTTACTAAATGTGCACAGAATAGTTATATATTTGGCCTAAGTTGAAAGAAAATCATTTTTTCCTTCCCTGTCCATTGGAGACCTAAAGAATTTTAGTTCATTAAATAAAGTACTTTAAAGTCTGTTACACAGATGCATAAGTTTTGTGTATGTGAAAACCCATAGTAGGACTTTCAAGCATACTTTCATAAATATGCTTTGATGGATTTCTTTTGTCACCAGAAGCACTTTCTCATGTAAATGACAGAATCACAAGATACAGATGTGTCCTTCTTTTTGAACACACAAAGCTCTAATTTCTGTACAATCTCTGAGGCAATGATGACACAAAATACATCAGCATCTTTAAAGAGCAATTTCAAATATGCTTTCATTAGCCACCAAGTTACCCGTTTCTTTATTCCACAAATCAATACCCCATGGCAACAATTTTTGCCTCTTTTTACAATGATATGTCATTGTGGAAAGGAATGATAAATGATACTTAGAAAACTGGTCCCTGCAGTATTTTTGGAAAGGCCATGTGTTAGCATAGTTTATGTCAAAAAGTACAGACTACAAATCCAGATCCTCTCCATATACTTGAAGGTCAGACAATGACAACAGAAACAAAATAAAACAAAAAATTTGTCACTGCTTCTATTTCTGACCCCTGCTTATGTATGAAAACCTCATTTTTAAAGTGTTTTTGTGAGAAGAATTTAGAATCAAAAAGTACAGGTGATCTGTTTAAATTTGTTTCAGACAAAGAAAAATATTTATCTTATTCATTGGAGAAGATGGATTATAGCATCAGGATAAGATTATTCTTAAAGAGGAAAATTCTTAACTGTATTTTTCTTAGTTAAAATATTGAATTATTTAATAAGTAGTATTATAGTTATAAAATATCCATGTAACACTATTATTTGCCAGTGGCTCCATTGCTTTCTACTTTATGTTATTTATATAAAAATTTATCAATATCAATTTCTTGAAGATTTCCTGCCTTTTTTTTAGTAATATCTAAAATGATGGGGCAGACATTAAAAAACAAAAAGATTCACAATTTAATAAATATAATTTAAGACTATTTTCATATATCCTGAACACTGAGAAGGTGATAAAATATATGGCTGTTCCTTTTCTCAGGACTCCAACTCAGATTATATATTAAAATATAAATTGGTAGAGACTTGAATTTATAAGGCAAAGTTACCTTAGATGAAGACAATGGTTTCTCTGCTCTGGTCCTTACAACACTGTGGAAAACACATCATCCCTAAGGATTCTGGATACTAAAGGCACTGGGAAGGTGAATGGTAACCATGTGAGCACTACATTAGTGTCCTAGAGAGTTAGTTATTTCCACTAATAGAGTCCTACCTGCATGGAGACAGCTGGACACAGCCTTATCAGCAGTAAAAATCAAAGCCCTCAATCCAAAAATGGGAAGGCTTATAGGGGAAATGCAAAGGAGGAGATATGTAAGCTTTTAAAAGAATTGCTATGGCATTTGCAAGTAAGTGGATGGAGTTGGAGAATATCATGCTAAGTGAAATAAAACAATCTCCAAAAACCAAAAGCCAAATGTTTTCTCTGATAAGTGGATGCTGATCCATAATCGGGGTGGGGGAGTAAGGGAAGAATGGAGGAAATTTGGATTGCGCAGAGGGGAGTGAGAGTAGGGGAGGGAGAATGGGAAAGATGGTGGAATGAGACGGACATTATTAGTATGATTGCATGAATGGTGACTCAGTATTATGTACAACTGGAGAAAAGTTGTGATTCATTTGTGTAAATAATAATAATAATAATAATAATGATAATAAAAATAGTCTTTAAGAGCTTTGGGTCCACCAGTTGCCTTCAATGTAGTAGAGCCACATAATACTACTACATAGTATTATGTTTCTCAAATACTATATAATACTCTTATATTATACAAAACATGTCAGGATCCCAGACAGGTTATTTTTCCTGGACTCCTGTCTCTGCATAGATCAACTTCCTTTTCTACCTTTTCCTGCTACTCTACTCTGTGGATACTATCTCTTTATTCAAAAGTTGACTTCACATACTCATGACAAATTCCATATAAGCATGAGATCTTATTTTCAAATAAAAATATTTCTTGGGAAAAATGTTAGAAGTATAGATACTACTGTAATGTGCTATCCTTAGTATAAAAAAGAATAATACATATGTACAAAAGAAATGTAGAAAAGTTAAACCAGAGGCTAAAGAAATTAGTTATCTACAAGGGTAGTTGTGTGCATAAAGCTGGGGAGATGGGAGGATGGGACTGGGTAGCAGAGATAAGGAGTGAGTGACACTTCTTGAGTATATCTTTTGGAGCAGCTCTTCAATTATAATACTATTTTGCATACTTTACATATATAGAAATAAGCAAATAAAACCAACTGAAAATGGAGAAAATATACAAAATGTTACAAATGGAATATAAAGATTAATAAATGAGCTTAATTATAATAAAAACACATAGCATAACCATACTGACAGGAATGGGGAAAAAGAGCTAACCAATGTGACTTCATATAATACTACCTTGCCAACATACTGTAAGAATGGATGAAAAAAAACCTCTAATTCCTACAATTTATTTAGCAAATACGTTTCACAAGGGCGTGTGTTAGGAAGTTCTAAACTATTTCATATGTGTACAATATCTGAGTACACAAATATGACATAGATAATAAGAGCCAATTTCCCACAACACTGAAGAAAACATTACAAGTCTAGAAAAACAAAGGCAAAAGTGAGTACTGTGGTGAGTCGAATGTTTGTGTGACTTGGAGTTTATGCGTGCTTTTCCTAGAAATGTCTACTAGCAGACTCAGAAGCCATGGAATGGCATTCCAGCAGCAATGAGAACACTGGTGTGCAGATTTTGGTTTCAAAACACCATTCTCCAATAAGAAGAATAATGGTTCCTTGGATTTTAAGACTAAGATAGAGAATATACAAGTTTAAAATTCTTCATGGTCTCACAAATTGCTGAGAAGAGGTATTGTAAAAATCAGAGCTTGTTAAAAAATACAGGAGCCAAACTAAACAATTTGTGTAGCATAGTAAACTATGATCTTATTGGGTTATAATCATGCAATAGATATTCATGAGTCAGTTCTTACATTCTAAAACATGAATATAGAGGTATGCAGTCTTTCTTAAAATAAAATTTCAATTAATAAACATAGAAAGAATGAAGGACAGAAAAATCAGCATTAAGTAAACACTATACTATAAAATACTTTTCTTTGTGGTACTGGGAACTAGACCTAGGAGTACTCTATCACTGAACTATAACCCAACCCTTTTTATTTGTAATTTTGAGACAGGGTCTCACTAAGTTACCAAAGCTGGCCTTTGACTTGACTTACCCTCCAAGTTGCTAGGATTATAGGTGTATACCACTATACCTGGCTATAATAATAGTTTTTTTCAGACAAGATATACCTACAAATATTAAAATTTATGGAGAGGAAGTCTGAGGAACAATTAGATTTGAATAACTTCAAGGAATTTACCCCATGATATTTACTGGCTACAAAATGAAGGCGAGTTAACTTTAAATGGAGAAATCTATTTAGAAGCCATTTTAATCAAATACTAATAGTCATCACCAGCAATAAGACACACTGACATCCTGAAATATGTGATATATTGCCCTGAGAAGGACTTGCAGCTCAGAAAATCATAAACCTCAGAAAAATTACAAAAAAAAATCAGTTAAATGCAAACTAATGGATATTTGACAAAAATAACTAATACTCTCCAAAATTTTCAAGGAAGTAATGACTGAAAACTTTTTGCAGACAACAGAAAAAAAGAACTAAATGCAATGTAGGATGTTGGGCAGTAAACTAAATTGGGGGGAAAAGGATATTAAAGGGAAAACTAGTAAAATTAGGATAAGGTCTTTAGTGCAGAGGTCAGGTGACTGGCTGCCTGTTCTGTAAATGGAGTTATTTTGAACACCACCATGTCCACTGATACATTTTATTTCAGTGACTTCTCTCACTCCTCAATGACAGAGTTGAACAGTTGCAACAGAATATATACATGCACTGAAAAGCCTAAAATACACATTTGCTTTTAACAAAAACCTAGGCCAAAGCTCTGGTTTAGTGTACACTATTGTACCTACAGCAATTTCTTGGTTTTGAGAATTGTACTGGGTAACACATGATATTTGTATTGGGGGAACCTGTGGGAGGGATTTACGGAAGTTTTCCTCCACATTTTAAAATTTTTCTGTAAGACCAAAATTAGTTTAAAATCCAAAACTGAAAATAAATAAATAAATACATAAAGAGTGTGGAAGAAGTGCTGGTTGTATGGAAATCACACCGTTTTGGCTACTATAGGAAGAAGCCATTTTTAAGTGCCAAATGTTGTTCTATGAGGTGGTTCTATTACAACTTATCAACTATTGATTTACTGATAAATGCTTAGCCTCTTTCCATTTAGGTCACTACTAACTATGTTGTAATAAACATAACCTAGTACATAACAATTATGTTAAAACCATTTTAAGGGCCAAAAATGGTTATTGGTAATGAAAATAACTTTACAAAGTATCCTTGCAATACTTGATTTATAAAACCTAGTTTTTAAATTTTTTATTTTCTCAAAAATTCCTTACCTAAAGATTTCTCCACCATCTGCACTACTGATATCTGGGCTGGATAACCAACTTCTTGTCCATGCTGTTTGGGGCAGCATATCCCTAGCTACCTCACTAGATGCTAGGGATATGCTATTGTGCTATTAGCACAAACAAGTCTCCATGCATTGCCAGATTCTTTTGAGAAATAACAGCTAGCTCAAATCTCTGGTTTGGTATACAATATTGCACTTGAAAAAAGTTTGCAATTGGAAACTTTTATTCTAAATTAAGATATTAATTTATTGCCACTGAATGAGTATAATAGACTGAAATTCAAGCTAGTTTATAAATCAATAGAATTACAACCAGTAATGAAAAAATAACCCAGCATAATTAGCTATCTAAATAAGACTGTAAATGGAAGAATGATACATGTTTTTAATTTGATTTTCATTGTCATTATTTATTACTAAAACCTTTATGTTACATGTAAATAAATGATTATTTTACCTAGAGTCATGTTATACTTAGACTGCATAAAATACAGAATTATTTGCAATCATTTAAGAGTATCTGATATGTCAATTCACTTGAAAGAACAAATCATAGAAGCAATGTAAATTACCTATGAATGTAAAAGTCTTTGCATCATAATTTTAGCACAAAGAGCATAGAACAAGGCTTTTCAAGAAAAATTTGTACTTTTAACTCTATTATATACTAAGTGTATGAATTTGGGTAATTTGTGCAGCTTCTGAGAGTTACATCATATTATCTGTCAAATGGGCAATAGAAACCTACATGCTATCTCATGAGGACCTCAATCCTGCATGTTCGGCTCCTAGAACAATACATTATAAGTATCAGGCTCTTATAAGTATTTCCTAAATAAAGAAATGAATGCATAAGTGAATGGATGAGTAAATGAATAAAAGAATGAATAAGGTGGTTGTTAAAATTAAAAGAGATCATGTGCTTCTGAAAAATAAGAATATGTGTGCGTTAGATAAGGAGCATAAACAAGCAAGGCCATATTTAAATTATTTGTGAAATAGCCAGGCTTTGACAATTTTCTGCCTGAGAGTTTGTAATGGAATAATTCACTGCAGGGGAGAGGGAAATCGGAGCAAACTACTCACAATCTTTCAGATTCAAGCAGAGCAGTACATCTATCTTTTATATCCTGGATACCACCTACAGTTCAAAAGAGGGAAGGAAGTGAGAGGCCAAACATGTAGATACACAATGAGGGCAACAATAATAAAACAAAGGGCATAAACTCCTAAGAAGCTAATGAATTGTGCTAAGAAATAAATATGGCTATTATTTCAACTTAGACCAGAAACCAGCCACCAAATCATGGCATAATATCTAAGACCCCTGAAGTGATCCAAAGCAGGGTTCATTTACATAGAAAAATCAGAATCAGGACATGCTAATGAATGCTGTTCAAAGTTAAGTAGTAGCAGTGCAAACTAATTAGTGATCTAGGCTGTCCTAGGCACCACAGAGCAGGATGATTTTACAAGAACTGGGCAAACAGAATCAGGCAATGTGCAGAAACAGAAATAGTAGGGAAAATGAAGCAGAGAAATAGACATACATCGCTGGTAACAAGGAAGAACACCGACAAGGGACGCAGAGCTTTGCCTTGGGCTCTGTACTTTTGTGTGGTTTCTGTCATGGGAGGAATCGACTTCAGCCTGGCTACTCTTGGATGAGACAATAATTGGGAAGAACCGGTTGGGGTGATAGTGCGAGCAGAAGCATGCAGGGAATGCTGTCAAAGAGATCAACCTAGATTGAACAGCAACAAAAAGTTGGAGGCTCTCATAGTGTTGGATTTTTTTCTAAACTTTTCTTAGTTATCTTGATTCAGTACTGAACAATTACACAATCTGAAAATAGAAATCTTCAAGTTTTAATCTTAATGTCAGAATTCTCTGAGATGATGTCATAGGTAGATTCACTTTCAAGAACTTTGTGTACATTCATTCATATAATGCTAATAACCATGTAATACTTTAATACAATAATTTTTGCTTTATAAACTTGGGAAATGATGTCCAAAAGTGTTAAATAACTTCCTAAAGTTTATACAGTTGAAAAGCCACAGAGATGAGATTTAAGCAGAGAATTCAAACAGAAGGATCATCAAATGTGTATGCTTGAAATGGAACATGCTTAGAGTCTCAGGTCACTGAGAGAAGCCAACAATACAACCGGAGCTCTGTGGACTGGCAGTATCACAGATGTCCATTCCATTTATATGCATGATTTCAAAAACTTCATGTAACTTAGTATTTATTTTTGTTTTTAAAGGAACACATTTGGGAAAACTAAATGATCAGCCACCTATAGAGACATTTTAAAAGAAGCACTGATAGAGATATAGCAACCTAACCCAAAGAATTTTCCAACATTAACAATATGTCTTTTGTCATGTGAAAGTCATGTCTCTGATGTTTTATCTTCCACATCTCTTTAAAACTTACTATTTTTTTAATAGGTAATTCAATGAACTTCACCCTTACCCTCACTTCTACACGATTTCCATGGCATGTTTGTAATGGAAAGTTCACTTACTTCCTCTAGTTAGCTTTCTTCAAACTTGAAAATATCTGACTTTTTCTAAATCAGTTTATTATGTCAACAACTCCTTTTGTGATATTATTCTTCTATTCTAGAAAAACTTTATTACTTTTCTCTTTCTTCAATCTATTCTACAAATCTGTTTCTCATCTGCTCTTTTATTTCCTTCTGAAATATTTCAGTTACCAATTGCTGCAATTTCAATTACCACTCTTAATTTCTTGTCACTCTATTTAAGGCAAAAATCATGAAAAGTTAAATTTATTGTAACAGTGTTGTAGCTACTCTTTCTACCTTAGTCATTCCCTTTCCAGCTTATCCTGTGTCTTTCTGCCAGAATTATACAACTCTCTCTCCATTATGATAGAAAATTGATTGATTGTTTAATTAACAGAGATTATATGTAGTATATTTGTTTGCAGTGAACACAATATCCTAATTAATGTCCCTTGACTTTAAGCTATTTTATTAGAAGTACTACTATATACAAGAAAGCATAAATTGTGCTATAATGATTCATCACTCCTGTGAAAATTTTGGCATGTATAAACTACAGGCAGATATAATGTTTACATAAGATATGTGTGTTTGAAGGATTGAAATTATTTGCTTGAAAACGTTCCATAAATAATAAAAAAATAACAATATTTGGTTACTATAAAAAGGTTTAAAATGTCCTGTCTTTTGAAACAGATATTGATTACTATTCTTTCAGTCCCCAACCATACTGTACAATTCTTTCTTGATAGAACCCATATCCCTTCTAGATGCTGAACATTTCTAGTTCATTCTTTCTCAGCTTTTCTTTCAGCCAGAGCATATGCAACATGACACAATTCTTGTCAATGGAACCTTAAGAAAATCTGTGAAAGGATGGAGTTTGTTATAAAGATATCCTTTCTCAATAAAATAAAGTGTACACAAATGTACACAGATGATATGATCCTTTAATTCTGTCATAAAAATGTTGGTATGGGAGGATATGCTTCTTAGATCTGTGGGGTTCATCTTGCAAATCAGAGTGTGGTTGATAGAATGGAATGAAGGATAAAACTGGGTCATTGAGATATTTATTCATTAGTATCACCCTCCTACTACCTTTCCTATAGACTTCTTATATTAAAAATGTATTAATAGTTAAGAAAATAGTTCTTAACTATTAATTCAATAGTATGTTACTTGTCATCAAAAGCTTCCCATCTGATGTGTATCTGTACTGCTTTCTCTATAGGACCTACCAGTGTTTTACAAATTTAATAAGGAACAGTTGCTCAATTATTAAATATATCAGTCTTTAAAGTGTTTATTTGTGAAATTATTGTCCTTGGACAGGACAAAAGTGGAATCACATAAGTCAAAAAAATTTTTTTTAACAATTTGGCACAATCCTGTGCTTTGGCAGAACTCCACAACACTAAGGTTTGTATAAACAAGTCTTAAAAAAATTATGGCATTTATGCTATCATCAATATGAACTTTAATAACATCTAGAATTATGCACCAGTACCAGGCTTCCCACCTGGGATATGACCCACTAGGGAAGTAAAATTTCATAGCTTCATGATTAATATATCCTTATTTTCTTATTATAAATATTCTTCAAAATTTCTCTACTTGTTTTCTCTCTTGCTAGAGTGTCACTGTATTATAAATTAAATTCAAAGACAATGATCTGTAATATTTTAGGAATAGTCAAATACATAGACAAAAAGTTTATGATGTTTAAGAAGAATAATCCTTAGGAAATCTAGTGTTTATTATTATAAACTTAAGTCATCAAAAAAAGACTACTCTGTCATCCTCTGAAATGTTTAGAGGTCCAGAGCTCTAACAGAAATCACATCAAATATATTTCATCAAGTGGGAAATCATTTCTGAAGTATTGCTTTTCAATATTATGCTGGCTGGTGTTTTAGTTCTCCACAAAATGTGATTTTTTAAATATTCAATAATGTGTCTTACTATAAGATTGCACTACATTTGGTTAAGTTGCTGGCAAAAAGGTAGTTCCATGGCTAAAATAATTTTACAACCCACAAAACTGCTTAGGAGCATTGAAGCTGTCTACACTATCTGACCAAATTGAGGTTTCAGTTTGCAAACACAGCTGGAAACCTTTGAAAGCAACTTCCAGATGCCATGACAGAGCCCCTTCCAGATTTTGAACAGCTCCTATCAAAATGACAACTGGGAAACAGATCCACTATGCCTCTGGGAAGTGGAGTTTGTTTCTCATCTCATAGCTGCCAATTGCAGAGGTCCCATAAGCCAAGACAGAGACTTATAATTATTATCTGTACTTTGTGATCCTACTGGGTTTCAGAAGCTGCTGAATCTCATTAGTGCAGCAGCTCTCTGATTCTGGTAACTATATCATGTAAGAAATTACTTAGCATGCAGAGGTCTGGGACCCAATTTCAGATATTTGATCCCATATAGCAGAGATATTTGAGATATAGGACCCAGCGGTATGAATTTTTAAAATGCAATGCAGGAGAGGAGATTCTGATACTAATTATCCAGGGATTGGACTTGGCTACACAAATTTTTAATTAGGAAGTAGCTGGGGCAAAAAGGATAAACTAAAATTTGGAGTGATTTGGGTTACCATTTTTGAGCATTTTCCACATGTTTTCACGTTCATTTTCATTTTTTTCCATCTCATATTACAGGCAAGAAAGGATTTTCAATTTTGATGATTGTAGAATAGTACATATCAAACTAAACCTTCTCAGACATAAAAATTATAACTTTGAATAAACTGTTAAAAGCAATGACTTTAATACCCTAGAGAGTGAAGAGCAGTAGACAGAAACTGGAGGGTATTCAAACCTTGAAACAAAGGAACTGCATTGAATAACATTTGTGTTCTATTTCTTATTAACCAATTACATTTCCCAGGTTGTCAAGCAATGGGCTGTTAGAATTCTTGCAGAAATCCCAGGCTTTCTGGTTTAAAGAATTAAGATAAAGGCAGTTGTCAGAGTTGCTGGAAATAAGGTGAAGGAATCTTAGGAAAGAGGGAGTCACAGAAGGATTGCTCAAAAATTAGCATATAAACTCTGCTCAAACATCCAGTTTGCTCTTAAACATTGTATACATGAAGAAGACTCTAAGCAATGTAGTAGAATTCAGGGGAAATTGAAGGCTGAAAGAACTCAGGGGAAATTTAAGCTATAGTGGAAAAACTTAGTGGACACCAATTTCACCGAGTAATTGAAAGCAACATTACAAACAAGAGAAGCCATCCCTAAAGGCCTTCTCATACTACACAGTGAAAATTACATTTCACTTCTGGGTTAATTCTGCTCAAAATTCATAATCTGAGCCTCATAGCAGAGAAGCAGTAGATGAATTTAAATAAAGGGCATTCTATAAAATATTTGGCCTGTACTATTACAAAATATCAAGAAAGAACCAGAAAGGCTGAGAAAGTTACAGATTAAAGACACGCCTAAGTTGATATCAACAGTGAACCATCCTTCTGTGATGCTATCTGAGAAGAAAGTTGGGGACTAAGGATTTCATCCCCTTTACAAGGTAGCCAGTCCTCCCTCATGAGTGATGCTCCTCCAGTGAAACACCTCTTTCCTCCAGGCTGATGTCAGCAGTAATGAGGCCACCCACACCCCAGTGTCAGTGGAGGCCTAATGGGAAGCTAGAAATACCAATTCTGTCCAATAGTAAAGAGGAACCCATGCTTCAAGAATCAAAGGAAGCCCCATAGGGGAATCTGGACTTAGATTCCCTACTGACAAGAATGATGTTTCATCCTTTCCCCTGCTAAAGCAATGTCAGACAAAAACAAAAAAACATACAAACAGAAAGTTTAAATAATACCTATACTCTTATAATGTAATACCTAAATGTCCAGTTTTCAACAGAAAACTACTCTTTAAACTAATAACCAGAAAGATCATAAACTGAATGAGAAAAAGGACAATAGTTATCAATTGAACTTCATGAGTCTTCTGATGGTAGGTCACAGAACACTAACACGCAATAGACAAGAAGCAAACTCCTTTGTTACAGCTGCAAACCAGAGAAGCCTGCTTTGTGTGTGTGTGTGTGGGGGGGGATCACACAAAGGGTTTATCCAGGGTCAAGGTGAAAGAATTAGTGAATATACTAATTGGTATATAGGACAGCTGACAGAGTAAGCAAGGTGGAATTACTGAGGTTTCCCTCAACTCAAAATGAACTAGCTAGTTTAAATAGGGCATAAGGGCTGTCCTTATGTATTCGGTGCATGACCTTGGAGTATAAACATCTGACAAAGGTGAACAGAAAAGAGTAGGATGCATTTGGAATATGTTTAATAGGCCTTATAGAATAGGAGCCTGATGAGGGAATAGTTGAAGTAGGTGGAATGAGAGTTTAGCAAACAGACAGTGAAGGGGAACTGAGAGATTTTAATGACTTAAAAACTGTATCAAGACAGCATTTGTGAGATGTTGCAACAAGAGTTAGAATAGAGAAAGAATGCACTCAACCCCTAAGTGTAGCATATTTTGCAATGTTCTTTGAACCTACTAGTTTATCAACTAATGCCAGTGAACTGATGAAACATATAAAGTGCATATTATGTTTGTTTTAGTCAGTTCTTCTGTAACTGAAAGATCTAACCAGAACAATTATAGAGGAGGAAAACTTATTTGAGGGCTCACAGTTTCAGAGGTCTTAGTCCATAGAAGGCTGGTTTCATTTCTTGGGGCTCCAGATGAGGCACAGCATCATGGCAAGAGAGCATGGCAGAGGGAATCAGCTCACATCAGGAAGCAGAGAGCACAGACTCCACTCTCCAGGTACAAATACATACCCCATAGTCACACCCCCAATTAACCTCACCTGCCTCCAGTTACCACTCGGTTAATCCCACCAGGGATTAATTCAATGATTGGGTTAAGACTCTCACAGTCCAATCATTTCTCCTCTGAATTTTCTTGCATATGTGAGCTTTTGGGGGACATCTCATATCCAAATCATAACAATGTTGAATGAAATAAACTTTGAATTTAGGTCACATAATCAAAGCATTGGCACTGAAGAACTCACCACTGTGCTCTTCAGTTCATACATTGCTGGGGGCAAGACACAGCTGATAATTGGGCACATTAATCTTTTGGTGACAGGCTGCTGTTACTTAGCAGTTATTGTGTCTCCAAAGAACCATTCACAGCTGTGAGTTCATTCTCTCACAATAAAGAGATATGAGATAAATAAACTCTTGTATTATAAGGTCTATAATTTTCTTGGAAATAACTTGTAAAATAATGCTCATTGGTCTAAAGAAAGAAGATTAAGTCTTCCTAAAATGTTCACAAATGATGATTTCATCTTAATGAAAGGAAGTTTGGAAAAGGAAATGATGTCTAAGTCAGGACACATGTAATTTGGACCTATTAATCACTATTTATATAACATCAAGCAAGTTCTCACTGTTTCTCGGTTACATTTTTTTTTCACTGAGAAAATAAAATACCTATAAGTAAAGGTAAGATTGGTAGGAATAAGAAACTAAAGTGAGAAATAGGTTTAGACAGTGAATAATTTGTAAATGTCTTTAAGCAAATGTCTAATTTCAACTGTCAGTTCTATGGTTGTTATCACAGACAGCAGTAGACATAAGAAAAAAGAACACGAACTTACACATTGGGCTTAATTGAAAAATAGTAGGAAAGAGCTCTAAACTCAAATAATTGCCAACATTAACAAACCACAGTATTAACTACTCAAGTATTCCCTTATAAAATGCAAAGACTACTGGGAATGGTAAGAGAGAATGCCACAGTTGATTTACTGCTCTTTGGTCTAAACTCATTTATAATTTTCACTTATTTACTTGAAACAACTACTTAATATACATAGTTTTCTTTAAAAGTGTGTATCAAGGAGTTGGACAGATATTCAGCCAGAGAAGCTGTAGATATTTTCACCAAGTATCACAAAGTGTGTTAGGGAAACAATACTTGTTCATAAATAGCTATAATTCAAGGTGGAAAACTGTAAGAAGACACTTCAAAACATGGAAAATCATACACGGTTCTGTCTCGTGTATCTACTTGAAAAATGCTAATATCTATCCATTTATACACCTATGTAGATAGGCAGATATAGATATATAGATAGAGATATCAACAGCATAGACTCACCAGTAGATAAAAAGGGCAATGTATCATAACCGAGTCAGGTTCATTTCAATGAGTGAAATGTGGGTTTGCATCAGAAAATAATGCAATTCACGAAGTAATTAAATTAGTGGAACAAATAGACAAATACAACGTGAAACTCTAAATAAATTGTATAAATTAGTAAAAACTTAATAAAATATTATATAAATAACACTGTTCTCATAAAGGGGTTATTGTTGGTGCCCTGGCAAATGTCTGTAATGCCAGCAACTCAGGAGGTTGAAGCAGGAGGATCACAATTTCAAGGCCAAACTTGACAATTTGGGGGGATCCAGTCTTAAAATCTAAAACAAAGGGCCAGGGGGCTGGGGATGTAGCTCAGTGTTAGAGCACCTCTGGGTACAATCCCTAGTGATACCCTCCCACACCAAAATATACGGTCAACATAACTACCCTAACTGTTGTCTGCTATTGTGATCTTCTTCCAAAGAAAGCAGTATGGAAAGGAAGTGGAAAAAGAGTAGCATTATAAAAGGAACTTGACACACTCTGGCACCCAGGCAAGCAGGTTAGGATCGTCTGTGGGGAGTTGTTTTGTTAATTAAAGATTTCTAGCTTTTAGACAAATTCTTATGTGTGATTTTTCGAGCCCAACCACAGGCAAGTACAAAACCTTTATCTGGCAGTCCTGAGGGGCAGCAGCTGTCCTCCTCACAACAAATCAGGCACAAATAGTGTCCTACACAATCTCCAAGGGAAGTGGACAAGGACTTAGGATTCCTTGACTGGCCATCTTATACATACCTGCTTTTGTAGTCCAGGGAACTCCATTTGAAGACTTCCTGAGAAGGAAACCTTGAAAACAACTTTTCCATTCTGACTCAATATTTTTCACTCCCAGCCTACGGCTTGCCCTCAATCCTTGAGCCTCTCCCTCTGTAAAATTACAGGAGCATTTTATTTGGGGCTCCTAGGCAGAAAAGTGATCCAAATGCCTGTTGTGATCTCCCTGACTCTTGACCAGTGAACTAATCCATGAGGTAAATGGAGCAGCGGGTAAGTTACACTTTCTCTGATTTAGCACCTTGCTTATAGCATCACAGAAAGTGATTAAAGCCTTTCCTGGTACTTTCATTTCAGGCATGTTTCTTTAATTGGCTCCCCAACACCTGGCAGCTCAGCTCTCTTTCCAGCTCCACTGAACTGCACACCAACAGTATGCATCCTTGATATAATGAGCTGAAAATGGCACCCTACATCTGTATTCTTTAAATGAGAATTGTCCTATTTGTTCCCATTCATTTATTTATGTCTTTTCTCCTCATTATATGAAAAATGATGAAATAAATGTCAGACATTCTACAAAATACCTAACTTGTATTCTCAGAACTGTCAATGTCATTAAAAAGAAGGAAAGTGTGAGAAATCATACCAGTGAAAAGAAACCTATGGAGACATGGCCTCTAAATGAAATGTGGCATCCATGAAAAGGCTCTAAAACAGAAAAGCATCACCAGGTAGAAACTAAGGATCTCCAAATGAAGAATGAATATGAATATAGATAACAGAAAGGCATCAACATTAACTCATTAACTGAGATACATATACCATAGTAATGAGGATGTTAATACTATGTGGTGTATGGGAAAACATGTACTACCTTCCCCCCTTTTTTTTCTGAAAAACTATCCTCAAAAAAAATATTTAAAAAAATGAAATGAGTGAAAAACTTGTTCCATGATTTCATCATCACAATAATTGACGAATTTATTAATTATATAGATTAAAGAACACAGTGGGGAAAACAAAAACATTAAAAGTCTTTCTTGTTTGACTCAGTGGTGCAGGCCTGTCATCCCAGTAATGTAGGAGGCTGAAGTAGGAGGATCACAAATTTGAGCCAGCCTCGGGAGGCTCTAAGCAACTTAGCAAGACACTGTCTCAAAATAAAAAATCAAAAGGGCTGGGGATGTGACTCAGTAGTAAAGCACTCCAGTATTTAATCCCTCATACCAAAACAAACAAAAAAAAAAGTTAAGTCTGTGAAAGAATAATGCAGTTGAAAAACTTTGTTTGGCTAATAAATAAAAAACGACTTATTATATCATAGCAATAAAAAGACATGACTACAGATTTTAAAAACTTAAATTACAATGAAAGGAAAGTATAAACAATTTAATGTCAATACATTTAATATTAAAGTAGTAATCACAAAAATACAAATAACAATAAATGCTGGTAAGGATGTGACTTATAAATTATTGGTGGGACTACAACTTAGTACAATCATTTTGGAAAGCAGTTTAAAGTTTCCCCAAAAGGCTAGGAATGGAATTTCCATATGATCCAGATACCCACTCCTTGGCATTTATCCAAATGAACTCAAATCAGCATACTATGGTGATGCATGCATACCCATGTTTATAGCAGCACAATGCACAGTAGTCAAACTATGGAACTACCATGTGTCTGTCAATGGATCAATGGATAAAGAATATGTGATATACTTACACAATGGAATTTTATTCCATCATAAAGAGGAATGACATGAATTGAGTGTCAACATACTTTATATACAAACAGAGATACAAAAAAATGTGGTATAAATGTTTATTAAGAATTGTAATGCAAAAAAACCAACACATGGATAAAGGCAAAAAAATAAAAGAAAGAAAGAGTAGCATTACCTTACATTAGGTAGAGGGAAATGAAAAGAGGGGAAGGTAGGGGATGTGGTGATAAGAAAGATAGTAGAATGAAACAGACATTATTACTTTATGTATATATGTGACTGTATGACCAATATAATTCTACAATATGTATACTCAGAAAAATGAGAAATTATATCCCATCTATGTATGATATATCAAAGTATATAAGTGCATTCTACTGTCATGCATAACTAATTAAAACAAACAAATAAATATATAAAGGAATGAAATTATGTTATTTGCTTTTAAATGAATGAAACTGGAGAACATCATGCTAAGTGAAATAAACCAGAATTGGAAAGTCAATGATCAAGTTTTTCTCATATATGCAGAAGCTAGAGAGAAATAAGAAATTTTAAAAGTTGAGGGGAATCTCATGAAAATAGAAGGGAGAAGAGTGAAACAGAGAAAGAAAAATGAGCAGGAGGAAGAAGTGATGGTAAAGGGTAGGAACAGCAGAATAAAATTAACCAAACTTTGTCATGGAATGTATAAACAGATCACAATGTATTCTACTTTTAAATAGAACTATAATGCACCAATTGGGGAAAAAAAATCAAGGCCGGGTTTGATGGTGCTTGCCTGTAATCCCAGCAGTTTAGGAGGCTGAGCAGGAGGATCTTAAGTAAAAAGACAGCTTCAGCAACTCAGATCCAGTTGCAAAGTAAAAAATTAAAAAAAAATAGGAGGGGGATGTGGCTCAGTGGTTAAACACTCCTGGGTTCAATCCATGATTTTTTTTAAAAAAAAGTTCAAAAAATATCAATATAAATTGGAATTCCTTAAAAAATAATCCAAGTCCCCCAAACAGCCAGAAGAGTTAGAAAAATGGAAAAGGCCTAGATCTATTAAGTAACTAGAATATCCAACTTAAAAGCACTCCTCAAAGAAAGGCCCTTTCATCAATGATTTCACAACTGAAATCCTTTAAATATGTTTAAATGGTAAAAAAAAAAAAAAAAAAAAAACTTTTCCATAATTTTGTTTCAGAAAAAATAAAAATATTTAAAGCTCCATATGATCTGTGAATTCAGGACAATATTAAAGTTAAGTGCAAGGGAATAATTCCAGAAAGGAAAAGGTTAGATCAACACCTCCTGGAAATTAAAAAAATCCTAAGTAAAAATATTATTTTATTCAGTTTAGCAATAATTAATAATAGGTTCTGTCCAGGAATATGTTAGTTTAAAATTTAAAACCAATGAATATAATTTATCATCCTAATAGAAAATAAAAGAGAAGCATAGTAGCACTTGAATATGCAATTATATCAAATAACATTCACAAAAAAAGAAACTCCTTGCAAATAATAAATAGAACAAATATTCTTAATCTGATGTATAAATTTACACATATTAATGGAGATCCTCACCAGCAGAAGAAATCAAAGTTAAAATTATATAAATTAGAAAAAATTATATATTTTTAAATAAATTTACAGTTAAAATAATTATATAGACTAATAAAATCTTCATATAAATACTAAAATTAGCATTTTCACAAGGTAACTGAGTATATGATTGGGTTTATTTTAATATATTAGCAACAAATAAATAAAAATTTTAAATTAAAAACTAAAAATCATTTATGATAGATTTAAAATAATCACACATAAGAATAAATACAGGTGAAAAAAAAAAGAATAAATACAGGTGAACACCATGATACATACCTGTAATTCAGTGACTCTGGAAGCTGAGGCAGGAGGATGCCAAGTTCAAGGTGAGCTTCAGCAATTAAGAGGGACTCTGCCTCAAAATAAAAAGCAAATAAACAAAAAAAGGTTGGGGATATATCTCAGTGGTAAAATGCCCCTGATTTCAATCCCTAGTACTAGGCATTAAATTAAAAAAAAAAAAGAAGAAGTCTAACCACAGATATGTAACACTTTACAGACAAAAACAAAAACAAAATCACTACTTGTATAATATCTGGAGAAAATAAGGAAAACCCACATAAAGTCAGGTGTATTCAATGTTAATCAATTATTCAATAATTTAAAGACATCAGTTCTCCACTCATTTATAAATTCAATGTAGTCCCATCTGAAACTCCAGAAGGTATTTTTTTCTTTGTAAGTTGATGAACTGGTTCTATAATTTATTTGGAGACATAAAAAGATAAGAATGGCCAACATAATCTTAGCAATGAATCTGAAAGATTTTGAGTCACACCCCGGCATGGTGACACATGCCTGTAATCCCAGGAATGGTACATTATCAACTCTATTATTTAAGAAGACAAATTCTCCAGGGTACAGATACAGTTCTATTAATAAAGAAGCTAGTAATTAGGCAGAATGATGTAGCTCAGAAACTGAAAGACGGAAGTATAAGTTTCTTTGGGGAAAGGGATGAAACAGCTGTAATTTCCAACAGTGGTGTTATAGAAAGCCTTGTCCCCAGTGCCAATCAATAATGAGGACACAGTTTTGAGTAAATGGAAAAAGAAAGGCAATTCTGTTCCCCTCTCCAGGTTAGGGATGGGGAGGGGGAGACAAAGAAAAGGAAATATGTCTTTTTAAAAATAAGCCTCAATTATTCAATGCATGAAGTGGATCACTGTTACGTTGGTATTTGAGCCAAACCAATCTATTGCTAGCATTTTATTTTAATGTATCATCATGGGGAATGAGAGGCACACTTTCACTTTCTCATTAATTTCACTTTTGTCCCTGTATAGTTTTCTCATAGAGCTCGAAGTATCACGTTTCTGACAGCAAACAATTCTTTTTTCTTTCTTTCTTTTTCTTTTTTTCTTTTTTTTTTTTTGGTACTGGGGATTAAACCCAGGGCATTTTACCACTGAGCCCCATCCCTAGTCCTTTTAAAATATTTTATCTAGAGACAGGGTCTTGCTGAGTTCTCAGAGCCTTGCTAAATTGCTGAGGCCCACTTTGAACTCACAATCCTCCTACCTTAGCCTCCAGAGCCATTGGGATTACAGGAGTGCACCACTGCCTAGCAACAAAGGTTTATCTCCCTCCTTTTTCCTGAAAAAAAAAAAAAAAAAAAGACAGGTGTTATTTGGAATATCTTTGAGTATAAAAATGACAACTCCAATTTGGATTTCTGGTATGATTATGTCATGTGAACTCAACAAAAATGTGTCGTTCAAAAGAAAATCAATGATTAAATAAGTTATTATAGTTATGAATTCCATCTTATTGAATATCCTATTGAAATTTATTTTCCTAGCAAATAAATCTATTTTTCTTCTGTCCTTGGTGGAGTTTTTTCTTTATACAATAACCCTGAAACTTCCTGTTGAATATGGCTTCTGATCTGAGCTGTAAGGTCTGGGGACACCCATTTCTGAGACAGGACCTGAAGCAACCAACATATTTCCCTCAGGGCTCAATCCTAGGTGTCCCCGAAAGCCAGTGCTGCTCCAACTACATCACTGGCCAAAACTATGCTAAGGTTCCTCTGACTCTACTATAGACAGGTTTATACCTGACCAGAGCCCCCTGGTTTCCCTTTCCTCAGACATTTAGTTTAGATAATTTACAATTGCAAATTCTTTCTCTGCCCCTTTGAGGTGCAAAACTCCCAGACTTTCACTAGATTACAATTCCTGAAAGCTTTTTCTCAAGGCATCATTTTGAAATAAAATCAGGATCCCTATCTCCCAGTTTCTGTGGAAAGGCAGAAAGTTGCATCAATTAGCAAACAATGAAGGCCTGATCACACTGAGAAGCTTTTCTCTAATATTAGTCTCCCAGTACTTTTCCACTAGCTCACCTGAACACTTAAAAAACGGTCTCACCTTCTATTTTGGTGAAGTTGAGTTCAGTCTCACTCCAGTCTTTCAACAATCTTGAACCATTTGTTTTGCCTGTTAGCTCTATCCAGTATAATTTTTTTCTCTTATATCTCACTGTCCTTATCTTCCAGGTGTGAGTTCAGTGTAGGTCTCTTCTCAGCCTTCACTTTAATGATCAAGAACTTGACAAGGATCCCAAAATAAAAAGCCTTTATGTCTCCTTTCTAATGATTACATAGAGCCCTAGATGACAGGGGATCAATATGACATTCATATTTTTATTGAGGAGTGGAGTGTATTTATACACATTGGTCCTCTGTGTAATCACTGATAAGGAAAAAAAAATCATGAATGATAGAAGAGGAAGCTAATATTTATAATGAATATATCATGTACCAGGCATTCACACTGCTATTTTTTATATAAATGTTCTTATTTAACCCTTAAAACCCCACAAGAGAGAAATTATTATCTTTATTTTGCTGATAAAAACATAGTCATATAAAAGGAAAAGTATGGCAGAAGAAAAATTCTCACCATGGCTGGATGACCCAAATACTTGAACTTTTTTTTTTTTTAAATTCCAGATACTTTTTTTTTGTATTTGATTCAGAAATGTATTTAACCTGGATATTCTTGTCAGTTATTTAAATATGCCAGTCATTATTAATATTCCTGGGAATAGGAGATCCTCAGACTGAAAAAGAGGGGAAAAAATTGAAAGAAGAAAACTATTCAGATAGCCAAATCTTTTTATTTATCTAGTATTTTTCAAATTATTATTTTAAAATACGTAGTGACATTTTTCCCACAAAATTTTGGAAGGCAAAGATGAGGAGCAGAGAGAAAATGGGACTGACAAGTTAGAAGTCATCATATTTAAATCTTGTAATTAGAAGAAATTTCTCCAACATGACCCACACTATTGGAAAGCAGTCATTCTTAATTTCAGAACTAAAAGTTCTCATTGCCTCACAGAGGTGCAAATAATGGATATGAACGTGTGGTGACCAAGGAACATTTATGTATAAAATACCTCCCAAGCTTTCTCCCCACATAGCCACTAGAATAATGATCTCATTAAAATTTCTGGAAATCACGGGCTTAAGTGCCAGTATTTATCAATGATAACATTAGGTTATCATTAGGAATCTTGGAAATCTGAACTTAGAATAGCATCTCATTGTGCTGTGTGTTAGGGAAAGCAAAAGTGGGGAGTAAGATTTAAAAATTAGGTCAGTCCAAATCCAGGATTGACCTCATCTTCTTTGTGAAGGCATTATTCTGTCTTTATGTGGAGTTTACAACTTATAGGGTAGATTCTCATTCATTTGAAATGTGTCCTTTTCACAACAATTGGTTCAAGAATGAGTATATAATCCCTACTGCTCTTTTTAAAGTAAATTTCCTTCTCATTGCAATGTAGAAACAAACTTGTGTTCTAAAGATTTAAGGTTTAGGATTACTGTACCCAAGAAAGATGACACAGAGCAGTTGAGTGATCCCTGTATGGAGTGATGAACTGCTATGTAGGTAATCCAGAGGGAGTGGAGCCCAGAAGGCAATGCTGCTAGAGTCCCCAATCAGGCTCTTTCTGATTTATACCTACTTTTATACCTACTTCTCTACTCATCATTTACATTACATTTACACCTTTTACTGAAAACCATTTTGAGACCAGGGCAAAGGACAAGTAGCTAGTAATAAAAAAAAAAATAGGAAATGGGTTGATTGCACTTCCCCAATCCCTTGCTAACAGTTTCCAGGGGAGAGAAGGATCACACTTTCCAACATCCCTGGGACAGCTGTCTTCCTGCCTTTTGGCCACCAGGTAAGCAGGATTGGGGAGGGGCCATGAGAAGAAAGGAAACCTGAAATCAATAAAAAGGGTGGGACACCCCACTCACTCCCTTGGCACCATCTCTATGGGTCCCCTCCTCTCCGGAGGAGTCCCCCACCCTCTCTCTTCCCTATCCCTTAAATAAACTTGTTTTATTGCCTCAGCATTTCTAAGATGTTTAATCTGTAACACCAGGGATATGAGGACCCAATCCTGATTTTTCAAGACAGCTTTCAGTTTGATTCGGGTTTTCTCTTTTTGGATCTAAAAGCAATACTTAAACAATGCTAGCTTCATTTTTAAAAAGCAGACTAGGAAAAAAAATAGGGCTCTTCAGAGAAAAATCACAATGAGTGAAGCACAGTACTGACAGGGTTGGGCCTGTTTCAGAGGCTGGGTTTTGGGATGGATAGGCACCCGCAGAAACTGGGTGACATCTCTTGTATCTGTACACTCCTGAAGGAAGCCAGTCTTGAAAAAAATGAATGGGCTCTGAAACACTGCACTGGAAGGGCTCTACCTAAGGAAAGAAAGTGAGTTCATCACTGACTCTAGAGAGGGAATACCAGAGATGTGAAAAAGGTTTGGTCGTGGAATTAACAAGATCCTGCCAGTGATGTGGAAATCAGTGGACTATGGCAGGATCAGCATGTACTATAAACAGTACAGTCACTGATCTGTGACCAGCAAAGCAACAGAAGCCAGAGAGACAGTTGACCTGCTTAAGGCAGCTCTGATTCAGTATCTGGCAGATACTGAAAACACAAGAGGAAAATTTCCATTGACTAAAGACCTTGAAAAGTATGGCCTACAGGGGATTCTAGTTGGTTTTAAGTCTCCTTGGCTTCTTAAAAGTATTAGGAGAAAAAAGCCTGGGAAGGCCTAAATTTATCATTCTTCTAGTGGCAAGGGTGTGTGTTCACCAGCTGAGAGGTCAGAGTGCTTGGGACGAAATTACTCAATGTCTTCATATTTCACTTCCCACTTAGCAAGACACTAAGCTTTCAGTTGTGCAATACTTGAAAAAAATGCCATTATTAAATGTATCAAAGGATTAGACATTTATTATTATCAACTACAACAGTAAAAATGGAGCAGCCTAGTAATCAAGTGACCTAAATGTTATATATAAATTTGAGAGCCATAAAATTTTAGATTTTCTGATTTCAACTTGTTAATCTTCCAAGTGAAAATATTTCCATATTTTCTATAAATAATAGAGAAAATACCTTCAAGCACTGGCTCATCTACACTATTTCAAATCTTGAGAAATATCTTTCCTTGAGATGCTTATTGGGAAAAAAAAAGAAAGAAAGAAAATAACCCAATTAAGCATGTAAGAAGTGATTTTTTTTGCATAATTTCTAATCAGCAGGTACTGCTAAAAATTGTTCTACTCTGATGAATGGTTCCTTCTTTTAGACTAAAAATGCAAAATTTTTCAACTAGAAAAAATAGGTACCTTCTTGTGTAGCTGCCTCTTATATTGTAGTTCCATTTATTGAATTAGATTTAGATGCAATTCTGCCCAGGTGGCATGTGTGTAAAGTTATTAGAAAATGTGTGCACTTATTGGATCTTATCACTGACATTTTTTCTCTTCTTCACATACCAATTTTCTCCATGTATCAATTGTCAAATAAGTTGATTTTAACCAGGCTACAGTGAAAAAAATCATAAAATCTAATTTTAATAAAAATAAGTTATTATATTTATACAGATTAAATATTGGAGTCACATTTTAGTTCCTCAAAATATGTGAAAATTGTCTTGTATAATTTTTTTATTTGTCAAGAGACTAACATTATATTATCTTCTTTATTTAATGTAGCATAGAAGACTACATGAGAAATGCTAAAACTGGAAACTAAAAAAAAATTACTAGTTGGGCTGGGGCCATAGTTCAGTGGCCCATAGTTCAGTGGCCATAGTTCTCCCTAAGAAGGGAACGACATGTGTGATATGAATTGTAATAAATTCCTCTGTCATACTTTTTAAAAATAATATAAATAAATAAATAAAAAGAAGGAGGCAAGAGGTCTTATAGAGATAGAGGTCTTATAGGCGATCAGAGTAGGATCAAGAAAGAGGTCATGGGAAAAGTCATTTCAAAATAAGACAAACTAGCAAAACAGGATACACTAGCAAAACAGAATGAATTAGCTAAATCACATCACCACTTAATTAAGAGTGAAGAAAACAGGGGGTCCTGAGTAAGACCCTGAAATGGCTAGATAAGAAACAACCAATCAATTAGCTCAAACTCCCAGAAACAGAAACAAATCAGAATGGGGAGTAGTAAACTTCTCTACAGAAGCCCTAAAAGAGATTGGGCTTAAGACAGAAATGGTACTCCTGCCCCTCCCATGCACTGTGCTGGGAGGTCTGTACTTTCCCCTTCTTAACAAATTTTCTTGTTTGCTTGACTCTGCACTCAGGATGTTCATTCTTTGAATCCATGGCACATGACCTGATCCAATTTCTGCCAGCAACAATAACACAACTAAGAGCACATAAAGGGCTCTGATAAGTCATAAAAAAAAATGAAATCTTCCATTCATCTTACTTAACTCCTTTTTCCCCCAAGTATATGTGGCTTTAAAAAGTCTCCTCCTTGAGCAATATATATTTAAATTATGTAAAAATTTCCACATAATCATCTCTTTAAAATTGTCTCTGAGATAATATTTAGACTGAAATTCTTTAGGTTCTACAAATTGGGACAATATAAAATTTCTTCATTGTTTTAGAGTTCTATAAGAAGTTGGTTGTATTAACAGTCAGTTCTCAACCTTGGTTATGTGTTTAGTAATAAATAGGTTCATAGTATGGGGACTTGCTCCAGATCCCCGTTTTTAACTATAAAACTATTCCAAATAGAATTCTTTTCCCTTATTGAAAAATAAACATTCTAGAAATGCACTAATCAATCAAGCTTACAATACAATTTCCTTTCCAAGGGCAGTAGATGATTCTGTATATCACAAAATATTTTATTATATCAACTTTAATTAGATTCTATATCAGGAAGTCTATGAAAAAAATAATACTGTTTGCCGCAGTCCAGCTGGGCAAAATAACCAGGAGGTGACAAGCAACTTGAAGGTTGAAGCAAGCGGGAACTGCTTTATTGCGGGGAAACTCAGCGGGAACTGAGTGGGAACTCAAGGTAGCGGGCACCCAAGGTAGCGGGAGCCACTTTACTGAGGAACAGCAGAGGTATATATACCTAACTGATTACACACAGCTTGACTCAATTAGCATCATCCAGATACAGAAATCAGCCAATAAGGAATCTCCACCATCTTAATGGCTCAGTGGCATTGCCTCTGGAACCACTCCTCCTGGCAAACTGCAAGGCACCATCTTGACTTGATTTGTGGTCCCCAATAACTGTTAACACCAACGTATTCTCTAACAATGTACAGTCCTTGGCTTGATTTTATCTCAGACAAATCTATCATGATCAAAGAAACAGCATAACATCCAAAAAGAATTGGCTAATAACAAACTACCAATTAATATTTTCCCCTCAATTCCTTCTTTGTTTATTGAATTTTAAAACTGAAAATGGGCAGTTTTTGAGATTCACTTTAATGTCCTTTGAAAATTCATGTTTCTATACTTTTTAATCATAAGGAAAAACTAAATATTATAGTTCCTTTAAGTCAACACTGACAGATCATTCTTATAAATTTTATTTCTCCAGCATTGTAAATATATATTTTATTCTTAAAGAAAAATGGACCATGTCAGCTTTTGAATCTCATGAGCTCATAATTAATTTTTCTTTTGGAGAAAGGAAATTTTTCACTGCTCGCATAGGTATGCTATACATTCGCTGTTAGAGAAATTATATATATTTTTAACTTCTCTATATTTTTATCTTTTCTGTTAGGTTTTCCTCTTTAACAAAGTTTGGTTAATTTCCTTTTTGATGAGGTGACAGTAATTCATACTTGCAAAATTGTTATATTATTTAAATAAAATTTCCACATTGATTTGGTGATCTAACTTTAAATTTGGATCCTAATTGTGACATTTCCACTAAATCAGTAACCTTAAATAAAATAATTCTATACCATAGGTATAGTCTATATTATTGCCACCATCAATTAATAAAACTTACTAGTGGTAAGGTTTCATCTATAAAATCATAGCAAAAATATTTTATAAGATAATATGTATTTTACACAAATCTGGGGAGGCAGCAAAAAAAATTGGGATAAATGTGTTAATGTTGAAAATATGTGATCACTAGACACCATGTTTTATTTAGTAAGAAGAGCTGGCAGGCATGGCTGGAAACATGGAGAAGCTCCATGGGTCAGTGGATATTCTGCTTCATGATATCAGCTGTCCCTACGTGTTGTCTAAGAACTGATGTGCTCTAGCTGACTTGTGATATATAACTACAATGATGGCTACATTTCTAGAAGTGATAGAAACAAGTATAAATTAGATGTGATCTGAAAGTCTATGAAAATACTGATCAGGTTCTGGGGAATTAGGAAAATTGCAATAATAAGATGATGTGCCAACAGAATTTGAAATAAATATTAACAAAACATACAAAATTTATAAAATTTTCAAATGTATGCTTTTACTGCATACAATATCAATATAACTGGCATATTAATAAAATGACGTATTTGAACTACTATAAGAATGAAAATAATATTTCCACTGAACTATGAATAAAAACAATATATCCCCACAATTTTGAGAAAAAGTCTCCTGGCTTTCTTTTTTCCTCTTAAGAATTTAATACATAGATTAAAAAGGAACTGTTACTTTGATCTCAGAATGCTTTAATTGTGTTTTCTATCTGCAAGCTTATATCATCTAAAAATTTTTTCAATGAGCATTTGTGAATGTATGAATAAATGATTATTTAATTACACTTGAATATATACATGAGTGGGATAGAAATTATTTGTGGCAAGTAATTTGAAATGATTCTAAAATCAGGTCCTAGGGCTGACACATGACACCTTGGGATGTTGGTTAAATTGTTGCTCTTATATATTCATTTTCAAGTTCCTACTTTGCTAAATATTCCTTTTCAGGAAGAATTTGTCTTCAGTTCCTTAAAAGTGCAGCAAGATTAATGGATTCATCAATTCAATCACTAATTCAATAAACACTCTGAGGTCCCTACCAACCAGAACATGTCAAGGCCTGGCTAACAGGTAAGTTTCCCTGAGGTCATGAAAGCAGAATTCCACACTGACCTCCATAATGGAGATCACAAGGTATTCAATGTCTGTGTCAGTTCCTCCTGGTGAATGAGAGGTAGTCACCGAAGACCTTGTTTTTGCAAGAGAATAATGGGAAAAACAGAAAGAGAGAGTTATGATAGAAATATGCACAGAAGTGGTAGCTGATGCAATCTAAGGAGAGTATGTGTTAAAGTGTAAAAGGTCGAGGGAAACAGTCACTTATTGGGAAGGCAGAAGTTGGAAAGGGAAATTGAGGACAGTATGCTAGGAAAAGGGGACATAATAAGACAGAGATAAATAATACATAAATAAATGAATAGGTGTATATATATATATGTGTGTGTATATATTTCATCCCTCTTGTAGTTTATATTGCTTTCATTATCATCATGTCTTAAAAATCAGTATATAAGTAAATTATCATTATAAATATTTCAAGAATATTGAAAATGGTAACCCAAAAATGAAAAATAGACTTGATTTTACACCCCAGTTTTTAGATAAGATTTAAAAATTTGGTACATGTATTAGTTCTCCATTAATGTTTTATGTAAGTATGCACAAACACATATAAATACACAAATTGCATATTTTGAACTGAAAGACTCATATCATATACTTAGTCTGACTTAATTTGTTGACATAACCATATCTTGGAGCATTTACAAGAATGTACACAAAAGGAGGTGCCTACCTCCTTTTCAATGGCTGCATCATTTCCCATAATACAGCTTGGGCATCTATCAGGTTCTCAGAGATGGACATGTAGGTCAATTTTAAGATTTTTATATAATAAACTGAGTTGTAATGAACATTCTTAGATCTAAGTCTCTGAGTTCAAATGTAGACATAGAATTATTTTTATTTCTGATATAAACTACCATTCTAATCACCATCTAAAAATTTTAAAAACATGTAATCCTAGCAGAAGTTATGCCACTGAATATTTTAATATCCTTCCTGGCACTAGGCATTCTCAGATTTTTACACTGTTGATATTTGATTCTACAAATCTTTATGCATTTTCTATCTCATATAAATATAAGGCCTTAAAGTCAAATACCTTGTAAGAATCTGGCAAGTAAAATAAACTTTTGAATCAGAATGGAAAATAGCTTAGAAATTTGGAAGAAATATATTCTGGTTACATTAGGTATTAAAATTTAGACTGTTTTGAAAATATTATGTTGATCTTACAAAATAAAACTATAAATATAACTGTGGTCCTGTGGATCATTGATTTGAGGCCTATTGTAAGAAGTCACTTGTGAGAAGACACAATCTTTCCTCTTTCCCAACTGAATGACTCTGTCCTTCTCCTTCACGTACACTCAGTCAGTCAGTCCTTACCAATAGATAGATTCAGAGATGTGAATGTTGTATCCTATTTTAAGGACTGATGTGTGAGAAAATCACTTTCTATTCTTTAGCATGGGGTGAGATATTTCATACTCTGTAGAAAAGCCATTTATCACATTTAGAGTCACAATGATAAAAGACAGAGCATTTAAAGGAAATTTGACATGTTTTCTGCTATTTTCATGCAAAATATATGTTTTGCTCCAACATCTCATCTTTTAAAAAGCACCAATTATCTCTCTAGAGAAACCATGAATTTAAGGCTTTCATCCCATTTTCTTCTACCTTTCTGTTCCTTTCATCTGACACATTGCTTAACTTTTTATAACTGGAGAATTTCACATTAAAAACAACTTTTGATTTTACTATGGCAGACATTTAACTTAATATATTTTAAGTGGTAAATGCTCTGCTATGTTAAGCAGACTGTTATTAAACTGAATACTAGGGACTTATTACTATCAAAAAGAAAGTAAGTTCAAAATATTTTTAATTCATAAAACTCTCCCTTTGTCTTTACTATACCCAGTAGGACTACAGTTGGTGACATATCTGATGGCTATGAGCCTGAAGGAGAGTTGGCATATAATAACTAATATTCTTTAAAGATCATTCTGGCTTGCACTTGAAGGCCAATTTGCATATCTGACTACTGAGCTGATGAGGTTATGAAAACAGTCATGATTCTCATCAGAAAAAGAGGGCTGTTAAGTTCTGTAACAAATTTCTTTCAGCTGCTCACTACTCTAGTCTCCTCAGGTTTGCATACATAATACTGTGATAATAAACATTCATGCAGAATGGGTTCTATAACTCAAGCCAAACTCAGCCCCTGGCCAAGTGTTAAGCAAGCCAACTTGGATGGAATAAGCTACCTGGAAAGTTAGTGTAGGTTTCAGAGTCAGATTTATCTGGCTTAGCAATTTATTTGGAATTTTGATAGATTAATTTACTGGGTAATTACTATGACATGCAAACCCTTAATTTCTTAGTAGGCAAAATGGTAATAACGATGCCTATTCCACTGAGTTGCAGTGATCGAGGCGAGGTGAGGTACATCAACAAACAGCACTCTGTCAGTTCTAGTCACTCAGTGATTCTCATTAGCTGAGAAAAGACATTTATTTATTGTTTGTTTTGCTTTGTCTTCCTCATGGATAACTAAAGTTGGATCAGTTATTCTGGTCCATTAGCCATGTGCCCCTTCTCTTCCAGATCATGCATGAATGGATGGTCTGCTTGAATGTCTGGTCTGTTCCAATAGAAAAGACCTTTCATCAAAAGGCTTTGAAGAATACTCACATCCCCACTGCAGCTTTCACTTGTGCATTTACCACCTCCTGCCTTCCATTGATGCTCTTCCTGATATCCATCAGTTCACACCATGTCCACTATTCTCATCATTCACTTCAGCTGAGCTTTAGATGATAGTAACACCATTTTCTATAGCATCACGTTGCTCACTAAATTACAGGAGTATTGTGAAGTTGATCAGCTTAAGCTTATTCTCAAGTTCTGCTTCTTTTATTCAACATCTTTCATTTTCCACAAATTCATCTACAGATTGCTGCTGCTCTAATTTGGCATCTCAAAATATTACTCTTCTTAACTGTGTCTTCTAAATATGTTGATTGACTTTTGCTTTACCAGTGGTGAATGCTATGTCTCTACCTGATGTCTCTTGTCCTCTGCCTGAACCTAGAAATCATCTTTACCTTCTGTTCTTTTCTGTTTGTTTGGTTTTTTTTTTTTTTTTATAACTACCCTTCTTAAAAAGAAGTGGTTTAGGTTAGGTTTTTAACACAACTTACATATGAACTAGTTGCAAACCACAGTTTTGATAAACATTCTGTGTTTCAGGAGGCTATAGCAATGGGATTTGTAACTGATTAGCTAATGATCCTGATGATTTCATTGAACATAGAGTCTACTTTTCATCACATAGTGCAACTGTAATTTGATATATTATTCTGCCCAAATAAAGAGTAGAATATCTACTCTTCTAATTCAAAAGAAGATCCCCACAGACTGAATGCCTGTCAAATATATGATATTCATTATTTTTAATTAACTTGCCAATGTAATGTCAATGTAATTTGGTATTATGTGACCCATGACACTCTTTCCATATGTATTGTCTTTTAATAGACTTTGGATCATCGTCCTATAGTTTACAAGAATGTCTATAAAACTATTCTGATTGTTCAAATGTATATGTAACTTTCAATAAATATTTAGTTATTTTAAAAGAACATTATCTTTGAGCATCAATATAGCAAATAGTCTACCACATGAAAAACAATTTCTTAAAAACTGAGGAGACATTGCCTCTGACTTGTTGATCTCCATCTGGCTGAGAAATAAACTATGTCAAGGCCATCTGACTATCAATCTGCCTGGCTCCTCGTCCCTTAGCTGTCATTGCCTACAATCAACTCTCCTAGGACTTCTGAGGATCATTTGCATTGCTAATGACAGAAAAGATCCTCAAAGCAGCTGAAACCCAGATGGCTAGTCAGGTGTATTGAGACAGACTAAAATCCAACTGACTTTGCTACTCATGGAAAAAGTAATATACAGGAAATCAGCCATTGTCATTCAAAGAAATCACCTTCTCATCTCTTTGACTTTATGGTAAATATATCCCAATATCTGCCAGGAGGACTCTACTCCTTGTGTTTTAGAAAACCCAATATTATTCATCCAACAATACATTCTACTCCATTATGTACTACAAATGTAGAAACCACAGAGAGACAATTCAGAGGCTGGCACTTTCATAATGGGGATACATTCATCCCATGGCCATGGCTTTAAGACCTTCAATAACCAGTGAGGGGCTTGGCTATACATCAATATGAGAAAAACGATTGTACAATAAATAATTCAGTTGTGATACTACATTACTACTAAACAGTCTGAGATTATTTGTTCTCCAGCAAATCAGTATGCCTTTTTATTTTATTCATTCAAACTCATATACACAATGCTAAAGTTTTACAATTGTAAGGCAACTTTTGTAAAATAATGCATTGATGAAGCCAATGTCTTTGGAACTCAATCTCCTATTTGAAAGCAGCCTTAATTCATAGTCCGCAAAGATTTATTCACACCAGTGGAGCTATATATAGGATTCCTACTGATACTATATGCTGAGTGAATAATAGATTATCTGAAGAACTTTTCAAGAATATTTGTTAATGAACTCTGCCATAAATTAATAAAAACGTGTGGTTACATCCCTCCATTAGCTAATGCTGATGTTGTTATTGTTTAAAGCTCCAGGTGATTTTAAGGTAAGTAGATGTATCATGAACACTTAACAATGTTGTTACTAACAGTGTTAATACTTAACATTGCTAATATTACTAACGATAAATAGTGTTGAAAATTTTCCATAGGAAAAGAGTTTGAAGTGTCTTCCAGTTATGATGTCTGATAACTGAACTGAGTTGGAATTGTACCAGGCTGAATGTAACAGAATAAAGGGAATATCTTCAGCTAACAAGAACTTCAGAAGTCAGTAGTCCAAGATTAAATCAGAAACTACTCATGTTAATCAAAGCCACAGGATCCCTTGACTTTATCAACAAACAATAGACTGGCTTTTCCTTGTAGCCAGTCGGTTTTTCCAGGAAACAAGAAGAAATTAACAGAGTGGTAAGAGGGGTTATATTAAAAAAAAAAAAGCATTTTCACCCTGGAAATTCTCAATTGACTTCTCAGTACCCAGAAAAATAACCACAAAAGAAGTTAAGAAAAATCTAGAAAGTACATTACCATTTCTTTTTCTATTTTGTTAACATTAGTATCATTCTTACTTTGTATCCAAAAATGATGTTTACTGTTTTTATATACCCAGGTGCCATCTACATCAAAAAGTCAGAAATATTTCTCTTGATGAAATATACTTCTCATCTAAATATAAAAGACAATATATGTAAAATATTTTTGAAGGCTCATTTCCCCAAAAGGAATCATTTTCCATGAAAAATATGATATATAATTTGCTTAATAGCAATGCCAAACATGTGATAAAATTGCACTATCAAGAAAATTATACAAATGTGATGTCCCATTAATCAACATTTTGATGTGTTTCTTGAGCAGTGATCACAAAGACTGCATTTTCCTAGACTGGAAAAATCATGCTTATCATGTATACCTGTTTTAAAATTCAGATGGCATTCACTTTGTGTTAAATTCTGAATCTAAAGAGAAAGAGTTCTATTTTTATCCCCCCTCAGCTCAATTATGAATGTAATTGCTCTGGCCATTAACTGTATGATTACATGTGCATCCTTTGTCTTTCATTGCTTGATGAATCTTTTTGACATGTTATTTCAAAAGAAGAATGTACTGAGAGACAAACTTCTCAGGTTGATGTGATCCACTTATAAAAGTTCAAGTTAGTAATGCAGAAGACTTGGGAAATGTTTTATTATTTTTTAAAGGCCCAATCAGGAAACAAAATTCACAAAATATTTAATAGGAAATACTTAAAGAATTATTAACTCTAAGGAGGTTTTCTATAAAGCAGTAGAGTGCTCTTAAAAAGTACCCCATGGAAAGTATACAAGGAAGAAATCTCTAGGATTGAACTCATATCTCCTTGGAGAAACTGACTGCAGATCAGTGCATGGCAGAGAAGGTGTTAACACAGGTAAGAACTTTTCTACAGTTGTTGGATAAGTATGAAAAATCCCTGCAGAGTGCAAGAGATAAATAAACATGACTATTACTGACAAACAGGAATTACTCTGAGTTGACAGAAGAGGCAGGTAACCAACCACTGGCTCACTTAGAAGCCTCATTAGTAATTCATTTATAATATACCATTCAATTTCAATGGCAAATAGTGCACAGGACTCCAACTGATACATAGTTAGGGTGAGTGGTGCTGATACTGTCCACATATACTACCCCCACTGTCTCTACATGCCAGTCACGTGGAGCACAAAGAAAATAATGGGAATCCAAAAAGGGAACTCCTTCTTCTTGTTGTGTCTATTCAGTACCTACTAATGTCAAAGCTTAGCATCACCAGCTGCAAAGGAGACATTTTTAAAGGGCTCATCTCAATTTTTGAAGAGCAAACAAGGAAGGGTACATTTTTCAATATGTTCATAGCCTACACAGTTCCTATCATCAACCTGGGCCCTAGATGGAAGGTGTAAAAGCTGGGAAAAAGCCAGTAGAGACAAACATACAGCTTTAAAATGCATGATGTAAGTGCTACTGATTTATCTTTAATTAAACATAAATTGCCTCCAGAATTTACTTTAAATTTGATTTTTTGGCATTTTCAGCATATATTTGTTTACTTGTTGACAGAAAATCTTATCTTGGTCATTAAAACCCATTGACTACTCCTTTCCTAATTAAATAAATTCAGCATTCAAACTTATAGAGATGCAAATAGCACAATAGAAAAAAATAGCATAATGCAATAAAAACAATATAAAATAGTAACACTTTTGTCAGTAATGTTGGTAGACTTTATCATAGGGCAATTATTGATTAATTTGCACTTAAAAACAATATAAATTAATAAATTGTTATCCCTAGACATTTATGTTTAATAGCAGTATGTTTACTGAAAACAGATTTTGGGCTAGCATAGAGCATCTTTTAACCTGAAGAGAGGACTGAGTACTAAAAAAAGTTAAATAATCCCTTATATATCATGACTTCTATGTATCTCTGTATTGATAGAGAAACTTTTTAAAAAATGAACTGGGTTACATTTTCCCTTTTTGGAACTATCTAATTACTTTTGAGTACAATAACTCTTTAAACTCAAAGCAATTGCTTATCTTGCCATAAGTGAGTTTTTAATAGTATTTGATAAAAATGTAAAACTCTGTCACTTTTTGTCTAGAAGTAAAATATACATCTGAATCATTAGCATTGATAAGCTTATGCTTAGGTCTCAGAGCTCAGAGATGTGCCCTGTGGACTGGGACCTATCTTTGAGGACTGGGAACTGACATTTGTATTAACGTCTTTTGGGGGAGTCGAGTTAAGTCTTTTCTGGAAACATTGAGGAATTGCAAAATGAATCTTACTACCACAGGAGAGAATTGCCACTGTCAGCATTAAGAAGATTGACAGAGTGACTCTCAGAGTAACAGGACACAAACAAGCAGAAAAATATGGGAATCAGCAATCCCTTCTTTCTCCTCCAGATTTGCAGTATTTCTGTAGTTCTCACTATAAGCAGAGTTTAACTTACAGACTGATGGGAAAATAAAACTACAATTTCTGAATTTTAAATCCCAGCATAATAAATTAAATTATAGATGTCTAAGTCTGGAGCTGAGAGACAATATCTTAATAATTACCACAGATTGTCTTAGAATTTGACTTGCTCTTTTATAATTCAACTGAATATTACTGCTTATTATAGAAATGTCATTATTCCCAATTTGCATATGTAAGTATTGACTCTCAATATTTAATTGTTCCATCCTGGCATGTCTGCTATAATGAACTTCAAATTTGAATGCAGTGTTTTCTCTTTCCATCTATTTATCTTCAAGCTGAAAGCCTTGATATTGCTGTTATCTTGAATGTTGTTACCTCCTTAACTTTAACTCGAGATTCTCTCAAAAACTTTGGGCATCTTTAGCATTATTCAATTCCTCAAATGTTTTAAATATCATGAATGAACTCTATCATTCATGAATGTTTTTTGTGGGAGAAATTTTAATTATAATTTCATGTCATTTATGAATATATTTATATATACACATAGTTCATACACATATCACTTATATATACCTAAACAGAAGTATATATTATGGTCATATATATATATATATATATATATATATATATATATATATGAAACTGGGTTTTCTAATTCTTATGTCAATATCCCTGTTTCATTTGTCAGGTATATTCATATTTTTGTAAATATATAATACTTTCTGTAAAGTTTAAAACATCCTTTCAGTATGCTCTGTGGTCATGATCCTTTACTTCTAATACTGGTAATCCATGCCCTCTCTTCATGTTATTGGTTCAGAATAACCTTAATATCAAAGCTTGGGAAGGACTTTTATACCCAAGTTAAATGATGGAAAAACCCTTCTTGTAAACGTAGACATAAAACATTAAACATTATCATAGCAAATCAAATCTAGTAATATAAAATGTAGATGATGTCAAGTTTATTAATTCAAAGATCTATCATATTACTTAATCATAAAATGATAAAAGTAATTCACCACCTTAATAAAACCAAGCAGAAAAATGATATTATTTAAACAAATGTGTGTAAACATTTTATAAGATTTTACATATATCCAATTTGAAGTAAAACTCAATAAAGTAAGAATGAGAGATTTTTCTTTAACCTTATAAAGAATATATCTTAAAATTTGCAAAAAATATAATATTTGTGAAATAGTTTAAATATTTTTCCATACATTGAGAACAAAATGGCTATATCTGCCATTTCTTTTAACCAACATTGTGCTTGAAGTTACAGATAATGTTATATGATGACCAAAATAAATTTTAAAATATAAACATTGAGAAGAAAGAAATAAAAGTGATTAATTCATAGGTAGTATATTTGTATACAGAAGAAATCAAAAGAATCTGTACATAAAACATTATCTTTACATAAACCATGTTAAGATGCTAATTTTGAACATTTATATTCCTCATAATAACAATTTCAGGAGGTTTCACCTAATATCAGAATTGATACATAAGTTTAATAATATTTCTCATATAATATAAATACACCAAAACAAAAAAGAAACCCTATATTTTTAGAACAGTGAAAAGCAAATTAGAAAATAATAGCTGGAAATAGGAAATGCTAATGTACTCTCACACAGTATGGCTATTGTCAATAATAACAACATACCATCTATTTTGAAAAGCAAGTAAAAAGATTTTAAATGTTCACCATAAAGAAATGATAAATTTTTGAGGAAATGAATATGTTTAACCTAATTTAAAGTTTAGATATAAGTAAAATGTGTAGTTGTACCAGAGGATCACCTGGCATCCCATAAATACATATAACTTATATTTTTATGTATCAGTTAAAAATAAATTAACTAAATAAAATTCAAAAACAAAAAGATTAGAAAATAATATTTCAATTTCTGCTCTCTGAATTGTCTTGTAAGCATTGAATGACTGGGAATAAATATAAAGACTTCAAGGCCTCTAAAAGAAAAGCTTCTGAAAGAATTCAAGCCCTCTAAATTTTGTAGAAACTACAAAACTTTACTGAAACAAAATCTACATAAATACGTCAATGTGCAATGGTTACAGGTTGAATGGCTTAATATTATAAAGATGTCATTTTTTTCAAAAATTGATCAACAATACCAGTGCAAGACTCACTGTATCCAAGTGTTTTCTGGTGGTTAAAACTACTTTTAAATTTCATATAAATGTACAAAGAACCAGAATTAGCTCGGATACTCTTGAAGAAAAATAAGTCAAGTTTTGATATATACACACTTTTATAAAAATAAAGACAGACCATTGTAAAAGTATAAAGAGCCCAGAAACAGAGCCAAACATGATATTGGAACTATGTGAAATTCTCCCACTGTTCCAAATTATGTTTTGACTAATTGCTCAATAAATGCTAGTTGGAAGAAACTATCTCTAGCTTTTACCTATTTATTAAAAGGCATTTTATTTTACTAAAAACATACAAAAGCTATTAGATTTACTCAAATACAGAGATACATATTATTCCTATTACTAAATAAAATAAAAAGAAATTTTAGCTAAGAAATAGTCATTAGCTAAGTATTATTCGAACTTAGCATTATTGACAAGGGTGTTGCCTGGGGAGACTTGGTAATCTGTAGCTGGACTATGCCACAGAACAACACATCCACCTAACTTGATAACAAGGAGGATTCCATAGTCAAAACACAATTTGTAGCCATGTGAGAATTTCAAATTGCCCTTATGCCTTCAGTGTAAAAGTTCATATCTTCAATGAAACTTTTCCTGGCTCCATTACTTGGCAGTCATCAAAGTCAGTATAAATGACCAACTTTGAACTTTATCTTTCTCTTTTAAGTCTAAAATTTGTCTTCTGGATATATTAAACATTTTGTGAAAAATACAATGAAAGATTAAAAAAAGTGTTTTTCTTGGATATGTTAAAGAAGCAAATGAATTGTGAATATTGTCTGTTTTATTTTGTTTCATTTTGCTTTTATTAAAAGAACTTGTAGAAGTTTAGTCATATGACTCTGAAAGATCTCTAGCACACCTACAAAAGAAAATGATAGGCATCTAGAATAATTTCTTCCTAAAGAATAGCAAGAGATATTTTTTAATGTTGTCAAGTAGGATTCTGACTTGTCACAACGTTAGACATTGTCAACAGGAATTTTGCTATCTTCTATACCTCCCAAATATAAACTATATTTTTCATTTATAGTTAACAGAATTTTATCTGAAAAACTTTATGTACATACTAGATATTATATATTTTTTATGCTGAATCTTAGAACACTAAGATAACTTGGGGTAAGAATTGGTTTATATTTATGTTTGAATTTAAAACATTATTATGATTTCCCAATGAAAGTCACCATTGAAATAATTATTTTAAGATGATTTTTTTCTGCATGTTTGTGTATTCTAGACATATTACCTACCCTTTTTTAGATTGATGGAGATTTGACACTCTGTTTATAAAATCACAATATGTTCATTTAATTTTTGCATTTTTTAAATTTTGAGAACATTTTGAAATAACACATGAAAATGACAATTGTGCAATACCAAATTACTATAGTTATACAGAATACACCCATTTTGCTTATCGACCTGCCAATGTAAAAGCAGTGTTCAATGTACATCCAATTACACAGCATCCCAGAATGTTTAGAGATTTACTGCAAAATTAGGTGACTGATTTTGAAGTATTAATTGGTTATCTGCTGAATGCTTATGTAGTGTTTCATATTTGTAGAGTGATATTGATTAGATGGCTTGATTTTACTCAATTTGTACAATTTTTAGTTTATTTTAAAAATAAAAACATTATTAAATTCTAAAAAGTCTCCTGAAATTACTGCAGACTATCATAAAAGTTAGAGGGAACCAGATGGGTCAAACAACTATCTATTTTATATATATTTATATATATTTTTTTGCTATTTTGCTGTTAGGTCATTTATGTCATGTGTCTCAACTTTTCAAAGAGGTAGTTAAAATAATAGCTAGCATTTTTTGAATTGAAGACAGTATGTTGGAAAAGAAGGTGAAAAGATTTGCTTAATGTCACATGGAAAAAATTATAGAGAAAAATGATAGAGACAGGAAACAATATCTAGTTTTTTAAAATTTTCAGTTAAGTGTTTTTCAAAGTGAGCTATTCTTACAACTTCTCTATAATAGAAAAAACTTTTTAAAAATCTGCATCACTTCACAACAAAAGTGCTGAACACATTATAGAAGGATCATATATCAACATAATGAAGGCTACATATGGCAAATCCATGTACGACCTCATACTGAATGAAGAAAAACTAAAATCATTCCCTTTAAGATCAAGAACAAGACAAGGATGTCTATTATTATTTCTCTTAATCAATATAGCACTAAAGATTGTGGCCATAGAAGTAGACAAGAGAAATAAATAGAAGCCATATGAATAGAAAAGGAAAAAGTCAAATTATCCCTGTTTATAGATGATATAATTCTGCATACATAAAAAGTTAAACACTCCACCAAAAGACTAGTAAAAATGGCAAACAAATTTAATAAAGGAGCAGGATACCAAATCAACATTAACAAAACTGTAGCTTGTCTATATACCCACAATGAATTTGTTGAGAAAGCATAATTCACAATAGACACACAAAAAAATCTAATATGTAGGAATAAACTCAACTAAGAAAGCGAAATACCTCTACAATGAAAAAAATAAAAAAGAAAGAAGGAAAATACACTGAATAGTGGAAAGACCACCTATGTTTATGGAGTAAAAGAATGAATATTGTTAAAATATCCATATTAGCCAAAGTAATATAAAGAGTCAATGCAAGTCCAAGAAAATACCAATGATATTCTTCATCAAATTAGAAAAAGCAATCCTAAAATTCATATGGAGTCACAAAACATCCCAAATAATCAAAGTAGCCTTGAGCAAAAATAACAAAGCCAAAGGCATATAAATACCTGATCTCAATACATACGAATGAGCAATAGTAACAGAAACAACTTGGCATTGGTATAAAAACAGACACCAATGGAACTGAATACAGAACCCAGAAATCAGTCCATGAATCTACAGCCAACTGATTCTAGACAAAGTTGTCAAAACCATACATTAGAGAAAGGACAGCCTGTTCAATAAATGGTGTTGGTGTAAAGTTTTTTGAGCTCTTTGTATGTTCTAGGTATTAATCCTCTAGACAGAATTTTTTTTTCAAATATACACATGAAGAAGATTCAAGCTTAGCTTCTGTTTCAAAAATCAACTCAAAATGAATCAAAGACCTTAATGTAAGCCCTGAAGCCCTGAAACTGCTGGGTAGAAAAATAAGAAAAAAAAATCAATGTATTGGTACAGGCAATGATTTTTTTCAAAAGGATTCCAAAGGCCCAGAAAAAAAAAAAAAGCAAAGTATTGGCAAATGAAATTTCATCAAACTATAAAGCACCTCAACAACAAAGGAAACAGTAAAAAAAAAAAAAAAAAGTGAAGAGAACTGACAGAATTGAGGAAATACTTGCCAGCTATTCATCTGACAGAAGGTTAATATCGAGTTTATATGAACAACTCAAAAATCTTACAACAGACCAGAAAAGTAATCCAACCTACAAGTGATCTGAATAGATACTTCTCAAAAGAAGAACTGTAAAGGGCTAATAAACATATGGAAGAATGCTCAATATTATTATTCATCAATGAAATGCAAAGCAAAACTATAAGATACTAGCTCATTCCAGTTATAATAGCTACTATCAGATTAAAAAAATACATGCTGGTGAGAATTTGGTTGAAAGTAACCCTTGTATGCTGTTAACTATTCTTTCCAGAGAAAAACCTTGTGCTTTGGTTCTAGTAAATATAACCAAATCTACTTAATATTTTATTAGTCTTGAACTCCATCCATTTTCCTACAAATGACATAATTTTATTTTTCTTTATCACTGAATAAAACTCCATTGTATATCACCAATACATTTCTTTATCTGTTATCCACTGATGGACACATATGCTGGTTCCATAGTTTATATATTGTGAATTGCGCTGCTATAAACATGGGCATGCATGTATCACTGTACTAAGATAACTTTAATCCTTCAGGGTAAATACTAAGAAGTGGTATATCTGGTTCATATGGTGTTTTCATGCCTAGTCTTTTGAGGAATCTCCATATTGATTTCCATAGTAGTTACATAATTTACAGTCCCACTAAAAGTGTTTCTCTTTCTCCACACACTCTCTGGCATTTATTATTTTTTGTATTCGTGATGACTGCCATTCTGACTGGTGTGAGAGTATCAGTATAATTTGATTTGCATTTCCCTAATTGCTAATTATATTGAACATTTTTTCATGTATTTGTTGGTCATTTGTATTTCTTCTTTTGAGAAGTGTCGCTTAGTTCATTAGCCCATCTATTAATTGGGTTATTTGATTTTTTGATGTAAAGTTTTTTGAGCTCTTTGTATGTTCTAGGTATTAATCCTCTAGACAGAATTTTTTTCAAGAGATTTGTTGTTTTTCACTCACCTGGCAATACCTTTAACACTTTATCATCTATTCCAAGGTTTGCATTGGTCCCTTAGACCAGACACTTTGATTAGAGAATTTTCATCCAATGACAGAGAAGAAATTCCTTTTACAAAAGAACATTATGAAAGATAGAAAGAATATATCTATCTATCTATCTATCTATCTATGTGTGTGTGTGTGTGTGTGTGTGTGTGTGTGTATCTGTATCTATCTCTCTATATATAATTGTAAAAAGAATATGTCAAATGAATGAAGAGCAGCAAGCAATAGAGGAATGTGGCTTATGGGGAAGCAAAATAGTTGCAGCTTAGTTCTTTGAATTGGTGACCTTAACTTGAAGTTGAACTTAAGCTAGAGAGATTCTTGGCACAAAGCTGTATGACTGCATCAGTTCCTTTAGACTTATTTAAAAAATGAACTGATTTTTTTTTTTCAGGTCATATTGGAAATGCTCTGGACAAATTCTTCTTCAAGGCTCTGTAAAGTTCTAGACAATAGTCTTGGTTAATGTGTTAGTTTTGATATTTTAGATTGCCAGGGCAACCAGATAACTTTATAAGGTAAATACTGTTAGTATGGAAATAACTTATATTAGTCTTTCTCAAAGCTGGCATTAAAATATTTTATCTCTGAATATTCATAGTTATGTTTGAATTTAGGGAATAGGACAGGAAGAGGCAAAGAAAATTGATCTGAGGCAAACAAAAAATGTCAGTGTTAAGAGTAGACTATCTCACTTCTTCTCCTGACTCTATCTCTAACTTTGAGTTGAGTTGTGTTTCCTGGCTGCTCCTCAGTTTTCTTACCCATAAATCTGTGATGCTGAATCAGATGAACTCAGAAGTTCTCTCAAATTCTCACACATTGCCAAGTGTCTTTAATGTCATAGCAAATGCACTTATATGGAAGGAATCAGAACTAAGGAGAAGGAGCAAGGTATAGGATATGTACAAACAATGGTTATCCCTAGAATGCCACACTTCCTATATGAAAGTAATTGTTTAAAAATCAGAGAAGAGCCAGGCACAACGGTGCATGTTTGTAATCCCAGCCACTCAGGAAGTGGAGGCAGAAAGATCCAGGTTTGAGGCCAGCCTGGGCTAATTAGTGAAATGTAGGTCACTGGTAGAGTGCCTCTAAGTTCAATCTCCTATATCACAGAAACAATGACCAAAAATTAAAACAGAGACATCAAAAGCTGTTCACCATGGGAAAGATAGATTCTATAGTTTAATTGCAGGCAACTTTGCTGTTCGTTATTTTTTAATTTAAATTTAGAGATCTTAGATTGTGCAATAAAGAAGAAAAATAAAATACATATTCATTTTAATTGAAGATGAAGGTCTATACTTATTCAGCAATCACCTAATTTATATACAGAAAATCATAACCTTTTGTGAGTTTTTATTGCTTTTTTTTCCTGGGGATTGAACCCACAAGCACTTAACCACTGACCCATATCCCAGCTCCTTTTTAATATTTTATTTGGAGTCAGGGTCTCACTGAGTTGCTTAGGGCCTCACTAAGATGTTGAGGCTTGCTTTGAACTTGTGATCCTCCTGCCTCAGCCTCCTCAGCTGCTGGGATTACAGGTATATGCCATTACACCCAGCAAATCTGTGGTTTTATAAAAAATAAACCTTAGCCTAATAAGTCAATTTATCAAAGATTCAGAATTAAAGATCAATATAGAAAAACCAATTGAATTTTATGTCCTAACAGTTAACAACATAAAATATAATGTTCATAAATAAAGACAATTCTATTCAGCATCAAGAAGAATAAAATACTTAGTTACAAATTAAATAAAACTAAAGTCATGCTGAGAGAAACTGAAGATTAAAATAAATGAACAGATAAAATTCATGAATCTCATGACTGGGATTTATTTAAAATCTTAGTTTTCCCTAAATAAATCTGTAGATTAAATGCAAACTATGTCAATATCCCAGCAGGTTCCCCCTGCCCTGGCCATAAATTGACAAATATTTAGCAAATTTTATATGGAAATAAAAAGACCTAGAATGACCATCTCAATTTTGGAAATGAGAAACAGAATTGAAAGTCTTAAAATCCCTGATTAAAAGTTTACTATAAAGCAAGAGTAATTGAAACAATAAAGATGCACATGAACACTAGAACAGAAGAGTCTAGAAATAAACCTTCACATTTAAATATATTCATTGCAGCCAAGAATGTACTTTTGATAAATTATTCTCGGATAATGAACACATATATGCTAAAGAAAGAAAAAAGAGAGAATAAATTTACCTTTCACAATACAAAAAACATTATTTGAAATATATCAGAGATAAAAACATGAAAAAAAAGAAAGAAAACTGCATATCAATAAATTAGGCTTGGAAGAAAAATACTGAAAAATTGCAATATATCTGAAGAAGCTGAAGAAGGGATAGGGAGGAAAAACTCAAAATTACAAAAGTTAATTTTTTCCAGAATAAAATTACAATAGAGAATATAAAACAAATATTGGTCTTTGGAAAAGACTTTAAAATAAAAAAACCTGCACACATATTTGCGTAGATAAATTGTAAGAGAAATGATATAAAAAGTACATAGCTTACATATGTGTTCATTATAGTGGAATATTCCACAATGCTAATATATTATAAAATATTTAACAATGGAAAACAAAAAAGGAGAAAACATGTTTTTTTTTTTTTTCTTTATGCAATTGACCTCTAGAAAAAAATGTGATCCAATGAATTGAAAGGCAGAGGAAAGATTTTTGTTCTTTGTGATATTGACATTGTTTTGGTTTTATCAGGGACATATATGACTCTGCTTTGTTTTGAAAATGTCAGTAGGAGACACTGCTATCTCTTGTGACTACACTACTCTGGGGAAAAAAATACAGTTCCAAGGAAAGAATGCTACTCAGGCTTATATGTAAGTTTGTTTTCTTATACAAATATATATTTATTCCAAACCCAAAGAGCATATCACCAGCATTTTAAAAATCAATGCATGAGTCCTAGCAGTATGGAGACAAAATTTTAGACAAAATTAGTGAGTAGGAAGCTTGGAAGGGAAAAATGAGAAAGCGAGAAATAAAAACAAGTTATAATATAAATTCAGAAAAAGATAAAAGGAAGATGTATACAAATCAAAAATAAAGTGTTTCAAAATTTTAATAAAAGATTGAAGATAGTATTATGAAAAAGACATCTGGCATCTGAAGATATATCACTTTACAGATTCAGACAACAAATGCAATCAAATTAAAACTTTCACTGTTATTAGATTTGACATTGAGGTGTGTGTTGTTCTCAGTATGAGGAATTGTGTGAGAATAGATAAACTATGCTCAGCAAGAGCAAAACACTACTTTCTTCCAATCACTTGAGATAATCATTTTCACAAGTGGTCAGATGGTTAGTCTTTAAAAGATAGCTTACTTAAGTGAGTCAATTTCCTCCTTTTTCCCAGAGAGAGATAATATTGGAAATATTAATATAATTTTCAGAGTTTTCACAAATATACCATTGGTAAGGTATGGACTTGCTCATTCCATGAGTAGAATTTGTGTAATTTGTTGTTGGATGGGTAGAACTGTGTACCCACTCTTTGTCCAACTTGCTTCCATATGGCCATTTTAGTTCCTCCATGTATATAACACAGTCTTAAAACTGTCTCTCTTTTTGAGGTTGGGACATCATAATAAAATACCGCACACAGAGTGACTTAAACAATTCATCTATGTTCTCTCAGATTATTATTCTGAACTGTGTTTACTATGTGTTATGATCCTCTAGCACTCCCTCCCCAAAGGTGAAGCACTTCTAGCTACAACTGAAAAGTCGTAGTAGCTGAAGGCTTTTAGCTAACTCCTTGTCTAGTACTTGGCCTTGGTTGGAGAGAGGTGTCTCATTCAAGGTCACAAATGGATGCAGGGGAGTAGTTTCAGACTAATTTTTTCAATTTGGGAGGTGTTTAAGAGAGGTGTTTAAGAGAACAATACAGAGAAAATCAGTTAATCTACAGCCCTGTCTCAGTGGTGGTACAAGGTCTGATAAGTTAGCTATTTCAGGACCCCTACCTGATCTCAGCTCTAAAAACCATTCCTGTAACAACAGAAGGAAGATAGATAAATTCAGGGGAAGACAAAGATATATTTGCTCAGAAGGGCCTACATACTAACACATTTTATGCAAAGCCCTATACAAATAACAAAGACTAGGGATTTTCAGATCTAAGAAAGCCGAATAATTGAGACTTGAACACCCCCGATTCTCACCCCCCACCTCACCCTGCCTCCCACCCTGACTACATACACACCATAAATGCTGTTAAATTAGTTCCAATTAGGACCAGGCCAAGATGACCAAAAGTTGCCCTTAGTGTATTAGCTACTATAATCTGGTAACCCAGAGCCAAAAGCTAATACTTGGAGTGGACTTTCTAAAAATCTCCCTGTTTTATTCAGCTTTTGCATTTCTGTGACCAAATACCTGACATGAACAACTTAGGGGAGGAAACATTTCTTTTGGTTCATGGTTCCAGAGGTTCAGTTCATGCTTGGCTAAGTCCATTGCTCTGGGCCCAAGGTGAGGCAGCCCATCGTAGTGTAAGGACATAATGAAGGACAGCTGTTTTACTCATGGTGCCCAGGAAGCAAAGAGAGGAGGGGAAGTGGCCACATGAAAGCTGAAGCTTTCCAGGGCATGCCCTGAGTGACCCACCTCCTTTAGCCATCTGCCTATAGTTACCACCTAGTCTATTATTGGATGGGTGGAACTGTGTATTCACTCTTTGTCTAACTTGCTTCCATATGGCCATTTTATTCATCTAGGATACACTCATTAGATTACACCTCTCACAATTCAGTAATTTCACCTCTAGAATCAACACAGGAACTTTTGGAGGACACCTTATTTCCAAATCATAACACCCTCCTCTTACTGGGACAGAAAGAAACTGGGACACAAAGAGTGCATTTTTGCTCTCTCTGAGAAGACCTCTCTCTCCCTTGAGAGTATTATACCTTCCCTTCTCTTTCTCTGCTAATAAACTTTGCTATATTTTACTAAAAGTCTTGTAATTTGCTTGAAATCCTCTTATGCAAAGATCCAAGAGCCAAGAGCACAACAAAATGTCTTGTAAAATCTTATCTCAGGAATAATCTTATCTCTATTATTAATAAGAGATTAAAAGTGGAGAGCCTCCTAGACAGTATACAAAGAGATTCTTCCTGTCTCTATCTTCTAAGAAGTAGACATTTCCTATCTTCAAAGAAGACAGAAAAATCTTTGAATACAGTCCATCTCATGATCATAAAAGTAGAATTCCAGTGGCTCTGGAGACTAAACCAGGAGGATCATGAGTTCAAAGCCAGCCTAGCAACTTAGTGAGGACTTCAGCAATTAGTGAGACCCTGTCTCACAATAAAATTTTTAAAAAGGGCTGGGAATGTTGCTTAGTGGTTAAGCGCTACTGGGTTCCATCCCCAATATGGGGGGAAAAAAAGAAAGAAAGAAAAGAAAATGAAAAATTGGATGAAGATACTTCAGTTCTCCATCTTCAAAATTCTGCAGGCCAAGGTAAATCCCTGGTTTTAAAAATATGGAACCTCAGGCTGGTCACGGTAGTGCACACCTGTAATCCCAGCAGCTAGGAAAGCTGAAACAAGAAGATCATGTGTTCAAAGTCAGTGAGACCCTGTCTCTAAATAAAATACAAAAATAGGGCTGGGGATGTGGCTCAGTGGTTGAGTGCCCCTGAGTTTAATCCCTGGTACTCCCTCCCCCCACAAAAAAGTGGAAACTCAGATATGAAACAGTGACACCAGTATCAATGGCCATCTTTGGGCTTGCATAGTTTGTCCTCATTAAAGGCTTGAATATCCTATTAATCTGGAAATAAAACTATGGCCTATGTCTTATAAGACAATATGGTTTTCCATTAGATCTACCATATCTCTCCCCTCTTGGCTACCAGATCAATAACTATGGTTGAGGCCAGAAAAACCACCAAATGATATGTTCTCTGGAAATTCCTAGAAGACACTCATTCATCAAAGCTCTGCTAATAGAGGAACTGGCATCATTAAGAAGTTCAGTGGTGTCTGTCTTTGGTTGGCTAATCACAAGAGAAATTGTCACATGAATTGCTCTCTGATTATAAGGGTGTTTTTAGAGTATTAAAATAACATAAGGAAGATGATGGTGTTTACCCAAAGAAATAAAGTAGAGTCAGTTATTGTAACAGGTACAAAGTAGAAGTATCATTTGGAGTGCCTAACCCATAGAGAGCTGTGGAAATAGTTAATAGAAATGTGATATCCAGACAGGCAAGTTAGATGAGCAGCCAACTCAAATATTACTCAATCTCCACATCCAAAAGACATCACACATGGGAAAAGAGGGTGTTACAGCCACCTTAATAAAAAGACAAAATTCCTTGATCGCTCTCCAGACCTGATTTAGTTTTGAGACCCACGGACAATTGATTGAAGTATAAATAGACTCCCTATGGGAGTTGGGGGGTATCCCTACAATAGTATTAGAAATTGACTGCATTGCATTGGATGGATGGGCAGATACATTTATAGCCTTCTCCCAGGGCTATATGAATTTTTTTAACCTTTGTCATATTGTCTAAGGGGAGCGGAAATATCTAGGCCTGGACTATCTGAATAGGAACAGTATATTAAATAAAACATAGAGCAAGATGAGCATAAAGCAATGTCCGTTGGATCATAAGACACATGAACTCTTGAAAGTAGGAGCTAGAACCTGTGAATGAGTGGAATTTCCAATGATCTGTGAGATGTTAAGGCATCCTCACCAAATAAAGAACATGTTATTGAATCCCACACCTTTACCACTAAGAAGGAGGTACAATACCTTATAATCTTCTTTGGGTTCTAAAAAGTAACATACTATTTGTGAATAATGCTCCATCCCAGTAACTAGATAACTCAAGGGGTCTACATCAAGACTAGACTATTGTGCAAGTGGACCTGCTGATTGAGTTTTATGTAATGGAAAATAGATCACACCACCATACCATCATGAATGATATTTTAAAAAGTAGCAAGGGAAAATTAACCTGGGAATGGAACTTTGGGTTTGGTAATTGGTAATATAAAGTATTATGGGAATAAAAAGCTTGGCTGATTGGTCATTGTTCTAGAAAATATTGGAATAATGAGAAAATAGAGTATATTAATTTCCTAGGACTGCCAAAAACTGGGTAACTTAAAATAGGGTCTCGGTTCTCTCTCTCTCTCTCTCTCTCTCTCTCTCTCTCTCTCTCTCTCTCTCAGGCCATGAAATCATGAAGGCCATAAGATGAAATCCAAGTGCTGTTGGAACCACACTCTCTCCAGATACGGATTCTAGGAGCTGTCATAATTCTTTACATTGTGTTATTCTGCTCCAATCTCCGTTTATATGGTCACATTGTCTCCTCCTTGTATCTTTAATCTGCCTTCTCTGCTATGTATGTTTTATGACAACACTATCATTGGATTTAGACACATCCAGTTAATCTAGGATGATCTCCAAAGGTCAAAATTCTTAATTGCATCTACAAAGACTCTTTTCCAGAAATGTAACTTCCACAAATACTGACGATTAGGTTATACACATCATTTGAAGAACTGCCATTCGACCTGATAAAAGAAGAAGAGGAGAAGAGGCATAGAAATCTATTTAGGAAAGCAAAAAAAAAAAATGAAATATTTATATCATACCAAATTCACTAGTGTGCATTTACTCATGTAGAGGTGTTCAATAACCAAGTAGACAGAATGAATTCTCCAGGTACATTTGTCAGTTTCTACATGAGCTACCTTCCTTTTTGAACCGAGTAGACAAAGTAGAAGGTTATGCTTGATCTCAGTAGCATGGGCTCCATGTCACCAAGGCAGAGTTAAATACTCCCACTGATGCTCCCACTGACACTGCCAAATATTTAAGAGACACTCAAGCAAAATCCCCACTATAAAAGTATCTATAAAGGAGACAAATCAGGTATTCACTGATGAATTGAACATTTTAGATCCTTTATACCCTGAAGGGGGAAGTAATTCTTTCTGACTGCCAGCAATGTATAGTCCAGGATGATTTTCCACATGCATAACGCAACCAGCACCACTATCCATTGACACAGGTGTGTTTGGTCTACCCAAATGGATCCCTCCATTATATCTCTCAGAAAAAGCCATCTACTTGATTACAAAGGAAACTTATGTTTGCCACATGATCATGGAATCCACAATCCTATGATATACTATAACATCCAGAGATTGCTATCCTTTCAACCATCAGTTGAAGGCCCAGGGAAAGCACTAAATTGAAGAGGATACTCTGTGATATTGATATGCTATGATAGGTCCCATTTTAAGATAATTTCAAAGATCTTACTTTGTGTTATAGAAAAGCTGCCTAATCCAAGGGACTGTTAGTTGACCTTATATTGTAATAGGAAAGTGGCATATGTCATTCAGATTCCAGAGCAGTTGACTTTAAGATGGGCAGAATATCCAAGTGGGCCTATCACATATATTCTGTAAATCTGAGTTTAAATATCAGAAACCCAAGGCACCCAAGATATTTGATGTGCCATTCCTGGCTTTAAGATGGAGAGGACTACATGGCAAGCGATATGAGCAATCTCTAGGAGCTGAGCATGGCCCCAGATAGGTAAGCCTATAAACAGATGGCTTCCTGAACATGTATCTAAAATGAGGGAGTCATCTTGGAATCAGTCAATCAAAGCTGGAAAATCATGATAGAAAAAAATCTAGATTTTCCTAAAAAAAACTTGTAATTATAATGCACACATGGAAAACTGCTATTACAAACAGGAGGAAGATCCTTCTTAGTCACTGAAAGCTTAGTGAAGTTGTTCCAGTTGTATGGAAAGCAAAATGCGTAAGGAATTAACTCAAAAATAAATGTAAGGAGGTCTTCAAGTAAAGTGTTTAAAATACACACTGGTTGCTTCTCACAGTTTATAGTAAAATGCAAAGAAATAAATATAAATGGAGAAAATATCATTCTACAAAGGAAGATAGAACTTGATAACTTTGATATTATTAACCTACCGAAATGGCAAAAGATGCTAAAATGAAGAGAAAACTTACAAAAGTGTGGCATAGAAAAAAAGGCTGAGAGTGTGGTGTATAACTTGATGTTAAAATCTCAGATCACAAGATCAGAAAATTGTGTCATGCAACTGGCTTTTTGATAGCTTAATGGTATATGCTCAGAGGACCAACTAGGAAACATAAGGACTTTGTTCCTCAGCAAACTCAACATAAGCCAATAATAGAGAAGGAATTATCTCAAAAATATTTGTAAGTGAGTCTCATGGCTAATGGAGTGAAACCCAATACAATTCATGCAAGATCACAGGTTTTTGAGAAATTGACATCAGCAGGAACGCTGCCATTGTGAACTGAAAAGGCCAGAGAGTGGCAGAAATCAGGGTGATAAACCTCTCTGCTGCCAGCATGGGATACTTTTTATGAAAAAGAAAGGATGATTCTGAAGGCAGAACAGAGGGCAGAGATAAGAGTTCAGATGGCAACAGAATATTACTCCCAGGCCTTAAAATATAACCAAGAAAATTACAAGATTGCAGAAAGCCCTGGTTTTCAGGTAAGTTTCAATTAGCAATTCTTTTGCACTTCTCATTTCTCCTTTTGAAACAGAATGTCTGAAATTATCCTTCTATGCCCATCACACCATTGAATCCTGTGAGTGTTGGAAGCAGATAATTTGTCTCTAAGTTTCACAAGCCCCAAAATGGAGGAAAATTTTGCCTAGGAGCTCTATCTAATAGATGATACCCAGGAGTCTTTTCTAATCCTGATTTTGATAAAATTGAGAATATCTGGGACATGGAGCCAATGGTAAGACCCTTGGAAACAATGGAAGAGGATGAATATATCTTGCTTTGGGAAAGAACATAAAATATTGGGGTCCAGGGTGGGCTGATTCTGTTCCTTGAGTATACTCTTCCTGAAAGATTACTAGTTTATATACATGAGGAATTTGTCTCCTGTGTTTATGTTGTGTTATGTCTTGTGACTCTGCAATAGCAGATGGAAACTAGTTCTTTTCTTTTCTTTTCCTATTGTAGTACATCATCCCTCTCACCCCATGATAAATTCAAACTAACTGGTTGCTGCTGCCATACTGATCTCATCATTGATTACTTCAATCTACAACCATCCTTGTTTGTCCCAGGAGGCTGGTTGTATGACAGTTGTGGCTGCTTCGATTCCCACAGTGTTCTGCCTGCTGCTTAATGAATTAAGTCCCTGTGAACCCAGATGGCAATAACTATTGACTCCTCTCTAAGTACCCACTGCTCTCCTAAGTTGCCATATCTAGCCATGTGTGTCCCCGCTCTCCAACACATGGATTTCCTAATAATCAGCATCCTAGGAGCAGCTCCAAAAGGGCATTGACCTGAGAAAGTGTGCAATGGGGATGGGAACAATAACTTTGTTCACCTCTTGCTTAGTTCAGAGCATTTTTTGTATGACTGAGGATTACCAATTATTTCTCCAATTTATTTTATGCCTCAAGAAATGTACACTCTATATCCACATGCAAACACACACACACACACACACACACAGACACTCTCCTACCTGAATATTATTTTGGAGATATTCACACAGAATGACACCAGAAACAAACAAATGTAGATTCCCTTATAGTTGAAAAGCATTCATTTCAATTATGCCAGTACTTTGAGCACCCAATAATCAGAGGTATGGTAAAATATAATTAATAATCACTCAATTCCTTAATATTTAAATGAAAATACCCAGTACTGAGATAAATACAACATTTCCATATTATTAATTTCTTTTAAAAAGAAGTCATCTCCTAAGATTATAAACATTAGGCAAACCCAACACTTAATATATTAAAATAAAATATAAAATTGAAATGGTTATTGAAATAAAATATAAAATTGAAATGGTTATTGAAAAAAACACCTATCTTATTTATTTATTTATTTATTTATTTATTTATTTATTTATTTTTAGTGAGTACAGGGACACCTTGGGTATGGTAGACAAGTGTTCTACGACTGGGCTACATCCAAAACCCCCTTTAATTTTTTTTTTAATTTTTTTAAATTTAATTTTATTTTTTTTTTAAATCTTCCTAAATTGCCCAAGCAGGGCGTGAATTTGAGAATCTCCTACCTCAGCCTCCTGAGTTGCTGGTATTATAGATATATGTAATTGTATTCAGCAGGACACTTTACCATTTAGAAAGAAAATTTCATATGATACTACAGACTATACAGACATTCTCATTTCATAAGTAAAATGAAAACTGAAAGAGACAACCTTAAACTAATACATTTCTAAAAGGAATCATGTGTTTAAAATTATGTGATTAAATTTTATCTAGAACAAAAAAAATTAAGTAAGCTTTTAAAAATTTTCATATTTTAACAAAATAGATCATTAATAACTTTATAAAATTTCATAGACCCAGTGAAAAGAGGTATTAACTGGGGATAAGAGATGGAGTCATGATTTTTCTGACAGCAACAATGAGTATTTGATTCTGATAACCAAAAAATATTCAATATTTTTACCAAAAAAGATATATAAAGGCTTTATCAATTTTCCTACTATCTCTTTTAATGCTTTGATATATATGTTAATGTATTATAAAGCATGCTTTATGCCACCATTTCTTGGGTGTTGAATTGTATCCCCTATAATGCCACATGTTCAAGTCCTAACCACCATTTTTTTTGAATGTGACTTTATTAGAAAATAGGGTGTTTGTAGACATAATCAAGTGAAGATGAAGTCAGACTGAACTAAGGTTGGCCCTAATCCAATGACTGGTATCTTTACAAAACAAAGGAGAGGAAGATTTGGAATCATAGATGCAGAGAGAGTGTCATATGAAATAGAGGTAGAGATTGTAGTAGTTTGTATACACACCAAGGCTTGACTAGAATGTCCAGAAACTACCAGAAGCTAAAGATAAACATGAGACAAGATTTTCCCTCAGATACTCCAGAAGGAATCCTCCATGCAATACTTTGTCTTTGGATTTCCAGCATCCCCATCTCTAAGGGAATAAATGTATGTGGCTTTAAGCCACTCAACATGGCACCTATTTATGTTAGTCCTAGGAAACAAGTATGTCATCCTTGTCAACTATGTCTGCCTCAGTTAACTCTTTACTCATCCAATTCTTTCAAATCCTTATCTACCAATTTCTTCATCAGTAATTTCAGTTCTACATTTTTGTTCCTATGGATTTTATTCATTTTGTGTGTGTGTGAGGTGTGTGTGTGTGTGTGTGTGTGTGTGTGTGTGAGAGAGAGAGAGAGAGAGAGAGAGAGAGAGAGAGAGAGAGAGAGATTTCATTTTGGATCAATTACATGCAATTATTAGATATGCAAGCTTCTGAGAAGTCACTAAACTGAATGGACTGTGATTGAATGGAAAGAACAACCATAATGTAATGGATAGTTATGGTAGAAAATTGTTTGAAGAGGAAGGCTATATAGTATATTAGGTCAGTTGACTCATATGTTTTTCTTTTTGACAACTGTTGGTTCCCTAGGCATTCTTAAAACTAGAACTCTGTGACTAGTCAGATAAAAATGACTTGCTGCTCTTTACTCTTTCTTTTTGAAAGAAAAGGAGGGACTAACTGGGGGAAAATGCATTAATATATACTTGATATGAACTTTGAAGCATATGAAAAAAACAATAGAAACAAAGTTATAGATACTAAAAACCAAAAATCTAGAATTTGGAATAAATTTAGAAGAAGATTATAAGAAATGCACTATTAGATTATAGGTCTATTAAGTAAGAAAGCTATTATAGATTATATGAAAAGCCACTGATTGGGCTGGAATATATCCATGCAATCAATTCTTTGCAGACTAGAATTTCTTTTTAAGCAACCATAATAAGAATTCTTTGCAACAGAAATAGATATAATAAACAAGCTGTCAAATGAGACAAATTAGAGAAATTAAGCATTAAAAAGGACAACTTGCCTCAGTAAAAGATATGTGAGAAAAAATAAGTATCAGAGACAGTGCAGAATGGGAATGGCAATAATATCTGTATTTTTAATTTCCTTAGAACAGCAACTTCTGAAATACTATTTTGAAGATGAATAGATGTTTATTGAAATGAAAGAAAATAATATTAATAGACCAATAGGAACAGCAGATTTTTATAATTCAGAATTCTTATATGATTTAGAAGATTTAACTATAAGTATACACCTTTATATCTATAAGAGTTTTCAGTAAGGAATTGACAAATACAAGAACCACTGTCTTCTGTGAGAAAGATATCTATCTTTGGAAAGCAATCTAAAGTTTTGTTTTGTTTTAGGAAACCTTTTCTATTTTTTTTTTTTTTGAAAACTATTTTTTAGGAAAACTTCTTTAAAGTCAATGAGACAGGAAGCAACCTATAGGTGGTCAGCGCTATACTTGATATAGTGGTTGATGATGAGAAAATCCATTCATAGAAACACAAGAAATATATAAAAATATTAAGGTACACTGTTTAAATTATGATAATAAGAAGGTCATATTCCTAGATATTTTATATTATCACATTGCTTCACTGTTTAGAATTATGATTTGATTCACTGTAACCTAAAGAAAAAAATTCAGAATCCCAGACATGATGTGTTAGCTTCTTTCACTTCATTCCAATTCTTCCTACTCCTTCCTGGGCCACCACTTCTCCTTCTTGTTTCCTCACCTCTTAAGCCTTTTGATATTATCAAGGAAAATTCCTAGCCCTTCTCCAAAAGCCCTTGCATCTCTAGCAAACATTTCCCCTTCCTTTTTTTTCTCATGAATAACCTTTCTTGCACTTTGACAATCTGTTCAAGTGTCACCTTCTCTATGAGGCCTCCCATGATTTGGTCATCTACCAGTCTTTCCTTGCACTTTCATTTCTATGCCTGAGAAACTGAAGATCTCTGGAAAAAAAGAGTGAGTTCAACTTAAATTATATTTATATATATACAATTTAAATTTAAATTATATATGCAATTTAAATTAATATATACAATTTAAGTTTATATATATAAATGAAGTATATATACATATATACATATATATATATATATATATATATATATATATATATATATATTTATAAAATTTAGTACGAGGGATTGAAGCCAAGGACACTTAACCACGGAGACACATCCCCAGTCTGTTTTGTATTTTATTTAGAGACAGGGTCTTGCTGAGTTGCTTAGGGTATCCCTAAATTGCTGAGGCTGCTTTTGAACTCACAATTCTCCTGCCTCAGCTCCTGAGCCACTGGGATTATAGGTATGCACCACTGTGCCAGGCAACATATATCTTATAGTGGAACTCCAAACAGTCCATCATTTCCTGTGTTGCTTTTCCTGGAGTTTTACTTTCTTACTCATCAAATTGCATTTTCAATACTTCCTTCCTTCCTTCTTTATTTCTGTTTCTTTCTGATTGCAAAAAAAAGTTGAAATATCTGCACACATGCTCCTGACCGATAATGACCTTGTTTCATAGTTTATTGAAAGCATAGATGCTTTCAATGAGATGCCCTCACCTTCTTTCCCTTAAACCCCCAAGTTTCCTGGCCTGAATCCATTTCCCTCCCCTTTCCTTATAATTATACAGAATATCCTTGTTAAAGTCTCCTGCTTTCCAGATCTCATTTGTCCTCAATTTCTCATAAATTTTATTAAATTTACATTTAGTCCCTTGAATTCTCAGGAATGAAGATGTAATGCATTGGTAGAGCACTTGTCTACCATGTACAAGACCCTAGGTTTGATGCCCCGCATGGGAAAAAAAAAAAAAAAAAACATAAAATGAAAATAATGCACTAAATTCTCACTTTCTCCTTTTCTAATGTCATTACAATTAACCTACAATTATGTTTTTATACACAAACACACACACACACACACACACACACACAGCATCTCTTGACCCCCATTTATTTGTCCAGGCATCCTTTTTCTTCTGATGGTCTTTAAAACAAAATTTTTTGAAATAAAATGTCTGTCACCACACCCATTCCAGACAGGTCTCTGTCACCATCACTTACCTGAATTCCACGGGTCAAGTTTACCAACAACTTCAATTTGACATACAAATGTTACATCTCCATGTTAACCTATCGTGTACTCTTAGTATCATTCAGCACAATGAACAGCTTTATTTAATAAGTAGCCCTGCTTTTCTTGTCTCCCATGCTATGTATGCTTACTGTTTTAGCTTTATGTGTCTTAATCCTTTCATGTTGCTCTAATAAAACATCATAAGATGGTAGCTCATACACCACAGGAATCTATTTCTCAGAGTTCTGGAGGCTGGGAAGCCCTTGACCACGGCACCAGCACATTTGATGTCTGTTGAGGGCCCACTTCCTTCAGAGATGTGTGGCTTGTCACTGCCAACTCTCACAGTAGGAAGGACTAGCCAGCTCTTTGGGATCATTTTTTTAAGGTCACTTATCCTACTCATGAAGCCAGAAACCTCAAGAACTGTCTCCCAGAATTTTTACCTCCTACTACATAGACTATTAGACCATAGGACTACTTCCTGAGGTGATGCTTCTGATTTTCTGTTCTTTGTTCCTCTTCCTTTTGAAGATCTATAAACACTGAAGCACTCTCAGACTTTAGAACTAGTCCCTATTTTATTTTTGTTATACTCTTGGTTTTTATGATATGATTTCAGATGCAGTTTTCAAAACCTTCTATACACAGATGAATTTCAACTCTGTACCTCATCTTGAACTTTCTTCTAGGCTCCCACTCTTAGTTGACATTTTTCACTTATCAAATTTAACATGTACACAGCAGACCTTATCCTTCACCCTCTTACCATGTCACACTAACTCACTGTGCTCCTATATCCCTCATCTCAAATATTATCCTATGAAATAGGAACTTTTTTTCTGAATCAGGGATTCAGGGTCGAACTGTCAAAATAAAATACATCTATTTGTTTTCCCTGCTGCTTTCCTAATGTAATCCTCCATCAATATTCTCTGGACTCCTGCCATGAGTTCTAATAGGGCTATGTGAGTACACTTTTCACTTGTCCATTGCATTCTCTACATGGAAATCAGATAATGGATTAATTGGTACCTGAAGGCAGGTGGGGTGTGACTGAAGGAGGTGGGACTTTGGGGACATGGCTTTGGGGTATATATTGCATATCTGGTGAGTGAAGTTTCTCTCTCGGCTTGCTGATCATCATGTGAGCTACTTCCCTCTGTGATGTTCTCCCTCACCTTCAGTGGTGAGGAATGGAGTCTGTTGTCTATAGATTGAGACCTCTGAAACTGTGACCCTCAAATAAACTTTTCCTCCTCTACATTTGCTTTGGTCAGATCATTTAGTCACATCAATGAAAAAGCTGACTAAAACAGTTATCTCACTTGTATTTCTCAAACTTAGGTAAGAATCTGATAATAAAATAGCAATGAAAAAAGCTGATAATTTTGGGAAAATTATGATGGGTGGCATGTATTTGATAATCTCTGGATCCACTCTCTCTCTCTCTCTCTCTCTCTCTCTCTCTCTCTCTCTCTATATATATATATATATATATATATATAGAGAGAGAGAGAGAGAGAGAGAGAGATATTATTGCATTTAGCAAACATATGCAGTACACATAACAAACCTAAGTGACAAGTGATGCCACCTCATCAGTTGTACATTACATTTATGAGATCAAAGTTTGTAGAGGAAAAAAAATAGATGGAAACAATGATGTATCAGATAGGTCAAATAAGAGGAAATTTTCCTAAAGAGTTATCATTTATTCACTAAACGATTCTCTAAGTCACTACTCTGAGAAGAACAGCTAATTTAGTGAGTTTTGCCACCCTATAAGAAACACATTGTGAGGGATCCTAGGTAACTTCTGGTAGATCCCAGAACAATCCCAGTCACAAGTCACGAGGTCCTTTTCTCTTAAAAAGGACCAAACAAAGCTATACTTGGCTGGGCCTGACACTGAGGAGTAGAACCACAGTGAAACCAAACATGGACATGAGAGATTAAGGAAAGGAGGTTCAGATGAACATGGAAAAGAACAGAACCAGGGAATCTCCAGAAAGTAGACTATTATTTGTTTGTTTGTTTGTTTGTTTCCTTCATAATTTCAGAACTGGAAATTATGTGAAATTAGGAAAATCTATCTTAAAACATGACTCCTTTTGGACAAAATAATTTTGTTTTGAAATTAAACTTTGAAAACATTGAGGTTATACCTCATAAAATCGTATTATAAAAGAAAGTAGGGGTCAAAATAACATTTCTATAACCAATAATATGTATGCCAGAAAATTATTTCCACAAAACATGTCAAAAGCATTACCCACTATTTATAAATAAGAAAAAAATATATATAACTAGAAAGCAAGACATGAAAGACCATATTTTTTGCAATCAAAAAGCAAAGTTGAAAAAAAAAGCAGCAATAAATAAATAAATAAAAATAAAGCAAACCTTACAGCTTCCTGTTAGCTGGAACTGCCAGCTTCTGATAATTCAACAAAATGACCATAAAGAGAAAGAGAATAGACACGATATATTTTCTCTAGGTTTTTTAGAGAGCATGAAATTTTTCCTTTGGCTGCATACATGGGAAGGTATAATAAAGGTATTGTTCAAAAAGAAAGGATGCACAAATTATAAATTATACCACAGTAAGAATGGTATCTACAGTGTTAATCAGCATGTTGTTGGAATTGTTGTAAACAAGCAAATTGAGGGCAAGATTTTTACTAACAGAATTAACGTGAATATTGAGCATACTAAGCACTCTAAGAGCCAATACAGCTTCCAAAAGGCATGAAGAAAAGTGATCAGAGAAAGAAGGAAGGGAGTTAAAGAGATAGGTATCCAGGTTCAACTGAAGTTCCAGCCTGCTGTATCCAGAGAAGTACTTCATGAGAACCGTGGGAAGAAGTCTGAGCTGCTGGAACCTACTTCCTATGAATTCATGGCATAGTAAATGTAAAAATAAATGAAAGACCCCTAGACTATAAGAATGAACAAAAAATAAAAAAAAAAACTCACGAATGAAGTAAAATATCTCACATAGGAAGAAAGTAAAAGAAAATAATTCACTGATAAATTTTAAATTACAAGAAACACAATAGCAAAAAAAATTGATAAGACATTAAAATAAAATAAAATATGTGTATGTGTGGATGAGAGGAGGGCTTGAAAAATATGTAGAGCTGAGAATTTTTAAAAATATGAAAAATAATAAAAAATATGGATTATAAGAACTCTTGAAGAAGGAAAATAAAAGAAGACATATAATCATACTGGAGACCATTATTCCTAGAATCTTTTAGGAGATTTTAAAAAATAAAAGTAGATATTGACAGAGCACACTTTATACCTGAGAATATCAACCTAACAAACATAATCTTATAAAATGACAGAACTTTAAGAAAAAGAAAGATCATTTTAGATCATCTTAGGTGATCTAAGATCACCCTTAGTCATCTAGACAAATTTGAAAAGATAAGTTATAAAGGAAGGAAAGAAATTTGGATTATAGACATTTTGACATAACACTGTATGCCAGAAGCAATGAAAGAAAACTCGAGTCAAAGATTTTATATCAGAAAAAAACTTACAATTAAGTATTAAAGACACAAGTTGTTCTCAATCTCCAAAAACTCAGATTATGACTCCCATAAATATTCCCAGAGACATGAATTGCAGAACAAGCCACATGTGACCAAATAGTTAGAAGCATCAATGTATAGTTCTAGGCATGAAGATAGAAATTCAACAAAAGTGACTTTAGAGGTAGAACTACATAAAAGTTTAAAAAAGAGAATATAGTTTATAACAGCTCTGTTCCAGCAATAAGATAAGGTAGATAAGGTACAATTATTAAAATATTAGAGTGAAAAAATATTAGAAAAAATAAGAACAGATAAAAAATTACTTTTATCTCTAATAGCCTTAATGCTCATAGTTATAATATTGTAATCCTGCTGCTATCTCTTTAATGCGTAGAAAAAAGTCACCTACAGGTGGAGTAGAAGGCACCATCCTCCAGCCCTGTCTCCTGGTATTCATGGCCTAGTGCAATGAATACTATTCCTGAGTGGCATCTTGCTTCTAACAAACAAGATATACATAAGGTAAAGAATCATCAACTTGAAATTTATCTAAGATTATCTTTAACAGGGCTTTGTTCTCCTAATACTAAATGAAAACATTTAGTTGGTTAATAGTTAAGTACCATCTGGCTATTGTCACATGTAGTTTTCAAAATAAAATTTTTTACTGTATTGATGTAATGATTGCCCAAGGAACAAGGTTCTCTGATGAGAGGTTAATTATGTCATTATGAAGTCCTTTTGAATTTGTGGAGCATGTAATGTCTCTCAGTATGGAGCCATTTCTAATTATAAAGCATTTAAATAAAATAATTCAAGGTGGGATGATTGATTGTTCATCAATTAATTGGAAAAATAGAGGTGAGATTTGAAATTAAGTGATAAGTATCACTAACAGATGACCTGTTGTAGATAGGGGACACACTCAGCCCACAATAATCTCAAGGAATTTTATCTCTTAATTGAACTTGGAATGGTGGATATTGAAACATTATTGAGACATTATGTCAGGAAACTTTCTTCTTTACTATGACTAGAAATATAATTTCATTAGATCATTGCTGCATTTAATCCTATTTTTTTTCTTTTCTTATCCAGATTTGTCATCCAGAGGTAACTTTCCACTAGCATCTAGAGGCCGCTGAAGGCAATGGTGCTTCAAATGTAATGGCTTACTAAAGAGAAGCATTAAATGATTTTTGATGGAAAAGAAAAAAGTTTTACAAATTTGACATGTAAAAGGAAAGCATATTTATTTTATTTGAATGCAAACTAATTAAGTTTTAATATTGAGATTTTTTTTAACCAGATTTCATAGAATCTAAGCTGCTATTATTTTTTTTCCAACACTGGAAATGGAACCCAGGGTCACACTTTACCACTGATTGGACAACACACCCAACCCTTTTTAGTTTTTTAAATTTTAAGACAGGGTTTCATTAAGTTGCCCAGGCTAACCGGGAATTGGTTATCCTCTTTCCTTACTTCTGGGGTAGCTGGATTATAGGTATGCCCCACCATGCCCCAATGAGCTGTTATTGATTTAAAGAAATTCCTAAGCAAGAAAACAATGCCACTATTTATAACTGTAAAACACAAACAATTATAAATGCTCTTGATTTTAGAGATGATAAATGTGGGAAAATGTGAACCATAAAATATGATAAGAGTTAATAAGTTATGAGACCATGGATACAATGGTTGATATCTTGGGTCTTTCTTTTTTTTCTATTAATTTTATTTTTTAAATACATGACAGTGGAATGCATTACAATTCCTATTACACATATAGAGTACAGTTTTTCATATCTTTGTATATAGAGTATGTCATGCCTTTATACACGTACTTTTTTTTGCATTATAATTCTTATTACACAAATATGCTTTTCTATGTGAAATGCCAATAATCTGTCAATTATCTTCCATGCACAATACAAAAATCATTAATTTTCCCTGTTCTAAAGGGTAGAGAATATTAAATAAAACATTTTTCTTTTTTCACAAAGATGTGTCCTCATTTGGAATGAAATTCTAGGTATGTCCATTATGATTTGATGGTAACCAAGGGGGAAAGTTACTATTACTTTACAGGTGCCTTATGTTCACTATTATTTTCGTAAGTCTTTCCTGTCATCCTAAGGTAAGTGTTCCTGAGATTCAGACCCTTGTCTTTTGAATAGGGAAAATAAGCCAATCTTTATATCTCAATTGTGGCTCTACACAAAATAGAAGAGAATTTAGACATTCACAAATTTTGAGTCATTGTTGTATGCTGAACACTGGCATGCGTGAATTTTTTCTATTAAACGCAAGTTTAATGACCCTCTTGGGCAAATAGTTTTATAAAAAGTGTAAAAGTCTATATATATTAGTATGAGAAGGAGGTTTTAATTATTAAAAAAAATTCTAAGACATCTGTCATCTGAAGAGGGCAGATACTCTGGATTTTCCAGAGTTGACCTGTATTCATTTTCTAAGCTCCCATAACAAAGTAAGACAAATTGAGTGGCAAAAGCAATAGAACTTTTGTTTTTTCATGTTTTCAGAGGCCAGAAGTTCCAGGTCAAGTTGTCAGCAGGATTGGTTTCTTCTGAAGGCCTCTCATGTTGACTCCTAGAGGACCATGGACTCTGTGTTTTCACAAGATCTTCCTATCTTCTTTTCTTAAAAACAAAAACAAAAAGACAAACAAAAACAGTTATACTGAATCAGGCCCTACCTGTATGATCTTATTTTACCTCAATTATCATTTGAAAGGCTTTTTCTCCAAATACAATCACATTCTGAGATACCCAGGATTAGGATCTCCCCTCATGAATTTCAGGAGGACGCAATTCATCCATCACATACCCCAAGGAATTTAGTCTTCTAAATGAATTTGGAATTATAGAGCTCAGAGCTAGTGATTCTATCACCTTGCATCTGACCTCTGATATTGTGAATTCAAGTGATTGAACTTGCCCATTTCTTATGTTTAACATAACTTCAGAGCTTTTGAGCCATGGCCCTTTGTTTGGGCTTAGAGACAGGGTGTTCCTGCAATGAAGCTGAACCCTCTGAACAACATTTCTAGAAATTATTAGTCGCCCGGCACTGTAATTAAATAACAACACATAGGGATATAGGACATTATTATTCCTCCCTGGCACTAGGACTGTAGATTTACATAGCACCAAAGGATTTAGTGGTGACAATGTAGACACAGATTTAAAATTATATCTAGTCAATGTCCCATAAATATGTGGTCTGTTCTTTTTCACTGAACGTTCAATTCAGATGAAAGCAGTTGCTTAACTGTTTAATTTCAAAAGGATAGTTGCTTGATAAATTTATAGAAAAAGATATCAAAAAGATTAAAGTAAATAGATAATATAATAAATAATTTAAAGTTTTGAAAATATTTCATTAAAAGTATGTTTAATTTCTTTTTACTTTTGGATTTGAGCTCTTAAACAATGGTATAATATTTCATTTAAATTTTTTTTAAAAAGACTGTAAAGAAGCTATTATGTTTAGAAACCAAGAAATTCCATTAATCAGTTTTATGGAAGTTTTTGGAAATTAAAGTTCTAAAGCATGAATACTTCAGTAGCAATTCTATGTTTGATATAATTACTTTTAAGCACTTAAATACAATATCGATACCAAAGATTTTCTTTGACAGCTGTGATGGTGGTGCATGCCTGCTATCCCAGCTATTCAGGAGGCTGAAGCAGAGGGATTGTAAGTTTGGGGACAGACTGGGCAACTTAAGGAGACACCATCTCCATAAAAAAATTTTTAAAATGGCTAGGGACCTAGTTATGTGGCAGAGCATTTGACTAGCATTCACAAGGTCCTGGAGAAAAAAAAAAAGATTTTTTTTTTTGAAATACAAAACTCTCTACCTTTATAATTTGTTTGTCCTTGATATATTTGAGGCAAAATGGTCTGCCATATTTATCCTATTTAATTTGTATTTTCACTGTCCCAGAACCTTATATAAGTTCCTAGAAAATAGATCTATTCTGCTTTATGTGTGCATTAAATCTTAACTTACCTTTCTGTTGATATCTCTGATAGGAAACTTTCTCCAGCGTCTGTGGTTTTAGTTTCCAATTCTTGAATGCTGCTGTGGATGAAGCATTTAGATGAGATAAAGGGTCAAGAGCTAAGCAATAACTGGGCTTTTTTTTTCTTTCTTTCTTTTATATTCTTTTTCTTTTTTTTAATGTATTCTGACTCTGTTTTATTTGTAGCCAAAAATCATACTGCTTCTCTGAAGTGGAGATATAAGATAAAATAGCAGCTTTGGGTAAATTTAATTAAAAGTAAAATTTATGGAGATATTCTTTAGTTCTGTAAAATGTAACATCCCAAGGACAATTGGGTTTCAAATATAAAATCACAAACACAGCTATGATCAGAAATTGCTATAACTAGAAGTCATTGACAAAGCAACTTCTTAAATAAGAAAACTAAAGTCTAGAGAAATTAATGGCTTAACCAATTATAACACCAGTTAATCCCAAAGGATAATTTAAATACAGGTTTCTTGAATCTCAGATCACTGATCCTAGTATTTTGTTATCCTATTTGCCTTGTGGTGTTTTCACATTGCCTAATAGTTTATGAAAGAAATTTCATGAATACTGTAGATATTACTTTTTCTCATATTCAAAATGACCTTTGCAATAGATAGGGAAGTATTTTAACTCTTGAATTTCACTTACAAATGAAGAAATTCTACCGTAGGGACACAAAGTGATTGATAGAAAATTACAAGATCAGACCTGTGCCATCTTACTAAGGAACTTTGACTACTCCCACTGATATCAGTTCAATGTCTAAAGTAATTTGCTGACCAAGTACTTGTTATGCCTTCTTCAAACCAAGTATATTTTCTGTCATTTATAACTCCATAATAGTTTGCAGTCCCTTAATGCTGATTCAGCTGAAGACACTATTATTGCATTACAGATGTGCTATAGAACAGGCCTCACAGAGACAGGGGAGTAGATAACCTGATATTCTTCTGAGTCACTGAGATTTGATTTAAGTGAATTTTGGATTCCAGGTTTCTTTTTTTTCCCCCTTGCCTTCCAGTAATTACAACAAGTAGTGAAAGGGTCAGATTCATTGTATTTTATTTTGCCTTCTACAGGTAAATCAATAAAGCTAATAGAAATAGAATTCAGCTTTTCCATAGAAATTCAACCCAAAATAAAATTGGTTCCATCTTTAAGATTTTTCATGTCATTGTCTGCTGGCAAGGAAACCTACTTAATCAATAAATATTTGTTAAGCATCATACAATTGCAAGGAACCATGCTCAATTCTGGGAATTTTATGCTGAGCGAGCATAGCTGTCTTTATCTACAACGACTTGTGCTCTTTCTACTTTGTGCTTATAGAACCCAAAGGGAGTATTTGACTCACTAAGACAAAAAGCATTTGAGGAAAGGAAATTCATAGTAGAATGAATTTGCTGGAATCCCGCAGTAGAGTGATCAACAGAATTTAATTGGGAGTCAGGAGTTCTTTGGGTTTCAAATATAAAATCACAAACCAAGGAGCTGTGACTACTCCCACTGCTATCAGTTCAATGTCTAACCTTAGTTTTACCCTGAGCTTCTTATAAGGACATGGATATGTTCTTCCTGGAACCTCTTCAACAGCTTGCCTTCCTATATTTTCATGTAAAATACTCTGGGAAATCCTTTCTTTTTCTAAAGCAAAATGATTTAATTTTTTCTGATTGGTTTGGGTGCTTGATATGTCTAAATATTTCCTTTTTAAAAACATACCTACATAAATCCCTTCCTCCTTTCCTTCCATCCTTCTTCTCTTCCTTCCTTCTTTCCTTCTTTTCCATGTCCTTTCCCTCCTCCCCCTCTCCCTCCTTTCCTTCTTTGTGTTTTTCATCAATTAATCAACTTCATCTTTTTTAAAAAAATTCACAAATAATTTACTCTGATTTGAATTTGTTTTAGTTGCCCACTGAAACAGTTTGAACAGAGATACGTGTGTTACTGTTGAGTGCATGTGGCTTCTGAGTGAGGAGAAAAATGTTCGCTCAAGTTAAGTAATGCCTTTTGTTTACTCCTCTACTAAGCCTCTGAGTAACAATTTATTCATAATGATTTTGTTTCATTAAATATTGAAATGATTTGTCATTATGTAATTCTAGTTTATTGCTCCTTGTTCAAAGAAAGTAAAAACTACCACAGGTTCATACACTATGTGGGCATCAGGCTTGACAGTGGAGAGGGCTGAATTGCAAATGACAGGATGAGATGAAGGTACAAAATACACCAACATACACATAAACCTGCATGGAGCTTAAATAATTCAATCATTCATTCATCCAACTATTCATTCATTTGTGTGGTAAAACTTTCCACGCTCTCAAATGCACCCTGTGTGGAACTAAATGCACATTGTACACTCCCTTGATTTCCAAGATTTCTCAATAATAAGGTCCCTATTTCAGTCTCTGATTCTCCTGATCAATGCCTAGAATTTTGTTCTGCTCAAAGAAACACAAGCTAGCATCTGAAAAGCACTTTGTATACCAATTTCTTTATGTCTCTCAAACCCCTGAATGTGACACCATTAACAAGATCATTAGCTTTCCTTTCCTTGTTCATCTCTCAGACATGACTCACGTGCTTAGAGATGCTCTACATGTCATAAGTTCATAAGTTTATGCTGAAAAATTCTTTTCATTTGGTTTAATTCTGTCTGTTTTGATCTCTCTCGAGATGCTTTCACAGTGATTTACTGATTTTCTAAGACTTTGTCAACAAGGATTATGTATGAATAAGATTCCAGCTCATCTAGCTAACTGAATGCATGACCTAGGTGAGTAATCTTCTATGTGCTTTGATTTCATTTTCTGACCGAAAAATTTTTTTTTTTCCTTGCTAAAGCACCTACCTTACAGGGTTACTTTAAAGGTTCAAAGAGATAATAGATATGCCATTTTGTAATCTCTAAAACAGTTGGTTTCTATAATTTGTGGAGTTGGTGTTGTTGATGATGATGATAATGATGATGATGAAGATGCAATGTAGCAGCATCTGCTGGGAGGTGAAAATTGTAAGTTCTTTATATGGATATTCTGCTTCTTCAGTTTAAAAATGTCTCCAGATAATTAAAAAAGATTTCATTTTGATGAAAAATATTATGATATTATTTGAGGCTATGCATATGTATGTGGCTGTTATTCCAGATGAAAATAACATGAGGTTCATCCACATTGTAACATCTGTCAATACAGCCACAGCCCAGATGTTTCCAGGCCTGGAAAGGAATGGAGAATTGGGAGTGACTGTCTAATGGTTACAAGGTTTCCTTTTGCAGTGATGCAAATGCCTTGGAACTGGAGAGAGTAATGTTTGCACCACGTTGCAAATCACACTGAATTGGACCCTTTTAAAGAGTTACTTGCCAATTTTGTTATGTAAATTGCACCCCAATTTAGTGGGATAATTTCCTGAAAATCTGATTTAAAATGTGTTCAAACAAAAAGGAGATATGAGAATATTAAATTATGAGGCTATTAAAAGCTTCTTTTGGGCTGGGATTGTGGCTCAGTGGTAGAGTATTTGCCTGGCACATGTGAGGCACTGGGTTAAATCCTCAGTACCACATAAAACAAATGCATAATTAAAATAAAGGCATTGTGTCAATCTACAACTAAAAATTTCTTAAAGGAAAGAAATAAAGTAGAATTTTAAAAAACAAAAAATCTCCTCTTTCAGAATGTTCTTTTATAAACTTCATTTGTAAATATAATCTTTCAAAAGTCACCAAGTCTGCTACTGTCCATTTATTTTTGGTCTGAATCTTTGATATGTAGTTTGCATGATAAAGTGAATTAATAATTTCTCCTGTCTGAAATCATAGAGTAAAATTCAAAAGTAAGATGAAATAAAGAAAAACTAAGGCAAATAATCCTATCCTATAGTTTCTTCTTTCTTTCCTTCCTTCATTTTTTGGTACTAGGGATTGAATTCAAGAGCATTTTACCACTGAGATATATCCCCAGTCCTTTTTTATTTTTTTAATTTGAGACAGAGTTTCAATAATGCTGAGACTGGCCTTGAATTTGTGATCCTCTTATGTCAGCCTCTTAGTCACTGGTTTAGATGAAGATTTCTCCAAAAGCTCATGTGTGAGAAAATGCAAGGACTTACAGAGGTGAAATTATCAGATTATGAGAGGTGCAACCCAATCAGTGGATTAATCAACTGATTTTGATTAACTGGGTGGTAACTGGGGGAAGGTAGAGTGTGACAGGAGGTGAGTCACTCGGGACTTGCCTTTGTGGTTTATATTTTGACCCTAGTGAATGAAGTGAAGCACCTTCTACTTCGTGTTGCTGTTTTCTGAGCTGCTTTCCTCTGCCACACCCTTCTACCTTGATGTTCTGTCTCATCTTGAACCTAGAGCAGTGAAGTTGCCCAACTATGGAGCGGACCTACACCCCAAAATAAATTTATCCTCCTTTAGGATGTTCTTATTAGGTTTTTTGTCACAGAGGTGTTCACCACCATGTGTTCGCCACCATACCTGGCTCCTATAGTATATTTTACCAGCTCATTAATCTTTTGCCATTGGGTTAAGAAGCTATTTGCTTGGTTTATAACTCACCAAACATTAAGCTTCACCCCATCCACTGTATCCAGAAAATGCATTCTTAAACTGTCCTTTGTGCAAGAATAAATGGATGTGGTATTGTTTTCTATATGTTTCGTGAAAGGGAGAAAAACAAATAATAACAGTGAATATGTGAATAAAATTATGAGTAAATAAAGTATGAATAAAAGTTTTAGGTGAGTGAAAGGTATTAGATTTTATAGGATATCATGTTTAGAACTCATCTTTTTTCATCATAAATTAGTTAAAAGAGAATTATTTTCATTATTAAGGATCTAACTCAGAGCCACATAGGTGCTATGCAAGTGCTCTACTACTGAGCTACATCCCTTTTTTATTTTTATTTTTTTATTTTGAGGCAGGATCTCACCAATTTGCCCTGGCTGGCCTAGAATTCATGATTCTCCTGCCTTAGTCTCCCAAGTAGCTGAGATTAGGCTTAAAGAGTAGAAGTTTTAATCCACGGAGATGAAAAAGTAACCTGAATGAATGATAACATTCATATTAGCAATTGAAACTAAGTGTGTGGTCATAATGCATCTTTTGATTCTAAACCCAGGAATTTGTCAGAATAATGAGCCATATTCAGGGTAAAATAGGAAACCCCAGTACTCAGCAGATCGAAGTACTTATATGAAATTTATAGCACAAGAAAACACAGCTGAGAACTATTTGCTCTGTCTAGGCAGCTGGCTTTGAAAAGTAAAGAAAGAGCAAGAGAGTCTGATCTGCACATGCTGATTTCTGCTCCCAGAGACACCATCAGAATCCAAATGATACAGTGGAGAGGGATCATAGAACCAAAAGAGAATCACAATTGACTGAGGTCCTTGACACAAAAAAACAAGAGGCACAGTGAGATTTCCTTCCAAGATTAATGGGGTGGGGGACTGGGAGGGAGTCTTGTAAGAGAAAAAAGGAAGTGTTTTTTAACAAGTCCTGGTTAAATATATACTAAGTTCCCACAGAATCTGAGTCAGAAACTTGTTGATTCATTTAAAGAGTAATTTATGATAAGATTTCATAACTGCCTTTGATGTTACCCACCTTTTTTTATTTTAGTAGAAAACTTGTACTAGTTGACAATCTTTCAAGTTTCACAATAGTTCAATCCTAAAGATGAAATTGGGGAAACAATTAGTAGATCTGCTTGATAGAAGAATGAGTGGGGAATGAGAGAACATAAAAGGGAATAGAGCATATTCTGTCTATCTATCTACTTATCTACCACAGAGCTAAAGAGCCATGTTAAGGTCAGAGGTCATGTGTGAACAATGACTGCTTTGCATTAAAACTTACACTCTTTTCAACATATGAGAAGTCAAGATGTGTTTGCAGAGGTGAATTGGAGATGTAGAATTGGGATGAATTTCTTCATAACTCTTATATGTGATTGTTGGAGGTCAAGGAAATGATTCTGGAGAAAGAAAGATAAGAGATGTGAGTACACATGTGTTGTTATATAACCATGTTTGGATATCTGTACAAAGAGAAAGAGGTCATTCATCCATAAAGTTACTGTATAATAAACTAAAAGCACGAATGGATTACCCTCTTCAGCACTGTATTTGTTCTCTTGTTTGTACAAATATTGCATTCGTCCTTTGAAATGTTGCTCACCAAGGAAACTAATAAGGTGAGAAGAAAGGAAGAATGAATATGTGAGCAACGTTCATGATAATAGGAACTGTTCCCAGCACACTACATCATGGGAGCAGATGGGGTAAGATGGATAGAGACTACATGCATTGAAACATTCAGAATATCACTTGGTTTGAAAGAGTCTTTTAAAAGGCTACATACATACATGGAGCCCAAGTGAGGTTGTCTATTAAAATGTATAGCAATTCAGTGAGATTATAAGTAGCCTATATTTGTAAGTACCCAACATAAAGTACTTAATGAGTATATTGATTTTGAAAAATAAAATAAAAAGTATTTCTTTTTTGTAAATAAAACACAATGATGTATTTTTGTATTGCTAAATCTATAGGATGATAGAGATATGCAGATGGATAAATCTTGGGAAGAAAGTAAAGGGCCTGTAAGTACAGATTTGTTAATATATCACAGATTAAAATAAGAGCAAGAAATGCACATTACAAATTAGATTATTTATGTAACTAAGTAGAGCAGAGATTAGCACATTCATTTTCTGTTTTACATTTTTAAAACATTCTATTTCATCTTTGTTGGGTTGAAATGATACTCTTCTCCCACCAAAAAAAAAATCATAATACATGGAAATTAGACAATCGTTTTAAAGATATTTTGTGGGAAACAAAGTTGGAGTGAGAAAAAATTCAATCTCTTCACTCCTTTATTACCTGAGAACTGAAAGAAGGAACTAGGACCTGCTAATACAAATAGTAAATCCTTAATGTAAATAAAGTATTCTCCTTTGTTTATATTTAAAAATAACTACTACCATCATCAGAATCCTCACAGTATTTTCAATTTATGTTTTGCTTTGTCCAGATAATTCTTGGTGATGGATGGGATGGCCAGCCACTGTGATATCATCAAGTCATAAGATATGTTGATATTGGCATCTGACTTCCATGGAAAAGATCAATAATTTCAACATTTCTATATAACAGGATGAATATAATGAAATAAACCTAAGATGCAATTCATCTCACCACTGGTGAGTCAATTAGTTTTACCTCATGGTTAAACTACTAACTCACGTTGATCCAAAGGTGTTTTAACATTGCTCAACAATGTCAGAGACGTCATTTAGTCCAAGATTTAATAAACAATGATTAATTTTAAAAAGAAATAACATCTAAAAATGTGCCTTGAAATAATTAATTGCTTATTTTTTTTCAAAATTACTCCATCCTTATCAGATGCAATGAAAAGTAACTTGTTGACTGCCTGATCAATTTGAAACAATTCAAACAATCTCATTGTTAGAAGCAGGCACACACTTTTCAGCTTAAATTTAACAGAAAAAGCATATTGACTTTAGTTTTCCTGGCAAAGTCATTATTGTGTGCAAGCCCTTCTTTCATATTTTATTATAAGCATAGCAAAATCAAAGTTCTTTCTTTTCCAGGTGTCTTGAAACAATACAGATAATTCTTCACAGATTTTGTTTGTCATGCACTGATAAATATACTGAGCTTAAGAATTACCTTGAGTATAACTTCTGAAATATTATTGAAATCCAATTTTTCTTCTCTGAATCCTTGAGATAATTGCATGGCTTGATTAAACAATCTGATGATCTCCTATTTTCATGCTATCTGAGATTCAAATGCATTTCACAAATTAGTGTAAAATCAAAATGTTATGTTTGTCCTTTTTGCTTGTCTACTCTTCTTTTGAAAGTGCCTCCACCCTGCCCATCGTGCCCTGGTTGTTCAGAGAACTTAAGTTTCTCTTTTGAAAAACCATGCTATTTTCATCTTTGCCTTTTCCAATGCCAAGCTGATCCTAGATTCCCATGATTTCCACTTTTGAAAGAACAAGAAAATCTATGTTTTCTAAAGATCTACTCCATCAGACAGACTGAAATACTTTCATATCAGGAAGGGAATTGTCAGAAGCATTTCCCCATTTCTATTCAAATTAATGATTTAAAATTTTAGACAGGAGAAATAAGTTCAAGAGATCAGGGTGTCTCCAGTTAATAACAATATATTTTATACTTCAAAATTACTGAGGGTGGATATTGTGTCCTCACCACACACAAAAAAGATATATGTGGTAATGCATGTGGTAATTACCTCTGTTGAGCCATTTTATGATGTCTGAATATTTTGAAATATCATTTTTAGTACCACAATATATGCCATGTTTATTGGTCAATTCAAATTACTTAGTTAAAACAAGAGAAATTCAATATTTTTTTCCACTTGAAAACTTCTGTTTACTGAGATTTTCTTTTTTATTTTTTTTTCAAGAAATTTTTTGTTTTGTTTTGTTTCCAGAGCCTTCCTGACATGGAGAGTTAATATTTCATGGAATTATTTTAGAAACCTGCCTTGGCAAAATCATTTCTGTCCCTTGTTTACGTGACTCTTGGGATGGCCTCTTCAGACAAGAATTTCAATGAACGGAGAGAGCACTTTTAACTAGAAAAGGCACAAAATGATGGTGCATAAATGAACCAGAAACACTCAAAAGTTTTTATGAGAGTTGGAGGGACAAAATATATTTCTTTTTGAGTTTTTCAGCACTTTTGTTATAGCATATTCTTTATGATTTAAGTGCTTTGATGGACAAGGCATAGGAATTTCTTTCCACATGTTGAGTATTCCTCATCCTAAATGCTTTTGGACTAGAAGTGTTGAATTTCAGATTTTTTGTTTTGTTTTGTTTTTGAAAAGTGTGCCTACACATAAATAAGATAACTTGGGGATGAGATCTAAATCGAACACAAAGTTAATTTAAGTTTTATATATACCTTATTTGTCTAGCCTGAAGGTAATTTTATACAGGATTTTTAGAGTTTTTGCTTTTTGACTATGACCCATTACATGAGGTTAGGAATAGGACTTGTAGTGCCATGTTGGTGCTCAAAAACTTCTGGGTTTTGGAGCATCTTGGATTTTGGATTTTTGGATTAGCCCTGTTCAACCTGTGTTTCAATATTGGGGAGAGAAAAACACAATGTTTTCTCACAATGAAGAAGTACAAATTGAGAGTAGATTTTCAAATCTGTTACAAAGCCAAGAGCAAGGCCATTCTTTGGTGGTGTCACTGCCATGGTGGGTACAGCCTCAGCTACACCTGGATTAGCTTCCTTGTCATCCATGCCATTGTCTGTGGTCTCGAGCAAGACAGTTAAGTATGATTCTCTTGTTCTTCATTTAGAAATGGGAATGATAATAGTATATTTGTCCTAGGATTATGATTAGGTACTGTTACTGACTAGTGTTTTCAATTCAGGTCAATATTTGCCTCATAGAACAAAATAATACTGTTTTTTTTTTCATATTCCTTAATATCTTCTCAAGTCCCTGACTTCTCACTGCCACTCTTTTCATTCTGCTATATTCCATGTCGATAACAACTTTCTAATATGCTTACTAAGTGGATTTTTAAAATTCTATGCAAGAAATCACTGCAGTTTCTAGTGCTATTCACCATTGCCTTATGCTTGTATCTACTTTCTGTTTTGTGTTCTCAATTAATTAAAAAACTCAAAGGAATCTTAAGATGAGAGGGTCCTCTCTTAAATTCCTGCCTAGCTCTGACAAAAATTAATATCACTTTAAGTATTTGCTTTGTTCTCTTTGTCCTATATTCCTTTATTACCTGTGCCCTTCTCTCTGGACTATGTGAGTTGACTTTTCCACTATGAGCTTTCCAATATTTATTTATTTATAGTTGGTACCAGGGATTGAACCCAGGGCTGCTTAACCTCTGAGTCACATCTTCAGCCTTTTATTTTATTTTTATTTTTATTTTGAGACAGGATCTTACCAGGTTGCTTATAGCCTCACTAAGTTGCTGAGTTTTTGAACCTGCAATCTTCCTGCCTCAGCCTCACAAGCCATTGTGCCACCATTCTCACATGGGCTTTCCAATGTCTAAAGCAGCAAATTTATACACTTGCTATTTAAAATAAGTGGAATGGGATTACTAATCCAATCCTAGATACATCTGAAGGAAAACAACACTTGTAAGATGGCTACAGGTCCTAACTGGGGTGGCATGGACTATCTACTCTCCCTTGGGGCACCATCACATGTCACGTGGGTACAGATTTCTTGCTTTTGGACTTTGGAGTTAAATAAGTCAGAAAAATGGTCATAACATGAGATTCATAGAGGTAAAGAAATTTAGAATGGTCCCTGGAGACGTTTTTGCTCAAAGTTAAATATACATATCTTTCAGAGCAGAAACAGATAACTGAAAGAAACATTAAGACATAAAACAGGAGGTAAAGCACAGATACTGTTGCTTCTGTCATTAACACAATCATACAAGGTAGCAGCAAAAGAAGAATATATATTTCAACCAAGTTAAAAAAATACAGGATAGTGGTTCTCAAATTTTTAAGTATATGAGAATCATCTTGGATGTTTATTAGAAATACGTATTTTCAAACTTTATGCACTTTGAGTATCATACATGTGTTCCCTCTTGAAGAAAGCTCTCATCGCTGACCACCATTGCTGTACCACCCAGACTCTGCAGGCATTTGACAGGTCCACTAGAAGTCTGCTCTGCCCACTCTTGGTATCATGTGCCACACCTCTACTTCTCTCAGGAGATTTCCCCTCCATCAGAGAGTTGTTTCCGGTAAAACCCACAGTCGACATTCCTGAGGTTTTACCATCCTCCTTCAGGTTCTCACCACACTGGAGCTTAGCCTTACAAAGATCTGCACAAAATCAAGGAAGAAATGCATTTTTTTTATATAATTTCTTTCATCTTGACTCATCATCCATATATTTGTAGGAAAATTCCTTCTTTCATCCTCTTTCCCCCCATATATTTCATGCAGGAAATGCATGTCCTAGAGATTAATTCCTATATTTACCCAGCCCCCTTAGAGGCCTACTGGGAAGAAACATGATGCTGAAAATTTTGCCAGAGGTTACAATGACCTTTCTGTTGTTATCTTTGTGCTTTTCTCACCTCATCTAGTTTGTTCTTCCCTCAACTACAGCTGTCTCTCTCTAATGCAAATCTTATCATATAACTGTTTGGCTTAAGTTCCCCCTTCAATTACCTTTACTTTCAGGATAAAATCTAATTGAACATAACTAGCATCTTGTTACTGTTTCAGTCTTAGTTCTCGCTAATTACCTCCATACCTCGCACCTTGTCTTTAGTCTGTTAGTCTTGCATTTGGGCAGAAATTAGTGCAAACAACACTTTTTCTCCATTTACTGGTTATAAGCCTTGTCAATAATAATATAAGATTAATTTTTTTTTCAGGGAACATTTCTATTTTTTCTGTATCTCCCTTCTTCATAGAATGGGCCTGTGAATATCATTGCCAAATAAGGCAGGGAGGCAATTAGGATGAATAGAAAATGGAAGGAAGAAGAGAGGGAAAAGGGAGTGAAGGAACCAACCACATATTTTACCTTGAAACAAATACCTAGATACATGGGTTTGTTTTACTCCTTTATATATTAAGACTTAGCTTTTCTGGTATGTTTATACAACACACAAAACTAATACAGAGAGAGCAATAAGCTATTACTTCTTGGCTATGTTGTCTAGTGCTACTATACCCACTCCTCCCCTCACAGATACACACCATTGATGTGGGCATCAATTCACTTGTGGTTATTAAGTGAAAATCCATACAAACCCTTCAATCATTTAAATTCCCGGGGAAGGAAGTAGGTAAGAAAGATAAAGGAATGCTTCCAAACTGAGGAAGATGGAAGGACAGGAATGAGTAAAAAATCCCCAAGTTAGGAGTTTTTAAAAATTCGTATCCTTCACAGTTGTTGCTCTTCTAAATAACTCCTCATGTCAGAAATTTCAGTTATGCAACGAAGCAACAGCCCATTTCCTCTGAGTTCTCGGAAGTATGATGAATCTCAATTGAAGATAATACTTTTCATTTTTAATGCTTTCCATTGTTTGTGATCAGACATGTAATCATGAAGTAGAAAAAAATGTTGGGCATCCCTGTCATTTATCGACACATGGTTTCTCAGCTAGGGCCGATATTTTCCATTTTGCTCTGTGAGGCTGGGTCTAGTACTCAGCAATGTATCTCTACCAGTATTTGGTTAGATTCTAAGAATATTAGGCTTTAGTGGGAGGTAGGTGGCAAGAGGAGAGAAAAGACTAGTTCTTCCCTTCTTAGTTTTCCTAGCACCAACCATCACAGCAACAACTGGTCCCAATGTCTAGCATCTTTCTAAGATGTTCTTAACAAGGATGAAATTTCTTAGTCTTAGCCAATTAAAATCTTTCTGGCCTGTTTACTTCTGTTTTAATTCTTTCAAAGCCCTCATTGGAATCTCAGACTTAGTATATTATTGAGTAATTGAAATTCCTGTGCCATCTTGCAGAATGTCACCAGTTCTTTGACTGGACTCTACTAATCAAATTTTCCCCTCTCCACTAAATAGAGACTATTTGCTAGTGGAAAACAATTTGAGGAAAGTTATGCAATCTTAGCTTTATTTCTAATTTTCATTACTTACATTCCTTTTTGGTGGTTCTCCATGTTTTATATCCACATAAGGTCTGCAGTTAGATGAATTATACTAGCTGAATATGAAGAACTGCCAATTAAAAGTAAGACTGCAGGAACTATTCAGTCTAAATGGTTTATTATGTCAAGGAGAACAGCTCAAAAGCAAAGTTTGCCATTTATCTTCAAAGAATACTGTAAATATAAAAGTGCTATTTTCACCTTGTTCTTTTATGGTGCATACTATTAGAAAGTAGACAAAAAATTGAAAAGCAGAATATTTTGTTACTTTATTCATAGAAGTGAGGTGAAAAAGTCTTAAAAATAAACTTTTTACTATTAAGTTTGAGTAACAATGAAATGAGCAACATGTCATAGGCCTTTTTTCTATAATATGTTACTATAAGACAAAAATAAGCTTCTGTCTAAAATATCTAGTGGTTGACTCAGCGATAGGCTGTTACAGGATAAATTGAAGAACAAAGGATTCTTATTTTGTCAAATAAATAAATCTCTCTACACCCCTCAATGAAGTCATGTATTTGATGGTCAGTCCTAGAAGTTGTTGTAGAAAGTTTGCATGAAAACGAAAAACATTTAGAAGACAGTGATATTCTATGAGGGCTTTCATATACTACATTGTTTTGTTCTTGTTTTTGTTTTTGCAGTGCTGGGGTAGAAACTATCACCTACTACTTTGGAAATTCTTTTGGTTCTTGTTTTCTCCTCTGTCTTCTCTAGCTTCTCAAAAGTTTGAGAACCTGTCCTCTCACCATCATCAGACAAAGGCAGATTTTACCTCTAACCTCAGTCCTGCCATCAGGTAAATTGAAGAAACAATTCAGCCCTGCAGATGGGACACTATGGTGCCACCAATTGAAGAATTCTAGTCTGACCCACTGTATAACATCCAGTACCTCCTGGTGACTGTGTTCTTTTCATTTTTTAAAACCACTTCCCCCTGCCTTTATTCCTTTTGTATCATCTCCCTACCTTAGATTCTGCCCCTTATTTCAAACTGGCCTTCCATTTTCTCTTTACCACTGATTCTGCTTTGAAGGAATGTTCCCAATTCTCTACCTCTAATAAAAGGAATCTGGAATATCAAGGATAATTGTTACCAGGACTTCCTGCAAATGGACTGAACACATTGAGAGTAGCTGATAATTATGAAAGATTCATGTACTCCTTGGTGATCTGGTGTTTATTTATCCCATGGGCCATGGGCAAAGAGAATGGATTCTCTTTTCTTCCTTATCATTGGGGTATTTCTAAACACTTATTATAAAAATAACATTGACACTTCTATCGGTTCCATAATTTTCAGTTCCTATTTCTCTCTCACTCTTTTTCTCTCTTCTATTTGTTTGTTTGTTTTTAATGAAACTTTTGGTCCTTTTATAATTACTAGCAGGAATATAAATGAGGTAGTTGAATTTTGTTTGCTCTTCTACCTTTAAATACCATGTATTGTACTCAGATGGTAAAGAGTCAAATGCTTCCTGCACACAGGCTCATGCATGCTTTTGATACAAAATGTTTGAGGCTTTAATTATGATTTCAATTAACTATCTTATTAGGGACCAGGTTTGGCTGTATTACTCACATCTGAATGATGCAGTAGTTCACTATAAGAGTCCACCCTTTATATTATTTACAAGCTAAGAATTTAACTAATTATGGCTTCATGGATACGGGTGGATGGCATGAGACTCCAGTGTCAGAAATAATGGGTTTTATTATATACATTTCAGCAAACATGCTGTCAAGTCCCACAGGGGTAATGAGATATTGTTTTGTTGGAATATATGCATGCAATAAACTTGCATTGCAGCTGAGGAAATACTAAGTTTGCAGAATCACTGCTTCCCAAGTGAGCTTCATTTTTGTCTTGTTGAAGATATCTTATTCCTCAAGGTGGCTCACTGCACATACAACCTTATGACATGGCTTGAGTAAAGGATGATCAGGATCTTTCATTTTTGTAATCTTCAGCCAAATTCTACATTAAAAACTCAAATGTTAATGCCAGATGATCTCTTCCAGTATTCATTAACTTCAATTTTCTTAGGAAACTCTTTGAAATTTTGTTTTAAATCCATATCCCTGGATACCACTTAGATATCAAGAAACTGCATTATTAGTGTAAGCAACAGCCAATCCTGAATCAGGTTTCTCCTAGAACTGAATTTTGTTGCTTCCAAATTGCTTTCTTATACATGGTATCATGAGCAATTGAATTGCTTGTAAAGACATGCCAGTTGAAAAGGGAAAGGAAGAAAGAAAGAAAGAAAGGAAGGAAGAAAGAACCTCCCTAAATCTAAATATGCCATGAGTTCAATAGGAGAAGATTAAGGTTTTATATAGTTATTTTTTAACCTGGCTTAGATTATAAATTCTGACCATAGGAGAGAAATTATACATGTTAACTGCACTTGACAGTATGTCCATGTTAGTGGCTGTCTGGAAAGTGTTTTAGCAAAGGCATAAACTAGGATGAATCAATGAGCCTGATTCAAATGCAGTCAAAATGCTTCTTTCTAAGGATCAGATGGTTATTAGAAAAATAGAAGAGAAAAAGGTAAGGAGCACACATTTTGAGATCTGTTTTAGAGCTTATTCTACTATAGATAATATACCTTTGAGAAAGTCACAGACTATGTTAATTCATTTGTAATAGGGATGATATTTGCCTTGCCTGAGAGGTATTTGATTCAGGGGAGAATAATGTGTAAAGTATATTGTCAACTAAAAAGTGATATATGGATGAAAGAAATGCTGGTAGTTTTATACATGGCAATTTTTATCATTTAAGAAAAATGTACATTTTTCTGAATAAAGAAAAAAACAGCACATTGAAATAAATCTTTTTTCCCAGGGAATTGATTAATGTATAAGATATTATTTGATGAGCCCAAATACAAATAATTTTGATTACACTATTCTTGCACTATCAAAGAATCTGTTGTTAAACAATACATAATATGAGATTGAGAACTGGTATTAGTTGACAATTCTTCCATCAATACCTTTTCCCTCTTAATAAAAATTAAAGTACCTAAATTTTATTCACCTGGAAATAATTTGAATATGTGTAAGCAGTTACTTACCCAGAAGGCCCTAACATTGTCACAATAAAATTATCTTCTTTCAACCATTATTATTTGATCTCTTTTATTCTTATTTGCCAGTTCTGTATAAAATGGCAGCCCGATTATTAGTAGGTTATTCTTTGGTTTATAATGTCAGAGCAGAAATTCAAGAAGAGTTTATTCTTATGGTTTCATCCTAAGCATGACTTATCATGATGTAATGGCTCTGCTCCATTTACACTATCTTCTGAGCAAAGATTACTATGTTTGATACAAGTTAACATATTCAAGTTGATTTGATCTAAGTCATACATGAAGACCAGGTGCTCTGAGTTCCAGTGCTGGACTCCTTGTGATGTCCCCTTCCAGAGGTTCATAATTTATCAACAAGCACTGTTTATCTGCCTAGAGTTATTTTTTTTTTAAGTTTAGGTAATCCAAATTGAGTAAAAAGCATTTTGCAATATGATATATACAAGAATGATATCATAAACATTTGTAAAATGAAGATTTGTTATTTTCTGCCTTTTAAATTTTTTTAAAAAAAGTTTATGACACTTTTTCTATAACTTAAAATAGGTTACTCATTTGTCTTAATGGTTTTAAGAAAAACCAATAGGCCCTTGGTGTCATCTTTATGAAGTCAGCACTTGTTTTGGAATCCTCAGGCTTCCAGTGAATACTGTAGTTCAATAGCTCACCAGTTGGAAAACTGTTTCTTTTCAGTGAAGGACCAGATAGTATTTCTTGCTGTACAAATTTGCCAAGAGATATTTATATTATAAGTAAGAAAACAAATTGCCACTATGTTTTTACTGATAAAATCTAAATAATAAAAGTAACTGAATAACATTTCTTTTGGTAATTTATGTTTAATAATGTGGAGTATGAATTTTTTTTGAGGACTTCATTTAATGGAGGTGCAAAGTTATTCTTTATCACCAGATCTATGGCAAATATTCATTTGAAAAAAACATTCTTAGTTTTCAGGATATATTAAATATGCCACTCAGGGCATTTGGTGCAAATCCAATACTTCTCTTATCCCTTTAGTGAGTAGCCTCTTCCGTGTGCCTACTTTAAGCCAGACCCCTGAGTGTTTACTCAGCTGCTGAGTTAAAATAACAGACCGAGTGTTGAGCATTGTTAGGGTTAGGGTTAGGGTTAGGGTTAGGGTTAGGGTTAGGGTTGTATGGATACATAACAATGATGATGCTGGGAAGTTCTGAGGTACTTTTGGTTAAATGGTTCAGTGGGCATTTTTTAGATTTTTATTTTATAAATGATTAAGCCTTCTATTTTGGAAATAGTCCAGCCTTCATTTTTCATGTTAAAATCATTTCTAGAAATTGTGATAGAACTGGATTTATAGGACCAATAGCTGGATATTGTTTTCTTCTGATACACTTAATTAAAGGGATGTCTTATAGTAAACTTTATGCTTTGTATGAATTATAATTCCAGATATAGAATTATATCATTGCAATCACAATCCTCAGCAGTCAGATTACAGATGGCGTGGGGACACACAAGAAAGCCAAAGATGTGAAATAGATTATTGAAGTGTCAGTTGGGTCTCATCTCTCACTTTATTCTCTAAAACATACAACTGGTAAAATTGTGTCCCTTGGTTCATATTTTGACTCAGACTCTTATTGGCACTTTTACTTGCTTGGTAACATTCAAACTGCAATTTAATCATCTGCCAACTAATAATGATAATGATTATTTTCTAATGTCACTATAAGGATAAATAAATATGTCATATGTGGGAAAACTTTACACCTAGTTGGCTATATACACTCTAGTTTTTCTATTTTTCCTTTGAAATATATTTCAACATATTATTTATATATATTCATTCAAGTATAATAATCTTGCACAAGGACAAAGAACGAATTATACTTACCATGAACACAGATAAATTGTAAGATGTATAATTAAAATAGGGGCATTATGAAAGCAGGAATTTTTTGCTTCAAATTTTCTCTATTTTCTCAGCCATGAAACAGAGCAATAATATCTGCTAATTGAGATTGTCATAAAGCTAAGAATACAAATTGCTTTATAAATTGGAAGCATCTGATGAAATTACAATTATTATCTAGAAATCGTGTGGCTATATAGTAATTAGTTTTGATTTAGGTTGATTATCAACATATCATGATGTATTTTTTCATCTGTTACTAGGTGATTCCTCAAAAAAATTAATTCTTAGATGCTAAAGATATGGAATGATTATTTTAAATATAGAAATGTGTTGCTATAATTTATTTATTTGTTTGTTTATTTATAAATAAAAAATATTTATTTTTAGATGGAATCTTTTTGTATTGCTATGTCCCACCCGCTCAAGTAATCCTCAAGTGATCCTCTTGTTGAAGACTCTCAAGAAGCTGGGCCCTTACAAATGGACCACCACACCTAGATTATATGAAAAGCAGTATGGAGATTCCTTGGAAAACTGGGAATGGAACCACCATTTGACCTAGCTATCCCTCTCCTTGGTCTATAACCAAAGGACTTAAAAACAACATACTACAGGGACACAGCCACATCAATGTTTATAGCAGCAAAATTCACAGTAGCTAAAGTGTGCAACCAACTTAGATGCCCTTCAGTAGATGAATGGATTAAAAAAATGTGGAATACAAACACAATGGAATATTACTTAGCAGTAAAAGAGAATAAAATCATGGCATTTGCAGGTAAATGGATGGAGTTGGAGAAGATAATGCTAAGTGAAATTAGCCAATCCCCCCCCAAAAAAAACAAATATCGAATGTTTTCTCTGATATAATTGCTAAAATTTAAACTGAATTTGACCATCTGACTTTGTGTTCCACTGTGTAAAGTGTACGTCACACATAGAGATTATATACAAGGAAGTAGAGCAAGGCTTTGCATGTTTTCTTGATGATCTTTGGAACTCTATTATTTTTCCTTCTGCAGGTTCTGGTGGTGTTTTTTTTTTTTTTTTTTTTTCTATTTATAAGTTTGTTTATAACAAAGAAATCCATGGGATATATTATAATGCTTAACCTCAAATCAAACAGAGTGTTAACAGCTTTATCAGCTGTACCTAAACAGCAGCCCAGGCAAACAAAGCTTCAGACTTTCCAGGAAACAACACTTGGGTGTGAATGACATTCGATAGAAGGCTCATTGTTTATTATGGCCTACCAAGTCCCATGCAATCTGTTTCCTGCCCATCAACCACCACCATCACCTATCCGGCCTTCTTTCCTGATATTCTCTGATGCTTATCATTCCACTCCAGTCAGCCTGGACTTCTCTCAAGCATGTGTCTCCTGTCCTTAGCTCTGACTATATTCTGGGTTTGAATGATCTGTCCAACATGAAGAATGGCTACCTCTTTCACCACCCCTGAGGCTTTCCCCAAGTATCACCCTCTTAAAAATACTAGCCTTCAGCCCCTACTTAAAATTGCATCTCTTCAACTACCAATGTTTTTGATCAGTCCCCTGCTCTACTTTTTCTCATGACACTTACCACTGTTCTTCACAACAAAACTACTGGCTGGACTCACCCCAGGAGTGGAGGCAGAGTGATTCACAGAAAGCATTTGTGAGAGAAACTTATATACAGAGGGCTGCAGCATCCTCAAAATGGTCATTGGCATGAGAGATGTTGTCTCGGCCTATGTCCTTCACAGGGTGGAGAGGGGGTGAGGGAGTCACCTGAAGGAATCTATCTGTGGTTTAAGGAGTTTGGTTCAGGACTGGGTTCGATTCTATGTGTGTGTAGCAACAAATTAATCTCTCTGTTTTCAATAAACAACCTAAAGAGCTTTATTGACGCCTGGGAACATTCAAGGTCCTGGATTGAATTCAAGCATGCAACAGCTGGCCAGGTCACAGAACTGTCTAGGTACTGGGTGTTTCTGAGCCAAAATACAGAAAAAATGTCTGTGGAGAGTGGTGTGTTAGAAGGGAGGACCAGGGGATGCCGCTGTCACTGTCTAGCACACCATACAGTACATTTTTATTATTTATTGTCAGTCTCTTCCTGTGAGAACATATGCTACAGGAGGGATCTTCACTCTACATTGCTTGTTGCTGTTTTCCAAGCACTAAGAATGCCTGGCATGTCTTTATTGAATGAACTAATGAAAAAAAAAATAAGAAAAATTCTTTCATTTATAAGAGGTGTTTGGATTTTTTTTTTTTGTAATTAGTACCATATTTTTCTTTTTTAAATTTGTTTTTGACCTGGTTATTTATATATTTAATTTTTCTGTTTCTAATGGATGCTATCCATGATTCTAGTTTTGATATAAAAATAATAATCTGTGTTTTTTCCCTCTGTTTTTGGTACTCAGTTACCTGACAGGGCAGCCCTTTGTATGAAAGAACATCACCAATCTTTCAAGATAAAACCTTGAATCTAAAGTTTATAGGCTGGTGAAATATCTGTTAAGTCCATATAGACTTTCTGGGAGTCTTAGAATCTTAATCATCTACCATTATGACAAAATTAATTTTATGTGTCCATTTTCTTGTGTCAACTAGGTCCTTAGGTATCGAGATATTAGGTTAAACATTATTCTGTGTGTGTGTGTTGGAGTGGTTTTAGATTAGATTAACATTTAAATTGGTAGACTGAGTAAAACAGATAGGCCTCCTTAATGTGAGTGGGTCTCATCCAATTAATTGAAAATGTGAATAGAACAAAATGGCTTGACTTCCCCTGAGCAAATAAAGGTTGCTTCTGCATGCCTTTGTACTGGGACATTGGCTTTTTCCTGTTTTCAGATTCAATCTGAAACATTGGCTCTTCTTGGAGAGACCAGCACACAAGCTGCTGGGATCAAACATAAGAAACTGAGGTGTGTGACCTATTTCATGCAGTGGAGATCATAGCCCAAACGGACACCCCCAGCATTCTCACCATAGGCACACTATCTCACAGATTCTGCTTGAGTTATGGCTACAGATTAACCTAAAATATTAATAAATCCAGTAAAGTATTCCAAATAATGTGGTGTTGCTACTTTCCCTAAAGGAGATGGAGCCACAATTCTCCAATTCTTAAGTGTGGACTCACACCATGATTTTCTTCCACAATAGTGGAATGAAGAAAGGGGTAAAATGAGTAACATTGCAATGGAGACAGTTCACAAATGCTCACCCAGTGGTTGAAGTCAACATGAAAAGTCATAAATCACATTGATGACGTGGAGGTGATGGGGTGTGATGAAAACAGCATTTTACCTCCATGTACGTCTTCCTGAAACCCACAACTACAGTGTGATCATGAGGGAAGTCCAAGTTAATGACACTCTATAAAATACCTGAACAGTTCCTCATCCAAGTGCAAGTCATCAAAATCAAAGAAAAGGTAAGAAACTATCAGCCAAAGGGAGCCACGGAGACATAAGAGTTAAATGTGATAGTATATATTACATGGGCTCCTACCGTAGAAAATGGATATTAACAAAAGCTAAGGAAATTTAAATTATGTATGGACATTAGGTAAGAGTAATATGTAGACACTAGTTTATTGATAGTAACAAATATGTCATACTGATAGGTGTGGAGCATATGAAAACTCTATACTGGGCTGGGGATGTGGTTCAAGTGGTAACACACTTGCCTGGCATGCATGGGGCACTGGGTTCGATCCTCAGAACCACATAAAAATAAAATAAAGATGTTGTGTCCACCGAAAACTGAAAAATAAATATTAAAAAATTCTCTCTCTCTCTCTTCTCTCTCTCTCTAAAAAAAAAAAAAAAAAAACAAAAAAACAACTCTTACTATCTGAGCAGATTTTCTGAAATTGAAATATATTCTACAAAAAAAAAAAATTATTGAAAGGCAACAAAAAGCTAAAAGTAATATTTTAAAACTGCAAAATAAACCTAACTTCAAATTTAATTAAAACAATGTCCAGAATAATATATATTTTTCTATATTGCTACTATTTTCATATACTTCTATATTTTATAGTTATTAATGCCATATGATACTCCAACAAAACACTTATGTATCATGTATTTAAATATTCAGCTATTATTAAAACTATGTGAAATGTAGGAAGATCACTTTGATAGTGATCATATCTATCTGTCTCTATATTTATTTATTCATAGATCTATTATTTCCTTTGTATTTGTCTATGATATTTAATATTCAGAACTTGAATTTGAACTGTTAGAGATTAAGTTTTGTTGTTTAGGGCAATACAAAATAATTTATAAACAAATCTACATTTCATGCAGTAAGTAAAAATTTATACAATTTTCTGATCATAGGTCTCAAGAAAAGATTTGGAGATTATCATTAATCCTCAGTGCTCTTCTGAGCTCCAAAATGTGATTTCTGTTACTACCCTGACAAATGAGCTTATAATGACAGTCAAGGCCCTAACACAGTTCTCCAAATTGCCTGTGCCATGACACTTTAAGTGTTTTAAGGCTTCTCAATTCAATTTGTCCTGATACCTGAAGCCACATTTGGAACTAGAGTAGTATTAAATTCTGCTACTATTATATCAAAGAGAATGAAATACCTGTGTATAATCTAATGTGTATGTGTTAGGAAGAAAAAAGAGAAGAGGTGGGGTAGAATGGAAAGTAATAATAATAACTGGATCACTCTTTAGTGACAAACGTAGCAACATATAAAAAAAACCCAAAATCACATGTCAAAAGACATAATAAGACACACAAAAAATAGCAACAATGGTTATCGATTATTGACTGCTCTCTGCTATAATAAGAACTTTCACTTTTTTAGCACTGTGGGAGTTGACAGTGTTGTTGATACTATTATCATCATCCACAGTAGAAAGGGAGACTGAACACAGTGAGGTTTGGTAACCTGCTTAAGTCCACACAGTTAAGAAAAGAAAGGACTCTAATGCTACTTAACGCCAGGGTGTACATCCTAGTTCCATTTCCTAATAAAGGAAAACACCACCTGATCTGATCAGTATATTGCTAAGGAAAGTATTTCTACAGAACCAGATTTTTCTAATTCCTATTTGCCTTGGAGACTAGAATTTTATAATCATTTTTAAATTAACCTTTAGAACAAACTAATTGAAATAAATGAATAAAAGAAACCCATTTACAATAACCCCCAAAAAAAAAAAATACTTAGAAATATATTTACCCAGGGATGAGAAAGAGCTATACACTGAAACTATAAGACACTGATGAAAGAAATTTACAATAAAATAAAATAAAATAAATAAAAGGAAAGATATTTCATATTCATTTGAAGAATTAATATTGTTAAAATGCTCATACTATTCAAAGTGATCTACAGATTCAATGGAATTTCTATTTAAATCCCTATGGCATTTTTCACAGAAAAAAAAAAATTCTAAAACTTATATGGAACCACAAAAGTCCCCAAAACTCAAAACAAGCTTGAGCAAAAAAGAACAAAGATGAAAGCATCAAACTTACTGATCTTAAACTACATTACAAATATATAGTAATTAACACAATAAGGTATTAGCATAGAAACAGATGTAGACCAGTTGACCACAAGTAAGGCCACATGTTTATTAAACTGATTTTCACAGGAATGTCAATGATACAAAATGAGGAAAAGATAGAATCTTCAATATATGATGAAAAACTGGATATCTACATGCAAAACAATAAAATTTGAATTTTACCATGCATTGTATATAAAAAAAATTAACTTGAATTAAAGACTTAAGTGCAAAACCTGAAACCATAATTGTAGAAGAAAACATGGGGACAAAAGGCCCTTGGAGTTGGTCTTGGAAATGAATTTTTGTTCATGGTACCAAAACACAGAAAGTAAAAGCAAAACCAAGCAAGTGAGACTACATCAAGCTGAGGGTCTTCTGTATAGTGAAGGAAACCACTGGCAAGATAAAAAAAAAAGAAATTTACAAAATGAGAGAAAATATAGGCAAACAACATTTATTTGATAAGGAGTTAACATTCAACATATATAAAGAATTCATATAAGTCAATATCAAAACAATTAAGATTTTACAGTTCCACTAGTTTTTCTTATGTGGTTATAATTAAGATTTTTTTTTCTTTTAAATACACACAATTTATTTATAGGTGAATGCCCCATCGTACAACTATTGCACTAATTGAAGTGTAGCCTTCAGTGGGATTCCCTTGATCAAACTAAGTAATCATGTAACATAAACACCTCAAAATTAATATGTTCCTTAAACTTCTATTCTATAAGTAAAGTCATTTAATCTATTTATTTTTGGATATCAAAATTAGGTAAATTCTATATGTTTCACTTATGTGCCGATTTAAACAAGTATATTCTTAAAATTAGGACTTTAAGAAAGTCTATTGAGATTGGTTAAATCTATGTTATGATCAGTGGATTATATAGTGTATAATTCTTAAAAGGATTGAAATCCATGGATTATTATAGAAACTCATTTTTTTTTCTGTTTATTGCTGCCAAAAGAAGTATGGAAACTCCTTCCCCTCTAATAGAAAATAGCATGGCAGAATTCCATAGATTCTTTCAATAACAATACCAAAACTGCATCAAAACTCATATTTCTAGAAGAAAGGATATTGGATGGTTTCAGCATAATGAAATCATCAGTGTTTGTGGAGACAGGTATGTGTACTCTGATTTAAACATAAACATTATACAATGTATAGTTGTACCAAAATATCACACTGTATCCCACAAACATGGACAATGTTATGATTTTAAAAACCTTGCAGTTTCACAATCAATTCAATATTCTTCAATCTCTACCAATTTGTACCTGGGAATATGCAGTGGAGAGAGGTGGGTGTCATGTGCTCTTTTTGATGCATGTTTCCTTTCTCTTTCATTCCTCCATAACCCTCCTACTGTTGGCTCTTTAAAAGTCGGGGCAGAAGGTTTGGGAACTACCAATTCCATAGGAGGAAGTAGTGGAGCAGAAAAAAAGGAGAGAGAATTAAATGAAAAGTGAAGTTTGCCTTTGCTCCTTGAAATTCTTATTTGAAGGCTGTTTGTCTTTTGGGGGTTAGTGTCTTGTCTGTGGTATCTCATCATGAACACATGTGCTATCTGGTTCACTGGTAATGCCGTCTTGGGTTGATCCCCTACAATCCTTCCTGATATTCACCCCATCAGCCTTTTTAGGGTGTGTGGTCCAGGAAGACTGCCTTTTGGGGTAGAGTTCTATCAAAGCAATACAAGTACAGTTACCTTGTGCAGAATAAAGTTGATCTCTAGGAAGCTCACATATCTTGCCAGTTTGTGAACTCAGACTGCCTAACTCTTAATCCCTCCTCTTTTACCATCCTATTGGTTACTTTTATAATGTCCTGACTTCAAATCTCTCTGAGCTATAAATAGGTAATCTCCTTTGGTTGTGCAAGATCTATTTCCACAGATAACATAGAGCAGGAGAGAAGTAGCAATTTAATAATTGTTAGGCTAGGAAAGAAGATAAAAGTTTCACTAAATGTGAAAACTGCAGATTCTTCTAGAGTCCTTTTCATTTAATTCAGATGGAATAAGTGTTTTGCTTCATTCTGAATATCATTCCACAGGTGGAGAGAGCTCTTCACTTCTAGGGCTCTCTTCAACACCTTCCATATGAGTTCTTGTCAGACAAAGGATTTTCTTCAGATATCTTTGATGATAGGGTAGAAGCTGGACAAGTCTTGCTCCTTGTTCTGCATGCTTGTGACTTTAAAAAGGAATTTTTCAAGAATCTAAGTGAAAGAAAGAAGAGGGAAGAAGACAGTGAGAGAACCTGGTGGGGGGTGGAGGTAGATTTACTAGATAAAAATTTGCAAGAATGAAATTTTAGAAGATAACTAAAACTGCTCATACAAATTGGGCTTCTCTTAAATGAAAGTAAAGGGTTTATTTTACAATTAGAATTTAGGTCTATAAATGCAATTAAAAAATTATGATCACCAATTCAAAGAAACTGCATAAAAATAGGTATTTCTGCACAAGTGTTTGTGTCCTTCGAACTAACAACCATGAAGGTTTTTCTTACATTGCTTTAGAAGGCTAGAACCAGTTACTACTGACTTGGTGTAAGACATACTGTAAAATCACCATTGGCAGATTTTCTTATATTCTGTTATTTCTTTGAAATTCTTCTAGCTGGGTGTAGCTGTTTATTTTAAAGGGGTGACAGCAGAGGGAAGAAACAGAGAGTATAATATTTATGGAACAACTTTATATGAAGGGAATATTTAGATTTTTACAGTTCCTGTCATTAAAAATAAATGAACTAAGTTAATGATTATGGTAATCCCAGATGTTTGAAGCCTAGAAGTTAGAATCATGAGACTTTGAAGAATAGCCTACATTGGTATCGTCCTTGATCCTGTCTTAGAATTATGGAACCCTGTCAAGAATTTCCTATTATAACTGCTTAGCCTTGGACTACTACAAACTATATTTATGTTACCTCAGGGTAATGTGTTTTCACAATACTGAAAGTGTTGTCGCCTTTTAAGAATCATTTATTCATTACCTACTGTGGCAGAACACTTTGTGGGGGGACACTAAAGAAAAAGGTATGGATTCTTCCATGAAAACTGTTCTAGCCCAGTTAGGGAAACATGGTGGATATATGAAAATATAACAACAATTTTTATAAAATGTTCATAGTAAGTGTAAAATGATATAACCCAATATCAGCTGAGTGGTCTTAAAGAAAATATTTGGGGGTTGGGGATGTAGTTCAATGGTAGAACTCTTGCCTTGCATGCATGAGGCACTGGTGTTGGTGTTAGTAGTGGAAAATACCTTATGCTGAACCTCAGTCTATTATTTATAGAATAGAGATCAAATCAATGTCGCTGATATATTTTTAAAGATAGTTGAAGACACATGTTATTTTACAAATGAAAATGTTTATATAAAATTTGATTTATGCAAATATGTGCACTTAGAGGATGTGAAGTGGAGCAAATTATAACAGTGGTTGGCAAGCAGTCTCCTAATTTTAGGATTACTGGAGGTGAGGGTCATGGGAGATCAAGTTGTCCATGTTCTTCTCTAAGCAAAACTCCTAAAGAGTTATGCATCAGGATCTGGATCATATAGTTATTTGAGCTAAAAGAGGTGAGAGGAGACTTAGTAAAACTGGAAGAATTAGTTATATGGATGTGAATGAGTTGATTAGAGGAGAATTCTGTGTACATATTATAATTATGTGTAAACTTTTATTCACTTAGTCATGTGTCATAAAACAATGGGAATGCCTTCTGAGAAATGTGTAATTAGGCAAATTTGCCCTGTGAACATCCTAGAGAGTAATTACACAAACCAAACGGGCTATACCATCACAGGGGAGTTCTGTTACATATGTGGAGCATCATTATACAGAACTTGACTATGTATTGGGAACCCCAAAACAAATCCTAACTGTACAGACTAAATAACATCCCTTAAAATCAGCACTCTGGTCCAGAAATAGATCAGTAGCCTCCTTCATAGCAAATCAGAAAACTGCCCCCAATGGATAACTACTATACCACATTTAATATGTTTCTAATAATTTTTATAAGTTGTATGAATAGAATCACAATGCAAATACTCAATTAGTCTGGCTCGGTTTGTTCAATATTGCATTTGAGTTTTCTCTTGTTGTTGCACATAGCAGTAATCCATTGTTCTCCCTGCTTAATTGTCTATTGAATAAAACACAATAATTTGTTCATATTACTACAAATGAACATTTGAGTTATTCCCAGTGTTATTATTTTTATTGTTCTTAGAAATAGTACTGTGGCAAACATTCTGGTACAGAATGCACAAAATTATTTTGCACATGAACAAAATTATTTTGGATAAATTTCTGGATCATGGTATATGAACTTATGCAACTCTAGGTGATACTGCCAGACACATTTAAGAAGTTGTGTGAATTCACATGTCCACTCACAATGTATGTGATTGCAAGCTTTTTCATACTCTCCATGCAATAGTGGCTCAGGCTTTATAATCTCAGTTATTTCAATGAATTTAAAATAATATCTCACTGTGGATTGAATTTGCATTTCCCTGATGACTAATAATGTTGAATATCTTTCTGTACTTATGGGCCATTCAGATTTATTCTAATTTGAAATGCTTGTTTGAGTTTTTAGACCATTTGTTAAATTGGTCTAGTTATTGTGCTTTGCTTATTGATTTAAAGGAATTCCTTGTCCTTTTACATAATAGTCCTTTGTTGGAGATTCGTGCTGTGAATATCTTCTGCTAGACCTCAGCTTGCGTCTTTGCTCTCAGGATAGCCTTTTGATAATAAAGGTTCCTAACTTTAATGCAGTGATTTAGCCATCTACTTTATTAGAAATAAAGCTTTTCATGTACTATTTTAAAAGTCTTTTGTAATCCTAATGCAATCTATATTTTCTGGAAATTTTACTGCCTTTCACATTTAGATCTACTAAAAAAAAAAAAACTGAAATTGATTTTCTTGCTTGTTGTTTTGTTGTATTGTTTTTGCTGTGGTTAAAATATCTTGAAGGAGTCCAGGTATATATTTTTTAACTTGCATAGTCAATTGTTTCAACAAGTACTGAAAGTAGCTATCCTTTTTCCATTGCATTATACAATCATTTTGGTTGTACATCCATTGACTAATGTGTATGTGTGGCTCTTTACAAAGATATTCCTTCAACTAATTGATGCTATACACCTTGTTATTTTTGATGTATGTATATTCAGTTATTAGACTCTTGTTTCTTGTTCATAGTTTTATGCTTCTTTCCTATTTAAACATGTTATGTAAGGTAATTTTATATCTTGTGACTGAAAAAGTCAATATCTCAAGGTTTTGTCTGATTCTGTGAACATTTTTCAGCTAGCTTTCACATTGCATTATTTATTTGCATTTTTTTCTATTTGAAATATATTTTTGCTCTAGGGAAGGTTATTTTTTCTTGAAATTTGTGTTGAGGTCTGAATTAAAGGTGCCTTTCTCTGGTTAAGATTTATATTGTCTCTCCTACCTACAAAAAAGCTAAACATAATCTGCGACCCTTTTAAATTAAATCCTTAAAACTTGTTTTGTATCTTGAAGTCTGCATGGCAGAAATCTAACTTCAATTTTTCGTTTGAGATTATTTTGGATGTCACAGACAACAGTAATTTACAGCAGGAGCTCATGTACCAATTTGTGGTTACATATTCTCAGGGAAGATTGTTTTTAGTTCTTCACCCAACACCAAGTTAATAGCCTGAGAGAAGGAGATGGAGATAAATTTAACAAAATCATAGCTCCTAAGATTGCATCCTTAATTTCATTTTTTCTTTACATATTTATTATTAGAGTGATATGATAGTTTGTATTACTAGAGTGCTATGATAGTTTGTATTATTTTAAATCAGATTTTTTTTCTATTTACCACTGAACAAAATGTGTTTTTTTGTTGTTTCTGTTTTAAGATATTGTGCTAGTTAGTTTTCAATTACTTTTAAAAATATCCAAGACAAATCAACTTATAAAGATGAAGAATTTATTTTGGCTCACAGCTCATAAGGTTTCAGTCTATGATCATTGGGCATGATAGTGCGCCATGAAGGCAGAACATAACGAAATCACTCATCCCTTGGCCAGGGCACAAAAGAGAGAGCACAAGAAACCACAGCCCCCAAATCCCCTTTGAGGACATGCTCCCAGTGACTTAAAACTCCCACTAGGCCCCATCTCTTATAGAATCCACCCCCTCCTATTAGCTCTAAGCTGGGAACCAAATCTTTAGCACAGGGGTCTTTGGTAGAAACACCAGATCCAAATTATAGCAGATACTTTTGATTTTTTTCAAAATTTGTTTATTTCCATAAAAGCAAAATGTTTCTTTTCTGCTAAAATAGATTTACATAGAAAAGCTGATGAATTCCTGGAGATCAAGATCCCTGGAAACATGGCTGTGTATGTAGTAGAGGAGCTTCAAGGCACAAGAGAATTTCTTAATCCTAACCTAGACCTCACTTCCCAACCATCCTCCCTGGGAAAAAAAAATACAACATGGTCATTGATTTTGTAGAATGAAGTATTGTTTCATTTAACTCAGGAAACTAATAAAAAACATACCCTTAAAACTCCATTTATGGAGATGGTCATCATGCAACAGGTTACCTTACATGGTAGAAATTTTTAATAGAGTACCCACTTTTAAAAATAGTTTTGATTATAGAAATCATAATTCATCTAACAAATGTTATAGATGCTTTGAAGGGTTAGAAAATGATGGTGTGGACTTATTTTGTAGCTAATTACATCATTTCCAAACTTAGTATTATGTATTTCATAACCACGAGTCACTTATCAGCAATAAGAATAAATACTGAGATATTTTACTTGCCATAATTTTGAGAATGGGGACCTGGAAGTAGGGCAATATGCCTTTTACTCTTACAAACACCTCACTGATTCTGCAGTACCTGAGTCTAGATACAACTATCAATGTTGCAGTATCTTCAGTTTCTTCCATTCCTCCAAGGAACTCTTGGGGCAGCAAATGGGTTTATGGGAATCAGCTAACCATAAAGGATGGTTCATGAGCATTCAAATTTGAATTTAATTTGATCGAAGGCTTAAGCTCCTATGTGGCAGCAAAATTCATATCAGCAGAATTGCAAGTTACTAGATCTCATTACACTTGCATGCTCTTAATGTTGATGGCGTCCCTTGCTCATGCCACAGCCCAGAGGGAAACATTTATATACCTGCTGCCTCTGATGATCTGTCCCGGAAGACTATCTGATGACCCATTCCTGTTATTTCCTACTTAGATTTTTATTGGTAATAAATTGCAATAAGACTCTTCTGAAGTACATTTGCATTTTAATAGGGGATGTTTAAAAGGGATTCAAGATTCAAAAACAAGCTTTTACAACAGAAGCATGAACAGAACAGATGTTAGATTGGCAAAGGGATTTCTCTGACTCCTTCTCCAATCACCTGTGTCACATGAGCAGTCACTTATTCTGTCACTTCAAGGTTAAACAGCCTCAATGGCCTTTATTTCTGTTGCAAAGACAAACCTTGGACCTAGATGGAAGAGTTTTGTTGGTATTGTTGTTGCTTTTTTTTTTTTTCTTTTTCTCCCCTGCTGACACAGCATCATAGGAATCAAAAGAACAGAATCCAATACAAGGGATTCAAGCCCAGAACAAGCCTGATGGACCTAATTTTCTTGAGAGTCCATTGGCAATTTACCAATCTGCCAAACTTTGTCTTCTATTATCTGCCTTGAATGATCATTGTGTAGGACTAATGAAAACAAAATAGCCCTTATCTACAGGTCTATGTATTTATCATAGAATTTATTACGGAATCCTTTATATAGGGTGGCAGGAATTTGTTGACACTTACAATTTATGAAATTATATAAAATTGACTCTTCTTCCTCAGCCTACCTAACAAGTCAAGAAAGAGTAGATAAAAATGTCAATATAAAAATCAGCTACACCATTTATTAAGAAATTTGTATATTTCCCTTGAAAATATTCCTGGACAAAGATATATTTATTCTGTTGCCAACAAATCAGGTGTCTTTTTACTTTGACTTTGCAGAGTTGATCTAAAGAGTTATTGTGCAATGTGTATATACAAAGTGATGATCTGTTTGGAAATTCCATTAAAACAAACACGAGGTTCACTCTTGTCCCTCTCTGGGTTAAGCAGACTTGTATTTGTTACCTATTGTTATGTAACAAATTACTTCAAAATTGAACAGCTTAAAATAAACACATGTATTACCTTGCAGGTTTGATTGGTCAGTAAACTTGCTACAGTGGATGGGGCCCTCTATTCCAGGGTCCTTCATTAGCTGTAATCAAGGTACCAACTGAGGTACCATTCTCTTGAAATTTGGCTGGGCAGACATCTGCTCCCATGCTCAAGTAGTTGACAAGATTCAGTCCCTATCTGTTGAACACATTGCAAGACACTTTCCCAGGGGAAATGTTTAAAAAATATTCTTAATGAAGTGATACTTCAAAATTAGAGAGTGCTGATAATTCTTTAGTTGAATAATAAGGCTATGATTCACTTTAATTTGGCAAATAGGAGTCAGATTTTCTTTTCCTTAAGAAAACTTATTATTAGACAAAATTAAAGAGGACTTACAGCACATCTGAAATTCTAGCACAGTAATCCTTCATTATTTGTGGGGAATTGATTTCAGGACCCCTGGTTGACAGCAAAATTGGCAGAAACTTTATATAGGGTGGCAGAGTATTTGCATATAGTTTATGCACAACACTCTCTTCTTGAGATTAACTATAATGCCTAATAAAATGTAAATGTTGTGTGAATTGTGTTATGATATCCTTTGAGGGAATAATGAAAAGAAAAAATCTGAACATGTTCAGTGCCAATACAATTCTTTTTTTTTTTTTTTTTTAAATCTGCAGAAGAGGATCCCATGGGTACTGAGGGCTGACCCCACCTATTCCTTAGAGTGATTTCTTTTTGAGAATACAAACTCTTTTGCCCACTTGGAGACTTGCAGTTTGTCTTAATAAATACGCACTTCCATTTAAACAAGTAGCTGAGAATTGCTATTTGTATTTTGAGTTTGTCACTGGAGTGGAACCTAAAATATTCAAGGCAGCATTTTATTTCCGAGATGAGCTCAGTAAATATTGAATCAAAGATGAAATTTTTAATTAATAATGAGCAGTTCTCTACTTTTTGGAATTTAGTTTCACAGAAGCCATTTAGAAGCTCTGATCTTTTTAAAGGCTACTCAATAGTGAAAGTTGAGGAGCACTGGGAAAATTGAGGGTGAAATAAGCACTACTTAACATACAGTGGAATTAATTTCTCCTTCCTGGTACTCTGCTGGCATTCTTATATTCCACTTAGTATCCATTTCAAATACAAAATCTTTTCTCTGCCTTGTCTAGCCTCACTCAAGTCCTCATCTTCTGTTGTTTAAACCAGAGAGACAGGCTCCTAACCAGGGGCTCCACTTCCAGCCTTGGTATGCTAATGTCTGTGCTTCTAAAAAAAACCATAGGACCTGTTCAAAATGAAATAAGGCTTCGACTTTTCCAATATTTTCTCTTTTTTCAACATGAAATGTAACATCCTTATCAGTATTTAATGAGCTCTACAAGATCTGGCCCAGGGTACTCTGCCATTATTCCAATCTTCCACCACCTTGAGGTTTGACACATAGCAAGATGGCTTCCATGTTTCTCCTGAGCTGTGCCAGGCATGCTCCTACCCTTGAGCTGTTGCGTATTTTGTTGTCTGAATGGAACTTTCTCCTTTCAGATGTATTGTCTTCTCTTTGAGTAGATTTTTTTATCATAGGACTACCATGACTTCCTATCAGAAAGGTACTTCCTCAGATGAAGAATCTGAGGGAGTAACCTATTCTCCTCCTTAATCACTCACTGGCAATATTTATTGATCTCTCTAATGCTTATAACCACCTGGTATACTTGGTGCATTAATTTTTCTTATAGTCTAATTCCCGCCTTAGATTTTAAGACCTAGGAAAGCAGGGATTAGATCTGCTTTGTTCGTTGGAATGTCCCAACTGTCACTTAAAAACATAATTAGGCAGAAATTTTAATGTTAATACCCTTTCAAGATTTGTTAGGTATTTGATATAAAATTGTCACACTAACTATATACATAAAATGTATATTTAGATTGCATATATATGATTATACATATACAATAATAAAAAGAAAAAATTATTAAAGTAACATTCTTTCTGTAGATTGTAGCAAAGTCCTTGAGCCACAGGATAACAACCCCTACACATCTGGGCACTAGAAGACTGTCTAAATATGTATCTATAAAACATTTCATTTAAAAACACACAGGTTACCTAGGCTTTGATTTCTCAGCTACTACTGAGAATAAATGATTCATGTCATTTCATGGTGAACCAATGACATGGAGGTAAGGATTAAATAAATTAATACATATAAAGAAGTTTGAACAGTACACTATAGTTGTTAAGTACCTAAAAACCTATTAAGTACCTATTAGTGAGGTGATAATCATGAAATCTTTACTTCACTAGATCAGCCAGAACAAGCCATTTCATTTTTATACTTTCAAGGCTTGCTATCTCCTCTGAGCAAGAAGTAGGTTCACTAATAAAATATAAGGTAAATTAAAAAGATCATCTGAAAAACAAGATTGAGAAAGAGAGAGAGAGAGAGAGAGAGAGAGAGAGAGAGAGAGAGAGACTGATTCACAGAGCTAGAAGTTTTGAAAGTTTTAATTCAAAATTCAAAAAGTAAAGTAGGTTTAAAGCAATAATTCTGTGAATACCTACAAGGCTAATAATGAGGAAAGAGAAGATAGTCCATTGAAACTCAAATTCTGCCTTCACTTGTGGAGAGAAATCCTCAGCTGGTAGGAGTCTTTCAGCCCATGGCTTGCCTGTTAGTGCTTTGCAGAGCAATATGAATCCTTTATAGAGGAGCCTTGCCTGAAAAGAAACCATGATACTGTGTTATGCATGTTTATTTGTTTTTAATGGGGGGAATGAAAAGCTTTGTTTTCAGAAAGTGTCTGAATTCTTACATCCCATGTGAAGTACAGTTATGGGAATCAAGGAATAAATAGGTCATGACCTTATTGTTGTTACACCCTGTCAGTCCATCCCCCACCTCCTCATCCACATATAAGCACAGCATTCAAAACAGTAGAAGCAACTCAGCACTAATCTATTTTTATTTTTATGTATAGTTGCATGTGTTCTTGAGATAGAGTTTCACTACATTGCCCAGGCTTGTCTCAAATTCATGCTCAAATTCACGTACTCAAGTGATCCTCTTGCTTAGCTGTAAAAGATGAAGTTTTTCAATAGACAGCCAGAAGAAAATCTTCATGCGGGAAACACACACACACATATTAGTGATTTTTTATTTGAATTTATATATACAATGCATACATATATAGAATATATGAAATATATGAAATCTATATGCAGAATTACATGTACTCCTAAATATCCAGTACTAAATCTTCTGTTTTGGGGATTTTATGGTTTCTAGACATTCCCATTGGGTTAGCATTCTCTGGGAACTTGCTTCAACTATCTCATCTACTTTATGGAAGAAGAAAATTTTGTTCTTATCACTTGCAGCTATATAATTTCAAATAAAATTTCACAGTTCTGTGCAACTAATTTCATCACCAGTAAAAACCAGGGGATGGTGATATTACCAAATGCATGGGCTTGTTGTGGTAAGTAAACAAGCTAATTTGTTTATTTTTCTTGGGACAGGATCTCACAATGTTGCCTGGGTTAGGTCACAAATTCCTTGGCTCAAGTAATCCTTCTGATTCAGTCTCCTGAGTAGCTGGGACTGTAGGCATGTGCCACCATGAATAGCAATACTTATTTGAACGGATGAAAAAAGTTCTTGGGAGATTATGTGTTTTGTAATAAAAACCAACAGAACACCTTGTGAACAATCTCATTTCAAGACTTAGAATTTGTTTTAAAAAGTCATTCAATCAGCATAAGTATGGTCAACGACTAGAAGCTTACCTTACTAGACAACTCTCACAACCATGTACTAGACTTTCTATAGAATACAATTAAAATTGTGAATATCAATTGCTAGCCAATGACATTCTGTTCTGTGGAAGACTAAAGAGGTTTATTTCATTTGGACAGACAAAACCAACATTAGTTCATTCAACAAATATTTATGGAATACCAAAATAGATTCAAACCATTAAGAGAACAATACAACTCTGTGTATATAAAAAACTGGGTGCTAGAGAGTTTTCCTTTCCCTCCTGAGCTCCAATTCTCTCTTTTCACTGCAGTCTCGATTAATTAGAGAACAAAACCTGTCATAATAAATGAAATTCACAGGGTTATTAGAGAGGATCTTCCTGGGTTGTGAGAAATAAGGTCTCACAGAAAGGACTGTATATTAAGGGAAGGGAAAGAATCAGGGTATTGGCTGTGCAAAAAAAGCATGAATAAGTACAAAACTCTGTGGTGTTATATATTGATCATAATGTTTTCTGTCCTACCTTTCTCTTTAGGGAGCCGTATCTGAGGCATTTGTAAGTATGGTAGCAAAATTAAGTGAACACAGAGGACTTGCATTCTTTGGCCTGTGCAGATACCTATATGAGCAAGGGAAGGGGAAGATTCCCTGATCTTATAATAACTATTAATGCTGGACATGTAGTTATCTATAGTGCAGCAGTCACATGGGAGGACATCAGGGATGCTGCCTCAGCCACCAAGGTAGGAAAAGAAAAAGAAATAATTGGGGGGGACACTTTTATTTTATTTATTTATTTAGTTAATTAGTTAGTTTTGTGCTACTGGGGATTAAACCCAGTTCTGGAGATGAACTCAGGGGTACTATAATTGCACTACATCCTTAGGCCTTTTTATTTTTGAGATGGGGTCTCACTAAATTCCCCTCACTACCTAAAATATGTGAAACTCCCTTACCTCAGGCCTCCCAAGTCACTGGAACTACCTTCTGGACATTTTTAAACATGACTTGAGACTTTCTGAAAATAGATAGGGTGGGAATGAAATCAGGCCATCTTGGAATTCTGACATTGGAAATGAAGCAGATAAACAAATTGTTAAAGCAAAATATTGATGTAATATACTCTCAGACTATTGAGCTACTTCCTAGAATCACTAAATCCACCTTGATGGGAGAGTTTAGTTCTCTGAGTTTGAGCAAGGCCTCTGTGTGATGTAGATGTTTGAGAACCATTCAGCTGTATGTATGAGGTCCTTCAGATGATTTTGGTCTAGAAAAAAATCATCCTGACCAGGGGCAATTTTTTTCCCCAGTGGACATCTGGCAGTATCTGAAAACATATTTATTTGTTATATCTGTGAGGGAGGGGGTGGTACTGAACCAATGTGTAGGGAGTATGGATATTGCCAAACATTCTACAATGTATAGGACAATCCCACCCACCAATAAGAATTGGTCAATATGAGCTACAGTTGAGAAATTTGCTAAAGTTGAGAAACCCTTGTCTAGAAAATTGTTTTCAATTTGAACACACTTGACAATCACCTAAAAAGTTTTGAAATTATTGTTACTTGAAACTCCTTTCTGAAGTTCCGATTCAAATGCTGTAGGGTTTGGCCTAGGCAACAGAAGTTGAACATCAAGGGAGTAGAATCTTGTTTTTTGACACCATGTTCCGATTCAAATGCTGTAGGGTTTGGCCTAGGCAACAGAAGTTGAACATCAAGGGAGTAGAATCTTGTTTTTTGCCCACCATGTTGTACAGTGGTGGTGAAGAGGCTTCTGTACTGGGGATTTCATAGGCTTGAATTGCTGTGAGTAATTGTATATTGAAGAAACCATTGCCAAAAATTGGTAAACTGAAAACCAGGGAAGGTAAGGACATCAAACTTAAATTTACTTGCAATGATTACATGTGTCAGAGTGTTCTTCATTCTATTTATCATGTGGGTTCATCCTATTAGCCTCACTCTTTTATCCCTAACAATGTCAAAATTTACAAGCTGAACTACAAATTACAAAGCCTAATGATTAAATAATCTGTAATCTGCAATAACTCTATTTTGGTATATTTTGTGTCTTTTTTATTTCCTTCAGTTACAAATGAATTCTTAAGAGAAAAATCTAAGCTGCTTTGTCTTCACTGTATTTCTTTTATACAGCTGAGAAGTTGTATAGGTATGAAGTAATGGGTTCAAGAACCAATTAATATTAATCTCTCAATATATGGTGACTTTGAGGAAATCAGCACTGTGTTCAAAACTCTGAAGGTAGTATAGTTCAGAAGAAAAAGACTTGGGACTGAGGACAATAATACATATGTATTTGAAAATACATTTCCATTGATTTCTAACTTTGGGCAAGTATATTAAACTCTCTTTGTCTTGAATCCTTTACTTATAATATCTCACTTTAAAAATTTTTGCATAATTGAACAAGTCAAGTCATAGAATGTTTCTAGCACAAGGCCTGTAATAAGCTCTCCTCTTCATCAATAGTAGCTTATAATTGTTTTTATCACATATCTCATAAGATTTTATATTATTTCTTTGAATACACTTACCTTCAAACAAGGGTTTAAAACCTTCTTGTTGTTTCAAAATCCTTCAGCAGTCTGCAGTAAGTTAAACCATTCTTGCAAGTAAATATATGTAAGCATTGTGAAATAAATGAAGACCACCCAGATGACAATAAGCAAAGGTTGTGTATACAGAGCTTTCTATAGCAAAGGAGTCAGCCATCGCTGTTTGCATTTAGCAGAGACTCCAAGAACAGCAGATGGGTGTGAAAACTTTCTGGGTATTGGAAGAAAAGGCTTCAGTTATTCCATAATTGGAGGCTGTGGGCATGAGGAATCTGGAAACAGCCTACCTAGAAATGGGGCAGCTTAGGCGCTTGGTTATTGGAGTATATTTGGCTCTCTCTGTTCTGGGTCAAGTTAGAAGTGGGGGACAGGGATTGAAAAACTGTCAGGGTTTTGTTCATTTGTTTGTTTTGCTTTCCTTCTCTGTATTGCCCAGGCTGGTCTCCAACTCATGAGTTCAATTAATCTGCCTGCCTCAGCCTACTGGTAGCTGGGACTACAGGAACGGACAACCTTGCCCCACAGAAATGGTTGGTTGTTGATTCTAACCATTTAGAACCTACTGGTATGGAGATTGTGATTTGGCTTCCTGAACTGGATTCTGCAGATTATAATTTATGTCCCCATTGTGGTTTAGCCTCTCCTATTGCTTGATGGAGGTTTTGGCTCAGGGTTCTATTTAGTATATGGTCACACAGTTTTATGTACAATGTGAGAAGTGCAGAAGGTTGTAGATAGTAAAAACAGTCTAAAATAGAATTAGTTTTATATCTAGTTAAGAAGTACTAAAGCTGTTACAGCAAATCCATTAGCTAATGCCCAAATTTTTTTTTTAAAGTTGAGCTGTGTTAAAAGCCGACCTAATTAACTTTGGGACAATTATTTGAACACTAAACTTTATGTTTATTCAATGTTTACAGCTTATTCAAGTAAAAGGACACATTGGTTTCTACTTATATTACAAACACACATTTACATGTTGCACCTGTGCTCACCAACTATGCCCTTCACTTCTATCCACTCATTAATAATCATGAATTTACATGGATTCTGTAAACATTGAATATAAATGTCCATTTATGCTTACAAGAGCTATTTTCATTTCTAAATCCTAATCTATTTTTTCATAAAAAGAACTGCAGGGGTAATTGCCCTGTCATACTAGTCTAAGGACACACAATAATAGCAGAAAAACACTATTCTTCTTTGCTAGATGGTTACAATTAAAAGGGGCCTTTTCAGTGTTAACTAACATTCTCCAAATTAGTCCAGAAATGTTTAGGAGGTAAGTTTAAGGTTAACACTAGCCATCTCTAGCATGTATGATTTTCTTTTCTCTCTATTCTAATGGTTTTATGGAATACCATTCTCTTTTGTTTTATCAAAGCTTCACCAAGTGGGAACGTTCACCTTTTCTCTAATCTCTTGTAGAGATTTCAGAGTAGCAGAGCTTTTGGCTTTACTGCAGATGCCTCTCCTTAGGACTCAGGCATGAATCCGAGGGGACACGGAATATCCCTGAGTATCACACTTTGTAAGAAAATCAAGGAGCACATCTTTCCTGAGCTGGCAGAACATCTAGTGATCCTCCCACAACAAGCGAGGAGACTGAGAGGTCAGCAAGGGTCATTCCGAAGGTCGGTCTCTCAGCCATCTCCCTGCCCTTTCTGGGAGGCTGTCATGAGACGTTTCTCATTGCCTAATGCATTCTGTTGCAGAAAGAACTTTATGCTCTGATCGCTCAATTTTGAGCTGCGAACTCAAACCTTTTAGCTGCAGTCTAAAATTGGCTCCGGGGAAATGGTGTATTCTGCAACTGGTGTTGCACACTCATCTGCCTCCTTTTCCTTTGATGTGTCCTTCTAGGTGTGTCAGGACAAAGGATTAGAGCTATTCTTCCTTTCACTGGGTAACAAAATAATCAACTGTCTTAGAAGTTAGTCATATCCTTACTGACAAAATCAGTGTAGCCTTGGCTTTGCCCTCTGTTGTGTGTTCTCGACAAATTGCATCCCAAACTGAGGCTTAGAGTCTTGGTGACTTTTTATATAGGTAACCAAGTAACAGCTACCCATAGATCTTTTCCCAGGATTTTCTCTATGATTCTGCTTTGAAGACTGAAAATCTTTGGCTTCATAGCATCTCACTGCAAGTTCCAAAATGTCCACCCAGACCAGTGCTGCAGCACAACTGGTTGGTGTAACATTTCTTTCCTCTGATCTTCCTTCCAACTCCTCTGGAATTCTGGGGATTTTCACATCACCATATCTTGCTGGGATCATGTCAAGTCTACTCACTATAATAAATCCCTTAATCCCGTAACAATCATAGCAGATCAGCTTCCCTGACTTAATCTTGATGATAAAATCAGATTTTTATAAAAGCTTACATGAAATCGAAAACCTCAAAAAAAGAGGATTTGAAACACATTAACAGATAAAAAAAAAAATTTTGTCTGTAAGAGATGGTCATTACAGTTTGGAATTAGGTCAGTTTAAAAATTTGTGGGTTTTTTGGGGGGGGATTTGTTGTTGTTGTTGTTTGTTTGTTTTTAATTTTTCCTTCCTCAAAGCTTAATAAGCACAATCCAAATATCTGGATTGTGAAGTAACAACTCTGATTGCAAAATCCTTGCCTCTTCTTCTAACTGAGTGTGTTTGCTAATGCCACATGTTCAATAATTGTCTTTATTTTTTTCATTGTTCTAAAATATAGAGAATGGAACAAGCTTACTGCTCAAAAACAAGTGCATAACAAATATTGAAAAATTTTATGGAAATGATTAGATCCCATGAAATAAAGTCTTTGCTTCTATTTAAAGGAAAATGTCTACTGATATGGGGGCAATTGTTTTTATCTGAACACATATAAGAGATGAATTCTGAAATCTATTTTGGTTTTATGATGTGATAACAATGATGTGTCATATTTTTCTTAAAACCATATTAATACAACTGCAATTTGAAGATAAAAGCCTCACATACAATATCTTATGTTTCCTTATAATCTTGTTGATTTATATAAGGTTAATAATATACCCTTACTTTGTAAGTAAAAACACTGAATCTCAGTAGTTTGAATGAACTATACAGTGTTATAAAACTTGGAAGCAGTAGAAAATAAATAATTCTACCAAAACATGTACTTTTACTTTTAATAAATGCCGAATGTCTTCACTGATATAAGTGGGGTAACTCAAATTGGGGTTGAGAGGAAGAGCAAGGGAGGAAGATTACCTCTAGATAGGGAATAGGGGTGGGAGGGAAAGGGAGAGAGAAGGGGAATATCATGGATGGTAAAAGGAGACCCTCATCATTATACAAAATACATGTATGGAGATGTGAATTTGGTGTCAACATACCTTATATATAATCAGAGATCATATGTAAGCAGACGCAGAGAAGCCATCTGTTATTGAAAGTAAGTTTTAGATAGAACTTTTAAAGCTAGCCAAAAATGAAAAATTTGGAAGTATCACATGGTTACTGTTTGGGGGAGTAGAAAATAATAATTGTACTTCAAGATAGACATTTTTTTTGTTCTGGGATGTCCTAATTTTTACATACATTTATTTTGTTAATTATTCAGTCAATTTATTTTTTATTTTATTTTCTACAGTATTCCACCATTTAGAAAAAAAGAAAGCCAAGTTGGAGATTTATGCCTAACTTTTTCTTCTATTTGGCTCAGGGTCTCTGGTTTAATTCCTAGGTCCTTGATCCACTTTGAGTTGAGTTTTGTGCGTGGTGAGAGATAGAGGTTTAATTTCATTTTGCTACATATGGATTTCCAGTTTTCCCAGCACCATTTGTTGAAGAGACTATCTTTTCTCCAAAGAATGTTTTTGGCACCTTTGTCTAATATAAGATAACTGTAATTATGTGGTTTGTCTGTGTCCTCTATTATGTACCATTGGTCTACAAGACTATTTTGGTGCCAATACCATGCTGTTTTTGTTACTTTTGCTCTGTAGTATAGTTTAAGGTCTGGTATAGTGATGCTACCTGCTTCACTCTTCTTGCTAAAGATTGCTTTAGCTATTCTAGGTCTTTTATTTTTCCAGATGAATTTTATGACTTCTTTTTCTATTTATATGAGGAATGTCATTGGGATTTTGATTAGAATTGCATTAAATCTGTATAGTGCTTTTGGAAGTATAGTCATTTTGATAATATTAATTTGGCCTATCCAAGAACAAGGTGGATCTTTCCATCTTCTAAGGTCTTCTTTAATTTCTTTCTTTAATGTTCTGTAGTTTTCATTGTAGAGGCCTTTCATATTTTTTGTTAGGTTGATTCCCAAGTTTTTTTTTTTTGAGGCTATTGTTAATGGGGTAGTTCTCCTCATTTCCCTTTCAGAGGATTTGTCACTGATATACCAAAATGCCTTTGATTTATGGGTATTGATTTTATATTCAAATCTCCAACAAGTTGGATTAGGCCCCAATTTCTTTAATAAGACTGCTATAGTGCAAGAATTAAAATTAAAAAATCAATAAATGTTATACATTCAAACTAAAAAGCTTCTTCTCAGTGAAAGAAATAATCAATGAGGTGAATAGAAAGCCTACATCTTGGGAGAAAATTTTAACCACACACACATCAGATGGAATATTAATCTCTGTGATATATAAAGAACTCAAGAATCTTTTTTTTTTAAAGAGAGAGTGATAGAGACAGAGAGAGAGAATTTTTTTTTAATATTTATTTTTTAGTTTTCGGAGGACACAACATCGTTGTTTGTATGTGGTGCTGAGGATCGAACCCGGGCCGCACGCCTGCCAGGAGAGCGTGCTACCGCTTGAGCCACATCCCCAGCCCTGAACTCAAGAATCTTAACACCGAAAAAAAAAAAAAAACAAAAAAAAAACCACAATCAGTAAATGGGCCAAGGAACTGAACAGGCACCACTCAGAAAATGATATACAATCAATCAACAAATATATGAAAAAATGTTCAATATCTCTAGCAATCAGAGTAGTGCGAATCAAAACTACTCTGATTTCATTTCACTCCAGTTAGAATGGCAGCTATTAAGAATACACACAACAATAAGTGTTGGCAAGAATGTGGGGAAAATGGCATATTCATACTTTGCTGGTGGAACTGCAAATTGGTGCAGCCCATATGGAAATCAGTTTGGAGATTCCTTGGAAAATTGGGAATGGAACCACTACTATCTGCCCATCTATCCCACTCCTTGGTCTATATTCAAAGGACTTAAAAACAGCATACTACAGGAACACAGCCTCATCAATGTTTATAGCAGTACATTTCACAATAGCCAAACTGTGGAATCAACATAGATGCCCTTTAGTAGATGAATGGATAAAGAAACTGTGGTATATATACATGATGGAATATTACTCAGCATTAAAATAAAATAAAATCATGGCATTTGCAGATAAATGGATGGAGTTGAAGAATATAAAGCTAAGTGAAGTAAGCCAATCCCCCAAACCCAAATGCAGAATGTTTTCTCTGATATAAGGATACTGATACATAATGGGAATGGGGGGTGGGTGGAGCATGGAAGGAATAGATGAACTCCAGATAGGGCAAAGGAGAGCGAGGGGGAGGAAGGGGGCATGGGGGTAGGAAAGACAGTGAAATGAGATGGTCATCATTAGTAATGTATGAAGAAAGGAATGGAGTGATTCTATATTGTGTAAACCAGAGATATGAAAAATTCTGATCTATGTGTGTAATATGAATTGAAATGCATTCTGTTGTCATTTAGAATAAATTTAAAAAATAAAAAAAAGCCAAGTGCAAATGCCTTGGAGTTAGTTAACACATTTTCTGTTGCATGCTGTGAACTGAGTATAGACAAAGAATTCTTCCCTTGTCAAAAGTTTTAGAAAAATTTTATTGTCTAAATATGGATTTTGTCACTCATTGCTTTAAAATGCTAAGATTAAAAATGAAATAAGTGGAATGAATGATATTTTGGATAAGCAGAAGAAAGGATTAGAATTGAATCACAGGATGAGAAAAACTTCTTGGTGGAAAGAAAAGAGGAAAACTATCAATATTTATAATTGAAATCCAGAAAATGAGAAAAGAGTAAAAACAATGTTGAAAAAGGTCATGGAAATTATTTTCTGAGGTTGAAGAAATGTGGCACAAATTAATGATTAACTATAAAGAAAAACTCAATACAACACAACAAAACTTCAGACAACAAAATAGAAGAATAACATCTTGAAAAGATGTTGGCTAGAGAAAAATGTTTTCTTTCTTTTTTCTTTTTTTTTTAACCACCAAAGAAGAAATGAAATAGCTGATAGCAGAAAGGAATGGAAGCCAAAAACAATGCAATAAAAATTTTTAACTTCCCTGTCATCTTTAAATTTATTCCCACAAAGATTTCTTCAAAAATAAAGATAATATATAGATAATTACAGGCAAAAAAAAAGCTGAGAAATTTTTTTTGGCAGCAAAATTGCATTGAAAGCATTAGTAGTTACAGAGTTCTAAAGGAAAAAGTAAAATAATTGAAGGCAGAAACAAAGACATGCTTGAAAAAATAAATAAACAGCCATTGGTAAGAAAAATGAAATTATTATTAACTTAATAAGCTATAAAAATTGGTTTTGTTGTGTGTAAATTATATGAATTATTAAAAGACAAGTAAATAATAACACAAAAGGCAAATAGTAAATAAACTTGAGTATTCACAGTTCATAATTTTTTGGAATGTAGCAAATAAAATAATTTATATTAAACATTAATGAGTGACAGAAAAATACATGAAAAGTACATAGGGTCTATTAAAAAATAGTAAAAACATGGAAATATATTGAAGTAATACAAGAAAACAAATGAAAATATTGATAGAACTAGGGATAAAACAAGTATAATTAATAAAAGTGAATAGTAAGGGGTATATTTAATATTTCAGTAATGATTGTAATAATGACAATATGTAGTAGAAGGAAGTACTTAGGACTAAGTACCACAATTACATGTTAAAAATGCATTTCAGGATTAAAAGATAGTACATGTTATTTACATGACAACCAAAAGCATTAAAGTAAAGAAGAGATGGAATTAAATATGTGGAAAAATATAAATACAAAATTTAAGAGATAATTTTTAAAGTATCATAAAATGCTGACTTTAAATTAAAAGGAGTATAAGAGAGAATGTAGAAATTCCCTTATTATAAAAAAGCTAAATTTTATGATTTAACAACATTTTTTAAAAACATATAAAGTAAAATGATGAGTAACAAATTCTAAATCATGGAAAATTTAGCACAATATTTAAATAACTACTAAAACCTACTAAAAATGAATCACTTGATAAAATCCAACACTGATTAATAATCAAAACTCTCAACTAGCAATGTATAGAAAGGAACTTGCTTAACTCTACAAAGCATCTGAAAGTCACCTAACAAATATATATTACAAGAATATTGGCATCATTTCCCCACATATATGAAATGTGACAAGAATATCTGCTATATAAGTTACTGTGCATTTTTCACTACAAATCTTGGCCATAAGACAATGTAAGAAGAAAGCAAGTAAAGCTATAAGATTTGAGAAAAAAAATAAAGCTCTCATTATGTGTAGTAGATATTATTGTTTATGTAAAATATGTAAAAGAATTACAAAGTACCAGTAAATTTACCAATATCACTGACTACAGGATCAATGTGCAAATCTACTATATTTTTATAAAAATTATCCTGTAATAATCACTAGAAAACATTTTTTTAAAAATGAAAACATTTATATTAGCTTCCAGAAACATGTAGAACAAATTAAATAAGAGCATATGACTCTATGTTGAAGTTGCAAAACATCACGGTAGAGTCAAAAATCAAAAGATGAATTAAAAAATTCAACTCCTATCTAAATTAACAAGATTCTAAAATTTATACAAAAAGATCAAATGGTAATGTATCACCAAGACAAACATGAAGGTAGAGAACAAAAGTTTTATGGTTTCTATTATTATTTATCTTGGAGTTCAGGATCTGGAGCAAAAGCTGTTGAACTACATGGACAGTTTTTGTTGGGTGGGGTGATCTCAAGCCTCCTACCTTCTTCCCGGGAATTGGGCTGTATTGGTGAGCTTTATGAAAGACGCAGAAACTGGATGAGTGGCACTTTCCTAATTCACTTTCACACTTTGGAGGAAAGGGAGAACAAAGACTGATGAAGTGAGTGACTTGAATGGAAGTAATGTCAGGAGATAGCAGACTACATATCTTCATAGAGTGAAAAGAAAATGTTTTCGTTCTTCTGAGAAAGCCAAGATAGAGAGTAAGGATAAAACGTGTGCCAAGTAGGAGACTTTCTGGTAATTTGAAATTGATAACATTTTTCTCACCTAAGGTACTATTGTAATAATTTTCAAACTTATGGCAAGATTCTCCTATGTAGCAAGATATTTTATAAGTCACTTTTTATTAGCATATGTTAACTTCTCTTCAAAGAAAAAGGGGATAAATGATGCACCATGAATAGATTTTCTAGCTCTGTATTTGAAAGTGACAGGAGAAAGGCAGGGAAGCGAACATTTCTAAGATGCTACTAAAATGCAGAAGGAAGAACTTGATCTGAAGGTGCAATCAGAACTGGGCATAAATGAGACTCAGAATAGAACATAGGGTTTAAAGTGGCAAAGGAATACTGCACTGCAACTTGATTAAAGTTAGAGGTGCACACTAACATGCCCAGGATAAGACCAATCCAGAGAGAACTATTAAAGGTTGTGAAAAAAAAAATCACTTTCTTTTATTTATTTATATATTTAGGTTTTGCTTCAGTTTTCTTTTATACTTTTTAATAACTTTCAATTAAAGCTGGATGCTTATCTGCAAGTCAAAAGCAAGTATAAAAACATGGTAAATATAGTTTCAAAGAAGGTACATTAGAGGCTATTTTATAGGCATTTCTTATTTGTCTAGTACTTGCCCAAGGTATTCTAGAAAACAACCTCTGATCCATCTGTGCATGACTGATTCCAATATTGAGTTCAAATAAAAAGAGGATCACAAACCCTTTAGTTTACAGATACCTATCTCTGCCTAGTAGTAACTAGATGGGAGGTATCCATAGGTAATTCTGCAATGCCTGCCACAAGCTCTAGTTTTGGAATTAGGATAGTAGGCATATCATGTAGTTCTTTTCTTCTTGAAATGTATAGTAATGGTAGATAGTAAGTTACTTTCCATTTTATTAATAATATTGGTGCAAGATTTCTGGGAAATTTGAATGAATGTAAAAGAGTTTGAGAAAATAAATTTAAGGTCCTATAAATTCAGCTAAATCTCAACAGGATAATTCTGTTTATAGTTGAAACTCTATCAACCATTACTGAATCCATTAAAAAATCCCATACAGAAACATAAAAGGCCTTTAACGTTATACCCACAGAGATTATAACCTTAGCTATAAAGTTGTACTTAGCTGTTAGGGAATTTCATTTGTCATTATTATTATTATAGAGCATGGGCAGATAAGGGGTAGACTTGTAACCAATACTAAGGATCTCTACTTAAAAACAACAGTGATAAAATGATAATAATCATAAAAACCAATATTTATCTATTAGTTTCCAGGAGCTCTTTGCCTTCAAGAACTTACTTATATTGCCTAGAAGAGATCTAGGTATATAATTGTCACAAATTGTATTTTCAAAACTTGGCCCCACCAGTGTTCTTATTCTCAGATGTTCTTCCAGAAATTTGCCTACTGCCATTAACAGTGAAGTATCTTTCTGTTTCTGTGGAAACTGCAAAGGTCTTTGAGACTGCTTTGACAAGTGGTATGTGTGGAATTGAGGCTGTACCTTCTGACTTAGGTGGTTAAAGGTGACAACCCTTATTCCTGGCTTGCTTTTGTTTTTGGGACACTTACCCTTGGATCTCAGCTTTCATGTTGGAGGATGCTCAGGTTCCACAGAGGCCACATGTGGATCTTCCTGCTGACAGGTTTACCTCAGTTGAACTTACCTACATTATCTGCCAGATGTGGAAGAGAGAGACATCATCATGTTCTCTCCTTGGCCTATATGCCATCCCAGATGAGGTTGATGGAAACAGGGAATTAGATAACTCTGCATAAATGGCACATTTACGAACAAAATAAAGGGTGTCCTTATTTAAGCAAGGAAATTTTTAGGTACTTTTTTATATACTGATAGACAACCAAATAAAATACCTAACAAATTCAATGAATTCTCACAAGAGTCATTTGAGGTAGGTACCTCATTAGAATTCTGTTGTGTATAAGGGAAAACATAAATAATTAAGAAACTTGTCGAAAGTCATATAATTTGTGAATGGAATGAATATAAATGTCCAACCCATATATCCATAATTACTAAATATATATATGTCATGATGTAACCTTCTCACCTCTCACTTTCATTTCTATGTGAAGGCTCTGGGAAGACTCATTGTGCACTGTGGTTAACTGTTGTTGGTGCAGAGCAGGAGATTGACTCTAATGGCGAATGTTGTCATTTATGCCTTGGTCCACACTCAGTTCCCAGTGTGTTCAGTCCTGTCCTTGCTTGATCTACCTGGGCTCTCTGATCTCCATCTCTCAGGTATTTCTCTAGGTCATGGGCTCCACTATAATGACTGAATTCTAGTGACTCTTTAGATGCTGCTTGCCAAAGCTCTCTTGCTAGTAGTGAGGTGCGACTATTAACTGAAAAAATATATCCCAGCATTTATATCTATTCTACCAACATTGATCAATATAGTGAATATCTATTACCCTTTCAATTTCCTGTATTGTCCAGTGGTATAAATCTAGCTTCATCTACATTCCAGGCTCATTTGCACCCCTATTATGTTGTTGGTTAAGTCCAATTAATATTCATAAACATAACACACATTTCAAAATAAGTTATTCATACAAGGATGACATTTCTTGGAACAAAAATTAGCATGCATGACCTTTCAAAAGTGAAGTAAATTTGGAGGACATAGAGTAGAATTTATGAAATAATAAAACATTTGAAACACTATGGAACTATAATAGAAAAATCAGAACAAAGGATGATCAAACTGATTCTCTTAGATGATGAACATTAGGCAAGTTAATAAGTACACTTCTATCTTAAAACTCTTCGTAAAAAAATCTCTAAGAATTGAATTCATTCATATCAAAATATGTTAACCAATATACTTACAAATTTCCTTTAAATGATACTTTAATTTTCTTGCAAATTGAACATTTTTTACATGGTCATAAAAACTGGAAGAGATGGTTTATTCTATGTAGACAATGGAAAGTTGGATTAGCGGCCAGGCATGGGAATGTCATGGCAGAGTGCTGTCATGTATAATGTGGAGCCTGAGGCAGGAAAATCACAAGTTCCAGGCCATCGTGGGCAAAGTACAGAGGTCCTATCTCAAAATCAAGTTTTCAGAATGAGCCAAGGATGTAGTTCAAAGGTTGAAACCAGAGCACTCCTAAGTTTAATCACTAGTGCTGAGAGAGAGAGAGAGAAGTTGAACTAGATTATAAAGTATTAATTTAATACAAGGCCTATGTCACTGAATTTTTATTTGAATTTTCCCTGGTATGGTAAATGGTAACAATAAACAGTAACTGCAATCCTTCACTTGTCCCTGGTCTAATTTCCTTTGAAATGTGACTTTGCTTCTTCTCACACCATGCGACAGCACCTTTCCCTGGAGTCTGAATTAGCCATGTAACTTGGTTTGGCCAAGACAGCATGGAATAAGAGATGGTGTGCTAGTCTCAAAAGGCATGTGTTCTCCCTCTGGAATGTCAATCCCCCTTTATGTTTCTGTGTGAAGTTTAGGGGTATTGCTGTTTAGCCATTTGCTATCTTTTCATCATCTATTTTCTGACTTATTAATTTTTTTTTTGGTACCAGGAATTGAACCCATTTTTACTTAACCACTGAGCCACCTCCCTAGCCCTTTTAATTTCTTATTTTAAGACACGATCTTCTTAAGCTGCTTAGAGTCCCACTAAATAGTGGAGGTTGGCTTTGAACTTGCAGTCCTCCCATCTCAGCCTTCCAAGCCACTGGGATTACAGGTGTGTGCCATTTTACCAGACATCTGTCTGGCTTTTACCTTCAGGGGGTCAAAAGGAGAATTCTAATGATCTTTTCGTGGATTGTGGCTTGTTCATTTGGTAATGATCGGCTTTATTTTTATTTAGCTTAAAGAGTGAAAAAGGTGACAACTCTGCTACATGTACTGATGAGCAACATCGAATTATTTGCAGCCTAAGATAAATAGAAATAATAGACAGCACTGAAATGCAGGCCCCAGGGCAACGCCTATTAACCTCATGTCAAGCATTAAGGTGGCATGAAGTTTGGCTTTTCTAGGCATGTTAAATTAAATAAATCATGAGTGTTTTCAAAAGATTTAATTTCTTTTTTTCCTGAAAATAGAAATATAATGAATTCATAATTTTAGACCTAAACTCAAATGACAAAATTATAATAGTTTCTAAAGAAGAATTTCTTTTGATTGTTTGTTCAAATGATGCAAGTTTAATTAATTGGCTTTTAGAAGCAATAAGATTGCCTTTGCAATTCATGCTTTGATTAAATAAAAAGAATAAAAAAGAGAGGTCATGAAAGGCAACACATTCATGCCCTTCACTGACCCTGAACTGCTCCATCCTTATTTTGTTTGTTTTCCCCAAATCCTTGATAATAAGCTCCTTTTCTGGAACAATTACCAGTCACACTCTTCTCTGTAAAACAGACAACTTGCCTGTATTATATTTTGTAAGAAAAAACTAAGAAGAAACAAATTAAAATGGGAAATACTAATGGGTGCTTGCTGGTGATTTCAGCCATGCCTTCTCTTTAGGGATGAGCTTTTCCATCATTGACAGACCATTCAACATGGATGCTGTAATAGCTACATCAGAAGCAGTTTTATCTCAAACCCTACCTTATTTACCACTTACTCTCATCTTCCCTTGCCTCATGTTCTTTTTTCCAAGAATATACTTTGCAAAAATTTCAATGTTACATTATTTCAAAGCACTTGTAAGATATTGCAGATATGTTCACATATAGCTTTATTTAAAGGTCAAAGATTCAATGCAGAAAGAGAGAGACATTGGTCCAGCACTGGCAAAAGGGTCCTTATTCCCACACAGACCATCTGTCTCCTAGTTGAACCGCCAAGGTGTGTGTGATATTTCTTGGTTATGCATAACTTTCCAGTGGAACTTTTTATGCTTCTACATGTACCTTGTCAAGTTGGACTATCTTACCCATTATGCCAAGTAAACAATGTCCATAAACAAACTGGTCTTGATGGTTTCCAGAGAAGGTTCAGACATAAAATACCACATCATAAGTTCTACTCTTCATTTGTACATGAATCAAAGTCAAACTTCCAGAAATTCCCTGAGTCAAGGCCACAGTTTTCCTGACCAACTAAAAGTCAACTCTATCCATTCAAGCACCTGCATTTTTCTCCTACATATATACTTTGTATGTATTTTTAATTTTTAATTAAAAAAATAATTGTATGTATTTTTAATTTTGTATTAGGGCTATGCCATATATATTTAATTTGTGTCTTCTCTCACATTTATATTGGTTGCTCTCTCTTTTTCTATGCATATACTAACTTAACTACTTATCTTTTTCTGTTTTTCTGTGGACACGTAATGATCACCAGTAAGTAGGTACTTAGGCTACTGAAATAAATAAAAAGGTATTTCTGACAACTCTTATTTCATAGTTTTGAATACCTGTATCTTTTGTCTTCTTTTTTAACAAATATAATACATGTTAAGGATATTGTGGGGAGGGGGAATGGAACTAGAAAGGCATAGGGTGCAAAGTATATGTCCCAGGGTTAACATGGGATTTTTGTCCCTTTAAACTCGACTATGGTCAAGTTTAGACCTAATTCTCTCCTAGAAACATCTTTCATCTCAGACAGTACAGTGTAACGCTTTTATTCTCAGAAATACTAAAATATCATGTTGACCTTGAAAATACCTGGTGATAAAATCTGTCCTTTATTAAGCACGTCTTTACAGGGATGAAGGAGATCGTAAATTAGTGCTTATCTTGCTCTTAACTTTTTGCAGGCATTTTATACATCTCTTTAGAATGACCTGAGTTTTTCCCGAAGTCACTCAGGATAGCCACCCTTCAGCAAGGGTAATTGATTTATTTCTCTTCTGAATTGGAGGAAGAAGTAATTTGCTGGATGTAGCCTTGAGCAAAAGCAAATGTTGAGTTGACCTCATTCGCCATCTATTTTCAGGATAACAGTGGATGACAAGGGTAAATAAAATAAAAAAAAAAAAAAGATGATCACACACACACACCTGGCTGAACCCATACAAAGACAAGTCTCCTATTGGTAATTATGGTAAGTATCTCATTTCTCCTAAGGAGTTGGTTTTGTACTTTTTTGTTTGTTTTAGTGGCTTATACTCTTATTAAAGCATAGTTTCATTCAAACTAAGAAGTTTCAATAGACATACAGATTCATTTCACTTCTTTCCACTGTCCTCCACACTTGATTAATCATGCCATTTGACTTTCTAAATCTCCAATTTCTCTCATCTCAATTGCCTCTCTATATTCCCAATTTATATTAGTTCATTTACTCATATTGTTATTTGCATAATATTTTAATTTATTAATCTTTGTGCCAGCAACATTTTACCTCTTAATCCAGATTTTTCACTATGCTAACAGAAATATATTTCTAAAACCCAGATTTAAATCAAATTTTCAAAAACCGGTTTATCACTACCAACCACTGCACAAATAAATTCAAAATGTGTGAAGATATCTGTCTCAACCTTAAATCACCTCAATTCACAAATGGTTTGAGCTGCTATCATGTGCCCTACAATGGCCAGCCTTCTGGACGCCCCTGTTCACTTTCTCTCCAAGACCCGCTGCTTTCCTATTGTGTTTGGTGCTCATAGAATGCAGTGGTAGCTCTATACTGTGCCCACTCATATGGGCAATACCAACATCTCCTCTCCAAATCTCTTGCACTTTCTCTTTCCTTTATTAATTAATATTTTTAATCATTTCACTATAGAAATATTCAAACATACATAAACAATCAAATCTAGAACCAGACATTTCTCTGAGAAGCTCATCTTGTTTTCTGTGGAAAATGGAATTGAGTTCTCATCAAGATAAAGAGTGATCATTGATACAAGTGATGGGATACTGGCCCTTTTCAATGATCAAGATCAACAAATATTTTTGTAGATAAAATATGAGCTGGCACTCATATATTCAATTTACATTTAAAGACATTGAGAGTTGAATTAACTTTTTAAAATATTTTTATCTGTTTTCTTGCATGCTGAATTTAGTTCCACATACAATTAACATAAATTACTTATTTGTCTCATCCTGTAACTTATACATAATAATTTCATAATAACATAATAAGGTTACTATGTTAATACCAATATTATTATTGATTACTCTATAATACTGTATTGCAGTTTTTTGTCATTGAAGTATGACAAGTGGAGTCATTTACTTGTTTTAAAGTTTATTACTGAATTTAAACATACATGCACATACAAATATATACTATGGTGACTTACCTAAAGAAGGCTCCATTGAGTCTAATCAGTTGCTTGGCATAAGTACCTCATACAGTTTTTGAATACTGACTGCAAATGACTTAAGAATGTGGCTCAAAGTTGAGGTAAACAGTCTCAAAATCTACAGATGAGAAGCCAGGGAATGGCAGATGTTGATAAAACCTGATTATTGGAATTTCAGTTTATGAAAGCATATATATTAAGCTGTGGAAGAGACATCTTTCTGGATATTTGGTGTTGGTACATCCTTCAAAGCACACTTTGCTGGAGGACATCTACTTGACTTTCAATTATCTTCTCATGTGAATATCTTCTACAATGGAAAAATACTGTAACCTATAACTCGTTTATTCATTGAAGATTTTTACTGACCTGTGTAACTACTTAGCATCATTTGGTAAAATTTATTTACTGATTATAAATCCAAATACACAGAGAATCTATTTGCCTTTGATAGATAGGACGGAAGGGTTATAACTGTGGTTTTATTAAGTTTGATGACATCCTGAAATCGAGTAAATGGCTGAATTTCTTCTCACTCCAAACATCTCTTTAATAATATTTAGTTATACCTTTATGAAGGAGGCAATCCAAAAAGCCAAATGTGAAACATTTCCAGCTGCTATCATTGTGCCTAGTTTTAGGCCTCAGATGTGGGGTGATCAGGTTGTTTTAAACACAAACAGTGCAGAGTGTAGTGCTTGGGCTCCAGAAGAAGCAATGTTGGTGAGAGGACAATCTCTTCTGAAAATCACTAGTGTTCTCACCCGAGGTGAATAGCACATGGGGTTTAGGGGATACAAATTGTTCAGATGAAAGATGGACACCTAAGTAACACAAACTTTCATAATCTAGGTACAATTGAACAAAAATCGAATGTCTCCAAACAAATTTTATTGGTTTAAACATCTCCTGAGAATTCATGCAAGTTTCAAGGAACTTTAGAGGACATTCAAACTACAAAGGACTCTACGGGGGAAGAGCAAAGTGCTATTTCCAGCAAAAAGAAAATAATAAAAGGCAGAGAGAATTGGCTTCAAGAAATACCTTGGGACAGCCTGAGATCAGGACTTATTCTGGGTCCCTTCATAAATTAAAATGACATTTGGGACAGCTTTTAAACTGGAAAAGTAATCTTTAGTTTTTCACAGAGCAGAGCCTGTATAACTGTGGCGTGCAGCTGTGTAATTAACTGCAGTGTATACATGCAAAATCAGCTCTGCCCTTCCACTTTAGTACTGAAAAACTAAATTGCTACTTGGGCCAGAAATGTTCAGAAGGGGAAAAAGAGAAGAAAAATGGGAGGCTGGGGATGCACATAGAAAGGCATGGTGAAAGATTTAAAATGAGAAGGTGACACGAAGGTCATGGGCCTACTTAACATCCCCAGAACTTCTCCCACAAACCCTGTTTGAGTTTGGACAAAGAAAGAAAAAGAAAGAGAAAAAGTGAATTAAAAATGCGTGTGCAGGGCTGGGGCTGTAGCTCAGTGGTAGAATACTTTCCTAGCATGTGTAAGGCACTGGGTTTGATTCTCAGCACCACATATAAATAAAATGAAGGTACATTGAAAAATTTAAAAAAAAATTTAAAAATATGTATATACAACATCTTCCATACAAGTAGATAACAATAATCCCCACAAACCTCACAGCATGATCAAGTGAATCAAACAAACACAAATGACCACCAAGAACAAAACGAGAATAATCTTAGATAATAAACATGCAGGAAAAGATAGAAAAAAAAATCTCTGTTTTGATCCTTAATGAAGGATATAGTAATAATCACCATTAATTAAACCATTAGAAAAAACTTTGCTAGGTAAATTAAAAAAGAATAATCAGGCAGCTAACACTTGAATCCATCTTTTGATTTAGCCCCATTAGAGTCAGGACAACTAATATTTTGTGTGCCTTTGACATGATGCAATCTGAAGCATACAGCAGTCTGTGGAGTAGTCTTGTCAAATTTGGAAAGAGAATCCAACAAAATTCTAGAGATAATATCCATTCTTGGAATTAAAGAGGGGTAGGAAATCAAGCTAAATGATGTCGAAAGCAAGCAGCCACAGAAAGTGGACAATCCTACAAGACATTGCTACCATTTGTGTACTAAGCCAATAGCAGGGAAAAAATGGAGTGAGTTATTGATTTAAGTTAGAGAGAGGTAGAGAGAAAGAGAGAGATTATAGATAAGGAAGCACTTAAAATTTGGGTTTTGTTTTATTATATACTTGAAAAAAATTAATTGTAAAAAAAGTCTTTAAGAGCCAATCAATAAAATACAGTTTTGGACAGGTTATTATACACTACCAAAGGATTATTGTCAACTCCATTAGTTGTGATCATGGCATTGCAGTTATATAAAACAAGATGTATGTTTTAAGAGATTATTGCTCTTATCACTCAGCTTTTCATCACTACAACAAAATACCTGGAAATCTACACAATCTGTTTATGAAGTCCAAAGGTTTATTTAACTCACAGTTTTGGAGGCTGAAAGTCTGAATGGTAATGTATAGGGTCTGGGAAAAGACCTGTGACAGAGTGTGGGAATGTTTATGGAAAAGTGATCATATCTTGAACTCAGCTGGTAAAGCCAGCCTAGCTCCCTTTAAAAGAAATAATAATAATAATAATAATAATAATAATAATTATAATTATAATTATTATTATTATTATTATTTCTTTAAAGAACAACCAAAGTGTTATATAATAGCTGTGTTTCTACCTCTCAAGGACAGGGCCTTCAATGGTCCAAGAACCTACCACTAGATCTCACCTTGAAGTTTCCACAGCACTTCTCAATACCAGCAATCACATGAATCCTTGGGGGATATACAAACAACATCCCACCATAGCATTGCAGGTAGCTGAACAATATAGATGGTCATAATTCAAGCACAACTGACCTATAAATCTTAATTCCACAGATTAAAAAAAATCATTGGTAAAAGTATAGTCTGATGGGGCTATGGTTGTAGCTCAGTGGTAGAGCACTTGCCTAGCATGTGTTGAGGCACTAGGTTCAATCCTTAGCACAGCACACACACAAAAAAATAAAAATATAGTCTGAGATTTGAATAATTACAGGTATGTTTTACAAAATTCTGAGGAAATGACCTTATATGCTTTCCACTATTTTACTGAAGTGAGGTGTGAATGCGATTGAAGCAAATTTGCCAAAACATGCTAGATTTTTAATCTAGAAAATCATTATACTATTCTCCATAAATGTCTTAGAAATGAATTAAGACATTAAAAATATAAATATAGGTTTGAGTTCTTTTATAAAGATACATTTTAGCTCTTTGGTTCAACATAAATTTTTGTGGCATCTTTCTTGTGCCAGGTCTGGGGATTCAATGTTGACTATTCAGATACAGTCTATGCAGAAAACCAACTTACTGTTTGTTTTTTCTACTTTCTGTGAAAGACCAAAATAAATTAACACATTATTACTAAAGCTATATTTGTGAAGGAAACAGGCAGGATACTAAAGTAATGAATCATGGGAGGGAAATCTTCAACATGTTGGGCATGTGGATCAGACCCTTAGATGACAACACTAAGCTGATACCTGAGTGTGTCATCATGGGTTTAAATAAGAGGGTTTTGTTTTTGGTTATTTTTTTTTTTCCAGGGAGAATGACATTTCTAAACCTCTTAGCTGGGAAAGAGTTTGGCTGGACAAATAACTAGAAGGTCACCACTGGTTTTAAACCTGGGCGAGGACCCAGATGAGGAAGAAGAAGAAAAGGAAATAAGTCTGAACATATCTCTTAAGCCCTGGAATAGGACAAATTCATATTTTAGTGAATGTGAAATAGAAAGATACAGGAAGACCTTAATAGAATGTCATTTTCATTTAGACATTTTTTGATCACCAAAACTGCTTCCTATAAAATAGTATGGAAAGTATAATATCTTGCTCTATAATAGTCTAGAACTTCCATCATGTATTTACTGCTGGCTTAATGTTCTGTGAAGATACAAAAATCTTAAACATATATAGTAGCCAGTAATTTTAGAATAGGAAAAAGAAGGATAGGAGAAAATTGGAAAAAATCATCAAACACTGAATTATCTACAAATCCAAATTACTGTTTAAAGCAAGTATATTTTCAACACAAGAATACTAATAACAGGAAAAAATGAAATAGTTTGATTTTAGACAGTTTCTATTCTATTTTTTCCCTAATAAAAAGTTATATTTGGGTTAGCAAGGTTCTCTTGAAATGCAAATGAATGAAAAACTTATTTATAAAGTACATAAAAACCCTTAGGAGAAATAACAAAGGGACAGCTACAAAAACAATAGTAATAAATTATGTGAAAAACTGTTTTGATATTCTTTTATGATGGAGTAAACATGGAGGACTACTTCTGACACAGTCTGTGCTAAATGAGACTAAGAGTAATGTGTCTACCTGTATTTAAAGTTCCTTATTTACATTATTTTAGTACTACTTTTAAAGCATTTGAAACTCATATTCAGAATATAACTGAGTCAGACTTGCCTAGTGGAATATCTGTTTTAGACAAGTCTGACTTATTTCTGACATGCTGTACAAGCAATTGTGTGAGGATGGCAGACTTCAGAGACAGTGGTAAGCTAAAAATGGCACGATCATATTTCATTCTGTAATTATAGAAGCTTACACAGAGAGTCCTAATATATTAACCCATATGAGTAAAATCCTCCACTTGGTTTTATACAGATATGTTTTAGACAAAATTATAGAGAAGGGTAAACTCTCAAAAGTAATCTAGTCATATTGCTTGTAATTCCATTGTTGGGTTGAAATCAGTTTCTAATCAATCTCCGCTTATATTCTCTAAATTAACATTACACTCTCTATCATTTATAAAACATGTTTCCTAAAGACCTAATACCATAGCATGCCTTTGATATTTAGTAATACTCTCTCTCTCTCTCTCTCGATACATCAGTCAATTATTGAGAAAATTTTGTGCATATTCACCCTATATGAAAATGTATCTATCCATTCACATAAATGTGTCTTTAGCAATTAATCTGATGAGGAATTTAATGTTATAATTCTACTCTAAATTTAAACTTTCTGATTCATTTCTCCTGAAAAGGAGAAGACAGCACTATCTGGAAAATGACTTTAATATAAATCAGGGGAAGATCTTCCAACTTATAGAAAGAAGGCAGAAAGTTTATCATGTGTCTTTCTGCCACAAGACTTCTGTAATACTCTTGGTATCTGTTTAATTATCTGCTATAGAGTGTTTCTCTTTAGAGAAAAAATATTATAGGAAGGCATTATCTTAGTTTAAAAATCGTACTAAAGCCATGTAGCACTCAATAGTTAATTTCAGATACAGTAAAAAGGGAACCTTTGAGCATAAACAAGGGGAACCTATTAGAAAGTAACTTAAGATATTAGGCAGAGCATTCTAGGCAGAGAGGAAAACCACTGTATACATAGACAGTGAAGTTACAAACCAGTTGAGAGGGATTTGGGAGCAAGGGTTGGGGCTTGGCAGCAAAGCCTGGAGTAGAATAAGCACAGGAAAGATTAAAAGGTAACATCAGAGAGTGACAGTGCATGTTACCAAGTAGGACACTGCAGGTAACAGTAAGTGTCTTGATTTTTCCTCTAACAGCAATAGGGAACAATGGGAGGCTTGAGACATTGTCTCAACACACTTTGACTTACGTTTTAAATACCTTAGGTGTGAAGATGTAAGAGAGAGATCAGTAGATGAGACCAGTAAGGACATGGTTGAAAAGTGTGAAGAGGAAATGGATATAAAGTTAGGAAGTGGTCAAATGGCAGGAAGATTTAGTGACAGCCCTAAAATATCCTTGTGGGATAAAGAAAATACATGTTGCTGGAATGATGGGTAGATTTATATAATTTATAGTAAGTGGCTAAATAAATCAGCTTCACCTGATTTAATGGCTCTTATCCCAGGGATATGATATTGAACTTGAACTGTATTCAACTGTATTATAAATGACAGTTGCTTAAGTCTTCGCTAAGTTTCTAAGGCTGGCTTTGAACTCACAATCTTCCTGACTTAGTCTCCCGAGCTGCTGGGATTATGTGCGCACCACCATGCCCGGCCCTAGAATCTTTTACACTTGTAATTTATAGTTTTATAAATTAAGGACCAATACCTGGAAACCAAGACCATAATGTCATAGAAAGGATGCTTGCAAGTTTCATAGGTAAAAAGAGACAAATACAGTAATATATGGAATGAATAGTGGACATATTTCCACAAACATATAATTATATTCCTATAGCTGTTAAAATAAGCAACTGAAAAGTAAAACAAATATCTTCAAATATAAGAATACCTCAAGTAATCAACCATAGTGTTTTATTTAACTTGAGGCATACTCTCTGTTAAAATACAACAGCTTAAAAATGCAATTTCAACCACATTAATATTTAAAATCTATAATTATGTTAAATAGAAGCAGTAAATGTGTACCGACTCAAATGAAGGATTCATTTAAAAACTATTTGGCTCAAAATTTAGTGTTAATTGTGATGGTATAATGCATATATCTAAAAACTTTTATTTGGCCATAAATTCCTCACCAAAGTACCTGCTAAATATTTATTTTTATTTGTTTTAAGTGAGCCAATTTAAAAGAAAATAAAGAAACTTCACCTTGAGTACTTGCATTGCCACATATGAGAAGTTTTGCTTTCCTGTGGATGTCACATTTTACAAGGGTTATTGACAACCAACCATTTTTGGTGAGGCACTACATTTATCCTAGAATATTTTATTTTGTTGTTGTTGTTGTTGTTGTTGTTGTTATTATTATTATTATTATTATTATTATTATTATTATTTACCAGGGATTTAACTCAAGGGCTCTCAAACACTGAGCCACATCCCCAGCCCTGTTTTTGTATTTTATTTAGAGACAGGTTCCCACTGAGTTGCTTAGGACTTTGCTAAGTTTCTGAGCCTGACTTTGAACTCACAATCTTCCTGCTTTAGTCTCCTGAGCTGCTGGGATTACAGATGTGCACCACCATGCCTGGCCCTAAAATCTTTAACACTTGTAATTTATAGCCTTATAAATTAAGGACCAATATCTGAAAACCAAAGTCCATAAGCTATGTGCCATGATGAAGAAATTATTAAAGCTTTGAACTATTCACAAATTGAATGTAAAGAAATGATTTTTTTGTTTGTTTGTTTCTAGAGTAGTTAAGCAAATTGCTGAATTGCTTATCTGACACATGAAGTGAAGCTGGAAGGCAGATGGAGTCTAGGTGACTGTCATTCATCTTCCAGCAAACAGAAACTTGGAAGTTATGAGCCCTGCCAGGAGATGCCTCCAGACTGAGAAAAAGGTAGAAATAGAAGCCTAGTTTGGTTTGGCCCAAGATTCAATGTAGTTGTATAAAGTAGGTCTCGAGAAAATCTTTTGCCTACTGCACAGAATGAGGGCTAAGCAGAGAAACAGCCGGTGCAGACTGATGTTATTAACCCAGAAATTATTTCACAGTAGAATCAGAAGCATCCTACTGCAAGATCAGAAAGGAAGGTAGAAGTACAAGTGAAGAGCAGGAAGGTAAAAGAGAAAAATTTGTCAAGGGAATAGAGTGAAGGGGATATAAGTACATTTCTGACCCTTCAGCCATGGGCATTCAAGCAAGTTTTATTAATATTATTGCTTTTATTATTTTTATTATTGTTATTGTTATTTGATTGCTCTGATCAAAACCAGCATAGAAAATTTCAGGGGGGGATGTAATAAATTTGGTTGCATCAGGAATGACAACTGGTGGGTTTTACCAACAGGGATCTTAGACCAGCTGTAGAAATATCTGCACACCTGCTAACAGTTGTATCTGCCAAGAGATTCATGATTAATGGCTTTTTTTCCCCCTACCAAATCCTGGAGAAAATGCATGTTAAGTAAATTTCATTTTATTAGGAATTGAAACTCAAATATTATCATGTGAATACTTAGTTGTATAAAGGTATTTTGTCTCTGTTATAAGTTAATTTTAAAATATACCATTTAAAATAATTTAAAAAGTAAAAAAAATGGTGTTCTAATGCATTTCGTATGTAAATTTTCAAATACAGGAAATGAAAACTACAGAAAAACTTGTTTTTCAGTGTCCCATCATTTTAAGAAAACTTCCAACAGAGGCCACAGTCACTGACACAGCAACTCCTTTTAGTATGTCACACTTGAGCTAAAGTATAAAAAGCAAAAGACACCTGATTCTGATGTTGAATTGTAATCCATAATATATATATAAACATTGTTAACTGACAATCAAAACTTTGTCAGTTTGGTTTATAATCTTCTTGCTGAGATATGCAGTTATAGCTAGGTATTCATTACAAGTACTTAGGTTACAATTTAGATAATAATAAGGATTAGAATTTTTAGGCTTTTTATATAGATAGATGGATATTTTCCAATATCCAAATATTCTCCAATATTTTTTGCTATAAGTAAAATGATTTACATTCTGGTTTTTAATTCAACATTGAGGTAGCTTCATGATGAAGTAATAAAGAATTTATTAATAAAGAATTTGTTAAATGATAAAATTTATGAGTAAAAGCTTGAAACTTTAATTATGAAGGTAATAAAATCCTTTTTATTTCTTGAAAGGTGTTTTGTGCCTAAATTAAAATATTCAATATGGTGTCAAAAATTAGACACAGGCCATTAATTAGAGTTAATTAAAATCAAACAATTAGTATAAGCATTTGTCATTGAGTCTGTTATATTATGAAGACAGTTCTAATTCAATCAGCATAGACAGAGCCTTGGGATTATGTCCGTTCAACAAGCACAATCATTTTGAGAAAGGACCTCTTATTAGTTCATTGTAATAATACAAAATAGTAGAATTCACCATGACACATTCATATATGCTCATAATATAATTTGGTCAAATTCATCTCCTTATATCTACCCTTTTCATCTTCTACCCCTAGTTCCCATTGTGTACTCTACTGCTGTCCCTTCTACTTTCAGGAAAATTCTTTTCTACCCCCCATCCTTTTCCCTCTGTAGTTTTCACAAATGAGAGAAAATATATAACCCTTGGCTTTGTGAGTCTGTTTTTTTTTTTTCACTTAGCATGATGTTCTCCATTTCCGTCTATTTATCACAAATGACATAATTTCATTCTTTATGGCTGTATAAAACTCCATTGTGTATATATATACCACGTTTTCTTTATATATTTGTTCATTGACAGTCACCTAGCCCGTTTCCATAACTAGTCTCATAAATTGTACAGCAATAAATATAGTTATGCCTATATCTCTACTGTATGCTAACAATGTTTTTTTCCACATACCCACCAACATTCATTATTATTTGTATTCTTGGTAAATGCCATTCTATTTGGAAATGAGATGAAATTTCACGGCAGTTTTGATTTTCATTTTCCTGATATTGAACATTTTGTTGTATATTTGTTGGCTATTTTACATTTATTCTTCAGAGGGATATCTGTTTTATTCATTTTCCCATTTATTAAACAGATTGTTTGGGGTGCTTTTAGTGTTTTTCCAATTCTTTTTATATTGGCCCATAGAGTAGCCTACAAAGATTTTCTCGCTTTCTGTAAACTCAAAGCCTGTCTTTCCACTAGGAATTTATATAATAAGAGTTGGTGAAGGAAAAAGATGGGTTTATTAAGTTAAATATCATTCTAGGCATCTATCAATATTTCTTACTTCTCTCAGTAAGAAATAGAATTTCTCAGGGAATCACTCTCCCAAAAAAATTTCCCAGAAGAAAACGATTTTTATATACACAGAAGTTTGTAGCATTGCAGTCTCAATCAAGATCTAAATTAGATATACAGAGGCAGGGCTATCCATATTCCTTTGATGAATGCATAAAGGCCAAACAAGAGCAAGCATTAGGGTCAAGATCAAGTCAAAAAAGTTGAACATGATAAAGCTATGAGTTGGGATAAAAGAATAAAAGACTCACAACAAGAATCATTTGTTGTCCCATGGTAGACCTGCATTGGATTTTACCAATCTTTGATGATAATTCCATTTATAACAGGATCTACTTTATAGAGCTTTGCAACTTTTTTTCTATTTAATAAGCATGGATTTTAAAAAGGAAAACCTATTATAAGAGTATAAGTTAGGGTTCTCCAGAGAAACACACAGATATCTATTTATCATATATCTACTGTGTTTGTGAAGAGAGAGAGAGAGAGAGAGAGAGAGAGAGAGAGAGAGAGAGAGAACTTTTAAGGAATTGATTCACACAATCTGGAAGGTGTGATATGAGGCAGGAGAGGATGATGGAAACTCAGGGGAGAGTTGCGAGTCCCCTCCAAAAGCATTCTACTGACAAAATTTCTTCTCCAAGAGAGAAGTCAGTATTTTTTTCTATGAAAACTTAACATTTGAGCTGGGCATGGTGGCACTTGTCTGTAATCCTAGCTACTCAAGAGGCTGAGACAAAAGGACTACAAATTCCAGGACAGACTGGGCAATTTAGTGAGAACCTAAATCAAAATGAAATAAAATTTTGAAAAGGCTGGTTGTGTACCTCATTGGTAAAGTACTTCTTGAGCCTGTGTGAGGTTCTGGGTTCAAACCCCAGTACTGCAAAAGTTAGAAAACAAAACCTGCTTTATTCAATGTCTACCAATTTAAATGTTAATCATGCCCCCAAAACACATTCACAGAAATGATATTTGGGCAAATATTTGACACAGATGATCAGCCAAGTTGTCACATAAAATTAGTCACTGTGGTTAAGACTGTTAAATGTGGCCAGGACTGCTTATATTAGACCCTTAGTGAAAAACAGAATTTTTTCAGAAGCAGACATAGGGTATGACACAAACTGTGACCCAAGTGCACATTAATAGGTGACCTAACTGGGGCACAGGGATATTTTTGTGACAACCCAAACTGAGATAGTTTTAATTGGTCCTTCTGCAAAGCTGAATTTTAGCATTACATTTGCCATTACACTGTTCATGACATAGACTTTTCAGGAAACAAAGGGATAAAAATTCTGAAACTCCTTGTTTTCAATTCCCTGTAACTCATTTGGATTCCTTAACAATCATGTATTCCTAATCATTACTACCACATTCAGCTGATCTCTTTTTCCCACGTGAAAGAAGAAAGACCCTACGAAGCCAAGTGAGCTCAGCTGTGTCTTTTTAAAAATTTATTTTAAATTAACACATAAAATATAAAAATTATACATATTTCTGTGGTACCATACAATGTTTGGATACATGTATACATTGTGTAATCTCTAGATCAGGTAAAACATATCTACTTCTTCAAGCATCCGTCATTTCTTTATGTTGGAAACATTCAAAATTCTTTCTTCTAGATTTTTTTTAATATTCAGTCCACAATCACTATCTGTAGTCACCCAACTGTGCAATAGGACTTCTTATTTCTAATGACAAATTAGAGGATTCTAACTGCAACCCACTGATTAATCTTTTCCTGTCCAAGCCTCCCAATATACCCTAGCCTCTGTTCAGAACTCTTCTCTCACCTTCTGTGAGAGGAACTCTTAGTTTCCACAAATGGGTGAGATCATGCAGTTCTTGTCTTTCTGTACCTGGTTTATTTTATTTAATATAATAATCTCCAGTTTCATGCATGCTTTTGGAAATATCAAGGTTTCATTCTTTTTATGGATGGAGAATATTCCATTGTATATGTGCACTACATTTTATTTATCCACTCATTAAATGATTTCAGTTGTTTTCGTTTCTTGGTTATTATGAAAAGTGCTGGGATAAACACAGGAGTGCAAATGTTTCTTCAATACACTGACTTCGTTTCCTTTGGACATGTACTCAGTACTGGGATGCCCACCGCATAGGATAGTTCTAATTTTCATTTTTTTAAGAAATATCCAGGGAGGACAGGGGACATGGGGATAAGAAATATGGTGGGATGAGATGGACATCATTACTCTAGGTACATGTATGACTGCACAAATGGTGCAACTGTACATCATATATCACCAAATAAATGAAAAGCTGTGTTCTGTTTGTGTGCAATGATCCAAAATGCATTCTGCTGTCATTTATTAATAATAAAAATGAATTAAAAAAAGAAATATCCTTATCGTAGTATACAATGACTGCACTAATTTGCATTGTTTCCAACAATGTGCAAGTTTTCTCTTTTCTCCACATCCTCACCAGCTCTAATAATCTTTCATATTTGGGTAATGACCATTCTTGCTGGAGATGAGGTGATAGTTTTGGTTTTGGTTTGCATCATGTATAAAGGGTGCTTATAATATATGTGTTTCTGATGCTTATTAGAGTTTGAGAGTGTGACTGATTGGTGCCCTCAAGTATCATTTTATGTTTTTTTGGAGACCAGTTCTTTTTCAAATACTGGTCATAAGTCTAAATTTTGGGCATAAATATTATGTTTTTTGTTTGTAAAAGAGATGTGCTATAATTCTTAATAGTGATGCAATAATTTTTATGAAATATACATAACTACCTAGGAATCACCATGAAAATAACAGTGAATTAGTATTTAGAAATGTATTTTCATTTGTCTTTAACCACACAATGGAAGTCAGTTTTTTAAGTCACAAATATTTGAAGAAATGTCCAAATAATTTACTCAAACATAATCCTCCTTCATTTTCATAACCAACTCTCCAGACCTGCAAAAGTATTGGCAGATAATCAGCAATGTATTTAAATTTGGGTTTTTCCTTGAATTTCAGACAGTTATTCATATTTTCCCTCAGCTACTGACTAGGATAGTTATTTGTCTTATCAACCAGGTTGGATGCATATTTGAATTTATATGCTTGATAATAAATTGCAATTATTCAAGACACAAGCTGGAACAGGTGTTACTTCTAAAGAGTATGCATCTGGGAAGCAAGTGTTAAATAAGCAATTAAGTCACACATAATTGTGTTAAACAACAGAGCTGCTCTTTTTTCTTTTTCTTTTTTGGCTAGGGTCTTCATAGAATTAAATTTAATGTGTGAATTGCTTTCTCAACATTTATAAAATCCTATATACATTCAGCTTCATTTTCTAACAAAACTGTTTGAAAATTATAGGATATTACTTTTTCCTGAATGGCAGGCAATTTTTATTCCCAAATTCCATTTGAGTCACCGCATACACTTTGAAAATATTTTGCAAAATTCAGTATACTTGTAGCCAATGTTTGCAAAATAAGTCAGAAATTGTTTTAAAAACATAATTCAGTAAAATCTTTCTTTGAATCAGTTTTTGCAATTTTTTCATAGTTATAATGAGACCAGTTCAAGATTACCAAAAATCTAAGGAATCGAATAAAAGTTTTACCTCCTAATATTACCAAGCAAAATATATTAAAAGATGTAGTATATAGAAGGTTCCTTTATATTTTTCAAACTTGAGGCCCCATGGGTTGAGGAGGAGATTGGGGAAAATAAATTTTAAATACAGCATGCATTATTTCCCTTGCCTCCCCTTTTAATAAGTGGTTCCAGAGCTAGGCCTACTTTTAATCAAAAAAGCTGATCCCCTAATACCTAACAGCTATTATTGGATATTTACCAAAATATTCCCCTGCCAAGCAACATAAACCCTGAATTCTGATAGGCTAGTTCAGGCAAAAAATTTTCACCATTATTTGTATTTCAAGTTAAAAGAACAGAAATCTTTTTAACAAAAAGTTATTTTTTCCTGGAAAGTCTGAGTTTCTTCAGCACGGTAATCTATTGGCTCAAACTGATGCAGAGGGAGGATGCAGAAAGAAGCAAGTGAGAACCTCCTTATCTAAATTCTTGACATTTCCATAAGTTGATCATGGTTAGCATTTTCTTGGATCTTGAGAGAAATTCACAATCACAAGCTTTGTAAAAGATTTGATGAATTCTAATCTGTATTTTAACAAGATCCCAAACTCAGAAACATTAATGTCTGAAAAGTGATGATGTGCTTAAGAATTTGGTCCAGAGCTAGGCTCATTGTATAGGATTTGAATAATGATTTCTGACTTTTCATGGTGTGCAAAATCCAATATAGTGGGATGCTTTAGATCAGATTATTGGACATAGCCCATAAATAGTACATGAGCAACATGACAGGAATTTACAAATTTGATGCTGCTTGCAATTTTTGCTGAATAACATCAATTAGATATTTTTCCAGTCATTCACACCTAAAAGGGAGGCAAATTGGAGTGAAAACGTGGGCACTAAAATTATTTAGTTCTGACTCTAATCCTTTAGAACTTAGGTAAGATATGTAAAACTTTTGCACATTGATTTCCTCTTCTATCTATAATTTGGGGAATATAATGCCTAATTTGTGTTGGGATTGAGTTAGAAAAATTGTATTAATTTCTTGGTATAAATACAAAACATATTTGTACTTCCTGTGGATATATGTATGTCTAATATAATAGAATGGAGCCCATATATGCATATTCTACATAATTAGAAAAATATATACATATATGCACATATATTCATATTCTATATTATCAGTGTTTTGCATATATTTTTATAGTTGTGATACATAGATAGATGTATGAATATTTATGTGGTATGAACATGTATACACATATACCCTATATAGGGAGATATATATATATATATATATATATATATATATATATATATATATTTAAGTTTGCATGTGTGTTTATGTACCTATATATGCAAATACATACATACCTCCTAGTATTTCTAGAACCTGCACTTTTTTGACACATTCCTCCTATATGCACTCTGGGTTCTTCTCTCCTTATTCCAATCTTTCTGACTTTAAAGGTCTATTAAGAACACAAATACCTTCAAAAATCCTTCCTTAATTCACTATTATTAATTAAAGATATTAACTTCCTAGTATTCTGCCTCTTTTATCTCATACTGACAATTGCATTGGTATGTATTGATCTATATGGTAAGATTATTCCACTTCCCAAAAACATAATAGGCTAGAAAACAGTAATAAATTCTCTGTGTGTATAGTAAACCCTCTTAAAACTTAGTGGCATAGAATAATACTCCTTTTAATTGTTTACATTTTATGGGTCAGGAATTTTGAAAGGATTATTCTTAAGGTTCTTTTGATTAAATTTTGATAATTCAGATTTGTTGGAATATATAACGTGTCTTCTGTGTAGCCGTACTCAGTCTGTAAATGGCCCACACTCAAAGATTCACGAGGTCTCTGCCATGTGTTTGAGGCTTTGATGCTGTCAGCTGGGACATTTAATTACCTTGAACATGATCTCTTTCCAAATGTGTCCTCATTTATCACAGAGTAGCAACAAATACCTCACAATTCCATCAATATAGTCCCGGCATCTGTACAGCATGGTACCTCGTTTCAGAAACTAAGCTCATAAAACATAATGTTCCAGCCCTAAAAAAAAAAGTATATTTTTTTTACAGTTTAGGGATGGAACTGAAAAGCACCACTTTGTTCACCTGATATTGATAAAAGGAAGTCACAGAGCCAGTAGAGATTTAAAGTGAGGGAAAGATAGGGCATGAATATTGGGAGGTGTGGTAATTATGGGTTAAAAAAACAATTTATGACACAAATATCTTCATGCTTTAGTAAATTCATAGAAAGCGAGAAATTTATTAAAAATTTATACTATATTCCTTTTACAACAGAACTGAATTTTTAAAAGGATATTTGTATGAGTAAAGGGAACCTATTACTCTTTTTTTACCCGGAATTTATGAGTTTCTTCTTCCATAAAATGAAATAACATCCTAAAGAAAATACATTAGGAACTTCTAGATAATTTTTATACTGAAATCTACTTGGGAAGTAAATTTTCATCAAGAGTTCTAGGATTTCTCCCAACTCTAGTATTCTTGGAATTATTGTTGTTTTTTTTTTTTTTTTTTTTTTTTTTTTCCTTATTACTAGCTAGAGAATTTTACAAGATAAATTAATAACATTCTTCTTATTTGGTGCTTTCATTTTTTTTTCTTTTATTCTTGTTGAAATTTTCAGTTTTACATATATTTTCTTAGTAGATGCCAAGGTAGATAAAGACTATTTTGCAAGGTATCCTTCTTTGTGGGATCAACAAATATCCCATTACTTGCTGTGCCCACCTGTTCCCTGTATCCCACAGTGTTTCTCCAACAGGGAAGTTCCTCTTGGCTTCTGCAATTGGCTATTCATAGTAGAATGCATATGGAGTACTAATCGGAATGTATTACATTAGAATGTGCCAAAAAAATATTGTCACACTGCAGGCCAGACCTCGGGCTCTCCTCTCCTGCTGCCAGTGCTTGCATCCCAGTGATGACTTCATGAGAGCAGAAGCAGCAGGATAAGGTGGAGCAAGAGGAGGGACTCACACTAGGTGACTGAGTGGCTCTCTTGGCCTACTGCAGGCGTACTGTTGGTTTCTGCTAGTACAAACTGTTGGGTATTTCTTCTCATTTTCTCTTCACCTTTTTTGAGCATATGTAAAAACTGCAGCCAAATAATTTTCTTCTCTCAATAAAGTTGATGCTATAAAAAATAGCAAAGAGCAAGAATGTCAGTTTTCTCAGCACTAAGGAGGAAAAAAAAATGTTTTTGATGCTGTCATTTTAACATTTTACCGAATTCTTCTTGGAGAGAGTATTATGTATATGTGTGTATGTAGATATATATCTACATACACACACACACACATATATATATATATATATATATATATATATAAATTATGAATTTATAAATGCTTACAAATACCATGAACATTATAAAAACTTGGGTATGTTTAACATAATATTATAATACATTAAAAGTTCTCTTTTGGTATGTACCATCCCTAACTTTGCATTTGCATGCTTTCATGCCAGGTAAGTCAGCACAACAGTAAGGAGGACTATTCCTGGAAGCTATTCTTGTACCTGGAAAATATCTTAACTATTAGTGTCCTACCATTTCCATCTAATAAGCACTATCTCAGTGTAAGTACTCTGATGAATATTGAACACATGGATCTCTAAAACTTTTTTATCAAACTTTAGAGCAAGTACCATGATCTCCATTTTACAAATAGTATTACTAAAGCTCCTAAATGTGAAGCACTTTACAAAGGTCAAAATCTGTAACTAAAATCAGGATTCATATGAATGCTTTTCTGCCTCATGTAAAACCACCATGTTCGTGAGATGGCTTTTATAAAGATTAGTGTTTCAAAGAGGAGCAAGATAGCCAGGAAGAGATATATAGCAACTGGAGGAGTCACTCTCAGAGCACAGGGCTGGACAGGAAAAATGGTCACACGACAAGATTTGATATGACTATTTATTCACACCTCACTTCCCTGTTTTCACCTGCTCATATCAGATTCACATTCAGTTTCTCCAACTCTAATCTAAAGGATTGAAGTAATTGAATTAGGTCTATTCTTTCTTCAGTGAAATTTAAGGAAAAAAAGTGACACTGAACAGTGGTCACTTTGAGAAATGAAGATTTATTGTAAAAAATCTGTAAGTAGTGGTGCTGAAAATGAATCAATTTATCTCATATAAGTTATAATTATAGCTACTTCATGTGAATAAGTGCATGGAATGGATTAATAGTAATTTTTGAGAAAAATTATCTTCATTTCAAAGTGAAGAGAAAACAGCCAATTTTAAAAAGATACAAATTTATGAAAACTAGTCAAGAATATCAGTACAACTTATGTGAAATGCTGAATTTCTATCTGGCAGTCATTAAGCTCTGACCAACTACATGAATTGCCATCTAGCTATGCACCCCTCTGCACCTCCAAAATCAAGAGCGGCATGACCTGCAACTCCAGAGTTGAAAGTCACTCATAATATCAAACTGTCTTTTCAACATATAAAGTGTTAATAACCCCTGTACTTGGGACAAACATATGTGCAGAATGTACTAGAAAGTCCATAATATTCATACTAAGAAGATGCCCTTTATCTCAAGGAAGAAACAAAGTCAGAAGCACAGTACATGATCTTGACAGGCTCCCTGAAAACGTAATTATTTTCAAATTCTCACAAATGCAGGGATGCTTCCTGCTGTACATACTGCATCTGAGTAAAATTAGCAGAAGTAGAGGAGACTGTCTTAGAATAACACCACTTTTCCAAAAATGAATGTTCACTTTGACACTTAGTAAATGATAACATCAGATCAATGTGTGGATGAGGGCAAATGCTTAGATGGCTATATGAAAGTTATTTGAACTTAGTTACATTAGTAAAATATGTGAAGCCAATAATTTGCCCAGCATATATTATAAATCACTAATAAGTATTTATATTATAGGACTTATGTATCATCTTCAACAGTAGAGGTACCATACAGAGAAAAGAGTCACGTTTCCTTATTGCCAGTATTGTTCAGTTTATATCATCATCAACACCATCATCATCAACTTCATTGCTATCATAATGGCAACTAATTATTTAGTCTGTGCTTGTTATAAAATCCTATGCAATACCATATAGATATATTTATTATGTATATAATAGACACATGCAAACACACACACACACAGAGAGGAGACATTACTGTCTTGACAATGTAAGCCTGGATTTAAAGTGGTTTATGAGCATCAATATTGTTTCATATATATTTATATATATACATATAAATATGTGTATATATATATACACACACATACATATATACATATATTATAGATTTTTAAAACAATATTATAATATATGTTCTAAGTATTTTATACTAAGTATTAATGTTATAATGAATCTCTTTGGAACAAAAATATACATCTGACTCAGTGTCAATTTCAAGATTGAACTTCTTACCTCATTCCTCTATTTTTTTAAATTTAAATATCAAATTCATGTTTAGCCAGAATTGAGTCAAAATGCATAATCCCTGTGCTTAAGCTGAATGTATTAAAATGTCTGAAAACATAGACAAATAAATGAAAAGACTAGAAAATAAATTCAGAGACAGGAAAGGGCCCCATGAGATTCAATTATTTGTGAAGCTCCAGTGCAAGAATTTTAGAGGGACATTGGCAATGGGAAAGCATATTAACACATTCAGAGTAAGGTGAATGACCAGGCCATGCCAACAGTATGATGAGGGGAATAGAAAAAGACCCGACTTCAGAATGATGAGTAAACACCAGTGCAGCTAAATCAAAAAAAAAAAAAAAAAATCAGAAGAACATTGGGAAATGTAAACCTCAGGAGATGCAGCATTTCCAAACTAAAAGTTGAAGGAACCGGTGAGGGATTCAAAGTTCTGAAAGAGAGATGAGGAATTTTCTCACTGAGAGGAGACACTGAAGTCTAGGCAATGTATATCTGCACTATAAAGGAATTCATGAGTTTCAACAGTATTATATTTGCTAGTTGCCTGGGAACACAGAAATCTGGAATTGGGAACTCAGACTAGCAGGAAGGGGAGCAGACTGGGTATATGTGAGTTGGAGAACTGAGGTTTATGTTCAGACTATGGCCACAGAAAAGGCAATTGGAGTTTTAAAAGATAGCATCTGTAGGGTGCAGCAAACTTGGGGTATGATGAGATTGCAAATGAGCTTGCTGGTCATATCACTTTGTGTGGGGAATTATAAGTGGATCTGATTCTATTGTTCTACATGTGTGGGTTCTCAGCTTCAAGGAGCCGGAGCAAACAGAGGCAGGTTGAGGAATTCATGGTTCATGTGTGCACTGCAAATTAATGTCACATGACACAGGAGACAGAGTGCAGAAGAGATACAGATATGCCTGCAATTCAGAGGTGTATTTTTTTTTTAAGAGCAGTAACAATGGCAGAAAGAATGATTGAGGTTTTGCTTTTGCCAGGCACTGAACTAAGCACCTAACTTAATTCCTTTAGAAAATTTCTTTTGCCAGGGAGTTTACTAAGGTTTAGAAAAGTTAGGTTAGTAGAGACCACAAAGCTATCCAATATGGAACCAGAGCTAGTCACACTGTATCTGATCCCAAAGCCCTTTGGACACCATATTGCCTCCCACTGTTTTAATCAAGGATAGATTCAGGATATTAAGAAAATAAATGTGATGAGCTTCTGTTTAGATATGATTACAATGAGGTGATTGCAAGTCCTTCAAGTAGACAAATAGAGGTAAGGCTAGAGTTTGGGAGAGATGGAGTTTGTGAGTGCAGATGGCTATCTACAAATCTTACAAATAAAAGATTTCAATTGAGGTCCCAAGAGTGATGGGAATTCCTTAAGAAAGAAAAACATACAGAGAAGGACAGAGGGTCAGTAGGTGGCATGGGAACTAGCAGAGCATAAGAAAGCATAAAGAAAGCCAAAGAGGGCAGATATATAGAAGAAAGAGGCCTAACGTTGGAAAGTCAAGATAAGGATACCTGTGGAAGGAATCCTCCTTATTCTATTACTTAATGGTTTCCAGTAATGTAGAATGAGAACAGCTGGCTCTATTGATATGCAAATACTTAGAATACAAATATAGAGATCTCAAAAATCGAATGTTTTCAAACACAAAATGTTTTGTGAAAAAAAGAATATAATATTCATTTGTGTAATGAACTGTTAGAAGTAAATAGGGTGCTCAGTATAGAATGAAAGAATATAGCTTTAAAACATAAATAATCTACTTAGCCAAGGGACTGTATAATACATAGAATGGCTATTATGTTAGGCTTTTATGATTTGGATGTTTCCTTGCAAAGCGAATAAGAAGCATAATGGGCTTTTTACCTTTTCCTGACTTAACTGTCTGCCCTCAGAACTCCCTTCAGAAGCAAGGCTCTTTTACCCACAATGTGATGATGATGGTGCTGGTGGCTAACATTTATTAAATACATACCATCTGTCAGTGTTCTTGTTTTTAGATAATGTTCATTTAACCCTCACTTCAACTCTATAAGAGAGAACATGTTAGCCTTATTTTTTAAGATGAGGAAATGGAGGCATAGATAGGGTAAGTAGCTTTCCCCAGATATTATCAAGCCACGGATTTCAAACCAGGAAGTCTGACTCAGCAACATTCTCCCATACAGACTCTTGTAGAATCAAGAAAACCATTTATGCCATTGGAGAAAGTTTTCCACAAGAAGATCTATATCACTCTGCACTCACAGTATTTACTTGCTTATAAAATCATCAGCAGAACTACCAAAAATAGTATTATTTATTCAAAGAGGTTAAGATGCATATACCTGGGAGAACACATGTCCTATAAAGTAAAATGATAGAAAATATTGAGAAGGAATTTAATTATCCTGAAAAAAAAAAAACAATTTATATGAAAACCTTTCAAAGTGGAAGCCAATTAGATATATTCCATGCTTGTATAATTATGTCAAAGTGGATTCTACTGTTATGTATAATTTAAAAGAGCCAATAAAAAAGCTAGTATGAAAATTAAAAAAAAAGAAAAGAGTAGAAGCCATAACTCACAAGCGGGAAGACCTAATAGGTACCCAGCTTACAAAGTTTGTGGAGCATGTTGTACTCCATGAATAGGATCCTGTAGAAAGGATTCTCCCCACCCTTTCCCAACGGCTTTCCTCCTACCTTGGCTTTTCATGCCCCAGTCCAGCCCATTTCATCCATTGATCCATCCTGCCTCAGAGGTGAATTTCCAAACACAAACTGGATCATATACCCCTTCTTTAAAAATATTCCCCAATTGATGCTTTATAATTGGTCCAACATGACAAATACAGCTTCCAAACTGTCCCCAGTGCCTCCTATCTCCTCCCCTTTCATTTTTTGCCTACATGAAGAGTGTCCCCAACTTGCTATTACATGAACACAACTAACACTTTGAACTCACCAGGCCTCTAAAATTCTATTTCTATATCTAAAATACCTTTATCTTTCTCTGCCTCTCAAACACCTATTTACACTTGGAGACAAAATAAAAGTTTATTGTGAAGCTTCAACTAACACCATGTCCCTCTTCCAGTTCTTCTCTTCTCAGGCTCTTTAAGCACAGTGTACATCATTTCCTTATAAAACTCCTCCCACTTTATTAAACATTTACAGACCCTACCAAATTGAAGCTCTTCAAAGAAAGACTTTTATTTATATTCTGAGTAAGCAGAGTGCTTAGAATAAAGTAGACTTCAGTGATTCTTTCTGCAATCGAAATAAAGGCAAAACCAATGAGTTTCAAAAACATGATTTATTTTTAGCAGTTGATCTTAAGCCACTTGTATAGTTAAGCCTATTAAGTATACATAAGTACATATTTTGTGAAGAGCTATCAATTGGGTGGAGAAATAACTGTTTGAAAAATCATTGCAAAATACTTGTACATATTAGTGTCCAGGATGATACAAAATCTTTGTTGACCCAGCCAAATGACCTTGAAAATTTAAGTTTTAGAGACTTAGGTTTCTAATCTCTGAAACAAATTGTACACCCTATACTCCTAATTCAGAAGGCATTCATGAAATGGAAAAGCAATGATATACCTCAAAGCCATAGCGCAGGGCATCCAGGAGAGCCTAAGCAGGCTGGTCTTTGATGTCTCACCAGGACATAGGCACAAGATGAAAGGCTAGCTTAAAGTGGGGAGCAGAAATCAAGTACTAAACTGTGGCAGAGAGTTCTGGACCTTTCACTCAGTAGGAAAGGCAGAAGTGTTAGTCTCACAGGAACTGGAGACAAAAGCGAAACATGCCGCAGGAAGAAAGAATGACACATATCACTTTAAAAAACAATTTTGCTAGCCGGGAACTTTGGTGCATGCCTGTAATCCCAGCAGCTCAGGAGGCTGAGGCAGGATGAGTTCAAAACCACCCTCAGCATCTTAGTGAGGCTCTAAGTAACTTAATGAGACCCTGTCTCTAAAAATATAAAAAGGTCTGGGGATGTGGCTCAAATGAAATTTGTGCCCTCACTAATGTAAATGTTTCCATCTTACATAACATTTAGAGAGGGAAAACAATTCTTCTAAAAACTCAGGAGAAATATTTTTCTAGTGGGAATTACATATTAAAAGCAATTGCATTAAAATGTGCCAGTGGTTCAAAACTGATTCATTTTATTTTCACATTAGTTTTTTTTTTTTTTTTAAGATTCATTTAGTATGTGATTTCAATGATCTTTAACAATATCAATTTTAAAACTAATGCATGCAGAAACGTCTTAGTTTTGAAAAGTTCAGTTGTTTTAAAGTCCCTTTAGCATCATTTACAAATCCCTACATTAGCCATAATAATACAGTGTAAAATTTTAAAATATAGTATAAAATTTGAGCATGTAATTTAGATGTAGTGAGTGGTTGCTATCTGACCTAGATATACTTCCCAGTGATAAATCATTTAAATTTTGGAAAGATGTATATAAATTTTAAATACGGTTTGAATAATTCCATTAAAGGGAACAAATTGGCTTATGTAAAATAGACTTTGATATTTTTCCTTGTAATGGTTTCTTACTGTTGCCAGGGTTTATTTAATTAATTTGTAAATCATATTGAGACCTTTGGCCTCCAACAGTAATGAAACTGCAGACTATTTCAGCATTATGATTTTTAGAAGAGCTTCCATACGACTCTAGGAGAAAAATATAACAAAGAAGTTATAGTAGGTCATCATCTTGAAGTTAATAAGATTACATATTGTAGTATCATCTATATTTAAGTTAATTTTGATAGCTTAATGACTATATTTTTGCATCTATGCAATTCTCCCTTACAATATGAAGTGAAGTTCTGCCCTAGACCTGTTAGATTGTGTTTGTCCATTGATTTTACGGATGAAAGTTCTTTAAAATCTTAGGGTTAGAATATGAGGATTTGGAATTTCCATAAGACCTTTAATTTATTGAAAACCACTTGGGGTGGGGGAGCTTGTACATGAAGTGACCCATAATGTCACAGACTTTATTAAGTCTTGAACACCTGCCAAGAAGGAAAGGACAGCTTCTTCTGGATATGGAGATATCTAAAGATGAGAATTTCACTTTGAGTTAAAAACACGGTTTGGGGTTTGTTCATTTTGTTTTTCTCTCACCAGCTCACCAACTTAGCAGCAGATATGATTTATAACATGTTTCACACTGATTATACATTTTAAATCTCATGTGACTTATTTTACTTATGATTCATTTTTATTGTTTTATCCACAACAGATACCTCAAAATTATCAATATAGTTCTTCAAAAAGACAAAACCAAATATGATTGTCTTTTTTGTCATAATCTTAGATATTTGACCCTTACTGATAATTTATTAAAGAAGCATTCTATTTGTATAAGGTAAAATTGTAATAGTTTTTATAAAAACGTATTAATAAAACTATCATTAACAGACATTAACAATTATGAGAGGTTTGTAATACCCTCTGAATATTCATTTATCAACTGCATACTGTACTTTTTTGGGGGGAAGGGTACTGAGGATTGAATTCTGGGGAACCACTGAGCCACATTCCTAGCCCTTTTTTGTATTTTATTTAGAGACAGAGTCTCATTTAGTTGCTTAGGGCCTCTCTAAATTGCTGAGGCTGGCTTTGAACTACCTATCCTCCTGCCTGGCCTCTAAGCGACTGGGATTACAGGCTTGAATACTGTACTTTTAACCCATTTATACTATGTATCTTTTCCTTAACCAGGCAAAGATCTATTAGGCAATCAATATTTAATCATCTTTAGACTTTTATAATTATTTGCCAACATGCATTTAATCCACTCTCAAATACCTAAAAGAATTAGAAATTATTTTGCTGTTTCCTTCTTATTCATTCACAAGCATTAAGGAATATTAGAAATGACCAATTTCCATATGTAGATATTATAAGCATTGTTCAACTTTACTGAATTTGTTCATAGTTATAACAAATTTTGGATAGACTATTAATTTAATTTTTCTACACAAAAGATTATGTCATTTGCAGACACTAAAAATCAACTACATTAAAAAGATATTTAGCCAGGCATGCTGGCACACACCTGTAATCCCAGCTGCTTGGAAGGCTGAGGCAGGAGGATCATGAGTTCAAAGCCAGCCTCAGCAAAAGCAAGGTGTTAAGCGACTCAGTGAGATCCTGTCTCTTAATAAAATTCAAAATCAGGGAGATATGGCTCAGTGGTTGAGTGCCCCTGAGTTCAATCCCTAGTACCAAAAAAATAAAAAAGAAAGATATTTAAAAATGATTCTATACACAATACACAATAGCAACAAAGAAATTAAATATTTAGGAATAAATATAACTAATGAGGTAAAAGAGCTATTTACTGAAAACTGTAATTACTAATGGAAGATACTGAAGAAAACCCAAATAAGTTAAAGGTAAGCAAGGTTTATAAATTAAGTGAATTAATATTTTTTAAATGTCCATAGTTACAAAAGCAATATATAGATCAAAATTATAAAGGCATTTTTTCATATAAATAACAAAATCTCTAAAATTTGTAAGGAACCACAGAAGAGTCCAAATAGCCAAAGCAACCTTTGGTAAAAAGAATGAACTGAGAAGTCTCTGACTATCTGGTTTCAAATGATTACAAAAAGCTTTAGAAGTTTAAGAAAGCTATAAATCAAAACAGAAAGAAATGGACTAACAGAACAGAATAAATCCATGCATATATGATCCACTCATTGTTAAGAAGGGCACCAAAAATAGGAAACGGGAAAAAGAAAAACCTCTTCAAAAAATTGTGCCTGGAATACTGGGTGCATGGAGGCAGAAAAGATGGTAGAATGAAATGGAAATTGTTACTCTAGGTACATGCATGACTGCACGTATGATGTGACGCTATGGTGTGACCACTGAAATGAAAAGTTGTGCTGCAATTGTTTACAAGGAATCAAAATGCATTCTGCTGTCACATATGCCTAAGTAAAATTAAGTAATTAATTTTTAAAAACTGGCCATCTACACACAAAAGAACGGAATGTCTATTATGAAAAAACAAAAATTTTGCAAGTGTTCACAGAATGTGGAGATAAGGGAAACTGAACACTATTGATGTAAATATACATTGGCAAGTCATTATGGAAAACAGTATGAGATTCCTCAATAAATTAATCATGGAACTACCAAATGACCCAGCAATACCATTTCTGGGGTTTGGTGGATGTATATCAAAAGAAAATGAAAGAAATTAAGTAATTAAGAAATTAAGTAATATTTGCATCCTCTTTCATATTACAATAGGTAAAATATGCTAAGTATGCATGGACAGAGGAATAAATAAGGAAAATGCAAGATTTAATATATATTATTTTATAATTATAATTATACACAATTATACATATGATTTATATATTATATATTTACATATACTTAATATATAACTATAATATATATACTATATATGTATATATGTGTGTGTGTGTATATATATATATATATATATATATATATATATAGAGAGAGAGAGAGAGAGAGAGAGAGAGAGAGAGAGAGATGGTTTAGATGTGGTGTTGCCCAAAGGCTTATGTGTAAGACAATGCAAGAAGTTTCAGAGGAGAAATGATTAGGTTGTAAGAATCTTGACCCAATCAGTTAATCAGGGATTAACTGAGTGGTAACTAGAGTGGTAGGGTATGGCTGGAGGAGGTAGGAAAGGAGCTGATTTGGGGGTATATATTGTGTATCTGGCCAGTGGAGTCTCTCTCTCTGTGCTTCCTGATCACCATGTGAGCTGCTTCGCTCTGCCACACTCTTCCACCAATGATGTTCTGTCTCACCTTGAGTCCTGAGAAATGGAGTCAGCCTTCTGTGGAGTAAGACCTCTGAAACTGTAAGCCCTCAAATAAACATTTCTTCCTTTAAAATTATTCTGATCAGATCTTCTAGTCACAGCAGAAAAAAAGCTGACCAAAACATGTATATAATTCAGCCATAAAAAGATGGAAATCTGCCATGTGAGACAGAATGGATGAACTAGAGGACATTATGCCAAGTGAAATAAGACAAATACTATATAATCTCACATATATTCAATCTAAAAAGTCGAACTCAAAAACAGAGGGCTCAGGGTAGACAAATATTGACAAAAAAAATGTATATTAGCATGTCCATGAGTCTCTACTTCATATATTCTTTTTCAGTAAAGATAGTTCTTTACGTAAATGATGTATTGTTACTACTATATACCATTCTGACTACTTTCCTGCAGGATTCTTGGTTAGCATAGTGGCCATGGAAAGTGTTTGATCCATTATTTCTCCTTTAGAAGGAGTCCTTTGGAGTAGGAATGCCCTGTGCAATTTTGAAAGAATATTCTTAAAAAGCATTGGATTGTATAGGTGCTGAGAATGAAATATTTTTATATCATTCAGGCTATCACAGTAAACTAGTCTGTCAATAGAGTAAATGTAAAGTGACTATGAATAAAATATATAAGAATCACAAATGAAAAAGAGGGTGGATGCCACTTTGGGCTAGGCATAGAAATAACTTCAATGTGCTCTAGAGACAGCAGTGCTTACATTATCATAACAGTTTTACAACTGATGCTTTGGGGACTGCTCTAGCACATGCTAGCATAAGCCTATATATGGTATAATATACAAACTACATACTGTAAGTTTTTAACACTTTTGATGATTTTATGAGCGGGTGTTTTCACATGATTAATTTATTTTTAAAAGTATTCTCATTTCCTGAGCTAAAATGAACAGTAGTTGTATGAGCATATGGGGGGGGTTGTGTATGGAGGGAGTGAAAGTGTGTCAATTACAGAGATATGAGTACAAATAAAACAGAACTGAGTAGAATGTAAGATGAAATAGCAACTGAGGAAGTAGGCATTAAAATAAGAAAACACAGTGATGTAGAAGCTACAATGGTGGGATGCCATTAACTTAAGATCTGCTGTATTTAAGACACTGTGTGAGGGACAATATTGGGGTCAGTTCACAAAACTCAAATAAAAATTTTAAAATGCTGAAAAGTAGAATATAGTCTAGTCAACATAGATAGACCTACACAACTCAGATCACCTGAGGAAAGTCACTGGGTGAAATCATGGAGGTAATGCTGTTGAAGTTTGCAGTAAGAGGTAATAAACTGAGCATAACAGGAAAGCAGCTATTTTTTATTTCAGGAAATAAGAAGATTTGTGCGTGCATGCGTGTGTGTGTGTGTGTGTGTGTGTGTGTGTGTGTGTGTGTTTTCATCTTGTCTTAATGAAACCCTCTTCAGATTCATCACAGCTATTCTTAAGCATTCCGTTGTGATTTTGTGAACTTTCAATGTTTCTGGGGAAAGACTGAAACATTTGAAAAACAGTGATGTGTTCATTGCATAAATGACTTAATAAGCAATCTGCCACTTTGTGTTTTGTCAAACTTTACACTACCTAACACATTAGAACATAAACCCTAACAACATTAGAACATACACTGCAAGACATTTAGAAGCATTAAGTTACAGATGACTTCATGACATAATAGATTTATTTTCTGACTCTCATTTCCTATCTACTTCACCAGAAGAATGGTAAGACTCATTTAGGGGGAAAAAAATGACCAAATATAGGAAAAACAAAACCACACACATATATTGAAAGAAATTAGAAGCAGTGAGGATCAGACATTTTAACCAATCAGAGCTGATTCAAATGTTTTCTTTGGTAAGCAAATAAAGTTAAAAATTCATTGGTGACATGTACCTATATAGGTAAGACAAAAAAAAATTACATAAGCCTTCTGGTACTTGATATGGCCTTTGTAGTATGCTGGAGGGCTAACAGGAAGGACTAGCAAGCAGATTCTTTCAGTCAGAATTAGCACAAAATTCTCTGACCTCAGTTCACTTGCACTCTAAAAATCCTAATGGTGTGAAGAGAAGTCGATTTCCAGTGTCATCCACTCTGTAAACCAGGGGTCTTCATGAATCTGAAAACTTTCCTAATGAAGTTTAAAGAGCAAGACACAAATATTATGAAATATGTTTCATTGGGGCTCTTTTTACTGACAATTTCTCCATCAGACTTGGACTCTGATAATAAATGAAAAGGTAGCTATACTCACACTGTGTGCACTCCCACATACTCAAATCTTAAAACAGCAGAATTTTAAATCTTTTAGAAATTTTAACAATTTTTTTTAATTAAAAACTCCTCTCTAAATACAACAGCTTATGCAAGATACAGTTTCATACAGTAGTGTTTATAGTCACAATTACCATAGGCCTAAATTGGGGGAATTTGAAGAAATGAGTGAAAGTTCCTCGATTAGTATTAGCAGGGTCTAAATTGAGCTGATTATAGGGTTGAACAGAGGAAAAAAACAAAAGCATTAATTATATACATTACTCCATAGCTGTGCAAAGTTGAAAATTGACTTTCAGAATTACCACTAGATTTCCTTATGTTTTAGTAACATACTCATAGGAAAATAAAGAATAAATCTTGCTCAGTAATAAAAATGCCATGTAATTTAAAGAGACTGTACTATAAATAATAGGGTAAGAGAAAGGATTAATACAATAACATATTATGTACCATGAAACCTTAATGGTAAAACAAATCTGGAAAATGAATTTGTCTTAATTTTTATTGTAGGTCCAGATTATTTTGAGGCTACCTGAAATTGCTTCTGATGGTTGCTTACATTAGACTGTGAATTGCTGATTACTTTTTATTATAACTGATTTTTCATTTTAAAATATAAGGCATAGGGTTTGTTTATAATACATAGAGCTCTAGTTTATTATTCCAACATTTTCATTTTTATCTCTAAGTTACAATGTCACTTTTGCTGTCAGAACTATTAGGCTATTAGTTTCTCTTCATTTAGAGTGAGCTGACTTACTGTTATGACCAATCATGACAGCCGCTCCTCAAAACAGCAGATTAATCGGGGCCTACTTTGCCCTTCTTAGGAAACAAAGCCAATTCAGATCATTCAGAGCATCTATTTATATGTGCTCTTGGGAGTGAAAGAACATGCAATTTGTCCTTCAAATCTTCTTTCATTCTTTTTTAAAGAAACACAAAATCTGTATATTGCTTTTGGAAGTATGGTGAGTTGGATAATATTAATTCTGCCTATCCAAAACCAAGGTAGATCCAAGGTAGATCTTCTAAGGTCTTCTTTGACTTTTTTTTTAGGGTTCTGTAATTTTCATTATATAAATCTTTTGCCTCTTTCATTAAGTTGCTTCCCAAGTATTTTATTTTTTGAGGCTACTGTAAATGGGATAGTTTTCCTCACTGATATACAGAAATGCTTTTGATTTATGGGTGTTGATTTTATATCTTGCTTCTTTCCTGAATTCATTTATTAGTTTTAGAAGTTTTCTGGTGGAACTTTTGGGGTCTTCTAGGTATAGAATCATATCATCAGCAAATAGTGCAAATTTGAGTTCTTCTTTTCCTGTGTGTATTTCTTTAATTTGTTTTATCTGTCTAATTGCTCTGGCCAGCATTTTAAGAACTATGTTAAATAGAAGTGGTGAAAGAGGGCATCCCTGTATTGTTCCAGTTTTTAGAGGGAATGCCTTCAATTTTTCTCCATTTAGAATGATGTTGGCCTGGGGCTTAGCATAGATAGCCTTTATGATGTTGAGATATATTCCTGTTATCCCTAATGATGTTTTGAACATAAAGGGGTGCTGTATTTTGTCAAATCTTTCTCTGTGTCTATTGAGATGATCATATGATTCTTATCTTTATGTACACAATGGAATATTACTCAGCAATAAAAAAGAATAAAATCATGGCATTTGCAGGTAAATGGATGCAGTTAGAGAAGATAATGCTAAGTGAAATTAGCCAATCCCCAAAAAAACAAATGGTGAATGTTTTCTCTGATATAAGTAGGCCGATTCATACTGGGTTGGGAAGCGGGAGCATGGGAGGAATATATGAACTCTAGATAGGGCAGAGGAGTTGGAGGGGAAGGGAGTGGGCATGGGGTTAGAAATGATGGTGGAATGTGATGATCATTATTATCCAAAGAACATGTATGAAGACAAGAATTGGTGTGAATATGCTTTATATACAACCAGAGACGTGAAAACATTGTGCTCTATAGGTGTCATAAGAATTGTAATTCATTCCACTGTCATATATAAATTTTTTTAAAAAAGAAAGAAAGAAACATAAAAGTGCTTAAACATCATCCATGGTGCTAGGGTTTGGATTTAAACATGGCCCAAAGGTCCGGGTGTTAAAGGCTTAGTCTCTTGTTTGGCACTATTGGGAGGCTAGAAACTTTAAGAGGGGGCCCTAGTTTTAGATTGTAGGGGACATTGGAGCTGCAGGCCCTTCTCTTCCTCTGTTTCCTGGCTACTGTGAAGTCAGCAGCTTCTGCTGCTGCATTCGCCTGCCATGGTGTATTGCCTCTCCATGGTGCTAAAATCAACATATAATCAACCACAGAATCCAAAACTGTGAGCCAAAATTAACCTGTCCTTTCTTTAAATTGATAACCTGGGGTATTTTATCACAGTAAAATAAAGCTAACTAGCAAGTGAGTTATCATAAGAATGATAGCTAAGTTTGAATTAATTGGGTTAATTACTCAGAGTGTGTAGAAATATCAACAAACAGATTAAAAATGGCAACTGGGACATAAGAATACTGGTAATAAATTAAAAAGTAAATTTCTAAAATTACTAACCTAGTTTAAAACTTGCTTCATATTACCTATGGGATTGTTGAAGTCACTCTTTATTAGTTACTTGTTTCTGGTAAAACTAAATATCTCCCACTTCTTTTTCTACAACGATACTAACTAATGAAGAGAAAAGAATTTTCACTGTCATTTAGCACTCCCCAGCATGAGAAAAAGGCTTTTCATGTAGAAAAGAAAAATGTCTTTAAATATTGGTAAAATAGATTTCAGAAGAGCAATAATCACCAGCAATTCTCAGAGAGAGAAAATGTTAGTCATCGATCCTCTTCTCCTTAGGACATAAACTGCTTTGGAGCAGAGAATCTCAAGTAGAAACAGTACACGGAAAACCCTTTCTGATTTTGCAGATCCATAATTGCTCCCTGTGGCCCCAGAAGAGAAGTCTGTGCAGCATGCTAAATCAGATTCCTGTCCTCTTGCCATTTCATTCCCAGCATGGTTTTAGTTTTGCTCAGCTGCTGCTTGCTGCAGAATTCACTGCATCTTCTGCTGCTTCAAGCCTTCAGTGACCAAGCTACTCTTCTGCAAAGTAGATGATCAGTGACTTACAGGACACAGTCATCAGCAATTTTGGATTCTAAGATGCCATGCAACGTAGGAAGCATGACTCCTGAGTCATGAAGATCAGAAAGAGGAAGTCAAAAAGAAACAAATGCTGGAAATTAAATTTTAAAATGTCATTAGCTATAAGACTCATCATGATATTAGAGATGATAAAATACAAAAATGAGAGACTTTGAATGGATAAAATATGATAATATGAAAAATTATTCTTACTAAATCCTGAATGACTTTCTCATTTCTAAAGATGATATAACAGAACCAGGCTAGCTAGAGGGAAAACAGTATGATAAAAGTAAACAATCAGCTTTAATTTTTAAGGGATTATCTATGTAAAGCAAACAGAAGCCACCAAAATCAGAAATTCTGAAGCTGTTTAAACAAACACCTCTTCACTCCACTATACTTCACTTTATTCTTAATCATATCTTCTTCATCTGTGGAAATCTGCCTTTATTCCCAGGGACTATGGTGCACATTAAAATTTGTGATATGCCAAACTAGAACATGCAATGCCCTGTCCTTGAGGGAGGAAGGTAAGATGTATGAAGACCTAGTAAAAGTTTCTAAAGATTATTAATCTGCTTTGTCGTGTGAAGTAATAAAATTAACTTAGAATCTACTAACTTAGAATCTATCCACTTATAGAATTGCTAAAGGACGACAGAAAAATATGCTTAAATATCATAAATGTTTTTGGAATAAAAAGCCCTGTTTTGTCTCTCTCCCAAATACTACTACAAGATAAGATTGCATATATGAAAAAAAAAAGTCAATTTTGGGAACGGACCTTGATTAAAGCATAAGAATGTTGAAGTAAGGTGTTGTATTCAAATGTATACAAAATCATATATTCTGAAAGTAAGAACTTGTACATACACATAACCGCACCTTTACATATTCATAATTAAGAACAGGAATAGGCTTACAAAGTGTAATACATAAATCTTAGAAGATAGGACAAGAGAAAAACACCATTGTATGTGTTTAGGCACAAAGCTCTTATAAATTACACAAAACCACACGTATCATGTTGTATTAACAGAAAAAAAGAGAGAGATAAATTAGATGTGGTCAAAATTAAAATAGTTTGTCCCACTAACAGTGTTATAAAACTAATTTAAAAACAAACTATAGACTGGGAGAATATATTTGGAAAACACATAATTGACAAATAACTTATATCTAGATATATTAAGAACTGCATGTATTTTTATTGTAAGAAAACAAACAACCTGATTTTAAAATGAGCAAAAGGCTTGAACAGACACATCACTAAGGAGTATATTCTGATGGAATACAAACTCAAGATGTTCAATGTCAGAACATCATTTTAAATCACTGGGGAAATGAAAATTAAAACTGAAATGAGATTCTACTACACATTTATAAGAAAGACCAAATACACAATACTGATAACATCAAGTGCTAATGAGGACTGAGGAGCAGTTGAGACTCTCCTAATTTGATTCAGGGAATACAGAAGAGTGTGGGTACTTTGAAAACTGTTTTATCAGTTTCTCATGAAGTTCAATATACCCATATGACCCAACAGTCCCACACTTAGGATTTACCCCAGAGAAATGAAAACCCAAACTCACACAAAAACCTGTAATGAAGATGATTTTAGCAATTCTATTCATAATTTCCAAGACCTGGACATATCTTGAAAACCTTTTGATGTGTAATTACATTTAAAAAGTTGACATATTTATATATCAGAATATATAACAATAAAAAAGGATGAAATATTGGCCCAACTAATTATTTTATAAACTTCTAAGGCATTAGTAATAAGCCAATCTAAAAAGCTTATATACCTAATGATTTTATTAATATGATATTCCTGAAAAGATGAAATTATAGTAAAGATCAGTAGTTTCCAGGGATCAGAGTTGTGGAAGTCTGAGATTAGAAAGGGAGAGAAAAGTGAATTTTCAGGAGTAATGGAAATATTTCACATCTTTGTAGTAGTGAGAGTTACATGACTATACACATGTATATAAAGTCTATAATTTTACAACAAAAATATATTTTGATATATACTACTTTTTAAAATAAAATTAAAATATGAATCTGTGGGAAGAAAGAAAATAAATACCAGCATTCCTATCTGTGAGTATTTATCCAAAACAAGTAAAATGAGAATCTTGCATTCTCATGTTCACTGCCGCACTTTTTACTATAGTGCAGAGGTAGAATCCACTTCATGTCCATGGATAGATGAATGGATAAAAGAAAGGTGGCATGTACATATAATGGAATACCGTTCAGGCTTAAATTATGAAGATTCTGCTAGATGTGACAAAATAGGTGAGCCTTAAGGACATCATGATAAGTGAAATAAGCCAGTCATGGAGAACAAATACCACATGATTTCATTTCAATGAGTTGCCTAGAGTAGTCAAATTCAGGAAAGACAATTCAAGATGCTTTGAGAGGGACTTGGGTAGGAGAGGCTAGTTGCAATCAATAGACATAAAGTTGCAACTATTTAAGGTGAATAAACATTACATCTGCTGTGCAACCTGGTGCCTACGGTTAACAATATTATACTGTACGTACACAGAATTTGGTTAAGAGAGTAGACCTCATATTGTGTTCTTACCACAATAAAACAGAATTAAAAAAAAAAAAAACAGAGATCAATATTGTTTTCCTCATTCTAGTTTCTGAAATTGTGGAAACAGCAAAAGTGCTTCTTGTTTTCTCCAAATATTTTGAAGAAAATGAAATTATACACTCTGAATTTTGATCTTATTAAATGCCTCAGGTTGTTTAAAACTTCCCCCATCTCTTATTTTTTTTTTCTATTCTTAATCATATCTTTAATTAAGTAACAGAGCCATTAGGTCAAAAGAAAATTGAGAAATATTTCTAAGAAATTAAAATTTAAAAAATCGGTAAGCCACATACTTGAGAAAAAAAAAATGAAAGAACAGACTGACTTAAAAAAAACAGGAACTAAAAAAAAGTTTGTTTTCTAAGTATAATGTACTCAGTTATAAATCAATGAAATGATGTAATTTATCCTAGTTTCAAAAATGATTAAAATATTTTATTTGTTATTAATATCAAACTCAGATAACACTGATAAGAAAAGAACCTTTTAAAGTAGCAATTTTGTAGCACACTCCCTTTCCCCACACTACAGGCCCCAAAGGTATTTAGATTGTGACTTCAGGGCCACACAGGTAGACTGCTGGAGTTCCATTGTTCTCACACATCATATCCAAGTGATGATACAGATCTCAGATTTCTGTAGGGAAACTGCTTAACAATGCATAGGCCTCTAAATTATTGAATACATTTATCTTTTTTTCTTTATTCTTATCATTTTTAGGTATTCAACCAATTAGGTTGTGTAGTAGGCGTGTACAACCTAACTATACTTTATTTCAACTAGGGAAGAAAACATCTGTGTGGAATCAATGAAGTGACATGCATAAATCACCTGGAATAGTGCTGAGCAGTCCACAGGTGTTCATTATATACTTGTCTTTTAATTTTTTCCAGTCTAGAAAGGATAGGGTCTTCTGTCAAAGGGGATGTAGAGAGTATTCCCTTCCACTTTCTTTTTTCCAGCTGTAATGGGTTGAGACTTAAATTTTACATTTTTCAGATTCCCAATTAAAAGAGCAGGTAAAGCTTTTGTCTGTGGGTCAAAAAGAATGTAGGTGTCTGTGTGGTGACTTGGAAATTTTTAACTTTGTTTATTTCTATAATATGGTATAATTCCTTTTCTCCAAATATAAACTGGAAATAAGCTACGTGCCAGGCTACAAAGAGAGAATAATAGAAAATAAAAATAGTTTTTTGAAGATGACATGTTCTGTTATTTATTTTTTTTAATTTAGATTTCTACTGTTTCCTTTTGTGAAGATAAAACACATTCATATTTTTTTCATAGCTTGGACACAAAAAGGAGCTGAAAACACTGAATGTCCCAGTTTCTCAGAAGTGTCCATCCGATGAACAGCACTTTCTAAAAGCTAGTGGGACCAGGCTGCAATCAGATTTGTGGAGACAGAAAGTGAACATCAACAGCTCATGTGAATGTGCCTGTTACATCTGACAAGGCAGAGAATCCAGGGGCAACATCAATCCAGCCATCCAGCATCAAATGAAATCAAATAAGAAGAATCAAGTACGTAAGAACCCTGCAGACATAATCTATTTGGGAACATCCTGAAAATAAAATTAGTTAAATATCTTTCTTTACAATGTCTCTGAACATCTTCAAAATAGAATCACCATGAACCAGTTTTATGTAATTGAGAAATGATATGTTGGAGTTTAGGTCATGAGTTCTTAAATAGTATCCCTTCTATTCTCATAGTCCCATGTCCTTTCTTTGTTTAGTCAGCTATCCTGCTCCATACTTCTTAGGGAGGCAGCAAATGAGAAATCTGTTAGAACTGTGTTAAACCAGATATGAATCCTTTATATCACTTTTTGCCCTAGAGGAAGTACCTCACCTGATCTGAAACATACTATTTAAAGGTAGATAGATGCACCATCTCTCCTCCTGCTGTTCAGAATCAGGAAATAGGAGGAGGATTGCATTCCATATTTGACAACCAAGAATAATAATATTAGGAAATCTCATGATGGCTTCTGATAACACATCTACTAAATACTTCGACAAACAAAACTCAACTCTTTGTAAAACTCATAACTAGCATTCATTGAAAATTGATGGAGTTAGAGAAAATAATGCTAAGTGAAGTTAGCCAATCCCCAAAAACCAAATGCCAAATGTTTTCTTTGATATAAGGAGGCTGATTCATAGTGGGATAGGAAGAGGGAGTATGGCAGGAATAGACAGGTAGAGTTGTTGGAGAGGAAGGGAGGAGGCATGGGGTTATAAATGATGGTGGAATGTGATGATCATTATTATCCAAAGTACATGTATAGAGACACAAATTGGTGTGAATATACTTTGTATACAACCAGAGATATGAAAAATTGTGCTCTATATGTGTAATAAGAATTGTAATGCATTCCACTGTCATATATAAATAAAAAAATTTTAAAAAGAAAATCTACAATATTTTCATCATTGTGCAAAGTATCATTTTATTTGAATTAATAGTCATAATATATAGTCAGTATAAAAATGTAGTCAGTATAAAGTGAGTACTGTTTTTATCTTGATTTTTCAGATGAGAGAACTGGCTCATACAAATAGCATATGTTGGATTGGAGACTACAGAATGTGTTCATTAAAATACCATATCTGATAACCTCAAGTTTTAGTGGTTTTCAGTTATGACAATATCATCTCGTAGGGGAAATTTTGGAAAAGAGTCTACATTGTTTTGTTTTGTGTGGGTTTTCTATTTTTGTTTTTGATGCAGTGTTTGAGTAGTATTATGCAGTGTCTTGGAAAAAATTGCCAAGTATCTTACAATGCATAGAACTGTTATTCCAGAAAAAGTTGTCCCATGTTTAAGTAACGATTCATGACATGAGTTTACATATTTAAAATTATTCTTTCATGTATTAAATAAATATCAAATTTTCTTGCTATGCTATTATACTGGTCCTCTTTTGAAATATTACAGAGTCATTCACCATTGCAACATACTAAAATGCCACATTTGAATTATGATGGGGTTATATGTATGATTTGGGAAGACTTGCTATCTGAATATACCATCTTCCAAATGTTGAAAACTTTTGTATCTCTTTATTCATTTGGTTTTTCATATACTTTTCCAGTAATTATTTTAATATAATATTAATCTTGTATATGAATTATTAGCATTTAATGTTCTTAAGACTGTTTTATATAGTAATTAAAATTTTTCCATTTCCAATTTCATGTTATAGTATATATAAAGAAAATTGATTTTTCTATTTTGGTATAATATTCTGCAATCTTGTTAAATTCACTAGCTATTTCTGGAAGCTTTTTGAGTAGATTCTTTAGTATTTTCTATATAGATATTCACATCCTTTGTTAAGTAAGGCAAATATTTTCTTTTTAATTTTTTTTTTTTGCCTTGTTCACTCTTGCTAGAACCTCCAATAAAAAAATGCATGGAAGTAAAAAAACTGACATTTTTTTCTTTGTTCCTGACTTCAAAATGAAGGCTCTCAATTTTATACCATTATGTATATCAAATATTAGATTTGGAAAATCTCTTAAAGGTTGAGAAACTTTTTATTCTTGTTTATAAACATTTTAATCATGAATAAAAGTGTAAAATGTTTTCTCTGCATCCATTGGGAAAATGATAAGTTGTTTTTTCTTTTCTGGTCTGTGATATGATAAAATATATCATAACAGTTTTATAATCCTCTGATGAACCCCATTGGAACATAATGTACTATCCGTGCTAAATATTGTGTAATTTTATTTGCTAACATTTTGTTAAAGAGTCTCAGTTCTTTGTCCACAAGGTTTTTGATGTGTAATTTTATTCCTATAGGTTACCTTTTCCTACTTTTGGTATCAGCATACTGTTGGGCTTAATAAAATGAATTGATAACGTTCTCTCCTAATCTCTTTTCAGGAAGTATTCACATTCAGTCAGACCTATTCCTTCCTTACACAGTAGGAAGAATTTTCATGTGAGGTCATCTGAATCTGAAGATTTCTTAGTTGAATTGTTTGTTACTGAAAATTATGTTCTGTAATACATGCTGTATAATTCAGTTAATACATTTTTTAAACATACTATCTTTATGCCTCAATGAATTTTTGGTACCATACATGTTGTTCAATTTACATTATATATATTTTTTTAAATGTCCCCTTATTGTCTTTTTAGTCTTTGAAATTCTTAGTAAGAATCAATCATTTCTGAAATTGGTAGTTTATATCCTCTGTCATGTTTTCTGTTCAGCCCAGCTAATTAACTTTATGAATATTTTCAAATTAACAGCTTTTGCTTTAAATAATTTCTCTTTATTGTTTTTCTGGGTTTTTTAAATTTTTATTTGTGCTATTATTGTTATTTCTTCTTTCTACTTGTTTCCTTTCTATAGGCTTAAAGATTGAGTCTTAGATAAATGATTTTTAGAAAAATCTCTTCTTCACTAAGGTAAGCATTTAATATGCATAATTGTAGTCTCACTATGGTGGTGTAAATTCAACAGAGCCTAGCTCTTCCTCTATTTATATCTAAAAACTCTGGAAAAAATATAAACAGTAACCGTTCTGAGAATACTGGAAAGTCAACCAACAGGCCATTTTGGGAGACTAATTGAAACTGGAGAAGTGACTTGCATAGAAAGGTAAGTTGACTTTTTCATTCCTTTCATGGCTCACATTTACTAAGGGGACCTAGTCATAATGGCTGTGTGAACACATTGGCACAGCCAGGTAAACTCTAAAAGAAGTCACTTCTGAGATTCATTACAGAATACTGTGGCCAAAAGAAGCAGAGAAACAAAATCTGCACAACAAAATGTGTGTGTGTGTGTGTGTGTGTATGTATGTTATTACCTAATGAGGGGTATGGTTAAATTTTCATAAAACTGAGACCTAGCTAAGAAGAAGACTGTTCCATATATGAATTCTGTACATAGATCTGCCTAAATTTTGGGCCTATCCTTGAGCTGATCAGACTTGATAGAAACCCAAACAGGTATAGCTAATGCTTTAAGAAATAAAATAATATTGAAAGCACAGCACAAATCTCAGACAAACCTCTTATTGGCATGTGTAAGAAACAGACACACTGAATGAAGTTAAATTTGAAAATAGATTTGATTTTATAACCATTATCCACACAAAATGAAATAGAACTTTTGTTCTAAATCTAATCAGGTTGATTGCCAAATAGGACAATAACAACAGAAATAACAAAAATTACCATTCTTGATAGAATTATAATGAGATCTGAGAGACCACAGTTATTCATAATGCCCAGGATATAATCCAAAATTGTTTTGCATGTTATGAATGAGGAAAAAATGTGACTGATTTTCAAATAAGAGGAAAATAAACGGATAATAACCACAGAAAAAAAACGTTAAAGCTGCTATTAAGGATGCTTTAGGAAGTAAAGTTAAACATGCATGAATATTTTAAAAAGGGAAATTCTCAAGAGAAATAGAAACTATACAGAAAAATAAGTTAATAAAATAATTAAGGAAAGTTACCCTAAATTTGAACACAGAACAACAGAAAGTATTGTGAATGAAAGAAAAAATATTTAAATATTTATATGTTGAAATACTTAAGCACATGAACAGAGCCCTCAGGGATCTGGGAGACACTATCAAATTGTATAACATATTGGGATCAGGGGTGTATCTTAGGTTAGAATGTTTGCCTAAGATATTCAAGGCCATGAGTTCAGTCCCTGGTATTGCATTTTTAAAAAAGCATAAAATATATGTTAGAGTCTCAGAAAGAAAGGGAAAAGATACTGGAGCAAAAAAAAATATTCAGCAAAATAAATTCCTCAAAATTCGTGAAAAATATTAATTTATAGATTCAACTGAACTCAAAGAAAACCACAACTAGAAAAATCATAAATTTCTAAAAACTAAAGAAAATGGTAAGTGTTGAAAATAGCTAGAAGAAAAGCAAAATCGTTTGACTTTTTAGAATACTGTACAACTATTGAGAGTCCTGTCTATTGATAGATTTAGCCCACATTTTTCACCCTGTTATTTAACCTATTAATTCTACTAATATTAAAGTTCTTGTCTGATAGTTCAAATATCTAAGTCATCTCTCAGTTTGGTTGTATTGACTACTTTCTCTCTTGAAAACGAGTTATAATATTCTTGCGGTATATAAGTTTTCATTTATTGCTTGTTAAATATTGATTGTAAAAACATCAAGAGACAGATGCAAATAGTATATACACCTGGAAATGGATATTAATTTTCTGTCAGATTGTTCATGTGGGAATTGTGACAGTGTAGTCAGAAGTTGAGCCGGTTTGAATTATACTATTGCTTTAATTATTTGCATAACTCCCACACTTGAAATTTTCTAGAGTTCAGGATGCTTTTTCCTTGTGTCCAGTGTGAAGAATCGGGTGACCAACAATTTTTTAAGTAACCCCCATGCACCTTTGGATTCTGGGGTCCCACCATGCCTGATTCACAGTAGAAGGGGTCTCCGCACTCTCACCTCACCTCTGCTCTAGAATATAGTTTCCTGTTACTTGGAGCAAGGCTCATGTCAGAGAAGATTTCCTAACTATCTTGCTGCAGCCTCCATCACTGGTAAATCTAGTGCATGGGGACTGTGGATTTGGTTTTTCTAGTGTTTTTCCTCTCCTCACATGACAATCAAACTGTCTTTTTAGAGGGGGATTTCTAGAGAGGAGGAGTTATTTCTGTCTTCCCTTCTCCTGATGGTTATAGACCTCTGATTTGTGTTGGGCTGGGTCTATCCTGGGCTCATGAAGTTTTTCTGTTTCTTCCTCAGAAGCAGAGAGATGTGGTCTCTACTCTTCCACAACTTCATGGGAAGTTTCCCTGGGTCAGTGGCCAAAGGTTTTCTGTCCCTCGCCCAGCAGTAATTTGCCATAGTTGGTTAATAGGTGTGAGACTGGGGGTGGAAGCAAACATTTTATACTTCAGCCCATGGGGGGCTTTATTTCTATTCCCACCATAAAACCAGTGCCTAAGCCCCAGAGTAGGAAAACTTTCCTTACTTTCCCCCAGAGACTTTTCATTGTTTGACAGAAAGATTTGAAAAGAAAGCAGGTTGCCCTCCTTGCTTGCCATTGAGGTGGGACTGTATCAGGTATTCTGCCTGTTCCCAGTCCCAGTGTCCTTTGTGTCAGGAGCTCCCAGATACAATAACGTCCACCCTCCTTAACCAGTTTCACTTCCCAGTTTATGTTCCTTACAGTCAGTTGCAGTCTGAAAATCCAGAATTAAGCGATTTATGCATTTTAAATTGCAAATTATTCTTAGTAGCATGATTAAACTCTGTGCTGTCACACTATCCCACCTGGGATGTGAATCATTCTTTTGTCCAGTGTATTCCTGCTACATGTGCTACCTGCCTGTAAGTCACATAGCAGCTGTTTCAATTATCAGATCAACTGTTGGGGTATCTCAGAGCTCATGGTAAAATAATCTTTATTTTACTAAAAAATGGCCTGAAAGCACAAGAGTAGGGGAGCTGGCAATTTGAATATGACAATGAAAAGCAGTAAAGTGTTTCTCTTATGTGAAAAGGCAAAAATTATCAACTTTGAAAACATCATATAATGAAGTTGCTAAAATTTACAGTTAAAGTGAACCTTTTATATATGAAATAGGGAGAAGAAAGAAGAAATTTATGCTAATGTAGCTTTCACACCTCAGACTGCAGAAGTTAAAGCCACAGTATGTGGTAATTGTTTAAACTGAAAAGCATTACATTTGTGGGTGGAAGACATGAACAGAAAATGTGTTCAAATTGATGGCTAGAAAACTTTGAACCTATATAAAGATTTCAGCAAGGTATCCCTGAAATGATTGATATCAAGCCATGTAATGCAAGTAAGGATGATTGCACAGATTGAGGAATAGGATTGAACTGAAAAATAAAAAAAATATTGTAGAGGCTACATCTGCTAATGAAAAAGCGTATTTCTGACAGAGTTGGAAAAGCTGCTTAAGGAGAAGCTAGCATCCAAATAAAGTGTTCAATTGTGATGAATCTAGTCTCTTCTGAAAAAAGATGCCAAATACAACCTACTTGAATAATACTCTAAAGGAGATACCAGGGCATAAAAAAATGAAAAGACAGATGAAGTATTCAGAGGTGTAGAAAATACAGATGGTATAGTATACAGAGGGGAGAACCCACATGTTCTCAATAACAAAGTAAAAAAATTACCTGCCAGTGATCTAGCAATATAATCAGAAAATATGTTTCTATCCAAAAGTGAAAAATCCTTGGAAGAGGCAGGGTTCAAATTCTAAAGGCTACTAATAACAAACAATGCACTTGGCCATCCTGAATATGTTTGCTATGAAAATGAAATGTCAAGATTATATTTTTAGCCCCAAATGCAAACTTATTGCACCAGTCCCTTCACCATGGCTTTATTTGATTGGTCAATGTGCTATACATGCACTTGATATTTGATCCAGTGGATTAACAATTGATACCTCAACCTAGACACAAGGCAGTGCTATAAACCAATCACTAAGGCTAACCTGGTAACCTTCATCAAAGCTGCAATGCATGAATCAAAATCAAACCATTAGTGCCTGCAGGAAGGACTTAAATAGTGAAGTCATGAATGATTTTAAAAGCTTCCTGGGGTTTAATGAAGAAGTTTAGGAAAATCATTCACACAGCAAGACAAGATAATGAAGAAGGATTTGCCAGCGTGCTTGATGAATAAGTGAAAGGACTTAGTAAAGGCCATCCAAGATGGACTAACAAGAAAGAAGAAATTGGAATAACTTATTGAGCCATCTACAGAGACAGGTAAAGGTGGGGGAACAAAGAAATAAACAAAGAAAGAAAAAAGAATTATTGAGAAACTAAAGCAGATCCAGCAATGTGGACCATATCAATATTTGTCAAAATGTTTTAAATTGAACAAATATAAAAGGACAAAGTCAAACTCATGGAATATTATCTTGGAGGGATCAGAGTGTTAAAATCATCTGCATGAGGACCAATGCATTAAAATCTCACCAGCAACATTTGGATAAATTAAAAAAAAAATAATTGACAACAATGTTTTTATAAAAGCTTTTGTCAAAAAAAAAAAGCAAAACAAAACAAAACAACAACAACAAAAAAAAACCTTCCAAAATCATTGGATTGGCATAGTCTGCTACTGACACTCAACAATTGATACCATCAGAGACGGAAGATGGCGGTGAATAGAGTGCATCACCCCCGTGTACCGCGTCACTGTGCAGGTGAATAACGAGTTAGAACAGCCAAAAGCTATCTTGTTAGGAATTTCCAGCAAAATTGGGGTGCACCGAAACCTAGAGGAAGGATTTCCATTGTCAGAGGATCAGTTACTGGGGTTCAATCGAGAGTGAACCATGCACCCGGAGATTCAGGCTGTTTGATCAGCAGCCAGCCCCACTGCGAGAGACTGCAGCGTGCCGGGAAACGGCGTGCCAGCAACTCAGAGGAACGGTAGTGCAGATTCTGTGGGGTCCTGCCGGCTGTGCCCTCACTGTGCTCCAGGCTGAGTTCTGGGTTTGAGACGGGGGAAGGAAGTGGTCCAGTTCTGTCCTCCACATGCGACAGCCCACTGAGGAAGCCAGTGGCCACCATCTTGGAAAGCTGACGTCACCATCACCAGTTTTCGACGGACTGCAGCACATTCAGCGATAGAACAGGTTTGTGGCACTTAGCACATCTCCCATACAGCGGGAAAATGCATGAAATCTCTCCCCGGCTTTCCGGGGAAGTGATTAACAGAGTGAGTGTGAATAGAGGCGTGGGGAAAGGGAAAGGCACCTGACCTCCAACTCCCCCATCCCACCAGCCGCAAAAACGAAACCTGTATGGCCAGCTCTGGAAGGAGGGGCTAGCAGACAGAATCAAAACAATAGGGGCCGGTTAATCAAAACAATAGCCGTGCTCCACATCCAGGAAACTGCAGGCCCAGAGTGTAGCTTGCACTGCTGAGAGGTATCACACTGTGAAAGGCCTGGCTGGCAAGAGAAGCAAGGAGACTAAAGACCAGGAATAAACCTAAGCTAGAGGGTTTTGAGAGACACTAGGGGATGGAGGAGGGAGTGGCCTCACATGGATTGTTTCCTACAGCTGGAGGGCAAACTCTTGGCCCGGAAAGCACAGCACCACCTACTGGAAGCAAAGAAACTAGAAGCCTAACAATGCCTTTATTTTTTTTCTTTCTTTTTAAATTTTTTAATTTTTTTAATTTTAATTTCTTTTTTAATTATTTTTTTAATTGTAATTTTTATTTTACTGCATTTTATTATTTTTTATCATTTCTTTTTCTTTTCTATTCTTTTCTCTTTCTTTCTTCTCTCCCTCTCTCTTTCTTGGTTTGCTTCCTTACCTTTTCCCCATCTTTCCTCTTAAGCATGACCACCCAGATTACGTACAACTTATTAAATGCAAATAGATGAATACTACAAATCGGTCTATAGTCCGCCTAAGCCCTTAACTACCCCCAAGTACTCCTGTCTATTCTCTTGTTAATACCCGGCTGTATTTGAACAACCCCCCAAAGAAGCTAACATATACTAACCTCCATACCATCAAGTTGCCTGACCTCAACATAAAATCCTAAATTCAAACCTCAATTCTCTATATGCCATCAAAATCTGTAGGCCTTTAATGAAACTATTGAATTTACCTTAAATCACAATTAAATCCAACATCTCTAAACATTGTCTCCCAACACAAAGGAAAGATATTGGAACTATAAAAACCAAAACAAATTTAAAGGAGAAAACAGAAACACAGCAGTCAAACAGAGTTGGAAAGTAACGTGAGCACCATGAAAAAACAAGGGAAAAAAGGATTACAAACAATGCAGTACAACTTAAATTCACAGGAGAACCTAGAGGCATCAGAAAAATGGACATAGAAAGAACTCAAGGCATACCTAACTTAGATGGAACAGAATCTTAGAGAAGACATTAGACAGAAAGTCCAAACAATAAAAGTATACTTTGAAAATGAATTACATAAGCAAATTCAAAGGGCAAAGAATGAGCTCTACCAGGAGATAGAGATTTTAAAAAAATCAAACAGTAATCCTAGAAATGCAGGAAACCATAAACCAAATTAAAAACTCAAACGAGAATATTACAAATAGACTAGATCAAATAGAAGTCAGAACATCAGATAATGAAGACAAAGTTTATCAACTTGAAAAGAATATAGTCAACACAGAAAGGATCCTAAGAAATCATGAGCAATCCATCCAAGAGATATGAGATGTCATAAAAAAAACCAAACTTGAGAGTCATTGGAATAGAAGAAGGTGTAGAGGTTCAAACCAAATGAATGAACAATCTATTGAATGAAATAATCTTAGAAAACTTCCCAGATATGAAAGATGGAATGGATTGCCAAATCCTGGAAACCTACAGGACCCCAAACGTACAAAACTGTAATAGACCAACTCCAAGACACATAATTATGAAGATATCCAACATACAGAACAAAGAGAGAATATTAAAAGCTACGAGAGAAAGGAGGCAGATTGCATTCAGGGGTAAACCAATTAGGTTAACGGCTGATTTTTCATCACAGACGTTGAAAGCGAGAAGATCTTGGAACAACGTATTTCAAACTCTGAAAAATAATGGATTCCAACCAAGAATACTGTATCCAGCAAAATTAAGCTTCAGATTTGACAATGAAATTAAAATATTTCACGATAAACAAAAGTTAAAAGAATTCGCAGCCAGAAAACCAGCACTGCAAGGCATTTTGAGCAAAACACTACAAGAAGAGGAATGAAAAACAGCACCCAAAACTAACAGTGGGAGGTAACTCAGTAAAGGGAAGAAAAAAAATAACCAAAAAGGAAAAACTAGCCATATTAAAATAAATAAGTAAATAAGCATGACTGGAAGTACAAACCATATATCAATAGTAATCTTAAACATTAATGGCTTAAATTCACCAATCAAGAGACATAGGCTAGTAACCTGGATTAAAAAAACAAATCCAACAATATGCTGCCTTCAGGAGACTCATATGATAGGAAAAGACATACACAGGCAGAAGGTGAAAGGTTGGGAAAAATCATACCACTCACATGGTCCTTGGAAGCAAGCAGGAGTGGCCATACTCATTTCGAATAAAATCAACTTCAAACCTAAGTTAATCAAAAGGGATAAAGAAGGACACTATATACTGTTAAAAGGAACCATCCACCAACAAGACATAACAATTATCAATATGTATGCACCAAACAATGTTGCTGCAATGTTCATAAAACAAACTCTCCTCAAGTTCAAGAGTCAAATAGACCACAACACAGTAATTATGGGTGACTTCAACACACCGCTCTCTCCATTGGTCAGATCCTCCAGACAAAAGCTGAATAAAGGAACTATAGAACTCAATAACACAATCAATAACCTAGACTTAACCGACATATATAGAATATATCAACCATCATCAAGTGGATACACGTTCTTCTCAGCAGCACATGGATCCTTCTCAAAGATAGACCATATATTATGCCATAGGGCAACCCTCAGTAAATATAAAGGTGTGGAGATAATGTCATGCATCTTATCTGATCATAATGGAATGAAACTGGAAATCAATGATCTTGAAGGAAGGAAAAATCGTGCATCACCTGGAAAATGAACAATATGTTACTGAATGATCAATGGGTTACAGAAGACATAAAGGAGGAAATCAAAAAATTCTTAGGGATAAATGAAAATACAGACACAACATATTGGAATCTATGGGACACAATGAAAGCAGTTTTAAGAGGGAAATTCATTGCCTAGAGGTCATTCCTCCAAAAAAGAAAAAAATCAACAAATAAATGAACTCACACTTCATCTCAAAACCCTAGAAAAGGAAGAGCAAAACAACAGCAAAGGTAGTAGAAGGCAAGAAATAATCAAAATCAGAGCAGAAATCAACGAAATCAAAACAAAAAAAAAAACATTGAAAAAATTGATAAAACTAAAAGTTGGTTCTTCGAAAAAATAAATAAGATCGATAGACCCTTAGCCATGCTAATGAAGAGAAGAAGAGAGAGAACTCAAATTACTAACATACGGGATGAAAAAGGCAATATCACAATGGACACTACAGAAATACAGAAGATAATTAGGAATTCTTTTGAAAACCTACGTTCCAATAAAATAGAAGATAGTGAAGATATCAATAAATTTCTTAAGTCATATGATTTGCCCAGATTGAGTCAGGAAGATACACACAATTTAAACAGACCAATAACAAAGGAGGAAATAGAAGAAGCGATCAAAAGACTACCAACCAAGAAAAGCCCTGGACCGGATGGATATACAGCGGAGTTTTACAAAACCTTCAAAGAAGAATTAATACCAATACTTTTCAAGTTATTTCAAGAAATAGAAAAAGAAGGAGCTCTTCCAAATTCATTCTATGAGGCCAACATCATCCTGATCCTGAAACCAGACAAAGACACTTCAAAGAAAGAAAACTACAGACCAATATCTCTAATGAACCTAGATGTAAAAATCTTCAATAAAATCCTGGCGAATCGAATACAAAAGCATATCAAAAAAATTGTGCACCATGATCAAGTAGGATTCATCCCTGGGATGCAAGGCTGGTTCAATATACAGAAATCAATAAATGTTATTCACCACATCAATAGACTTAAAGATAAGAACCACATGATCATCTCGATAGATGCAGAAAAAGCATTCGACAAAGTACAGCATCCTTTTATGTTCAAAACACTAGAAAAACTAGGGATAACAGGAACTTACCTTAACATTGTAAAAGCTATATATGCTAAGCCTCAGGCTAGCATCATCCTGAATGGAGAAAAACTGAAGGCATTTCCTCTAAAAACTGGAACAAGACAGGGATGCCCTCTCTCACCACTTGTATTCAATTTAGTTCTCGAAATACTGGCCAGAGCAATTAGACAGACAAAAGAAATTAAAGGCATTAAGATAGGAAAAGAAGAACTTAAATTATCACTATTTGCAGATGATATGAACCTATACCTAGAAGACCCAAAAGGGTCTACAAAGAAACTACTAGAGCTAATAAATGAATTCAGCAAAGTGGCAGGATAGAAAATCAACATGCATAAATCAAAGGCATTCCTGTATATCAGTGACAAATCTTCTGAAATGGAAATGAGGACAACCACCCCAATCACAATATCCTAAAAAAAAATAAAATACTTGGGAATCAACCTAACAAATGAGGTGAAAGATTTATACAATGAAAATTACAGAACCCTAAAGAGAGAAATAGAAGAAGACCTTAGAAGATGGAAAAATATACCCTGTTCATGGATAGGAAGAACTAACATCATCAAAATGGTAATATTACCCAAAGTTCTCTATAGGTTTAATGCAATGCCAATCAAAATCCCAATGGCATTTCTTGTAGAAATAGATAAAGCAATCATGAAATTCATATGGAAAAACAAAAGACCCAGAATAGCAAAAGCAATTCTAAGCAGGAAGTGTGAATCAGGCGGTATAGCAATACCAGATTTCAAACTATATTACAGAGCAATAGTAACAAAAACAGCATGGTACTGGTACCAAAACAGGTGGGTGGACCAATGGTACAGAATAGAGGACACAGAGACCAATCCACAAAACTACAACTTTCTTATATTTGATAATGGGGCTAAAAGCATGCAATGGAGGAAGGATAGCATCTTTAACAAATGGTGCTGGGAAAACTGGAAATCCATATGCAACAAAATGAAACTGAATCTCTTTCTCTCGCCATGCACAAAAGTTAACTCAAAATGGATCAAAGAGCTTGATATCAAATCAGAGACTCTGCGCCTGATAGAAGTAAAAGTTGGCTCTGACCTACATATTGTGGGGCCAGGCTCCAAATTCCTTAATAGAACACCCATAGCACAAGAGTTAATAACTAGAATCAACAAATGGGACTTACTCAAACTAAAAAGATTTTTCTCAGCAAGAGAAACAATAAGAGAGGTAAATAGGGAACCTACATCCTGGGAACAAATTTTTACTCCACACACTTCAGATAGAGCCCTAATATCTAGAGTATACAAAGAACTCAAAAAATTAAACAATATGATAACAAATAATCCAAACAACAAATGGGCCAAAGACCTGAACAGACGCTTCTCGGAGGAGGACATACAATCAATCAACAAGTACATGAAAAAATGCTCACCATCTCTAGCAGTAGAGAAATGTAAATCAAAACCACCCTAAGATACCATCTTACTCCAGTAAGATTAGCAGCCATTATGAAGTCAAACAACAACAATTGCTGGAGAGGATGTGGGGAAAGCGGTAATCTTGTACATGCTAGTGGGAATGCAAATTGGTGTGGCCAATTTGGAAAGCAGTATGGATATTCCTGGGAAACCTGGGAATGGAACCACCATTTGACCCAGCCATTGCCCTTCTCGGACTATTCCCTGAAGACCTTAAAAGAGCGCACTACAGGGATACTGCCACATCGATGTTCATAGCAGCACAATTCACAAAAGCTAGACTGTGGAACCAACCCAGATGCCCTTCAATAGATGAATGGATAAAAAAAAAAATGTGGCATTTATACACAATGGAATATTACGCAGCGCTAAAAAATGACAAAATCATGGAATTTGCAGGGAAATGGATGGCATTAGAGCAGATTATGCTAAGTGAAGGTAGCCAATCCCTAAAAAACAAATGCCAAATATCTTCTTTGATATAATGAGAGCAACTAAGAACAGAGCAGGGAGGAAGAGCAAGAGGAAAAGATTAACATTAAACAGAGACATGAGGTGGGAGGGAAAGGGAGAGAAAAGGGAAATTGCATGTAAATGGAAGGAGACCCTCATTGTTATACAAAATTACATATAAGAGGTTGTGGGGGGAAAGGGGAAAAAAAACAAGGCAGAGAATTAAATTACAGCAGATGGGGTAGAGAGAGAAGATGGGAGGGGAGGGGAGGGGGGATAGTAGAGGATAGGAAAGGTAGCAGAATACAACAATTACTAATGTGGCATTATGTAAAAATGTGGATGTGTAACCGATGTGATTCTGCAATCTGGATATGGGGTAAAAATTGGAGTTCATAACCCACTTGAATCTAAAGTATGAAATATGATATGTCAAGAGCTTTGTAATGTTTTGAGCAACCATTAAAAAAAAGGATACCATCAAGGCTTGATGACCCAGGTAGAAAGAAGCCAGTGTCTTCTTTCTAATGTGTCATCAGGTCAATACTAACCCAGAAGGATATAAAAATACCTCTGTCATTCACCTCCTCTCCTTTATGTCAGCATTATTATATCATAGATTCACAAGAGGAAGGGTTAGCACAGTAAGATAAGATATTTTGAGGGAACGAAACCATGCACTCATATGTTTTATCCCAGTACATTAATATAATTTTTTATAATTGTAAATCTCTTACTATACCTAACTTATAAATGATATTTATGGTTCTATATATGTATACGAAAAATAGTACTGTATATGTGGGGTGTGGTACCTTCTATAGTTGCAGGCACCCACTAGGTGTCTTGGAACACATCTCCATGGATATGGGAGGACACCATATTCTAAACTGCCATGATGATCCACATATCATCTTTAAGAAACTATTATATGCTTACTATTTTCTTCTTACTCACGTTTTTAACAGCTGTTCCTCTGAAGGAGAAGATTGTGTGTCCTGTTTTTCCTAGAAGAAGCTTGTCACCCTTTGGAATTTATTTTACATAATCATCTTGCAATATTAGTGGGCTGAAGAAAAGCTGTGAGGTTGCAGATTATCCAGCTTTTTCTTTTTGTTAAAGACTGATTTATTTTAAAAATCATACGTATAAATAAATCAAATTTTGAATGTCATTTAAAGTTAGTAGAGAGATCAAAGTATTCATGATATGTTTGGGTTGTCCTATCTAATGAAACTATGCATGGTAACCAAGAAAAAGTTCCTGGAAAGTTTTAGCAAGACATCCCCACACATTGACTCCACATTATTTTAAGCCGGTATCCTGTATTCAGATTTTCCATATGTGTCTACAAAGGAAATCATAGTTTTTAGGTATATTTCAGAGAACTGAAGGAGATTGTCCTAAGAAAGTGTTTTGTTAGGTGTAAACACTTAACAAATGTAAACTTTAACCTATAGTCTACAGAGGAATACAAGATCTTTATTTTAAAACCCAAGTTGCATCTTCTGACTCTTGTAGTGTGCAAAGTACAGGACTTAATGCTGTCATCAGCAGCTCTCCAATATTCAAAAGATGAGAAAATAGTATTCCCATCCATGTTGTGGACTTTTGCTATGTGAATGAGGTAGTATATCTAAATGTATATTCTAAATCCAAATGTTTTCTATAAATAGATTACCTTAATAATAAATAATGTTGATAATAATGATGTTATAATGACTGATGATTCATCATGATGGGCAACTGTCTGAATTAGAAATAGGAAATATAACTAAAACTGGTAAAGATTTTATGATATCAAAATGTATAAAAAAGTAAAGATTCATCAGAAGATCATTACACACATTCATTCTTAGTAACATTGGATAAATGAAATATAGAGACAAATTCAATATTAAAATTATGTACCATTAAATATTGATGCTTTAGGGCTGGGGATGTGGCTCAAGTGGTAGAGCGCTCGCCTGGCATGCGTGCGGCCCGGGTTCGATCCTCAGCACCACATACAAACAAAGATGTTGTGTCCGCCAAAAACTAAAAAAAAATAATGAATATTAAAAAATTCTTTCTCTCTCTCTCTCTCTCTCTCTCTCTCTCTCTCTCTCTCTCTCTCTTTCACTCTCTCTTTAAAAAAAATAATAAATAAATAAATATTGTTGCTTTAATATAATATACCTCCAAAACTGTTTTTTATCAAATTATCTTTTTAATTTAATAAAGAAAAATTCGTTGTTATATGATTTCCTATTTTGTATTTGTTCTCTAACTTTCCAAAGACATGCTCTATAATTACTACTCTGAATGAATTAGCCATATTTTTCCTCTGCACAAGTTAAATTTTGTTTTTTGTAAATATTTTTATTGTTGAGTTATATTCATACCTAATAGTAGGCTTCTTTGTTATATATTTGTACCTGAACAAAGCAGATACAAATTATTTATTCTATTTTATTTCTCCTAAACTTAGTTTTAAAATGTCTAGCTAACTTGTCTTAAATACCTCCCTGATAAAGAGGCTGACATCTACTCCTTGTTCTCTATCTCAGGACTTTATTTTAGGAAAAATATAATAGTGCAGCACAAGTTTTGGTTATGAATATTTAACAGAATAAATAAGATATATTAGGCATAGTAAAAGTATAATAGCTCACAGAGAAATGATTAATTTTGTATTTTATTTATTCATTGTCATAGCAAAGAATTACTCTTTAAATAAGTGACAGATTTGAAATAAGTTGACATAAGCAATTTTATGTATCCAGTGAAATATAATCAAGGAATTTGTTTCCTCAAATATAATAAATCCTTATTTCCTTTGTGAAAAAATGATATGTCTGCTGTTTACTTGACATGACATCCAACTTAATTTGACTTTGCAGAATCCCCCCAATTATTTATTCATTCATATTTGTAAACTGCATCCAAGCAATAAACCCATGCATATGGCATCCCAAAAGAACCTTGAGCTGACAGTGAGACTTTAAACAGAAAAATTAAGCTTGCATTGTACTTATTTGCAGTTTCAGCTTTTGCCAAAATAGACAATTATTGAAATGGAACATCATTTATCATACTTAGCAAGTAAAAGATGAATTTGAATTGGTAGTAGTATAGACAGTCTAACTTATGATATAAAAGTATATTTAAGATAGGCAGTAGATCAAAAATTATAATTTGGCCAAACCACAAATTGCATTACACAACTTAACTATTTTCTTTTGATCTGGTCATCAATATGTCTATCATTTACTTTTTATTTTATTGAGCTCTAATTGGATTGAAAGCTAATCATGAATTTGATTTATAACCTATATTTACATATATGGTTACAGATAATTATCTAAATGATATATAAATTGTATAGGACAGATATTTTTGTTCCTATTTTTCTTAAGTGAACACCAAGACTCAGATACATACTAGTTTGTGCAAGGTGAACTGTTAACTAAACAGAGTTCAATTAATTTCCACTTGTTCCGATTTCAAATATTTTCAAATTCTTTTTTTTTTTCATTCTCATAGTCAGTTGTCAGTATTCAATGGTTTTCCATTTAGCAATAAAATAGTTAAAAAAAATAGAAACCCCCAAATCAAATAAGTCTGCTTTGGCTCTTCCTATTGATTTGTATAGCTCTTTCTGTTTTTAAAATACAAGCTGAGAGAGAGAGAGAGAGAGAGAGAGAGAGAGAGAGAGAGAGAGAGAGATGCTCAATTGGTTCACTTCTTCACCTTCCAGTTCCTCTTCAAGCCTCTAAATAGCAGTACCACTCCAGTAATTTTCTAATTTCCAAACACTTCTCTTCAGGCTCTATCACTTGACTTTTGTGCACATTTCACATTTCTCCATCTCTTCCTCTTGAAAACTTTTCCTTGGCCTCTTGTTCACCACAGTGCTTCCATAGCTGTCCTTGACACTTCAATTTTCACATTACATGTTCCCTATAAATTATATCTTCCATTTCTATGTCAACAGCTACCATTTGTAAATTAACGACTCAGTGGCAGAAATAATTAACTAAAATCCATGATCCCCTGACCTAACAGACTTGTCACTAAGATACAGATGGTTGTCTCAATTTTATTTCGTAGTTAGATGAGAAGCACTGACAATGTTCTGTGAGCTCAGGTAGTGGGTCCTTGGCTTATTTAGTTGGGCCTTCTATCCATATTATATTCTTTAGAATCACCTTTCGATACCTCTGAGTCTACCTCCATCCTCCTGGCAAATGTCTACTTGGCTATTGAGAGTCAGGTAGAAAATATCTTTCTAATAAGTACTGTTATTGTCACTATCAAATTTGCAGAAACATCTGTCCTGTTTACTATTATACATTTGCAGGAAGCCATCTATGAATTACAAGAGGGTCTTCTCTCAGTATGGTAGCCAGGGAGATTTAGGTTTGGCATTGTGAACTGTCCATGGCTCTCCCACGTCAACAGATTGCTTAATGCACGTGACATTTATTTCCACTCTACTAGGAAGATCCCTCATAGTAGCTCCGGAAATGGCCATAACCTGTTGGGAACTGGAAAGCCCACCTTTAACTTTTTGGAGAAGGGCCTTCTATGGAAGGCCTTTGATATTTCCCGATATAAATAAAGCAGTTGCGGGCTCCATTTTGCCAGAGTCTAGAAGCTGGATCCCTCTGATCGGGCTTGTCCATCCTGCCCCCGCTTTTGAAACTAGTTTCTGTGTCCCTTGGTTTTTTCGTTGTTCTCTTTTTCCTAGTTTTTATTTCTCAGCCAGCCCATTCCACCGAGGGGAATCCCATTTCTACCAACCACACGTGATGCAGGCAAGATATATTGTCACATTCTAGACTATAGATCTTTCGTTTTTATTTTATTTTTTAAACTGGGATTAAATCCATGGATGCTTTACCACTGAGCTACTTCCACACCCTCCCCACCTTTTTATTAAAGACAGGATTTCCCTAAATTGCTTAGGACCTCACTAAATTGCTGAAGCTGGTCTTGAGCTTGCAATCCTCCTGCCTGGGCCTCCAAAAGTCACTGGAATCACAGTCCAGTGCCACCATGCCCAGCTTGACTATGGGCCTTTCAAAGTCAAATACCATATATTACTTAATGTTTCATCCTCAACATCTGGAAAAGTATTTAGTACATACTAAACATAAGACACTACTTTGTTATAGCAATGAATGCTATCTGAACACTATTTCTGGCACTACAGTGTGGGCTCTCTAAGGAAACTAAGCAAAATTGTTATGTGGTCAGTTATGCTTTTTCAATAATGTCCCCTTCCCCCAATGTCCCAACTCACTTAAAATGACATGAAAACTTTTATCCATTCACAATATAGAAAGAATCCCTAATTTTGACATCTTTCGAATCAGAGTTTCAAAATTTTATTAAGAGCAAGTGATTAACAATGTTGGAAAAAAATGCAGTAGAGAATTGACAAATCACACATGCTGCTGTTTCTATCTACAAAAGACAAACACATTCATAGGTAGAAACAGAGAGTGGTTTCTTCATCACTGCTTGTCATAATTCACACTTGTGGTTATATATACCTTTACCTACTTTATTTCCAAGCATTTTTCAGGAGCAATGTATAGAAAAGAACCAGTTAATTAAGTAAAAAGAAGAAATTCAGTCATCATGGCAGTCAATGCATATTCAAGGAAGAAACAATTCTTCTCAATCCCTTCAAATCCTAATACATTTCTTACTGGGTCAATCCATATGATCAATTGTTTTATTTTCTCTTGTATATTTTTTATTATAATTCCATCATTGTTTTTGAAACAATTACCATCAACTATGATTTCATAATAAGTTGCAGTGATTTTTTTTAACCAGTGAAGTGCAATCAAATTCACTCATTCTGTTTATTGCTAAATATATACAACTATCTACCTACCTATCTATTCACTCACATGCACACACACATACACACAACACACACACGTGCATACACACAAACACACACACACATACCACTCATGCAGAATACATACAAAGGCATAGTGCACATTAAAAATCAATTCTCTAAAAGCTCTTGATAACTGCCTTCTTAGTTACCCATTTTGGATGAGATGGTTAAGCATCCTGAGAACAAAGTCTCTGCAGTTTTAAATATGGCAATGTGATTTTATTTCCAACAGATACTGGAACTTATTTGAGCTTTTTAAATAGTAATGGGTTTAGATGGAGTGGCTAAAATTGTGTTTACCTCTTCACTTCTCAGAGTTATCATTTTGGGATGATTTATCTTGCTGCTAATTCTAATTCAATTTGGGTGAGAATACTCCAGGTGAGCATACTCTTTGAATTATTGCCCCCCCTTGAAAGTACTCTTCCCTACATTAAAAAAAATCATATTTCGGTGGAAGCCTACAAATTATACTTGGTTTAAAAACATATTTATATTTTAATATTTTGTGCTATTATTCATTCCTGATGAAAAATAGATATGAGAGTCATGAATGTTTAAAATTTACTGTATTAAACACAAGTTACAGAATATAATTTTAAGTGGGAAGTTGACAGTTACATTAGTACTGTTAAGATCAGCTGATAAAATGACATAAACTGTGGGTGACTGACTTCAATTTGACAAATATTTGATGTCCCTACCATTCTTGCAAAGTGTATATATACTGTCTGAGTTCATCTGAGAAGAATCCTATTTACATCTGTTTTACTACTGATTTTTTTTTCAGGTGAATAATGCATTTGTATTTTAACCACATAGAATTACTACTTATTAAAGTTGAACGAATAACTTTGGTTCTTTCATTTGCTTTTGATGCAAATAACAAGTTATGTTATTCAAACTGCCTAATAAAAATGACAATACGGGACTGGGGTTAAGGCTCAGCGGTAGAGCACTGGCTTCTCATGTGCAAGGCCCTGAGTTCTACTCTCAGCACCACATAAAAAATAAATAAAATTTAAAAAATGATAAGTTATATGTAAATAGAAATGTATGTCTTGAGTTAAGTAAGACTTTAGACAACATGCTATCTGGAAGATTAACTATGTTATCAAAAACCTCACTTATTTCTACCTTTTTATACTCCCTTTGATTTTGCCTTATCCTGTGGTGGCTACATTGAGAAGTAAAGATAATAATCAGGTATCTCTAGGATTACATCCTTCCTGATTCAAAATTAGTAAGAAAGAGATGGATAATTTCTTTCCCAACATTTCCAGAAATGTATGAGAGGTTTGCTTTGACTAAAAGATTGAGGCTTGTTTGCACAATTGAATCTACAGCTCTAGGGATCATGAAGAGCTGCCCGTACACTCAGGCTATACATAGTTCCAGGGTCAATAACTCTTGTCAAGAAACAAGATAGACTGGCTGTCTTACCAATCAGTTTTAATCACTGAAAGCAAAAAAGATCAGTTGCTAAGTCTCATAGCTAATAATGGTGATAGACACTATTATCTTCTAACAATCAAATCAGAATATAGACACTATTATCTTCTAACAATCAAATCAGAATACTGTTTACTGAGAGAAAATATGAATAGAGAATGATAGTGCCACAGATGTTCATCCATGAATAGGACTTAAGTTGAAAATAGAAATGATTTGATATTTTCTATGAATTTTTAAACAAGTTATATTCAAATAGAACAGGTGGATACTAAAATGATATTCTCTTATATAACATTCATGTTATTAACTGCAAGAGAACATGACTATATAGCCAGATAGGATTTTACTTAAGAAAACAAAGAAGGTTTGCTATATGCCCTGCTTTCTTCTTCATTGTTGATCTATATGAAGAGCAAAGCTCACAGAAGTAAATTTTGTATCTCAAGTTCCTTTTTAGGAATTCCAAATATCTTAATTTTTATTGGTTGCAAATGTCATCCTGGATGAGATTTTTAAATGCAGTTTGGAAGTTTACCTTCTAATTTGGGAAACATTGAACTTAACAATGTTTTTGTGTTCTAAAGTTTTGTTACAGAAGACCGGCTTTCTATCTCTGAGAGAGTATCTCATCCATAGCTGTGAATTTAGTTGCTATCTTTATATGGACAATTACCAAATTTATATCTCCATTACAGAATTTTTCCATGGTTTAAACATGTATTAGTTTTAAACATGCATTACATTTAATGACATATATCCAAATGTATATATGAAAAAAAACTGTTGGGATAATTTTGAATTCTTCTTTCTCAGGGATGATAGTCTTTGGCAGCCATAATCTCTAAACTTCTAATCTAAATACATGCCTATAGAGTAAATTCAACTTTCTCCACACATAACAGCATAAATGGAGAAACATATTTCTAAATTTATTGTGTTATCTCCTAGATCCTCTTGGGAACTAATAATGGAAAACTTCAGATTCAAAATAAAAGTGGTAAAATTAAACCTAATACAGCACCTAACATTCAATAAAAATTAGTTAAATTCACGTACATTTTTGCTTGATCCAGCCTTTTGTTTAATAATATTTTATATCTGAGGTGACACATTATTATTATGAAATTAAGTATATGTATAGACATATGTAACATACAACAGTATAAAGAATAAATATTGAATACTTTAATTCTGCCATCCCTAAGCACACAAGTAAAATATTTTGTTCTTTTCCTTCTACTCTTTATTTCTCTAACTATGTAAATAGAGTAATAGTTCAACATAGAGGCACTTATTCAATATGGTGTGTGAGGAGCTATCTCACTGGAAAGGAAACTAGAGTGGTACTTGAATTTTTCTGGCATCAAAACTTCACTAGTCAACCGGGCACAGAATACCTGTAGAGCTTCTAAAAACTCTCCTCTGGAAGCTTTTTATACATTCCTGTAACTGGACCAAGTGGTTTTCTCTTACCTATTCCAGGATATTGGCTTTGAATTATAATTTTATTAAAGCTGTGTTTTACAACACATATTTGAGTATTTACTCTGTGTTAAGCATTGTTCTAAAGGTTGGACAGAGAGTTATGACAAAAACACATGGTTTATAACCTTGAGGTCAGCATTAGAGACACATTGAACAGACTGATGGAAGTACAAGGTACAGGGAGCCATGGATACCATTAGTGCAAGAGCAAACCTATCTGAAATCCTGAAGTCTTCCTTAAGGAAGCTGCACATGGGTGGTGTTATTAGGCAGAGCAGCAGTGTGTGTGTAGATGGTGGGTGGATGGGAAGAGGCAGGTAGTATGTGATTTAGAAAAGGCAGTTGTGCATGCAAAGGCCTTGAAACTAGAAATTGCCCAAACAAGAAACAAAATGTGGGGGCTGCGGTTGTGGCTCAGTGGTAGAGCGCTTGCCTAGCATGCATGAGGCACTGGATTCAATCCCTAGCACCACATAAAAATAAAAACAAATAAAATAAAGGTATTGTGCCCATCTACAACAGACACACACACACACACACACACACACACACACACACACACATATATATATATATATATATATATATTTTTAAAAAAAGAAATAAAATGGGCCACTATAAGTGGAATGGGTCTTATGAGGATATAAGTAGGAGAAAAAATGATGTATCCCATTAGATAACCCTATATCATGGGCAACCTTAATAATCTAGGGCTTTACTCTAGTGAAAATAGAGAATAACTAAAGATTATTAGAGGAATGAAATATTCAATTTCTTTTTTCAAGTCTCTGAATTTATTGTGAGTGTTATGTTTAAAGTGAAAGAATGACTTAAGTTCATCAAGGCTACAAGATGACACCAGGTAAATAATGGTATCAAAAGTGGGTAGTATGGTGATGATAAAAGAAATGCAGAAATCAATGGGTTCCAGAGACATATAAAGTTGGTGCTTGGTAACTGGTTGAATCTAGAGACTAAGAGGGAGCAAAAAGTCAAATACAAATCCCATATACACCAGGATCAAGGTGTTGTTGAGCTGTTTACTGAGAGAACAAACACTGGGGCAGAAACAAAGTTGGAGGAAGGAGGGGATCATCGTTTAAATTTTGGACTATGATGTGGCCAGATAAAGGCATTAAATAGAAAAATTAAGTGCACATTTAGAGTCATGATGAAACTCTGCAATAAAGATATAAATTTGCCAATTGTCCTTATATAGGTAGCCACTGAATTCATATAAATGGATGGAGATTTGCCTTCAGAGAAAGAAAACAGACATGAAACAGAACATTAAATGACTCCAACACTTTATTATTAAAGTAGGATGAGAGAGATGTTAAAGAAGCAAAAAATGTGAAGGTGAACAAGGATTGCTTGGTTTCACTCAAGGAAAGGGAAACAAATTTTTAAGAAAAATAAAAATCTCAGAAGAGAGAATATTATCTGTTGTCTGCATGTCAATGACTTCCTTAGTAGAGATAATCACAAAATCAAAGAAAGCTTGATTTCCTTTTTTTAAAAAATAAAATTATCTCAATCAGAGAGCAATCTAAACAAATGTAAGTCAAACAAATTACAGTGTGGAGAAATGAGGGGAAAAAACATATTATCAACATGTAATTGAAAAGAAAATATAAATTTAGACTTTAAATGATGACCTAGTTTTTCTACTTTTTAGAAGCTATCCTAAAGCAAAATTCAGAAGTTCTTATGAGAAAAGAAATGCTCCAACTTCGTTGAGGTTAGAGCTAAGATAGTACGGCCTTGTAGGATTGATCTGCACAATCAGAACTTTTCTGGAGATAGAATGTAAATGCTTGAAAGTTGCCAATAAACTAGATGATATTAGCCAACAAGGAAAAAATTGGTCTGAAATAATTTGTGGCTTCTGAGAATGGTGGAGACACATCAGCACCAAAAAATGAAGGTGAAACCCAGGGCTTAAGGAAGATTCCCTAGTGACTTCCAGAGACAGAAGTGCATTTCTTCAACTCCAAGCAAGAGAGCTACAGAAGAGAGGAGCTCAGTCTTAACATCACCACTGGACTACAGGGAACCCTCTTGATTTTGTTGACATCATTTCAAGGACATATTTCCTCTTTCCCTTGCCTCCTCCAAGTCAGTGCCTGCAGATCTTAAGATATAATAGCTATTGCAGCAGGGGATGTGAGGTGCAGTAAGAAGATTGTCTTCTCTCCATGTCCACTATGGGAATCTTACGTGAAGTGAACCTGAACCAGGGGTGGAGATAAAAATTAGTGGCAAAGGAAGTTCAGGCTTCCACTTACTATATTAGACTGAATATTCAAATTCTGAAAAGGGTCTCTGCAAATGGAAGTGTCTATTATTTAAGATTGTGCAAAATGTTATAGATCTAATGATAGTTTATCCAGTGGCTGAGGAAAATCTTTCTCACTGAATAAAAATAAAAATGTGGATGTATAACCTATGTGATTCTGCAATCTGTATTTGGGGTAAAAATGGGAGTTCATAACCCACTTGAATCTAATGTATGAAATATGATAAGTCAAGAGCTTTTTAATGTTTTGAACAACCAATAAAAAAAAGAAAAAAAAAATAAGGGAGTTACAGAAAAAATAAAATGATATTATGGTGGTAGAATTCATATCATTCAACACGGCACATAAATCCAATATATAGAAACTGGAAGGAAAGGAACTAAAGCATTTAGTAATTCATATTTCAGTATGGGGTTATTGGTGATTTTGTTGATATCTCTGACTTTATATTCAAGTTGTATTTGGGGAGTATTTCCCTCATATTTTATAACTGAAAATAAAATAATTTTTAAAAATCTACCTTAGATTATTATATTTTAATAAATCACAATTTATGGAATCAATATATTTACAATAACAAAATTAATTTATATCTATTTAAAAGACATATTGTTACACCAGAGGATGGTCAGCATTAAGGAGAAAGATGAGAAATTCAAAATGAATCAGGTTTACTATTCTTGTTGAAATATATGGTAAATAAGGAATAAAAAAAGAAAACTAGATCAATAATTAATTTTATTACTATTAATCTTCATGTAAGTAGCTTTTAGTTATCATATAATCATATAATGTTTAAAATTTGAGTGTTATCCCCAATTTGAAATATTAGACACCCAAAGTGGTTAAATTTGTAACAGGTCAAAGCTGGTAATAAGAACCAAAAGAGATTTATGACACTAATTTCTGTGTTATATGTAATTTCTCCAACATCAATAGTCTTTTCTACAAAGATCCAATCACTATTAGACATTTAAAATCCATTTAACCCCCTTATATTACTCCTTTAGAGTAATTGTGCAATTAAGGTAAGAAATAGAGCTTCCCAATTTGAAATCTGACTAATGTCATTGACATCTACAGAAATAGTATTGGCTTCTTTATTCTGTCATTTACTAAATATATTAACTCTGCAAAACAAAAACAAAAATAAAAGAGGAAGAAAGAAGAATAACACTTTTTAATTTATGGAATCAATGACACCATAGATATCATGGCACATGATATTCTCATCCAAGTTCATTTCTCTTTTTGGTCAAATAGATACACTATGATTTTACTGATGTCATAAAACATTTCTTTGTATTACTTTTGTATTTTATGTAAATATTTTATTCAATAACTATATAACATTTTGTACAGGAGGCAATCTATTCCTCGACGTAGTAGATGAATGAGTTAATGAGCAAATGAAATGTCTGATTGGTTAATCAACTAGCATAGTCAACAGCTGAGGCCATCGTGTTCAGTGAAGTAAGCAGGGAGTTAGGGCCCACCCATCATCATGAGGATGAACACTTTTATGCTGCCTCTACTTAAAGATACACACTTTGAAACACCAATAGAAGTAGCGGGCATTGTGGTGCACTCATGGAAGACCAGCTATCCCAGAGGCTAAGGTAGTAGAACCACAAGTTCCAGCCAAACCTGGGCAACTTAGTGAGACCCTGTTTCAAAACATACAATCAATCAAAGGGGCTAGAAATGTAGTTCGGAGGTTGAACCTGGGTTCAATTTCCATTGCAGAAATAAGAAATAAGAAGAAGAAAAAAGGGAAGAGGAAGCAGAAAAAAATGGTGGTGTAAAGGGAGGAGGAAGAGGGGAGGAGGGAGAAGAAGAAAAAGGAAGAGGGGAAAAGAGGAGATGAATTAGAAAGGAGAAGGAGGAAGTGGTGGTGGTGGTGGTGGAAGGGAAAGTGGAAGAGGAAGAAGAAGTAGATTAGAAGAAAGGAAACTCACAGAAGAAAGACAAAATAGTCACTCAGAACTTTATTGGGCATGGGAAGGAAGATGAAGTGAAAGAAGGTCTGGGTAGGAAAAAGAATTCCAGGCTAGCACTGAAAATGACTTTTAACTGGAACGTAAAGGGGTTCACTTTTGATTTAGACAGGGTAAAATAAGAATAGTTACTGAAGAAATGGCATGACTAAAAATGGCCCTGCCTAGGTGGGCAATGAAGACTGCAACAATCCATTGGCTACACTGAGAGGCCAGCTACTATGCTGAAAGCACAGGAGGGCATAAGAGCTTGAGATTTCTGAAATGTTAACCCAAAGCCTCTGCACATTTCTTAATAAGAAATAAAAAAAAATTATTTCTATTCTGTTAGGAGAGAAATGATCAGAAGGGTATGAAAAAAGCAAAAGTTTAAGAGGGTTGCTTTGTGCTATCTATGCTTTTTAAGTGATAAAAATCGTGAGGGAGTTTTGCATTGCATTCATTAAGGTACACAGATAAAACAGTGATTCTCAACATATTATGTGCAACGTGTGCCCCATTTTAGTATTAAAAAATCAGTGTGCTTAGAGGAATATCACTTGATCTAAAATATCACCAGAGTATTCACAATCTCATACAGTTATCCTGTACAATTGGCCATTTCTGAGGTCTGTGAAATCACACCATCATGGTTTTCTTCCACACAATTAGGGAACAAAGTCCTCATACCTCTTTCTGTACTGTCCATTTGATGTTTTACTCTATGGTAATTCTCAGATGCACAAGTGGTTCCTAGGCTGTGGTATGTCTGATGTCCACTCATCAATGAGAATTGCTATGAAATTGCTATGAAAATATATTTTCTTAGTTGTTACAGAAACATATATCTTTTTTAAATTTTCAATTGGTTCTTTTTATTTACACATAACAATAGAATTTATTTTTACATAATTATAAAAGCATGAAATAGAATTTGTTCTAATTCAGTCCCCAATGCTTCCTCTTCCTTCCTCCCACCCTCTGTTCCTACCCTCTACTCTATGGGTCTGTCTGCTATTTACTTATAGTTTTGTTTTCTTAATTAGTACCTAGTGGATGTACACTGTAGTATATTTATATTAGTATGTAGGAATTTTATGACAGATTCATTCCACTTTTTTTCCCTATCCTATTCTTCCTCTCTTCCCTTAATTTCCCTTTTCTTTTCCATTGATTTTTCTTCTATTCTTTTTTTAATTCCCCCTCCTTATTTTGAATTAGCTTCCACATATCAGTGAAAACATATGACATTTAGCTTTTGGGGACCGGCTTATTTTACTTAGCAATTATAGTTTCTGGTTTCATCCATTTAGCAGCAAATGTCTCAAAGGCATTCTTCTTTATGGTTGAGTAATGCTCCATTGTGTATGTATAACACCTTTTCTTTATTTGTTAATCTGTTGAAGGACACCTAGGTTGGCTCCATAGCTTAACTACTGTGAATTATGCTGCTATAAACATTGATGAGGCTGTGTCACTGTAGTATACTGAGTTTAGATCCTTTGGATATATACCAAGGAGTGGGATAAGTGGGTCAAGTGGTGGTTCCATTACTAGTTCAAAAACACATTTCATTTGTTGGTCAAAATTTGGTGGCAATAGCTATACAAAATTTTGTGATAAACTGTGTACCTACATCATGCTGGATATATTCCTTTAAGATTAATATGCATGTACATATATAGAGAAAAATGTTTTCACATGTAGAGACAGAGCATATATACAGAGTATTTCTTAATATTCCACAGTGCACACTCACACCAGGAATGGAAGACATCTATTGATATAACATCTTTGACACAACAAGGGAAAGAAATTATGTCCTTTGTTAGGAAACTCATCCTTAGAAACACAAATTATAACTTTGGGAGGCTTTTCTTAAATTTATGTGGGATATTGTGATTTTGATTCACAAAGCATTTTTAAAAGATTTGATTCATGTTAACAAGAGAAGTAACTATTTTAAAGCACACAGACCTTAAAGCTAGATAGGTTTTGGTTTGACCCTTGGTTCTCTGTTTGTAGCTGAGTGTCTTGGAGCCAGTTAATAACCAGTTAGAGCCTTAGGTACATCAGTTACAAAAGAAGGGAAATCATAATGGCATATCATAATTATGTGACAGTTATAAATAAAATACATGACAATTTCATTGATCTGTGAAGAGTAAGAGGTAAACCTTAATACTTTACTCATTGAGAAGATTTCTTCTAACCTTTTGGTGTTTAAACCTCAGTAACAACCTCAGGTTCTGGCTAGGTATCAAACAGCCCCAGAAGAAGCAATGGTCTTGGATATTTGATTGTATACATGAGGTATAGAGCATTTAGCTCAGAGACATAAGAACACTTTACTGAAACAAGTTCAATTACTTTGTGGAATGTGTTTTCTTTTTTCTAACCCCTTAAGAAAGAAACAGATCACTAAACAGAAAGAGGATTTTAAGATTATGCAGTAAAATTGGTTGCTCATTTCCATATTTCATTTGAATTTCAGCTGAAGGATGATTAAAGTTTTCCTTCTAAGAGCAAACTGTTTTTACTTTTAATGTACCCTCCACATAACCCTTTAAAATTATTGAGCAGAAAAATATGAACTACTTCCACTTGACTCTTTAGTTATATCATTAATTTTTCAGTCAAGAAAAATCTAATTTTCTTCTACTTTGCTGAAATTAGTTTAAGAGCTATTGTCTCACATCAAAAATAGGAATGACTTCACAGAGCTAATTTTTTAAAATTATTATTGTTATGGCAAGAGTTTCAAAGTCATAAATATTTATGCAGGGCAAATCACGTTTTCTCAAAGCTTCAATATATTCTTTAACAAATGAAATTTAAGACTTTAAGTTTGTTCCTCCAATGCTATGATTAAATAGACCATTTGAGCCAGTGGTGAACTTTTATATATTTGTTAAGAAATGAAAATCAGATATTTCTATGTTATTCTAATTTATGAGATAAACTTTATTTTGCCATCTTCTAGTCAGATATCATTTTAATTGTCTTCTCAGTATCATAGAAAACTATTTCCTCCAACATGAAGTGCAAGGAATGAATATCTAAAAGTGCTCAGGATAGTTTCTGAAATTATAATCTCTGTTACCTGAAAACCTAGTTTAATATCAGATTGGAGGTCTTAATAACCTTATACTTTGGCTAAGATGATAAAACTATTCTAACATTTTGCTCACATGAAATATGGAAATAATTATATTAAAATCAAATTTATTTTTTCCTAATTCATAAGGTATTATCAATTATGATCTGCTTGCACTTCAGCCAACAATAATCTTATCCCACAGATTTTACACTACGCCAATTAAATGGAGAATATGATGATTTAAACAATACCTCTTATTGAAATGTTTATAACATAGTTCTTCTTTGTGCATATGAAGCAATAAACTTCAAGATTAGGTAAGACCTTTGATCAAAAAGAATAAATCTGGAAGCATCACAATACCTGCTCTCAGAACATACTTCAAAGCTATAATAACCAAAACAACATTGTATATCAAAAAAACAAAAATGCTACAACAGTAAAAACCAGACATATAGACCAAGGTAACAGAACTGATAGCCTAGAAGTAATCCATACATCTACAGGGACTAGACATTGAGGACAGAACAGAATTTTTAATAAATGGGTGCTGGGAAGATTGGATATCTATATGTAGAAGAATGAAACTAAACCCCTGTGTATCACAATAAACAGAAGTCAATTCAAAATCAAATAAGTATATAAATAAAAACCAAAAATTAGAAAACTATTAGGAAAAAATACAGAAGACATGATATGTGACATCAGATTGGAAAATAATTTTTTGGATAAGACCTTTAAAGTAAGGAAAAAACAAAAGCGAAAACAGATAAATGGGCTTCCATCAAACTTAAAGTCTCTTCACAGCAAAGCAATCAACCAACAACAAAGAGACCACCCAGTAAGTGGGAGAAAAGTTTTATAAAGTATTCATTTGACAAGTGTTCCATGCTCAGAATATATTAAGAAATCAAGAATCTTAATATCAAAAGTATTTCAAAATTAAAATTAAAAATAGGCAAAAGCTGGGGCTGGGGTTGTAGCTCAATGGTAGACTGTTTGCCTAGCATGTGTGAGGCACTGGGTTCAATCCTCAGCACCACATAAAAATAAAATAAAGGTATTGTGTCCATCAACAACTAAAAAATATATTTTAAAAAATAGGCAAAAGCTCATAATCAACATTTCTTAAAGAAGAAAACAGGTACATGAAAAAATGTTCAGCATCACTCCATATTAATAATCACTGAAGAAGTACAAACCTAAACCTCACTGCAGTTACAATGACTATTATCAGAGACAAAAGACAAATAAGTGTTGGAAAGTACGTGGAGAAAAGATAACTCTAACATACTATTCATGGGTTTAGGAATCTAAGTTGACATGTCTATAACCATCATGTATAAACACTATTTTACCCACCAGGTGATCTTGGCATGTTTCTAAACCCTTATAGAATAAACAATCACAAAAGTAGTCACCTAAGAATTGGGAACAGTTAGTGATGTGCAGATTGTTTCTTAACTGATGTTTGACATGTTAATAGTTTTGTTTGTTTGTTTGTTTGTTTTTAGAAAGACCAGGTGAAATCCAGTTGGTAGCAGGCCACCATTGTCTAGTTTAGCATATAACCCCCTTCCTTCTGCTTCAGGGTATGGGGATCTTCCCACCATCTTGCTGCTACCCAAGACATACCTCTGCCCTTAAGCCCCTAAGCTGCTCTCTGTGCAATTATGGGCTTTTTTTTTTTTTTTTTTTTTTGGTCTCTTAGCACCCTGCACTCGGTGCCAGTTCTCAGGTAATGGATATTTCCAAAACATTGGGAATATAAATTAAAGAGCCATTATGAAAAACAGTATGAGGTTTAAACTAACACATGATTCAACAATTGTCTTCATGAGTTGTTATGGTTGAGCTATGACATGTGCCCTCAAACTCCTTTGTTAATGTAGGAATGTTCTCAGTGAAATTATTACAGCTCCCAGTGAGAGCTTTAAGCTAATCAGTCCATCTTGGTTTCAAAGGAGTGAGTGGTAACTAGAGGCAGGCAGGGGATAGCTGGAAAAGACGGGTTACTGGGGGTGTGCACTGGCATAATTCACATTCCCTGAGACCCTCCTCCATCTCTCTGCTTCCTGGCCAACCATGTATGAAGTAGCACTCTTTTGCCATGGCCTGGGCCATGATATGCTGCCTCATCTAGGGTCCAGAGCAATGGAGTAATCCCACCACGGACTGAACCTGTGACACCATGAGCCAAAATAAACTTTCTCTCTTTTAAGTTATTTTTATCAGGTATTCTTATCAGTATGTTGAAAAGACCTTTAAATTCTACCATATTTATTGTGGCAGTGTTTTAATCATCTTTTTCGATGTTATGACTAAAAGACCTAACAAGAACAATTTTAGAGGAAAAGTTTAATTGGGGGCTCATAATTTTATAGGTCTCAGTCCATAGGCAGCCAGCTCTAGTCCTCAGGGGCTCAAGGTGATGCAACACATCATGGTGGAAGAGTGTGGTGGAGGAAAGCAGCTGAGAACATGTCACAAGGAATCAGAAAGAGAGAGAGACTCCACTGGCCAGATACAAAATATATACCCCAAAGTCAGACCACCACTGACCATCCTCCTCCAGCCACATTCTACCAGCCTGTAGTTACCACTCAGTTAGGTTTTAAACATAAACACTCATTTTACCTCTAAACTTTCTTGTAATTGTCTCACATACGAGCTTCTGGGGGACATCTAATATCTAAACCATAACAGGTACCATTCACAATAGTGAAGATATGGAATCAATCTTTGTTCATCAATGGACGGGGGATGAAGAAATTATGGCATACAGACACACACACACACACACACACACACACACACACACATACACATACAATGAAATACTATTTAATCATGAAAAGATAAAATTTCGTCATTTGCTACAACATGGATAGAACCAGGGCACATTATGTTTAGAGAAGTAAGCCAGGCACCAAAAGTCAAGTGCCACATGATATCATTCAAATCTAAAAAGACTGTTGGTTACATAAGTACAAAATAGAACAGTTATTACCACTGACTAGAGATTAGTGAGAGGGAAATGAGGAGAAATTATGTAATGGGTATAAATTTAAAATTAGGAAGAATAAATTATTTTATTCTATTATACAGTAGGGTAACCACAGTTAATAATAATGTATAGTATATTTCAAAACAACTAGAAGAAAGAATATCAAATGATCTCACCAAAGAAATAATGCATATTTGAAGTAATAAATGTTAATTACCATAGTTTTATCACTGTATAATATATACATGTATCAATGTACCACAGTGTGCCCCATAAATATGTATAGTCATATATGTTAATTAAAATTATATGATGTTTATTGGTCAGCTTTCCATTACTGTAACAAAAGGTCTCAGATAAACAACTAGAAAGGTTTGTTTTGGTTTATAGTTTTGAAGGTTCATTCATAGTTGGTTGACTTCATTGCTTTTGGGTCTCTGATGGGGCAGCACATTTTCATGGTGGAAGTACATGGTGGAGCTAAACCATTCATGTCATGGCCAGAAATGAAAGAGAAAGAGGAAGATTGAGTTTCCACACTTACTTTCAGGGCATACCCCCAGAGACCTAAAACTTTCCATTAGGTCACAATTCATAAAGGTGTCACCAACTTCCAACAGCACCAAGCTGACTAATAGTTTCTCAACAAAATCATAAAACAGAGGTAATCCTCTAACTTCTTAAAAACATTCTTAGAATGTCACCCTTGTGATTCCTGGAGATCATTAAGGGAGGTCCACCCTAAAGTTCTTTAGCAGGTCTAATAAAGTGACTCTCAGTCACTGCTGTGTCTTTCCAAAGACTTAAGAAAAGACTTGGTGGCCACACATTAGATTTTATCTTTGCTTGGAAGTTCTTTCTTAATTTGAGAATTTTGAAGAGCCAGAGAATGAGAATGATTTACTTTTATACCCAGTAAATTCTGGCTACTTCTTATAATATTGCATAGAAAGCTGAATAATTTCATTTTTAGCTATTTTCTGTTCTCATTTTATCATAGTTATTGAGAAAATACCAGAAGACATATTTTGAATTCTGTCTAAAAATCTCCTCATTACATTCATTAGTTTAGTAGGTCTAATTACTATTTTTCATTTTATTGCAAATAATAATAAACTTCTCATCACCATATGTTAAGAGCTGCCTCCCTTTCTTCTGCATTTTTCTATTTTACATATTCAACACTTTCTTTCAAGACTTCCCTGATAGATTTTCTGAAAGCCATATGACTTCTAATAATCACTTTGATACTACTGGGCTGGGGTAGAAAACACAAAATTTGCAACTTATTATCGAGAGAGATTTAAAAAAATAATTTTGGAGGCTGAGTAATCTAAGATTTTTCAAGATTCAGAGTCTGGTAAGGGTCTGTTTACTGGTTCATAGATAGTGCTTTGTAGCTGGGACCTCAAGTGACAGAAAGGACAAGGGGTCTGTCTCAGGCTAGTGCACTAATCTCAACAATGAGGGTTCTATTCTCATAACCTAATCATATCCCCCAAACCCCACAACCAAGTACCAACATCTTGGGTGTTAAAATCTAAACATATGAATTGCAGGAAGGATAAAAACATCCAGATCATGGCAGTGACTCACTCTTTAGACCTTCACTAACATTTTCCATTTACCAGTTTCTTCTGCCCATTACGTGCTCCTCAAATGGAACATTTCAGGTTTTGTTACTGTCGTAGCGTACTTCTGGATACCAACATCTGTTTCACTCACTTTGGCTATATAAATCACTCCAAAACATAGTGAAGCAGTACAGTCGTTTATTATGCTATCACATTTGGTGATTAAGAATTTAGACAGAGCTCTGTAGAGATGGTTTTCCTCTGCTTTCTACTACCTGACTTAAGCTAGCAGATTGTAAGGCTGAGGGCTAAAATCTTTTGAAGATTCATTCACTCGTGTCTGGCAGATAATATATATATATATATATATATATATATATATATATATATATATATATATATATATATATATATATATATATATATTAACATACTACTAGGTATTGAACACAGGGATACTATACCACTGAATTACATCTCCTGCCCTTTTATTTTATTTTTTTTTATTTTAAGACACTGTTTGGCTAAGTTGCCAAGATTGGCTTTGATCTTGCATCCTCCTGGCTCAGACTCTGAAATTGGTGGGATTACAGGTGTGCACCACGGCCTCTGCCACTTTTCCTTTGAATGGGGCCTTGAGTCCTATCTACATGGGCCATTTTGGGCTCTCTAATTTTGTGGTGGCCAAGCTCTAAGGGTCAGAGAGGGAGATAAAGACAGAGAGAGGCTGAATAGACATAATCTGAAGTTCTATCACACGTTAGAGTCAAAATGGAATCACTTCAGTTACATATTAATAGCAAAGGCAGTTAAACTCTCTAGGTTCAGAAGAGAAATCAATCATATCTATTGCAGGAGACTGGCAAAGATCTAGAAGAAAATAAGAGAATGGAAATAGCTATCTTTGGAAAATAAAGGCTGGGATACTTGGTTTGACCCTATTTCCCTCTGCTAGAAGGGCAGGGACACTGGGCAGTAAAAACGCATATTCCACTGCAGAGTAGCTTCAAATGGCCCCGCCTTTGCAAATGCCCTTGTCTTCTCCTGTATCCTGAGGCACTTTATACCCTCTGAAATAGTCCATTGTGAGTGTGTGTGTATTTCTGTGTGTATGTGTTTTTCTATAATTTTTCTGTTTCCTCTTCCTTCTCTTGCCATAAGCAGCAAACAGCCTGCCAGAGATAACTAGAAATGATCATTAGGAGGATGAATTAGGTTTTATTTTGTATTCAGCCCAAAGTAAAATTCAAATACAAGCTGACACTAAATCAACAAGAAAAGCAGAGCTGGTACATCTCCCTCTGTGAGAGTGCTGACTCATTCCCTCATCACATTAAAGCATGTATCACAGTGAATGTTCTGATGGCAATGGATGAAATTAAACTATGTGCTAATGGGTCTTTTTGGACTCTTGTTTTATCTAGTTCAGCATCATTTCCTGGTTGAAGCAGCAGGCGACACTATATAAAAAATGTATACATATTTTAAATTATGATACAAATGAATATAGCATATTTTTATTTTACTGCTAGATCTTAAATAATGAAAATGAGAATATAACTTGTATAATTCAGAGAAGAAATATTTTCAATAAGACAGACTGTGATTGGACCATATCCTACACCCTAGTAGGAGAAAAATTGGTATTTAATGAACTGAATAGTTATTTTACTACACTAATATTATATCTAAGTCATATTTTTATGTAGCTTTTTATACTACAAAAGATGAATAAAATAGTGAAGTTTAATAGTAAACTAGTTAAGACTTTAAGGCAACTTCCTAAATACTGTGAAACTAATATTTAGTGACTAAAAAAGATGTATTGATTCAAAGAATAAATATTGAGTACCCTCTATGTGCTGGGCCCAGTTGAAAATTTAAATGTAATACTTGTAAATAAATAAAATGTGCAAATAATTTAAAAGCAAGCATCCATTTGTTGAACTTGATATGCATGCATTGAACTGAGCAATTTGGTGCTCACAAGGGACATGCCTTTTCTTTTAGATTTTTAAAAAATTTATTTTGGTAGTAAGAAAAAGAACATAAAACAAACAAAAACATTAATATGTAAAGAGATTTAAAAAACCAGAGCCCCAAATACTAAATATTATAAGCTCCTAAGACAAGTATATATAAGAGAACAATGTAGACTAGAATATTTAGAAAAGGAGGGAATTATTTATTTTTAAAATGTTTTCACTAGTGCATTATGGTTATATGTAATAGTGGAGTTTATCTTACCATAATCATACATGCATGAAATATAATTTGCTTCATTTCAGTCCTCAGAGTGTCCTCCTTCTCTCCCTTCTCCTTCTCCCTCCCCCAATCTCCTTCTGCTACTGGTCTTGCTTTTATTTATTTATTGTTTTTTTCAAGGGTGCTTTAGAGAGATATATAAATATGAACTTCACTGTGATAAATTCAAATGCATACACTGCATAATTTGGCCAATTTCATTCTGCAGTTCCTCCCTTTTTCCGTCCCTCCTCCCTCTGACTCTATTCTTTCCTCTACTCCATTGATCTTGCTTTATTTTCATGGGATTTCCTCCTACCTTTTCTCCCTGATTTTGCTTTAGCTTCTCCATATGAGAGAAAGCCTTTGACTTTCTGAGTCTATCTTATTTCACATAGCATGACATTCTGCACTTCCATCTATTGACCAGCAAGTGCCATAATTTCATTATTTATTATGACTAGTAAAATTCCACTGTGTATATATACCACAATTTCTTTATCCATTTATCTGCTGATGCAAACCTGGGATGGTTCCATAACTTGGCTATTGTAAATTACACTGCTATAAACATCATGTACCTATAGTGTACTGATTTTAGTTCTTTTTTACAGACACCAAGGAGTGGGATAGATGAGTCATATGGTAGTTCTATTCCTAAATTTTTGCAGAATCCTCATACTGCTTTCCAGACTCATTGTACTAATTTACAATCCCATGAACAATGTATGAGAGTACCTTTTCTCTAACATCATTGCCAACACTTGTCATTTGCACTATTGACGATTGTCAATCTAACTAGAATGAGAAAAAATCTCAATGTAGTTTCAATTTGTATTTCCCTGATTGCTAAGGATACTGACATTTTTTTCATATATTTGTTGTCCATTTGTATTTCTTCTTTTGATAAATGTCTTTTTAGTTCTTTGACATATTTAAGGATAGGGTTATTAGGGGATTTTGGTGTTAAGTTTTTTGAGTTCTGTATATAATCTGGAAATTAATCCCTTGGCAGAGAATCAGATAGCAAAATTTTTCTCTCATTCTCTAAGCTTGTCTCTTCACACTCTTAATCATTTTCTTTGATACATAGAAGCTTTTTAATTTGATGGCATCCTACTTATTGATTCTTGGTTTCATTTCTTGAGCTTTAGGAGTCTTGTTAAGAAAGTAGGTGCCTGTGCCAATAGGTTTAAGTTGTAAGTTGCAAAATTTCTGATCTAATTCCTAAATCTTGGACCCACTTTCAGTTGACTTTAGCATGGGGTGAAAGACAGGGACGAAGTTTCATTCTTCTACATAGGAATATTCAGTTTTCCCAGGACCATTTGTTGAAAAGACTATCTTTTCTCCCCATATGTTTTTGGCACCTTTGTTGAGCATCTGAGGCTGTATCTAGGTAAGTTTGTCTCTGTGTTTTCTCTTTTATTCTAGTGCTCTTCATGCATGTTTTGATACCAATATCATGCTGCTTTTATTAACATAGCTCTGAACTATAATTTAACATCAGGCATTGAAATGCCTGCAGAATTGTTCTTCTTGCTCAGAATTGCTTTGGTTATTCTGGGCCTCTTATTCTTCCAAATGAATTTTAAGACTGCTTTTTCTAGTTCTGTGAAGAATTTCATTAATATTTGTATGGGGATTGCATTGAACCTGTACAGCACTTTCGGTAGGACTGTCATTTTGACAATATTCATGCTTCCTATTGAAAAACAAGGGAAGCCTTACCATATTCTAAGGTCTTCTTTAATTTATTTCTTCAGTTTTCTATAGTAAAATTGAGCCTAAAAAAAAAGAGCAGGGTTACAGCAGGGTCACATAGGTGGCTGGTAAGAGAGAAGAAACTTCTGGAAAAGTGAGAGAACAAAGCATGAATACAACCACTGAGATGGGGAGGAAATTTACATATGAATAAGGGTAGCAAACTATGGAACAAGGGGCTTAAGGGTTCTGTGGCTGTTTCTATCTCCATTTTCATACTGTTTTTCCCCCCATTGTACAATGAGGGTAACCACACTGTCTCATTGTGAGAAAATCACAATAAACTTAAAAATTATAATGTTTGGAAACACTACCCAAATTACATGACACATTGTAATTCCAGCTACTCAGAGACAAAGGCAGAAGGATTAAGGTCAAGTTTAAGGTCATCCTCAGCAACTTAGCAAGACCCAGAAGGCAAACAACAGAAGGCCAGTGAACCCCAGTGCTCAAAAATAAAGTCAAAACAAGTCATGTTATCTCATAAGTTTATTGTGTATGGTGTGTGTGTGCATGTGTGTGTGTGTGTGTATCAAATAATTAAAAAGGGCAAGAACACAGGAAAGTATTCTGCCAACTTATCAAATTCATATTCCTCTGAGTGAATGAGAACTGAATGTTCTCCCTATTAGATTTCTAACAGATTTTTCTGTTTTAATCATACCTTAAGGTATATTACTTGAAAATGTACTTTAGTGTATTCACATTCTATAATTCCCAGAAATACTTGTGTACTAATCCTTAGGGTTCATTATTCTTAAAACTGAATAAGATTTTAGGATTTAGGTCCAAGAATTAGGTTATAATTAATAATATAATCTATTTTATTCTATACAAATCTGCTTTACATAAACAAAAACACAATTGTATAAGTTCTTTAGAAATATCCAACTCATAAATTCTTCCCACTGAGCTTCATACTTTAGAAACACTACCCAAGTTGAGGATATAGCTAGAGAATTTTTAGGTAGGTAAAGAACTTTGGTTTCTTTTCTTTACTCTTCTTATTTGATGGGTTTCTTCCTTGCTTTCTCAGAAACAAATAGAAAGCCTTCTCTCTTTGAATCTTAATTCCATGCTCTAGCCAGTTTGACTCATCGACAATTATACTAAAGATCCTTCAGAAGAGTTAAGCCCAGCAATTGTCCTGATAACAAACTATCCCCAAAATAGTTTTAAGTAAAACTGTTCTTCTGTAGCTGGGCTCTTTGTCGTCCTTACCAGATTAAAGCTACTGGAAGGATATTCGCTCAGTTCATCAGCATACAGATCAGGCAAATACAAACAACCTCACCTTCTCTCTCTTTTCCTGGTAGCTATTCCTTGCCAACAGAAGGACTATGCTGTGATTTTTTTCACCATATATTCTGAGTATTTCTATGGATCATAGCTGTGTGTGATACTATCTCGGCTAGGTCAGAACATAGTGGAACAAATGTGTCTTTAACAAATAAGCATTTTGAATTTTGCTGTCACATGCAAAAGCGTAAATGCCTACAACACTGTGAACTTACCATTCATAATTGGGTAAATAAAAAGTAGCTGAAAACCAAAAGCTGGAGAATGAATTAACACAGTACCATAAAATAAAACACAGCTTTTTAGACTCTCAATTGCTTTTGAAATCCCACAGAGGCCCATTAATGGGTGTGTTTATGTTTATAAAAATATAGCAGATGGCTGGAAACATGCAGTATTTGTTAAATTTTAAAAACATTTTGAAAGTAGTAGGAGACTAATGTTTCTCCTAACCAGTGCATGTCCTTTTTTTTCCCATTTCTTATAGAATCTGTTGAATCACTACCATTATTGGCTCTGTATGTGCTTAACAAGCTTGTATCTGTTCTCCTCTTATGCTGGTAACTTTACTCTATGTGTTCATATATGTTTCCAGTACATTGTAGGCCAACTGAAGTGGTCAAGCTGTCTCTGGATATCTTAGGGGGGGGGGGGGGAACAAACAAACAACAACAACAACAACAAAAAAAACCTCACTGCTCATGAGGGACTCAACAGAAAGTCAACTGGATGTTAAATCTACTTCACAGGGAAGATTTGTTTTTACAGAGAAGGGCCAGGAAAACAGCCTTAGTTCCTAATCACCTCTAAAAAGGACTCTGTGAGCAGTATGTCTCTGGAGATCAATCTGTGACACTGTAGACTGTGTCCAAGAAGCATTTTCAAAACCTTAGGAGAAATCTGCCTGTGGCCACAATGCTTATTAAAAAAATTAATCAGAAATAAAAATTGTGCAATATCATAAAGAAGAATGAAGTTAGGTCATTTTCTATTAAACAGATTGAACTGTAGAATATCATGCTAAATTAAATAAGATAGACTGAGAAAGTGAAGGATCAAATGTTTTCTCTGATTTGCAGAAGCTAGAGAGAAAGAAGGAATAAAAAAAGAGAGATCTCATGGAATATGAGGAAAACCAGTAAAATTGTGGAGAAAAATATGGGAAGGATGAGGGGAGGGAAAGAAGAGGTACTGGGGAATGATTGAACACATTATGTTATGCACATGAACAAATAAGTTATAGTGTATCCCACTATAATGTATAATTTTAACACACCCATAAAACCATGAAAAGAATTTAATTAATTAATACAACAAAAAATTTTTTAAAAAGGTAGAATCACTTTTTTAGTCAGACCTGACAAGAACAATTTTAGAGGAGGAAAATTTTATTTGAAGGCTCAGTTTTAGAGACCTCAGTCCATAGACAACTGGTTTCGTTCTTTCAGGCTCAAATGATGGCAGAACATCATGGCGAAAGAGTATGGTAGAGGGAAGCGGCTCACATGATGATCAGAAGCAGAGAAAGACTCTGCTGGCCAGATACAAAATATATATCCCAAAGGCTCATGCCCGATGACTCACCTCCTCAACCCACACCATACCCACCTTCAGTTACCACTCAATTAATTCAGTCAGAGGATTGATTCACTGATGGGTTAAGAATCTCATAAACCAATCATTTGTCCTCTAAACCTTTTTGCATTGTCTTCCACATGAGCTTTTGGGGACACCTCACATCTAAACCATAACAATCAAAAATCACTGTGACTAATCAGTGGGAACAAAAAGCAAATCAATTTGGAACAAGCCTAATAGAGCCCTCAGAAATATTTATACTTGGCATTTCCACTCAAAGTCACTAAATCAGGGCCGATACTTTGAAGAGTTTAACTGCTTCCTTCTCCAAAGAGGACAGTTATAACAATCACCCTGTGAGGCCAAGAACTTCAGTTGTCCTGTGTAGCAATTGAAATTCTCCCTGTGGATTAAGAACCCAAAGGAAATTTCGAGGTGACTGGGCACTACAAAATTAAGCACTTGAGGAATAATTTCACAAACCCTTTAAAACCTACATTTAGCTTATGGCTCATGTCTACATTTATTCAGTAAATATTTATTCATCACCTACTATGAGTGAGACACCTACAGAATACATCAGTGAATAACACAAAAAGCCTCAGTCAGGGAGCTTCCACACACAAGAGAGAATTTATCCATAAATATGAAGAAGTAGGTCTCAGAAAGACTACTCACGTTCTCCAAAATCTTTCTGTTAGTAAGTAGCTGATCCAGGTTTCAAACCCATGATCAAAGCCTGTTTCCTCTACAAAGCTAGGAAATAAGCAGAATTGGGTCTGTGTATCCAAACTGAGCACATGAAACAAAAATACGCACCAATAATTTCTATGTAGTTAAGAATCTGCCTGTTACATTATAAGACTGAATCATTTGCTTTCAAATGATTTGTTTTTAAATTTCTCAGAATTGTTCATACACCATCACAGGAAATAAAACCTTTTTTGCCTTCAGACAAAATAGATTATACAACTTTTGGTAGAAATACCCTTAATGGGATTCCATTTGTCATAAAGACACTCCAGCCTTGCCTTTTCTCTCTCAAAGGGAGAGTCTTTCAGGACACTATACTGAAAGGTGCCAAAGAAGAAATAAATAACTCTTAAAGAAACTGACATTTTTTTAAAATCCTGAAATATTAAGAAATGTGTTTTTCTTTTTATTCAGTAAATTCAAAACCAATGAGCCAGAAATTAATTCACTGCATTCTTCAATGCAGTTTATTTTTAGTTATTTTGGTAATTCATAATCTAATCTGAAATCTCTAGGCTATGTTGAATGAGACATTCCATTTGACCTTTCCATTCATCAGGCCAAGAAAAGTTGTCAATAATTACCTGAAGCCAGCTCTACAGAATTTTGTGTATACTAACATGAGGAAGACAGAACAGGTGATAATTCCTGAAATCATCCCTGGAGATTGCTAAAAGAGTGGTAATGATCTTTGATGGGTCCCACAGTTAGGAAAATAGGTCTCCAATCCCAGGAACCAGACAGGCACAGTAGGATGGAGACCACAGACTCAAGGGGACTCATTACATGATGACGGATCCCAGGCAAGTAAAAATGTGAGTGTGTCAAGGGAATGACAGAAACTGAGGAAAGAAAGAAAGACATTGATCAAGCTATAAAGGATCTCAAGAGTTAAGTAAATATAGTTGAAATTTTTGCTAACAGCTTTGAGGATTATTAAAGTAGGATAAGCTGTAAATTTTCACAGTTTTAAAAATTACTTTGCTCACTGTGATAAAGGTGAATTAGAGGGAAAGTGGTCTGGAGGCTCAGGTTCCAGTGTCTGAAGCTATTGCAATTGTGATAATAGCTGTATCCTGAATTACAGCGCTGGTGGCAGAGATGTAATAAGAGAGGCATGCTCTAGATATATTTAAGAGTATAATTACCAGCACATCTTTGATGGATTGATTCATTGACTGATTAGATGTTGAGGAGTCAAAAGGAAGAAACTACTAGGCACAGTGGCACAGACCTGTAATCCCTGTAACCCAGTGACTCGGGAGGCTGAGGCACAAAGATTGCAAGGTTAAAGCCACCTTCAACAACTTAGTGAGACCCTAAACAACTTAGAGAAACCTTGTATCAAAAGAAAAACCAACAAAACAAAAAATTTCAAAAGGCTGAGAATGTAGCTCAGTGGTTAACACCCATGGGTTTAATCCCCAGTACCAAAAAAATAAAACAAAGAAATTAAATTGATTTTCAAATGTCTGGCTTAGATAGTTTGATAGAGTGGGTCTTAATTAAAATGGTGATATGAAGAAATAAACAATTTAAGAAAAAAATGAGTGAGTCCATTCTGGACAGGTGTTTTGTGTGCCTATAGATGTTCACTTATGAGCTGTTAGATACATTGATTCAGAAATCCAACAAATATGAACTAAGTAAAATAATAGGCTTCAGGCAGGCTGTGGCTTCACAAAGAGATTCTGTGCACCCCATGAAGTACCATCTCTCTGCTAGATTCACATGCTCCCATGTCAGCCCTCAGAATCACTGGTTCAGGGAGGTGATTTCTTCTGGATCCTAGAATGATGGACTAAAGATGTTGATTCACAGTCATAGAACATTAGGGAAATCACTGAACAAGAAAGCCATATAAATTTGCTGCCATGGAAAACATTTATCAGGCATTTATCCCCCTACCTTTACATTTCTTCCTCTTTGTGGATTTTATAGAAAACCAAACAAGAAAAAGCTTGCTAAGAAGAACAGATCAACTCTAGGTAATTTTGTGAAATGAGAAAAAATTCCAGTAAAAAAATCCAGCCCACCACTACATACTTATCACAATGGCCAAAATTTAGAACACTGAAGACATGGAATGATGGCGAGGGCAAGGAGCATCACGACTCACTGACTGCTGGTACAGTCACTTTGAAAAATAGTTTGACAGGTTTTTTGTTTGTTTTGGATATCAGGGATTGAATTCAGGGACACAAGACCACTGAGTCATATTCTCAGCCCTATTTTGTATTTTATTTATAGACAGGGTCTCAGTGAGTTGCTTAGAGTGACTTTTGCTGAGGCTGGCTTTGAACTCACGATCTTCCTACCTCAGCCTCCCAAGCTGCTGGGATTACAGGTGTGCGCCATAGCACCTGGAATTTGAATAGTTTCTTAAAAAACTAAACACAAACTTAACCTAAAATACAGGAATCATGCTCCTTGGTATTTACCCAAAGGAGTTAAAAACATGTCTACATAAAAATGTACACATGAAACAAGTGTGGTGGTATGGACCTTATAGTCCAAGCTACTTGGGAGGCTGAAGTGGGAGGATTGCATGAGCCTAGGACCTGGGAGTTCGAGATCAGCCTGGGCAACAGGTGACACCCAATCTCAAAAGAAAAGAAAGGAACCCTTGTATTCAATCAAGATGTTTATAGTAAATGAATGAATACACAAAACATGATATATTTAGATAAGGAATATTATCTAGTGCTAAAAAGGACTGAATTGTCAAGCCATGTAAAGACATTGAAGAAACTTAAATGCTTATTCTTAAGTAAAATAAGCCAATCTGAAAAGACTACATACTATATTAATCCAACTACAAGGAACTTTGGAAAGAACAAAATAATGCAGACAGTAAAATGATCAGTGATTACTAGGGGTTGGTATGTAGAAGGGATGAATAAACAGAGCACAGAGATATTTAGGGCAGTACAATAACTCTCTTGGATACTATAATAGTAAACACATGTTATATTTGTCCAGACCTATAGAATGTGTATCACCAGTAATGCACCCTAATGTGAACTATAGAATGTGTGATAATGATGTGCCCAGATAGGTTCAGCATCTGTAACAAATATACCACTCTACTGGAGGTTTAAAATGGGAATACTATGCATGTGTAGGGGTAAAAGTCACATAAAAAATATCTCTGTCTCTCTCAATTTTGCTGTGAACCTAAAACTATTCTAAAAAATAAAGTCTATTGTTTTTAAAAGCTCATAACTCACATGCAGAAATATTATTCTATTTTCCTATAGCAATTAGATTTTCTTAGTATATTAGATACCATTATGCTTACCACAACTAGTAAACTGGTCACTTTCAGGTCACTTATAAAATTTAGTGATGTGTAACTTATTTTTACTCATTTAAACTCAAACAGTTTTCTTCCTCAAATCACATCAGGATTCAAAGGAAGTTTGTGCATTATTGTAGATGATTATTTTGTTTATAAACTTTGTTACTTAGCATCTATCAGAGTGTACTAATAAATATTTGTTGAATAATCAAAATAATAAATATTGAAATACTGCTTGGCCAGAATCATCTATAATACACTTCTAAAAGTTTACTATACCACAATCATTGTAGCCTTCCTCTTCATTGTAAAGGAAGAATCTCATGTCTTATCTACTGTTAGATGGCTTTAGGCCTAAGCCTAAGAAACTCCATTTTAAAAACTCCAGTATAAAACCTGCAATTTCACCAGGCACACTCACAGATCCCTCCAGTATGTCCTCAAACAAGTCACTTCCCCTCACCCTGATAAAGAGAGTGAAGCCCCTGGCAGGCTGTCCTTGCCTGATAAGAGGGAAAGGCGAGAAGATCAGGGTGGAGACCACCAGACCAGATGTTTCTGATCCCAGGGTAAATGATGTCACTGAGAAATCCAGTGGTAGCTGATAAGGATTGAAAGGGGGTAAAAAAAAAAAAAAAAAAAAAAAAAACCCAAATTTAGTATAAATAATAGAGCAGATGAACAGGGATTCTGTCAGCCGAAACAAGTATACACTCGAGCTGGAGAGCCTGATGAGGACCTGACATCCCATCACTTGTCATTGTTCTTGAGCCTCTGCATGATCCTCACTGCTCTCAAACTCTACCGCCTGTCTGGACCTTGGTGAGAGGCACAACTTCTCCCTATGACCCCCTCCTCCACCCCCTCCTCAACTGGTTGTCCACTCCATGCCAGGAAAAGCCTGCCTTGGTTCCGGACCTGGTCTCCTCTGTCTGAGTGAGTGTGCATCTGCTGGACTTAAAGCCTAAGGCAAAAGAATTTTGAACTTAGCATGCAGAGAGAATGTCTGTCATTAGCCTGTCATGATTAAGTGTGTTTTGCAGTGCTTAGAATTAATCTAGAATTGTTTGTTGTGAATTGATTATGTCTATTGCAGTGCCTGGCATTAAGGATTATTGTTTTCTTGATTAAGAACCTAGAGAGTGAAATTGTATTGAGTAATTTGAGTGAATAAAGCATTGAAAGGGGCAGAAGTGTGTGGACATTCTTTATTTCTCCCCTCCACTGCATATATCACAATTTTGCTCCCTCGTGATATCTAGTTAAAAATTAAGAGATCTGGGTATTAACACTATAATATCTTACACTTCTTCTTTTTTTTTTTTTTTGCTACTGGGGATTGAACCCAGGGGCACTTAACCACTGAACCACATTCCTGGTTCTTTTTACTTTTTATTTAGATATAGGGTCGGGGTTTCACTAAGTTGCCTAGGGCCTCACTAAGTTGCTGAGGCTGGTTTTAGACACATGATCCTCCTGCCTCAGCCTCTTGAGCTACTGGGATTACAGGAGTACACCACCACACCCACATTTTTATGTACTTTTTAAAAATCCCTCCATCACAATTACCCTCTTTATAATCAGAGTATTCAAAATATGAGGAAACTAATTCATAGATTTAGACAGTATTTCCCAACCAGGTGTGTACTCCAAAGCCAGGGATATATGGGAAGTGTGTAAAGAAAGTTTGTTTCTCTATATGCATAATAAGAATTGTAATGCATTCTGCTGTCAAGAAGAAGAAGAAGAAGAAGAGGAGGAGGAGGAGGAGGAGGAGGAGAAATTTTGTTCATTGTAAAAATCAAGAGAGTTTGAAGAATTTAGAGGTGGAGATCAAAAAATACCCAACTTATCTTAGTGTGGTCACATTCTCAGAACATAATAGGGGTCCTTGCTGATTTCCTTCACTATATTCTGCTTGGTAGAATTGTGTACCCTAGAGGGAAAAAAATGCAAAAACACACACACACACACACACACACACACAAACACAACCACAAGACTGGGATCCTAATTAAAATAAGATATACTCCACGGTTGTATAAATATTTAAAAATATACCCTACTATCATGTATATCTAAAAAGAACAAATTTTTAAAAATTTTATATGTCTCTGTGTGTGTGTGTGTGTGTGTGTGTGTAAGAGAGAGAGAGAGAGAGAGAAACAGAGAGAGAGATTAGAGTCACAATTGAAATTTAAAGCATTGCCTGAATGCCCCAGTCTTTGTGAACTCTTTGATCTTGTAATCTTGGGACTGTGTTTGTGAGAGAGAGACAGACAGTCAGACAGAGTGTATGCGTGTATATTGATGTGTATCTACCACACATCCCGCCTTATATTGTCATCTTTTGTCATCTTGCTTACTTTCTCCAGATCCTTTGTTCTCCAGCTAAGAACTGACCTGCAGTGCCCAGCTCAATCTATGAGGAACTGAATTTTTCTGAAACATGTGAAGTTAAGTCTTCCAATGGGACCTCAGTGCTAGCCAACACCTTGATCGATTGCAACTCTGAAAGAACCTGAAGTGGTGGGCCCAGAAAAGCCATACCTGCCCTCCTGACCCACGGAAGCCATGAGATAACAAATGTGCTTTAGGTTGGTGAGCTCATGGTCAGGGGTGTGTCATGTAGATAATATCCCTGGGCTGGAGGGAAAAGGCAAAACGGAAATTAGAACCTCACTTTACGGTTCAAGCCTGAAATAATCCAAAGGCACATAGATTACTGGTGATAAAAGGTATAAATGCACTGCTTGTACACTTGCATGTCATGTAGTAAATGCAGAACTTTGGAGAAAAACAGCTCAAATTCCCTGTCTTAATAGAAAGTTTTTTCCTAGGTGGAGCAGCCCTTGCATACAAATGCCCTCCATTATCTGTAATTAACAGTGAAGAGATTGCTTGCTGAATGTGATGTCATTTCCCTAGTACTTAACAAAGATTCCAGAGCCCTTTAGGGAACAGAAATTCAATCAAGGGGAAGACAAGACAGACTCTCAAATCTTCTCACTTATTTTTTGCTTACTTCATTTTTTCTGTCCAATGCTACCTCATTAGACAGATGTGAATGTTACACTGTAGGAATAAAAAGGAAAAGCACGTTTTGCCTTCTTTCAAGTTTAATTTCCCATCTACTTCCTCAGAATGCAGATAGTGCCTGTGAACTTAAAGAACTGCAGCTTAACCAAAAATATTTGCCTTGTGGAAATGGTGCTAGGCAACTGAAAATATCTATTACTTGGAAATGAATTTGCCTTAATGCAATGGAAGTGGTTTGTTACAGAATAAAGAAAAAGAATTTAGATGCTAGAAAACATTTGAATTTGAATCTTATGAGTGTACAAGTTTTGTGAATTTTGTTTCTAAATCTCACTGAATCTGTTTTCTCATGAGTAAAACTGAAATAACAATTGCCCCAGTGTTGCTTGAAAAGTAAATTAAATAATAAATGTAGTGTCTCAAATAGTCTCTCAAATATGAATCATCTTCTCTCCACTTATTTTCTGTTCCTTCCACCCACTGCATGAAGTCTAAGAGGCAAACACACATTTTTTTCCCATTACATTTTAAAATGGATTGCTTCCTAGAGTTCATTATGCAATACTCTGCTAGAATGAGAGAAAGGATCTTTTGTACTGCCCAGTAAGACCCACAGAACAGAATCACTTCAACTTCCTTCTGGAGCTGTGATCGGAGTTCCTTATTTCCCATTGAATGATAATGTAATTTAAGTTTTGAAAATTAAGAGATAAAATTATATTTATTGGTTTCAAGAAGACATTTGAAATATATATGAAATATATACTCACATGTACTTACAGAAAAATGACTAAGTGTAGCTCATTAATATATACTTAACCTCACTTGGCTATTATTTTTGTGCTTAGAATACTTAACATCCACTCCCACAGCATTTTTCAAAAATACGCTGTTATTAACTGAAGTCTCCATGTTGTACAATAGATCTCTGGAACTTTCTTCTCCTACATAATTGAAGCTATCCTTTGACCAATCTCTCCCCAGGCTTTCTGCCTTAACTTCCCCAGCTCCCTGTAACCATCAATCTACTCTCTTCATAAAAGAGATCGACATTTTTAGTTTCTGTAGATGAATGAGATCACATGGTATTTGCTTTTCTGGGCCTGGCTTATTGCACTTACTGTAACATCTTTCAGATTTATCTATGTTGTCTCAAATGGCAGGCTCTCCTTCTTTCCTTTTATAGCTGAGTGGTACTCCATCATATAGAATACTACATTTTCTTTATCCATTCATTGAGAGAAATGTAAGTTGATTCTTATCTCGGCTACTGAAAATAATGCTGCAATAAACACGGGAGTGCAGAGATAACTTCACACCTATTAAAATAGTTATTATAAAAAGATAAAAGATAACAAGTGTTAGTAAGAATGTATAGAAAAGGGAACCCTTGAACACTATTGATAGAAGTGAAATTATAGACAAGATGAAAAACAGCATGCAGGTTTCTCAGAAAATTAAAAATAGAACTAATACATGTTCAACAAGCCCTTTACTGGGATATTAGTGTGAGTTCATTATTTTCATAGTTCATCTTTGATACCTTGGGATATAGTTATTAAGGATGAATAAATCTAGTTCCAGGGAGGTAAGATGTCAAAGATAATACACCTTTAACTCTAATTCGGAACAAATTTTATTCTGTTTATAAGAAATTTCTAGGACATATTTACATTTAAGAAGTTTCCTTCATGCTTGAAAATATTCAAGCTTTAAGGGTTTTTCTGCTAAATGATTCAGCAATACCAACTTAAAGAAAGTATATGGAGAGCCCGCAACTGAATCATTAAACCAAAATCCTCTTATAGCTTGAATATTTGCCAGCACAAAGGAAAATTCTTCAAAGTAAAAATGCACTAGACATTTTATCTATTTTATTTTATTTACTATTCTATTTATCTATTTTATTTATCTATTCTATTTTATCTTCTTCCTCCTCTACTTCTCCTTCATTTTATCTTTTCTTATATCAGGGATTCTGAGAAATAAATAGAATGCCACTCACAATTGATAGGAAAGTGTAACCTTTCTCCAATGTCTGATTCCAAGTTTTTTGAGTATTATATTTGGGAGCATTAATTGTCCTGCATTACTGTAATAATCTAGAATGCATGGATAGCATATTCCATGTTGAAGATCTTGAGGAAAATAAGACTACATAGGTGGTGCAATTTGAACTTCTGCTCAAATTGGCAGTACACTATAAATTAACCCCCGCCCCCACCCCCACCTGGAATCACAAATGAATTCGTTAGAGGTATACTGTGACATGATCAAGCTCTCTTATAATTACTGAGTAGATATCTACCTTGAATTTTTTTTAACAAAATTTCATTCTTTGGAACCTATGACTTTTACTCCTAAATCAATTTTAAGTTAAAAAGGTGAATATCTCTTATTTTTTAAAAAAGCTCATATACCCCATCATATTTTCCATTTAAGGAGATGGACAGACTCAGAGATTTCATGAGCTGACAAACAATATGATAATACTCATTTCCTGAAAGGGATGGGCATCAATAAATTAGAGGAAAAAACACATTCATGTGGATCTGATTCAATTCCTCTCAGTGAACTGATCAGTAATAAACTTTTCACACATTGACAATTATCACAGCTGAATTTATAGCTATGAATACATTAGACATCACAGCCAAATCATCTATTGCTGTTACAACTATTCCAATCTTCAGGGGCTTAAATAAACTATTCTGTTATAGCTCAAGATTCTATGGGTTATATACCAGACAGGATACAACTAGAGTGATTTCTCTGTATCAGTCAAAGTCACACAGTGGTACTTGGCTCGTTGATATGCCAACTTGAGAATCCAAGATGACTTCACACTTATGTCTGGCAGGTAGTTATGGTGACTATAAGGTTAGAGTGAGTTGCACTGTCAACTGGAAACTCTGTATGTGGCTTCTCTAGCATAATGCTCTTAAGGTAATTAGATTTCTTCCATGGCCTCTTGGAGACAGTAATCCTAGAAACCCAAGTGGAAATTGGAAGCTTCCTAAAACCTGACCTTGGTTGTATTAGAATGTTTCTTCTGCCACAAACTATTTGTCAAGCATATCAATAAGCCAGTTCAAAACCAAAGAGGGGAATTCAGCTCTATTTCTCAATTGCAGTGAGTACCAAAGAATTTATAGCCAACTTTAACCTATCACAGCTGCTATATTTGATCTTGAATTAAAATAAATGTTCTTAGGAGAACTGTGAAACTCTGGTTAACCATATTAAGGACTCTCCTCTTAAAGGGCAAGAAATTAAATCCCAATTTACATGCAGGTTACTAATAAAATAGCTCTCAAAGACTAAATAAACAACAGAATTTTGAAATATTCTGTGAAGATTTAGTATAGGTTCTGCCATTAAAACATTGAAATATGGCTTAATAATTAGATTTATAACTTGAAATAATTAATATTATATAAGGAGTTCCATTTTATTGATAAGATTCATTACAAGAAAACTGACCTAATATTTGTAAAACATTATATAAAATATTTAGTGGATTTGACAAAGGGGGATGAAGGGAAGCAACCAGGATAGGAATATGAAAGACAGTAAAGTAAATAATTTGCCTATGTTTCCTATGTTCATATGTGAATACTAGTGGAACTCCACATTGTGTACAACCACAAGGATTGGATCCTAATAAGTTATATTCCATGTATGTATAATATATCAAGATATACTCTACTGTCATTCATATCTAAAAAGAACAAATAAAAACTTTAAAAAGAATTTAGACACATCTAGAACCAAGCATAGCCTCATGACTTAACTATATCTATTGTTGGGTATACGATTATAGGTATCATGTTTATTAAAAGCCCTTTGGTGAAAACTAAGAATGGAACTATACTACTCCTTGATATTTATCCAAAAGAATTAGGGTCAGCACAGCATGGAGGTAGATGTATCCCATATTTATAGCAGCACAATTCACAATAGCCAAGTTATGGAACCAGGTGTTCATCAGCAGATGAATAAATAAAGAAGATGTGATATATATACACAATTCAGCCATAAAGAAGAATGTAATTATGTCATTTGCCAGGAAATGACTGGAAAAGGAGAGTATTATGTTAAGTAAAATAAACAAGACTCAGAAAGTCAAAGTCATATGTTTTGTCTCATATGTGGAAGATAGAAAAAAAAATGTAAAAAGGAATTTCATGAAAATAGAAGGGAGACCAGTAGAGTCAAAAAGGGATCAAGGAAGGGAAAAGGAAGGTACTCAAGAATGAAGCTACTCAAATTATGTTATGTGCATTATGAACATGATACAATGAAACCCAATATTTTATATAATCTTTGTGCACCAATAATAATAATAGCAAATCTTTGATGAATTCACAACCGCAGAATCTTCTTGCTCATATATTTAACATAGTTAATAGTTAACAAAGCCAATCTCTGTGGGAAAAGATTACTCACAACTTTACTGTTGGACTTTATCCTATTTGTAGCTTTTAGAGTAAGTTTCAGATACTGTCTTCCATTTCCCTGCTCACATACAAGAATGTGCTCAGCATCTGTGTGCTTATTTGGACTGCTATGAATCCCAGAACCTAATGTGTTTACCTTAGTACTCCCAAAAGCCCAACTTGAACAACAATAACAGTCTGAGAGTCAGCAGTCTTTCCAAAATCGAGTGGAAAATGACTGCTTTGGTAGCATTGGGACATTTCTACTGATTGCCAATTTTCTCTGATTGTTGAATTAACAATCATTGTGGAGGGCTGGATTTTCTCTTTCACCCCAAAGCACTTGTTTCAGAGAGCAAGCAATGGAACCCCTAACCAAATGGTTAATGAGGTAGATTGAACTCGAAACTCCCAGGGCATGTTCCAGGCAAGGTTATAATTTAGAAACAATTTGATTATAGATCCCTCTCATCTTCCCATTTGGTCTTCCTCTCACATATTTTAGAGCCAATCTCACCATATTATCTACTGTGTTCAACAATAGTCCTTATTTGGCAGGTAGCAGTCATCATATAAAAGTGATCTATTGCAAAAGTTTTCTAATTTTCTCTTGTCTCTAATCTAGAAATTGTTTTGAAATTAGTCCTCCTAAAAGAAAATTAAAGTTTGTAATTGTGGGGGTACACCACAGACTGGCATCTGGTCTCCTAAATCAAACCATCATGTACCATGTTCCTCATCTTCCCACCCTCTGTACTCTTCTCAATGTTTCTACTTCCTGTCCTGCTCTCCTATTTCCAACATGAAGATCCATTTTAAAAGTCATCTCTAAAGATCCATTCCCTAATTAAAATGATGCCTTCTGTTTCCCTTGAAATTCTATTATAAGTAATATCAAGTATTTTGGTCTGTTCTGTAGTATAGATATTTTGATGCAATTGCTCTTCTTTTTTATATCACTGTACACACTATTTGATTTTTGAATATTGGCTTTTTATTTTAAATTGCAGCTTTCTCATTATAAATATCTTTCAGGGCTGGGGATGTGGCTCAAGTGGTAGCGTGCTCGCCTGGCATGTGTGCGGCCCGGGTTTGATCCTCAGCACCACATACAAAGATGTTGTGTCTGCTGAAAACTAAAAAATAAATATTAAAAAATTCTCTCTCTCTCTCTCTCTCTCTCTCTCTTTAAAAACATAAAAAATAAATATATTCACTTAACAGTAAACTAACAAATGCACTTGGTAAAAACTATCAACTGAATGAAAAAGCCATCTAGTCAAATTTAAATGTCACAAGTGAAATAAGCCAATCCCCCAAATCTGAAGACCGAATGTTTTCTCTTATAAGTGGATGCTGATCCATAATGGGGATGGGAGGGGAGCATGAGAGGAATGGAGGAACTTTGGATAGGGCAAAGGGGAGGAAGGGGAAGAGAGGAGACATGGGGGTAGAAAAGATGGTGGAATGAAATGAACATCATTACCCTAGGTACATGTATGAAGACACGAATGGTGTGACTCTATTTTGTGTATAACCAGAGAAATGAAAAATTGGGCCCCATTTGTAGACTATGAACTAAAATGCATTCTGCTGTCATGTATAACAAATTGTAACAAATAAATAAATTAATTAAAAAAATTTTAAACATTTAAATGTCCCTTCAACTCCAGACTCTAAGCTAACTCCAGAGAAGCTACCATTGTTAAATTTCTTGTTTAGACTTCAGAGGAATGGTACTGTATCTATGAGTATATTTTCATATTTATATACATATCCTTTAAAAAAACAAAAATAAGAGGGTGGACACTGTTCTGTGCTATAGTTTTTGATTTTCTAATTAACAATTCATAATTCATAAAGGTTTTTCCATACTAGCACATGTTGATCCATTTAGTAATTCTCAAGTTATATAATATTCCACTGTATAAATATACTGGAAATTATTTAAGCAGGACCTTGACAACTACATTTATGTCATTTCCATTCTTACAACATTAGCAATAATCATATTTATGAATTCAAATGAAAATAATAAAATTTCTTAGAAGAGATGTCTCTGGTTTAAAAGATATGTACCACCAAATTAACTTTTGAAGAAGCTTAATACATTTATATTAAAGGTCCATAATACATATATTAAAAATCTAGGGGCTGGGGTTGTCGCTCAGCAGTAGAGCACATGCCTAGCACATGTGCGAGGCCTTGGGTTTGAGCCTCAGCACCACATAAAAATAAACAAATAAAATAAAAGTATTGTGTACAACTACAGATAAAAAAAATAAATGTTTAAAAAAAATTCTAAGGAGTTTGGCACAAAACTAGAGAAAAATATTAAACCAAACTTAGAGGAGTTTATCTGCAATTTTTATTACATACTCTTATTGTGGTTATGCATTTCTTTAACTCTTTGATAACTAGATCATGCTAAGAATGAGGACTTTCTAAAACCAAAAATTTCTGTGTTTTGAAAACATTTACTACAGAGGTTTCAGATAAAGAATTATGGCCCTGGAGCAAGATTAGGCTACAAAAATTTCCATAATCTATATTCAATTATCTCAGTTCACTTTTGCCCAATTCATCTATGAAAGTGTTTGGAATTTCTCAAATAGTAAAATATTATTTATCATTGTGGTTTTAATATGCACTTAGCTAATTACGAATGGAACACATTTTCAAGTATTTATAACATCTGCATTTATTTTTTAGTTCCATTTCATATATTTTTCCATTTCTTTTTGTTATTTATTTGTAGAAGCTAGTGATAGGGTAGATTTTAAAAATGCCTTGTGTTTTCTTTACTATACATATTGTACCCCCAAGTTAATTCCTTGAATCTTATCTCCATTGCATTTTAAAGTAATCATCAATTATTCACTATATTCAGATCTTCATTTTATTCTTTTGTGGCTTCTTGGTATTCTCTTAAAAATTATTTTATATTTACATGTATGAATTTGTATGTTGTTTTATTTCACATTTAATTTTAGATTGTATTTAAAAATGTTTCCTTGTGCATTTCAGGTATCTATTAACTCTCCATCATGCCAGCTCAGGCTTGTTATCCAGTTGAACCAAAACCACTATTGTACTGTTTTTCCTTCATTATTCAAAATGCTGCTATTATCATTTACTAATATATCATATATATTTATGTTTGGTTTTGGATTTTATGTCTCCATTGATTAGTACATAATTTATATACTACTTCAACTAATGTATTTGATGAAGCCTTTTAGTCTTCTGGTGAATTATTTCATCTCATCAAAATTTCTACTTAGGAGAGGGATCCAACATGGCGGTGGGCGCAGAGAGATCAAGTCTCTGACCTCTTCAGCTGCGCGGGCATAGGGAGTCGTAAACCATCTAAATGCTGTTTGCTCAGGATCACTAGGCAATGCTGAGCTGACGTGGATCTGGGGCGAACAGTCTGGGCCTCTCAGAACACACACCAAGCCCGGATCGGCTGAATTCAAGCTCCCGTTCGCCTGCTTCTTGCAGGCAAACTGCTGTGACTCAGCACTAAACGATCCCACTGAAACAACTGGTCGGCCCTTCTGAACCTACGGAGGTTAATGCCAACCGAGCCTTCATAGGCAGTGGCCACAGGATTGAAATGGGGCATGGGAGAGCCAGTCAGGACCCACCCGTTGCATTGGTCACCCGGCAAAGGGAAGGAACTGTCGCCATTTGCATGGGATACCACCATGGCAGAGAACTGACGTCACCAGAATGCGACGGAGGAGATAACTCCATTGAAACTGGTGGCGACAGGTGTGTAACCCCCTAGCCTTCCCTCTCCACACAGCGGGGAAAGCTTAAGGGCCCCTCCCAGCTCTCCTGTGAGCATGATAGCCAGACCGAGGGAATCAGGAGTGGCACGAGACCTGTGGCGCGGAACTCCAGACTACCGCTCCCACCAGTGCTGACAACTGAGGTCTCTTGCACCAGCTACCAGGGGTGTGGCTACCGGAGGGCAAGCAAAATTCGCTGAGGGTTCTCAGCCCCAAGCTCTACAAACTTAGGGTCTGAGGGAATGGCAAACAGGGAAAGTGTGCCCAGTCATTCATGAAAATAGGGCTCCTGGGAGCAGCAGACCTGGCGTGTAGTCAATATTGTGGTGAGCGTCACTGGTGAGCAGGGCCTGGCTTGAGGAAAAGTGGGGCAGTGATTAGACACAAGAGAAGGCCCTAGGCACTCAGGATTGGAGACCCGCCCAGTCTGGGAGGAGGAGCTCCTGCACAGTGATTGGTTCCCGCGTATTGAGAGGAGAAGCTTGGCCCGGTGGGAACAGCTCCACCTACTGGAAGACAAGTTAATCAAACTCTAAGACTGCATTTATTAATTTTTTTTTAAATTTGGGGTTTTTTTTTCATTTTCAATTTTTGTTGTTTTTTAATTTTTTTATTTTTTAATTATTTTTTTAATTTTAATTTTAATTTTTTTTATTTTATTATTTTCTATTTTTTTCTTTTGTCTTTTTCATTTTTTTTCAATTTCCTTATTACCCCTTCCTTGAATTCTACCTGCTTACTCTCATTCTCTTTAATGACTTCTTCCCTTCCCTTCTAATACCTTTCCTCCCAAGCATCAAATAAATTTATAGGAGTAAACAGTAACTCAGCAGTCAAACAGAACAGAAGTAACATGAGAAGCATGAAAAAGCAAGGAAGAAAAGGAGTACAAACAATGCAGGACATCCTAAATATTCAGGAGGACCTATAGGCATCAGAAAAATGGTCAAATAAAGAATTCAAGGAATACCTTAGACAGATGGAATAGAACCTTAAAGAGGATATGAGACAGCAAATTCAAACAATGAAAGAACACATTAAAAATGAATTACATAAACAGATAAAAGAAGAAATTAAGCATCTTTATCAGGAGATAGAGATTATAAAAAAAAATCAAACAATAATTCTAGAAATGAAGGAAAATATAAACCAAATTAAAAACTCAAATGAGAGTATCACAAACAGAGTGGAGCAAGTAGAAGCCAAAACGTCAGATAATGAACAAAATATATCATCTTGAAAACAGTCTAGCCAACTCAGAAAGGCTGGTAAAAAAATCACGAGAAAACATCCAAGAGATATGGGATAACATAAAAAAAAACAAACTTAAGAGTCATCAGGATAGAGGAAGGTATAGAGGTTCAAACCAAGGGAGTGAGCAACCTACTGAATTAAATAATTATAGAAAACTTTCCAGAAATAAAAAAGGAAACAGATATACAAATTGTAGATGCATACAGGACACCGAGCATACAAAATCACAGTAGACCAACGCCAAGACACATTGTTATGAAGATATCCAATATACAGAACAAAAAGAAAATATTAAAAGCTACAAGAGAAAGGAGGCAGATTACATTCAGGGGTAAACCAATAAGGTTAATAAGGGATTTTTTATCACAGACGCTGAAAGCGAGAAGATCCTGGAACAACATATTTCAAACACTGAAAGACAATGGATGCAAACCAAGATTTTGTATCCAGCAAAATTAAGCCTCAGGTACGACAACGAAATAAAAATCTTTCATGATAAACAAAAGTTAAAAGAATTTGCAGCCAGAAAACCAGCATTGCAAAGCATTTGAGCAAAACAATACACGAGGAAGAAATGAAAAACAATAACCAAAACCATCAGTGGGAAGTGGCTCATTAAAGACAGAGGGCGGGGGAAAGCTAATCATAGAGAAACAAACTAAATTTTAAAAAAAAGTTAAATAATCAAACATGGCTGGAAGTACAAACCATCTATCAATAGTAACTCTAAATGTTAATGGCCTAAACTCTCCAATAATGCGACATAGGCTGGTAACATGGATTAAAAAAACAAATCAAACAATATGCTGCCTCCAGGAGACACATCTGATTGGAAAAGACATACACAGGCTGAAGGTGAAAGGTTGGGAAAAAATATACCACACACACGGTCCTCGTAAGCAAACAGGGGTGGCCATCCTCATATCGAATAAAATCGACTTCAAGACTAAGTTAATCAAAAGGGATAAGGAAAGACATTATATACTGTTAAAAGGAAGCATTCACCAACAAGACATAAAATTATCAATATTTATGCACCAAATAATGGTGCTGCGACGTTCATAAAACAAATTCTCCTCAAGTTCAAGAATCAAATAGACCACAACACAATAATTATGGGTGACTTCAACACACCTCTCTCACCATTGGACAGATCCTCCAAACAAAAGTTGAATAAAGAAATTATAGAACTCAATATCACAATCAATAACCTAGACTCAACTGACATATATAGAATATATCAACCATCATAAAGTGGATATACTTTTTTCTCAGCAGCACATGGATCCTTCTGAAAAATAGACCATATATTATGCCATAGGGCAACCCTCAGTAAATATAAAGCGGTGGAGATAATACCATGCATTTTATCTGATCATAATGGAATGAAACTGGAAATCAATGATAAAAGAAGGAAGGAAAAATCCTACATCACATGGAAAATGAACAATGTGTTACTGAATGATCACTGAGTTACAGAAGACATAAAGGAGGAAATCAAAAAATTCTTAGAGATAAATGAAAACACAGACACAACATATTGGAATCTATGGGACACAATGAAAGCAGTTTTAAGAGGGAAATTCATCGCCTGGAGGTCATTCCTCAAAAAAAGAAAAAAACAACAAATAAATGAGCTCACACTTCATCTCAAAGCCCTAGAAAAGGAAGAGCAAAACAACAGCAAATGTAGCAGAAGGCAAGAAATGATTAAAATCAGAGCAGAAATCAATGAAATGGAAACAAAAGAAACTATTGAAAAAATTGACAAAACTAAAAGTTGGTTCTTCGAAAAAATAAATAAGATCGACAGACCCTTAGCCATGCTAACAAAGAGAAGAAGAGAGAGAACTCAAATTACTAACATACGGGATGAAAAAGGCAACATCACAACAGATACTACAGAAATACAGAAGATAATTAGGAATTATTTTGAAAACCTATATTCCAATAAAATAGAAGATAGTGAAGACATCGATAAATTTCTTAAGTCATATGATTTGCCCAGACTGAGTCAGGAGGATACACACAATTTGAACAGACCAATATCAATGGATGAAATAGAAGAAGCAATCAAAAGACTACCAACCAAGAAAAGCCCAGGACCGGATGGGTACACAGCAGAGTTTTACAAAACCTTTAAAGAAGAATTAATACCAATACTTTTCAAGTTATTTCAGGAAATAGAAAAAGAGGGAGCTCTTCCAAATTCATTCTATGAGGCCAACAGCACCCTGATTCCGAAACCAGACAAAGACACCTCAAAGAAAGAAAACTACAGACCAATATCTCTAATGAACCTAGATGTAAAAATCCTCAATAAAATTCTGGCAAATAGGATACAAAAACACATAAAAAAAAATTGTGCACCATGATCAAATAGGATTCATCCCTGGGATGCAAGGATGGTTCAATATACGGAAATCAATAAATGTTATTCATCTCATCAATAGACTTAAAGATAAGAACCATATGATCATCTCGATAGACTCAGAAAAAGCATTTGACAAAGTACAGCATCGCTTTATGTTCAAAACATTAGAAAAACTAGGGATAACAGGAACTTACCTCAACATTGTAAAAGCTATATATGCTAAGCCTCAGGCTAGCATCATTCTGAATGAAGAAAAATTGAAGGCATTCCCTCTAAAATCTGGAACAAGACAGGGATGCCCTCTATCACCACTTCTATTCAATATACTTCTCGAAACACTGACCAGAGCAATTAGACAGATGAAAGAAATTAAAGGCATAAAAATAGGAAAAGAAGAACTTAAATTATCACTATTTGTGGAAGACATGATTCTATACCTAGAAGACCCAAAAGGGTCTACAAAAAAACTACTAGAACTAATAAATGAATTCAGCAAAGTGGCAGGATATAAAATCAACACGCATAAATCAAAGGCATTTCTATATATCAGCGACAAAACTTCTGAAACGGAAATGAGGAAAAACACCCCATTCACAATATCCTCAAAAAAAAATAAAATACTTGGGAATCAACCTAACAAAAGAGGTGAAAGATTTATACAATGAAAACTACAGAACCCTAAAGAGAGAAATAGAACAAGATCTTAGAAGATGGAAAAATATACCCTGTTCATGGATAGGCAGAACTAACATCATCAAAATGGCGATATTACCAAAAGTTCTCCATAGGTTTAATGCAATGCCAATCAAAATCCCAACGGCATTTCTTGTAGAAATAGATGAAGCAATCATGAAATTCATATGGAAAAATAAAAGACCCAGAATAGCAAAAGCAACTCTAAGCAGGAAGTGTGAATCAGGCAGTATAGCGATACCAGATTTCAAACTATATTACAGAGCAATAGTAACAAAAACAGCATGGTACTGGTACCAAAACAGGTGGGTGGACCAATGGTACAGAATAGAGGACACAGAGACTAATCCACAAAGTTACAACTATCTTATATTTGATAAAGGGGCTAAAAGCATGCAATGGAGGAAGGATAGCACCTTCAACAAATGGTGTTGGGAAAACTGGAAATCCATATGCAACAAAATGAAACTGAATCCCCTCCTCTTGCCATGCACAAAAGTTAACTCAAAATGGATCAAGGAGCTTGATATCAAATCAGAGACTCTGCACCTGATAGAAGAAAAAGTTGGCTCTGATCTACATATTGTGGGGTTGGGCTCCAAATTTCTTAATAGGACACCCATAGCATAAGAGTTAATAACAAGAATCAACAAATGGGACTTACTTAAACTAAAAAGTTTTTTCTCAGCAAGAGAAACAACAAGAGAGGTAAACAGGGAGCCTATATCATGGGAACAAATTTTTACTCCTCACACTTCAGATAGAGCCCTAATATCCAGAGTATACAAAAAACTCAAAAAATTAAACAATAAGATAACAAATAACCCAATCAACAAATGGGCCAAGGACCTGAACAGACACTTCTCAGAGAAGGACATACAATCAATCAACAAGTACATGAAAAAATGCTTACCATCTCTAGCAGTCAGAGAAATGCAAATCAAAACCACCCTAAGACACCATCTCACTCCAGTAAGATTGGCAGCCATTCTGAAGTCAAACAACAACAAGTGCTGGCGAGGATGTGGGGAAAAGGGTACTCTTGTACATTGCTGGTGGGACTGCAAATTGGTGCAGCCAATTTGGAAAGCAGTATGGAGATTCCTGGGAAAGCTGGAAATGGAACCACCATTTGACCCAGTATTGTCCTTCTCGGACTATTCCCTGAAGACCTTAAAAGAGCGTACTACAGGGATACTGCCACATGGATGTTCATAGCAGCACAATTCACAATAGCTAGACTGTGGAACCAACCCAGATGCCCTTCAATAGATGAATGGATAAAAAAAAAAATGTGGCATTTATACACAATGGAGTATTATGCAGCACTAAAAAATGAAAAAATCATGGAATTTTCAGGGAAATGGATGGCACTAGAGCAGATTATGCTAAGTGAAGCTAGCCAATCCCTAAAAAACAAATGTCAAATGTCTTCTTTGATATAATGAGAGCAACTAAGAACAGAGCAGGGAGGAAGAGCAGGAGGAAAAGATTAACATTAAATAGAGACATGAGGTGGGAGGGAAAGGTAGAGAAAAGGGAAATTGCATGGAAATGGAAGGAGACCCTCATTGTTATACAAAATTACATATAAGAGGTTATGAGGGGAATGAGAAACAAAACAAGGAGAGAAATGAATTACAGTAGATGGGGTAGAGAGAGAAGATGGGAGGGGAGGGGAGGTGGGGATAGTAGAGGATAGGAAAGGTAGTAGAATATAACAGTTACTAATATGGCATTATGTAAAAATGTGAATGTGTAACCGATGTGATTCTTCAATCTGTATTTGGGGTAAAAATGGGAGTTCATAACTCACTTGAATCTAATTATGAAATATGATATGTCAAGAGTTTTGTAATGTTTTGAACAACCAATAAAAAAATAGCTTGAAAATCACAAAAAAAAGATGTACACCTAAATGGGTTTATACCTTGTATTTATGTTTGTGTAAGTTTTTTTTTTAAAGAGAGAGAGAGAGAGAGAGAGAGAGAGAGAGAGAGAGAAGAGGGAGAGAATTTTTTTAATATTTATTTTTCAGTTTTCAGCGGACACAACATTTTTATTTTATTTTTATGTAGTGCTGAGGATCGAACCCAGTGCCCCGCACATGCCAGGCGAATGTGTTACTGCTTGAGCCACATCCCCAGCCCATGTGTAAGTTTTAATAAGACTCTAATAAAACTAATGTTTAAAATAAAAGAAAATAAAACTTGGAAAAAATTCAATAGTGAGGCCATCTGGTCCTAGGCTTTTGTTTTCTGGGAAATTTTTATTAATGATTTAATTTCCATACTTGTATTGGTCTCCTTAGTTTTTTTGTGTTCTCATGGTTCAACTTTGATCATCTGTGCCCGTGTATTCTAAGTTTTCTAGATTGTTAGCATATCTTTTTTCCTAATAGTCACTGATGATCCACTGTGTCCTGTGGCATTAGTTGTAAAGTCTTTTTTTTATGATTTATTTATTTGTGTTTTCACCTTGGTTAGTCTAGGTAAAGGTTTGTTGATTTTGTTTTTCTTTTCAGAAAACTAACTCTTATTTTCATTGATCTTTTTATTGTTATGATTATGTTTCAGTATTTGTTTTATTTATTTCTGCTCTTAACTTCATAAATTATTTTTTTTCTATTGATTTTGGATTTGGTTGTTGCTTATTTTTTCTGGTCCTTGGGATACTTCACTACATTGTTTATTTGAAGACTATTTTTTAAATATAGGTGATTATTACTGTTAAAGTCTCTTTTAGTACTGCTGAGGATTTAAACACAGATAATACTCTTTTTCAAGGGTTCATTTACTTTATATAATGATATTTCATAAATATGGTAAAAATTAAATGATAAAGAAGAGTTTATAATGCAAACCAATTTTCTCTTTCCCCATCTGTTCATTCATCATCTTTAGTACTAAGTGGCAACCTCTTTCAGCTGACTCATTTCTCTTAGCATGATAGTCTCCAGTTCCATCCATTTACTGGCAAATACCATAGAGTCATTCTCCTTTATGGCTGAGTAATATTCCATTGTGCATATATTCACATTTTCTTTATCCATTTATCTGCTTAGGAACACCTAGGTTGTCTCCATAGTTTAGCTATTTGAATTGTGCTGCTATAAATATTGATGTGGCTATGCAATTGTAGTATGCTAATTTTAAATCCAGTGGGATTGCTGAATCAAATGGTGGAGCCATTCCTAGTTTTTTCAGGAATGTCCATATTGCTTTCCACAGTGGTTGTACCAATTTGCAGTCCTTTCAAATAAAGAAAGTAGCTGTGGCTTTTCTTTTACCTATCTGAATTCCTGGCATCATTTCTCTTATACTTTGAAGACGTTATTAAGTAAAACAAGGGTTATTTGAACACAAGTTCTATGATAGTGCAAAGTTTATTTGATAACTGAGATGGTTATTAATGACTCATGGGCAGATAGTGTATATGGGGTGGACATATACCAGACAGAGGAATGAGTCACAGCCTGGGAAAGGGAAGGATGATAGCTCAGGATTTGACTATGCTACTCAAAATAGACATAAGTTTAATTCAAGGATTGCTTATTTATGGAATTTTCTATTTATTTAGATTGCAGTTAAGTACGAGTTACTGAAAGCATAGAAAGCAAACTTTTCAGTTAAGAAAAGACTTCTTTATTGGTTTTGTTTGAGCTCTGAAATTTGGAATAAAACTTTTTATTTCTTTTTTTAATATTTATTTTTTAGTTTTTTAGGTGGACACAATATCTTTATTTTATTTTTGTGTGGTGCTGAGAATCGAACCTAGTGCCTCACACATGCTAGGCGAGTGCACTACCACTTAAGCCACATCCCCAGCCTTTTTATTTCTTATTAACACAATTTCTGTGGCTCACACTTTGTAATAGATGTTTATAAGAACAGTATGGTGCTGCATCACAATATGGTAAAATTATTAGTGACTAATCGATGGAGTAAGTGTAGACTTGTACTTGGCGGAGGGCAGGAATGCATCATCCTTGCAGGGAATCGTCACATACACCTATGTACAAATCGTCATTCTCCAAACAATCATTGAACCACCAATTCACAGTCAATGAAGCAAGTCATGAAAGCAGGTAGAGGTGTGCTGCTAACTCAAGAAGAACTGACAGTTACTCGGTGATTAAAACTCACATTCTTGGTTCTTAGTCCTGCTGGATTTCAGTGATTTTATAATATCTCACCTAATTCACTTTGCTTAAATACAATCCACAGTACATCAGATACAACACTAATCTTAGGCTATATAAAGCACTCAAAAACCTTAAACCCCCCAAAAATAAATAACCCAATCACTAAAGGGGCCAAGGAACTGAACAGACACTTCTCAGAAGAGGATATACAGTCAATCAACAAATATATGAAAAAATGTTCAACATCTCTAGTAATTAGAGAAATGCAATTCAAAACTACTCTAAGATTTCATTTCACTCTAGTCAGAATGTAAATTATCAAGAATACAAGCAATAGTAAGTATTGGCAAGGATATGGGGGAAAAGATACACTCATACATTCCTGGTGGCACTGCAAATTGGCACAACCACTATGGAAAGCAGTATGGAGATTCCTTAGAAAACTTGGAATGGAACCACCATTTGACCCAGCTATTCCCATTCCTTGGTTTATACCCAAAGGACAACATACTATAGGAACACAGCCACATCAAAGTTTATATCAGCACAATTCACAATAGCTAAATTGTGAAATCAACCTAGATGCCCTTCAGTAGATGAATGGATAGGGAAATTTTGGTATATATACACAATGGAATATTACTCAGCATTAAAAGAGAATAAAATCATGGCATTTGCAGGCAAATAGATAGAGTTGGAGAATATAATGCTAAGTGAAGTAACCCAATCCCCAAAAAACAAAGGCCGAATGTTTTCTTTGATATGAGGATGGTGACTCATAATGGCGATGAGGGGAGCCTGGAAGGAATGAAGGAACTTTGGATAGGACAAAGGGGAGGGAGGGAAGGGAGGGGTCATGAGGGTCGTAAAGACGGTGGAATGAGAGAGACATCATTACCCTAAGTACATGTATGAAGACACAAATGGTTTGATTCTACTTTGTATACAACCAGAGACATAAAAAAATTGTGCTCTATATGTGTAATATGAAAAGAATTGCATTCTGCTGACATATATAACAAATTAGAATAAGTAAATAATTTAATATAAAAGAACATATATATTTAATTACATGTATTTAAGCTTGAATTCCACTTCTAAAACTTACTAGGCACTCTTGGAAAAGTGTCTCACCTATTGTGTACCTTAGTTTCCCTTGTCTTTAAAAACATGAATATTGGGCTGGTGTTCTGGCTCAGTGGTGGAGTGTTCGCCTAGCACATGTGAGACACTGGGTTCGATTCTCAGCACCACATAAAAATAAAAATAAATATATTGTGTCCACCTAAAATTAAAAAAATAAATATTTAAAAAAACAAGAATATTAATATATTTCTAATAATTTTCTATGCTGTTAATGGAGCATTACACATTATTCATAGTCACTGGGCTAATTTTGACACAATTACTCATACATGGAATTTAATGGACTCCATTTAAAACCTTTGTGCTCCCCACTTTCCCTCCCCTTCTCCCTCTTCTATTTCCCCTTCCTCTCCTCTATGGGTCTTCTTTCTACTAATTTATTTGTTTATTTTTAGTCTGTTTTTTATAGGTATACATAAAGGTGAGATTTACCATGGTATATTTAAACGTGCACATAGCATAATTTTGTCAAATTTATTCCACAGTTCCTCCCCTTCCCATTCCTCCTTCCTCCTTCTCAATCTCCTCCTTCGATTCCACTGATCTTCCCTCTATCTTTATGATATCTGACCTCTGCCTTTTAACAAAATCTCATTGTCTTTTCCATACTTTTCTTACTTGAGTCCAAATGACAACTATTAAGATGGAAATAATAATGCTGATGTGGATGTGGGGAAAAAAGTACACTCACACATTGTTGACGGAAATTCAAGTTAGTGCACCCGTCTGGGAATTAGTATGAAGATTCCTCAAAAGACTAGAAAGAGAATCACCATGTGAACCAGGTATCCCGTTCTTCAATATTTATACAAAGAAATTAAAATCAGCGTAAGATAGTGATACAGCTACTTCAAGATTATAGCAGCACAATTCACAATAGCCAAGTTATGAAACCAGCCCAGGTTCATTCAATAGATTAATGGATTGAGAAACTGTTATGTATATACCCAGTGGAGTTTTACTCAGTCATAAAGAAGAATGAAATTATGTTATTGTCTGGTAAATTGATGGAACTGGAGAACATCATGCTAAGTGAAATAAACCAGATTCAGAAAGTCAAAGAGTCAAATGTTTTCTCTCGTAGTTGTTTTAAGTTAGAAATAATGTTTGTCAGAAACATTGCACAAATGTCTAGCCCACAGTAACTCTTCAATAAATGTCCTCCTAGATCATCAATTGGAAGTGTAAAATGTAGACAGATTACTATAAGGCCAGGAAGCATGAAATGACTGCCATTAAATTATGTTAGGTGCATGTACAAATATGTCACAATGAATTCTTCTATTGTGTATAAATTTAAGGCACCAATAAAACCACAAAAATAAATGTAGGCACAAAAACAAGCCAAGCACACCAAGTGCTCTGTATATTCAACATATTAAAAAAAACAACAACTGGACAATGTTATACTTAATGCCTCTCCCTCTTTTAGAAACAAAGATACTTAAGAACTGAAAGGAATCTTGATTCTAATCCCACCACCCTTTAATCATTTCCTCCCAGCACTTCAGGATTTGGACCATTTTGCCTGTCACTATTTTCCATACTATCCTGCAACTCATTTCCTATTTATGAGTTAGCCCTAACAACCTCTCAATGCCATTTTCTTGAGCTCTCTATATACTGCCTTAGTAGTGGTCCAAGAATTTATTGAAACACATACAACCACTAATAATATCGTTTGATGCAGTTCTCTTTTTACTTTCCTATGCATGTACCTGTCTTCCTCAATTATTAAAAATGTAGTTGTTATGATTATATAGAAGTATCTCTGGTATTGATGTGCTTCCCAAATATTTCTTTCCGATAGCAAGCCAAATGTGTATGGATAAATTCCTCTAATGCTTTTATAGCTTTGTGTTTTGTTCAAACATCAATTGATGCCTCTTGAAAGACTTAAATGATGCATTTATTTTCTGAGCACATTTGTTCCCTTAAACTGTTTCTTCTTGCCTTAGTACCCATAACTAACAATATTCACATAAATAGAATTTTTATCATTTGTAGTTTTCATTTCTCTCTGAATCTTATTTCTCACACAGGGTTATAATCTTACATTTGTGTAACCCTCCTCAGATGCTATGAAATTCATTAAGAGTTTTCAAAACTAATGGCTATCAGGAAGTTAAAGATTTCTTGAAAGTAGATAAAACCAACACATCTAAGTGCATTTAAAAAAAAAAACTTTGAAATTAAAGTTTAAATTGGCAATTAGAGAATAAACCCCTATGTTCCATATCACTAAAATAAAAATTTAATAAAATGTTATATTACCATTAAAAATATTTTTCAAAATCCACCAAAATACTGTGATTTTGCACATCAGTACAAGTGCTGTAAGGTGGGAGAGTCTTGGAAACCTTTCCCTTCTCTGTTCTGATTTCACTGGGTGATTCAGGTGGTCTGAATTCACCTCCCTCTTCTCCTTCCTTCCACTAATTATGAGCTGTGAAACCTGAGGAAGTCACTTACCCTCACTGTAGTTCTGTTCCCTCCTCTATCAAATGGAGATTATAATGTTCAGCTTTGTCATCATGTTGAGCTCAATGTGTAGATACATACATACGCATGTATATGTCCAGGCATACCTTGTTTCATTGTGCTTCACAGATACTGCACTTTTTACAAATTGTAACCAAAGGCATATAAATCCCTGAATTGAGTTGAAGCTATCAGTGCATTTTTTTTCCCACCAGGCCTCTTGTGCCAGTTAGCCAAGTTGTGAATGCAAAAGAAAAGTTCTCTAATGACATTAACAGTGCTATTCCAGTGAACATATGAAGATTTAGAAAGTAAAAAAAAAAAAAAAAAAAAAAAAAAATTAAAAAAAAATGTTACCACTGATATGGAGAAAGTTGTATTCATCTGGAGGGAAGATAAAATGAGATGGAACATTCCCTAAAGCCAAAGCTTAATTCAGAACTCAAAGGTGAGTGACTCACCCGAGATGGAGATTCAACCAAGAGATTTTACTGGGGGCGGGGGCGGGGTGGCTGCCCAAAGGGGAAGAAACGGAGAGGCAGAGAGAAAGAGAAAGGGTAGAGAGAGGAGAGAAAGAAGAGGAAGAGGGCAGAGAGGAAGAGAACAGAGAGAGGAGAGGAAGGAGGGCAGAGAGAGAGAAGAGAGCATGTGCTTACAAGCTTTGGCTTAAGAAGGGTTCCTTAGGGGATGTGGGGGGTGCTGATTGGCAGGAACAGTCAGGGGACACTGTGTCCTAAGGGGGATTGGTCGAGAAAACCTTTGAATTTGGCGTCCTTCAGAGAGGATGGGGAGGGGTAAGGGATTCCATGATGTTCTTGGGAGAAGGGGGAGTCTCCCACACACCCAACAAGAACAAGTTCCAATGCTGTTCATTTTTTTTTTTTTTTCATGAAGGCTGAGAACACTGAAGAAGTTGCAGAAGAACAGTTTGAAGCCAAGAGAGGTTGATTTGTGAGGTTTAGGGGAAGACACCATCTCCATCACAGAAGTGTAAGGTGAGCAACAAAGCTGCTGTTGAAGTTGCCCCAAGTTACTAGCTATTAGTTATCCAGAAGTTCTATCTAAGAGAATTGATGAAGGTGGCCTCACTGAACAACAGATTTTACAGACAAATCCTTCATAAAAGGAAGAGTTCATGTGGAAACTTCACTGTTATCTTATTTAAATATTGATGAAGTCATCCCAATCATTAGCAACTACCACCCTGATCTGTCAGGAGCAATCAACACCAGTAACACCCCAAACGCTAAGGTAATTGTTAACCTTTCTAAACAATAAAGTGTTTTTAATTAAAATTTGTATGTTGATTTCCCTTTTAATTTCATGTTTTACCCATTGCTTTTTAAGGAATATGTTGTTTAGTTTCCACACACTTATGATTCCCCAAGCTTCTTTCTGGTATCAATCTTTAATTTCAGTCCATTGTGATTAGGGACCATACTTAGCATGATTTAAATTCCTTTAAATTTTTGAAACTTGTTTTATGTCCTGGCATATGAAAAATATTCCATGTGCACTGAAGAAGAATATATATTTTGCTTATATTTCTTTTGAATTATTTTCTTAGTGGTGGCTGTATAGCTGACAGATCATCTTAATTTATCAGAATACATTTCAATTGAACACTCACTTAATTCCACTGAGATTTAGAAATCTTATGCCTATGTAGCTTTCTTCTCTTACCCCCAAAGCATTATACATACTATGTCTATATGTGTTACAAACTCAATGATACATTGTTACAATTATTAATAAAAAGCTGAGAGAGGAAGTTGAATTGCATATATTTACAGAGATTATTATGTAGCTTTTTTCTCATCCAAGTCCTTTATCAGTTATAGTTAAATATATTAAATTTTTGCATATTATAGGAATCAAAAGACTATTTTATGTGCATTTCTTACATAATTAGATTTTACATAAGTTAAGGAATGCAATAATAAATATATATTTGAGTATATCATAATCATGTAATAACTATTACTAGTTGTCCTTTAAAAAAAAACCTTGAAACAAAGCTTTTAAAAATGTTTTTCAAACTAAATACGAGCTGTGCCTTGTGACACATGCCTGTAATCCTAGTGACTTGGGAGGTTAAAGCAGAAGGATCACAAGTTCAAAGTTAGGCTCAGCAGATTAGTGAGGCCCTTAGCTTGCAAACCTTTCTGTCAACCTTTTTTAGGCCTGTAGTACATAGGATGATGATATAAAGATCAGTGGGTGCTTGATAGTTCTATTTTCCCTTTTATAATTTCTTTTATTTTTAATTGTCCATGTTTGATTTATGTATGTGTTCCGTTTAAGAATTCAATATGTTTATATGATGTGTAATGATCAGTTAAGTATAATTGTATTTCCCTCTCCTAAAATATTTAACATTTATATGTGTTGGGTACTTTTGAACTCTTCTATTGTTTTGAAATATAATGATTGCAGACTATAGTTACTGTTATCAAATGGAAAAACTAATTTCTCCCAAAAGTGCTTTGGTGCCTGCTACCTAACTTTTCTCTATCTCCCTTTTCTCCTCCTGTACTAAACTCTAGTGACCATCTCCTATGTTCAGCTTCTCTGAGATCAACATTTTTTAACACTCTACATATGAGTGAGAACAGGTAGTACTTGTCTTTGTGTGCCTGACTTATTTCCTTTAACATAAGGATATGTACTTCAATCCAAGTTGTCCAAAATGACAGAATTCCGTTCTTCTCTATGGCTAAATAATATTCCATTGTGTATGTGAACCACATTTTCTTATCGATTCATCCATTTTATACATGGTGGTTGATTCACTATCTTGGCTATTGTGAATAGCATTGCAATAAACATGAAAGAGTAGGTGTCTTTTTGATACAATAATTCTATTTCTGTTTCTTCCAGTACTGAAGCTACATCATGTGTTGTTCTATGTTTAGGTTGTACTTATTTATTTTATTTTATATTTTGTGCTACTAGGAATTTAACTCATGGCCTTGTGCATTTTGGGAAAGCACTGGTCTATGACCCTGTCTTTTGTATATATGTATGTATGTAAGTATGTATGTATTTAGAGATGAATCCTGTTAAGTTGCCTAGTCTAACGCTAAACTTGTTGTGATCCTTCTGCCTCAGCCTCTTGAGTAGCTGGAATTATTAGTTTTTCCCCCTGTACTTAGCTATGTTTAGGTTTTTAAGGAAACTTCATATCGTTTCCCGTATGTCTTTACTAATGTGCATTCCCAACTGGAGTGTGTGAGTTCCCCTTTTTCTGAATCTTTATCAATATTTGTTTTTTTTCTTTTTCTTTTTTGTTTGATAATAACTCTTCTAATTTGGGCAAGGTGATATCTCATTGTGGTTATGATTTTACTTTCCTTGATGATTAGTGATATTGAACAACTTTTCGCATACCTATTGGGCATTTGTACATCAGTCTTTGAGAAATATCTATTCAGATCATCTGCTGATTTTTAAATTGGATTTTTTTCTGCTAATTTGTTTGAGTTCCTTGTATATTCTGATGCCTATGAATTCCTTGTCAAATGGAGATTTTGAAAATATTTTTCCCAACTATAAGTTGTCTTTTCACTATATTATTTCCCTTGCTGTGCAGATGAAGCATGATTTGATAATAACCAGGTCTATTTTAGTTTTTGGTGATCATACTTTTATATCTTATTCAGAAAATCATTGCCTATACCGATATCATTAATTGCTCTGGGCAATGCAACACAGAACATCATGGCAGAAAGGTGCGACAGAGGAAAGCAACTCAGCTCCTGGAAGTTGGGGAGAGAGAAGAGAGAGAATTCAAAAAAGCTAGGTAGAGGAGAGAAGATATAAAACCTAAAGTCATGCACCTAGTGACCTAACTTCCTCCAGCCATACCCCACCTGCCAATATTTACCACCCAGTTGGTCCATTCAAATTATCAACCATCAAATAGAACTACTGATGAAGTTATAGCTCTCATCATCTAATCATTTTACCTCTAAACATTCCTGAATTACCTAATGTGAGCTTTTTTGGGGGTGGGTCACATCACATCCATCCCATAACAATTAACACTTGGGTCTATATATTTTCAGTTTGTTTTAGTATTTCTTACAAGGCAGTTATCAAAGGATTCTCTTAGTTTTTATTTATCTGGGAAATTGTCATGCCTTCCATTTTGAAAGATAGTTTTGTTGGAATTAATATTCTTAGTTGACAGTTTTTTCCCCTGCTTTTTGAATATGTTATTCTGCTGCCTTCTGGTCTCCATTATTTCTCTTGACAAGTCTACTGTAAATCATCTTCATGTTTCTTTGTATGTGATGAATCATTTTCTCTTGCAGTTTTCAATTCTATGTTTTAGAATTCTTATAATGATGTGTCTGGATACAGATCTCTTGGTGTTTATCTTACTTGGGTTTTGTTGAGCAGCTTGTATGTATAGATTGGTGTTTTTAATCAAGTTTCACAAATATCAACGCTAATGTCTCCTTTTGCTTTCTCCTGACTTCCTGGTACTCATATTATGCCTGTGCTTTTACTATTGATGCATGGCACATTTCTCTAGGATGCATCCATTGATTTCCCTCTTTTTAATTCTCTGTTCTCACTGCCAAATATTTTCCAATCCAAGTTTATGTTTTCTGATCCTTTCTTCTAGCCAGTTCAAATTTATTAAGTCCCCCTAGTGATTTTTTTTTTAATTTTCAGTTATCGTATTTACCAGTTACGAAATTTCTTTTTAATAACAAATATTCTATTGTTATTTTCCACTAATAAGATATTATCCTTTCATCTTCTTTTATTTCTACAAATATCATTTCTTTTAGTTATCTGAACATTTCATAATGGTTCCCTTGTTGTGTGTTAAATCCAATATTTGGCACTTACATAGGCAGTTTCTCTTGTCTCCTCCCCTCTTTTTTTCTGTTTATGGTTCACACTCTTCACTTTTTGATTCTTCTCCTCAGAAAGATTAATCTTGCGCATACAAACAGACACAAGGTGACCACAGTGATTTTATCAGGGCATTCTGTATGTATTCCCTGATCTTTGTGTTAAGTTATATGCCTCCGTTGGAATCACAATCAGTTGTTAGAATGCTCTGATTCTTTTCAACTGAATTCTAGGGACATATATTACTCCATATTTTGATTCAGGCCCCTTAGCAAGAAGTAGAATTAAAGCCATTATTTCTTTTCTGACTCTTGGAGGATTCTTTTTTTAGCTGTCTCTTTTTCAGTTCTATCTGGTCAAATGGATATCCAATGGTTTGGCTTATTGGTCTCATGGTACTACCTGACACCTCTTAACTTACTATAAAATATACATTGTCTTTAAGAGTACTCTTCAATGTGATCTTCCTCATATATTCTGTTTCAAAGGACATGAGTTCCACTGGGAAAAACTTCAGAGCTCTCTCTTCTATGGACTGTCTCTCCCACAAGCAAAATCTCTGAGTTATTTATTCACAGCTGGAGATAAGAGTGTCACCCTTTTTTAAAGACAGTGCCCTGGGTGACGGCAATAACCTTAACCTCTGTTCTCCTAGGCTTGCACTTTTGGCCATGGGTCTTGTGTCCCCTGAGTGATCTGATGTTATGACTCTTGGAGCCCCACTATTCTTGCCCTGCGGTGGCTATAAAATAGCCCATGCCCCGTAAGTGGGAAAGGATGATGAAAAGTCAACTTAATCTTTTTGCTATATTCGTTAAGAATTTATCCTCTCTAATGCAGCTTAGAGGTGAAGAGGATGTAAAGTAGTAGTGGCCTGTTTTTATCATTGAGAGACGATGTCCTTGACAGGGAGCTGAGAGGAAATAAAGCCCTGTCTTCTTGGCCAGACCCACGGGGGAGTGCAGTGCCTACCCTGCTAAGTTGAGGAGGGTGGGAGAGGAAGTGAGGCAGGTTCCAGTGCAACAGACACTTGTTCACACTCAAGTTTCACAGATATTCTCGAGCCGGTGTTTCTTCAAGGGCTCTATGTCCTTAGACAAATTCCTGGAGACTTTGAAAGGCTTTTATTTTTGTTTAAAGAGTAATTTTCATCATAGTGTTTTGGTGAGGAACAGGTATGTGGAACTCCTCAGACAGACAGCCACTATGAAATTAGCAGTTTGTTTATAAAAACTTTTTTCCCCCTTAACTTTAGGGCTTTAAGTTACAAATTTATAAGGTGAAGATTTGGACTTCTCAGTCTCCAGACCTGAAAGAAGTACATTTTTGTTCTTTTTCAAAGATCTGGTCTGGGGTATTCTGTTATAGAAGCAAGAAACAAACTTAGATAAGGATTGTTTCAGACCATGGAGTGTGTGTGTGTGTGTGTGTGTGTGTGTGTGTAGATACTATGATAAAGACATAGTTATTGAACTCTTCCCGATTCTTTAATTTTGGACTCAGTAAAACAGAAATGAGATTTTTCCCCTTCATTTATTGGGCCTAAAATTGCAATTTTTGCCAGTTTGATAAGTGTTTTCTAACACACACAACTGAGTATCATAACCAATTATTTGAAACATACAACTCGTGATATGAATCATGTGTACTACTGTTGTAGCAGTAAATGCATCATATGAAAATAGAAGGAAATATTTTAAGTAGATATTTGTAATAGATTTTTTTTCCCTTTTATCACTAGTTTTTTATTGTGTAGCTTCTTTCTTAAGGCGTTTCTGTATTTTCTGAAATCACAACATGCTCTTGATTCCTTTTGTGCATTCTGTGTCCTAGGCCTAGAACCACCTACCTATCTAGGAAACCCTGATTCCTTGCTTTAGAGAATGATATTAGAAACCAAGATCTAGAATTTAGGTATTCTCTCTACTGTGGGGCTCATTGTTCGAAGGTTGTGTCAACTAGAAGAGTAAGGATATGTATGGACATTTCTATCTGTTTAAAAGCCTTTTTTTAAATTTTTGTTTTATCCCGTGGAGATGCATACCTATCGGGTTCTCAGGTTCATAGTACCTCCTGACATGAAGAAAACATTTGCCATTAAAATCACTCTTAGAATAGAATTGCATCCTTACATCCTATTTCTCTCTTATGAAGTATAAGATATTCATTTATAGAATCAGTGTGATTTTGCATAAATTAGATACTTTTCTCCCTAAACCTGCCCAGGAGGTCAAAGTGAAAAATATCCTTGTTACAGTACCCCGTTTAAATATATATTTCTCAACAGCTTTTAAGATTAAATACCTAATGGTTAAAAACCATATAAATTTTTTCTCTGTGTCAGGGAACCTCTTTAAGACCAGCATAACATTGAATGGATCCATTCTTCAGGACTACAGTAATAATAAAACCAAATGAGTTATCTGGCACACCATGGTGTAACAGAAGGGAGAGTCTTTGGACCCAGAGAGAATAACAACAGGGGTCTGGAAGTAACAAATATTTTCATTCTTGTTTAGGAATAGACCACAAGAGCAAATAAAAAGCCTTGGAAGAGACGAGAAGTGCATTTTTCAGTAATAAAATCAGAACTGGGAGACATAAGTGCTGAAATTTGGGGGAGAAGGAAAGTTATCAGTGGTCAGAATAAGCCGCCACCTAGAGAACTAGTACTAAAAATGTTACCACTTATGTTAGAAAATCAGTTAAATAATGTGCCACTGGAAACTAAATAAAGATTCAAATAATAACCTAATATATAAAATTTTATATATTAGGTTCCTTTACACTCACCAAGGGAAATTTATTTTCACTTGTTTTCATTTTAAGGAGTAAGAACATTCAGTTACACAGATGTTCATAATTTTAAGGTAAGAAAACTCAAAAATAGATGAATTCCTTTGCCCAAATTATAATCAAAACCAACTTAGCTTTCCAGGTGTTTGCTTATGAACTGCACATATAAATCACTACAAATCAGGGCAGTTCCCCATCATCATAAATATGTCTTCAGGATACTTACTGCAATAAATTTAAATGTAAAAATATTTAAAAATTCAACTCAGTATTGCTTGATGAAATAAATTTCCATTTTTGGCATTTTAAATTCCAGCTGAAAGATTTTCTAATGCAGACGACACCTTATCAAAGGGATGATGGCTTCCTTTTCCATTTCCAGCTTGTTGGGCTTCAATGAGTGCGCTGAAAGTGAAATGAGGAGTTTCACAGTGGTCATTAATACTTGCATTTAATGACTTCTCTTTAAATATCAAACGGAATTTTTCCAAATGACTTTCAAGTCAAAGTTCAGGGCTGTGTGTGTACAAATACAGGGCCTGTTGGGGGATGGCTGGTGTTATGGTTTGGATCTAAGCTATTGAGTTTTAGCAAAAGAAAAAAGAAAACTAGCTAATTAAGAAAAAAAAATCATTCACCCACTTGAAAACTTTTGCTTATTGTCTTTTTGTTTGTTTAAAGCTACTAAAAATGTATATGAGCACGTGAACCAATTTGGGAACTAGAAGAACTAGCTTATATTTGAGGATCTCACTGACTTGTGGGATGGAACATAGCCTAGCATGTAGAAAGGATTTTTTTGATATTTGGACTGAAACATCATACATTCTACCTAATAAATAAATCCTTGTTAATAAGGATGCCCAAGAATACCTCCTGGTATTAAGGGAACTTGATGTTCCTGCATGGAAAATTTACAGCAAAGATGAGCTATATTATGGAAAACAAGAGTGAGGAAGGTTTATCCGGGTCACTTTGATCAGTGTATCTTTGCAGAGTCAATCATTACTTGAGATCTGACTATCAGGAGACCTGCATGGAACAACAGGGCGGAAGAGAGGGTTCCTACAGGTTCAGTAGACAGAAAGTATTACAAAGGATTCTTAATATTTTAACCATGGAATAAGGGCTACATAAAATTTCAGAAGGATCAGTCAATTTAAAAAAATTCAGGACCAGGTGAAAAGATGATTCTTAAAATTAAAGCTTTACTTTTATTTATAAAAGCAGAACGATCTAGGTAAAATATCAGAGGTGGGGGTCACTTGGCAAAGCATCCTTTTTTGGTGTTATCTAAAAATTTTTAATGATTTTCAGTAAATGCTATCAATTATTTCATCTTTGCTAATTTTCAAAGGTGTCATAATTTTGATAGTCTACACAGATAAACAGATTAATATAAATATTGGTGGAAATTACAAATTTATCAGTTGCATGCAGGGTTTCCTTCAAGAATACATTCATAAAAGCATTCTTTTTAGACATTCCCGTTGAACCATCATTCATTTTGACTCCTAATTGACAGGAATAAAACTGTGGAATCAACTGTGCTGATTAGAACTTCTGTTCCACCATCAGGACAAATTGTTCACTTTCTCTGCCTCTAGTTCCTCATCAAAATGGCAAAAATTTGTAATTCCTATCTGAGAAAACTCAGGGTAGATTTAAAGATTATTCATTTATAGTGCTTTGCACAGTGCTTGACATAATTAATGGTCACTATATACACGCTATAATTGTAAATATTGCTGCTATTACCCTCCCCATCCTCTTTCTAAATAAAACATTTCTAAATGCAAAGGTTGATCTGTAAAGCTTTGGACTTTTAAAGAGCAGGCTTTAAATTGTCACTCAAATATGCTATTATTTGAATGTTCATGTCCTCCCCAAGTCCACATGTTGAAATCCTAACCCACAAGGTGATGTTATGGTTTGGATCTAAGGTATTGTGTTTCATCAAAAGAAAAAAGAAACTAGCTAATTCAAAAAAGATATCATCTACCCTCTTGAGAACTTTTGTTTATTGTCATAGGGGCCTATGGGATCTGACTGAATCCTGTGAAGCAAAACACTGTGACTGAGATTAGTAAACTACTAAAAGAAGGTTGAGAATGACCCTTTACCCTTCAGACATGTGATGACATTGTAGGAAAAAATAAACCCACTAAAAATGACCATCTGTTAATCAATTCTGCATGTATACCAGACATTAATTCTGCTTGTGCCTTGATCTTAGAGTGCCTAGTCTACAGGATTGTGAGAAACAAATTTCAGTTGTTTGTAAGATGCTAATTCATGGTATTTTGTTATGGCAGGCTCAATAGACTAAGACAATCACTTAATTCAATGACTGATGAGGACTTCACCTCTTCAGGTGAAATGTCTTCACATATCATGGTTGAGTATAGATAATCTATTCCACAGGGTTGTTGAAATGATTGCATATGCTAATGTACTTAAGAAATTTAGCACTGTGCCCATCAGGTAGTCAAGAGTTCAAAGCTGTGGCAATCGCTCAGATCAATGGTCTATCCCAGACAGGTGTCTTTCTTGCCTACTTAGAAACACGTGAACAAAAGTAGTAAGTCATGGTAGGAAGGTGTCTTGGACTTTCGGAAATCCTTAGTTTACTCTACTTTAACTAAAAGTAAACTTTTTTTTTCTTTTTTTTAAAAAATATTCTAATTAGTTATACATGACAGCAGAATGCATTTTAATTTATTATACACAAATGGAGCACAACTTTTCATTTCTCTGGTTGTACATGATGTAGTATCACACCATATGTTTAGTCATATGTGTACCTAGGGTGATGATGTCCATTTCATTCCACCATCTTTCCTGCCCCCATACCCTCTCCCCTTCCCCTTCTTCCCCTTTTTCCAATCAAATTTCCTCCATTCTTCCTACCCTATTCCCATTGTGGATCAGGATTCACTTGTCTGAGAGAATATTTGGTATATGGTTTTTGGGGGATCAGTTTACTTAGCATGATAGTCTTCAACTCCATCCATTTACCTGAAAATGCCACAATTTTATTCTTTTTAATGCTGAGTAATATTCCATTGTGAGTATATACCACACTTTCTTTATCCATTCTTCTATTGATGATCATCTAGTTTAGTTCTACAGTTTAGCTGTTGTGAATTGTGTTGCTATAAACATTAATGTGGCTACATCACTGTATTATGCTGATTTTAAGTCCTTTGGGTATAGACCAAGGAGTGGGATAGCTGGGTCAAATGATAGTTCCATTACAAGTTTTTGAAGGAATTTCCATACTGCTTTCCATAGTGGTTGTACCAATTGACAGTGCCAAGAGCAATGTATGAGTGTATCATTTCCCCCACATCCTTGCCAACACTTATTATTGCCTGTATTCTTGATAATTCACATTCTGACTAGAGTGAGATAAAATCTAAGATTAGTTTTGATTTACATTTATCTAGTTACTAGAGAAGTTGAACATTTTTCATGTATTGATCAAGTGTAAACTTTAAAATTTTGCAGCCCTGGAATCCTCATATCTCCTTTGCCTTTGTTCATGTTCTCTTTTTCTATGCTGAGAACCAAAAGGAGAGAAAAATTCTAGGCATGATTCTGATGCAGTTTAGTTTTAGGTAAGCAGTTGAGGCAGCTTTACACTATACTTTTCTCTTTGCTTCCCAGTGGCTCTGTGCTCCTTCCTTGATCTTACCTCCTGTGCTCAGTGATGTCATGCTGTCTTCCTATGCCTTATCAAACCCTGTGCTCCTCTCCATGCCACCTTGAAGTAATCCTGATTAAACTCCCAATGATGGATCTCTTACTCCTGGTGGGATCAAATGATTAAAACCTGGGAAAAGTAATAACTGTATTTCAACAAAGATGGAATTCAACTACAGCCGGCACCTGACTTACCATATTTTGACTTACAAATTTTTTACTTCATGATGGTTCAAAACCCATTTCTGTTCAATAGAAGATGCATTGTGAATCTTGAATTTTGACTTTTTGTGGGCTACTGTTCCATGATACAGTCTTCTCCTGTGTGATGTCAAACAGCAGGCCATGAACTGCAGCTGTCAGTCAGCCACACTGTGAGTAGGGTGAGTAACTGCTGCTCTTCAGAGGACTGTCTTGAAACTATGATGTTCAGTAGGGTTAGGTGTGTAGATTAAATGCATTTTTGACTTACATTATTTACTACTCATGACGGGTTTATCAGCTGTGTAATCCCATCATAAGTCAAGGAGCATTTGTATTGAGCTTCTGTGTGGTAGGAAGCACCAAGATATCTAGTGATTCCTGAGAATGATATCCGTGGCTGAACTTGTCCAACTGAATATGATAGAATCAAACATGTGAAAGAGGAGAAGTATAAATAGCCACAGAAGATATCAAATGGCTTTATTGTACCTTATTTTTCTCCTTTAATCCCTATTTGCTTCTCAGGAACCTTGAGTTCTAGATTTGAATCTTATTTTCATCACTTATTAGCTGCTTAATATAAGCATGTCAAACAAATCATCTAATCCTCAATTTTCTTACCTGTGAAATATTTATGCCTTGTGTTTATAGTAAGTACATCAACAAATGTGTAGGAAAGCTTTTTTCTAGTGCTAGCCCATGAATTTAACTAGACAGTGCTTTTCTGACTTGACTCAAATGGAGCTATTTAATCTGATCTCATCTTCTCTACACTTTGAAAGTTAAACCCTGTTTTTTCCTACTCTTTTTTTTTTTTTTTTGTATTGGGTATTGAACTCAGGGGCACTTGACCATTGAGTTATATCTTGATCCTCTTTTATTTTCTTAATTTTGGAACAGGCTTTCTCTAAATTGCTGAGACCATCGATAAGTTTTTGAAGCTGGTCTCAGACTTGCTTTCCTCCTGCCTCCTTCTCTGAGACACTGCAGATTACAGGTGTATGCCACCATGCCCTGCTATCTTCCTACTCTTGAAAAAATATTTAGAGGCTGTTTGTAAAGTCAGTGTGAAACATAATTCCAGACTTCAAAAATCAAACTAAACATTATTAATAATTGGATGCAATACCTTCTTTGGAAATATGTTGCTGTCAAGTTTGGCCTGCTCCCCTTTCTCACTCATTATGATATTTTGAGTAATTCAAAAGTCAATTTAAAAAAAAAAAACTTGTTACTCTTGCCCAAGAAATTTCAAAGAAACTCTGTGACCTACTATAGGAGGACAATTACTTAAAACTAAAATGCAGCTTCTCCAGATGCAGGTTTACAAAAGCCGAGGCTCTGAGTTTAACTTCCTAAGCACTGGAAAACCCTTTGTCAAAGTTTTTTTTCCCCCCACAGGCCTTTACTGCAGAGGCATTAATTAAGTCAGTGTAGGATTAGGGAAGAGTGGGCAGATTCATGAATTATCCTCAATGTATAGTGTTTAATCAAAGGAATGACTTTTCTTGACTACTCATTAGATTCGCCTTTTAAAGTATGTTTAATTTTACATTTTACCCAAAGGAGACAATTTTGAGTGGAAATGCCTTTGATCAAGGCATTAATGTGAAAATCAAGTTTCTACTGGGATCAAGTTTAATGAAATTTCCTACTCCTTTTCCTTCATAAATAATAATTGCTCATTTGTTATTTAAACATTGCTAGCTTATTCTATTCAGACTTAGTACCAGCCTGTGAAGCCAGACATGTAGCACTTTTGAGGGTCTTAAAATTCCTGCTCTTTATTTAGTAAACAAGGGAAATGGTGCTTTGTTCATGGTCACCTGGGTCTGCATTGTCACAGAGCCATGTGGCAGCACTCACCCCTCCCAGGCCGCACTTCCTGTGGCCTCTCCCCTCTTCTTTCTCATCCTCCTTTCCAGCCTGGCTTCCCATGGTCTCATCAAGCTTTCTGGATGTACAAAGCTGTTTCAAGAGGAATTAGTCTTGTGCTTCATTGATGCATTATTCTATTAAAAGGAATTAATGACTGCTGTTGGATTAAATAGTACCATGGTTTTCAGTGAGCAAGGTTCAGTGTTTTAAATTTAAGGATTGGTAGCCCTAATATGACCAAAACTGACATAAAATACTAGTTGTTAGTCCGTCAGGTAACTTGCAAAGACTGTCTTCTGTTTTGTTTCTTTGTTTCCTCCAGTGACAAGAACAGTTCTACTAATTCATTCTAAGGTACCACAAAAGAAAAAAAAAGATTCTATGTCTATTCCATTTTCAACATTTAAAAAAGCATTATTCCACCAGAAAACTTCTAGAACTAATAAATGAATTCAGCAAAGTAGCAGGATATAAACACCCATAAATCAAAGGCATTTCTGTATATCAGTGACAAATCCTATGAAAGAGAAATGAGGAAAACTATCCCATTTACAATAGCCTCAGAAAAATAAAATAAAATAAAATACTTGAGAATCAATTTAACGAAGGAGGTGAAAGACCTCTACAATGAAAAGTACAGAATGCTAAAGAAAAACATTAAAGAAGACCTTAGAAGATAGAAAGACCTCCCTTGTTCTTGGATAGGCAGAATCAATACTGTCAAAATGACCATACACCAAATGCACTCTACATATTTAATGGAATTTCAATGAAAATCCTAATGACATTGTTCAAAGAAATAGAAAAAGCAATGATGAAATTTACCTGGAAAAATAGGAGACCCAGAATAGCTAAAGCAATCCTTAGCTAGAAGTGTGAAGCAGATGGCATCACTATATCAGACCTTAAAATATACTACAAAGAAATAGTAACAAAAATGGCATGGAATTGGCACCAAAATAGATTTGTAGACCAATGGTACAGAATAGATGACACAGAGACAAACCCACATAAATATAGTTATCTCATATCAGACAAAGGCACCAAACCCATATATCGGTGAAACAACAGCCTCTTCAACAAATGGTACTGGGAAAACTGAACATATATATGCAACAAATTGAGATTAAGCCCCTATCTCTCACCATGAACAAAACTCAACACAAAGTGAATCAAGGAACTAGGAATTAAACCAGAGACCCTGTGCCTAACAGAATAAAAAGTAGGCCCAAATCTGCATCATGTCAGATTAGGCCCTGACTTGCTTAATAAGAGTCCTATAGTGTAAGAATTAACATTAAGAATCAATAAATAGGATGGATTCAAACTAAAAAGCTTCTTCTCTGGGCTGGGGATGTGGCTCAAGTGGTAGCGCGCTCGCCTGGCATGCGTGCGGCCCGGGTTTGATCCTCAGCACCACATACAAACAAAGATGTTGTGTCCACCGAAAACTTAAAATAAAAATAAATATTAAAAAATATTCTCTCTCCCCCCCTTTAAAAACAAAGCTTCTTCTCACCAAAATATATAATCAGTGAGCTGCATACAGAGCATACAGAATGGGAGCTAAATTTTATCACACACACATCATATAGAACACTAATCTCTAGGATATATGAAGAACTCAAAAATCTTAACAGCACAAAAAACAAAAAACAAAGCAAAACAAAAAAACAACAAATAACCCAATCAATAAATGGGCCAAGGAACTGAATAGACACTTTTCAGAAGAGGATATACAATAAGTCAACAAATATATGACAAAATCTTCAACATCTCTAGCAATTAGAGAAATACAAATCAAAACTACTCTAAGATTTCATCTCACTCCAGTCAGAATGGCAGCTATCAAGAATACAAACAACAATAAGTGTTGGCAAGGATGTGGGGGAAAAGGCACACTCATACATTGCTGGTGGGACTGCAAATTGGTGCAGCCAATAGGGAAAACAGTATGTAAATTCTTTGGAAAACTTGGAATGAAACCACCATTTGACCCAGCTATCCCACTCCTTGGTCTATACCCAAAGGACTTAAAAACAGCATACTACAGAGACACAGCCACATCAATGTTTATAGCAGCACGATTTATAATAGTTAAACTGTGGAACCAATCTAGATGCCTTTCAGTAGATGAATGGATAAAGAAAATGGGATATATATATCCCATATATATATGTATATATATATATATATATATATATATATATATATATATCCCATATATATATGTATATATATATATATATATATATATATATATATATATATATATATATATATATACATACAATGGAATATTATTCAGCATTAAAAGAGAAGAAAATCTTGGCATTTGCAGGTAAACGGATGGAATTGGGGAGTATAATGATAAGTGAAGTAAGCCAATTCCAAAAAACCAAATTTCTTCTCTGATATGAGGATGCTGAGTCATAATGGGGAAGGGGGGGTGCATGGGAGGAATATAAGAACTTTAGATAGGGCAAAGGGGATGGAGGGAAAGGAAGGAAGCATTGGGATAGGAAAGCCAGTGGAATGAGATGAACATCATTACCCTAATTACATGTATGAAGTCATGAAGTCATGAGTCTATTTTGTCTAGAACCAGAGACATGAAAAATTGTGCTCTATATGTGTAATATGAATTGAATTGCAATCTGGTGTCATATATAACAAATTAGAATAAATTAAAAAGCATGATCTTATTCATAAATAATATTTTTTTTTCTAATTTGTTTATTAATGCGGCATAGTCAAATCCAGAAAAAACGATCAGAGCACTGAATTAATCAACATGGATTTCACTGGGCACAACTTCCCAATGGAGAGGACCAAAAAAAAATCAGTAAACTGAAAAAAAGAAATTGTTCACTCTGGACATAGAGATAGAAGAGACTGAAAAAAATTGAACTGAGCCTTCAAGACCAATGGATATAAAACTTATCTAACATTTATAAATTAAAACCACAATGTGACATCATAGCCCATCTGTTAGAATAGCTAAAATAAATAATGGTAATATCAACAAATGCTGGAGAGCATGTATAGATATGGAATCATTTATATAACGCTAGTAGGGATATATAATAGTATATTCATTTAAAAACACTGTTTGACAGTTTCTTAAAAACTAAACAAGCAATCTTCATGTCACCCTTAAATTTTAGCACTGCATATTTATCTTAGAGGCAGTAAGATAAATTTAAACAAAAAATATATATTAATATTCATAGCAGCTTTTTAAAAAACACCTCCAAACTGGAAACTGCCCCAATATCCTTCAAATGGTGAATTAAACTGTGGTAGATCCACACATAGATTCCTATTCAGTAAGAGAAAGGATCAAATCATTCATAAGCAACAACTAAGACAAATCCCCCACAAATCATGCTGAGCCAAAAAATTCAAATGTATATAATTTATATATAATTTTATAATGCTACTTATATAAAATTCATGAAATAATGCAATTATAGAAATGAAGTTTACTAATTGCCAGAATTAGGGAAGGGGAAGAGAAGGTTTGTGACCATAAAAGGGCAATAGGAAGGATATTGATGATGGAAATATTCTTTATCTTAACTATATCAATGTCAGTATCAAACTGTGATACTGTACTATGGTTTTGGAGGAAATTACTTGTGGGGAAAACTTGAAGGAGGGCGCACAGGATTCCTCTCTGTATTACATCTTATAGATGCATATGAAATTATGATCATCTAAAAATTAAAAAATTAACATTTAAATGTTATTGGTGCATTGTAATTTTACTTATAATGGGATTTATGATGCTATATTTACACATGTACATAGTTTGATCAGTTTCATTTTTCAGTACTTTATTTTTCCATCCTCCCCTTCTTTTTGCTTAAATAAATTTTTTCAAGTTTCCAAATACCTAGCAGGAAGAATTCAGTATACCATATATTATTGTTTTGAGGAAATCAAAACAATATGAATAAGCAATCTTACATTGGTGATATATTTTTCATTTAAAACTTGGACATGAGAACTGAATTGATGAAGCAGTTAATGACTTAATATGTGTGAAATTACCACTTCTGCCTACTCATTTCTATGTTACCTCCCTTAAAATTGTTAATAATTGTAATATATGTGAGAAGAAACTGAAATAATATGTTCAATCTTGACCATGGCCTGGGGACCCACAGAGGTCTTTCAGATCATTTAAGGTATCCTTGAGGTCCAAACTGTAATCAGGAATAGTGTTTACCTTTTTTACTGTGTTGACAGTTTATGTTTGTGTTAGGTGAAACTGTTGACATTTTAGTAAGATTCAGGCAGTGGCTCTAAAATGTACTAGTAATCATACTCTTTTCTGCTGTCCATTCATAGTAATGAAAGTGCCAGTTACACTTAAGAATTCCCTTTATGAAGCAGTTAAAGTTATTGATTTTATTAAATGTCAACTCTTTGGTAGATGTTTTTAATATTCTATTTGATTAAATGTGAAGTATGCATTGAAATGATTTGATATATACCAGTTTAATGATTTTTCTCTAACAAAAACACTTGTATGATTATTTTGAGTGTTGAGTGGATTAGTTGCTTCTTTCTTTATATCTTTGTCTTTCATTTTGTCTATTTCTTTCTTTTTTGTGAAATATCAACTTACTTGAAAGAACAGTTGACATGCAAATTATGGTTATTTTAGGTATTTCTTATCTGAAATGATTGTGATCAGAAATATTTGGTTTTGGATTTTTTTTTCAGATTTTGAAACATTTGCATATATATAAAAGGAGATATCTTAGACCAAATTCTAAATATGAAATTCATTTATTTTTCATATATACCTTATAAACATAGCTGATACATAATTTCATACAATATTTTTAGTGCACCTGTGTTTTGACAGGAACCTGTCACATGAGGACATGTGTGGAGTTTTCCATTTGTGATGCATATTGGTAGTCAAAAGTTTTTGATTTTGTAGCAGAAGTTTCAAACTCCGTATCTTTGGACAGGGAAGCTCAACTTGTAACACTTGAGCACTTGGAATACATTTTATTGAAAATAAACAAGATAAACCTGCCATTTTACGAAAAACAACTGAACACTTTTGTTACTAATGACAAATTTTATGATTTCAAGTAAAATTTAGTATATTGAAACACAGGAATTTGCCACTACAAACTTGGAAACTTTTCTGATAGGTTTGGAGATTATGTTAAATATGATTTTAAATATTGTATAATGAAGTGTGCCACCATTGGAAGACATGCATAATTCAGTAAAATGGCATTTTCCAAATGGCCATGGAGTGATATAACAAAATTTGGCATGAGTGAAAAATCCATACAAAATAAAAGAAATGAATTTGAATGTAGTTGAGAATGAAAAGTTAATTAATTTCACTTTACAACTAATCTTTAAGAAACTCTTGCCTGACTAGCTTTAGTGCAATATTACAAAATAGCCATGATTATCTAAAAACACTATTAAGACAATCTTCCATTTTTAGATCACATATCTATGAGAAATTGAAGTTTCTTCATCCACTTTAAACACTGTGTAACTATAGATTTTATGCACTAATCAATACAAAAATCTAGTGGTTAGATATCAGGAAACCTTCAAAAATATGCAGCGATGCCACTCTATGTATCAGTTGTTTGAAAATATAGTTATTTTTCATAAAAATCCTTCCCAATAACTAAATGTCTGTGTTCTTGTTATTTTAACATCAAATTATATAAAAGTTGCTCATTTTACTTTTAATATTGGATAAACATAAACATAATCTACAATAAGAGATCTTTAGGTTTTCCTAAAACTTTTAAGAGTGGAAAGGGACCGAAAGTTTGAGAGTGAAATCATTGATGCCAGTGTTCCTATAAAGCACTAGAGCAGAATGTTCAAGATGGCAGAATAGAAGAGGCAGCTTTCCTAGATGCTATGGATGTGAAACTGAGAAAGTGGGTATGACAGCTTCTCAGTAATACGTGTGGGGAAAAAAAGGGGTGGGGATGTAAATGGGAATTAATACTGGATATCAAAGCAGATGAGGAATCAGGAGTTTGGATATCAATAGAATAAGGAAGAAATCCCTCCACTGCTTCCAGCACCTTCCAGAGCAGTCCCTTCAAGGTAACAGTGGAGGGATAGCAGAATAAAGGCAGCCCACGTTTTTAGGAGGCCTGTGGTATGTAGTAGTATGGAAAGATCAGAGATCAAAGACACTGCCAGACTGACCCAGAAGATGTGCAGCACAATACACTAATTGGGATAGAAGCTGAGCCTCTCCCAATTGCCTGTGAAGAACAGAGGAAGGAGCCATCCTACAGCTGCAGGTCAGAGGCCAGCAGCTCTGGGTGCCAAGACCTGGAAAACCTGAGCTGGATCCAGAAACAAACCCATTTACATGTCATGAAGTGTGTGCTTATTTAAAGTCTTCAGACTAATCGCCATTCAGTAAAGAACCTAGAGCCTCCCTAGGCTCAACCCTGCTTTCAGGAGCTCAGACTATGGGAGCTACTCTCACAGAACCTGAGGATGAAGCAGGCATCACCCTCTGGCCCACTCTACCTGACATGGCCAAGAAGGGAAGATGGGAATTTCTAAACTCCAACTGGCAATTTGCTGAGCAACTCAGAAAGAGAGAATTTGATAACCTGTGGCCAATAGTATCATAGACACTACATACCTCAAGAAGAAACAGAAAGAAAGACATTTGGAAATAGACAACAAATATATATTCTCATAGAAAAATTTTTTTTACCACTGTAACAGAAAAAAAAATTTTAACGTTTCACTGATAACTTATTTTTTTTTCCTGTTTAATTGTGAGCTGAGCTGAATGGTTCATGGACTCTTATACATATTTGTCTCTTTTATATTTCTAGCATTTTAAAAATTTGTTTTAATTAGTTACACATGACAGTATAATGATCTTGACATATCATACATTTGAATCAGATGGGATATTTCTAGCATTTTTAAAGGCAGTTATTTTTCATGGGTCAATCTTTTGAGGGCTAAGATATTTGATTAGTGTATTTTTATTTTGTTTTGTATTTTTTTCTCTCACTTAGCTGTTTTCCTTAATTCTCTTTTTCTTCTGCTAACAGCCACACTCTATTGTTCTCTCTTTCATGCTTCCTTTAATTTTTTACTTTTATTTTCACACCTCCTCCCTCATAATCATCAAATCCTACATCTCTTTTGTTCTCACCCTGTTCACCTTTTGAAATTGTACACCCTTTTGCAAACTTACTGTTTTTAACATTGGCAAACCTGATTACATCATTTCTGTTTATTGGGTCAAATAACATTGTAAGTGTCATAGTAGGGACTATTTGCTTTAATGTTGTACATAATTTGCATTGGTTGCTGTTATTACTTGTCCTTCCCTAAACTTTGAGGTAGTGGAAAGCTTCAGGGACACTGTGAGTTCACAGGATAGAAACTCTACTGCCTCAGATCCATAATGTCAAATGGGTAGGCACACAAACAACATGAGAAAAACGGTGGAACAGACTATTGCAGACAAACCAAAATACCTCAGTTACGAATCCACCAACATCACAGTGCAAGACATGTCAGAGAAGAAATTTAGAAAGTTCATAGTGAAACTGATTTGAAAGGTAAAAGATGACATAGGGAATGGAATCAAAGTGAAAATACAATAAAGTAAAATATTAATTCAATAAAGAGAAAGAAATTCTGGAAAAAAAAGGAAATTCTTGAATTAAAGGAATCAATAAACCAAATTAAAAGTTCATTGTAAAGCATCACCAGAAGACTAGACCACTTGAAAAATTTAGTTTCAGCCAATGAAGACAAAACATATAATCTCAAAAACAAAGTTGACTGTGGAGAAAAGATTTAAGAGACCATGAACAGAGATTCCAAGAAATATGGGATAAAATTAAACGGCCAAAATTAAGATTTATTGGGATAGATGAAAGCTCAGAAATACAATCCAAAGAAATGCACAATCTTTTCAATAAAATAATATCAGAAAATGTCCTAAACCTTAAGAAGGAAATGGAAAATCAGGAGGCTAACAGGACCTCAAATATACAAAACTACAACTGACCCCCACTAATGCACGTTATTATAAAAATGCCTCACATACAGAATAGGAATAGTATTTTAAAGGCTGTCATAGAAAATCAGCAGGTCACATTGAGAGGGAAATCAGTGCAGATTTCAGCACATTTCTCAACCCAGACCCTAAAAGACAGGGGGTCTTAGAATAATATGTACCAAGCTGAAAGAAAGAAATTTCTGAAAGAAAATGAATGCTAACCAAGAATACTATTCCCAACAAAATTAAGCTTCAGATTTGACAATAAAATAAAAAAATTCTCATGATAAACAAAAGGTAAAAGAATTCCCAGATAGAAAGTCTGCACTAAAAAACATAGTCAATAAACTATTTCATGAAGAAGAAATGAAAGACAAAATTAAAAACTGGTAAAGTGAGGAACTATACTAGAATAATAGTAAATCAGGAGAGAAATGAATACAAATTAAAAACCAGAAATAAATCAAACTAACAGAGAATCATTTCTCAATATTAATGTTGAATACAAATGGCCTAAACTCATCAATCAAAAGAGATTGGAAGAATATATTTTAAAAAGACCTAATCATATGTTGTCTCCAGGAGACTCACCCCATAGACAAAGGCATCCACAGACCGAAGGTAAAAGATGGAAAAAAAAATCATATCACTTATATGAATCTCATAAACAAGCCGAAGTTTCCATCCTCATATCAGATAAAGTGGACTTCAAGCCAAAGTTACTCAGAAGGAAAAAATAAGGACATTTTTTACTGCTTAAGAGAATCAAACAACAAAAAATAACAATCAAATATTTATGCCTCAAACAATGGAGCATCTATGTATATTAAACTTTTAGTCCTCAATTTCAAGGACTAAATAGACCACAACACAATAACACTGTATGACTTTAACTTGCCTCTGACCTCACTGGATAGATTGTCCAAACAAATTCTGAATAAGAATCTATAGAACTAAATAATGCAATTAATAATTTAGATTTAATTGACATATATAGAATATTCCACCCATCAATGACAGAACACACTTTCTTCTCAACTGCACATGAATCATTTCCTAAAATGGACCATAACTTAGACTAGAAAGCAACTCTTAGCAAATAAAAAAAAAATACTATCTTGCATTCTATCATAGTGGAACAAAATTAGAAATCAAGGACAAAATAAAAAACAGAAGCTATTCTATAACCTAGACACTAAATAATATGTGACTGAATGATCAAAAGATAACAGAAGAAATCAGGGGTGAAATTAAAAAAAAATTCTTAGAGTTAATTGAGAACAGCAATCCAACATATCAAAATCTTTGGGACACAATGAAGGTGGTTTGAATAGAAACATTTATTGCATTGACCATATTTATTAAAAGAATGGACAGTCACCAAATAAAAAACCTAACATTACATATAAGGCCCTGGAAAAGGAAGAACAAAACAATATCAAATGAAGTAGAAGACAGGAAGAAATTAAAATCGGAAATGAAATCCATGAAATTAGAATAATAAAAATTCAAAAAATCAACAAAATGTTATTTCTTAGAAAAAGTAAATAAAATTGATAAAGCCATAGTCAAGCTAACCAAGAGAAAGAGGGAAAAAAACTGAAAATACTGAAATTTGTGATTAAAAAGGAATTATCACCACAGACACTACTGGAATACAGATGATAATCAGAAATTATTTTGAAAATTTATACTCCAGTAAAATAGAAAATTATAAATACATTGACAAATTTCTGGAGACACATTAATTGAATCAGGAGGACATAGAAAATTTAAACAGACCCATTTCAAGCAATGAAAATAAAAATGTCATCAAAAGTCTACCAAAAGGAAAAGCTCTAGACCAGATGGATTCTCAGTCAAGTTCTACCATACTATTAAAGAAGAAGTAACATCAATATTCCTCAAATTATTCCATGAAATAGAAAAGAGAAAACCCTTCCAAACTCATTCTATGAAGTCAGTATCACCCTGATACCAAAACCAGACAAAGACACATCAAGGAAGGAAAACTTCAGACCAATATTCTTGATGAATGTAGATGCAAAAATTCTTAACAAAATAGTAGCAAATCACATGCAAAAACATGTTAAAATGCTAATGTACTATGATTACGTGGGTTCATCCCAGGAATGTAAGGTTGGTTCAATGTACATAAATCAAAAATCACAATTCACCACATCAAAAGACTTAAAGAGAAGAATCACATGATTGTCTCAATAGATGCAGAAAAAGCATTTGACAAAATACAGCATCCATTAATATTCAAAACATGGGAAAAACTAGGGATAGTAGGAACATACCTCAACATTGGAAACACTATATGGGTTAAACTGAAGGCAAACATCATTCTAAACAAAGAAATTGAAAGCATTCCCTCCAAAAACTGGAATAAGACAGGGATGCATAATCCTTGAAACTCTAGCCTGAGCAATTAGGAAAAATAAAGAAATTAAAGGATTATGAAAAGGAAAAGGAAACCTCAGACTCTCCGTATTTGCCAACAACATTATTCTATATTTGGAAACCCAAAAAACTTCACCAGAAAACTTCTAGAACTCCTAAACAAATATAGCAAAGTAGCAGAATACAAAATTAACATCCATAAATTAATTACATTCCTACATAACAATGAAGAATAAGCTGAAAGAAAAATTAGTGAAACTATCCCATTCACAATTGCCTTGAAAAAACAAACAAAAGAAACCCGGGAATCAATCAAAGAGGTAAAAGACCTCTACAATGTAAACTATATAACACTAAAGAAAGAAACTCAAGAAGAGCTTAGAAGATGGAAAGATCTAATGTAATTCCTATTAAAATTCCAATCATGTTCTTTATAGAAATAGAAAAAGCAGTCATGAAATTCATTTGGAAAAATTAGAGCCCAAGAATAGACAAAGAAAGCATTCTTTAGTGAGAAAAGTGAAGCAGGGGGCATCACAATACCAGACTTTAAATTATACTACAGAGCTATAATAAAAACATCATGGTATTAGCACTAAAACAGACATGAAGACCAATGAAACAGAATAGAAGACCGAGAGAAAAACCCATATAAATATAGTTATCTCATACTAGACAAAAGTTCCATAAACATGCATTGGAGAAACGATAGCCTCTTCTACAATATGGTGCTAGGAAAACTAGAAACTCATATTATTACTCCAGAATGAAATTTATTCCCTTTTTCTCAAACTGCACAAAACTCAAGTCAAAGTGGATCAAGGACCTAGATATCAGACAATAGACCCTGTGCCTACTAGAAGAAAATGTAGACTGAACTCCCATCATGTCAGCTTTGGAACTGACTTCCTCAACAAGACTCCTAAAGTACAAGAAGTAAAATCAAGAATCAACAAATGGGATATTATCAAACTAAAAACTTCTTCATAGCAAAGAAAAAAATCAAGAGTGTGAAAAGAGAGACTACAGAATGGGAGAAAATATTTGCCACCTGTACCTCAGAACATTAATCTGCAGGATTAAAAACAAACAACCAAACAAAAAAACCTCAAAAAATTTAACTTTAAAAAAATCCCAATAAATATATGGACAAAGGAACTGAACATGCCCTTCACAGAAAAATAAATATGAATAGTCAACAAACATACAAAAAAATGTTCAACATCTCAACATTTTGAGAAATGGAAATTAAACTACTCTGAGATTTCATTTCACTCCAATCAGAATGGCAACAATCAAGAATGTAAGTAACAATAAATATTGGCAAGGATATTGAGAAAAGGGTGTACTCATACATTGTTGGTGGGATTGTAAATTGGTGTAATCACTCTGGATAGCAGTGTGGAGATTATTCAAAAACTTGGAGTGAAATCATTAATTGACCTGGTTATTCCATTCCTTGTTATATATCCAAAGTAGTTAAAATCAACATACTACAATGATGCAGCCACATCAATGTTGATAGAGCTCAGTTCACAATAGCTAAGTTATGGAACCAACAAAGGAGCCATTCAACAGATGAATGGATAAAGAAAACATGGTATACATACACAATGAAATACTACTCAATCATAAAAAAGAATGGCTATGACATTTGCCAGTAAATGGATGCATCTGGAGACTATCAGGCTAAGTGAAATAAGTCAATCTCTCAAACCAAAGATTGAATGTTTTCTCTGATATGTGGATGATAACACACAACACAGAATGTTAGGAGAAGAACAACAGAAGTTTAGTGAATTAGACAAAGGGGAATGAAGGGAATGGAGTGGGGAACAGTTATAGGGAAGAAGAGTAATGAATCTGACACAACTTTCCTATGTACATATATCAATACACTGCAATGAATTTCCACATCCTGTAAAACCATAAGCCTGAGAACCTAAATAGAATAAAATATACTCTCCAACGTTGTATAAATATGTCAAAATACACTCTGCTGTCATGTATATCTACAAAGAACAAATAAAATAAAAATAACTTCATGGTGCATTTTTTTAGCACTGTGCTTTCTAAATATAAATTAAAATCAACAAAACAACCACAAACATTGGAACACAGACTTCTATCTCCCTGTGATGAATTTGCTTCTTTAAAGCATGCTAATTTTTCTAAGAATTAAATTATTGGTATGTCACCTATGTCACTCAGGCTTGGAGCAGAAATGAATATACACTTTTTTCAAAGCTGTACATAAGTCAAAAGTTGGTAGATCTTTCTTTTTCTCAGCTATATTTATAGGATGTAAAGGAAATAATTTGATTACCTTACTTTCCATTTTTTTATATATGGAATCAGTAAACACATGCAAAATTAAAGAGACTAATACAATAAACTATCATGGGCTTATGATATTTTATCAATATTTTGCCAATTCTTGTTTCAATTCCCATCTCTTCAATCCTTCTTCTTACTGGAATAATTGAAAGTAAACTCCAGATACCATGTATTTTACTCATAAATTCTTCAACTTTCCTTATAGACAAAAAGATTTTTAATAATACAAACATATTTTAGTTCAGCAAAATTAAAAATTATTCTTTAAATTTATGTGATGGCCAATCTGTATTCACAAAATTCATTGGTTTGAAAAATGTCTTTGTAGTTTGTTTGCCAATAAGAGGACATAAGTGTGCCCACGCATTGTGTATAGATTATGTATCCTTAATTTGTTACAGTTGTATTCTGCATTTTAAGATACTAATTACTTTTTTAAGAAAATCATCAATTTTCATATAGAATTTGTTTATTATGCAGTTTGCTAATGGTGACCTTGTGGTGTTCTCTCTAATTTATTTCATGTGAACTTGATAGATATAGAAATCTTGATTAAATTTTTTTGGAGGGGGGAAAATGCACGAATAATTCAAATGTGGAGCTACAGATTTGTTACTGCATTAATATAAGAGGGAATATTCCTTTTAGTAATATAAAGATTTATTCATATGTTCTGCCATTATAAGCCTTGTAAACTCATTTATGTTTCCAAGCAATTTTTGTAAACGTTTTTACAATATTGATAACTACTGCATACTTAATCAATGTCATTAGAATTTTCAAATTGGTGATTTTTAAAAAATGAATTCTAGTACTTGTGCTCTTATTAGCTGTGATTCTTCTATAAAGAACACTCATTTATCACCCATTTAGTTATGGTCCACACAGAAAAGGCAAGATAAAATTGTGATTTATTCTGTTTATTTACACATCTTTAGAACATGAGTTAGTATCCTAAAAACCTTCAAGAGTGACTAATACATGAGCCTCTAACAGATCATTATGGTGTTGATATATTTTGTGTATTTTAATCCATTGGTTTCATTATTATTCTTGTTACTCAAATTACCCCATCTTTGGTTATCAGTAGCCCTTTCCCATTAGCTCCTATACATTTTATCACTACTGTGATTTGCTATTTTACTTTTCAATATGGCCTGGAGATACCTGGACAATGTCTTTCATAATTCCCTTATTTTCTGATACCAAGATGTCTCCAGTTAACATTATATATGTCCTTCCCTGGTTCTGAATTGGTCATTCTCCCAGGAGTTGGTACATTTCAGGAGGATATTATGCTATCTTGAGTCTGCAATCTTGGTACTGTTTTTTTTTTTTTTTTGATAAAATGTTATTAGTATATTATAGTTACTCATAATAGTTGGGTTCATTTTGACTTTCATATGCACTGTCGGTAGTGTGTGGGGGTATGGAGGCTGGACAGGGGAGAGTTTGGGCAAGTGGAAAAAGTTTTTGTTCAAGTTAATAATGCTCCTCTAGATTCACTCACCCACCATGCCAATTCTTCCATTCTATACTTACTTGCCAAAAAGGCTTTCAACTCACAAGGAAAGAGGACCTCAACTCTAGGTCATGACATCAATTGAAGAAATTAATAAGGGGAAAATAATCATAATAAAGTAGCTGCTTAAATTTAGTTCATGAAATTCCAAAGTAGAAAGTGTGTCTCTGGGCTTCTTAACATGTGATTTCCGTGCCTAAACCCAAGCATGCCTGAGAATCCAGATTTCATAATCTCCAGTCAGTGTAAATGAGAAAGTGAACTGTGAGATCAGGGACACCTTCCTTTTCAGAGTCCCAGGTGCTCATGTAACATTGGCTGGAACTCATTCGCTGAGTATATGAAGTATGGAGGGAGTCTGAGAAACAGTTTCCAGCTGATCATCCATGTATCCAGTTAAGAGTTTATTAAAGAACATGAAAGAATATTTCTCTTAGAAGTCTTTGTTTCATTGTGTTGAAAATCATGAGGATTTGATATTAATGAGAGAAAAAACCCTTGAGAAATGTACTGTGTAACTGTAAAATGTAGAATTTATTTTAGACCTATTATAATAGGCTGATGTTTTGTGTATTAAATCACATTTTTAGGATAAAAAAATGCCCCAACTTTCCTTCAGTTTCTATTAGGATCTCATAGAAGATCTGACAACAAAACAGAATAAGACACTATAAAATCCACAGAAATAACCCCCTAATAGAAACACAAACTGAACTTAGAAGACAAAATTTCAGATATCAGAAGAGAATGAAAAATTAAAACAATAAAGAAAAACATGAAGTCTGCAGTGGCTTGAGAAATTATTGAAGCTGTAGAAAGGGACTTAAGACTTGATTTCTATAAGCAGAGTATGTTTGAAATATGCTTTGGATGTCATTGAAGTTATTTTACCAGTCTTGTCTTTCGAATGTTGTAATTTTGCCATTTACTTTTAATGTAAGTATTGATATGTTAAGGTTTAACTCGCCATTGCATTGTTCATTTTCTCATTCCTGTTTATCCTTCTCTGTCTTCCTGTGTGTTACCTAAATATTTTTTAAGATTCCATATTACTTAGTTGTACAGTGATTTGAGCTTTTCTGCATTATGATATTCTATGTGATTTAAGCATTCCAATATATCTACATGACTTATCACAGTTTGCTGGTATCAATATTTTATCATTTCTGGTTAAGTGTGGGAACTTCATTTCCATTTAGTTTTTTTCCCCCTTACTTTTTCCATGTTTAAATGTTGTTTAGAATATTAGTCTGCTAATTTTTGCTTCAAACATAAAAAATAATTTATAAATGCCCCAAGGGAACAATAGTTCATTGCATGAATGAACATTCTGCTCTTTCTAGTTATCTTCCTTCCTGATGATCCAATATTCTTTTTTTTATAATTTTGTTTCTGTTTGATAAACTTCCTTTAACTGATCTTTGTGGGTAGATTCACTGGCAACAACTTCTTTTTAGATAAAATACCTTCTCTTGCTTATATTTGTATTTTCCTTCACTCTTTTTTTTAATTTGTTTTAATTAGTTACACATGACAGTACAATGACCTTGACATATCATACATTTGAATCAGATGGGATATAATTTCTCATTTTTCTGAGTATACAGGTTGCAGAATCACATTGGTCATGCAATAACATATATACACACAGTAATAATGATGTCAATTTCATTCTACTATCCTTCTTATCTCCCCAACCCCCCCATCACTTCTCTCTACCTAATCTAGGGTAACGCTATTTTTTTTCTCACATCTTCCTACATGTATTTTGTATAACAACGAGGGTCTCCTTTCACCATTCATGCAATTCCCCTTCTCCCTCTCTTTCCCTCCACTCTTGAAGAATAATTTCACCAGGTGTGGAATTCATGGTTGACAGTATTTTTTTGTTTTGTTTTGTTTTTTTCTTAATTTCAGCACTTGGGAAATCATGTGCCAGTGCTTCCTGGCTCCAAGGCTTGAGGTGAGAAAGGCTCTGTAATTTGAATAGTTGTTTGCCTAAAGGTAATTCATCATTTTTCTCTACCTGCTTTCAAGACATTTCTGCCTTTCATTTTCAGAAATTTAATTATGATGTATATGAGTGAAGATTTCTTTAGGTTTATCTTGTTTAGGATTCACTCAGCTGCTTGAATTTTCAGATTTTTGTCTTTTGTCAAACTGAAACTTTTTCTATTATTATTTCATTCAAAGTTTTTTAGTCCACTCTCTTCTGTCTCTCCTGCTTTGACTTGTATAATATGAATATCGGATCTTTTGTGTCCCGCAGGAAACGGAGACTCCAGCAAACTTTTAAAAGTCAATTTTCTCTTTTTTATATTAGAAAAATCTATTAATTTGTCCTCCATTTCACTGATTCTGTCCTCTGTCATGTCTACTTCATTATTACACCTATTTTAGCAAAATATTGTATTTTCAGTTATGAAGTTTTTATTTGATTCTTTTTAGTAACTTCAGTTTCTTTGCTGAGATTTTCAAGTTTTTTTTTTCATTTGTTTCAAGAGGATTTATAATTGTTAAATTTTTTTATGATGACTGCTTTAAAATCTTTGTCAGATAACTTCAACATTAGATTCATTTCAGTGTTGACATCTGTTGTCTTTTCACATTTATGCAGTGATTATCTTCTTTCATGGCATAATGGATACTATTTTATCATGTTATGGACACATTTCTATTTATTATGAAATTCTGGGTCCAACTTGATGTTTTATTTTAGTAGGCATTCACCCTGTTTAGCTTTATTATGGAGTTACTAATCTTCAAATGTATCATTTAAATAATCAGAAACACCATTTATATATTTTTTTTAAAAAAATATTTTGACCAGGTGGTTCATGCTTGGTATTCTACTTTTCTACCAGGCAACTAAAATCATAAAAAGAGAGAATGTAGAATAAAGGATGTTCTAACTTTGGATAGCCAATCACTATTTCTGTGACTAAACAGTACCTATTTAAAATGTAGCACAAATATTTCTAAAGCTTTAAAAAGAATCATAACTGAGAAAAAGGAAATACATGTATGACTTCCTACCTGAGGCTTTTCATTTCAAGTATTTCAAATAACCAATGAGACTTAAATTGAAAGTTTAATGTGTCACATTTATATTTGAGCCTACTCTTTATAATTTAGAATTTTAGCTCTCATCAGAACTATTCTGACAGAAAAAAAGAACATTTTTCATTTCTATGAGAATGCTTGACTTCTTTGGTCTTAAAAATTGGACCTACATCATGCAAAGCTGGAAGAAATTTTCTGATAAAAAAAAAAACTCTGGAAGTGAGACATATATTAAGAAGGTATAGCTTATGTGACTTCAGAATAGCTTACATTTAGTAAGCAGATGATTTCTTTTCACTTCAATCTAAAGTAAAAGTTACATGCTCAAAGGCATGTATTTAATTATTGTGTGTAATTTATGCTATTATTTTGGGTGGGTAGGTTATATGAATTAACTGGTTATTTTAAGAATTGTTCAGGAGAAACATGTATTTTTTTAATTTACTTTTTAGTTGTAGTTGTACACAATACCTTTATTTTACTGATTTATATTTTATGTGGTGCTTAGGATCGAACCCAGGGTTTCACACATGCTAGGCAAGTGCACTACCACTGAGCCACAACCCCAGCCCAAGAAACATGTATTTTTAATATAAAATATTGTGAATGTGAAAGCATGATTTTTGCTTATATTTTCAAGGTGAAAAGTTATTCGAAGTTTCCAATGCTCTAATGCTTCTTTTTTTCTCATCTTTGATCAAGTAATATTATTAAATCTAGAAAGAGAATATATTAGAGACTTGATTGTTAGGCTTTCTATTTAGTATAGCTTATGATTTTGGTGTTTTTGTTTTGCTTTTTTTAATATTTAGTTTTGGATTGTACACAATACCTTTATTTTGTTTATTTATTTTTATGTGGTGTTGAGGATCAAACCCAGGGCCTCGCACATGCCAGGCGAGCACTCTACCGCTGAGCCACAACCCCAGGCCTTGTTTTGCTTTTTGATTCAGGCTCTTGCTATGTTGCCCAGGCTCATTTCAAACCTGGGGGCTCAAACAGTCCTTCCTCCTCAGCACCAGCACACCAAACTATGCTCCTTATCAGCATTACTCTCTTGGGAATGATGAAATAATTGAAAACTTTATTTGAAGCATTATATTTTTCTTGTGCTTTTGTATCTTTGTTAATTTCTCCCCACATATGCTTTTTTAAAAATTATAATGTCCTGTTTTTCCTAGTTTTACTGAGGTATAATTCACAAAAAACCTGCATATATTTATGCTGTTCAGTGATGATGTTTTAATACACACACACAGACACACACACACCTATTGTGAGATGATAGACATGATCGAGGTAATTAACATAACCATCTTACCTGGATATAATTTTATTTTGTAAATGTTGAGAACATTGAAGTTCACTCTCAGGAAATTCGTGTCAATATTATATTATTTTTAAATATAAGTATCATGCTGTATACTAGATATCTAGAATTATTCACCCTGCCTATCTAAAACATTGTACTGTGTAACCAACATCTCATTTGCTCATGTTTCCAGTCCTTGAAACCACCATTCTACTGTCTGCTTATATGAGTTTCACGTTTTTTCTTTTCTTTTGGTGATGGAGATGGAATCCAGGACCTTGCACATGATTCCCCAGCTCCAAGTACAACTTTTGTAGATTGAATATGTAAATAATGTCATGCAAATATTTATATTTCTGTGCCTACTTATTTGCCTTAGTATAATGTCTCCAGCTTCATCAATGTTGTTGTAAATGACAGTTTTCTTCTTTTCAGGCTGTATGGTATTCCACTATTTATATTCACTTTATTTTCTTTATCCATTTATTCATTGGTAGACTCAAAGTTTGTTTCCATTCCTGGGTTATTATGAAGAATGTTGCAATGAACATGAGAATCTAACTATCTCTTTGACATACAGATTACATATCCTTTTGGTGTACACCTAGCAGTGGGATGGCTGTATCATATGGTAGTTCCATTATTTATTTTGGGGAAAAGCTCTGTACAATTTTCCATAATGACTAGACCAATTTACATTCCCACCAACAGTATTACCTGTTATCTTTGCACCTGCTAACACTGTTATCTGTAATTAGAGGAAGGCAATATATAATCATAGTTTTGAGTTTCCTTTCCTTGATGAATAGTAATGTTGATCACTTTTTTTTGCCATTTGTATATCTTCTCCTGAGCTATGTCTTTTCAAGTATGCTATGGTTTGATTGCTTGTGTCTCCTGCAATATTCATGTTAAAAAGTAATTTCCAGTGCAACAGGTTAGCAGGCAAACCTTCTAGAAGATGATTAGGCCTTGAGAGTTTACCCTTTGTTGATGGGATTGGTGGCTATTATGGTTTGGATAAATGTCCCCCAAAGCCCATATATAAAAACATGGTCCCAGGCTGACAGTAATAGAAAGTGGCACTAGACTTATGGAAGGTCCTCACGTTCTTGGGGGTGTTCCATCTAAAGTGACTTTAGTGCTCTGCCAGTCACAGTCTCTTTCTGCTTCTTGGCTCAAGATGTGACTACATGTTCTGACATATTCTTCTGCAATTGTCATCTGCTACACTCATCAGAGACCTAAACCAGTGGATTTCTCAATCTTGCCTTTGAATCTTCAGCACTATCAACCAAAATAAACCTCTCTTTACTTCATAAGTAGCATGTGAAAAGTTTTTAGTTATAGTGGTATAAAGCTAATAAATACAGCATGCTTCTTAAAAGTCTAGAGGAAGTGAGTACAATCCCATTTTGTCTTTCATTTCTGTCATGTACAGAACACACCTTTTGTGACCCACAGGAGGATTTGGTGATAAGGCAACATCTTTTGAGTGAAGAGCGACCTTCACAATATAGTGAAACTACCCACAACTTTATCTTGGACTTCACCAGTTCTTCAACTGTGGGAAATTAATTTCTGTGTTTTTATGAGTCCCCTAGTCTCAGGTATTTGTTGTAGCAGCAGAAATGAATTAAAGATTCTTCACTTGTTTTTTATTCAGGTTTTTTTTTTTTGCTAGCATGTAGAATTTTTTATATACTTTAGGTATTAATGCTTCATTGGTTATACAGTTTGCCAAAATTTTCTCTTACTATATAGGTTTTCTCTTCATTCTATTGAGTGTTCCTTTTGCTATGTATAAGATTGTTAGTTTTATGCAATGTCATTTGTCTATTTTTTGCTTTGTTACATGTAATTGGGGTTTATGTATATAAACTCATTGCCTGGTACAATGTCAAGAAATTTTTCCCTTATGTTTTCTTCTAGTAGTTTTAAACTTCAGATTTTATGTTTAAGGTTTAATGCATTTTAGTTTATTTTTTTGTCTATGGTGTGAAATGAGGGTCAAATTCCATTCTTCTGCATATAGATAACCATTTTTTTCAATTATCATTTACTGAAAAAAGTGTCCTTTCCTTATTGAGTGTTCTTGACACTTTTGTTAAAGATGAACTGATCATAAATATTTCAATTTAGTTCTGGACTTTATGTTCTATGGCATCGCTTTTTGTCTGTGTTTTTAATTTTAGTACCATTTTATTTTGATTACAATAGTTTTATAGTATAGTTTGAAATTAGGCAGTGTGATGCCTCCCTCTAGATTTGTTCTTTTTGATCAAGATTGCTTACGTGTGAAACCACATTCTGACATTGGCACCATATTAAGAGTCATAAATCAGGCTCAATAATTATGCCTCTCTCCCCATCAAAACTTTCCTTCTGGAGTATCTAGTACCAATGGTCCTTACTCTTCTGAAATAAGGAGGTTTTCTGAAATAAGGGGGTTTTTAAATTATCAAATACACACTTCTCCCATCAAATAATTGTAATCTTTATACACAATGTGTCAGAAATTATATGATGATAAGGAGTTAATATGTGTACTTCTAAAACTGTTAGTGTTTTTAAATTCTCATTGGAATCCATATACATGATGATATACTAGTGTGTTGGAAATCAATACCTTTGTTTCATGAATAAACAATGCCTGCTCTGCACTTGGGCTTGCAAAACTTTTGCAATAATTGTCTAACCATTGATAAAAATAATTAACAACCAAACCCCACACATTTTCCAGGGGGAATTGCTTAAATTTTAAATTTTCATTTCCAATTCTGATATTATCCTCTCAAGGATATATATAGTAGGAATTTAAGACTTATTAAATGAATTAATAACTCTTGTGCTTTCCTACAAATAGGTGGCAAAGCCTTTCTTCAATAAAATGCTTTCTGCTAATGTGTAAACTGGCTTTTGTGTTATTTTTTTTCCAAGCAATATAATGCCCAAACCAAGTCACAGGGAAGGTGTTTCATTTTGTTTAATTTAATTTTAGAAGATCACTTAAGAATGGAGATTATATGACTAAAAGACACTGGAACAGGCGGGTAGGCAAATATTGTGTCACTTCTTACTGCAATTGGGATTTATAAGCACAGTAGCTTTATTCAGTGGTTTCTCAGGAAGATAGATTATTGGTGCCACAAGGGTGGTTTCCATTAGGCTGATGAAATTCTCCCAAAGACATTCTGTCCCTGTTGAATGAGGATGAATAGTTTGCCCATCACAGGAACTTTGGGCAGGCCTCAGGGTTGCTGCAACAGCAGACTTAACCTTTAAAAGGGCAAAAAGCAAAGGTACAGAGAGTATATAAAACCAAAACTCTGACAAATAGAATATTGCAGAAATTCTTAAGGGTATATAGAGATTAGTGCATTATTTCTTAGAGGCAATATTCAAGCAATTGGCAATTTGAGAGACTGGAATTGCCAAAAAAAGTGATAAGCTGATTCTCACGGCCGTCTGGAATAAAGTGAAGTTAGAGGAGCGGTGAATCTTGTTCACTTGATCTTTCATCTTTATGAGGTAATTTTATTTATGGCCTTGCTGAAATTATGATCCTTTGGAAATAAAGCAGCACAAAAACTACATCTAAGCTAAAAGGCATCTTATAAAGTTCTTGTAGCAAATACTCAGTTTCAATAATATCTGCTAATGAATCTTTCAACAATCTCCAATCTATCAATGATAATATAAGTTATGTTTTGAAGTTTATTTGTATTTGTGGATAATTCAATTAGTTTAATTAGAAAGTAATGTTCACCATTGGAAGGTGGAATAATTTGCTTTTTTCCAGGACAAATTACATAAAGGCATTTGAATTTTATTTGCATTAAATGGGAGTGATTGCGTAAAGTATGAACTTGAGAACTGGAAATTCCATTCACAAATCACTAAATAAATCTCAGATGTGCATCATGATCAGTGACCAATCACTTCACGCCTTTCAGAGTCTGCCAGGGATTGTCCACTGTGCACACAGTGTTCACCCAGACAGCACAGGTGTGGTTTTGTGGGTTTTTTAAAAATATCCCAGTTATAAATGAGGAAATTGACTAACAAAGATGAAAATGCATCAAAACCCAAAAAATGATGGCATGGGAGGTGGAATCCAATACAAAATTGAGCCATTAAAGCAATATCTGAGCAGAACATTGATGCTTCTGCCATTCAAGAGATTTTTGTCATACAGCTAGAGGAACTTAGGATGGGTAAACTTCTCAATGTAGAGGACAAAAATGGCTGTAGTAAAAAGGATAAAAATATCCTAGGTGCTTGCAAACCTTGTCATTAAGATAAATTGCAGACATATTTCATGATACTCTAAGCACAAATGATATAATTTTGGAAGCTGAACCAAACTGAGGTATATGAAAATAATTCTGTCTCTTATTCACTCTATACATTTTTGTTTTGTGAGCTTTTTAAAAGTTGAATTCATTTATCACCCTGCTTTTCTTCCCAAATATTTTAGTGAGTATATTTTAAGAACAAGGATATTTCTTCATATACTGATGAAGTAGCTATCAAATTCAGCAAATTTAACATTGATATAAAAAAACAATCTTTAGTCTATATTCCAGTTTTGCTTATTGGCCAAATAGTGATTTTTATAGTAATTATGTTTTTCTTAATTCAGGATCTAATTCAGAACCACACATTTTATATAACGACTGTATGTCTTCCTATAGTTTTCTTTTATCTTGTTCAGGTTCTCTGCCTTCTTTTGATGAAGAAAGGTAAGTAATTTTGTAAAATGTTCTCCATCTTTGGCTTTGTCTGAAATTTCTTGGGTTTCTGTCAGGTTATTCTTTCTGAGAGAATCATTACATAAATATACAATGCCTTTCTTTGTGGAAAGCATCTGGTTGCTTGTGATATTGTTTTATTCTACTGTTCATCATGTAGTGAACACTTGCTCTCTTCTGTAAACTTATTTTTTTCTTTTTAATTGATGAGTACTTAGTGGGACTGTATAAATGTACTTTCTTTGATAATATTTCATGATTATTTTGCCAGCTTCAAGACAGAGGTTTTTTTTAGGAAAAACTTTTGGAAGGCCTTGAAATTTACCCAAAAGAGTTGAAAACTTATGTCCATACACAGATCTGCATATGAGCAGTTATAGCACTTTTATTTATAACTTCTCAAACTTGGAAGATACCAAATATATTTCAGTAGCTAATGGGGGATAAACTGTGGTATATTCAAATAATAGAATATTGTTCAATACTAAAAGCAAATGAGTTGTCAAGCCATAAATGATATGGTGGAAACACATTCTTATGACTCTGTTATAGAAGTGAAATCTGAAAAGCAAGTCAAACCATACAATTCCAAGTATAAGATGTTTTGGAAAAGGAAATCTATGGTGACAGTAAAAACGTTAGTGTTTGGTGGGGTGGGAGAGGGAAGAGACAAAGAGGTGGACGAGAGACAACTTTTAGTTCAGTGAACATTTTCTGTATGAGAATTTTCTGTACTATAAAATAGGTTCATGCCATTATACATCTGTCCAACCCCACAGGATGTACATTACCAACAGTGAATCTGATCATACTCTATGCACTTGGGTGATTGTGATGTGCCAGTGTGGATTCCTCAGTTGTAACAAATGAACCTTCCTGGTGGGAAATGTTAGTAATGAAGGAGGCCATGCACACATGCAGGCAGAGGGGACATGGGAAAAGTCTCAAGTTTCCACTCAATTTTGCTGTGAACTTAAGACTGTTTTTAAAAATAGCCTTTAAAAATAACTTTTTAAAATTATGACTTGGTAAATAATTCAAACAACTTCCTTTTCAGAAGAATCAAATGACCAACCTTATAAGACCTTCATCCCTAAATGATATTTGAGCACTCAATGTACAGCAGGTATTATTTAGTAAAATTTACAAGGAGATTAGGAAGCATTATTTAATACCACAAATTGGTTAGAAATCAATAAACATATCTTTTGATTTGCCAAGAAAAATTTTCTCTCCACAGCAAAACAATATTTTAACTGGTAAAAAATATGGGGAAAAATCATGAAAGTATTAGAAACTGTCCTAAGGTCATATAGAAAATAAAAAAAAAAACAATTATTCAAGATAATCTACTAAAACTCAGAACAGAAAAAGTTTATTGGAGTCGTGCTCCACTCCATCACTACAACACATACTTCCAGTTCTATGTCAGAGAAGCTCTAACAGGGAAATATGCAGCCAGAAAATACAAAGCCTCTCTCTCTTTCTCCAGCTCCATTCTAAGATGAAGATCTACTGGGAGGGGCAGATTGATGGTGTTTCTCATGACTCCACTTCAGCCTCATGTTTCAAAAGCAGTTTAACAGGCAGATGCAACTAAGAAATCTGTATCTCCCACCCCATACCCCAGGGTTCTGCCCAAGGTTTCTGCCCAAAATGTGGAAGGCCAAGCATGGTGGAGCTCCATTTCCCCCTTTTCAACTCACTTGTGTGCAGAGATTCCAAAGGAAGGGCAAGCAGAGAAGAGCAAGAGCCACCTACTGTCCCTGTATCAACTCACTGAGTGAGAGTGATGCTTCAAGAATGGAGGGTATCTGTTCCCCAAAAGAGAGCAGTGGAACAGGACCTCTGCTCAGTCAGAAAGGCAGGCCATAAAGACAACACTCCAAGGTCTGGCCTGGACAGGGATGTTTGGAACAGAAAGTGGATAACACTGTGCTTAAGGGCGTTGCTGAAAATAATGTAGATTTTGATGGAGCATAATCAAGAAGAAATTAGTAACCTCATGATACAATTGACAACACTAGAGGAGCCAGGAATTTCACATTTCTGTGAAAAGGACAAAGAACATGGGACTTTGTAAGATCACAGTCAGGTTCCAGGATTGAAAAGATGGTGCCCATGGGCACCTACTCAGTAGAAGCACTTGTTAGGAACCATTCCCCACCCTTCACATAAACCTATCAATGCTGGATGTTTCTACGATGAATACGTCTTAAAGTTAATCTCTGATAAAACTCTGAGTAATTGGAAAGCTGTGTGGGCACAAGGGAAATTCTCAGGAAGTTCAGCTTAAATAATAAAATTACAGAGGCTGGGTGTGTAGCTCTGTAGCTCAGTGCTAGAGTGCTTGCTTAGCATGTGCAAATCCTTGGATTTGATCCCCAGCATCACACCAGAAACAAACAAAAAGTTACATTCATCCCTGGCCACCTGGAATACCATGTATATGATCAAGGATGTGGTGTCTAAGGAGCAGCAAAGTAGGGACCCTCCAAGCTCATTTTCTAGCTGAACATAGACAAAAACTTCACAGACATCATAAAGTGTGACAACAGTTTGCAATTAAGAAAGCGAGAAAACACCCGATTGGGAGAAAATATTTGCAAATCATAAGTCTGATAAGGGACAGGTATCTATAATATAAAAAATAACCCTTAATAATAATAAAAGCAAATCTCTTAAACAAATGGACAAAGGATTTATATAGACATTTCTCTGAAGAAGATACATACATGGTCTATAAGTAGATAAAGTGATAATAACATTAGGCATTTAGGAAACACACATTGAAACTATAAGATATATTGGACTGGAGTTGTAGTTTAGTAGTAGAGCTCTTGCCTAGCATGTCTGAGGCACTGGGTTCAATTCTAAGCACTGCATGTAAATAAATAAATTAAATAAAGGTCTATCAACAAAAAACAACAAAACAAAAATACTATAAGATATGACTCCAAACCCACTGGGATGGTGAAAACTAAAATGTTAAACATTACCAAAGGTTGGCAAGTAAGTTAAGAAATTAGAACAATTGGAACATTGTCTGCTTAAGTTTACTAAAGTTGTTTCTGCTTTAACAAATTGAGTGTTCATTGAACAAAATATGTTAGAATAGTATTTAGTGGTATAAGATAAATTAAGTGATGATAAATCCAACAAGGCTGAATATCAAAAATATTATTTTAAGGTAAAGAATGTAATCAGAAGAAACTTTGTATTATATTATTTTACTTATATAAAATGTCCAGAACAGCCATAGATATGAAGACAGAAAGTAGATTAGGGGTTTCTAGAAGCTGGGGGCTAGGAGTGTTATAGTGGAACACAGAGGAAAAAGAAAGTGACAACTAATAGCTATGAGGTCCTTTAGGGGAAATGAATGTATTATAAAATTAGATATTGATGATAGTTGCATCATTTTATACATTTACTGAAAAACATTTCGTTGTAACCTTTAAAAAAGTGGAGAGATATCTCAATGAAATTAAAATTTCAATTGTGATATTAATGGGTTAATATCATTAAAAAAGATCTTTTAATTTTAATTTTTATTTATTTTTGTTGTTTTAAAGTTATTACTTATTTCCAGAATTATATTGCTTTCTGGAAAATAATATATTCAATACTTCGATTTTCCACTGAGACTTTTTGTGACTATTTATTTAGGCTTAAGATATTTGACTTTTGTTCCATGAACACTTGACTATAATATACATTCTGCTTGTCAGATATATAATTGGATGTATATTTATTAGATCAGTGAATCTCTCAGGATCAACATCACAACACCCAAATCATACTCCCATAAGTTCTGATTATACAGGTCTTATTGGGCTTAGCTTCCACCTTTAAATGAATCTCTCTATAGGTGGAAGCAACATTCTTATTACTCAACAGCATTAATGCGTTTTGGTACTAAACGTACTTGCAATATACCTTTTTCCTGCTTAAATCTAGCAGTCACTGAGAAAAAAAAATATGTAGAGTAAGTTAAAATGATTCCCAGATACTCAAGGGTTTGTATTCTCTTTATTTTTATTTTCCACCTGCAAAGTTGTTTATGGTCTGTACTTTCAAAACATGCTAGAGATCTTAGTCATCTTATTTGTGAATACTAGAAGACTAATTTGGCCAAACAACTGATTTTATTCTCTGAAAGTGATGAACTAAATCAATTTATACATCAAAGCAGGGTTGATGGTCACCTTCAACACAAGTCACCCATACCTATGTCTTTATATAATACTACTGAAATATGACCATTTTCTTTCATTTAATTCTGAAAATATTCCAGGGGACCAAGATATTTTCGGGGGGGGGGTTGTTTACAACTTCCAATTTGGTTAGAGTTAAAGTTTTAAAAGAGTATATTTCCTACCTTATTCTGTTTGGAGTTATGAGAATTGGACCTTTCCTGATATTAACATAGACAGAATTTGATTATTTGGGTGTTTTCTTAACTTTTTTTTAGATATTAGAAATTAGGGATAATTTAATTTTAATGTATTTCTGTAGTTATCTCTATTGGATGTATAAATGACTTTTTTTTTTTTTTTTTGGTTTGTATGTCTAACTGGGATGGGACTTAAAAGGAAGTGTTTAACATCAAAATGAGATAAGTGATGTTAATTGTGAATGGAACATTTTCCATCTCTTCATATTATTGACACATATGTTTGAGGTATTGGAGAACAATGTTAATAAACATGACTCCTACCAGGAGTTTGCCATATTGAGGGGAGGAAGAGGGAGTAAGTAAAAATGTTAGAAGTCCGTTTGAATCATTTAATAGAGACAAGACTAGAGGCAGCAAAACTGGCTAGAAATCTGTTGTAATAATGCAACAGGGGCCAGTGACACTGAGGAGGTAGAATTTGCAAGGCTCTGTGATCATTTGTATTTGGGAAAACTGGAGACAAAAGAGGGAAGAATGAAGAGTGTTGCTGGGTGATCTGTCTGAGCAACTGGGTGAACAGGAGAGAGTATGGGGAGGGAAGGCTTATGGCTTCAGAGGGCACTGGAGACACCTAGAAGAGTTTTACATTAACTTGATTGAAGCTTTTTGTTGCACATCAGGCCTCTGTGCCATATTTTGGATGAGCACAATTTTTAATTGAATTAAAATACCATTTTTGGCCCCTGAGGCAAGAGGAAACAATGAAGCCTGTTTTCTGCCTTCAGTAGCTTTTTATGCTCAAAGCTAAAAATCAAGGGATTGAGGTCATGAATTACCTCATGATCAAGTGAGGGAGACCCAGCCTCAATGACCCTGACATTGCAGACATAAGGAAAATGATGTAAATGTTCTTTATGAAGATGTGATTTACTATGTAGAAGTAATAAAGATAGACTGTGTTGTCTCCATGTGTTACATAAAACAGCCATCCATAATCTCAGAATTCCTCCTAATTGTAGGTAGCTGGAAGACAGTCAGGGCTATTTTTATCCATTGATGAATTTCCCCCTCTTCATTGTGATTCATTGTGTGCTTTCCTTGCAGCAAATATAATTTGAGATTGAAATGGTCCCAGTGAGAATGCTCACATTAAGTGTGAGCTATTTTTTGATACAGACTATCAGTTATAGTTTACAAAGAGTAACAGTTTTATGATCTTCACAGGCTTAAGGTAGAAGAGGACTCCACTGAAGCAAACTAAAATCTTGTGACTTAGGCTGGATGGAGCCTCCAAAGGAGGTTCTTTCTGTTTCTACCTTGGCCGAAGAAAAACCATTAATTTCTTGTTGATTGAGTACACCACACACATTCCAGAATGTCCTGTCCCCTCTTTACGCTTATCTAAGTCAAATTACAGAGGTTCCAGTTCCAACACAGTTTACTCTTTTATTTAATTGGTTTCTGTTATTGCACAATAATTATGCATAATAGTATGTTTTCTTGTGAAAAAAGCACGTAATTTAATCAATTATTTCCACAATTTCTTCTTTAAAACATGTCCCTCCTTTTTTTTTTGTTTTTGGTCTGTATTGGAGTGAAGTCACTGACCCTTAAGTAAAAAACATTTATTATATGACTCTTTCATTTGGTTGTTGGCAAAGGCTCCTTGTATTTGTGTAGGTATAATTTTTAAATGTGTTTTGTATCCTTCATAGCTTTCTTTGACTTGATTTAAAATGATCACTAGGAACTTCAGGATCTCAGTTACTTTCTTGATGAAGTACTTGATCCACAATAGATGCTTGATAAATCCTTTTCTTTCTTTCTTTCTTTCTTTTCTTTTTTTTTTTTTTTTTTTTTTTTGACTGTTGGTGGTGCTTACAACAATGTAGATAAAATTTGGTTTCACTAAAATGATTTTCATTAATTTTACTAGTAATTATGGCTTCTATATGAAATAAACTTTCAGAACTCTAAACAATGAAATATGCCATTTATTAGAATATTTTTATCTATCTTCTATTCAATAGTGAACTTTTTAAGGGAGGGGGTTAATCCTCACTCATCTTTGCTTCTCTTTTAGGAAGGAGGCATTCCATAATGTGGATGGTCCTTGCTCTAACACAGCTTACACCCAAGTGGAGAACAGACAACAGCAATAACAATAGCAATAACAATAACAAGCAATTATACACATTGTTGTTGCTGTAAACAATAAGATGCCAGTTATAAATCATTTGGAATTGTGGTATAGTAAATTTAAAAGGAAGTGATAGAGTAAACCACGAGGAGGATGATAGCAGACAGGTGACAGGGAGGGCTCTTTGTAAAGATGCTATTAAATTCATAAAATGTTGAAGGAGGAGCGAGCCTATGCAAACTGTAAGAGGAGTAGTAGATTAGCAATTGGAGTAAGGACAATTTGTTGTTGGGAGTGAAGGACAGAACTAGTGTTAGAAAACTCCATCCTCAACCACATATGAAGCTAATGCATTCAAAACTGATTAAACTCATAATAGTGTGGGAAAGTTATTTACAAATGTCTTGGATAAATAACAAAAAGAGGAGGACTGATTTTGAAGGGAATGAAACTACACACAAGGCAAATTTACTGAGGTGTTTCTTTTTTTATTACTTCACATTTAATAAAATGTGTGTGTGTATATATATATATATATATATATATATATATATATATATATATAACTTTTCTTAAAGCACTACTTTAAAATAAAACAAATCATGAATCTTCTATGAATAAAACATAAAAATGTCAAATATTGTATTTAACTCCTTAATTAATGAGAGAATCAGTAAGGGGATATGACTGGAGAATTCAAAGAACCACATTATGGGTAATAAGAATGCTAAAATGAATTTAAAAGTGAATTTAAAATTAATCTGTGCACAGGGAAATAATTACATTCTATCAGATGAAATTCAGTAGTATATATGTGTGCACAAGTATATATTTATATGTATTTGCCTTTTTATGAGATTTCCATGAATTAGAATAATGAATTCAATTTAATAAAATACAGCAAAGATGATAACAGGTTGAGAAAACTTGGAAGAGTTCACTAGACAGGATAGTTGGTAACACGTTTTGCCTATTTTAAAGTCTCTTAAACTTAGAATAAAATTTTTAAAAATAGAAAAAGATGCCTTTTCCAATATCAATACATTTTAAAATACTGAGTAGTAAACAATAATAATTTTTCAGAATCTGCATAAAGAGAAACTAAAATTTCAACAATGGAAATAAAAGACAATAATAAATAAAGATTCATTTCATACTACTGAAAATGAAAACTAAACTGTATGAAATAATTATTCTTTTTGAACTAATTTTATTTTTTTAAATATATATTTTTTAGTTGTAGATGGACATAAAATCTTTATTTTTATTTCTTTATTTTTATCAGGTGCTGAGGATTGAACCCAGTGCATCATGCATGCGAGGCAAGCACTCATTGAGCTACAAACCCAGGCCCCAAACTAATTTTATTTTGATGTGATTCTTATCAATAAAAATATTACATTATTCAGGATAATTAAATTGAAATTTTATTTTAAGAATAAATAGAGGGTTGGGAGCATGTAGCTCAGTGGTAGAGCACCTACCAAGCATACACAAGGCCTTAGGTTTGATCCCTACCACCCAAAAAATAAGCAAATAAATAAACACCATGTAAGCACATAAGCATAAAACAGAGAAAAATAGCTGAAGAATTTTATAAAGGAAAACTGAAGGAGAAATTCCACCATCAAAAGTGACCAATGATATATAGTAATTAAAGCAGTGTGACAAAAAATAAAACAGATCATTGGAAAAAATGCCAAGTCTAGATCTAAATCAATATTTAACATACATATATACATTCGAGGAATAATTAACTGTGTGACTGTTGGGTTAAAAACTTTGGGTTAACTGGTTTCATTTGGAGAAACAAGTTAAGTCACAAGAAATACAGCTCCTGGGCCAGAAATCTCCCCAGTGATCTGTAAAGCCCCATCATTGGCAATTTAAATGGCTTTACCTGGTGGTCCAATGTGGGGGCAGGTGTTCTCTACCCACAGAGGTGGATGAAAACCAGTACCCTGATGTCTCATCTCAGGCCCTTCCAACTGGCCATGCTCTTACTTTGCACAGCTGCCTTTACTAGTCCAAGTGCTTCCAATCAGAAGCATTTCTGGCAGAGGCTTTTCTTTTCCATGGAAAAAAATGGAACAGTGAAGAATCCAGAACCTTCTCTTGTTTGATCCCTTGTGTATATTACTGCAGTAAACAATTGAGGTCTTCACCGCAACTTCCTTTATGGCTTGTTGTCTCAGTTCTATGCTCTAACAATTGCCAGTTCAGTTTTTAGCTCAACTCACCACAGATTCCTGAATCTCACTCTACATGAAAGTAAATTTGAGATAATATTTCATTTAAGACAATGTGGGGCATTTAACGGACAGAAAAAAACAAAAATTCTAAATGAATAAAAAGTCCCAAACACAAAAGTAAAATTTAAAAGCATGAATTTTTTGAGGCACATGAATTTTCTTAAGAAATATTATCAAATTATAAAAGTCTTTTGCTTGACTTTAAAATATACTAAAAAATCTACAGTAATCAACTCAGAATGGTACTGGCATAGAAGCAGACACATAGACCAATTGGAAAGAATAGGAAAATAAGAAATAAACTCAATCATTAACAGTAAACTGATTTTCAACTAAGATGCTAAGAACATGCACTGAGGAAAGGACAGCAACTTCAATAAATGGTGCTGGGAAAATTGGATATCCACATGCAGAAAAATAAAACCAGATCCTTACTTCTCACTGTCTAAAAAATTAACTCAAAATTGATGAAAAACTTAACTGTTGGACCTGAAACTATGATTGTACTAGCATTCAGGACATTGGAATGCACAAGAATTTTTTTGAATAAGATTCCCAAAGCAAAATAAACAAAAGCAAATATAGCCAAATGGAATTATAGCAAAATAAAAATCTTCTGCACAGGAAAAGAAACAACAGAGTAAAGAGAGACCCTTCAAAATTGGAAAGTATATTTGCAAACTACAGATGTGATAAGAGGTTGATATCCAGAAGATTGAAGAAACTTGAGCAACTCAATAGCAAAGTTAAAAAAAAAAAAGAAATAAACCTAAATAGATGTTTCTAAAAATGTGGACATTTAAGTGGCCAACACATACATGAAAAATGCTCAACATCACTAATCATTAGATAAATGTAAATTGATACAATTATATATATGTGCGTGTGAGTATATGTGTGTGTGTGTGTGTGTGTGTGTGTGTGTATATATATATATATATATATATATATATATATATATATATATATACACACACACACATATATATATATATCAAAAGAAGTGGAGGAAAGGTAACCCTTACAATCATTGTGGGTGAGAATATAAATTAGCATAATCATTTTAGAAAAGAGTATGGAGTTTCCTAAAATAAAAAAAAAATTAAAGCAATCTCACTCCTAGGTATATATCCAAAGGAAATCAAATAGCTATGTCAAATGGACATTCTGTACTCTGGTGTGTTCATTGTATGGAAACAACCTAAGTGGTCATCATTTACAAATAGATAAAAAAATATGGCATACATATATGATGGAATTCTATTTAAACATAAAAGGATGTAATCTTATCCTCCTCACAACATGGATGAAACCAGAGACAATGTTAGTAAAATAAGCCATTCATAGGCAGAGAGACTGCCTGGTCTCACTGATAAATGAAATCTACAGAAGTTAATCTCATTAAAATTGAAAGTAAAATAGTTGTTACAGCAACCTGGGAGAAAGCAAGTGGGAGGGAGTGATGGGGAAAGTTTGGTCAATTAATACTGAGTTGCTCTCAGGAAGAAGGAAGAACTTCTGATGTTCTACTGCAATAGGATGACTACACATAGCAATAATGTACTGTATGTGTGAAAAAAAAAAGTAGAGGAGAGTATTTTCAATGTTTTTGCTACAAATAAATAATAAATTTTTGGAGATATGGATATTTTACCCTGATGTTAACATGATACAAGGTATGTGTATCAGCATATCACAAGGTGCTCCATATACAATGCACAATTTACATGCTGATTAAAATGATTTATTAATTTCAAATTATTTTCCAACCAATAAGGAAGCAATCAACATAATATTAACAAGAAAGATATGGGAAAGAAGGAGTTTCAGGATGGTGTGATACTTACCTCTACCTCTGAAAAAGAAGAAGAAAAAAACCACAGCAATAAGTCAATAGCTATAATATGAGGTGCATGACCATGGGAGAATGCTGGAATTCAGCAAAGGAGAGACTGGAACCTCGTAAGGCTCAGAGATCTGAGACAATATTACAGAACGAAGAATGATGAACTGTGGCAACAACCAGCTTACTCTCCAAATAGGGGAGGGGAGTTCTCCTTTGCAGAAGGAATGGTGAATGGGAGAGTCCCAGCAAAGTCCATTGGTGCAGACAACTGCAAGTCTACCTACTGAAAAGTTTCACAACTGTCCTAAGCATGCAGTCCAGTTAGGAGAGAAACTTAAGAGGCTAAAACATAGATTTACTTTTGAGAAGGCACTTATATTATCCCCTTACCCCCAATCTCTAAAGCCCAGTTGCTATAAGTAGCTACCATCTTCTGAAGGGAGTTATTGTTCAAATTTATAGTGCTCTAGGGGTCAGGAATCTCTTCATCTCTAGGTCTCAGTAGATATCCCATGACAAGAGCACAGGGGATTTCAGCATCACCAACCCAGCTCAATACCATAGAGCAACTGTGACCCAAGTGCCCAAGCCTTCTCAGGTCCCTGAGCTGAAAAGTGTTGTAGTACAGAGATAATGGAGTGTGCTCTCAAGACTCAAGAAACTGGAATACTTGTTCTTCGGGAATGAGGGTATGGCCAGTTGTGTGTTGTCTTGTGCCAATGCGAGGACTAAAAACAGGCACATATATGGTCCCTGACACTGCCCTGCCCCACAAGTTCTGGGTATGTGCTGTGGATGGGTCTGTGAGTGTCTCCTGCCCCCACACAGTGTGCTCTTCAGGCTTCTCACTACTGCTAGTGTTGAGGCTCTTTCCAGCAGCTCACCTCAGCAGTTTTTGAGGAAATGTCCATCACTGGAGTGATATCACCAATCTTGTCAGAAAGGCCACACAGTGGGCACCTCAACCTATGGTTGTGTGCAACATCCTTCTCTGATCCATTAAAGGTGACAAAAGTGGTAGAAATAACTGATGTACTAGATGCAAAAATCTTAGCAGCACAAGACACAAGAAATTTTAAAAAGGTAGCATAATGCCTCTAAAAGAACACAATAACCCCCTACAGATTGCAAAGCAAACAATATTGATTAAATGCCACATAATTTAAAAGAATAATTATAAAGAATCTCAGTGCGATTTAAGAAAATGCAGATGAATTATGTAATGAAATTCAGAAAACAATACATGAAATGAATTAATTTCAGCAAGGAGATAGAGATCTTGAAAAGGAACCAAAGAGAAATCTTGGAAGTGAACTAAATAAGTCAAATAAAAATAACAGTTTAAAACCTTAACCACAGATTAGATCAACTGGAAGAAAGAATATCTGAACTTGAATACAGATTTTTTTGAAATATCCTGGTCAGACAAAATTAATAAATAAGAAAAAAAAATGAAGACAACTTTAAAGACCTTTGCAACACAATTAAATAAACAAATATTCCTACTTTTATGTATCTAAAAGGAAGACACAGAAAAATCATTCATTGAAAGCATAGATGAAAACTTTCTTAATCTTGGAAAAGACATGGACATTCAGGTACAGAAGGCCCATAAGACCCCAAATGAGCACGACAAGATAAAATCTTCACCCTGACATATTAGGCTTACACTATCAAAAGTACAAGACAGAAGAAAAGTTCTAAAAACTGCAAGTGAAACATATAAAGTCACATTTAAGGGACACTCCATTAGGCTAACAGCAGATTTCTCAGAAGAAGATTTTCAAACCAAGAAGAAATGGAATGCCATGTTCCAAGTTCAGAAAAAAAAAAAAAAATCACCCAACAAAGAATACTAGATCTAGTAAATCTATCCAGAAGAAGAAGAAGAAATGGAGTCATTTCAATATGGACATAACTAAGTACAGCATATAAATTAGCTATAAACATGTGTAAATGCTTGTTGTCTTACTGGTTGTCATTAACTAAAATAGAAAAAGTTTGATGTCATTTAACTAACTTCTGGAGTTTATTATGTTAAGAGGAGAAAACCATTGTGGAGGTCATTTTTTTCAAGCATCAAGTATGCTTCCTCTCACTGGAATCCAAGTTCTGCATGTAGAATAACACTTCTGTAGCGTCATTGGAAGATCTACAAAAGGATTATATGCTGTTTATGGAATGTTAAATTTATAATAGAAATTATTATGAACACTGAAAATACACAATGATGAGATCAAATTCGCATGGTAAAAGTATTTCACACTTACAGAAAACGTTCTTATACAGCAAATGCACTGTTATCCAAAATTAATCATCATTCTCTTAGATATAAATCCAAGTTCCATTAATATCAATAACATTTAGCTCACTCTTGGTTTAGTTATATTAACTTAGGTTAGGTATCCTTAGTTATATTGCTATCTCTATTGCTACATGGAGAGAAAGCAGGAGAGAGCAAGGGAGACAGATTTACTTTCTGGTTACTATGATTATATAAAATGTTATTTGTTCTTTGTATTGTAAAATAAACGTACTGAAAATGTTGAAAAACATTATTGTTGGTTTAGCACACCCCTCTTTTAAATCTCTGATTTTCATTGTCATGAAATTAACTTACAATTCTGTTGATAATAATAACCTGGTAGTAATGGAAATATTTCTTTCCCATTGGAACAAATAGTAGTGGAGATGTCAGGGCTTATTTTGTTCTTGTTTTGCATCTCTATACATTTATTTTCTAAAGGCCTGTAAGTGTGACTCTTTGAATTCTTTGAATTCTCTTGTCATTTGAAATTGTTATTGTATTTAATATGCCCATTCATTATTTAATTAATGAAATTCAATTTTGGAATGTGTTCATTTTATATTTATATGAGAGTCATAATTTCAACTTTTTAAAATATCTTTTAAACTTATTAAGACACTTACAATGCCAAGTATTATTTCATAATAACCACTTATTCACTTTCTAAAGTCAATTTTAACCTTACTGAATTTTGAAGGACATTATATTTTCAAAAACATATTAAACATAATTCTTAGGTTCTAGTGAGCTATCAAATTGTCATTTAACCCTAAATATTGATACCTTAGATTAGGCTCAGCATCCTGGATATGGGAAGAAGTACATTTTAGAAAAAAATAGGTGTAGGGGGTTAAAACAAATGTTCCCCTCTTTCTTAGATAGAAGGACTAGTTCCAAGCAAAGTTTGAATTAGGCATAGTTTATTTTGTAAAGTCCCACCTTCCTGTCCTAAATTGTTTTCTCTCATGAGTGATCACCAATGCTCCAATGGTAAAACTCTGCCTTATTTTTCTGTTGCTTAGTTGCAGAAGGCTAATTTAATTCAATGAATATCTATTAAAAAACAACATTAAAGCAGCTATGCAGCAAATATGTAACATTTGCTTTAATTAATTTTAAATCAGTTTAGAATTCTTTCAGGTATTTCAAACATTGTCTAGACCTCTCTGCTCCTAGGGCAGAGAAACTCTCAACTTTGGCTCATGCTCTCTTGTTAATTGAAGTGTCCCTTTGGGCTCTCCCCTAAATCACCCCATGAGATCCTCATATACTAGTGAAAAAGTTACTTTGTTTGCATAAGAGTTTGCATGCTAGAATTTAGTATTTTTGCTAATGAGATAGGTTTCTCTCATTAGCAATTCAGTAATTAGGAAGGTGTAGGAAAATAATGTAAAAATCTAAGTGGGGAGAGGATGCCTTCTTTTTAATAGCCCAACTCATCCTGACAGAATCTTCTGTATCAGTCATTCCAAACGATGTCTGTTTTAGCTGAAATCATTCTTGACTCTCCAGTGCCTGAAGACTGGGAAATACTCAAAGTCTTGGCTTGATAAAAACTGTGAAAGGTCCAAAACATGTAAAATTAACAAGACAGAAAATGTCATCAAATATTAATCTCCTTAAGAATACACCATTTCTTGGAAAACACCAAAGCACAATAAATCCTCTTGAAAGTTCTTGTTCAGCTTTATTTGCATGAAAGTAATTCAGGCTATGGCTGTAGAAACAATAAGTCCTTAATGCTCTGGGGTTTTAGCACAATAAAAGTGATGTAGGTCATAAATAAATTTGAAAAGTTGTATTCTAATGGGAAACTGTCAGGAAAAAGACAAGCGAGAACTACACAGAAACTCTCTGGTTGGTAAATATATTCTTCATTGGGATGGACCAGGGAGTATAACTTGATAATTCTGAACATGTATACCAGAAACATGCAAAAAGGACATAAGTGCAATGTTTCTCACTGATGAAGTGAGAAATCACAGTCAAGCAGGGAGAGAGGCGAGGGTAAAATGAGGTCTGTGGAATCAGAGGGGTTAGTTTGAGCTCATGTTCTGTTAAATACATGTATACTTACAGATCAATACAGACATAATCATGGGAATGCATGAAAAAGGAATAATGAGCATACCCATATTTCTTGTCTCTGTGTGCTCAGAGGGTCTGGAAAAATAAAAAATAAGTACGAGTGAGCTCACTTTGTGCTCAGATAATGACTTCTATATAGTGTTCCCCAATGAAAAGAACCAGTCTTCTTGAACAACAGCTGATTCCAAGACTAGAACTAAGAAAAATATCAGATGACCTAGAGCCACCTGGTAATGCCAGAAAGAAGGATATGCTCAGAAAACAAAGGGTATGCCAAAGCCGCACAGGAACCAACCTGGCGGGAGGGGGGGGGGACCTCCAGTGGACAAAGCTGGAACATTTTAAATAATGAAATGCCATCTGTTGAGATTACAACCCAAACTACAAAATAAATTCACATGGTACATGCTGATATGGATAAATGATTCCATAAACAAGTAAATGGGTGAAAGGGACGAACCTTCCTCCCAGAATTCTGAATAACATGTATTAGATATTCCCTTCTCCAGAAGGTAGACTATCACTGCACCCCTCCTTCCACCAAGTTTTATCGAGGATGGAGTTAGTGATTTGCTTCTGAAGTATAGATTTACTTACCAAAGAAATTTTTAGCTTCATCATGGAGAAACCTGGCAGATACCACCCTAACAAATTGATTAAGGTCACCAGAGTTGGTAACCAGCATTGGTAACCAGCATTCTTGTATGAAGACATGTAGTTAATAATATGGTATTTGATGGTTGCTCCTTTATCACTTTAGTACTGAGAGAACTAGAAAAATTACACTTTGTTAAAGTCATTTAGTGTTTAGGATGAGGTTTCATCAACTCGAAGGCTTTCTACTTTGTTAATGTTTAAAATATCTATATAATATGTTGCATTATTTGCTTCCATTGTATATTCTCATTTGTTGTGTTTTTAAAATACATTTTGATTTTTTATATTGCTACGTATTTGTACATGCTGTATTGTTCTTACTTGGTTTTGTTTTATGTCTTGCTCTCCCGGGATATTATTAAAAGAAATTATCTTTTAAACCTCATGTGATCTATTTATTTTAAACTACAATTGTTTAATTATAATTCAGTTCCTTTCAAATGGTAATTACATTTTATGATTTTTCTCTATAGTTGGATTGTATTTATGTGTTTTTTATTTTGTACATATACATCACTTCTTAATATTCTTTTGTTGATTTTTTAATTCCTTGAGAATATATAAATTATTTTCTTTGACATTTATAAATATATGTTCTGTAGCATGTTTTATGATTAATTATTGTGATAGTCTATGTGAACTTGAAAACACTGGGTGGGTTCTTTAGGGAGAGGTATATATTTTGTAAAGTCTATAGAATGCATTATATAAATATTATATGATTTGGTTTTTAAGTTAGACAAGTTTTTAGAATGTTATCTTAAAATTTGTAAATATAATTATTTTTCATATGTATTATCTTATAATACTATCAGTTATTATTTAAAAATATTGATTCTGAGACAATACATATATGCATATGTATATGTAAAACAAAATGTAAATTAATTAATAATATACATTGCATCCTGTATGATGAAAGATGAATACTGCACAGTTACTTCATTGGAGTCTTATAATAACTCTATGAATTAAGGACTCTTAAGCCTTAATAGCTAATTTTTTTTTTTCTTGCACTCAATATTATTTTCATTATCTAACAGGCTAGAATGGGCTTTTATATTATTGAGGTTTTATATTTCTAGGCTACTAAAAAAGAACAAATAAATATCTGTAATCATGATAAAATCAAGAGAAGCAAAAATATTATTATAGGTATGAAGTGCCATATGCATGCTGCATTTTGCCACCACAGGACAGCCACTTAAGTGTGCCTTTAATGGCTTTTACTCTCTCTAGGTGTTGGCAGACAGATTGTTCACTTCCATACAAACTAAAATTTAAAAAATAAGGTTTGGGCTGTACCTTAGTAGCAGGGTGCTTGCCTAGCATGTGGCATGTGTAAGGTCCTGGGTTTAATCCATAGCACAATAACTAAAACAAAAAGTAATTTTAAAAAATCTAATGTATTTTAAAATTTTCAGTGTTCTCCTAAACTTCTCATATTTTAGCATGGTACACTGTCAGAATTCTTATTTGGAAAAAGTAATTGAATGATCTCTGTTAACATATGGCATAATTATATTTTAGTTATTTTTTCTAACTGATATATAAAAACTAAATTATATATGCTCATGGGGTTCCATGTGGTGTTTCAATGCATACATATATTGTATAATGTTAAAATCAGGCTATGTGTATCTATCTCCTGAAACATCTTTCATTCTTTTATGGTGAAAACATGCAAAATGCATTTTTTAGTGTTTCAAAAAACATGTAAAATATATTATTATTATGTATAGTCACCCTATTGTGTAATAGCACCTCAAAACTTCTTTCTTCTATTTAACTGTAAATTAGTATCTATTAATCAACTTTTCCTCAAACCCAGTCTTTGATAATCACCATTTTACTCCCAAATTCCCTAACAGTAATTTTATAAGATCTTTTAGATCTCACATTTGGGTGAGATAATGTAGTATTTGTCTTTCAGTGCCTGAGCTATGTCATTTATCATGATGGCCTCCAGTTCTAACCATGTTGTTGTAAATAATAACATTATATCTTTTTATGGCTGAATAGTATACCATTGTGTATATGCACCACATATTCCTTATCTGTTCATCAGTTTATGGACATTTAAATTGTTTCCAGTTTTTAGTTATTGTGATTAGTTCTGCAGGAAACATAGATGTGCAGATGTCTATTTAACAGACTGCTTTCATTTTCTTTGGATATATGCCCATTAGTAGAATTGATGGATCATATGCTTGTTCTATTTTAATTTTTGTGTGTGAGTAGTACTGGGGATCAAGCACTCTACTACTGAGCTTCATTTCCAGCCTTTATTTTTAATTTTTTGAGGAATTTCCATACTGTTTTCCACAATGGCTGCACTAATTTTCACACCTCATTCTAAGGTTCTCTTAATCTTTTTTTCTACTGAAGGAGGTGCCATCTCATTATGGTTTTGATTTTCATTGTCCTTATTGTTTGTTTTGTTTAGCCCTGTCTTCTTCTAAGAAAGATCTCTTGCCCATTTTTTAATTTGGTGATTTTTTTCTTTGAGTTCCTTAGATTATAAGCTCCTTGTCCAATGTCCATTCTGCAGGTTGTATCTTCACTCTGCTGATTGTTTGCTAAGCAGAACTTTCTTTTTAGACTTCATTTCTCTCTTTTTAGTTTTATATTTTGTTCATTTGTGGTCTTAGTCAAAATATCTGCCTATTCCAATATTCTGAAGTATTTTTTCTATGTATTTCTCTAGTAATTTTGTAGCTGTAGATCTTATATTTCTATCTCTAATATTTTAAGTTGTACTTTTATATAATCAGAGATTGGAGTCTGTTATCATTCTATTGTGTGTGGATATCCAATTTTTCCATTTATTCAAAAGAGTTTCTTTCCTTTTCCAATGTGTATTCTTAGAACTTTTGTCAACAAAGATGAAAATATCATTCTATCAAACAGTTTAATTTTCCTGACACTTTCAAAATAAACAAACATGAAGTAAATTAAATAATTATTTTCAGAAAGACATATTTAATGATGTAATTTCTTGTTCTGTATGGAAAAATATCCCCATTGAAAATCACTTCATTAGCACAATAAGTTTCTTCAAAAATATAAACTTTAGCTTATCAGTGAAGTTATGGGAAAATTTTTTGAATTATAAGACATATAAAATGTGTCAATATTATTATTTTTAATTAACCCTCAGCAATCAAGATTAGTTTATGATACTGAACTAAATAAAGATTTGGAGAAAAAAATGTGATAAATTCCACTTCCATTGTGGTATAACCTCATATTTTTGTGCAAGTGACTTTACAAATTTAAATATTAAATTTCCTTTTTAGGAAAAATGGATAATTTAGTCCTAATAAGATGTATTTTACAGTTAAAATTTGGTATTATAGGTACTTAATAATTGTGTATGCGTGCTTACAGTGGAAAAATAATTAAGAAGAAAAATATTGATTTGTATGTGAGTGTAGTTTTTAGACAGTTTATAAAGTTACACAATTGTTACTGTAATTGTTGTTCTCTCATATAATAATATTCAAAGTTTCACAATATGTGTAGGTGGAAATGTCCACAGGACTTGTTCAATAACAATTTGTAAAGTACACTCTTTATTGTAACTTTTCAGTATATATTAAAAATCGAGTGTTCTCAAGAATAAGATTTGAAAATGGTTTATTTCTGAAATAGAATGCTCCTTTTTAACAAGGAATCTTGAAATACTTAATATCTCCTTCAAAAATCAAGAAGGAACTCAGGAAAAGGAAGAACAATCAATGATTTATCTGTCCATTACTTAATTGTGTCATGCTCTGTTAACATATTTATGTGGCCAACTTCACATTCTTATAGCTTTCATTGTGATGAATTTTATCATATTCCTTTTCTAGTTTGAATGTTTATTATGAAATTCAGAAAATCCAGGCTTCCATAATTTCTATCAAATTACTACTAATGAAGCAAAGCAACCCAGAAGGTAAGTCAACACTTGCTCTTAAAGCACCAGAATCATCCCAGGGGCACCTGTATTGCTCAATCATTGAATAAGTCTCAATTGTTAATTTTTGACAACTGCCAGTTTTAATCAACATTAACTACACCTAGCATGTCTCCTTTTCTGCAGTATCTGGGTGAATAGGTCTTGCTTACTTCAGAATAGATTTTTTGCCTAAACTTTAGAAAAGACATGGAAATGCATGATTAGTGACAAAAGACAACTACAAGTACAATTTTTTTTTTATTGACAGTAGTTTTTGTTTGTTTGTTTGTTTGTTTTTTCTATCAAGTCATTGCAAACACCGGATTAGTGAATACTGACACATTGGTATTAGGGGAAATAGAGCATTAGGTTCCTTTGAGCCTCTTGTCACAATTGTGAACCAATAAAAACCCTTGTTTTATGCACGTTTCCATTTAAAGCCACCTCATTTAATACATATTTTCAATTCATGAACATCTAACTCATAGTGAACAACATTGTAACTCTTGCCTGAACAAAGCTTATCTAACAGATACTAGGCTATAGGGCACATCACTGCCTTCTTATACTTAGAAACACTTTAGTACTACTCTTAAGATCCATTTTAAACAGTGTAATCACCAAGAAAAAAAGAGAGAAATAGGAAGAATCATCAGTGAGGTGAGTAGAGAGACTACAATTTGGGAACAAACTTACCACAAGCACATCAGATAGAGCACTAATTTCTAGGATATATAAATAATTCAAAAATCTTAACACCAAATAAACAAATAACCCAATCAATAACTGGGCTAATGAAATGAATAGACAATTCTCAGAAGAGGATATACAATCAGTCAATAAATATGTGAAAAAATGTTCAACATCTCTAGTAATTAGAGAAATGCAAATCAAAAGTGAGATTTCATCTCACTCCAGTCAGAATGGCAGCTATCAAGAATACAAACAACAATAAATGATGGCAAGGATGTGGGGAAAAAGGCACATTCATACATTGCTGATGGGACTACAAATTGGTACAGTCAATATGGAAAGCAGTATGGAGATTCCTTGGAAAATTTGGAATGGAATCACCATTTGACCCAGCTATCCCACTCCTTGCTTTATATTCAAAGGACTTAGAAACAGCATACTACAGGGACACAGCCACATCAATGTTTATAGCAGCATAATTCACAATAGCTAACGTGTGCGACCAACCTAGATACCCTTCAGTATATGAATGAATAAAAAAATGTGGTATATATACACAATGGAATATTATTCAGCATTAAAAGAGAATAAAATCTTGGCATTAGCAGGTAAATGCATGGAGTTGGTGACTATTTTGCAAAGTGAAGTTAGCAAATTCCAAAAAAACAAAAGCCAAATGTTTTCTCTGATTTAAGGCTGCTGATTCATAGTGAGGAGGTCATGGGAGGATTAGGTGAACTCTAGATATGGCAAAGGAGAAAAGTGGGGGGGAAGGGAAGGGAAAAGTCATAGGGGTAGGAAAGATGGTGGAATGAGATGGACATCATTATCCTAAGTACACCTCTGAAGACATGAATGGTGTGACTCTACTTTGTGTACAAAAAGACTTATGAAAAAGTGTGCTCTATATGTGTAATATGAATTGTGATGCATTCTTCTGTCATATATAACACATTAAAATTTAAAAAATGAAAACAAAAGCAAAATCAAAATATAAACCCCAAAGACACACCCCAAATGAACCACAACCTCTAGCCACACACTGCTGGTTTACTGTTACTACCCAGTTAATCCCCATCAGGGGATTAATGCACTGATTAGTATAAGATTCTCATAACACAATCTGTTCACCTCTAAACTCTCATGCATTATCTCACTCAAGAGCTTTTTGGGGACACCCCATATCTAAACCATAATAGTCAGTGATGCATGAAACAAAAGAACCTGTGTTAAATGGTGAAGATATACATAAAATCATAATAAATATGACACTTTGCTTTGAGAAATGTTGTAAGTTCTCTTGTAAAATTTGTCATTAGAAGGGTTGTTGCAGCTTTGAGGTTACTGTGAATTTATGGAAAGGATTTATCTGAAATTGGGTGGAAAGTAGGAATACCAGATGTGAATTAATAGGGCTCAAACATAAAACACAGGCAGTGTGCTGAATTAGCTGGTAGATGTTTGAGGTGAGCTCCTCCTGCATATGCCCACATGGCTCTTTGAGCTGATTTTCTCTTCTTAGTGTGCATAAGAAAGAAAGCTCGCCTAAGAAAATGCAAAATCTGCTTTGTCCTATACTCTTTCCTTAATGTATCAGTTGTGTTGAAATAAATTCATGTTTTGCCCACAGGAACTAAATCTACAATGTTAGTGAACTGCAGTGTGATTGAATTATGATTTGGCTATATTTCTAGTTTCCCCCAGAAATATTTACTGGCACAAACTGTGGCCATGACATTTGAATCTTTGAGACCCATCCTTCCATCTTCTGCATTTATCTTTCAAAATATTTCTGCCATCAATTAGTGTGTCTACTGGATACTGATATATTTTTCTTTCCTTTTATGCTCAATATGCCTTATTATTTTCTCAAAGTACTGAAGAAAGAATGTGTGACAACACCATGGGGTGCAGAGCAGGCAATTCCCAGAGGTTTACTAGGCTTTGCTCTGCCTTTGTCTAAGCAATTCACTCAGCATGTGCAATTACACTGCTTCCTCTGGGCAAGGTCTTTTCCTAATACAGCATCAGTGAACTATGTGGGCCTGAGTTTTGGCCCACACCCAACACCTTTCATCAACACTGATTGTCCTGGATGCATGCCAACACAGTAATATCCACACATCAAGAGGCAGAAGCATGCTTTCAGCATTACACCAAAATGAAGAAAATTCATTCGAAGGAAGAGTCCTTCTTGGAATTGAATTTTTATCTAATATGCCTTTCTTTCCCCTTGACCTAATTTTACCTGTCCTGCAATGCTTTATTGTTCCACGTCCTCCAATGATTCTTAGTATGTTCTTCCCACCCCCACTGTTTTCACCAACCTCACCTTACTCAATAGATCTAAGCTCATTGCCTTGGTGCTGTGCCCTTCATAGCATTGCAGGGTCACAGGCCTGCCTAACTGTGATGGGTTTGCAGAGATCTCCAGAGAAAGCAATCTGCCTGGAGCAGTACTTCCACCTTGCTCAGTTCAGGGCTGGAGTGACAGGGCCTTCTTCTATCCCTTGGTTGTTCAGGAATAAATTTTTCCTATAATTTGATTACCTTTAATAATTAATTCTACTCAGCTGAGTTGTCGGCTTCAAGAATAAAATATACCTACCAAAGCTGGTTCATTTATAAGACACTCAGTCTTGTAAGGAATCTGAAAAGCCAGGCTGCCAAACCGTTGTCAAGCTAATACATAAATATTTTTACTAATGGGAAATCCATTATTTGTTAAGGCAGTTCATGTAGCATTTAGAGAACTCTTTAATAAAGTTATTGTTAATATGAGGACTAAAGCATCTCTCAAGAGAGCTGTGGATTTGGTAGAGCATATGCCTGACATGCAGAAGGCCCAGGGTCAATCCATAGCACTTCAAAAAAAAAAAAAAAAAAAGTCTATTAGGAATACTGAATAATGAAAATTTCATTTATCTAGGACTTTTGGAATAACACAATGTTTTATCTTCAAGAAATCTCTGAAATTTATACAGAGATATAACCTTTTCCAGTGGTTTCTTCTTCTTTATACCACACAAATCATATATCTAAAGAATGTCTCTTTCTTTGACAATGATAAAAGTGGTATAAATACAAGCATAGAATCTTATCAGAGAAATCTGAGTATATTTGGGTTCTGTGAGTGGTTGGAGCAGAGTAGAATTGGAAATTACCCAACAATAAAAATTATTAGTTATCACAGTTGACTTTGGGGAGACTATTCAATCACCAAACTGGGCTGTATTCCAGATGGTCATGTATTCTAAAATTCTGACTTAGGGCTTAATATGGATATTTGGGGGCATGTTATGAATTAAACAACAAATCTTTGATGGTTATTGAATGGTTTTACTAAATTTAACAATTAATAGCATTTAAGTTTAGACATTTAACCACAAAGTGAAATAGAGAAGAAAGTTATAAGGAACATGTATGATAAGCATACAGAATATGGTAAATTAGTAAAAGGCAAAGAATGGAAAGTTCCATAAAATTTTAAAACTTTATTTAGAATCTGCATAAATTCTTTTATCAAAAAGTACAGACTCCTGTGTGAATAATCCTAAAGTTTATCTTACAGAAAATTTAGCATAATCAATATTTTAAGTGCTTACTTATTACTTTAACCAATGCAAAGTACTGTGAAAAATATAAGTAAAATAATATAAAACAAAGCAATCTTGAAATACACTTCTGGGAGAAGATTAACATTTAGCAGGGATGAGAGGTGGGAGGGAAAGGGAGAGAGAAGGGAAATTGCATGGTAATGGAAGGAGACCCTCAGGGTTATACAGTGGAGGGGGTAGAGAGAGAGGAGGGGAGGGGAGGGGAGAGGTGGGGAGGGGGGATGGTGGAGGATGGGAAAGGCAGCGGAGCACAACAGACACTAGTATGGCAATATGTAAATCAATGGATGTGTAACTGATGTGATTCTGCAATCTGTGTATGGGGTGAAGGTGGGAGTTCATAACCCACTTGAATCAAAGTGTGGAATATGATATGTCAAGAAATTTGTAATGTTTTGAACAACCCACAATAAAAAATTAAAAATAAAAAAAAGAGTTAAAAAAAAAAAGAAATACACTTCTGGGTCCTATGGTCTAAAAAAGAAATAGTCAAATTTCCATATTTAAAGTAATGAATGGCCTTTGAGCAGATTCACGATTATATTTCTAGAGAATCAATTTAGGGAAGTTAACATAGATCTGGAAAATATGCCTTTCAAGTAAGTACAGATATAAATTCTCCTTAAATGTCAAAAGGGGCCAAAGAAAGAAAAAAGTTCATAGACAAGGTTACAGAAAATAGCTGTGCCTAAATTTTATTGTTAATATTAAGAGGAAAAGCCTTTACCAGGACCCCCACCCCACACACAAAGAAGATGTAATCATTTTATAGTGAAACAGATACATCTCCTGAAGCTTCCCATCAACATGAAATCTTAATATGTGAGGTGACCATCATATGTTGGATAAGAATTAAAGCCACAAATGTCTTGATGTTATGCCTCCATCAATGCCAATTGCAATTTTTTCCCAGTATAATGCCACAATAGTAACCAGCTGATGTGGAATCACATCAAGCCAGCTAAAGTACCCTTTCCATTTTGGAAATATGGGGTTTGGGAAAAAAGTTATTTTTTCTTCAGTAATTTGAGAATATAATAAGGCACAGTGAGCAGAAAAAGAAAGAAAAAATATCAGAGTATTGACTAGACACACCAATTTATGTCAGAAATATTTCAAAGGATAAATACAGGAGATGGAAGGATGGGTCTCAAACAAGATTCAAAGGTAAATGGCCAGTTTGTGCCAGTGAATATTTCTGGGGGAATCTGGAAGGCAACAGGGTCAACCTAGGTTTAGAGGAATTAAAAGAGAGAAGGTCTTGCTCTACTTCTTGATGAAAGAAAACAATTTTTAAGAACCTTGAAATACCAGTCTGGGTCCTATGGTCCAAGAAAGAAAAAGCCAATGTATATGCCAATAGTGTGTGTGTGTGTGTGTGTGTGTGTGTGTGTGTGTGCGCGCGCATTACTTCTCTTGCAAACCAGAATATCTATGTGATGGTACCACTGATTGAAGAGACTTTCCTATCACCAGTATTCCCTCAGTGTTACTTCGCCAAAAAGTAATCATTCATATATGTACAGTTATCATATTATCTTCTTAATACTTTATATGTTGCTGTTATATTTCCTTTCTCATTCACTATATTGGTTATTTCACTCATATCTCTTCATTAGGCTTACCATGTCTATTAAAATTTAGTAGTCTTTTTGAAGAACAAACTTTTGGCTGTTTGTGTATGAATGTATAGACTTTATTATTTATTTTTATTATTTATTTTTTTTTGCTTTTTTCTATATTGTTTTAATTTAATTTTTCAGTTCTTTCTTTTACACAATTTTTTTGAGTGAATATATGTACCCATTGATGCTGTTATGCTATCATAATGAACAACTCCCAAATCTGAGTCCCTAAACCATTAGAATTCCATTTTTGCATCTCAGATGCCCACCATGAATCAGCTGTAAATTCTCCTCCTCAAGCACCATTATCCAAACTCTGAAATTTCCTTATACTTAAGGGTCAGTGTATCATAATTATAAACTCTTGTTTCCAAGAGATATTTTCATTTTTACCCTGATTGGAACCTCAATAAATATCTATGAATACTTTTTGTGGAAAATGAAACATCCATCAGAAAGGATTTGAGGTAAAATGCTCAGAATTCTTCTAAAGTACCCTAAAAATACTTCTGTTATCATTAGGGCATGCACTAGATAAAGCATGTATGAATTTACTTCTTTTATGTATTTAGTTTGATGGATGAATTTGAGATGTCAACTGCCTATTATTTTTCCTAATCTTCTGTTTTTTTCTGTCTTATGCTAGAGGCCTTGCAGTAGATTTCTTTTCCTTATAAAATGCCAGTAATGCTCTGTGTGATTTACAAGAGGAGCATTTCAGAACCACACTGCTACTCCCTGAAGAAAACTTTCAGAGACTTGTGAGTCCAGCAATTACTCTGTGAGAGGATTCTGTTTTTCTATTTTACAGAATCTTAGGCACAACCAAAATGCCTGAAGGGTCATGGCCTATATAAGATGCAATTTTAAGGTTGTAAATTAGTTGTAACAAAGCATATAAGACTGCTGAATCTAGTATTCTCTACATATTGTAAAATTAATGCTTTGGTGCTTTCCTTTGGCTAAAACTGAGTGTTGATTGGGTTTTCTTCTGTGCAGGACATCATCATAATAATTACATTCTATTCCAGTGTGAAGGGAGAAATTGAAGCTGAGGGACATGTCCCAGTTTACTTGGCAGTTTAAGGTTTCTTCTATGCATAAGATTCATCTCAGCTTGTATACTTTATGTGAGTGATTTGAAATCCCAATTGAGGTGTGGCTGCCTAAATAACTGCCCTAGTCCGTTTTCTGTTGCTAAAACAAAATACTGAGCTGAGGTAATTTATAAAGAAGGAAAGTTAATTTGCCTCATAGTTCTGGAGGCTGGGAACTCTAAGAGCTTGGAGCTGGCCTTGCTCATCATCTGGTGAGGGCCTCATGCTGCATCATAACATCACATGATGAGACATAGCAAGTGTGCTTCCTTGGGTCACTCGTCCCTCTTCCCCTTCTTTTAAGCCAATAATGCCATCCTGCGAGCTCTGGCCAAACTGAAGTTCCAAAACTTTTGAGCAATAGATTTGGGCATAATGTTACAGGATCAAGCTCATTAACACTTGTATGCATTTTTTTAATCAATCTATTCTCCTTCTTTTCTATATTATTTGAACAAAACAGGACTTCTCCTGGGCAGATCAATTTACTTGATGATCGAGTTCTGCTTATTTTGGCCCACATGATTTCAATTGGAAGTTTGTGTGATTTCCCACTTACTGAATTTACATACTGGTGACAAAAATACTCCAAATACTCCAAATTTGAGTAGATCAGATGCTGACTGATTCGTGAGGATTAATATTTACATTAGGAGTGTCTTATGTCTTTAGAAGCTTCTATATAACATGGGTATTACCATTTTCTCCCCTTCCTATGTGCTTATATTCCTATGAGGGTGGACTCTATTCCTCTTTTCCACTGGAATGAGGGCTGGTCTGAATAACTTGTTGACTGACAGGATATGGGGAAGCAACATTCTGAAACTTCTGAAGTTAGGTCATAAAAATCCCTGCAATTTATTCTGGGTCTCTTGAGTTATTTTCCCAGGCTAAATAGGAATATCAGGTAGGTTGGGGTGTGGAGAGGAAAAAAGAAGGGTCAAGTATCACTGAGATACCAGACACACTGGTGAAGAGATCAACATCCCCAATCTCTGCAGTGAATAACAATTTGTGAAGAGATAAATTGTGTAGCTAAGCCATTCATAAGTTTATGACCCTAAAAAAATGTGATAAGGGCAAGGTAGGTGTCCAAAAGGTGCTGAATTATGATAGTTTGTTATGTGGAATTAAATGACTGGATAAATATCCATATTTTATTTTTAGGCTTTAGAACAAAAGTTTTACTTCTATCTTGCACTGTTCAAAGCATCTAGCTCCTTTTCCCCAAATCAACTCTGCTGAAAGTTTCCTAATAGACCCTTCCATTTACCTTGATAAAAAAAATACTTAATTTTTTTATACCTCCATTCCTTTGTTTCTAAAAAGAGAATAATAATCTTTAGAAAGTTGTTATGATGCATGATCTATAAAATGAAGTATCTAGCATATAGTAGAGGCTCAATCAACACCAAACTCCTGGATTTTTCTTCTATTGCTCAAGCCATTCATCTCATTTCTTTTATTTTTCAATTTAAGTAATATCATCTTTATTAGTGTGTAGAAGTTTTTCAGCTTTTAGAATATAAATCATACAGTATATAATTATAGGGTGTGTATGGAGGGGTGTGAGTGTATTTATATTTGAATTTCAAGGATAGTCTACACCCTGGCCTACGAAAGGTACTTGAAAATATTTGTAGAATAAAAATATGAAGCTTTATCTTTCCTATAATGTGCCCTTTGAGCAGCTTACCTTCTACTTATATTTATTTTCTCTAAAATTAAAATAAAATAAACAACCTTGTTCCAACTGTACCTTCTCCTGACAATCATACATTAGACATTTCAAAATTTTGCTGTTGTCATTGTGGGAGTAGGGATTGAACCCATAGGTAATGTACTACATCCCCAGCCCTTTTTATTTATTTACTTATTTTTGAGACAGGGTCTCTCTGAGTTGCTGGCCTCAAACGTGCAATCCTCTTGCCTCAACCTCCCCACTCCCTGGAATTACAGGAAAGCATCACTGCCTGGCTTTATATAATTTTTTTATTTCATGTTAAATTACCACATGAAATTTGACTTTTCTCCTAATGTTGGTTATAAAGTCTTTCTGTGAAATGGTCAGGTATATTATTTTATTATTCAAAATTGCCTAAAATCACTACATTTTGAGTGGATAAAAGAAGGAAGAATGTATATAGAAGAACAATGAAAAGTGAAAGAGTTTAATCAACTTCTTAATATTTGAAAGTACTAGGTATTTGTTTGATGCAATTAAATCTCATTTATTGTAATTTATATGTGAAATTTATTGCATTATGATTGAACCATGTTCTGAGTAATTTAGTAGAAAAACAGTTTTTGTAAAACAGGTGGAAAAGTAATTGCTCTTTTTTAAAAAAAAATATTTTTTTTTCGTTTTAGGTAGACACAGTACCTTTATTTCATTCATATTAGTTGAGCGCTCCACTGCTGAGCCACAACCCCAGCCCCAATAATAGCTCTTTAATTGAACTTGTTTATACTTACAGTCCATCTTCTTAAAGTATTTTAGGATATGAACAAATGAGAACAACTTGAAATCCAGGAGCTGATTAAACCATATTTTAAAAATTTGTTACTTCACAACTAAACAGAAAAACAAAATGTTAATTTAAACTAGAAGTGAAGGAGTCATTTTTTTTCAGAAGAAAATAATAACTGCAGATAAAAGAGTATGTATTACAGAAGGGAAATTATAGATTTTTATTGACATTTATCCAAAGCAAAAGTTATCTAGTGATCAGACTTGTAGCCTAGATTCATTCCAAAAGTCGTTGCCATCACAGACCTTCAGAAAGCCAAGTTCTTGCCAATGAATATAGAATTTGCACAATTTGTCTGTGCTAATAATTTGTCCAAACTAGTTTTTACATTTCCTAAGTAATGGTGTATGTAGAATTCCTCAGGGGCATTACTCCTTTTTTTTTTGGCAATTTCACTGTCAGGAAGCTGTTAAAAATCTTTGTAGAGGTCTTTCTTTTGCTCATTTTGTATGAATATTCTATTTACTTAAATGACTCTTTCCTTCCTCTCGACTTTTCAATCTTCCACTGTATTAATTCAATACTATATTCTTTAGAACTGAATATACCTATTAAACATATTTCTTTCCTTCTTCCTCTACTTCATTGATTAAACTTAAAAAAGAATGTATTTTTATTTTGTCTGCTATATAGTCCTAAAGAAGTAATTCAATTTACCTTCCAACCATAGGATAGATTATCAAAGACCATAAACATTCTCTCCGAAGTAGCTGGGACCACAGGCTACCATAACTATCATGCTGTCACTTTTGTTTTATTTTTAATTTTTTTCTACATAATTAGCCTTTCATTCTCTAGCTGCTGTTAAAAATTTCTCTTTACCACTATTTTTCAACAATTTAATTTTTATGTAGTTTGTTTCATTTGTATGTTTTTTAATCTTGCTAAATATGAGATAACCTTGTAATTTTATCCAAATTTTAGATAATTTTAACCTCTGTATCTTCATTTTTTTTTTTGCTTGTTCCTCTGCCCCACCATGAAACTGTAATTTCATGTATATAAGTTAACTCTATGTTGTTCCATAGGTCAATGATCCTTTGTTTATTTGATTTTATTCTTTTCTATTTTTAATAAATTCATTCTAATTCTGTAAATACATCAATGTATTCCTATGCAGAGAATTATGTGATGCTAATTCTATATAGTAAAATTATTCATTTAGACACTATTTTTCAATTTTAGAAATTCTATTTATTTTTTATTTTGAATTTTCATTTAACTTTTTATTTGTAAATAATTTTATTTTCAATGATGCGGATAGAACCAGAATCTTGTGCATGTTAGGCAAGTGTTCTATCACTGGGCTACATTCCCCATACCCTTTGTTCTTTAAATGGTTTTTACATATTTAGAGTAGTCATTTAATGAGTTTGCTATTCTATCACTTATATCATTTATGATTTCATTTTTATTAATAACTGTTATCTTGTTTGGGATTACATTTTTCTACTTAATATAGTAGTCATGTTTTATTTTCTGCAAAATATTATAGATTTGGTGTTAGCAAGAGTCTGGAGTTTTTTACTTCCTTTAAAATGTGTTAGACTTTGAGCTGGGTAGCAATTAAAGTTACTTGCAGAATCAGTGTCATCCCTTTGAGATGTCTTTGGCTAGGGCAGGCCTGGACCAGATCCATTGCATTGACATTTTGCCCACATTATTACAGTGCTGTCCTATCTGGTGACAATTCATTCTATTGAATTTTCTAGAGGATCATCAAGAACTCTCCACTCTGGCTAGCTGGAGTTCAACATATTTTCTTGGCTTGGACCTTGTGTGACCTCTGGGCATTTTACCTTACAGATAACTAACAGTCCTCTACAGGCTTCATGAAGCTTCATTCTACTTTGAATACTTAAGTCCTCAGAAAAGATGTGAATGTACCCCTTGTTTAGATTTCTAGAGTTCTTTTCTGCATACTTTTTTCCTCTCCAGAGCTTCATCCCTGCAGCTTCCAACTTCCTTGTCTTTCTTATCCTTCATTTCTCTTCCTACCCACTGTGGGTTGCTGAACTCTTTTTGGTGTACCTCTCTGCATATGTGTTCTTAAAATTGGTGTTAGGCAGCAAACCAGAACAATTATAAAGGGTCGTCTCACATATTATTCTCTCAGAGGTCAAGGTTCTGAAATGCCTTCTCCGTGTGTGTGTGTGTATGTGTGTGTGTGTGTGTGTTTTAACAAGAGGACAAATCCAATCCGTCTTATATCATGGCTAGAATCTAAAGATACGAACTGTTTATATGTCCCAAGCTAAAGCTAAGAGCTGCAATTTATAGACTTTTAAAATCTTCAGAACTGTCAGATCTACACTTCATTATTAACCCCTCTGATGGAAAAAAAGGTTGCAAGTAACTGTATGGGAAAGACTAAGAAACATTTCAAATAACTTAGATGTGCATAATTTAAAGATGGCCTTGAGATACAATAATAAATGGAAATTCTCAATATAATATCTTCAGAAGTACTTCAGAAAATTTTTTCAAATGCATAAGTGCAAGGAAATAGATTTTAGAATATTTTCAGAGCATTCTGGAGTAGAGCGAAAAACTTTATAAAAGGATCCTTGTCCCCTATTTTAAAAAGTTCACAGACCTAAAAGAAGAGACACAGGAAATATAAATTGGAAAGAGAAATTGACAGCTTAAGAAACCTCCAAAAGTGGCTGCATATTTCAAGAGATATAGAAGAGTATAAACCAGACAGAACTGAAAATGAATTTATGCTCTCCAGATAAAATAAAGTTATCTGATATACTAGAAGTAAAGAAAGATATTAAATAGGCGAATCTTGAGATTAGAAAATAAAAAAATGCTTGAGGTGAAATGAACTTTGTTTCCTTTGGTTTACAGAAAATGCTCAACATATTAAAAATTTATAGCTGTCCTTACTCCTTTCCAAAATCTCTTCCTATAAATGTTTATTTGTGAACATTATCAGAAGCAATTTTTTAATTCTCTGTGACAGAAATCAGGTAAGTTTTATATGTGGTGACCATACTCTTGATATGAAACAAATAAAATGAATTATGAAAGAATTATCTTTAGAAATCCCTTAAATATCAATAAATCATCAGAATAAAAACAATGTAGACAATTACACTACCTATAATGTGTTTGGTGAATTAGGTATTATCAAATAATCCCCATGAGCAGAAATTTAACAATAATTAGAGAATAGAATAATTGAATAAAAGTTCTAAGAATATATATATATATATATATATATATATATATATATATATATATTGCTTCTTTACAGAACATCATGAAAATTTTTAATATATGTGCAAAGATTAGAATATGCCTTAGGTATATGAAATCAGGAATATTGTATACATAAATTCAGGATATTGTAAACCTTTTATTTTATGTATATGAAAATATTAGGCCATGCTGTAGAAGTGTACTGCATTCAGTGACATGAAATACCCCAAGACCCCACACCTATTGAAGCCCATCCCTTGAATAAGTAACTAGGGATTATCCTCCTTGACTCAAAACAATTGTGGTCTTGGATAAATCAATCAAATCTATCTTTCAATAATCTTACTATCTCAAATTCAGTAAAATATGTAATGAAATATAAGAATTGTATTACCTTGTATTGTATTACCCTTGCTGATGAAGAAGATCTGAGAGTTGTGCTTTTGTTGTTTTGAATAGGCCATGTCCAAAACAAATCTATTGGATAATCCATTACCAAATTATTCTTGTTTTTAAAAATTTTATATTGCAATATTCATGACTGAAGTCAAGATCTCTCATAGAACGGAGTGAAAAATCTATGAAGGAGTTCAAGAATTTCCATCACAGGAGCACAAAATTGTCTGATTCTTAAAAGAACATATAGAAATTTTCAGCTTATGTGATGGGTCATCTAACAAAGCCATGATGGCAGTCTGTTGACATTGGTTAGTCTTAAGTAGACATTTGATAAAATAGTTCATGAGACAATCCATCATAATAGGCAATTATAAATTGACAAGTATTTAAAATGCCAAGGGAGAAAGTTTTTAGGATAGATTTTGCATATGCTAAAGGAAGAACACGAAAGACTAAGATATTTTCAAGAAATTCAATCATATTCCAGAACAAAGCTCAAGAATATTTATGAGATAAAAAAAAGTGAGAATCCAACAAGGTAAACTTTGTAATATTTGACATCCAATGTAAAAATACCAAGGCATGCAAAAGAAGCAGGAAAAGATGGCCTATAATGAAGAAAAAACAAAACTTCTTTCTATAAGTTCTTATTTCCATTTGGTATGGTTGTCTTTTTCCCCAAGGAAATTGCTTTATCATTTTTTCCTTATTGCCTTTAAATTTCGGTAGGTCAGAACAGTGTGAAATATGGCCTATGTTTAGACATATTATTTCACATAATCGAGGTAAAAATTTTCTGATAGTTCATGAATTATTAGATGATCCCATTGATGAAAAGAACATTTGTTAGCTTAGCCTTGTGAAATGCAAAGAATTGTGGCCTCAAATCCTTCCTTGCGTTTCTTTCCCCAGTCTCAACTTCTTTTCCAATGTTCACGTGCTAATTAGTATTCAGCTGATGAGTCAAGGGAAACTCTCCCAGGTCTGGGACTTCATATTCTATGCAACTGTCTCCTATCTGGTAGTCAGCATTGCAACTTTATCAATTTTGACTTCCCCACTCTCCCCATTATATTTCCTAAAGTCAAGGGTTTATCTGGTTTCCTCTCTCTGTGCCACCTGGAAACCTCTCCTGAGAGTAAACTGGGGCCATCAGAAAGCACATTTTTTCATATCTATCTCCCAGTTACTGGCTTTCTCTTGTTGACTGATGTCCAATATCTTAAATAACTTGTTTTCTTATATTTTGTCTGCTTTTAAGAAGTATGAGGCAAGTGAATGTATCTTGTTTTTGCTAAACTCCATTTTATCAGGAGTAGAAATCTTGAAAGTAGGCTCTTTTAATTTGCATAAATTTTAATATATTTAATTTTTGTCGATGAACAAGGAAGCATTCTTAATGAAACATAAATTTCACATTAGCACTCTTTCTGTCTCTGGTATTCATTTACTTACATAAATCCCAGTGGCTATGAGGCAATTAGACAGCAGATGGTTCAGTTCAAATCAATTAAATTGAATGGTATGTGCCATGCATAACTTTTACTATCAAAGTGTGTGTTCTGAAACATAGTTCTCTTAACAACAACCTTTATGCTCTTGAGGATCCTTGAAATAGTCCAGCTCAAGTTCACCTTCAACATTTACTAAAATTATCAAAACTGTCATTCTTATTTCTATGTAAGGAGGCAAGAAGACTAAAAAACTAGGGCTATTTAGTATTCATTATATCAATTATTTATTGTAAGCATTTGATGTTTCTTCATCTACCATTATATTTTTCCTTCTATGATTTCTATCATTTTAGACACATGAATGACAACATGCAGCACTTGGGTTTTTTGTGCCATATTTCACTTAGCCAACATTCTCCAGTTCTATCCATGTTGCCATAAATGACATAATTTCCTTCTTTTGTTAAGGCTGAGTACTATTCATATATATGTATATATATAATTTATACAATTTTATAAATTTATCTACTAATACCATAGGCTGATTCTATTACTTGTCTATTACAAGCAATGTTTCAGAATATGGGAGTTCAGCTATCTTTTCTAAATGTTGATGTCAAATATTTTGGGTAAATTCTCAGAGTGCATTGCTGGATCATACAAGAATACTTGTTTAGTTTTAATGCTCCTTTTAGTTTTTCAAGGAACCTTCATGCAGCTTTGTATAATGGTCATATTAATTACATTCCTACAATGGGCAAGAATTACTTCTTCTCCTCATCTTTGCCAACACTTTTCTTTTTGAAATAGCCATTCTGACAGGTGAGAGGTCATATCTAATTATAGTTTTGAGTTGCATTTCACTAATGATTAGTGATGTGAACATTGTTTCACGTATTTCGAAAAGATAGCTGCACTCCTGCTTTCATCATCAACCTAACTCCCCTTCATCCTTCTAAATCTGCCAAGTCTTTTCTCATTAAAGAGTTCCTCAAATTTGGTGGGACTGGTGGCACAGGCATGTAATCCAAGCAACTCTGGAGGCTAAGGGAGGAGGACTGTTAAGTTAGAAGCCAGCCTTAGCAACTCAATGAGGCCCTAAGCAACTTTGTGAAACCCTGTGTCTAAATACAAAAATAAAAATAAAAAGTAGGAGGGGCTGGGGATGTGGCTCAGTGGTTAAGCATCCCTGGGTTTTATTCTTAGTATCAAAAAAGAAAAGAATTCCTCAAATTCTAAGCCAGGCTTGGTGCCTCTCTATGGTGCTTTCATAGGAATTACTTGCCACTCATTGTTCTGAAACTTATTTTTTTGTAACCACATCTAACTCAGGGCTATACAATCCCTAAAGACAAAGGTTACTGTTATTTATCTTTATAACCTCTAAACATATATTTGTTGAACTGTTAAAAGGAAATTAAGTCTAATTTTCTTTAGGCTAGGTGGTATTTTTACCTTTGACCTTTAATCTGTTAGACATCAATACCAACCTTATTCTTTTACCCCTTATTTTATTAATTATTTTCATAGTGAATTATCAGATTTCCTTTTACAGTAAGACTTTTGCACTTTTACTCTTCTCTTAAACATGTTTTCATTTTATATGATGGTCTTTTCAATAACAATTCACACATATTTGATTTTTAAGTTATTTGAAACAGATGTATTTAGGTAAAAGAGTTCAAAGATTTTTTTTTTTTTTGAAATTTACCGTGCCACAATAATTATACTGATAAACTCATCTCAAAATTGAGATATCTCTGATAATTCTTGCTATTTTTAACTCGAGGTGAAGAAGAATTATAACAGTGTTTAGAAGTTGTTTTCTTTATATTAATTGGGTTAATAATTAATATGTCTAAATTATTGAGTTTTCATTTTGTTTCAGATGCTACTCTAGGAACTTTAGCCATATTCAATTGATAAACACAACAATCCTACAAGTAGGTGCAAACATTGTTCCTTTTATAAATGAACTATAAGAAAATTCAAGTTTTTCAGTTCTCCATCTCCAATAACTCAAACTTCCATGTTCCCTGTTCTTTCACTATCTCTGCTCTAATCCTGTCTACTGGTCTCTCATATTAGCACCCATTGTTGGAATCCATTTTTTAATTTGATAATCAAATATGATTATGTTATTTCCCATACTAAAAAAAAGCAAATACATAAATTATGCACATCTATATAATAAATTTTACCTTTCATGTGACCTGGAAACACCATCTTCTTTGGTTCTTGTTTATCCATGCAGCAAACATTAACCAATTGTCGAGTATGTGCCAAACAATGTTCTAGTAACATCCCCTGTTATAGTAGATGGTTTTACAGAAAACCCATTCCTTTGAGATGAAACAGAATGTTGGGTAAAAGATTTTTAAAAGTATCTTATAAATATTGATGAGATAGGCCAAATCTTAAAGAAAGTCAAAATTCAGCAATAGAAACTAAACATCTTAAGTTGTTTTTCCCAGGGAAAAATCCGAGTACTGGAACTGAGTTGTGCATTTGGGAAATGGATCCAGATACCAAAATCCTAATTAAGTTTACTAGATTCTTTTTATTCTAACATTGAATTTGGTCTCTTAAGGAATATTTGATCTTAGTAAGACCAGGTGAACCCTCATTGCTCCCACACTTCCAGAAAATTTCAGGTCAACTTTCTGCCTCTGAACAAAAGGGCAAAAACCAGACAGATAGTTTTACCCTGACAAGATTTATCCATTGACCGATGCTGTTTGGATTTGAATTCCAATTCACATCACCCAGATTTAGGATTTAGTTTTAGGTGGTCTCACATTCATAGTGGTTCGGAGTACCACCCTGAGAAATAAATACAAATCCTGTCTGAAAGAAGGCACTTTGTCCTATGACTCAGGGGTCATCACACATTTCTTTATATAGGAAATGATATGCACATGGTAATAGATGATCAAATATAAGGAAATAAGCTATTGCAAAAATAAATAGAAAAGCAGAAAATAAAAATGGAATTGTCAAATCTTCAAACACTGGAATGGCTAGAGATGTGTGAAAATAAATGTCCTCCATCATTGAAATAGAGAAAACCTTAAAAATATATATGACAAGATTTGAGAATATAGCTCGGCTGTGGAGTGCTTGCCCAGCATGCATGAAACCCTGGATTCAAACCCTAGCAAACACACACTTATAATTATATTATATATAATTTGTGTGTGTGAATTTATACATGAAGGGTACTTGATCCATAGATCTGTGTGGAAAAATAGTTTTAAAGGGATGAGACAGAGATTCTGGAAATTAATATACAAATACATATATAAAAAATGAAAGCACAAAAAGGTTTAGTATTACATTAACTACAAATGACAATAAAACAGAATGAATAGACTGATTGTGGATTTTTTATTTGCCAAAATACGAGGGATGTATAGGTGTATGGAATATTTCAGTTCACTACACTCACTCAGAGCTCTCTTTTATTTATTTGTTTAAGTCCCCCCCCCCCCTTTGCATTGAAGAGGAAAAAGAGAGTAGGCAGAGATCCAATTCTAGCTTAGGCTCTCAGTTGTTCACACTGCTAGGAGACTTCTAAATCCTGTTTTAGAAAGCAGTTAGAGTGGTATAAGTGCCCTGCTGTTCTGGATATATATAATATTATATATATATATATATATATATATATATATATATATATATATATATATATATATATATGTATGTGTGTGTGTGTGTGTGCGCCTCTCGTCATATATTGTGTTTTATTGGAGACACCGTGTCACTGAGTTCCTTAGTACCTCACTATTGCTGAAGGTGCCTTTGAACTTGTGATCTTCCTGCCTCAAGCCTCCTGAGCTGCTGGGATTATAGGCATGTGCCATTGTGTCCAGTGACATATGTTAAAAAACAAACAACCAAAAAAAAAAAACCCAAAACCACCCTGCTTTCTCCATTTTACATCATATTGCTTCCATTTCTATTATCCAACCCAAGAGCATCTTTGGGATGATGTAGGGAAAATGCTCTGAATCTGGTCCTCTCTCCTTTGTTTTACGCTGATTCCCTCTGTTCTATAATCTACAAAAAAAAAAAAAAAAAAAAATGATTTAATCTGCTTTCTGGAAATTCAGCTAGAAGTGTAGTCTTCCCAAGTCATCTTATTATTTTCAGCATTGCTATTTTTAAAATATGCCTTTCCTATCATTTTATCCAAATATTAGAAAGTGGGGAGTCATATATAATCAAACTCTTTGATCTAGGAACTTCCTATATTGTTGAGAACTGCTTTTTTCTTTGTACATTAGCCTTACCTGGGGCATTGAGACACAAAAATAGTAACAGGCCCAAACTCGGGTAAATTAAATAAAAATCTCTGGGGTTGGAGGCTGGGTATCCACACAATTTTTTAAAGTTCCCCAAGTGGTTTTAATGCACAGCCAAGTCTGACAGATTCTGGTGGACCTCTTCTCATGATATGTTGAAAAATCCTTGAGGACAGTAACTCTGCATTACTTATTTTTGCAGCTAGTTCTTTAGATACATACAAATAAAGTTTTATTGAATTAAGAGTGCACTTAAATTTTTAGAGTGCAGAAATTAAGGGTAATTGTTCATTTTTAAAATTTTCTCAGACTTCTCAGTATTCCAAAAAAGAAAACTTCCTGAAAACATATCTACCTTGATTTCCTGTATAAGTAGCTAACTGAAATTAAACAAAACTCTGTGACCCATGTGATGTTAGCAACACAGTAGTGCATTTTCATGGCTTGCTGATCACAAAAGTGCCCATGGATATCCAGCCTGCAGTCATACTCCCATGCCTTTTCTGCTTGTTTTTATAGTTGAAATAATTTAATATTTCAATATGATACATAAAATTTTCAATCATCAGGGTAGCAGTTTCCAGATCTTCTAGTATCCAGAGTAATGTTTGATGATTTTCCAGGGTTTCCTTTCTCTCTCATTTCGTTTTAAATGCTAATAAATCAGATTAATTCATCTGGGATAGTATGACACATTCTAAGGAATAAACTAACTTCCTAGCACAGAATCAGCCTGGGAACTGTGAATCACTGAGCCATAAACACATGAGGGCTCCCAAAAAAGTGCTGATAGATGATAGATAACAGGATACAGATGCTGCTGGATCTTCAGGGTATGTTGATATCTAGGTTTAGAACTTAATCTATTTTTCATTTGAAGAAAAGCAATCTGTAAAGTTAATGTTGATTAAAATTAATAATAAATGCAAGATTATTCATGCATTTTTATAGTATTGTGTGTGCACTAACTCTGAGTATTTTTCTGATTATCAAGATCAGAGAAATTTCCTTTAATCATGCCATGTTTGATCCAGAGTCTTATTAAATTCACCTATACTCATGTCTTCCCTTTGATGGATGGGCCTGCTGATATAACATTTCCTTTAGGGGTCTGCTGCTGGAAGACAGATAAGCTATAACCACAATTAATTTTTTTTTTATAATATAGCTGTTGTAACTATTGGATATTATATGGAGTGTATCATGTTTTCACAGTGCTGTTTGACAGCACTGTTGAAGTGTGAATCCAAAAATTATGTTTTTTCTATTATAAAGAGCCCCTTTAAAGTTTTTTTTTTAATGTTGGTAAAATATGCATAAGTTTAAATTCACCATCTTAACAGTATTTAGGTGTACAATTCTTTGGTGTTAAGTGATTTCATATTATTGTGCAAACAATCTATGGCAAATCTTTTTTATCCTGCAAACTAATACCATGTGCCATTACATAACTCTCCCTTTGCCCTTTCCTGAATCTCTGGCAACCACACACCACTTGTATGTCTCTATGAATGTGACCACTGCAGGAAACTCATACCAGTACAATTGCATGGTATCTGCCTTTAATGTCACTGGCTTATTTCCTTCAGCTTAATATCTTCCAGGTTCAGCCATGTTGTAGCATGTAGTAAGATTTTCTACGTTTTTTTTCTTTTTCTTTTTTTTATTTGTTGCTCATGACAATCCAATGATCTTGACATATCATACATTTGAATCAAATGGGTATAATTTCTCATTTTGCCAAGTGTACAAATTGCAGAATCACATTGGTTATACAGACACGTATATACATACAGCAATACTAGTGTCTATTTTATTCTGCTGCCCTTCCTATCTCCCCTTCCCCTCCCCTCCCCTCTCCTCCCATCACCTCTCTCTACCCAATCTAATGTGACACATTTCTTTTTATTCCCCTCACATCATCATACATGTATTTTGTATAAAGATGAGGGTCTCCTTCCATCTTCTGTGAAATTCCCCTTCTCCCTCCCTTTTCCTCCCACTTATCTTCCCTATTTAGTGGTAATCTTCTTCTCATGCTCTTCCTCCCTACCCCATTTTGAGTCACCCCCCCCCCCTTATATCAGAGAAGACATTCGGCATTTGTTTTTTAGGGATTGGCTAACTTCACTTAGCATAATCTGCTCTAATGCCATCCATTTCCCTGTAAATGCCATGATCTTGTTATTTTTTAGTGCTGCATGATATTCCATTGTGTATAAATGCCACATTTTTAATCCATTCATCTATTGAAGGGCATCTAGGTTGGTTCCACATTCTAGCTATTGTGAATTGTGCTGCTATAAACATTGATGTGGCTGTGTCCCTTTAGTATGCTCTTTTTAAGTCTTTTGGGTATAGTCTGAGAAGGGGAATAGCTGGGTCAAATGGTGGTTCCATTCCCAGCTTTCCAAGAAATCTCCATACTGCTTTCCAAATTAGCTGCACCAATTTGCAGTCCCACCAGCAATGTACGAATGTACCTTTTTCCCTGCATCCTTGCCAGCACTTGTTGTTGTTTGACTTCATAATGGCTGCCATACTTACTGGAGTGAGATGGTATCTTAGAGTAGTTTTAATTTGCATTTCTCTTATTGCTAGAGATGGTGAGCATTTTTTCATGTATTTGTTGGTTGATTATATATCCTCCTCTGAGAAGTGTCTGTTCAGGTCCTCGGCCCATTTGTTGATTGGGTTAATTTGTTTGTATGTTTAAATTTTTGAGTTCTTTGTATATCCTAGATATTAGAGTTCTATCTGAAGTGTGAGGGGTATTTTTTTTTTCTCAGCAAGAAACATAATTTGTGAGGTAAATAGGGAGGCTACATCCTGGGATTTTCTACATTTTAAGATCGAATAATATTTAACTATGTGTGTATGCCACGTTTTGTTTCCATTCATCCATCAATGGGCACTTGGGTGCTCCCACATTTTGGCCCTTGTGACTATTGCTGCTGTAGGCACAGGTTTAAGTTCCATTTATAAACATGCTGTACCCTTGCTAAATCACTGCTCTTATCTCTTATCAATATCCAAATCTAATGAATGCTTCTATCCTGGCTGATTATAAGGATGCTTGGGCCCCATCTAGAATTTGTCAAATAAATTGTTGGAGAGATACTATTGAACTTAATGCACTTTTAAAAAGCTGTGACAAATAATTTTGATAATTAGGAGATTTGAGAATCTGTACTACCTTTTGTTTTCATAATTTAGATAATTAACAGGACATCTTAATCACTGACTCCTATCCCTTTCATAAAAGATCATCTGGGGCTTTTCCTGAGACAGAAACCTATAAAAGAAGAATTTTTAATGTAGAGCAATTACAAGAACACACAATTTTTCAATTTATTTATGTGCACTTTATTCTAGGGCATATCTTAATACTTATTCCTAGATAAGAAAAACAGAAATACTTTAAGAACTACCAATATGATGGGCTGAATACTTATAATTTTAAGTTTGTACTAATATTTATCTTAGCAATGCTCAAGACTAGTTTAAGAACTTTTGCAAACAATTCTGAGGTTTTGTTTTTCAGTATTGTATTTTCCATCAATATTATAAATAAAGATGTTAATAAAGAAATAATCTATAAAGCATGAAAGGCTAAATCAGTAAATCAAGATTATTAACATCAAAGAAATATTTATATATTTTACCCCTGATTTCAGTAAGTAATCCCATTTAATTTATGCAACGGAAATTTATGTATCTGTTTCATCTGAACAAATACATGTATATCCTAAACTAAAGTCCTTATGTTGTGCAATTGTTTTTTGGAAAGGGCACATCTTTGATTGGTTATGCACATAATTTACTTATTTATATATCCACAATCTTTAAAATATTTTAATTAAATATTTTATTATGCTTTCTTTCCATGCAGTCTCACAACCATGTTAAATCAGGTCCAATTCAAGTTTTCTGTCATTTTCCTTTCTTTCAAAATATTTTATTTGTACACATATTTTCAACACTCCCAATGTATTCAGAATATTTGGTGTTGTATGGGCCACAGCTCCAAAAGACATAATTGAATGTTTATACTTCATGAATACCAGTCATCTGATATGGGTTACTCTTTCCAAAATGTGTGTGTGTGTGTGTGTGTGTGTTTTAAAAATACATTGAAAATATTAGTGCTATTTACATGGTAGTTAATATTAAACTATAAATATTTATTTATCTTTATATAGGCATAACATATACAATGGAACTGTCAGCATTTTTTTGTAGGCTATGGAAGGAAAATCAACCCACTAATTGACTCAATAGCCAAGGCTATGTTGAGTGTTTCTGATATTCCAACTTTTAAATCAAAGCCATGGACATGTCATTGTAACAATACTTATTCTGATTTCCCTTACATTTTTTTCAATAAAATTCAAAAAAGAGAGCTTACCTATTATTGAATGATCAACATTGCAATGTGAGAAGAGTTATAACACACCAGAAATCCTAGCAGATTTTCTAACCTTCTAAAGTGAGGTTAGGATATAAGCAGCCAAGGAGGTTAAAGCATTTCGTTGTCTTTAGAGTAAATAATTAAAGATAAATTCTTTAAGAAATGAGCTGAACAAATACTTACCTAGAGAGTGAGGAAAAGCTGAGTTAATTACTGATGTTTTTCAGTATGAAAGAGAGGTACAAGCAATTTGTTTTACCAGTCAATAGGAAAATTAAAGGACATTTCCCAACAGACTCTCAAAAGTCCTTCAATGATATCATCTTCCCCAATATTCTCCCCAGATTGTACAGGAGAATACCCTAATTAAAAAAAAAAAACATAAAATCTTATTATAAAGTTTTTATAAACATATACAAAGCAATGAGTATGATAAAATGAATGCATCTGAACCTATTGCCCAGTTTCAATAATATCAGTGTTTGCCAACCATCTTGGTTGGGCTGTACTACTCACACATTGCATATGGTGCAGAAACAGAATCTGTAGGTTTGATATCTAGATCTTAAGTTTTGAATCTCTCAGTTACCAGGACCTCATTTTTTATTTAGGAAAAATATAACTATAAAAAATTTAAAAAAACAAAATGGATAAAAGTAGAAGCAATGGAAGATAGGATAAAATTGTAACTGAAGAATATTAAAGATAAAATATTGAACATATATCATAAAAATACTGCTATAAGCAAAATAAAGGTCTACTGAAAAGCACTGTGAGGGATATAGGAAAATTATGTGTATTACAGAAGGCAATAACCAATTCCTAGACAAAGTAATCTTTGGAGAATTGATTTATGGTAAATTAAAATGAAAATACAACCAATTTCCCTGGTAAAGTGTAGACAAGTATTTTGATAGTACTTGTAGTATGATATGTCTCTACCTACTAAAGATCAACAAACTTCATATTGAATCATAAAACATTAGAGGCATTCTCAAAAATATGACAGAATAAAAATGTCTACATTACACTACCTTACAATATTTCTCTGAAGTTCCTACCATTCAGAAAAGTATAGAAAAAAAATTATATATATATATATATATATACACACACACACACACATATATATATATGTACTTGAAAGGAATGTACAATAAAATTCATATTGCTGAGAGCAAATTTTCATTGGGTCTGACAAAGGGAAATAATGGAAGGGAGGAGGGATAGAAATAGGAAAGGAAACAGAATAAATTTTATATAATTCTCCTATGTTCATGTGTGAATATACCACCAGTGAATTTCCACATCATGTACAACTATAAGAATGGAATCCTAATTACAATGAGACATACTTCATATATGTATAATATGTCAAAATTTACTCTACTGCCGCAGTCTGGCTGCAGCAAAATAACCGGGGTGTGACAAACAACTTATGTACATTGATACAGCAGGAGTGGGAGCCGTTTATTGTAGGACAGGAGGGGTATATATACATTACACACAGCTTATCTTAATTAACATAAACTAGATACAGCAGTCAACCAATAAGGAATCTCCACACTTAATGGTTCTCTGGCTTTACTTCACAAACCACTCCCTCTGGCAAAATGCCAGGCGCCATCCTGACTTGTTTACAGACCCTAACATTTCCCCCTTTTCTTTAATTTAAATAACGACCATAGTGGTTTTCACACAAACACCATAAATAATCTGCTACAAGCAGAAGGGGAGGATACAAAATGCCACAATACCAAGCCAATCGATGGCTCCATGCAAGAAGCCCTTGGAAAAATTATACCAGTAATGACACCGTTAGCAAAGATACCGAGTTACAATTTGTTGTAGATTACAGTTTGTTGTCTGAGTCCAGGTAAAGCAGTGTCTCAATAGATTAACTCACAGTCCAGGTAAGTTCTGCAGGCAGCTAGCTTAAATCACAGTCCAGGTAAGTTCTGCAGGCAGTTAGCCTAAGCTGTAGCAGCAGAAACAGCAACAGCTCCGAAGTCTCCTCCGTTTCTCAGCCGAAGTTTCGTCCTTTTTTCAGCAACACTGGAAATTCTTTCACCCTCGTCCTCACTGGCACTGGGATGAAGGCAGGAACTCTGGCAATGCTGGCTAAAGAAAATCCTGTAGTATTCCAGCAGGCACTAAGAAAACAACCTTCTGAACAACTTAGTACATTATCTCCAGGTTTTTTACATTTGAAATAAGCCTTAATGGTGCTCATTATTCATCAGCCTCCAGGTGTGGGAGAACCATTGTAGCTGAAAGTCCTTGCTGCACCATGACCGGCTTGCACACTTGGCAGCCGCTGCGCCCACCCTCTGGTAATGAAAAGTATTCAGTAATAGCCTTTTGCTGCAACTTTTTTCCTGATAATCCTTCCTCCTCTTAACTTTCTTCTTTCTGACTAGAGTTCCTGGGCTTCCATCAACACATGCCCTAACTATTCTTGGTTCCACTGGGGTGCCTCCTTCCCTTAGTAATTTACTTAATACCCCTTCTATATTTTCGTCACAAAGACAATACAATACACTTAGACAAAACAAGACACAAACATATTGTATCAATCTTTTCCATCTTCTTAAAATGGCCATTTTTCCTCTCGCCCTATCTAGGGATGAGCAGATTTGCTCCCGTCCTATCTAGGGACGGGCAGCTTTTTTTTTGTCACTTACCCCTGAGTGTCTTGGGGCTTCCCGGAAGGGCCACCATCTGAGGCAATCCGGCTGCAGCAAAATAACCAGGCGGGGGTGGGGGGGGGTGCAGGGGTGGTGACGAACAACTTATATACATTGATACAGCAGGAGTGGGAGCCATTTATTGTAGGACAGGAGGGGTATATGTACATTACACACAGCTTATCTTAATTAACATAAACTAGATACAGCAGTCAACCAATAAGGAATCTCCACACTTACTGGCTCTCTGGCATTACTTCACGAACCACTCCCTCTGACAAAATGCCAGGCGCCATCTTGACTTTTTTACGGACCCTAACACTCTACTGTCATGTATATTAAAAACAACAAATTAAAATAAAATTCAATGAAGTTGAATGTATAGTATACAGTAACGTATGAATTTTAGGTTATTCAATTTGTGACTGTAGATCTCTGGAACACATTGTTGAAGGAAAACTGGATTCTGACAAAAGAATTGCCATAGAGAGAAGGACCTGGTTCTTAGATCTTTCTGACAGAAAATTTAAATTGCTGAGTGAAATTTTAAGAAAAAGCAAAACAGACATCAAACTCCTATCAATTAAAGAATCCTTTCATACAGAAAAAAGAATTCTATATGACAATGATTATGATTCCTCCTCTTTAGATTTTTTAGCAACTCTTAGTCTAGTTCTCACAAAGTAGACAATGCAAGCAATTATTGGTGATTAAGTCAATGAGTAGGTGGAAGGTCCCAGACAGGTAGTTGATGTTTTAACAGGTCAAGTGTTTGTTTTTCTTTTTTCAGAGTTAGAATATTTTTTACCAAAATATTTGGGGGACGATGGTCTCTCTGTGTCCAAAGCATGTGAACTTCACTATTTTTCTTTTATTTTTTACCATCTGAGCTTGCTAAGTTGCCAGGCTGATCTCAAACTCATGGGCTTACATGATCCTCCTGTCTCAGCTTTCCCAGTCACTGGGACAACAGGCATGTCCCACCATGCCTTTCTCATCAATATTTAAAAATCTTAAATAAATAGGCCTAAAATTACGTTAATTATCTGAAAATGCCAAAATTTTATGTAAATTAGTATTTTTGTTCATGATAGATATAGTAGGATATAATAATAGGTTGAATATATGTTTGCTAATTTCAGACATTTTTTTTGTGATGTTGGGGATTGAACCCAGAGCCTTGTGCATGTGAGGCAAGCACTCTACCAAGTGAGCTATATCACAAAACACAAAAGCTTTATGTGGATCAATTTGTCCAATTCTGACCAGAACATCTCAATGAAGATTTATCTCCGGTATCTCCATAGTTTTCTTACCAACACAATTCAAATTAAAATGTTTATTATAAGATATACAACATTGATATGGGGTCATGTAATCGGCAGAAATCAACAGTTCAATTGCAATTGTGTAAAGTGGTCACAGTATTTATCAAAAGTTTCTTGCAAATGAGTAATCATAGAGAATACTATATTTTTAAGTAAGGGAAGAAAAATAGGAAAGAACTTGTTTTCAAAAGTTATGTACTATACCTTTTCTGTTATACTTAAACACTTAACAGAATTATTTTAAAGTCTACAATGATTTTCATAAATGAAAACAAAGCAATTTAATGTACCATTCCTAAAATTTGTAATCTAATATTTAATCCAAGAATTCCTTTAAAGTGTAATATTTGTTAGCATTCTAACCAACAGTGTTAAGCTTAAACAAAACAAAAGGGAATTTCTGGTATTATACCTATTTAGCCTTGTGACATTTTACCAAAGATTTATGTTTGTTTTGACAAATGCTTAGGATTCGGGGTCATGATTCACATTTATAATTCTTACCTTTCTTCAATGAAGATTACTCCTAGTGGCTTGTAAATGAAACAGGATACTCATAAAGCTGGAGCATATATTTGATTTTCTTTGTTGCAGTCCAGGATTTAAACCCTGAAGTCAGAGTTGCTTTCTAGAATAAAATCTGAAAATGCCTCATGCTTGTTTTTCTGGCTTTCTTTAAGGCACGACATGGATGCATTACCTTTATCTCTACTAATCAGGTGACCCATCAGACTAGGCTCAGCAGCACATGCAAGGAGGCAGAATCAGAAAAATAGACACAGGTAAAAGACAGTGGGGGCAGTGCTGCTTGTAACAGCATCCTTGTGTTAGTTTGGAAGTAAAGGTGTTTAGCCACACTACTCTCTTCTCCGGGCGAGTTTTGAGCATTGGTCCTGTTAGAATAGCACCAGGCATGGTCCACCCTTCTGGGTCATTTTATGAACTACCTTATATTCCTTAAATAAACGTTTTGCTTCTATCCTAAAAACCCAGATTAATACTGCCATGTTAATCTTACAAATGAGAAAGCAATGAAATGTTGAAAGTATGGAAGAGCTATAATTCTTCTAAGTCCCTGTGATATTTGGTTGATGGGAAAAAATATGATGAAACACTATAGAGGAGATAAATAATTTTCAAAAGCATGAAGGAGACAAGTTGCAAGCAGGATTAGCATGAGTGGTAATGTGCTAAAATTTATGAGTGAAATAGGAGGACGTTTCTTCTAGAGAGAAAAACAATAGAACCCCTGTTCATAATTTATGACACCATTTGATTTAGACCTTTCTTCTTTCAGGAACTGTCATTTCTGTTTTGATTTGCTTGAATTTAATTGTTTCATAAGTGATTTGCCATTGTACCAGATTGTTCTGAATTTAATAGTTTATGAGCTGTCATCAATGTACTACAAAAGATGGCCTCATATAGAAAGCACGTGACAGGTATTTGTAATATCTGAAAACAAAATGAAGTGATCTTTGACAGTATTATGCCTGTCTTTTTTCAGTGATAATAGTACTTTATATTTGCAAATATACTGATGATCAAAGTCCTTTCTATATTGTACATTAGGCCCTTTCCATTAAGTACAATGCTCTTAATTTTAATTACTTGATGGAAATCTATTTCAGAATAAATATGTAATTTTAATTTTAATTACTTGATGGAAATCTATTTCAGAATAAATATATAATTCTTCAACAGGAAAATTTCAGATATCATATATACTCTTAACTATTATTTGCATTGTGGTTGTGCATATATATGAATAGTTTCAAAAAAGTTCATTTCAGTTAATTTCCAGAATGCCTGCTGTTTGGTCAGAATTATCCAAGGTATAAGGATTTAAAAATAAATACGACATGATCATTGGCTTACAAGAACAATGGGTTGGAAGGAGCCACCAGTAGTTACTAAGATTCAATAGAGCAAGATAAAGAAGCTTACTCTCAATGCAGAAATTTTACTCTCTCAAGTTTCTTAAGTTATTGTGAAGGCCAATCTTGAAACTCAGGGTTGAATTTAGAGGGTATTTAGGATTATAATTGTGAAACTGCTATTAATGATGCAAAAAATAGTCACATGGTTGAGAGTACACAGGCTGTGAGATGAAGCAGAAAGAGCAGGGTCTTGAAAGAAAAGCATGGATTCAAATTAACCCAAGGTAGCTACTGATATTGCTAGGTTTATGAAATGGTTACCCATCTTAGCTTTCCTGAGTTTCTGTTTCCCAGTTGACAAAAGCCTACAGTGTTGCATTGGAACTTAGGAAAACATTGGCTAATCAACTAGTGTGGAAATTTAATTATTTTATGAAGCAATCACTCAAGTTTATAGTCTTATATGGTAATTAGTTTATTGCAGTGGCTGAGTTTCATATATATATATATATATATATATATATATATATAATTTTAGTCTATCTTTGAGATAGGTAGGGCAGATATGGTGATCTCAGATAATGTTCATGCTAGTGTTAAATTTACTTTTGATAACAAAAACACATTTACATATCAATTTAAAACTGAAAAAAAAAACTAATGATATTCTGAGAAGAAAAAGAGCTTAATCTCTGGATCATTTACATGAATTACATGTTTTGAGAATTTTTCATTTGTATATAAATAATAAACAAATGAGATTTTAAAATGAAAATAATAAAAGCTATTTACCTGTGCTCTGAACCATTATTGTTGAATAAGAAAAATAAAATCTAAAGTGATTCAGTGAATATTTTCCCTAAAAAAATTTTATTTTATGTTTACATTGATTAACTGTCTGTATATGAACTTGAAATACATGAACAGTTCCTTTGATGGAATAGGAAACCACATTTCTTCATTGTAACTTAAAACAAATTATAAAAATATATTCATGTGGAAAGTTCAAATCAATGTTTTTGGTTTTCTGAATCATGATCCTTGAAGGAGTAAGAAAGTATAAAGAAACAGTACTTTAAATACCCATTTAAGCATGATGACAATTTACATGTAGTCATATGCAACTTACTGTTATATCTTCACTTTGCTGCAGCATAAGCCACTTTTAATGAGCAAAAGAAGGACATAAACAGTAATGGCAATGGGGCAGGAAGGGAGTCAGATGTTCAGATACTTATAGGGAGTATGTGGTACATAGAGGGAGCTGAATTACTAAGGCCAGGTACTAAGCTACCTGGGTAAAACATCTGGACTGATTTGGGACCACAGGGAGAGCCAAATTTATGGAGGAAATCTGATAGAAAGCCTGAAATGGGCTTTCACATTACAAGGCAATAGTAATATATATAAATGGCAGAAGTAATGATGTTTACATAAGTAACAATTTTCCTGGTCATGAAACTTTGAAGACTCAAGTATTTTCCCATATGCTTGTGATTCTTCTCACCTTTCATGATGTGTACCTGTTAACTGCATATTTACCTGCATGCTATATTCCAAGTTGTTTTAATATTGGCTTTATTTTCTCAGTAAAGAACATAGGGAAGACAGATTCTAGATTAGGAACATATAAACAACACCAGTAAAACAGTATAATAACCACTAAGTTGTAATTTTGCTTCTCTTATGAGCCCTTGTGACTTCACCATGTCCAGGATGCTTCTATCCTCATCCTGATATGAGAGATAGGTTCATACATCACCTCTGATCAATGTCCAGTCTTCACCAGCCTATTGTGATTCTCTCAAAAAACTAGGGAATAAAGCTTACTTTTTGTTTACATAGCACTTTGTATTTCTCTTGTGACTAAAAATGAATCATCTTGGTTAGAGATATAGTGAGATAGATATTAGGGGATGAATTACATAATTTTTGAACTATGTGTCAAAGTGGTTCCATGAGTTCACTTACTTGATGATATGGAAGAAATAGTTGTGAAAAAAGTTTTGTTTTCCAATAGACTAGGATCAAGATTATTTAACAATTGGGAGTGGGTAAAAACATACCCAAACTCTTGCAAAAAGTCCTTAGTAGCCAGTTCACACTCAGAAGATGAAGTCTGTACCAAGAGCAGTGGGAAATAGCATGCTGAAGTTCTCTGAAAAAATTCCCTGGCTCAATTTCCCTCCCAGATGCTGTTACTTAACCCTGTGTTTCCTATTCAAAGTTTTCCCCACCCTTGATATTTTCTTCTATAGTTCTTATTTCATTTGGTGTATATTGTTTCTCATTCTCAGTGTTTAATACATTCTATACAGTCAGTCTCATTTCATTTACCATGATTTCTCCAATAGAGAAAATATCTGGCATGTAATTAATGTTAGTTTAAAAACGGAATAATAAGTCAGTGAATAAAACAATTTAAAATATTACAAGAAGTGTGGGGAAATGTTAGAAATGACACTTTTTACAATTACAACTAAAATGAAATATTTTCATGATTGCAGTTATGACCAGCATCTCTTGATTTTTCTGCTCCACCTTTTTCTCTTTGAAATTGTATGGGGGGTGGGGGCAGGATGTTGTTCCTGGCATCAGTAACTCCACCATTACTATTTCCTAATTTATGTGTATGATATAAGCTACTTATTGATTACTGTTAGAAATTTTTGATATCTTAGTGTTCAACATTATTTCTAAAATGTTGTAAATCATTGGATTATAATCTAATAGATAGAACAAACTGACATGATAACCATGAATCTGGGTTATTTATCTTTTATTTCATGGCTTACACATAGATGATACTCAATAAATGTTGAGAGGATCACTACAATAGACTAAACATTCAACTATACATAACTGTCATCTATAGTAATGATTCTCAAGGAATAAAGTGATTTTATACTATAGAAGGAAGCATGTCTTTGACCTCTTAGATGTGGTAGTGTCTCCAGCTACAATAGTGGGTATTGTCAGGTTAGTGAGGGATAGAAGTGGAATATGCTTTATGTTGGTGTGAGGAAGTAGTTTAGGGCCATGTGGTCTGCATCATCTGAGAGCTTCAGAGAAATGCAGAATCTAGGATTTATCTTAAGACTTCTCAATAAGAATTTTCATTTTAATCAAGGTCCTTAGGTGAATTGCCTATACATCAAAATTTGAAAAGTAATAGTTTATTAAGAGATTGTGCAAATACTATATTATACTCAGATATTAATTAGACCTTAAACCTCTATATATGTACAAGTAAAGATGTTCTACATAGCTTTCTACTGTAGATAATAAAATTATTTTTCAAGCTAATTACTGTAAGGAGTATCACACCCTCCAAAATCCCATTTGTATATTTAACACTTCCCAGAAAACACAGTCAACACAGTGTACTAAGTTAGTCAGTGAATCAATTTAGTGATAAAATGACTAAATTTTCTTTCTTGATAAAGTATTATATATAGTTGATTCTTTTCATTTTTCTCTATCAAGGAATTAGAATAAGAAACCATCATTGCTATGTTTCTTGCTAAGACATGCCCTTTCTCATCTAGTGTTAGCATAAGTTCCAAGTTCCAAGAAGCACTGGATTTTAACCCAGAGATATCTGCTTTAATCTTTGCTTAAAATAAAATGGGAACATAAACCTTTTTCATCGATCTTCCTCTTCTCTGTACTTCTATAGCACTTAACGGATGGGTCACAAAATTAACACAATGTTGTAGAATGCTTTGCACCAAAGAGTGCTGATTCCCAGTTAAATTGAAATGATCAACAGAGATAACATGCTATGGAGATTCAAAGAAGAAATTTGGATAATTGGATAGTCAAATATTAACTACTAGTTAAAGTAGGTATTGAGCTTCCTACTGAGGGATGAAGAGCGATTGGATATTGGATAGAAAAGGGCAAGAAATTCCAATAAGGATTATGCCAATGACAAAGGTATGAACAGAGAATAAACAAAGCAAGTTTAAAATTCATAAGAAAACATGTTGAGGAAATGTGATGCAAATCACAATTAAGAACATTGACCAAGACAGATTGAGATTGGTGTTGAATGCAGAGTTGAATTTGAGTAGTTCTTAGGGTAGATAGAGAAGTTTTGAGTAAGTAACAAAGGGGAAAAAGTATTATAGGAAGAAAGTTTATTCAAGGAAAGACATGCAACTCTAGTTATCTAGTACTAAGGTCACTAGTGCAATGCTGGGTCTTACTGTATGATTGCTGAATGTCAAATACATGAACATCTAGTGATTTACGTAGTTTGTAGAAAAGAAAATTAGTTCTGAAATCAATTAACTCATTTTCAACTTATTTATGTGTTTCACAATATCCCAAAAGGGTGGTATCAATAGTAAGAAAGTTATCAACAGACAGTGGCAGCAAATATAAATGTAGAATGTACACACTTGTCTGAACATGGCTGAAGGTAGACTCCATGGCACTTCTCCCATGAGTTGATGTCTCCAGGATTCACACACTTTGAACATTTTTTAGGATGATTTATCATCATGGCTCTATGTGTTCTAGTCTGATTTTTAGGAAGATTGGCAAAACACCTAGGTGTCCATAAAATTCAAGTATTTATGTACAACCTAACACATTTATATTTTAAAAAAGGATATTTTTAACTGACAAATAAAAGTTGTATATATTATTAATGCATGTGGATATTATATTGTTTAGAAACAGGCATACATTATGAAAAAGTTAAATCAAGCTAAATAATATATTCGTTACCCCACATACTTATAAATTTTGTATTCAAAGTACTTACATTATTCCCCTTATGTGTGCTGTGTAAAAAAGGAAAAGAGCATAAAACAATATATGGAAGGTGGAATGGTGGTGGCAGATGGAGGGAATCGGGGAGATGGTGGTCAAAGGATATGCAATTTAAGTTAGGAGAAATAACTTCAAGGGATCTATTATATAACTTGTTGAATACAGTTAAGAACAAACAGTGTACTGCATTCTTGAAAATTTCTAAGAGGATAGATTTGAAGTGCTCTCACTACAACCTAACATATTCTTGAGTGGTAACCCAAGGATCAATCAAAGCTCCATTTCTCAGGATCACTTTCTGAGCATCTTCCCTCTTGCCTTCCCTGATCCCAGCAAGCTCAGGATTTGAGACTGCCTGAGTAATTTCCAAGAGTCACAGTGATAATTTCACTGTAGATGCTGACAGAAATCTTCCAGAATTACTATGTCTCAAAATTTCCTCTGAAACATTTGTTTATAGAATGGCCACCGGTGACACAGACAATTCCAGGAACTGCAGTAATGTTCTTTTTGTTGTTGTTGTTTGGATCCTATGTGATAGGTATCTATGCTTCCCACTGAAAGCATTTGGAAGGTGACTAGTGGGCTCCTCGCCACACACAATGTGAGGTGCTTTTGATAGAATCCTAGAATATTGAATAGAGATTCTTTTCCTTTGGGGAATGTTTACTCCTTGTTAGAGTGAAAAGTAGGTTTGATGGGAGTAATATAATTTTCTGAGGGGGCTTACTAGGGACTGAACTCAGGGGCACCCAGCCACTTAACCACATCCCCAGCCCTATTTTGTATTTTATTTAGACACAGGGTCTCACTGAGTTGCTTAGTGCCTCCCCATTGCTGAGGATGGCTTTGAACTTGTGATCCTCCTGCTTCAGTCTCCTGAGATGCTGGGATTACAGGTGTGCATCATGGCACGCAGCAGTGATATGAGGTTTTTTTTTTTTCATTGTTGCAGTTTGAGATTATGATAAGCAAATAGGAAAAGAAACAATGGAGCACTTGCAGGAGATCTTTTGATATACTATTCCAGTATGTTTAGACAGAACCATCCAGAAAGGAGGCTAGTAATCAATAGGAGCTAGAAATGAAACCTACTGGACAGAAGAATGAAAAGTCTTATATCAGTACCCAATTTTCATTTCTTAAATTACCTGTGTCATTAAACATTAGACTATTGGAAAAGCAATCACCAGAACAATTCAATCACCAGAAACTATTTTGAGAACATACAATAAGTTCAAAAGTCTAATTAGCTTCCTTTTATTTGTTTTATATCACCATTGATATTATATGCTCCTTCAGTATGTTATTACATCCAATAATGGTGGACTTTGTCCACTGGAAGCACAAAAAGCATATATAATGTGTTAATTTTTACAGGCAAAAGGCTGAATCTATTCATCTAGGGGAGGTAGGGAGACTAGCGTCTCTCTTACTATTATTTTATGTTCTCTATGAGCCCACTCTGAAAATAACTGAATTTTAAAAACAAAATTACACAAGGACTGTTAGACTGGAATTATTTCAATTTTAACCAATAGCATACTAATTTTAAAAATTATGCACATAGGAATAGATTTTTTTTCCTCAAAATTTGGATGAAATTAGCTCTTATACACAATATTTATGCCATGAAGAGATTGTGAAATATTTGCTCGTGGAAAATTCTATAAAGACAATTATTTTATAGCATCCATAAATCCTGGAGAAAACATTACAAGTGGTAAAATAATTTTCATGCTTTCTTGTCACATGAAGATATTAGCCAGAACTTATAAAACCGTTCTTGGCTATGAAAGAGGTTATAAATGTGTTCTGCTATAAATTTCTGAGGAAATATAAAAGTGTATTATTATTTTTTTGTTTCTGTTTATTGGAAACATTTTGGGAACCATAAATTCAGTTAGTTGCCTGACTGGAGTTAAGTGTGACAGGCAAGAGCCATCCTTCAAAAACTGCAATTTCAAAAGTTGCTCTTTAACCTGGAGGTTTAGTAGGAGGATTTGTTCCTGATTGAATTTGTAGCACCAAATCTCATAGATATTTTTTCCATTGCTGGTCTCTTTATTTTACTGTAGTTAATCATTATTGGAATTCTGGAACTAAAATAAGAATGTATACCCATCTAGTGTTTTAGAGACTTGTAGAACCCTGTCAAAAAAGAGGCCTAGAATAGAGCAGCTCCAGATTGAGGCAGGATATATGTATGTTTCTCACAGGTGAAAATTCCCTACAGTTCTATTGCCATGTAATCCTATGAGAGATTGTATTTCTAGCAGAGGCTGAAACAATTCTCTTTCAGCTCAAACAACAGAAAAAATGTTTTGTAGGAGGATCCCTAGAACAAGAAGCAGTAGAAGAAGTATGGAAATTGCCATGTTTGGAGTGTATCCCTCATGGGTTCATGAGTTAGGGACTTGGTCCCCAGGGTGGTGGTACTGAGAGGTAGTGGAGTCTGGTGAAAAGTTCTTAGGTTACTGGGGGAGCTGCACTTGGAAGAGATTAAGATAGTCTTCCTAGAATTCCAGTGCTCTCTCAAGAGCAAGACATAAGAGCAAGCCCATCAGCAGATTGCTTCCTACCTTGCTGTTCAAAACGTGATCTCTTCCTCCCACACAAACTCTGCTTTTGTGGTGCACTGTTGGCCCTCATCAGAGGGTAAACCAATGGGACAGTGAATTTTGCACTTTCAGCCTCTTAAACTAAGAGCTAAATAAATCTCTTTTCTTTATAAATTTAGCCTGCCTCAGATATTTTTTAAAGTAATGGAAAGCAAACTAATGCGGAATTAATTTTCACAAGCCCAGAATCAGTCTTGGCTCAGCACCCAGCAGATATTTGCATTTAGTGCTTGCTCTGTATTTTGTGTTGAGTTATGCATTTATCTTCATCTTATCCCAGTTATCTCATATAAAAAATTTGTGTGGGCTTTCAGCAGCCTTGAGGCCCAAGCATCATGGTTTTGATCTGTGAGTCCTTTCTATTCAGGGTCTGCTATAGACCTTCTCCAGCAATGGACTTCTTCTGATCAAGGGGACATGTCCACATGAACCTGTACTCATTCATAGACTACATTTGGGTCCTTGTAACTAGGATAATCCCTGTCTAAATGGTTTTAAGCCCATTTCCCAGAATAATACAAACCTTATTACCCAAGGCAGATCATAAACTATTAAAAAATCCAAATGGAGGCATTCCAGGGATGAATGGGGCCCAGCTGGTGAGGAAATCAGATGTTTCATATCTTCTTGTTATGTTTCAACATACGGAGTCTATCTAATAGCTCAACAGAGCTACTTAAGCTCTAGCCGTCATATTCTTGTTTCAGTCAGAAAGAAATAGAAAGGAATGAAAAAAAAATATATGTGTTCACCCTTCAAGGGCCCTGAGTAGAACAGAGAGATTCTCCTCACATTTCATCAGCCTATAATTGAGTGCCTCTGTGTATGCACATGCACACATGAGCAAGAGAGAAAGAGGAAGAGAGTGGGAAGAAGGTGAGAGACCTTGTTAAAGGCACAATTATTTTGTATTATCTGGCATACATATTGTAATTACTGACATAACTTAATTTTGGCATTTTCATTTTCAATATTTTATTTCTCTTGTTTTACTGTTCTTCCCCTGAGTGATTGATTTCTTTTTTTTTCTTCTGTGCCCTTAAAAATTATTGAGATTTTTATTGCATTTTTTCTCTACTATATTTGAAGATTTCTGTTCTTTAAGTTGTTATTGTCAGCACTCACATAAATATTCAATAAAAATCAACCTCTGTATACCACTGAATCTAAATATAAGTACACCTTTTCCTCTCTGAGGCTTAATCAAACAAAAATTGACAAGCAGAAAGCTAGAGGTAGAAGTATTAAGAAGAGGAGAGAAGTGGCTTAAAAGAAATGGAACTAACTTTCAGGAGCCTGGGATTAGGAAGTATACGTGTAGATGTTTTCTGTTATTTTCATTCAATCTTGTTACAAGTCCAAGTAATTATTATTGTTTTGTACACTTAATTTATCTTCCGGTATGCATACCTAGATGATTACTTTCTTTGCTCAACGATCTCACTCATTTATCTATGTATCTATCTATCTATTTATTTATTTATTACTTCTAACCAGTTATACATGAAAGTAGAAAGCTCTTCAATTCATTGTACACAGATGGAGCAGAATTTTTCACTTCTTTGGTTATGCATAAAGTAGAGTCACACCATTTACGCAATCACATACATGGACCTAGGGTAATGATTTTTGTCTTATTCCACCGTCTTTCCTCCACCTTTGACTCCCATCCTCCTCCCCTTTGCCTCATCTAAAGTTTCTCAACTTATTCCATTCACCCACCTGCCCCATATGGATTAGCATCCACTTACCAGAGAAGATATTCGGCCCCTGGTTTTATGAGACTGGCTTATTTCCCTCGTCATGATATTCTCCAACTCCATCCATTTATCTGTAAATGCCATAATTTTATTCTTTTTTTAATGCTGAGTAATATTCCATTGTGTATATATAACCACAATTTCTTTATCCATTCATCTATTGAAGGGCATCAACTTTGAGTTGAGTTTTGTGCAGCACGAGAGATAGGGGTTTATTTTTATTGTGCTGTGATTGGATTTCCAGTTTTCCCAGCACCATTTGTTGAAGCAGCTATGTTTTCTCCAATGTATATTTTTGGCGCCTTCATCTAGTATGAGATAACTATATTTATGTGGGTTTGTCTCTGTGTCTGCTATTCTGTACCATTGGTCTATAGGTCTATTCTGGTGCCAATATCATGCTATTTTTGTTAGTATAGATTTGTGCTTTGGCTATTCTGGGTCTCTTGATTGGGTCTCTTTCATGATTGCTTTTTCTATTTCTATAAGGAATGATGTTGGGCTTTTAATTGGAACTGCATTGAATCTGTATAGCACTTTGGGTATTATGGCCATTTTGACAATATTGATTCTGCCTATCTAAGAGCATGGAAGAGCTTTCCATATTCTATGTCTTATTTAATTTCTTTATTTAGTGTTCTGTAGTTTTCACTGTAGAGGTCTTTCACCTCTATTGTTAGATTTATTCCCAAGTTTTTAATTTTTTTTTTTTGAGGCTATTGTAAATGGAGGAGTTTTCCTCATTTCCCTTTCAGAGGATTCATCACTGATGTATAGAAATGCATTTGATTTATGTGTACTGATTTTATATTCTGCTACTTTGCTAAATTCATTTATTAATTCTAGAAGTTTTCTGGTGGAATATTTTGGATCCTCGAAGTATCGAATCATGTCTTTGGCAAATAGTGATAGTTTGAGTTCTTCTTTTCCTATCTGTATTCCTTTAATTTCTTTTATCTGTCAATTTGCTCTAGCTAGAGTTTTAAGGACTGTGTTGAATAGAAGTGGTGAAACAGGGCATCCCTGTCTTGTTCCTGTGTTTAGAGGGAATGCTTCCAATTTTTCTCCATTTGCGATGATGTTGGCCTTGTGTTTAGCATAGATTGCTTTAACCATGTTGAGGTATGTTCCTAGTATCCCTAGTTTTTCCTAGTGTTTTGAACATGAAAGGGTGATGTATTTTGTCAAATGCTTTCTCTGCATCAGTTGATATAGTCATATGACTCTCGTATTTATTTATTTAGTTCTTTTTAAATACCCATTATGATAGAGTGTATTTTGACATATTATACATACATGGAATATAACTGGTTCTAATTAGGATTCCATTCTTGGTTGTGCATGATGTGGAGTTTCACTTGTGGTGTATTCGTACAAAAACATATGAAAGATATCTCCAATTCATTCTACTGTTTTTCCTAATCTGTATTGAATATACTTTCTGAAATAATTTCTTCTTCTTTTATCTGATCACTGAGAAGTTTTTCAGTGTTTTTATTGATCTGAAAATGTTTTTACATGCTTTCATTCTAGAAAACATTTTTTTCCTGAGTAATCAATACAATTGGACAGCTATTTTCTATCTAAATTTTTGAAGTCATATTTATTCTGTATTTGATACCATTATTTTAGAATTTATCTTCATGAATATTATGTCTTTGTTACTTTTTTCATGGCTGCTGTTAAGATCTTTGCACTTTGCAATTTAACAATATTTTGTTTAGATAGACATTTCCTTTAATTTAAGTTGTTTGAGATTCTTTGGTCTTCTACTTGCTTTCATTCACCATCTTACTCAATACTAGAAAATTCTCAGGTATTATCTCCCTAAATGTTACCACTCTATTTCCTATGATTTCTTCTTTATATCTATTTAAAATATATCTCCAACTTTTTCATTCTACCTAAAATGTCTCTTCTGTTTTCTTTTGTATTTTTCATTTCATATTTTTTCATTTCTATGCAGTATTTTCTGATCTTTTTCCTATTCACCACCTCTCTTCCATTCTGTCAAACTTGTTTGACATCTAATTAAACGTCTAATTAAGTTGTAAATTTTAATTATGTTAAATTTTTTTTACAAATTCTCTGTGGATTTTCATTAAATATGTCTAATTAATTTTGGTGGTCTTTAAATTAATGTTATATTTGTATCCTGTTTATTTCCCTAAATTATTAGTCATAACTCTTCAGTATAATTTTAAAAACAACTTCAATATCTGAGTTTTTGTAATTCTGTTTTTGTTTGTTGCTGCTGTTGATTCTTTTTCATGGTAGCTGTTTTTGCATGTATTTGGCATAAAATTGTTATTTAGTGTTCATATTTGTTGATGTTGTATGTTGGCTATGTATTTTGGGGGTGGGGGGGACTTTGGATTGCTCCTACAAGATATATGAGTGAAAAATACATAGGTTCAATACAAATAGGCATTCTTGATTTATATATTTTGATCTAAATATGTATGGTAGATTCAGAATACAAAGTATTTGAAGACTAGTCTTGGATCACATATTCTTAATGGATGTCTTGTATACCAAAAGACTTCACTTAGCACCAAAGCCAAATTAAACATGACACTTCACTAACTATACTCTTCGTTTCTATGAGGTTTCTTTTTTGGTTGTTGCTGTCATTGCATATAATTTCTTCAACTACTTTCCCTTGAAGCTATGGGTGATGTGGGATCTATATATGCCCCAGATTGACTTTCATTTCAGGGCTACCTTAAATCCATGATCTTTACTCCCTAAATGCACCTGATTTGAACTGTTTTTCCTTACTTCCCCTAAGCTCATCCAATTATTTAAGAGTGTTTTAAAATTATTTTATCAGTCCTTGATAGATGTTCCCTAGGAGAATATCTTTTCTCAATTCCTAGTCTATCATAATATTGGAAACACAAGGATTATATTAATTATTAAAAACATTTTTCTATTTTCAGGAGAAACATTTTTAAAACTGAGTCAAAAGATTATTACCAGTCTCAGTTAAAATTATACAGTTTTAAGGATACTTATGTTATGTAACAAAGTTGGGGCAATGATTTTAGGTATGATTCAGTGGTACCAACCAAAATATACTATGTTAAAAATTCATTTGAAGTCAAATTGTCTGGGTTAATATCCTGGCACTTTTGTAGGTGCATAATCTTTGATTAAATTGCTTAATATCTTGGGGCTCCAGTTATTTCTGTTTTTATAAAATGGTAAAATATTAATAACTACTTCATAAGTTTTCTTTGAGAATTAAATATGTTGATAGATATAAAATCCTTAAGAGAAATGCTTGGCATACGATAAGATAAAAAATTGTCTTATTATTATCAGAATAGGTATGGGTGTTACCAAGTAGTAAATTGCAAATTAATTACAAGATCAGCAGGATAAAAACAAAGGAATAGATGATAAAAAGCAGCTTTTAATATTTGTATGTTTCATCCTTCACTTAAAATGAACTGAGTAGCAAAGCTTCCAACAAATGAACAAAAGACAGATTTGAGATTTTTTAATGACTTGAGTTAAAGTGTTCATTTTAAATATGTCTCTAAGAAAGCACATAAAAACTGACCTTGAAAAGTGACATAAAGGGTCTGGTGTTGTGGCTTAGTGGCAGAGCACTTGCCTTGCACATGTGAGGCACTGAGTTTGATCCTCAGCACCACAAAAAAATGAGTAAATAAAATAAAGGTATTGTGTGCATCTACAACTAAAAAAAAAACAAAGTAACATAAATTTATACATTTCATTTAGATGAAGTCCCAAACATATGAACCTGAATTCTAATGATGTTGCCTACCTTAGGATTATTTAATACCCCAAAATGGTTTGACACAAATTTGACCACCATTTTGGAAATATACAAAGTTTCTAACAAATAGCTGCTGCCATTAGAATATATTTTTTGGTTTTTTTGTTTATACTTATTCACCTCCTTTTAACATTTTATATGTAAATTAAAAGGTCTTCTTGCCAATATTTTGAAAGTTGGTATTTTCAGCTATAAATGTTATTAAAATTATAATCTCTTTCTCCAACTGCAGAAGAGAAGTGGCCTGAATTAATATAAATCCATGTAAAATATGCACCACGGGTTTGTTGAGCCAGAATTTAAATTTCTTTTCCTTTCCCTATGGAGGAATATGTAATGCAGCATAATTTTTTTTAGTGATGTTTCAGGACATTCAAATTTGAAACTTCATCGAGAGATGATTAGGATATGCATTTTTTTTAAATGATAGAATTATTTGGAAGTAAAATACCCCACATCTGGTATACAGTATTTTACTTTTTGATCCACTGAATCCTCAAGACTGATATTTTGTTTTTGGCATATATGAATCTTAAATTCCTCATGTTGGGATTGGTTATTAAAATGATATGGAACGTCTGAGGCATAAAAGTAGAATTAAAGAAAATAAGAGAGTAGGAATATAGGTTTTACCAGTGTGTCCCAGTTACAAAGAAATTACAATATTAACCTAGGCAGGGTATGTGGGCCCAGGTAGCCTCATAGTAAGACCATCATCAGTTTCTCCTGGGACCAGGTTTGGGAAAGATGGCACTTTCAAGCTTGGGTGGTGTCAGAGATAACCTGAAGGTGATGTAACACTGTGGCACCAATTTTGGGAGAGAAGCTGACTATGACTCATGGGACCTGTTGATGGAGTCAATAAACAGGGCTCCACCAACTTTGGATTGTATGTTCAAAAGCTGAATTTTAGCAAGGTATTTATAAAAAAAGACTTAAGCATAACACAACAATTCTCGATTCACAGAAAAATAAGATTATAGGCCACATTCCAATATTCTTGAATTTCTGATGTGCAGCATTACAGTCCACATTTTAAAGAAGAATTTAAACTGGAGGACATCAGGAAACTAGAACCAATCATTTTCTCATCTAATGTACAACACATAATAAAAAATTCCATACAATGTCTAATTCCCATTTGACATTCAGCTTGTTTCATTAAAGGGCATTTTAGAACCTGTTGAAGAAAAGTAGATGTAATCTGAAGAAGATGAAGACATTGGTGCTGGAGCAGGGCATTCTGATTCTTTTCTTACTATAATTCTTTTTTTTTTAAATTTTTAAAAGAGAGAGAGAATCTTAATATATATATATATATATATATATATATATATATATATATATATATATATATATATATATATTAGTTTTCTGCGGACACAACATCTTTGTTTGTATGTGGTGCTGAGGATCGAACCCTGGCCGCACACGTGCCAGGCGAGCGCGCTACCACTTGAACATCCCCAGCCCCTATAATTCTTGGTGCATTATTACCAAGGTTACCTTCAGAACCAGTAATGGAAATACTCACTATCAGGATTGTAAAAATTGGTCTGAGCGATCCTGGACATTTTACTGATCCCCATGTTACCATTAATGTGAAGAGTTTCAATGGCATAGATTAAAATTCCTGTACAAGATACTCCTGAGGTTTCAAGAAAAAAGATTCATATGTTTATTTTAATCTTGACATTGCTTCAGAGGCATGCTTAATAGTTAACCAAAGGTACAGGTATGTTTTTAAATTCAAACACCACAAGCCTTAAAAAAAAAAAAAGAAGGATTACCAGCAGCAAGTGTTTTGTTTAAGATGTATGAAGTTAAAACTGGGTCAACTGTAATAGAACTGGAGAGGAAACCCACTGAATTTAAAAGAAATTGTTATTATTGAAAAGGAAAATTATCTTCATTGATATCTAGCTCTGTACAAAAAATGATACTAATGTTAATAACCTGGAAATTCTGTAAATTTTGCCACTGAGTAGAAGCCATTATAGCTCCTTATATAAATTCACACTGATCTTATTTTCCTGCTTGAAAAGTATGTGTTAGCCAGATCAGTACCCACGTGGGAGTGCTCCTCAGGTTGTGGCTGTGATTTTTTAAATGAGTGGCTTGCTTTCCTGTCAGGAGCATATTTTCAGACATGTTGATTAGTTGTTCTTTCTGATAAAGAACATTGCTGTTCTTTATGGTAATGATTCTAGGGTTCACACTGGAACCATCTCAGAATAATTACAAACTTTTAGATGGGTTTACAATGGCCTCTAAATCATGTCATCTAAAATTAATGTAGTCAGAGGCTAAAGAGATACTACTGGAGTAATTACTTCTCTGATAAGTGCTTATGAAACTTCAAACCTCTTAGAGCAAACTAACAAACCTCTTAGAGTAATAATACACAAAAGCTGGAAGGATATTGTTTTTTCTAGAGGTTGACAGAAATGCTACTTATTTTCTACTTAGATATATTGAAACTCGATTATGTCATCATCAGGTTATTATAACTTGACTATTTACATTGCTGCAACTTAATGGAGCAAAATAAAATTTTCATAGTACACATGAGGTAGAGATTTGCTATATAGAATACAAGATTTTTGGTGGACTTCCTGTGCCCTATATGTAAAAGCTACACATATTTTAGTATTCACAATTTTAAATTAATAAGGCGTGAGGGGAATGCAGTATCAGTACTGGGCTTATTTTTAAACCAGTGTAATAACTCCAGTTAAACCTTTAAATATGTTTACTGTTTAAAGTGAGTAACTACAGTTCAGTTGTTTAAGCCCTTGCATTCTGACCTTGCCTATTAGGTCAATTCAATTTACTTGATGGATGTTCATAAAAACTACATGAGCCTAAAGGAATTCTCAAAACAAATCTAATCTTGTCTTTCATATTGATTGGATTAATTCCACATTCTAATATAATTCAGTACACAATAGGTCTATGAGATGAATAATTTGCCTTAAGAAATGACTTTGCTGTTCACTGAACTCCTAGGATGGTGAGTTGTCAAATCCCCACATTGTAAACAACTCAAGAGGGAACAACCACATTCTCTTCTTGCCATATAAATTTTCTGTGGTACTTGTAGCCATCTATACCCTGGGGAGTTCTCAGTACCTTTTGTTTTATGTTCCTAATCAGGATTTACATATAATCTTTTTAAAAAACTACTATTAAAATGTAGCAAAATTGAAAATAATGAAAAAAGGCTAAGCTTTATAATTCCAAATCAGCAATATATCAATATTCACTGAAAGCCTGTCAATATGAGATGAAATGATCTCATGATTGCTGCACAGATGTTATTATGGTGGAAGCAAGGACTCTAAAAATTTTGGTGTCAAAGAAAGGCTCTGAGAAACATGATTATGCTAGACTCATTTGGAAAAAAACAATCTGATGCAAAGTTTTAGCTAGTTAAGTGCACATATTATATTTCTGAGGTCACAGTAGTGGGAACCTTGAGGTGGTGTCAAAACCTCCCAGAAAATCATCAAATCAGCAATTGGGGCAAATTTTTCTCCATATGTACACACTTACTGCAAAATGAAATACAGATTTATAAATGCCATTAAAACTACCAGGGGAGAGTCTAAAATATTTGTACAAACTAAAGAAATTAATTGCATTTAGTGCAAGTTCTCTTCATCAGTACTATGTATTTATCAGTACATAGATTTATGAGTTATACTGTTTTTATCTTCATGCATGTGAATTAAAAAGAGTTTTAGATTTATCCATAAACTCAGTTGTCCAGTTTCTTTTTCCAAAAACGTTCTTTAAGCATATGTTCCAATGAAGGAGCTATCAGGAATTGACCACTACTTTTGCATAAAGATCACTATCTCCATTTTATTTTATTAAGATGAATGAGATGGTTATATATGTTGCTACAGCAACATTAAGGTTCACAGGTGCCATGGACCTGATTTAGAGCTCTGCTTTTAGAAATATTCCATGAAATAAAGTTCTAAACATAAGTAAATATATTCAGTAGATAACTTCAATTTTAAGTTTCTAAGTGTCATAATAAAACTCAGCAGGTTCTCTTTGAATGAACTAAACCATATGCAATTCATGCTTTCAATCCCAGCTGCTCAGAAGACTGAGGAAGGAGAATTGCAAATTCAAGTCCAGCCTGACAATTTGGTGAAACCCTATGTCAAAATAATAAGTGAAAAGAGCTGGAGATGAAGCTCAGTGGTGAAGCACCCATGGATTCATCCCCAGTACTGAGAAAATGAATGAATGAATGAATGAATGAATGAATGAATGAATGAATGAGATTGGGAGGGAAAGAGAAGTAAGTAAGTTTACATTGTGTTTCTGTTCTGCAGGTACTGAGGTATGCAACAATGTCTTTCAAGTAGGAAGACATTCAGCCAATAAGTTATTTTGTTAATGTAGCCAATTTACTGTACAAGGTTGATAGAGACAAAAGTCAGAAATAGCTTTTCTATACCCCTACCTTGTTATTTATCAAGTAGGGAAGGCTTTCTCTTCCCTGTCTCTGGCTATCTTAGGCACAAGCTATCATTATTAAATATTTTTAAATAATGTCATTTTTAAGCATTAAAACCTGAAAGTCAAATTGTGTATATTCTTCAATTCAAAGCTTGTCTTTTCCACTGATGTTCCTTGCATGACCTGCACTGAGGAAAAAATATCCCCAATTTTCAGAAAGGTCTCTTCTAGAAATTTATTTTTCCTATACACTTGAACAACTTTTTTTTTTTTTTTTTTACATTTTAGTACATATAAGGCAAAGGATTTATTGAACTACAATTCTCTAAAGTGGTGTCATTAGCTGGTTTTTGCATGAATGGTTGTCAAAATGTGATTACCTAATACCTTTTGTTCTTAGTTATCTTTCTAACACAAGGATCATCTTTTGAAATATCTTTCTATATTTACTAAAGCAAAAATATTTATACTCAACTAATAGACACTTTTCCAAAATGTGAAGGCAATTGTGTAACTCATACTTAAAAAGCACAAAATAAATTGTAGTAATTGAATAATAATTTTGAAAGAAACATAAATATTCAGAAGTGGGATGAATCAGAGTTCAGTGGTATTTATCATGGAGGGGAATTTGATTATGTCACTTAGTGTCAGGTGGTACCTTTTAATAAGTTTATTTTTTAATATATTTATTTTCATTATTATTGATTTTTTTTTGTACTGGGGATTTGAACCAAGAGTTGCTTTACCATCGAACTACATACCCAGCCCTTAATTTATTTATTTTTATTTTGATATAGGGTATCATTGAGTTGCTTAGGGACTCACTAAATTGCTGAGGCTTGCTTTGAACTTGGGATCCTCCTGCTTCAGACTGCAGAGTTGCTGACATTACAGTCATGCATCACCCCATGGAGCTCAGCTTTATTTGCATTTTAAAGCAATCACAAACTTAAGGAAAATTTGGAAGCACAATACCAAAACATCATTTCTGATGTACTTGAAATTAAGGTAGTGCTCTGATACCTATCACCCCTGAATAAGTTAACATAAATTTCCTACAAACAAGAAATCGCTACCATCTAATTTTCAAATCCATTAATTTTTCTCCAACTTTCTGAATCATGCCCTTCATAGCAAAATGATCCATTTGAAGATCACACATGGAATTTAGAGTTCTTTCATCTGAAAAACTTCTTCAGTCTCTCTGTGACCTTTATGAAATTTTGATGCTTTTGAATATTATAGACCAATAATTTGTAGAATATCCCTCCATTTTGTTTGTCCGATGTCACCTCACAATCAGATTCAAATGGTATGGAAGTGATAGCATGGTTTCCTTCTTGTCTCCAATGCACACATATAAAATTGTCTCATTAAGGATGACATTTACTCTGCCTACTTCATTAAGAAGGTATCAGCTAGACTTCTATGCAAAGTTACTCATTTCCCTTCTGTAATCAATATGCATTTTGAAATGAAGTGAATAATCCATTCTTCATCAGATTTGTAATTTAGTAATGTGTTGTATCCATGTGGATACCCACCTCCCTTTGGCTCCTCTAATGTTTCCCTTATGATTATTCAGGAAGATGCTGGATGAAGAAGAGAAAGCGGAAATATTTAAATTGACACCATTATGTTCAGAAGTTTCATTGCAAAGTGAGGATCCTGGGACTCATAGTCAGGGTGGCCTGACATAACAGCAAATGTGAAATCAGTATTTATTATTGACTATCTGCTTTGTGAATATGTCAGTGCCATTTAATGGACTCTGTGAATTAAAAAAAAACAGGGGGAAAAAGGAAAGATTTGAAGATCTGAATCAACGATAAACTTTGCCTGCAATATTTTTTGTAAAAAAATAATTTCTATTTTTTTTCCAGTCATTCTATCTCTCTTTGTTTTTCTTGAAGGAAAACCAGACTCAGAGACATTGGTTCACAGAAATGAAAGCTTGTATCTCACATCTTTCTCAGATACTTCCCCAACCTAACTTAGGTAGTTCAGAGACTATGACCTTCTACATTCAGTTCTTATTATCATCTTACTAAACATCTTGTCTCTTGATGCTTTCTCAAGTTGAGTGGAATTCAAAACAAGTCATATCTTATAAGGAAAATATTAGAAATACATGTGGAACCAAAATTTTAGTGTAGAAAGATAATCACACAGTTAGCTAAAATATAGCAATTCCATGACCTGCACTCATAGATTGACTTAGTGTGTGGATTGGGAGGTTCAGAAGAAATTCACAAGCTTCTGCTGCATTGTAGGCATCAGGATACAGTATGTTAACATTATAATTAATAAATATTAATTATTTTAAAAATTAAAGTTGACATTAGATTTATCCCACAATCAATATTGATCAACAGATGGATTATAATCACTTGTTAGTCAATGATGATAGTCACTTAAAGCTCAATTTTATATTCTTCAATATTCAAGATAAAAGAAGATACCAAGTTATATTTTTGATATATTTTACCAGCTGTTATTTATGTATTAATTAAAGGAAATATGACTAAATGACACTGACATATTCACAAAGCAGATACTCATTTCTTCATTGGATGTAACCTCCAATCCTGATGCAGAATCTGCACAGAATTTGATGAAAATTCATAAAAATTCCATTTTCTTTTGTTTTGTTTTTGATACTGGGGATTGAACTCAGGGTCACTTAACCTCTGAACCACATCTCCAGCCCTTTGTATTTTTTTGAGAGAGGATCTCTAATATGCTTAGGGCCTTGCTAAGTTGCTGAGGCTAGCTTTGAACTTGGCAATTCTCCTAACTCAGCCTCCTAAGCCATTTGGATTATAAGCATGTACCACTTAGACCAGCTCACCCATTGTTTTTTTTTTTTTTTTTTTTTTTTTAATTTTGGGGTGCTGGGATCTAACCCAGGCCCTCGCACATGCTAGTCAAACACTTTACCAATGAGCTACAACCCCAAAGATATTTCTTAAAATCAGAAAATGAGAATGGAGAGAAGTACAATTATTTGCCCAGAAGCACATAGTAATTGTCAGAAAAGTCATATTGTCTTGATCTAGAGCTGTAGACTTAAGGTCAATATGCTTTTCTCATTGAATTAAGTTGTACAATATGAATTGATGTGCTTTTTTCAAAAAATTTTCATGATGAATGTAGACATCATCTTCACTTGCCAGTTTACCTCCATATTCTGTCCCGAGCACTAGGGAAAATAATAAAATTGCAAATCTCAACTATTGGTTCTATTTTCTTTTAATATGTTTCATCTTAAATTCCTAGGCCTAGGTGATTTTATAAAATTTCCAGATATCGTTGTCAAGTAGCAGCTTTAGAGGCAAAATCCTCAAAGGATAAAGCATATCACTTGAATTCTTGCCAAATCGTAATGTTCTGGTGTGCTTACTTTCCTCTCATTTTTTTCCTGATTTGAAATATCTGCCTGGAACTTATATTTCATTGCTTCTCATAGACTTAGAGAAGGTTCAGATTTTATTAGCATTCCATACATTTCTAGGTATGAAATTACTAATTACTCCCTGTGGAATGCTTAATGCTCCCCCATATATGTTGTCTTTCTTATATTTTAGTAAAATTAAGATTTTTGTTGTTGTTTTTCTTTGTTCACTTTGCTCAATCTTACACTCTCAAAGCCTTTTCTGTCACAGTCATATGGCAGGGATCTGGAATGTAATAAGCTAAGGCATCAAACTTTTTGACTTCTGCAACCTTATGAATTCACGGTTTAGCAGAAGAATTTAACTTAATCAATAGTGTTCGATCATTAATTTCTCTTTTATAGCAGATAATTCCTTGTATAATGAGAATGTATGTGTACAAATTCTAGATCCCTGTCAACTAAGAAAATCCAATCCAAGGAGAAGGAGACAGATAATGATGAGAATTTGTTCTCTGTTAGGATAAAGTCTATGAAAACTAAACTCAGATGTCATAGAAGGTCGAACAGCGGCCTCCAAACCATATTTAAGAGTCTAAGAAACCCTTCCTTAGGAGATAATATATTCTCTGAGTCTTGAAGTAGGAAGTAGTCATAATAATGACAGAGTCATAATTGGGAGACAGAATGCAAAGGTAAGATGCAGAAAAGCAGACATATATATTCCATAAAATTTAGAATTAGTTCAGAAACCCAGAGACAGGTCCTGTTACAAAATCTATAGAACACAATGCAAAATGACATTGCTGGGTCTCTTGTTAAATTTTTAAGAATTTTAAGACCGTGACAGAAGTCTTAAATCAAATGGGGGATGCTTGTGAGCACAGGGACCTGTACCACAAAGGTCACATGTCCACAAAGCCAGCCTTGCCCCAAGTGCTATAGTGAGAAGGAAGGGGCTGGAAGGATTGAGTAAGGCTGGTGAGGCACGCTGTGGACACTGAGGTGAAGAGACCAGATGAAAGAAGTGCCCAAAAGCTGGATACCCACCTGTTTCTTGTTTGAAAGGATGTGAGTATATGTGTTATTATATTCATTTTGTATTTATGAAATTTATATATTTAACCTATCACATTTTTCTCCATTAAAAGTAAAAATAAAGATAAAAATGAGTTAATAATGATAATTACAACTAATATATATAGCATGATTCTTATTCATCCTAATATAGATCCTTTTCTGTGTGGAGGGAGGTACTGACGATTTGAATCCAGGAGTACTTTACCACTGAGTTGCACCTCCAGCCCCTTTTATTTTTTATTTTGAGGCAGGGTCTTTCTAAGTTGCCCTCACTGGACTGGAACTTGATGAGCCTCCTGCCTCACAAGTAGCTGGGATTAAAGTCATGTGCCATTGCACCTGGCTGACACAGATCCTTTTAAAATTATGAAAACATCTTCCCTACATCCTTGTTCCTCAAATCTAAGTGGTTTTTTTTGAGAGAGAAGAGAGAGAGAGAGAGAGAGAGAGAGAGAGAGAGAGAGAGAGAATTTTTTAATATTTATTTTTCAGTTTTTGGTGGACACAACATCTTTATTTTATTTTTATGTGGTGCTGAGGATTGAACCCAGCACCCCGCGCATACCAGGTGAGCGCATTACCGCTTGAGCCACATCCCCAACCCCTCAAATCTAAGTTTTCACTGAATGGTAAACTTCAAATGATTTCTTGGGTCAAATGATTTAAGAAATGGACACAGAAATACTGAAAAGTTGCTGCAGTCCGGCTGCAGCAAAATAACTGGGGGGTGACGAGCAACTTGTGTACATTGATACAGCAGGAGTGGGAGCCGTTTATTGTAGGACAGGAGGGGTATATGTACATTACACACAGCTTATCTTAATTAACATAAACTAGATACAGCAGTCAACCAATAAGGAATCTCCACACTTACTGGCTCTCTGGCATTACTTCACAAACCACTCCCTCTGGCAAAATGCCAGGCGCCATCTTGACTTGTTTACAGACCCTAACATTTCCCCCTATTGTTTAATTTAAATAACAACCATAGTGGTTTTTACAGAAACACCATAAATAACCTGCTACAAGCAGAAGGGGAGGATACAAAATGTCATGATACCAAGCCAATTGATGGCTCCATGAAAGAAGCCCTTGGAAAAATCATACCAGCAATGACACCGTTAGCAAAGATACCGAGTTACAATTTGTTGTAGATTACAGTTTGTTGTCTGAGTCCAGGTAAAGCAGTGTCTCAATAGATTAACTCACAGTCCAGGTAAGTTCTGTAGGCAGCTAGCTTAAATCACAGTCCAGGTCTGCAGGCAGCTAGCTTGATAGGAAGTCTTGTCTGGTTCTCAGCAACACTGGAAATTCTTTCACCCTAGTCCTCACCGGCACTGGGATGAAGGCAGGAACTCCGGCAATGATGCTAAAGAAAATCCTGTAGTATTCCAGCAGGCACTAAGAAAACAACCTTCTGAACAATTTAGTACATTATCTCAAGGTTTTTTACATTTGAAATAAGCCTTAATAGTGCTCATTATTCATCAGCCTCCAGGTGTGGGAGAACCACTGTAGCTTAGTTATTGGCATTGAAAATGACCAAACATTAGGGACACCAGTAGTGTTTTCTGCTGGCTCTAGCATCCTGGGCAGCCCCAGATGGCCCTGGGGAGAGTCCCGGACTCAAACTGCTTCCAGGCACAGGGAGCAGGAGCCTGCAAGACTGTGCCTCCAGGTCAGGTCTAGATTTGGGCTTGTGGCAGTGGAAGAGCCGGCTGCCGCCACTTGGAAAGTCCTTGCTGTGCCATGACAGGCTCACGCACGTGGCAGCCGCTGTGCCCGATTCACGCACCCTCCGGTAACGAAAAGTATTCAGTAATAGCCTTTTGCTGCAACTTTTTTTCCTGATAATCCTTCCTCCTCTGAACTTTCTTCTTTCTGACTAGAGTTCCTGGGCTTCCATCAATACATGCCCTAACTATTCTTGGTTCCACTGGGGTGCCTCTTTCCCTTATCAATTTACTTAACACCCCTTCCATATTTTCATCACAAAGACAATACAATACACTGAGACAAAACAAGACACAAACATACTGCATCAATCCTCTCCATTTTTTCAAAATGGCCATTTTTCCTCTCTCCCTATCTAGGGACGAGCAGATTTGCTCCCGTCCTATCTATGGACGGGCAGCTTTTTTTTGTCACTTACCCTCGAGTGTCCCGTGGCTCCCTGTATGGGCCACTATCTCCTGCAGTCCGGCTGCAGCAAAATAACTGGGGGGTGACGAGCAACAGTCATCTTACATGTATAATTTTAAGCTGCCACACAGCTCAGACTTCAGCACATATCAACAACATCATAGAAATGTTACAGAGCTGCTAGCCAGGTGCAGTGGCACATGCCTGTAATCCAAGTGTCTGTGGGGGCTGAGGCAGGAGGATCTTGAGTTCAAAGCCAGCCTCACCCAAAGCAAGGTGCTAAACAACTCAGTGAGACCCTCTCTCTAAATAAAATACAAAATAGGGTTGGGGATGTGGCTCAGTGTTTGCGTGTGCCTGAATTCAATCCCTGGTACCAAAAAAAAAAAAAAAAAAAAAAAAAGGAAATGCTAAAGAGTTGCTTTTACAAAGGTTTAACATTACCCTGGCATCGTAGCACACCCTTCCATTGCTCTGAATAAGGTGGATGCATGTATCTAAACTTTTCTCATCTTTATTTTCTATTTTTCATTATTCTTTGAATACCAGGATAATATAAAAAAGAAATTCTTAATTGTAGCTAAGTTTAACTTTACACCTAAATATTTCTGTCACACACAAAAAATTTAAAGTTATTATTACCCACTGTCTTATTTTGTCTTAGTCTGTATGGGCTAATATAACAAAAATATCATGTACTGGGAAATTTATAAATAACAGAAATTTATTTCTCACAGTTCTGAAGGCTGGGAAGCTCAATATTAAGGTGCCAGCAGCTTGAATATCCAGAATCCCATTCTTCTTAAGCAGTCACTTACTGCTGAGTTACAGCATGGTGGAAGGAGTGAACAAACTCTCTTAGCCATTTTCTGTAAGGGTACTGATACCATTTTTCAAGGTAGAATCCTTGTGACTTAATCATCCCCCAAAGACCGTACTTGTTAATGTCGTCAGCTTGGAGGTCAAGGTTTCAACCTAGAAACTTTCAGGCCATGATTCCTACTCATAAATTTATTTTATACAAGCAGCACTCTAATCCCTCTACTACCTCCTGAGCATTCAACCTCACTCACCCAGGTCCTCTACCCACTTCAGGAGTTCTCAAATAATGCAGTATCTCTGGGGGGTTTCAGGAACAGACACTGACATTTTTCTAGTGCTTGAATTCACCTGCTCTTATCAGTCTCAAATGCAGGAAGAACACAAATATTTGTAATTCTGGAACTAACAGCCACACCCCATTAGTTTTAAAAAGTAACCTTGTGGACTCTAACAAGAGCCCAACATTTTTACTGAGGACTAACTCTATGCCCAGGGCTTAAACTTTGCAATAGAGAACAACAGTGAATAAGGAAAAATGTTCCTCCCATCAGCAAGCCTAATCTCTCATGGGAAAAGACACAATAGACACATGCATACAGAAATGTAGTGGAAAAGCACTCACAAAACAAAGAAACCACAAAAATTAAACAACGCGATTGTGATCCATCCTGGGAATTGAAATATTCTAGTCTAAAGAGTAATAAGACCTGAAAACTGAGGAAAGGTCTGTCTTTCTCTGCATGAGTTCTGTTTAGGGGGAGGAAAGGAAAAAAAAATCATGAAAGAGGAATGGAATCACTGTATTTCAAGAAAAAAGAGAAGGCAGTAAAATAAGGAGGGAAAGGCCTCCTATAGACAGGCAGGGCTCTGTTGATGAATGGTTTAACCCTTCTCTCTACTTGCTCGTGCCTACTAAAATCCACACCATAGCTATGGATGTCACCATTAACTTCCAATTTTTTGTTTGTTTTGTTTTTTATCCTCATTGGCTTAGCCTGAGTCTGTGGCTCAAAACTAACTCAGATATTGAACTTGGACCATTTCCTTCTAAGAATTCTGTTGCCCTAGATTTTGACCTTATCTTTTTTTCTAAGAGCTCCTTTGTCAGGCATTCTTACTTCCATCCCTGCCCTCCTCAAATCTACCAGAAACATTTCATACAGAATCTAGATCAGGACCTCGACCTTCAGTCTATTATAGTTCAGCCAGTATGGCTTCCAGTCAGGCCCTCCAGAGCTGCAGTTCCTTCATAATGCTACCCTGGCTTTAGTAAATAACAGTGGTAGCCTCAGACTGTAGGGACCTGAAAGAGGATGCTTCTGGAAGACAGGTTGAGCCACCAAGAAAGGGAGGAACCATTTGTAACACAAGTCATGAATACTCCAATGGAGATAGTTTCTTTTTCTTTTTTCTTTTTTTAAGTAAGAATTATTTATTCTGCAAATTTTTCAACCAGATTTTTAGGTATAGACTTCCATTCAAATATTAGTTCATGATGTTAAGTTGAAATAGCTTTTGAAATCAGTACTCATGCTTATTAGAAGGAAGGGAAGTCATGAGGAATGTTGAAAATGAAAACTTAATGATATTAAGTGAAACATCTTTTGCTGATTCACATTTCACTTGTCCATTGAGAATAATTCCATGTATTCCCTGGATATGTTTATAAGTTTCAGGCTTATCAGTTAGATATCCTTATCCCAATAAAGCAGACAGATAATCACACTGACTTCAAGGAGACACTGCAAGTTTCCATTAAAAAAAAATTAGAGAAACTTCTGATCTCTGAACTCTAGTCACACAAGTTCATGGAAATCTGAGATAATAAATAGGGATTTTTTACATAGGTAAATAATAATAATGGGCAAATTATAACACCTTCATTAGTATTCTCTTGTCATTACACTTATTGCCTAAAAGTTATGGCTCCATCATATGTATAAATCAATCTCACTCAATTAGTTTTAATATTTTTATAAATGGAATTTACTAAAATAGAGTGCAAAGACATTGTGCTTGAAAGATAATAGCTTTCTGTTATAATACAGTTTGAACATCCCTAATTCAAAACTTCAAAACTCTGAATGCTCCAAAACCCAAAACTCTTTGAACACTGACATAAAATCACAAGTGGAAAACTCCAGTACTGACCTCATGTGAGAGGACACAGTAAAAATATTGTATAGAGTTGCTTTTAGGCTATGTGTATAAGGTATATATTAAACATAAGTTTCATTTTTGGACATAGATCTCACCCCACAAATACCTCATTATTTACATATAGTCCCAAATCTGAAAATATTTGAAATTCAAAACACTCTAGTATCAAGCATTTGTCGTAAGAAATGTTCAACCTGTAAAAAAGTAAGAGATTGAAAGAGGTATCTAGAGCAAGTCATTTTCCCTCTATTCCATAGAACACTTATATGGGAAAAAATAACAAAGCTTTTTTTAGAATTTAGAATAAGTATATTTAATTTAAGCTAGGTTATGCCAACTCAGCTGATGTCAAAGATGACCAAGGTATTTTAAAATTCTAACATAATTAAGGGGCAATTTAATTCTGCTGTATATCATGGTGTAGGATGCTTGAATACTACAGTTGAAAACATGGGAATTTTAAGGGAATTTTTTTTTTTCAAAAGGAAGCAGGACATAAAAGAAGTGAGCATTGCTGAAACACTGATGCATATGAAATAGGGCAATCAACTTCCCAGTTTGCCTGAAATTGTCCAGATTCTAACCCTGAACATTTCACATCTCATCAATAACTTCAATCCTAGGCATATCATGATGTTTGCTCAATCTACATGAAAACCAGGACATTTACCAATGTGAACAGAGTAAAGAGATATTCTGAGTTGTGAATAGTGTAATTTATTTTCCAAATTGGGGGTGTGTTTAACAGTGACAGGAGGTACTATTCAAAGCATGCAGTGATGAATGTATCAACTGGATAGACTATAGTAAGGGCCAGCAAACTTTCTGTAAAGGAATACCCAGTCAATATTTCTGGGATTTTAGCAATGTTGACTAAGACTCTAGTAGAGCAAGGCCAATTCAAGAATTAGAGGATAAGTTTGTCAAGCAATAAGAATTTCTTAAACTGTGCATTGCAAGTTTAATTTTAGACACCCAAGCTAGTACTACTAAAATTCTTCCTTTTGCCTTTTCCCTCTATCTTTGTAATCTCAATTTTCTTGATATGACGACCCTTTCATGTTATATACATGAGACTGAATGTGCAGTATGCTTGAATAACTGGAAGAAACCCCTGAATATACCTCAGCCTAAATACCATAGGCCAGGAAGGTCAGAACACCTAACAAATGTATTGAGGTCCCTTATGTTGTTGCTGGGATACAGTGTGAACAATGACCCTAAAAGTCAATTGAGAATCAACTAGTTCAAGTGCTGTTGAGGGTAGTTGTGATAACACACAGCTTATCATTTGACCTACCTGAGAATCCTGAATGTAGGTGAGCAGTATTCTGAGGGAGAGAAAAACATGTTTATATAAACAGAATGCAAAGTAAAGGCAGTTGCATGAAGTCTTGTCTTATTCCAAAAAAATCTCTTAATACTGCCCATTGGAGATGGTTTAGGACAGTGCTTCAGAGTATATTCTGCTGAGTTCAAATATTAATTTCTTCTTTCAGTACTATGAACTTTGAATAATTTACTGCTAAGCTTCCTCATCTGTAAAATAGTTGTAAAAATAGTTCCTACTTCATGGCATTGTAGTGAAGAATAAATAAATCAAGAGCTATAAAGTGTTTGGAACTTTGCCCTATATATAGTAAACATGTAATAAAAATGTTGCCTATGATTTCGAGACACCTTGTTCTTGGAGATTATCTTTTCTCTCTCTTTTCTCCATGCATGACAGGCAAGTGTTTCTACCACTGAGCCTGAGCCCCAGCCCCTGGGAAAGCATCTTTAAGCATCAGGTCTACAATACGTTTGCTTAGTATTGAACAGATTTAGAACAAAAATGATTGAATTAATTCATTTTATTCAGCAAACACACATTGAGAGCATATTGTATACCAGATGTGGTATTGTGTGAAGGATATATAACGTGAATATAATAGATTTCAGAAACTGTGAAGGATCTGGGACTTCATCCTACTTGCAAGCCGTTCAGAATGAGTGCCACAATTTCACAGATGCTGGTAGAAGACATGACACCCCTGGGTCAAAGTCAAAGGATAATTTATGCTTTAGTCAGCTTTTTCATCACTGTGACAAAGACACACAACAGGAACAACTTAGAGATGGAAAAGTTTATCTGGGGCTCACAGTTTCAGAGCTCTCAGTCCATAGATTGCTCACTCCATTGGTGTAGGCCCAAGATGAGGCAGCATATCATGGGGAAAGGACCCAGTGAAGGAGAGCTGCTCAATTCTTGGGGGTTTCAGGAAGCAGAAACAGAGGGAGAATGGGCCACAGGGAAGATGAAGTCTTCCAGGTACAACCCCAGTGACCCACCTCCTCCAGTCATGCCCTACCTGCCTACAGTTACCAGCCAGTCAGTCCATTCAAATTAGGTTGGACTGATTAGGTTACAGCTGCATCAATCCAATCACTTTATCTCTGAACATTCCTGCATTAACAAGAGCTTCTGGGACTCATCATACCCAAACCATCACAGTGTAATATTCTCAGCACTAGCAATGGTCAGATTATCAGCATTTTTTCACCAGTTCCCCGAACCTCAGTATCCACAGCGTGAAGTAAAGAGGGCTCAATGATACACATAGAGTAGATTGTGTTGCAGGAGAAAAACCTTTTACTTTAGGAATCCTAAATATTTTCTAGTATGTAGTAAGCATACCTGTTCCTTGCTTCAAGTGGAGACATCATTTTCACATACTGTACATTAGACAACCTTCCAGGAAAACAAAACAAACCCAGAAATGACAACGTTTATGTTGAAAGTTTGGGAAAGAAAATAAGAAGAAAAGGAGGATGGATTGGGAGTGATGTTATACATCAAGGACACCATGGAAAATATAGTCCCTTGGGTCCCTTAAGGCTGGGCATTCCAGTGTCAGCTTGTCTCAGTAGTCATTTTCTCTGTGAGGATAGGAAAGGGAGATGGGAAGAAGCATTCATTTCTTGAAGGACCTGGGTTCTACAGGTTGACTTCACATTTTGCACCTGAAAACCACAGGAAACATGCATTCCAGGAGCAGATGCAGTGTGTACCTATGAAGAGGTAATTTTCTTTTGACCAAAGATTCTGTGTCTTTGATACACCATTTCTTGGGCCAATAGGTCATTCTCTGTGGATGTTTTTTACACATTGAGTGGTTCTTTTGCCATACTAGCATCTTCTGGGGGAACCAACTAAATATATCTTCATGACTCCTTAATTACCAGTATCCCAGGAGTTCTAGAATGATGATCCTCTTGTGTAGTTTGTCTTCCCCATCTACACTCCCAAGGCATGGTATCAACACGATCATCATATATCTTTAGAACTTCTAGCATATAGTATGTTTGTTGTACACATTGCCTTAATGTATTCTAAATTCTTTATTTTAATTATAACTACATATCTGCATAATATCTTAACTATAAAACATGAAAAGAAAAAAATTGATATTTTCTTTCTGGAAATTGCAAAGTATTAATTAATTTACTCATTCATCAATCTATCTAGTTTCTCATTACTAATGGTGCAACATTACTTGCTGCTTAGGAATTTTCATTCTGTGACTCAAATATCAGTGCTTATCTCTCATGGAATTTATCGATTATAATCAATTTTTCCCCAACATTGGTTAATTTACTAATGGAATAAGGGAAAATTATTCTTTCATCAGCAGAAATAGTTAAGTGGCTTACTTGTTAATGGTATGGGGGTAGTGAATTCAACAGAGGTCCTCTACCCAAACTTGGTGTTCTTTCTTATTCATAGAAATAACAGTTTCCACTTAGAAGATAGTTATGAGCTCCTGGAGGATAATTATTGTTTGTGATGATTTTACTGAGACAATAAGTGACCCACAAATATCCATGATGATTCATGTAACAAGACATGGATTACACAACTTTCTCTATTACTTGTCTATCTGTATATTCAAACATTGAATAAAATAATAATAACTATGATAATAAATTACTTTTGTGTACTTATCTGTGGTGGTACTTTATGTTATTTCTATATTTTAGAAAAAAATTCAAAATTGTTTTTTATTCATTCAAATATTACTTAATTTTTATGTACCTACTGTGTGCCAGTTATTTTTGAGACTCTAGGGGTATAGAAATGGACAGATTGACATTTATTATGCTTATTGTAACTTGCATTCAGTAACAAAATAGTGTAGGTAGGAAATGACCTGGCTAGCATTCAAATCTGGGTTTGTTTGACCATCCATTCCACGGTCTTTCCCTTTGCATTGAGCCCTTCATTGATCAACATCTTTCATGTGTCCTACATAAATGAAGCTAGCGTTCTAAATAGATCCTTGTTCTACAAATGGTAATAACACAGTGAAAGACGTTCTAAGATGTCAGTACTTATGGAGACAGTGAATGGGCCACTTGGGCACTTTAAACCGTCAACACATTTGTTATTTTTATTATACTAGCTAGAATATAAGGCCAATGTGAATCCCCGAAAATCAATCCCCTTTTGTATTTTTCAGCAAATTCCTGAAATTCTATTCTCTAGGATAGAACTAGGTTTGTATACCAAAGATAAATTTCAGACTTGAGAACCCTTCTGTGAAGTCATTCACTAAAGGCTAATTCCAAAATGTAATGTGTTCCCAGCCCAGGATAACAGAATATAATTGACACAATAAATAGCCATTTACTACTCTGAATTGCTTTTCAAAATGGATGTAATAAGAACGGTATTAGAAAGACAATGGGTATACTTTGAATTCTTAATTTCTTCCTTTGTATCCACAGGAAGTTCCAAGGACCCTTTTATGTATTATCACATATGATAGGCCAGATTAAGCCCCCCAAATGTCCATATTCTAATTTATGAAACCTGGGAATATGTTATTTTGCATGGAAAAAGTGACATTAAAGATGTAAGAAAAATTATAGATCTGGATAACTAATCATTAGTTCTTAAAAACAGAGAACTTTTTCTCACTGAGAGTAGAGAGATGCAGCAGAAAAGAAATTTGCCAGACTTGATGGCATACACCTGTAATCTCAGTGATTTAGAGGCTAAGGGAGGAGGATAGCAAGTTCCAGTCTGGCCTCAGCAATTTAGTGAGGCCCTAAGTAAATTATTGAGAACCACCTCAAAATAAAATATAGTTAAAGGACTATAGTTGTAGCTCAGTGCTTAAGTGGTTAAGTGTCCCTGAGTTCGATCTCCTGGTACAGAAAAGAAAACAAATACAAGATACATGGCAGAAAGGAAATTGAGAGTGACTCCAATCATGAGATGTTTGGACATGTCATTGCTGGCCCTAAATGCAGAGGTCCACATGCAAGGATGGGGGTAGATTTCCAGGAAAAGAGTGGTTTCATCTGACAATCAACAATGGAATGAATGTCTCTGTCCTGTAGCCACAAAGGAATGCATTCTGAAAAAAAAGAACAAACAAACAAACAAAAAAGCCCTGTATGAATGAACTTGGAAGCGGATTCCCCCAGATCCTCCAGTAAGGAAGCCAACATGGCCAACACTTAATTTTCATTATAGTGAGACCCGTGGCAGATTTCTATCCTAGAGAACTGTGAGATAATAAATGGCATGCTTTAAGCTTCTATTTGTTAATGTAACAATAGAAAACTAATACACCACTTCTGGGAATATATCATGATCTTTTTTTTTATTGGTTGTTCAAAACATTACAAAGCTCATGATATATCATCTTTCATACATTTGACTCAATTGGGTTATGAACTCCCATTTTTACCCCAAATACAAATTGCAGAATCACATCAGTTACACACTCACATATTTACATAATGCCATATTAATGACTGTTGTATTCTGCTACCTTTCCTATCCCCTACTATCCCCCCTCCCCTCCCCTCCCATCTTCCCTCTCTACCTCATCTGCTGTTGTTCAATTCTCTCCCTTGTTTCCCCCCCTTCCCCTCACAACCTCTTATATGTAATTTTGTGTAAAATTGAGGGTCTCCTTCAATTTCCATACGATTTCCCTTCTCTCTCACTTTCCCTCCCCCCACTCGTCTCTGTTTAATGTTAATCTTTTCCTCATGCTCTTCCTGCCTGTTCTGTTCTTAGTTGCTCTCCTTATATCAAAGAAGACATTTGGCATTTGTTTTTTAAGGATTGGCTAGCTTCCTTAGCATAATCTGCTCTAATGCCATCCATTTCCCTGCAAATTCCATATTTTTGTCATTTTTAGTGCTGCGTAATACTCCATTGTGTATAAATGCCACATTTTTTTTTATCCATTCATCTATTGAAGGGCATCTAGGTTGGTTCCACAGTCTAGCTATTGTGAATTGTGCTGCTATGATCATTGATGTGGCAGTATCCCTATAGTACGCTCTTTTAAGATCCTTGGGGAATAGTCCAAGAAGGGCGATAGCTGGGTCAAATGGTGGTTCCATTCCCAGCTTTCCCAGGAATCTCCAAACTGCTTTCCAAATTGGCCGCACCAATTTGCAGTCCCACCAGCAATGTACAAGTGTACCCTTTTCCCCACATCCTCACCAGCACTTGTTGTTGTTGTTTGACTTCATAATGGCTGCCAATCTTACTGGAGTGAGATGGTATCTTAGGGTGGTTTTGATTTGCATTTCTCTGACTGCTAGAGATGGTGAGCATTTTTTCATGTACTTGTTGATTGATTGTATGTCCTCCTCTGAGAAGTGTCTGTTCAGGTCCTTGGCCCATTTGTTGATTGGGTTATTTGTTATCTTATTGTTTAATTTTTTGAGTTCTTTGTATATTCTGGATATTAGGGCTCTATCTGAAGTGTGAGGGGTAAAAATTTGTTCCCATGATGTAGGCTCCCTATTTACCTCTCTTATTGTTTCTTTGCTGAGAAAAAACTTTTTAGTTTAAGTAAGTCCCATTTGTTTATTCTTGTTATTAACTCTTGGGCTATGGGCATCCTATTAAGGAATTTGGAGCCCGACCCCACAATATGTAGATCGGAGCCAAATTTTTCTTCTATCAGGGGCAGAGTCTCTGGTTTGATATCAAGCTCTTTGATCCATTTTGAGTTAACTTTTGTGCATGGCAAGAGAAAGGGGTTCAGCTTCATTTTGTTGCATATGGATTTCCAGTTTTCCCAGCACCATTTGTTGAAGATGCTATCCTTCCTCCATTGCATGCTTTTAGCCCCTTTATCAAATATAAGAAAGTTGTAATTTTGTGGATTGGTCTCTGTGTCCTCTATTGTGTACCATTGGTCCACCCACCTGTTTTGGTACTATTGCTCTGTAGTACAGTTTGAAATCGGGTATCACTATACCTCCAGATTCACACTTCCTGCTTAGAATTGCTTTTGCTATTCTGGGTCTTTTGTTTTTCCATATGAATTTCATGATTGCTTTCTCTATTTCTACAAGAAATGCCATTGGGATTTTGATTGGCATCGCATTAAACCTGTAGAGAACTTTGGGTAATATCGCCATTTTGATGATGTTAGTTCTGCCTATCCATGAACAGGGTACATTTTTCCATCTTCTAAGATCTTCTTCTATCTCTCTCTTTAGGGTTCTGTAGTTTTCATTGTATAAATCTTTCACCTCTTTTGTTAGGTTGATTCCCAAGTATCTTATTTTCTTTGAGGATATTGTGAATGGAGTGGTTTTCCTCATTTCCATTTCAGAAGTTTTGTTGCTGATATACAGGACTGCCTTTGATTTATGCGTGTTGATTTTATATCCTGCCACTTTCCTGAATTCATTTATTAACTCTAGCAGTTTCTTTGTAGACCCTTTTGGGTCTGTTAGATACATTATCATATCATCTGCAAATAGTGATAATTTAAGTTCTTCTTTTCCTATTTTTATGCCTTTAATTTCTTTCGTCTGTCTAATTGCTCTGGCTAGTATTTCAAGAACTAAATTGAATAGAAGTGGTGAGAGAGGGCATCCCTGTCTTGTTCCAGATTTTAGAGGGAATGCCTTCAGTTTTTCTCCATTTAGGATGATACTAGCCTGAGGCTTAGCATATATAGCTTTTACAATGTTGAGGTAAGTTCCTGTTATCCCTAGTTTTTCTAGTGTTTTGAACATAAAGGGATGCTGTACTTTGTCGAATGCTTTTTCTGCATCTATCGAGATCATATGGTTCTTATCTTTAAGTCTATTAATGTGGTGAATAACATTTATTGATTTCCATATATTGAACCAGCCTTGCATAACAGGGATGAATCCTACTTGATCATGGTGTACAATTTTTTTTATATGCTTTTGTATTCGATTCGCCAGGATTTTATTGAGAATTTTTGCATCTAAGTTCATTAGAGATATTGTTCTGTAGTTTTCTTTCTTTGAAGTGTCTTTGTCTGGTTTCAGGATCAGGGTGATGTTGGCTTCATAGAATGAATTTGGAAGAGCTCCTTCTTTTTCTATTTCTTGAAATAGCTTGAAAATATTGGTATTAATTCTTCTTTGAAGGTTTTGTAAAACTCCACTGTATACCCATTCAGTCCAGGGCTTTTCTTGGTTGGTAGCCTTTTGATGGCTTCTTCTATTTCTTCCTTTGTTATTGGTCTGTTTAAATTGTGTGTATCTTCCTGACTCAATCTGGGCAGATCGTATGACTTAAGAAATGTATCGATATCTTCACTATCTTCTATTTTATTGGAATATAGGGTTTCAAAATACTTTCTAATTATCTTCTGTATTTCTGTAGTGTCTGTTGTGATATTGCCTTTTTCATCCCGTATGCTAGTAATTTGAGTTCTCTCTCTTCTTCTCTTCATTAGCATGGCTAAGGGTCTGTCGATCTTATTTATTTTTTCAAAGAATCAACTTTTAGTTTTATCAATTTTTTCAAAGGTTTTTTTTGTTTCAAATTCGTTGATTTCTGCTCTGATTTTAATTATTTCTTGTCTTCTACTACATTTGCTGTTGTTTTGCTCTTCCTTTTCTAGGGTTTTGAGGTGTAGTGTGAGTTCATTTATTTGTTGTTTTTTTCTTTTTTTGAGAAATGAACTCCAGGAAATGAATTTCCCTCTTAAAACTGCTTTCATTGTGTCCTATAGATTCCAGTATGTTGTGTCTGTATTGTCATTTATCTCTAAGAATTTTTTGAATTCCTCCTTTATGTCTTCTGTAACCCATTAATCATTCAGTAACATATTGTTCATTTTCCAGGTGATGCAGGATTTTTCCTTCCTTCTTTTATCATTGATTTCCAGTTTCATTCCATTATGATCAGATATGGTGCATGGTATTATCTCCACACCTTTATATTTACTAAGAGTTGCCCTATGGCATAATATATGGTCTATCTTTGAGTAGGATCCATGTGCTGTTGAGAAGAACATGTATCCACTTGGTGATGGTTGATATATTCTATATATGTCGGTTAAGTCTAGGTTATTGATTGTGTTATTGAGTTCTATAGTTTCCTTATTCAGCTTTTGTCTAGAGGATCTGTCTAATTGCGAGAGTGGTTTGTTGAAGTCACCCATAATTATTGTGTTGTGGTCTATTTGACTCTTGAACTTGAGGAGAGTTTGTTTTATGAACATTGCAGCACCATTGTTTGGTGCATACAAATTGATAATTGTTATGTCTTGTTGGTGGATGGTTCCTTTTAACAGTATATAGTGTCCTTCTTTATCCCTTTTTATTAACTTAGGTTTGAAGTTGATTTTATTCGATGTGAGTATGGCCACTCCTGCTTGCTTCTGAGGGCCATGTGAGTGGTATGATTTTTCCCAACCTTTCACCTTCAGCCTGTGTATGTCTTCTCCTATCATATGAGTCTCCTGAAGGCAGCATATTGTTGGATTTGTTTTTTTAATCCAGGTTACTAGTCTAAGTCTCTTGATTGGTGAGTTTAGGCCATTAACATTTAAGGTTACAATTGAAATATGGTTTGTACTTCCAGTCATGTTTATTTATTTATTTATTTTAGTTTGGCTAGTTTTTCCTCTTTGTTTATTTTTCTCCCCCTTTACTGAGATACCTCCCACTGTTAGTTTTGGGCGCTATTTTTCAATTCCTCTTCTTGTAGTATTTTGCTCAAAATGATTTGAAGTGAAGTTTTCTGGCTGTGAATTCTTTTAGATTTTGTTTATCGTGAAATATTTTAATTTCATTGTCAAATCTGAAGCTTAATTTTGCTGGATACAGTATTCTTGGTTGGAATCCATTATTTTTCAGCGTTTGAAATACATTGATCCAGGATCTTCTAGCTTTCAAAGTCTGTGATGAAAAATCAGTCATTAACCTAATTGGTTTACTCCTGAATGTAATCTGCCTCCTTTCTCTTGTAGCTTTTAATATTCTCTCCTTGTTCTGTATGTTGGCTATCTTCATAATTATATGTCTTGGAGTTGGTCTATTATGGTTTTGAATGTTTGGGGTCCTGTAGGCTTCCAGGATTTGGCAATCCATTCCATCTTTCATCTCTGGGAAGTTTTCTAGGATTATTTCATTTAATAGGTTGTCCATTCCTTTGGTTTGAACCTCTATACCTTCTTCTATCCCAATGACTCTCAAGTTTCGTTTTTTTATTACATCCCATATCTCTTGGATAGATTGCTCGTGAGATTTAAGCATCCTTTCTGTGTTGACTATATTCTTTTCACGTTGATAAACTTTGTCTTCATTATCTGATGCTCTGACTTCTACTTGATCTAGTCTATTTTTAATATTCTCGTTCGAGTTTTTAATTTGGTTTATGGTTTCCTGCATTTCTAGGATTACTGTTTGATTTTTTTTTTTTAATATCTCTATCTCCTGGTAAAGCTCGTTCTTTGCCATTTGAATTTGTTTGTTTAATTCGTTTTCAAAATATACTTTCATTGCTTGGACTTGCTGTCTCATGTCTTCTCTAATATTCCATTCCATCTGAGTTAGGTATGCCTTGAGTTCTTTCCCTGTCCATGTTTCTGATGCTTCTAGGTCGTCCTGTAGATTTAAGTTGTCCTGTATTGTAATCCTTTTTTCCCTTGTTATCTCATGTTGTTCACGTTACTTTCCAGCTCTGTTTGACTGCTGTGTTTCTGCTCTCTCCTATAAATTTGTTTTGGTTTTGGATATCTCTGTTGTCTCTCCTTTGTGGTGGTAGACTATGCCTAGAAATGTTGGGCTTTATTGTACTTTAAAGCTGATTCATTCAATTCATAAAAGGCTTCTGGATTCTGTATGCATATAGTGATTTGTTGTTTGTTCTTAGGACTTTATGTTTAGGTTAGGTGCTATGATGGTATGAGGGTTAGTATGTCTTGGCTACTTTAGAAGATTGCTCTACTGAAGGGGGATACTAACAGGCGATTGGATCAGGGTGTTGGTAGTAGCTAGGTATTTAGGAGCCCTATAGACAGCCTCGAAACATTCACCTATTTGCATTTAGACAATTACACATAATGGAAAACGTAATGCTTGGGATGAAAGTTGGGGGGTAGGGGACGGAAGGTGCTCTTAAAAAGAAAGAAGGAGAGAGAGATAGGTAGATTAGAGGAGAATGGAAAGAACAATAAAACTTGAAACAAGAAAGAAAGAAAGAAGGAAAAGGGGAGAAAAGAACAAAGAGAGAAAAAAAATTGAAGTCTTAGAGTCTGAGAGTCTCTCAGTCCTGTTAGTCCAGAGCCGTTTCACTTCTCCAGCCCCTCCCCCCCTTCCTCCTGCCAGCCAGCCAGCCAGGTCCTGTTCACCGGAGGCGGTTCCCCAAAGATCCGGTTACACTTGCAGCCCCACCGCGTGTCCTAATTCCCAAACGACTGAGCGCTCTCTCCGTCATTCATCTAAGCCCCAGTGCTGTGGTGTGGTGATCTGGGGACCAACAGTTTTAATTTTTCTGGACCCCTTTGGTAGGCTTGCCCCCGGAAACTGGCGGCTAAGACCTTGGGTGTCGCCACTGGTGGTAAGGGGAGTTGGGGATCGGGAATCCCCTCTGCTTCCTTACAGACACGCCCCCAGGGAGATTCCCAAGGTTTCCTGGCTGCTTGTATCTGGAGGGGGTTGGAGTCACACACCTGCTAAAGTGGATTCCACTGGGAAGGAATTCCGTCGGCGAACTCCGGTGACGTCACCTCTCTGGTATGGCAGGCCCCAGGCTCCTTGCGGGAGTGTCCGAAAGGAGGGGTGGGACTGGTCTGTCTCTGGTTGGTTTCAGCTCCAGCTCTCGGTTCACTACTTCATGAGGGCCTGCCTAGAGACCTCTTCCTAGAGTCCCTGCACCGCACCTGCTGGGCCGCGCCTCGGGGTCTAGCTGCGCGGTCGCTGGCCGGCGGGCGGTCTCTAGCCACCCAATCGCAAGGGCAATGGGCGGGCGGTCTCCGGCGGGCAGGCGGGCGGGCGGTCGCAGAGTCGAGTCGTGCGGGCAGCAGCTGGCGGGTCCAGACCTCTACGCTGGGCTGCGTGGCGGAGATTCACTAGTCTGGGGCAAACTGTCACCTCAAAAAGTCTTACCAGTTGCCGGCAGGTCTCTCTTCAGTGGAATTTCTGAACTATATTTTCAAAAGGCTTGTTGAGAAGCAGTATTCCCGCTGTTTGAATCCCAAGCCACCGAGCAAGTAGGAATGCAGCCTTCCTCTAGGCCGCCATCTTGAATCCCATATCATGATCTTTTCTTCCAGTCTATTCTTTTGAGACTTTTAATCATGTTTTATCCACTTTCACTGAAGATATATAACTCAAGACTTATGATTTATATTGGCCACACCTCTTTTTGATAAAGTGTCCGTGTCTTACTGATTTATTCTTTCTCATGCCTTCTTGAGGCTTTGGAAATCTCCTACAGCTGTTGTTTGTTCCATATCTGTAATTGATAGCAAATCCACTCAAATGTTCTGGAGTTCAAAGTAAATTTTGTTTTGCTTTTATGGGAATTTTTTCTCCCTATTTTCAGAGACATGTCCTTCCCCATATGCATCAACCTCAACCCACCTCTTTGAAGCAGGAGCATAGATCTTCTCCTCCTTACCTCACCTCCAATTACTAAGTCTTTGCTTTTGATGAGTTCAAACAATGTGCATTTATTCTCATGAACAGCTATTTCCAACTTCCGACCTTAGTTCCAAGTGAGTGAGCTTGTAAAAATGTGCTCTCAGATGGAGAAGAAGAGAGAGCTGCAAGAGATAGCAATATGTCTCCCTTTTTATTTTATTTTTTTTGTATTTACATGTAAATTGATCCTTCTGAAGATAATGCTTAAGATTCTGTGTGGTAACAAAAGGATGATGATATAATCATGAGGTTAAGGTGGTTTTAGAGAAAATTTCTGGAATGTGTAACTGTTCAAGCTTGTTAGAATTGGTATATTTATTGGCAAATGACTTGGTCCATATTTTATCCACACAATTGGAAAAAAATTAGATTTAGTGCCCAAAGAATATGAAACATTGAAAATTTTAGATCTTGGAATAAAATAATGACAATTTTATTTTGCAACTGGCCTCCGGAGATCACAGTCTTCTGGTATCTACACAGGCGCATATTATATACACTTTACAGACTTGAATATCTTTGGATTGTGTTAGGATATTTATATCAGAAAGGGCCCAAACAATGGTGGTTTAAGTTACATAAATATTTCTTCCATGCATGGAAGAAGCTAAGATACAGACAGATTGGGACTGCTCTCATGGCTTTATGGTCACCAGATACGATTTTTTTTTTCTATTTTTTGATCCATTATTCTAGTCTGTAGTTTCCATTTTAAATATCATCTTGTGGTTTAAAAAATTGCTATAGCTCCAGTTTCACAAATGCTTATAAGTCAGCAGGAAGGATGTAGGGGTGACGATGGGGATGCAGAAAACAATAGTTTCCCCATGTCAGTTTCTGCTAATGAGTCATTATTGAAATTCTATAAAATATTCCTTTTTATTATTATTAGCTAAATGTTACTTGAATAAACTCGACTAAAAGGAGAATGGGATATAATCATTTTAGCTAGGGAAAACAGAACTCTAAGTAAAATCTGTGGTTCTGTTTTATGGAAGAGAGAATAGATATTGAATGACAAATGGCATTTTCTGCCTTATTCACATTTAATGTTTTCTAAAAAAAAGGTATCTGTCATCATCCCTTCATGACACCTGCTTTATAGCATGAAGTTGCTTGAGAACTTCTGCAGTATTAGAGTTGAGTTCATTTAGTCAGTAATGGTCTGGATAAAAGGTGTCTCCCAAATGTTCATGTGTGAGACAATGCAAGAATGTTCAATGTTGAAATGATCAGATGATGAGAATTGTAACTAATTACTGTATCTACTGATATAGATTCATTGATTAGTAACTATAGGCAGGTGGGTTATAGTTGAAGGAAGTAGTCACTGGGGGGCATGACTTTGAAATATTTTTTTCTGGTGTGTGGAACTTTCTCTCTGCTTCCTGGTGGCCATATTATGAGCTTCCTTCCACCATGATGTTCTGCCTCCTCTTGGTTCCAGAGCTATGGAGTCTGCTGACCATGGATTGAACCTCTGCTACTGTGAGTCAAAATAGCTTTTCCTCTTCTAAATTGTTCTTGGTTCCAGTGAGGAAAGCTAATTAAAACAGACTCTATAAAATTTTTTTTCAAAAAGTTGAGGCTATAGTGGACTTTATAGTGTTTCACTTTTCCATTGGAAACATACTCCTGAAATTCCTAGAAATACTGTAACTTAAAGCTTATTCCTTGTTCCTGATGCCAATCCAACAATGAGGACACCATTTAAGAGAAAAAGGAAAAAAAAATATTAATTTGCTAGCAAAAGAGAAACACAGGGGACTATTGATTCTGCCCATCAGAGAGAATAGTGGATTTTGAAAGAGGTGATTCAAAAGCTGCATTCCAGGTGTTCCATGTGTGTGTGTGTGTGTGTGTGTGTGTGTGTGTTTGATCGATCCACCTGTTAATTTGGGAGACAGCCAATTCTTAGATCTTCTAGCACCATCTTGGATTACTTGGCTCCTGTGGTGTGTATGTGCTCAAGGACAGATAACTCAGCCTAGGATGGGGAAGGAAGGTAATCCTCTTTTCCCTAAAGTTAGGGAAGATGGGGAGGAAGAAGAGGAAAAAACATGTACATGTTAAAATAAGTCTTGGTGGCAAAACACAAGGGCTAAATTCAAAGCTTGAAGTAGACCAATGCTGCAATACTCTTCTTTCTTCGCTTAAAATCCATTTGGATTTGGTTGCTAGTTACTTCCTCTCACCTTCAGCATTACAGATGCTCTCCGCTAATCACCCCATCCCATACACTGGCTATAGTGATTCTTAGTGATCCAATCTAATTTAGGGTGAGTCAGACCCAAAATTTAATCTGACTTTTTTTTTTTAGTTCTTTATGAGTCTGAGAGATTGTCACTCTATATACTTCTGATAGTGATTCTGAGACCTCAGGGCAAAAGCCTGTCTCTGGAGCAGAGTCTATTCACACATTATTTCAATAGGCAGAGAAAAAGTGAAACCAGATCTTCTGGAGTCTTGTATAAATTTCAAACAAATCATTTTACTTAAGTAAATTTGTGTCAGGTTTTGTTTTGTTGATAACCCAATGAGTCCTTATTGTCACAGAAAGGAAAACATAATTGGTGGACTATTCCATATTAGCCTCAATGCATTTCATGTTTGCCTAATCTTTTCATAACACCCAACAAGTTAGAAATGTAGATATAAGTTTTATAAATTTAACAAATGAGTAAACTGAGGGCTAGAGAGAATTACTACCTTGTTCTCATGGCTTCCATAAAAGTCAAGTCCAGATTTATAAGTATTAGTAGAGTCTTGTAAGAATAAGAAAATTCAGGAGAGGACTGTGACTGTATTTAAGTTTCATATGTTCAGGCTGGGTAAGGAGGTATGTCTTTAGGCACAACAAAGAATGGATAATGGAAAATATACTTTAGTCCTCAAAGAAATCCTAGATTGACATTTTCCAAAAAGTAGTAATTTTGATGGATTATAATTTAGCACTAATTTCTTTTTTTAATCATTTTTCAGACCTCTTCTGATTTCTGTTGTTTGTTCCAAAATTTGTAGCTATTTTGGTATATATGTGCTTAAGACACAGATAACCAGGTTAAGCTGCACTAAGCAGTTGACCCTTCTTCCATTTAGTCTTACCCTCTGAACTCTCCCCAACAATAACCATAAATGCCTTCCTATCTTGTTTATCCAAAGAAATTGAAAACTGTTCCATATATGGTTAAAGACATTTAAGATTAAAAATAGAAAGTTTCCATCTTGTTTCTGTCCTAAGATAGTTTCTGGAAACATTACCTGGTGTGAATCATCATTTTTTTTTTTTTACCTCTTTGAATGCCTCACATGGGGTTGTGTGATTCCCAATTCAAGAAACTGTGTTTTTTTCAGGTTACCCTGGGGCAGCATTTTTATTGTATAAATTTGGAGGCAAAGAAGTGACATTTGGATTTCTGAAACAGACATTTGAAGCTCATAAAAGACACAGTAGTTTTTAGAGAACAACATTTGAATTTTAAAAGCTCTTCTTTTTATTGTGCATCAAAGTTCAAGTTGTTGCCCTCTACACACAAAGCGTAAGCAAACAATTATCCAGTAAGAAAATAGAGGAAAAGGTGTAAAAGACATAAAAGAAGCAGACGCTAGAGGCACTGCTGTGGGCCTCCTCTTGTTTAAATCCCCCGCAGAAAATAAGACATACTCAGCTCCCAAGAAAGTTAGTGATCTAGAAGAATGGAAACCCACACCTCCTATCCACATAGGTCAAGAAACCAGTACTTTGTATCCAGAGTGGGTAGGATTTCTCAGCCTCATGTCCAGATGGAATGTATGAGAATACAGAAAGATCCCAGAATCACAACAGGAAGATAAGAAGGAGTGGTAGAATGTTTTTCATTAGAGTTCCTGAGATGGCCCCAAACTTGCTGTCTACTTTAGATGGAAGTAGCTCTCAAGTATCTACATTTCCTATGGTCTTAGGAGAATCAGGAACAGCAAAGATAGAGAAGGAGAGATTTGAACTTCCAAGTTACTATAGGAGTCACAGACAATTGATTACAACTTAGTCAAGTGAAAATTCTGAATTTAATTCTCAAACTTTTGACTGTTTTTCTGTGGATGACTATTATTTTTGGCTGAGGGTGCATCTTCTGGAAAGAATTTGTATTTGCTTCCTCCTGAGGCCTTGTTGTATTAATTCTGGTTTAATTTAGTGTGAGGGTTCCAGTCAACCATCCAATCTTTTATTTCTTTCATCTGTTGTTCCCAGTGACTTCAGTCTTCATTATTTCTGGCCACATGGCCACACTGAGGACATTTAATATGAAACAGTAAATTCATTCTTCTGACCTTTAGACCACAATCTCCTGACTGTATGCCCACTGGAATGTCTTTATGATAACTCGAACTATTCACTCTCTGAACTCCTTCCTTAACAATTCTACTGCATTCTGACCTGCATTCCTTCTCTATGTTGTTCAGACCCTATGAGTCACCATTTAAGCTCTTTTCTCCTTAATAGTTCAAATGTGATATTTTCTTTTCTTTCTTTGATACTCAAATAGAAGTAAATCAGATGAGAGATCCACACCCACAAGACCCTTACCATGATTAAGCAAAAACATTCACCATATTTGTGAGAAGAACATAGAAGTTCTTCTTGTCAGAAAGCATTATAATAGGATTTCCTTTTTTTTTTTTTTTTTTTTTTTTTTTTTGAGGACTAAATTGAAAAAGCTAAGTTTGGCCACAGACTTGATGATGTTACTTTTGCTTTTGTGATAAAAGTTGTAAAACCACTGACTAATCTAAATAATGAGACAAAAAGCACTTGTCATATAAACCTTCAACCTCTCCTCCCACATGGTACAAAGTTCGAAGAATTTTCAGATTCAAGGTTCAGAGAAATTTTTAGGTGATAGCCCTTCTGGACTCTGCAGCCAATAAAACTGCTTTCTGAAAATTCCTTCAGTGTCCAGCCTCTTCTGTCCCATACCAGAAGAGTCCCAAACATGAACAATTTGACTGCATACTTTCTGGTAAGCATCAAATGTTGAAATCTGCTAAAGAAAATCACACAACTTCAGAAACTGGTCCTAGTTCGATTGTCATCTGGTCCTTCAGCCTTGTTCAGTACATTTTCATGTTTTTGGTTTTTCCCCCTAGTTGTGTATCACTACAGTATGGATATTCTGAACTTGTCATTCTTTCTCCAAGCCTTTGACTAAATCAACACTATTTTCTCCTTCAGCTTTAGAAAATAGATTCATACTATTCATCACAAGGAAAATGGTAATCACTAAGTCATATAGTTTCTACTCTTAAACTTTTAAAAATGCATGTGTATCCATGTTTTTCACCTTTTTATTCAGTTACATTGGAAGAGAAACCTCTCTTTTGCTCTAGAACCAATCTCCAGACATGTAACTTATCTTTTTCTAATTCATCTTAAAATACTCCTCAAGATCTTACTTTGTGGATTTTTAATTCACTACCTCCAGCTTCCATCTCTCTCTCATTGAAAGTTCTTTTTTTTTTTTTTTTTCGTTAAATACAATAGCACAGTCTGCTTGTCTGCATTCCAGATAGTAAGCTCCTGGGGGATAAAAAACATTTCTGTACTGTCTTTGGTATAATATAGCAAGTAGTATAATTCCTGACCCAAATTGGATGCTCAATGGATATTTTGTTAAAGGAATATACTGATATCATTAATACATGAAAATAAAAGAACTAAATCTTCCTGACTGCTAAATCATGCTGAGGTAGTCTTTCCCCAATTTATTTTAACAAGTAATAAAATATCCCTCTAGAAAAGAAGATCTCAGGAATACACTGATTCCACTTTAAATCCAAATCATTACTTCCTACTTCTAACAACTGTAATGATATTCAACAACCAAGAGTCAGGTGATGAATTCTTGACCATACTACCAGTCTTATGAGAAAGGTATTATAGAATATAGGCTTACTTTCTGTGGCCGTGAGATTTTCTACTGCTAACTAGAAAGTATTGCCCTCCAGGAGATAATTAGGGCTGAAAGCATAGTGCACAGCTGCATAGAGCCATGCAGTCTGTTAGCTGCTCTGTGTGTGTCCTCTCTCCTTCCTGCCCGAATCCACCAGCTCTCAGGCCATCTGCAGTAGGGCTGCAAGATTAACTTAATAAACCTGAATTACTATGAAAGTTTTGCATTAAAATGTGAGCATTTATCTTAGCCTGGGGATCCAAGCTTTCTGGTGTGATATAAAAGGACCCAAGAAGCAGAAAGGAAAGACCTTTTTTTTAATAACCCACTTTTTTTCCTAATGGTTCACTGACTATTTACTTTCACCACCTAAGGTCAATTTGATACATTTTCTACATAAACTTAAAGTACCCTGCAGTGGTAAAAGATAGGCAATAAATTAAAAACCAAACAAAACAACATAAAACCCAAACAACCAAAAAAGGAAAATCCTAGTGAAAATGACAAAGGTATCAACACAGTTATTTATAGAACAAAATAGTTGATTAAAATCAAATATTCTTAATTACTAAGAAAATCTTAAATTAAATGGGAAATAAAAACCTTAAATAAAATATTTATATTTTAAATGTTAATGACTGGGGCTAAAATGCTCAGTGGTAGAGTGCCTGCCTAGATGTGAGGCCCTGGATTGAATACTAAGCAATGCAAAAAACAAAAATAAAAATAAATAAATATTAAAAATTAAAAAATGATAACATTAATACTTACTCAATCTGGCATTTAAGAAAAAAAGCATCTTGTTTTTTCTTAGTTTAAAAATGTCCTTTGTATTAAAAATGTGCATGTAATTTAGGTTGGCATCTTAATTTAACTTGACTAAATTATAAATGGCATTGAATTGAAACAGTAATTTCCATAGATATGTAATTTTAGGTGTCACGATATTTTATTATTGCTGTTAATCTTAGAGATCACTCTACATATACACGAGCTTATTTCACACCCAGAGGTCTTAGCTGTGAAAGCTGCGTTTGCTCAATCACTCATTTATTTATTCTACTGTCCACACACTGTGATGAATCCTGTGCTTGTGCCAATGTTCCAGAACCAGGACAACAAGTGATGTGCCCTTGAAGAGAAGAGAACAGTCTGGTGTGAAGTGCAAAGCTAAACAAATAATTACATTAAAACATGCACATGAAAAGATAAGTGTATCTAAAGTGATCTTAGGGTATAGTTGAACTTGTGACAAATGGGAGGATTCAGAGCAAGTGTCACATGTGAAGAGATGATGACTTGCTGCATATCAACTTTTTGTTGCTCAGACAAAATACATGAAAAAAAAACAATGTAACAGATTAAAGATTTATTTTGGCACAACATTTTAAAGGATTCAGTCCTTGGTCTTCTGGCTCTTGGCTTTGGGACTGAGGTAAGGTAGATCATCATGGCAAAATACATGTTATAGGTAAGCTATTCACCTCATTGGAGAGGGTAAGCAGAGAGGAGAGAAAGGAAGACTGGTGCCCCTCCATTACCTACTTCCACTGACCCTCTTCTTCCAACTAGGCCTCATCTCTTACTGCCTTGACCATATCCCACTAATGCCATCAAATTATTAATCCATCAATGATCCAATTCACTGATGAGGTTGGATTCCTCATGATGCAATCATTTCCTAAAAGCTTCACTTGTAAACATTGATGTACTGAGGACTAAGCTTTTAACACGTGAGCTTTGGGACATTCTGGATCCAAACTATAATACTCTATCTCTAATATCAATTTATTACCCTCCCTTCTGATTATACCTCTGTGATAATAAAGAATAACAATTGTCGTCGCTGCCTGAAGATGTGAATCAGAAACATGATTCAGGAACCATTCATTACTCTGAGACCATGTTATTCCTTATTTCCAGTTTCCAGTTATATTATTCCTCCTGTTCTATTGAAGCAGAGACCATAACCTGAAAGCCTGTATGCCTGCTGTACATGTCCCACAGACATATATACTTTGCTTTTTACTTCTTTAAAATACCAAAATGTTAATGGTTTTTGATGTGGCTTGCGTTTCCAGGTGACCTCAGTCTCTACTACCTCCCACAGCTTTCTTTCAGTCGGCTTCCTTTGGGATATTTGCTTGCTCATTTTGGCATTTTAATGTGTGGCCTTCAAATTGAAGTGTGAAAGAGCTAATGTCATTTATGAGTCATTTATGAGTCAAGGATCTCAAGTCAACCAAAAAAGAGATGAAAGATATTACTAAGTTTGTTTTCAGGTGGTCCTAATCAAGATGTCGCTTTCTCTTTGGTACTTGAGAAAACTCGCTGAACAATTATATTGACATAGGGCGAGTGGGCACAAAGTATTTGCAAATAAAGTATTTTTATTTATGGTCCTCTGTAATTTTATCTTTGGAAATTGATTTCCCATTTTATCTTGATGGAAAAAAATCAGGAAAAATCAAATCATTTAAAATATAGTCATAAATGCATAGTTAAAAAAAGATGCTCCCCTAAAATTTTAATAAAATTACTTATCACAGAGCTCAGGAACTTTAATTCTCAAGAAAGGCTTGGGGCAAGAATTTGTCACACTGTTTTAGTTATCTATTACTAGATAACAATATTATCACAAACTTAGAGGATTAAAGCAACACACATTTATTATCTCTCAGTTACCAATGGTGAGGTATCCAGGAAGCTGGGACCTCTGCTTCCAAGTCTTTCACGAAGCCTTAACTCTAGTCTTACATGAGGCTAAACTGAACAAGAGCATGCATCTAAGTTTATTGGCAAAATTCAGTCTTCTTAAGTCTGTGGAAGACTTAATATTGCTAGTTATTAACCAGTGACTATCCCTAGTTCCCTGCTAACATGTGTCTTCATAATGATGGCTTGCTTCAGCACATCCAGCAAGGAAGAAAGTCATGGAAGCTATGAATTTTGCAACATAAACATGGAAGTGACATCTCATTGCCTTTGCTATATTCTGTGGGGTTAGAAGCATGTCAATCCCATCTGCTTTCCAGGGGAGGGCATTAGCCAAGAGTGTGAATACTTGGAGGAGGGGAAAACTTGAAACCATCTTAGAGTCTGAAACCACACAGATCCACTGTTGGCGATGATGATGATAACACCTTTGCTGATCTCTTAATGTGCTCCAGATTCTCATTTAGGTATTTTATACCTAATTTTGACTAACTCACTTGTTTCTATGTCCCAGATTACCAACACAAACACACACACATACACACACACACAAATATTACACAGACACTATTATTATTATATCATTATTAATAAGCAAAGAGGAAACAAAAAAACACACTTAATATCTTACTCAAAGGCATAGGTAGAAACAGATGGGACTAAAATTCTAACCAAAGCAGTCTGAGTCTATATCTTATGTTCCTTTAGTAATAATTCTTTACTTGTGGGTAACGCACACTCAGAAAAGTACACAAATCCTAAGAGTTTAGTCAAATTAATGATTCTATATTAAACACATACCTAGAACCATTATCCAGATCACAAAATTGAGGTACAAGTAGGAGTGTATTTAGTTTGGTATGGAATAATTTTTCATCTGCCCCACTCCTTTTTCTGCTAGTTTACAAATGCAAAATTCTCTTACATTTTATCTGAAAGATATCTTTAATTCACCTTAATTTTTTTAAATTTTGAAAATAATAGTAACAAACAACTAGTCAAAATATTGAGTAAACAGATTAAAAATCTTTCAGCTCTTTAAGAAACACTGAAAATAAATTAAAGAAAGAAAGAAAGAAAGAAAGAAAGAAAGAAAGAAAGAAAGAAAGAAAGAAAGAAAGAAAGAAAGAAAGAAAGAAAGAAACTGAAAACCTGACTATGGAGAATACAATTGAGACATACCTGCAAATCAAGAGAGAAGCGCTGAAAACCAAAGAGAAGCATTGCTTATGGCTTATTTTTCTCAAACTGCTATTTTTTAATTTGTTCTAATTAGTTATACATGACAGCAGAATGCATTTTGATTCATTGTATACAAATGGAGCACAACTTTTCATTTATCTGGTTGTACACAATGTAGTATCGCACCATATGTGCAGTCAGACTTCTATTTTTGAGACTTAAATGTATATGTGGTCTTCTAGTATTTCCTACATTCTCTAATGAGGTATTCTGTATTGTTAATTCCCTTGTATTTTTATCCTTTAGTTTGAACACTTTGTACTGACAGATTTACCAGTTTCGCAATTCTATACTAATGTGTGTCTCATTTACTCTTGAATCCATTTGGGGAGTTTTGGAATCACTATTAATTTCATTTCTAGAATTCCCATTTCATTTTTGTAGATTCAAATTATCTTCCAAAATTCTTAATATAGTCATTTAACTTTTTCATATTAATCAATACATTTTTTCAAAGCTCATGTCTCATGATTTTGAAGTCTTTCTATAGTGTATATTTATTATGCATGCTGAGATTTTATTGTTTGATTTCCTTTTTGTTTTTGTATAGTGAGTCATTTTCTTTTTGTATACCTGATTAATTTTGATTATATGCTTAATACTGTGAATGATCATTTTCAGAGATAAGCTGAAGAAGGGTCTAAATGATATCTTTTTCCTTCAGTTAGGATTTACATTTGCTTCTGGGAGGAAGTTTGTTTAGGAACAATCACCCTTATTTTACTCATGGATAATATCATTCAAAGATAAGTTCCTTCTGAAGGATGGTCTTATTCTGTCCTCTTAAAAAGCTCTTAACTTTAATTTGTGCCTGTTTTGCTCTTGGGACTAATGAAAGTTATGTTCCAATCCTCAGCTCTCATTTTATCATTCATTTTTGAAAGAGGAAACCACCTTAATGAGAAATCATGATCACAAGTGCTTGGTTTCATCAGTTATATTCCTTTTCTTCAAATCTGATCCAACAAATTCTTTCAGCTCTCTATTACTCCAACCATACGTTTTTGCTTATTTATATTTTATCCACCTATTCTAGATAGTCACAGTATGGAGTGTATTGTGAAACAATTAAATCAGCTATCTTAGATAAATGGTCTCCCAAACCAGTGTTTGTAGCCAAATACAATAGATGTTTCTAATTTGGAATTATCAGTAAACCAATGCATAAAATATGAAGCTCAATTTTATTTTCCATATGAAAACCAGAAATTTGGAATATTGATAAAAGAAAATAATAAATGTATTGACAAATCAGGGTTGGGGAATGAGCAGTTACTTTAACTAATAGTTAGCATATTTAGCAATTATGCACACACATGGAGACACAACTATACACACAGTATCACATTTAACCCAATATAAAACATTGAGCAGAAGCACTTGTCTCTCTTTTTATGGATAAGGAAACTAAAATTTAGACAAATAAATAATGTGTCTCAAATCAACCTACTTCTTCTGGATAACCATATATAATCACACATCACTTTACAGTGGAGATATGCATGTTGCTAGACAATTTCACCATTGTGCAAACATCATAGAGTGGCTTACAGAAACCAAATGGTATAGATCAATCACTGAGTATGGCTTCTTACTGAAATCAAGAGGTACAGTAAACATGAGATATACAAGGCTGTTGGAGTAGCACTGCTTTACAGTAAACTTTTTATAAGTCAGAGAACTTTACTCCAAAATTACAATAAATGCATAGTTCAGTAAATACATAAATCAATAACATGGCTATTTATTATTAAGTATTATGTACTACACATAATTGTGTTTTCATGTGATATTTTCATATCACTGTCAGTATTGATTTATTTATACCAGCATCATTACAAACACACATGCCTTGGGACTAATGAAAGTTATGTTCCAATCCTCAGCTCTCATTTTATCATTCATTTTTGAAAGAGGAAACCACCTTAATGAGAAATCATGATCACAAGTGCTTGGTTTCATAATATAATATTATGTTGACTGTGATGTCACTAGATGATAGGGTTTTTCAGTTTCATTATAATCTTGTGAACCACTGTCATATGTTGACCATTATTGACAGAAATATTTATATGCTATCCACAGTGTATAGCCATGTACTACATAATGTTTCAGCCAATGTTTATACACACACACACACACACACACACACACATACTAATTCTTCATTATACATTCATTTTATTTTGGTAACAATTTATGTAGATATATAATCTAGTTCAAATTTTTCTTTTATAAATTTTATAAGTTTTTAACAGATTTAATTCTTACAATGATTATAAAACTTTATCTTAAGTTATGCATGATAACTAAATTTTAATAATTCTGGAAAGGAAAAAAATAGTCTCAATTGTAATGTTTACATAAAGTAAACTTGTTGAAAAAAATGTGCCAAAATAATTCATTTTTCCTTTACCATGGTAATTCTAATGCTAATATAAATTTAGTATTTTAGCTTATTTGTTCAAGTTGGCTCTTGCAAGATGATAGGTTTTCAATTGTTATATAAATCATATTTGTCATGGAGATATTTCTAAAAATGTAAAAATATAAAATCAACCTGTGATGTAATTTTTCAGTTCACACATATTAGATTTTCCATGATCAAATCTCATTTTTTCCCTGAGACAAAACACTTGGTGAATTCTAAGTAGTGGTTCATGACTAAATAAGTTATTTTTTCTTATAATCAAGTCATCAATATAAAGAAAAATTGTCTACTTTAGAGCTCAGAGAGTTACCAGATCTTTTGAATTCTTTTTATGGTTTAACATAGTTGTCTATTATGAGCCTTATTTTCCTTTTGGATGAAAAAGACCATAGCTAAAATCACAAATCTCTTCCTCCTTGAATATATTCCTAGCTCATTAAAATCATAGGATGACCTCAGAAAAGAGCTATCTTTGGTAAAATAACAGGTAACGCTATCTTGATATCATAATTTATGAAGTGCTTCTCTTGACATGTTCTTACTTAATCCTCAATAAAAATTTGATATATAAGTATTAATATTCTAGTTTTAGATTTTAAGGCATAAAGGTCCAGAGTTTTAGCATGTTTTCTAAGGTCTTACAATTTGTATGTGGTTGAGTGAAGATTCATGGAATGTTGTGTAATAGAAAGCAAATAGTACAGCATTAAATGTATTAGACTTCGTCAACAAAATATGTGTTAATTTGGCATATTTAAGGGATATAAGAAGATCGAAAAAATATTGTGAATAATTAGGTATAATAATAATGAAAGAATTGTGGAATGGTTGTACCCTTGCACCCAAAAGAGTCACATAGGAAATGAAATCGACAGATCTTGAAAGAAGAAATACAAATGGCCAACAATTATATAGAAAAAGTTCAACATCTTCAACTATCAAGGAAATGTCAATCAAAACTACAATGATATTCTGTCTCACCCAAATAAAAATGACAATCATCAAGAACACAGATAACAATAAATGCTGGTGAGGATTCAGAGAAAAAGGACTGCTTATATACTATTGGTGGCAATTTAAATTATTATAGCCACTAAGGGAACCAGTATGAAGATTCCTCAAACACTGAAAATAGAAGAACTGTTATGGTTTATATATTAGGTATACTCCCAAAAGCTCATGTGTGCGACAATGCAAAAAGGTTCAGAGGAGCTGGACACAGGGGTGCACGCCTGCAATCCCAGTGGCTCTGGAGGCTGAGGCAGAGGATAGCAAGTTCAAAGCCAGCTTCAGCAAAAGCAAGATGCTAAACAACTCAGTGAGACCCTGTCTCTAAATAAAATACAAAATAGGGCTGGGGATGTGGCTCAGTGGTTGAGTGCTCCTGAGTTCAATCCACAGTACAAAAAAAAAAAAAAAAGATTCAGAGGAGAAATAATTGAACATTACCCCAATTGGTGAATCAATACACTGATGGGGATTAAGTGGGTGGTAACTGAAAGTGGATAGGGTATGGCTGGAGGAAATGTTTCCCAGAGGGGTATGTCTTTGGGGTATATATTTTGTATCTGGCAAGTAGAGTCAGTCTCTCTCTCTCTCTCTCTCTCTCTCTCTCTCTCTCCCCCTCTCCCCCCCCCCCTTCTTGCTTCCCTTCACCACTCTTCTACCATGATGTTCTGCCTCACCTCGAGCCGCAAGGAATGGAGCTATGTATGGACTGAGACTTCTAAAACCATGAACCCCCAAATAAACTTCCTCCTCTAAAATTGTCCTTGTCAGCTATATTATTCCCATCAGTGAAAAAGCTGACTAAAGCAAGTACTACATGATTTAGCTATATCATTACTTGGTATGTACCCCAAAGAATTAAAGTCAGCATACTTTGGTGACACATGCAAATTTTACTCTTGACCAGAGAACTTAGAAAATCTCTCCTCCCATCATATAGTCATGGAAAGTGTTTCAAAATGTGACTAATCTAGTGTGAATGATATCAGAACTCTGGCTTAACTAAGAATGTTAGAAAAGAAAAAAAAAGGAGTTAAATTTTGATTTTAGAAACAGAAACAACCTAAAGTAATGTTAAAAATACACAAAGACATTAGTTTCAGATCATATGGTAGATTTATTTTTAGTTTCTTGAGGCTTCTTCCTGCTATTCTCCATAATGGTCAGACTAATTTATAGTCCTACCAACAGTACATGAGAGTTCCTTTCACTCTGTATTCTCACTATTTGTTACTTTTTGTTTTATTCCTCCTTAGTAACTATTCTAACTGGATATCTCATTGTCATTTTGATTTACACTTTCTTGATAACTAAATGTATTATGCATTTTTTCATAAATTTGTTGCCCATCTGTATTTCTTCTTTTGACAAATGTCTGTGAAGTTTATTTGCCAATGTAATTGGATTAGATAGTTTTTTTTTAAATTCACATATATGATCCAGCTATCTCATTTTTGTGCATATATCAAAGGCAATGAAAACATCATAGAAAGAGATTCCTAAACATCCATGTTTATTACAGTCTTAGTCATAATAGCTAAGATTAAACCTTGGTGCCTGTAAATGGATAAAGTGATAAATAAAATATGCTTTATATACACAATAGAATATTACTCAGTCATAAAAAAAGAATGAAATTCTGTCATTTGTAGCAAAATGGATAGAACTGGAGGAATTATGTTAAGTGAAATAACCCGGAAACAGAAAGACAAGCACCTCATGTTCAGGCAAAGAAGTCAGCCTGAATTTAGAATAGTGATTTTTAGATGTTAGGAAGGGAAGAAATGGGTAATGGGAGGCTGGAATTGATCAGTGTGTACTGTATTCATGTGTTCAAATATCACACTGAACTCTGTTAATTTGTAAACTAGTATGTTAATAAAAAATAAATAAATAAGATAAATTTGACTTTAACCCCCGCCCCCGAAGTCTAATTGCATCATTTTGCAGACTGTTACGTAGGTGATATACCTTAGCTAAGGAAAGGAGATGGCCAGGGGAGGATCAGAAACTTACAACAGGGGAAGGACTAGGAGGAAATCAAATGACTGACACTAGTGAAGCCACAACTAAGATCAATGTTATACTGAGATCTACCCTTGACACTGACAGCTACCAAGAAGCAGCAAATCTAAGTCACAGAGAGGCAACTTGAAATCAGCAACAACCATAACTTCATGGAAAAACAGTGGCTCCTTGGAGATTGGATGAACTCTGCTGGAACTCTATGGAAGAATGGGATGATTTTTCTTGGGCAAAAGGAGAAAGTTTTGATTTTTCTCATAGACTTTTAAAGAGCATAGGTTTCTTTATTTTCAGCAGGAAAAAAGTGTGCTTCATGCATAAAAATATAGAAAACAAGTGACAGACTATTAACTAATCCAAAATGCCTTCCTTTTTAGGGATGGATAGCTTGGTTATACTGATTGTTATACCATTTAGAATCTGAAGAGGAAAAGTAACCTTAGAAAAACTATATCTGAAAATTTGATGACTTAAAATCATAGAAAGAGTACAAAATAACAATTTAATGTTAGATCTCAAGAGCTAAAAAGCAGGGACAATCTAGTGCCAAAACCAGTAAATGACAGGAAATAAGTAAGATCAGAGTTAAAATAAATGAAATGGAGAATAAAAAATACAAAATGTCAAGGTAACAAACAATTAGTTCTTTGAGAAGATAGACAAGATTAATAATCCCTTAGAAAACTAAACAAAAGAAAGAGAAAAAAGACCTAAATTAACAACATTAGAGATGAAAGGGTGATATCAACACTGACATTTCTGACATCCAGAGGATCATTAGTAACTATTTTGAAAACTTAAATACCCCAAAATTGTAAAATCTAGAAAGAATATATTGACAAATTTCTACACACGTATGACCTACCCAAATTGAGCCAAGAGATTTAGAAAATGTAAACTGATAAATATCAAGTAATGAAATGAAGCAGCTATCAAAAGCTTTCAGACAAAGGCCTAGGACCGAATTAATTCCTAGCTGAGTTCTGCAAAACCCTTTAAAGAAGAACTAATACCAATCTTCCTCAAATTATTCCATGCAATAAAAGGAGGGGGGGACAATTCCAGATTCATTCTATGAAGCCAGTATGATTTTGATACCAAAACTAGATAAAGACACACCAAGAGAAAAAAAATTATAGAACAATAATCCTGATAAACATACGTGCAAAACACCTTAATAAAATATTAGCAAATTTTATTTGACAACATATTAAGAAGATTGTACATCATGACCAAATCGATTGCATCCCAGTGATGGAAGCATGATTCAACATACACAAATCAATATATGTAATTAAACAAATAAATTAAAGACAAAAATGCCACAGTCATCTCAATAGTTGCAGAGAAAGCCTTTGATAAAATTCAGCACCCTTTCAAGATAAAATTTCCTAAAAAACTAGGAATAGAAGGATCTTACCTCAACATTCTAAAGTGGCTCAGGACATGGCCAGGAAGGGGGGAAGAGAGAGAGAGAGAGAGAGAAAGAGAGAGAGAGAGAGAGAGAGAGAGAGAGAGAGAGAGAGCGCAAACACTAGAGTGCTCAGACCAACGTGAACAAAATCTAAAACCCAAAGGCATGCCCCCAGGGACCCACCTCCTTCAGCCATACATTACCTGCTTGTAGAAACCACTCAGTTAATCCCTATCAGGGGATTAGGTTAAACTTCTTATAAACCCAATCATTTAATCTCCAAAGTTACTCAAATTACCTCACATATGAGCTTTATGGGTATACCTCACATCTAATCCATTACATTTAATAACTCACACAAGGTAAAAAAATACTTGGGAATAAATCTAATCAAGGATGTAAAAGACCTCTGCAATGAAAACTACAGAACACTGTAGTAAGAAATAGAACCTTAAAATATGAAAAGAGAAGAATGAAACATTAGAAGATGGAAAGACCTCCCATGTTCTTGTATAGGCAAAAATAATATTGTCACATGGCATTACTACCAAAAGTGCTATAAAGATCCAATGCAATCCTCATCAAAATACCACTGACATTCTTCACAGAACTAGAAAAAGTGGTCTTAAAATTCATATGGGAGAATAAAAGACTTGGAATAACCAAAAGAATACTGAGCAATAAGAGCAATGTTGGAGGCCTCACAATATCTGATCTCAAATTATACTACAACTATAATAACAAAAACAACATGGTATTGGCAAAAACAACAGACACGAAAACCAATGGAATAGAATAGAAGACACAAAAACAAACACACATACGTATAGTCATCTGATCCTTGACAAAAGTGCCAAAAACATGCTAAAGAGAACAAACTCTTTCAAACAAATGCTAACAGGAATGCTGGATGTTCTTCACGTAGAAGAATGAAACTAGATCTCTATCTCTCACCATGCACAAAAATCAAGTCAAGGTAGATTAAACACTTAGGAATTAGACAAGAAATACTGTAACTGCTAGAAGAAAACATAGGATCAACACTCCAATACATTGGCACAGTCACTGACTTCATTAACAAGATCCCCAAGGCTCAGAAATAAAACCAAGAATCAATAAGTGGGGTGGTATCAAATCAAAAGGCTTCTGTATAGCAAAGGAAACAAATAAGAGCATGAAGACAAAGCCTAGAGAATGGGAAAAAAATCCTTGCCAGATTATCTTCAGAGAGAGGATTAATATCCAGAAGATGCAAATTACTAAAAAAATCAAACACCCCCAAAAGCAAATAATGCCATCAATAAATAGGCAAATAATTTAAATAGACAATTCTCAAAATAAATTCAAATGGAAAATTGTTCAACATAACTAGAAATTAGGGAAATGCAAATAAAACATACATGGAGACTTCATCTTGTTCCAGTTAGAATGACAATCAATCCAGTTAGAATAGAAATAACAATTTCTGGCATGGGTGTGCAAAAAGAGGTACAGTTATACAATTTTGGTGGGATTGAAAATTAGTACAACCATTTTGGAAAGCAGTATGGAGATTCCTTAAAACACTAGGAAAGGAAACACCATCCTACACAGCAAGCCCTTTTCTTGGTATTTATCCAAAAGAACTAAAATCGGCATATGATAGTGATACATGCCTATGAATATTCATAGCAGCATAATTCACAATAGTGAAGTATGGAACCAGCCTAGATTCCTGTCAACAGAAAAATGGATAAAGAAAATTTGGTATATATACAAAATGGAATTTTACTCAGCCATAAGAAGAATAAAATTATGACATTTGCTAGTAAATGCAAGTAACTGGTGAACATTATGTTAAGTGAAATGTCAGATTCAGAAAGCCAAGGGTCAAATGTTTTCTCTCATATGTGGAAGTTAAAGAGACATAGGAAAAAAGAAATTAAAAAATAAAGACAGGTATCATGAGAATAGAAGGGAGACCAATTGAGTAGAAGAAAGGGAAAAAAGAGAAAGAAAGAGGGTGGGCATGGGGAAGTACCAGGAAATGAAATCTACTAAATTATTCTATGTCCACATGTGAGTATACCAAAACAAATCCTACTTTTATTTATCATTGAATTGTAATAAAAATTAATATAAAAATAATAATAATAGAAGGGAGATTAGTAGAATAGAACAAGTGGATCACGGGAGGGAGGAGGAGAGGAAAAGAGAAGATACTGGGGAATGAGATCCAATCATATCATGTGAATGTAGAAATAGGAAAATGAATCCCACTATTGTGTATAATTAAAATGCACCAATTAAAAATACAAAATAAAGATATAGCTTTGCTGCTGCAGTAATAAAGATAGAAGAGTATAAAGATCTAAGTATCAGTTTTCAAAACAACAGATTTCATAAAGATAAATCAAACTTTAAATAGTATTGAATTTGTCCATACATTGCATCTATTGTTGGTCTTTCAGACAATATCAGCAACCCCTTCTCTTTTCCTGGCAGTATTATTTACAAACACATCATAAGTTGTGATAGAAAGCTCTTATGCTAGACAGTAAACATGTATAAGCAGGGTTGTATGCTCACAACACACCTCATTTGTTATTGGTGCTGCCCAATAATAAGCAAGAACAGTCTGTCAGGGTGACTATATTTCATGTTAATAATTGAATTAATCTGTGTGACTCAATCCAACACTCTCCCTCTTCCAGGCAATAAAATTCCCTTCTCTAGGGTTATACCACAAAACATTGATCTGCTGGATTCTGTTTGAAGAGATCCTGTAGATTTATAAGATAGTTTTGAGGAATTGTATGTTTAAAGCCATGTTTGGCACACGGTAAGACTATGATATACCATTAGGGAAAAGGTTTATGTAATGCATATCTTTCAAGAGTTGCATTCACTTCCAATATGTTTGTCAGAGGGAAGAAAAATGGGTAATGTGAGGTGTATTGCTGTTGTGTTTTAGATATGAAGTATACCCCAATAGCTCATGCGTGAGTCAATGCAAAAGGGTTTACAGATGAAATGACTACATAATGAGATCCTTAACCCAATAAGTGAATTAATCCCAGTAGGGATTAGCTGAGTGATAATTTGTAGGCAGGGGTGTGGCTGAAAGAGGTAGGTCCCTGAGGGGTTGCCTTTGGGGTTTATATTCTGTCTTTGTTGAGCAAAGGCACTCCTTCTCTCCCTCTTTTCTTCTCTCCCTCTCTCCCTCTCTCCTTCTCTCCCTCTCTCCCTCTTAGCCTGCTTCCTGGGGTGATGTTTGAGCCTCTTCCTTCCACCACACTCTTCTCCCATGATGTTCCACCTCCCCTCAGGCTGCAAGAAATGAAGCTGGTCATCTATTAAATTTGACCTCTGAAACTGTGAGCCCCCAAATAAACTTTTCATCCTCTAAAATTGTTCTTGTCAGATCTTTCGGTCACAGTCAGCAAAAAAGCTGACTAAAACACTTGCCAAAGGAAATTCGAGGAAAAAAGAAAAAAAGAAAGAAGTCAGGGAGGCATTAATTGGAGGCATAGTTTTTAATCTCATATAATAGGGACTCTGGCCACAGAATGGGGCGGGGGAAGCACTTTTTAAAAATTAAGTGGCATAGAGGGATACCTGTTGAGAAAGTACAGTGGAAAACAACAAAGTCAAATAACTGAAGAAGCCAGCTGAGCCTGAAAATAACAGTTTTTAAGTTTGCAATTGCTGTTTTAACATATTTTTAGTATATGAAATGAAAGTTTTCCAAAGGTTAAGAAAATGTTTTTCTATATTTTATCTTTTAGTCAAATAGTGTCTTTAAATAAACAATGGATATATTTAAATAAAGGAAGGTACACGATATAATTGAAACTCACAGGAGAGTCCGGTGGACACATAATTGCAGCTAAATCCTTGGTCATATTAGCCAAAATTGTCACTTGAATTAGCCACTTTCTTCTGTGGGGAGAATTTCCTCCTATGAACACAGTTTGTGTTCATAGGATAAATAAATATGTGTCACACTACATATTGTATGTTGGTTATTTGTTGAGAATGATTAGAATTGCATTCTCTAAGAATTAATCATGTAGCTAAGTGAACGGGGAACAAGAAAACATTGAAATTAACTGTAGGCTATCTTGATTTTTGTCTAAAACTGGCTGAAAATAAATGAAAAGGTACAAAGAGTAAATTAATAATTATGGAATATTAACTCTGTTCTAGTTATTATGTGTTTCTGATTTCCTAAATCTAGAAACTGCATGATCAAGTAGGCAACACTGTCCACATTTTACAGGTGACATCCAGATAAGATGGAGTATTAGTAGTAAAGCAAATACCTGAACCCAAGTCAGTCCAGAATAATGCCTCAGAAGTATATAAAAGGAGATGAGATATTGAACAAGTTAGAGATTGTGCTACTAGGATCAGAGAGGATTTCAGGGGAAGCACAGGTCAGTTTTGATGTGTGAATGGTTGTTTAAGAAAAGCTCAAACTGGAACTCATATTTGACAGAGAGGGCAGACATCAGAAAACCAGAAGTTTAAAAAAAGCTATTGCTTCTTCATACTGAAAGACCTGAAGACATAAAGAAGGGTGAAATGTGATAGACTTAGCAGGAAAGGGAAAGTGACAAATGGACCAAAGTATATATAAATAAAAAATTTTAAATAAAACTGATAAGAAGTTTGATGGGCTGTATGATGATACCTAATTATGTCTACCATTGAATCCATATCACCAATGAATATTGCTGTCAGAAAAAAGCTGTGTAGATGTAATTAAATTATGAATATTGAGAAGGGGAAATGATTCTAGATTGTCTGCGTGGGTCTAATGTACTCACAATGGTCCTTGTACAGGGAAGTAGTAGACATAGAATCAGAACAGAGGTATGATGGCTGTAAAGAGGTTGGGTAGATACACTTTGAAGATCTAAGAAACAACCTCTAGGGGAGGGATGCAGGGGATCTATAAGAGCAAAAAAATAAAAAAAGGTCTCATAGACTTTTTGCCTTTGAAGAGGGCAATGGGCAATATCCTGTTGACGCCTGACTTTAGCCCAGTGAGACTAATTTTGGACTTCTGATGTCCATAATTATAAGATAATACATATTTGTTTTATTCCAATAAAGCCACAATAATTTATTATAGCAGCAACAGGAATAAAAAAAGCAGTGTGGGAAATATCAGACAAAATTAATTTTTATGTTGCATTTAAATATCTAAAACTGCCCTGTTTCTAGCTGCCTCCTTACTTGATTGAGCTATTTATTCCAGGATTGTTTTAAAATTAATGCTTTGTTGCAGGTGAGAGACAGGGAAGTCGATAAAAACAAAGTAGGTTAAAAAAAGAACAATAGCAGAAAATCAATAACCAATAATATTACAAGACTATGAGTTTTGGTATGGTCTGTAAGCTGCTTTTGACATTTAAATACTCAGTTATGATTTTCCCTTTCCCTCTGCATTTAGTTTAATTTGCCTTGTGTAGAAAGAGAATGGTTCTTATTTTAATTATAGTACTAGATTGGACTCTCATAGACACAATCAGGATACAGGGTATTCTGAGTGAATGTTTATATTTGATTATTATCATATCTATATTTTGCCTATTCTATAATATCCAATCAATTCCTATAGCTTTAGGAGCTACTTATTCATTTTTTTCATTCATTAACTCACAAGTATTTATGAAGCTCCCATTCTGTATGGAAGGCACTAAGGACTGGGGATAGAGAATGAATACAGCAAGCATTGTTTCCTCCTTTAATTCATCCTCAAATTCAGTCTCCACTACCACCGTTTCTGACTCAGATTTCACTTATATCTCCTACTCCTTGTTAAGTACTTACTATTTCTCCATCTCAGTTACATACTCATGATGTTTACCTATTCTTAAGGGGAAGTTGTATGTCTCACATCGTGTAGATCATACAATAAATATCTCATGATTTCTTACTGGTCAATAAAAATATGAGTCACAAAGATTTGTAGAATTATTAAATTTTACACGAGAAAATAGTCAATTATTTACAGTTCATGTCTTTCTCCCTAAAAGTCCATTTAGGAAAACAAAGATATATGAGTGATGCTTCTAGAAAGTGTTTTGTGTGGCAGAAGCGTTTTACAGAGCATATCTCCAAGCCAAGAGCTGGACTGGAGTTATACTGGAAAGAACTGCTAAGGTCATAACAGGTATATGGGCTCCATTTAAAAATTTTGTCTTTTTTATTTATTTTTATTGTAGAAGAAGCACATAATGAATTTTACCATATCAATCATTTTTAAAATTAAGTTTCAGTAGAATTAGGTCTATTCACATTGTTGTGAAATATATCTCTGAAACATTTGCATCTTGTGAAAGTGACACTCTGTTTTAAGCAAGAAATGGCCAATGCATTGGAAGGTTTAAATTAGAAGATGATTACACTTCTTCCTCCCATTTTTGTTGAAAAGATAAATCTAGCATCAATGTAGAGAATTTCCTGACAAAGGAATGGGAGAAATTTAGAAGCTAATTAGGAAGATGCTATTATTTAATTTGAACAAAATGAAACTAGGTTCAAATCCTGGATTCACACTTAATTGATGTATTAAATGAAACCTTAATATAACATTTTTCCCTAAGAAACAAGAATGGTTTTTACTTGTTGATACAATTTGAAAAATCATTACCCTTTCTTTCTTCTATGCAGCTATTTCTCACGAAGATTTCTTAACAAACCAATTTGAAGGCTTAATTATTTATTAGTAGATTAAATGTCTTCAGTTTTTTCTACAATTTATATTGATCTATATCTCTGCATTTCTTGAATTACTGCTAAAATGAATTCTTGAACATTTTTTCTTCACTGCCAGAACATGACTATTTCATCCATTATATATTAAAAAATATAATATTCACTTCCACAATTAAGAGTTTTGAAGCTAATATTCTGTGGCAGCTTTTTCAGCCCTAACTGCAAATTAGAGTAACCTGGAAGATTCTGATAATATGATGCTGATCATCACCACAGACTAATTGAACCAGAATTTTTTGGGTGGGTCAAGGCATCTATTTTTAAAAATTTTCCCTAAGTGACTGCAATATACAACAGGGAGGGGTAAAATTCACCAATCTATAGTGCTTTATTTTTCTATTCACTTTTTAAAAATTAAAAAGAAGTTATTCCTTGAATATGGCTTAATATATTACATTCCTGTTTTTCATAAGCATGATTAATTTGGTTTAAAAAAGGATACCAGGCTTCTTTGCCATCATGAAATAAATATTTTGGTTTCAAAATTAATCTTGATTTCATCATTAGATGACTTGACTAAATATGTTATGAATAGAGAAAAGGACTCAATGCTTTATAAGATCCTCTGTACTAATAGAAATTTTCTTGATGTAACTAATCCATTAGTTTTTCATAAAGTTTCAGCAGTGTCAATATCAAGTAGTACGCTGGGGGAAACTGTCTAATTTTTCACATAAAATATATCATCCTCTTCCACCCAAATCACTAAAAACATTGGTTTATGAGCTTAGTAATCTGCTGTGCAAATGTAGCTTTATGGCAGGTTATTATTTAAACTTGGCCAGGCCATGTGCTGCCCAGATGTTTGGTCAAAGATGAATCTGTGTGTTCTTGGAATTTCTTGGACAAGATCAACTTTTAAATTAGTGGACATTGAGTAAAGCAGATACTCTTTTTGCTATGAGCTGAATATTCATATCCCCCTGGGATTAGTATGTTGAAATGCTAACATACAATATCATAATTTTCAGGGGTAGGATATTTGCTAGGTAATTAAATCCTGAAGGTACAGTTCAGTTCTCATGCATGGGATTCATGACCTTATAAGAAGAGAGATGTAAGCATGACTTCTTTCTGATATTTAAGGATGCAGTTAGAGGGTGACTATGGCAAAGGCAGAAAGAGTGACTTCATCAGACACTGGCTCTCCCAGTGCCTTGACTTGGACTTCCAGCCTCCAGAACTGTGAAAAATAAATATATGATTGATGTTTAAGCCACCCAGTCTAGGACACTGTGTTATAGCAGCCAAGACAGATTGAATACCTATAATATGAGTGGGCCCTTACTAGTGAGTTAAATTATCTAAAAAGAATAAAGACCAGCTTCAATTAAGCAAGAGAATTCTCTAGCAGACTATGATTGGACATAATCTGCAATTCTGACTACTTCTGGTTCTACAGTGGACAGCTGGCCTTTGGACTTGAAATGGCACGTGAGCTTTCCTGGGTCTCCATCGTACTGGCAACATCCTGCCATTTTTGGACTTGCCAGCCTCCATAATCATGGGAGCCAATTCTCACAACAAATCTCCTTCAGGATATGTACAAATCCTGCTGGTTTTCTTTCTCCAGAGAACTCTGATTATACAAGCTTCAAAAAACTTTCTTATCCCATTTTATCTTCTATATCCTCCTTCTACATGATTTGATCATTTTAATTTATTTTACTTCTTCTAATTTGGAAAGAATAAGTTTTAGAGTTGACCCATGATGCTGTATAGTACAGGGACTTAGGCTAATCTGTTTCAGATGGTTTTTAAAAGTAATATGTGAGTATATAAATGGCCATTGAGTGCTCTTTCTGAAAAAAAAATATTACCTGCTTTGAATTAATAAGAGGAAAGGTTTACTGTGTTTTTTTTCTGCTTCTTTTGAAGCATATGACCCAATGGGAAAGTAAAGTACTGTAGTCTGATGACACAAGTATGCATAAAAAGGTCTCACATTTTTTTTCCTGCTTGACAAGCTTTTAATTTCAGCTCTATATCTTCTAAAGCTAGAAGTTTCCTTCAACTTTTCCTGGTCCTTTTATATAAAATCTGCTGTTTGGTTTAAAATATATATTACTTTCATAAAAACACAGAATACTTTTTAAACCTAAATGTATTCATTTAAAAAAAACTGCACTGACTATAAATTACTGTATTCCCCTGGGGTAAGCATCAGAATATGTAAGTAATTAATAATTCATTTAACAAAATTTTCATAAAAAGATTAGAAGGTATCTTAAGGCAATGAATAATATAGTAAGTAATAAAGGCATGTGGGGTAAGGAAATTCACAGAATAATACAGAGATCAGTGGTGAGTTTTAAACTAGTCTCTAAATAATGAATGTACATATTTTTGTTATATATATTATTAAACAAAATACATGTTTATGTGTAAATTATATATATGTGAATTTTGTATTACATATAAATATATATAAAGTATATAGTTGTTATATTTACAGATTATTTATATAGAGATTATATATAAATATGTATAATATAAATAAATGTAATTTATGAAATATATATATATTTTTTTTTTCCATGCTGAACTCAGCAGAGTTCCAAACCTTCAACAGGAAAATATTTCTTCCTTTTATAAAAAATAGATTTTTAAACGGATGCATTATAGTTATACATAATAGTGTAATTGATTATTATACATTTGTACTTGAACACAACAAACAATATAGTTTGGTCAAATTCACCCCAAGCACCTTGCTTTTCTTTCCCCTTTCCTTCCCCTGGTCCCCTTCCTCTATTCTGTTAGTCTTCCTTCTATTTTCCTGAGATCCCCCCCCAACTTTATTTTCTTCTTTTTTCTCTCTACCTTCCATATATGAGACAAAACATACATTCCTTGACTTTCTATATTTTGTTTATTTCACTTAACATAATGCTCTCAAGTTCCATCCATTAAAACAGAAAAATATTTCTGATGGACTCCTAAAATTATAATTTCACTTTATAATTCTCTGATTTTTTCTTCTTATTGGAAAAAGTCATGTTCCATTTGCCATTCCTATAAAAGATGGATCAATTCTGACCCCACATTGCACATCTAATGCATACACATGGCCACAGGTGCTCTGAGAATATTAAATGCTTATTGTTTACAGAACACACAAAATAAGTGTTATGCCTGCCACTTTCGCCGAAAAAAACACAAATCACAGCAGTATGCAGAGTTATATGTTCCAGATGGTGATGAATCACTAATGGAGCCCCTGGGGTCTAATTGTACAATTTTCCTGGATACCTGTAAAGCATCAATAATGCAATACGATTGTTTTAGTCTTAATAGTTTCTCTTAGGAATTTTAATGTAATGGAAGCACATTATAAAGCAAGCTTGCTTTGAATTTAAAACTCTTCAATTGTAGCTAATAAACATATCTTTTGACTGCCTATTTAGAATGCTGCTATAGTAGAATACATTAATAAAAAGAAGGTATACAAATCCTAAACAGCAACACCAAGCCATGAGATTAAAACAGCAATTAAAAGCCTTCTAACAAAGAAAAATCCAAGACCAGTATATCTCTGATATGAAAACCAGACAAAGATACATCAAGAAAATAAAACTGTAATATCCCTGATAAACAGGCCCAAGTATACTTAATAAAATATTAGCAATCTGCATTCAAAAATACATTAAGATGATTGTACACCATGGTCAAGTGAGTTTCACCCAGGGTAAAAGATTGGTTCAACATTCACAAATCAATAAACATAATTAACCACATAAATAGAATTAAGGACAAAAATCACATTATCATTTCAATAAATGCAGAAAAATCCTTTGAATACATTTAGCATCCATTAATGTTAAAAATACTGAAGAAACTCATGATAGAAAGATCTTTCCTCAACTTTATTAAGGTTATGCTTCAAACACAAAACTAACATCACACTGAACAGAGAAAAATTGAAAGCATTTCTTCTAAAATGCTTAAGGAACTAGACAAGGATATCCACTCTCACTACTCCTATTAAATATAGTTCTTGAAACTCTACCCAGAGAAATCAGACAAGAGAAAGAAATTAAAGGGATATAAATAAGACATAAATAAGTCAAATATTCTGTTTGCTAATGATGTAATCCTATATTTAGAAGATCCAAAAATACTCCACCAGAAGACTTTCAGAGCTGATAAACAAATTAATTCAGCAAAGTAACAGGTACAATGTCAACATACAATCAATAACTTTCCTATACTACAATAATGAATCTCCTGAGAAAGATATCAGATACACTACATTGTTCACAATAAATAAAAATAAAACTTGGAAATAAGTCTAACCAAAAAGGTAAAACACCTTATACAATAAAAATTAAACAACACTGAGTTAAAAAATGAAAGAAGACTTTAGAAAATGGAAAGACCTCCCATGTTCATGTATAGGCAGAATTAATATTTTCAAAATGGTCATATCATCCAAAGCATTCTACATATTCAATGAAATCTCCAACAAAATATCAATGATATTCACAACAGGACTAAAAAATCTGTCCTAAAATTCATATGGAAGAATAAAGACCCAAAATAGCCAAAGCAATACTGAGCAATAAGAGTAATTCAGGAGGCATCAAAGTACTTGATCTCAAGTTATACCCCAGAGCTAATGTAACAAAAATAGCATGTTATTTGCAAAAAAGCAGAGACATGAAAACCAATGGAATACAATTGAAGACACAGAGATAAAACCACAAAGATATATATAGTCATCTGATATATGAAAAAGTACCAAAAATATATTGGAGGAAAGCTAGATTTTCTTTTTTCTTTCTTTCTTTCTTTCTTTTCTTTTCTTTCCTTTTAACAAATGGTGTTGATAATACTGGATTCTCTTAAGCAGAAGTCAAATGAAAGTGGATCAAAGAATTAGAAATTAGACTAGAAACAATAGAACTGTTAAATAAAACATATGCTTAACACTCCAACATGTTGGAGCAGGCATTGACTTCCTTAACAAGACCCTTAAAACTCAATAAATAAAACCAAAAATCAATAGGTGGGATGACATCAAATTAAAAAACATCTGTACAGCAAAGAAAAGAAGAGCATGAAGAGGGTATTCTATAGAATAAAATAAAATTGTTGCCAGTTACATTTTTTACAAGGGATTAATATCCAGGATGAATAACTAAATAAAAAACTGAATACCAAAAAATCCCAATCAGTAATTGGGAAAAAGATAAAAGCAGACACTGCTGAAAATAAGAAATACAAATGGCCAATAAATAGATGAAAGAAATTTCAATATCCCTTACAATAAGGGGAATGTAAATTTATACTAAATTGAGACTTCATCTCACACTATTCAGAATGGTAATCATCAAGATTACAAATAATAATAAATGCTGGTGAGGATGTAGGGGAAAATGTACATTCTTAAATTGTTGGAAGGACTGCAAGTTAGTACAACCACTGTGGAAAGCAGCATGAAGATTCATTAAAAGACTAGGAAGGGAACCACCATATTACCCAGCTAGCCCACTCCTTGGTATTTAGCCAGAAGAAGTAAAATCAGCATACCATAGTGATGCAGGTACATCAATGTTTATAGCAGTACAATTTACAACAGCCAAGTTATGGAACCAGCCCAAGATGCACTTCAACAGAGCAATGGATATAGAAGTGTATGCAGACACACACACACACACACAAATAGAGTTTTACTCAGCCATAAATAAAAATAAAATAAAATGATATAATATTTGGTAAATGAATGAATGGAAAAATATTATGCAGTGGAGAACATCATGCTAAGCAAAATAAGTCAAACTCAGAAAGTGAATGGTTGAATGTTTTCATCCATATGTGGAAACTTGAGAGAAATAGGAAATAAAAAGGTATAATTCCATGAAAACAGAAGGGATATCAGTGGAATAGAGGTAGTAAATAGAGGGACATGAGGAACACAAAAGGGAGGAATGGTGGAATGATTTTGATCAAGGTGTTCTTAGTATGTATATATATATATATATATATATATATATATATATATATATATATATATATGAATACTACAGTGAATTCCACCTTCATGTAAGTTTATAACGCTCTAATTTTAAAAAAAGAGTCAAAAAAACAATAAAGGAGAAAGGGGATTAGGGGGTGGGTGGAGGGGAAAAAGTAGAAGTAGTAGAGATTGAAGTGAAACAAATTATATTCCATGCATGTATGACTATGTCAGAATGAGCTCCTTGTTCTATAGAACTATTATGCACTAACAACTACATCAAAACTTTTCATTATTAAATTTCTCTATTTTGTTGTTTAAAATTTATTACCAGTTATGATATTTAAATCATTTGATATGCAATCTGGGACAAAATTAAGAATCTTACAATCTTTGTGTTGTGTGTGTTTTTTTCATATAATATTAGAGTAAAATAATTCATTGAAAATCACTGTGTCTTTTTGAATGCACAAAATCACAACCAATCCACACCAAGTCACATTATAATGAAAATGCCTAACATACAGAATAATGAGAGCATAGTAAAAAACCACAAGACAAAGGAATCAGATTACATATAGGGAGAAAATAATTAGGTAATATAGATTTTTCAACCAAGACTCCGAAAGCCGGAAGGTCCTGAAATGACATATATCAGGCTTTGAAAGAAAATGGATGCCAACCAAGAATCTTATATCCAGCAAAATTAAGCTTTAGATTTGATGATAAAATAAAAACCTTCCACGATAAACAAAAGTTAAAAGTATTTACAACTAGAAAACCTGCATTACAGAACATCCTTGGAAAAAAATATTCTATGAAGAAGAAATGAAAAACAACAATGAAAATCAGCAGAAGGAGGTATTACTAGAAAGGAAAAACTAATTAAAGGAGAAACCAAGTCAAGTTAAATAACAAAAATAAACAAAATGGCTTGGAATACAAATTATGTCTCAATAATAACCCTGAATGTTAATGGCCTAAACTCACCAATCAAAAGACATAGGCTAGCTGATTGGATAAAAAAATCCAACAATATGCTGTCTCCAAGAGACTCATCTCATAGGAAAAGACATACACAGACTGAAGGTGAAAGGCTGGGAAAAAAAATCATACCACTCACATGGACTGTGAAAGCAAGCAGGGGTTTCCATCCTTGCATCAAATAAAGTAGACTTCAAGACAAAGTTAATCAAAAGGGATAAAGAAGTATATTTAATACTGCTCAAGGGAACCATACACCAACAAGACATAATAATTATTAATATATATGCCCCCCACAATGGAACATCTATGTTCATCAAACAAATTATTCTCAAGTTCAAGAGTCAAATTGACCACAGCACAATAATTCTGGGTGACTTTAACAAACTTCTTTCACAACTGGATAGATCTTCTAAACAAAATCTAAACAAAGAAACTATAGAACTCAATAATACAATCAATAACTTAGACTTAACTGACATATGTAGACTATTTCATCCTTCAATGAGCAAATGCATTTTCTTCTCAGCAGCACAAGGATCCTTCTCAAAATAGACCATATATTGTGCCACAAAGCAACTTTGACAAATATAAAAAGGTAGAGATCTACCCCACATTCTATCAGATCACAATGGAATAAAATTAGAAATAAATGATAAAATAAAAAAATAAAAACTATTCCAACACCTTGAGACTAAATAATATACTACTGAATGAACCATGGATTGCAAAAGACATCAAGGAGGAGATTAAAAATTCTTAGATGTAAATGAGAATACTGATACAACATATTGAAATCTCTGGGACACTATGAAGGCAATACAAAGAGGAAGGTTTATTGCATGGAGTTTATTCCTTAAAAGAGGAAAAAGTCAACAAATAAATAACTTAACATTACATCTCAAATCCCTAGAAAGAGAAGAACAAATCAAATCCAAAGGCAGTAGAAGAAAGAAAATAATTAATATCAGAGCTGAAATCAATGAAATTGAAACAAAAGAAATAATTGAAAAAATTGATAAAACAAAAAGTTGATTCTTCAAAAAAAATACATAAAATTGACAGACCTTTAGCCATGCTGACAAAGAAAAGGAGAGAAAACTCTCCCATTTACAATAGCCTCAAAAAACAAACAGACAAATAAAAAAAAAAAAACACCTTGGGAATCAACCTAATGAAAGAGGTGAAAGACCTCTACAATGAACACTACAAAATGCTAAAGAAAGAAATTAAAGAAGACTTTATAAGATGAAAAGATCTACCTTGTTCTTGGGTAGGCAGAATTAATATTGTCAAAATAGCCATACTATCAAAAGCACTATACAGGTTTAATGCAACTCCAATCAAAATCCTAATGGCATTGTTCATAGAAATAGAAAAGGCAGTCATGAAATTCATCTGGAAAATTAAGAGAGCCAGAATAGCTAAAGCAATTCTTAGCAAGAAGAGTGAAACAGGTGGCATCACTATACCAGACATTAAACTGTACTACAGAGTAATAGTAACAAAACAGCATGGTATTGGCACCAAGATAGACTGGTAGACCCTGGTAGAGAATAGAGAATACAGAAACTAACCCACATAATAACAGTTATATTCTATTTGACAAAGGCACCAAAAACATACATTGGAGAAAAGACAGCCTCTTCAACAAATGGTGCTGTGAAAACTGGAAATCCATATGAAACAAAATGAAATTAAACCACTCTCTTATCATGCACGAAAAAAGTGGTTCAAGGACTTAGGAATTAAACCAGAGACACTGCACCTAATAGAAGAAAAAGTAAGCCCAAATATCCATCATGTCAGATTAGGCCCCAACTTCCTTAATAAGACTCTTGTAGAGCAGGAATCATCGTTATGCAAAATACATGCATGATGATGTGAGGAAAAAAAAAGAAATGTGTCACATTAGATTGGGTAGAGAGAGGTGATGGGAGGGGAGGGGAGGGAAAAGGGGGATAGGAAGGACAGCAGAATAAAATAGACACTAGTATTGCTGTATGTATATACGTGGCTGTATAACCAATGTAATTCTGAAACCTGTATACTTGGAAAAATGAGAAATTATACCCCATTTGATTCAAATGTATGATATGTCAAGATCATTGTATTGTCATGAGCAACTAAAAAAAAAGAATATTAAAAAAAGAATCAATAAATGGAATCCATTCAAACTCAAAAGCTTCTTCTCAGCAAAAGAAACAATCACTGAAATAAATAGAGAGCCCACAGAATGGGAACAAATTTTTATGTGAGAACACAAATCTCTAGGATACATAAAGAACTCAAAAACCTTAATACCCCAAAACCAAATAACCCAATTAATAAATGGGCCAAGGAACTGAACAGACACTTCTCAGAAGATGATATACAATCAATCAACAAATATATGAAAAATGTTCAATATCTCTACCAATTAGAAAAATGTAAATTAAAATCACTCTAAGATTTTATCTCACTCCAGTCAGAATGGCAGCTATTAAGAACACAAACGACAATAAGTGTTGGCGAGGGTGTGAGGAAAAAGGCACACTCATAGATTGCTGGTGGGACTTCAAATTGGTGCAGCCAATCTGGAAAGCAGTATGGAGATTCCTTGGAAAGCTGGGAATGGAACGCCCTTTGACCCAGCTATCCCACTCCTCGGTCTATACCAAGGGATTTAAAAATATCATACTACAGGGACAGAGCCACATCAATGTTTATAGGAGCACAATTCACACTAGCTAAATTGTGGAACCAACCTAGATGCCCTTCAGTAGATGAACGGATAAAGAAAATGGGGTATATATACACAATGGAATATTACACAGCAATAAGAGAGAATAAAATCATGGCATTTGCAGATAAGTGAAAGGAGATGAAGAATATCATGATAAGTGAAGTTATCTAATCCCCCCAAACCAAATGCCAAATGTTTTCTCTCATATAAGGAGGTTGATTCATAATGGGGTTGGAAGGGGGAGCATGGGAGGATTATATGAACTCTAGATAGGGTAAAGGGGTGGGAGAGGAAGGGAGTGGTCATGGGGGTAAAAAAGACAGTGGAATGAGATGGACATCATTACCCTAAGTACATGTATGAAGACACAAATGGTGTGAATATACTATGTATACATTCAGAGATACAAAAAATTGTGCTCTATATGTGTAATATGAATTGTAATGCATTTGGCTGTCATATATAACAAATTAGAATTTTAAAAAATTTAGCTTTGTAAACATTGGTGAAAAAGATACCAGGATTGCAATAAAAGAAACTCTGATCCCCAATAAGATGTATAAATAATCCAAATTCCCATATTAATTTCTTACTACTCTTCTGTTATAGTAGAGGAAATGCCTTCCTCTTTTAAGTTCAATCTTTCCAAGAGGCCCCCCAGTAGATATGTAACCCATATTGGATGAGTAAGTAAATGACTCATAATGATTGAATAAACAAATCAGGTTTTTCATGATCAAAAAACTGACATTATTCCCCTTGTCTTAAAGACCCTTCTCCTTTATTTCTTTTGGCTTCTTTCCATTAGCATCTACATTTTGAATCTTTAAGGGAGAGAGAGAAAGAGGAGAGAATTTTTCCCATATATTCTCTATTCTTAGCTGTCTTTTGTCTCTTTTGAAATAAAAATTCAGATGTGTTTTCTATTTGCAATATCTATATTTGATTTACTTCCCACACTACTCCAATATGGTTTTTGTTCTTACATCTTCATTGAAGGCATTTTTCCAAAGGTCACCAATTATCTCCATATGAACAAATCAGTCTTGTTCCCATTGATCAATATTCCTGATCTCTCAGCAATATGGGATTGATTATCTACTAAGAAATACATACTCTTTTCTATGATATACTATATTCTATTCAATTCCTTATCTCTGGCTACTCCCTCACTGTAGTTTTTATTGAAACAAAACTACTAAGTGCTCAAAATTCTCAGAACTCTACCCTTGATATCTTTCCTATTGGATACCACACTTACCCTAGGCCAGATTTTTTAATCTTGGTACTACTTACATTGAACCAATACTTCTTATTTTGTGAGGGGACTGTTCTGTTTATCATAAGAGGTTTTCCCCAGCCTTATCCTTGGTCTCTATCTTTAAATTTGCTGGTACAATTCTCTTCTCCATTTGTGGTAACCAAAAATACCATCCATGTTGTCAAATGTAACTTTAGGAGTACAATTTCCCTCAGTGAAGAACAACTGTTCCGGGTGATTTGTATAATTGTGATCTATGTTAAAAAAATGCTACAATCTGAATATAGCTGGTTTATATCCATTGTTGGCTGCTATATTGAATCCCCAACCTCCTAGTCAACTGTCATCTCAATATGCTCACTAATAGTCCTCATATAAAGTAGTCATCCAAAATGATCTCCTGTCATCATACTTGCCCCTCTTCTATTGATGAGCCTCATTAAATAGGCCCATTTGGTAATTTTGCCAGAAACATTGCAATGAACCACATATCAAAAATCAACCACTAATTCCTACTGATAAGAATTCTAAAATCTCTCTCAAATGCAACCAGTTCTGATATCAGTTTAATCCAGACCTCCATTTTACCTATCTTCCAAGATTTCAGTAAGCCCCCTTAGATATTCCTTTGTCTTTTTAATGTTTTCTTCATAGTAAAATAAAAATGTCTTTTAAAAATAAATATCAAGCACATCACTCTCTTGCTTAAATCTATTCTTAGTTTTACTATTACCTTCACAATAAATATCAGAAACCATTTCAAATCCTGCAGAATGGAGTCCCTGTGAACTCCTCGTTGTCATTTACCTCCACTTTGCACTTTGTGTCTCAGTATTATTGTTCTTCTATGACTTCTCTGTACTGTGTAATTTATTAGATCAGAAGTATTTTCTAGAATATCATTCTGTCCCCAACTTTTATCTAGCTGGTAATCTCAAGGAAGTAATTGGTCCACCTGGGGGGCAGACTCATGGTTCCCTAGTGAGGTTGATGACCTAATTCATAAAACATGTGCATAAGTTAGGTTTGATGGGAAATGAAGTTGCAGATGCAATTAAGGTGGATAAACAGCTGAGCTTAGATGCAGAGATTATTTAGGTCTATCCAGATGGGCCCAACATAATAACAAGATTTCTTAACAGCAGAGGGAAGAAGTGGAGTACAGATGGCCTGTGAGTAGGATTGAACCTACCATTGCTGGTCTGTAAGATGGAAGAAAGCTATGAACCAAGACATCTCCTCTAGAAGATGGAAAAGGCAAGGAAGACATTTTTTCCCCATAGGATCTCTTCAAGGAATATGAACCTCTCAGCAAGCCGATTTCAGTTCAGTGAGATCCATATGAGACATCTGATCCACAGAACTCTAAGATAATAAATAAGGTAATAAATTTGCATTCTTGAAGTCACTAAATTTATCAATAGAAAACTACTATAACTTGTCACTCACACCTGTTATCATTTTTTTTTTCTTCCTCACAGTCTGTTTTTCATACTTTTCTTTACAAACTCAATGACTCAGCCTTGCTAGGCTGTGTGCAGGTAACCGTCCTCTCGTTCTTGTCTACTGCTTTGTCTCCATGAATATTTGAGCATTTGGGCAATATTTTTGGAACAAATGAAAGAATAATTTGCTTTTGGGCCTATTTTTGTGAAATTATAACTTGTACATTTCTGCATGTCTCACTGACTTATGGCAGAGAAAAGGCATGTCCTACCTTTCAGTTATTTTGAAATCAAATGAAATTAAATATAAGGAATGACTTTGAAACACATAAAGGGTAATATGAATATAAGCTTCAGTTATTTGCAGCACATAGCAGAGACAACAATTAAACTAATATGGTTAATGCACAGACACCAAATTAAGAGAGGAACTTAATTATATAAAATTAGTTCATACTTTAGGCAGAGAAAATAACACCACGCATAATGAACTCAATTCTCTTTTGAGAGCAGACTTCCCAAGCTGGGTGGTGGGGTAGGACAAGAATAAGACTTAGTGGTATCAAGTAAGTATGTGTTAGTAAGTAAACGTGGCATGGACAGCTGTATGACAGAATCTGTAAAAAAAAATCCCCAGACCAGTGAGAGGAAGCTCTGTTGCCTGAAGACTCTGTAATTCCTTACACACTTCATCATTCCAGTGTTTGCAGAATGTGTAAACAATCTAAGTTTTTTTGTTTTGTAATTAACTTACCATGTCAGTTCTTTACTGTTTTCTGGGTTTTTTTTTTAATGGTTTTAAATTTTTCTAAGCATTGGTTTAAAGAATTTCATCTGTATTTATTCAAGCTTTCGACTTATGACACTCTTTTGGCAATGTTGGTGAGTATTAGGTTAACAGAAAGAATTCTGAATAAAGAACTGATAAGCCACATTCTGGAGACATGGGTATCCTCTGTTGTTGCTGAGGTAATAACCATAGCTAGAAACTTTGACTTCTAGGTTAAACTAAGAGAAGAGGCCTGGACTAACACAATTTACATATTTAGAGAAAAGTCTCATGAAACTGAAACTCAGACACTTGACAAGGGGATATGTCTGGCTGGGGCTGGGGTCTCTTGAGCTCAGAAGTGGCCTAGTGGCATTGCACCCAGACTCCTGAGGAGACAGGGTTGCTGGTGATGACCTTTGAGGGGTGTGACGAAAATAGTTGTGTAGAACCCTGGAAAATCCAAAATGGAGTCAACTGCTGCTAAAGAACTAACCACTGTCGCTGAGGTACAGGGTGAGGAGAAAGCCTTGGGAGTTCCTGATAGACACAGGAAGCAGTAAGTCTCATCAGAAGCCCCTCCCCAGCCTTGCAGCCTCCCTCCAGCTCCCCCTCTTGGCAGAGCCAACACAGAGGTGGCTGTGAAGGTGTGCAGAGTGCCAGCCCAGCATCACAAAAATCATAAAAACAACACAGCTGATCAGGATGAAGTTCAAGCTGTTTTTCCCGAGTCTAGGACAGCTGGACCTGTGGGTAGTGTCATGTTCTGAGAATTCAGTTTCCAGGGACAAACCTCCTGGACAGGGAAAGGGGGGAACTGATACTTTAGGGAACATATGGAAAAGAGAAACCGTGTTTGATCCAGCAACCTACTCATATAACTTTTCCTATGAGTAAAGCTTATGAAGCTGACTGGTTGTTGGAAAGTCCTCATTTACTTTTTTTATGGTTTCTTCTTTTCACAAAGAGTGAATACCACAGAGAAGCAAACAAAATGTTGAGTTGGTTATTACCTTTGAAGGTCGCTCTAAGTAGAGTACTGTAGTCCTCAGTAGGAAAGTGACATATTCACCTGAATGTTCTGGGGAAATGTCAAACACAACAGTGTCGGCGTTTGCTACAACTCTATATTATCTTTGCAATTTTTATGTAATTTGTTATGTAGCAAAAATATAGTAAAAGATGAAAACCAGGAATAAACAAATGAAAAGTCATTCTTTACATTAAGCGGGAGAATCTGGTAGTAGTAATGATGACATTGGGGAGGCAGGACTGTGTACTTGAAATAACTTTAACCTTGATGCCAGGTAACATTGGGGATTGAAAGGAGATAATATAAAATTTCTACTCAAATAGGGTTTTCTTTTTAGTAATTACTTATTTTATATTGAGGACCTTTATACTTACAGTCTCTAGGTTAGTATGATTATCTGTTATCTTTCTTATGTTTATTTTTATCTTTGTGTTTCATTGTAACCATGTATGGACAATAGCTGAGAATGAATGGGATTAGTATTTTTTCTCCTGTACTAGCTGCCATATATATATATATATATATATATATATATATATATAGAGAGAGAGAGAGAGAGAGAGAGAGAGAGAGAGAATTTAATATTTATTTTTTAGTTTTCAGCAGACACAACATCTTTGTTTGTATGTGGTGCTGAGGATCGAACCCGGGCCACACGCATGCCAGGCGAGAGCGCTACTGCTTGAGCCACATCCTCAGCCCACTAGCTGCCTTTTCTTTCCTCTGGACAAGCTTTTTTCCATCTTTGAATTTACCACCAATCCCCACAAAAATTTATCTCACTCTTCATTCCCACTAAAATGGGAAATATAATTGATATGATGCCTACATTCCAAGCTTTGCTGTTTCCAATAGGATTTATAGTCTGCTGTTATTATTCATCGTGCATTAAAAATGCATGCACTTCTGAGTGCTCATACATTCATTTTTATAGATGCCACTGTCTTCTGTAGTGTCTCATTTATGGGTACTGCAAATAATTCAAGACCCATTATAGTTTTTATTTCTGACATTCAGTGAGACTATTTCTTATGACATACATTGAGGTTTGAAAAAGTTGGGAATTAAATTTTATTGAAAAAAAAATCAAAGGGAAACAGATAGTTTATTCAAATGGTGATGGTTTTGCAGTTAAGACAAAATGGAATAAAGACAAACTTTTCTATTTCAATATGATGAAATGTTGATTCCAATTTGACAGATTGTAACATATAAAACATAAAAATATGTGATTCCTTTTTGAAGTGTTTTGTTGAAATCTTGTAATGTAGGACAACTTGACATTAAACAACTCATTCCCTAAGCTTTTTCTATGTGCCAGATGTTGCAGTAACTACAGGGATTCCAGAAATCTAACGATGAAGTTACTGTTATTAACTATATTTTCCAGAGAGAAAAATTTATACTTTAGAATATTATAACTAGGAAATGGCAAAGGCAGCATTCAAATACAGGTTTATAAGTCACAGAATCTGTTCTCTTATCCATTTTCCTCCTGTGGTGAATTTTTTAAGTGCATATGATATGCTTATGACATTTGACTCACAGGAGTTTATAATATGAAGCTTAAGATTTTATAAATTGCATAGTAAATTTCCTATAAAAAACTGATAAATTGTCACAGTAAAATGGAATGTCAGTTATCAGTTTATTATTTTCTATTACACAATCACCCTCCAATCCCTGTTTTGCCACATAGAATGGAAGGAGTTCCTTTAAGGACATTGGATGATGTGACTATATCTATCATAAGGCACTGAAGGGACATTGCTGGAGGAGGCAACTTCTCTTGCTACTTTTAAGGGCTGTACTATTGGTCAGTGTTCCGGATGTGAGGACATCCTGTGATACTCAACCCCAGGATTGCACACAGTATGTGAGGTCTGACTTGGTGAAAACTCTCCTGTGCTCTTGACATACACCACAGTTGCTCCAAGCCTCCAGCTCACTGTGGTGCTGTGACACCATGACAGGTCAAGTGACTATACTCTCTGTGGCCTGGAAAATTCAGTGAAGTTGTGAGCCATAAGTTGTTAACATAACTTCTCTAGTGAGGTATGAAACCCTGCCTTGGGACGGGGTCCCACCTTCCAAGTTTGTCATCCCCTGGACCCTCTTCCTCAGCTCTGTGGTATTTGTTTTTACAAATTTACATCTCATTGTTTTTACATATTTACATTTCATAGTTCTTCTTAGATCTTATAGTTATAATAGTTTAATTTTTAAATTAAAGTCCTAATTTAGATCACTGTGCATTGATTTCTGGATTGAACCTAGTTTGAGATAGATGATAAAAATGAAACACTTAGTGTGTATTAAAAATGACAACAATTTCACAATTATTCATATTTCTTTCTGTCTCATGCTACTATGGAGACATAAACAAGATCCTTATATTTTACTTATATCTATTCAGAAAATTTATGGTGAGATTTCATTTTTGTCCTAAATTTCAGTGGAATAAATTTCAAAAGGAAACTAAATCCTGATAAGGAATCAGTGTATAAAATTGAATTTATTACTTCCATTGTTCTTTTAATAGCTCTACTAAAGACTTTTCCTGAAGCAAAGTTTATTTTAGATAATGAGAAATCATGCTGAATGTTTCATTTTGAACAGATAATAAGAGATGTCTGTAGAAAAGTTGGTAGATAGTTTAAGCTCAAAGAAGAAGTACCATCTCAGCTATTTTCAATAACTGAAAAGCTGGATAATGACTCATCTCAGTAGAGAAGTTAATTCTGGTATGGTATGGATAGGATTGGAGTGACAAGATATAAAGCTGGTTCAGGGATCCAAATAAGTATAATGGAAGGTTGATTTGATGGTTAATCTTATTTATTAACTTACCTGGGTTAAGGGATGACCAGGTGGCAGGTAAAGCATTATTTTTTTGGTGTGGCTGTGTGGCTGTTTCTGGAAGAGATTACCACATGAATTGGTGAACAGAGTAGAGCAGATGGCCTTCCCCAGTGTGGGTAGGCATAATCCAATCTGTTGAGTGCCTGAATAGAATAAAAAGGTGGCAAATGGCAAATTTACTGTCCCTGCTGTAACCAACACATCTATCTCAGATATCAGTGCTCCTGGATCTTGGACCTTTGAACTCAGACCTGTACTTATACTGTTGTACCTTGTCTCCAAGCCCCATTCTCAGGTCTTTGGATTTGGACTGAATTACAATATGTGTTTCTTGCTTCTCGGGCATACAGATAGCAGGTGGTAGGACTTCTTGTCCTCCATAAAGCATGAGCCAACCCCCTTATAAATCTGCATTTTCTCCCTCCCTATCTCTCTGTGTGTGTGTGTGTGTAAATTTTCCTATTTGTTCAATTTCTCTAGAGAAGCCAAAAATATTTGAATTGTTTGACGTTTGGGAAATGGTAAGTTAGAGATACTTATTAGATATCATTCTATTAGATGTTACATAGGAAATAGAAATGCAAACATAGAATCCAAGGAAATGTCATGACTAAATACAATTTGAGGGTCACTATATATAGATAGAGTTTCAAGTTTGAAGTCATAGAATTGAATGACATGACATAGGAAATGTGTTAAAGTACAAAAAAAAAAATACAAAATAGGAGCATGGGACAGAGCTGTAGGAAACTTTAGCCTTCTGACGTTAGGCATAGAAGTTGGAACTAATAAAGAAGAAACACAGAAATAGCATGGAGGTGAAGTAGGAGGAAAAAGCAGGATAAGAAACATTACCATGAGAAGGAAAACTTTCCAGAAAAAGAAAGAAAATCAGCAGTGCTGATACTATCTGGATGACAATAGCATGATTTCAGAGAAGTGTACAATAAGATGGTTTTTAAAAGGGCATGTCGATGCTAAGGAAGTTTTAAATCAAAGAATATAGAATATGTTTTAGGCAGTTGGGAATAATTCAGAAGAGAGAGGAACTTGTGACTCAGCATAAAAAGGGCAGGAATGATGAAGAAAATATCTGGATAAGACAAAGAGAAATATCTGTGAGACAAAGGGAGAAGGATGTCTGTTTGAGGAGATCAGGAACAGTATTTTAACACAAAGGAAAGCAGAGGTTAATGACAGAGATAGTGGGAATATAAGGGAAATGCCATTTTTTTTATTGCTTCTATTTTCTCATTGGAGCAGGAAGCAGGAGTTTTGGGGGCTATATGGATAGATAAGTTTTAATGAAGAGAGAGATGTGCAATGACCACTTTGAAAATGACAAAACACACCAGCAAGGAAGAGTATGAGTATGTGTGTGTGTGTGTGTGTGTGTGTGCAAATCTTTCAGTTACCTGTGCAATATGAATGCCAGTGCAGAGTGGGTAGTTGGTGTTTGTCAAGCACAGATTTTGCCAGATGAGTAAAATAAGGAGGGACAGAAGCTCATAGTTAAAGGTATTTTGAGGGGAGCGATTGTAATACTGGGAACTAAGGCAGTGGGAAAGGTAAGAACATATGGGAGCAGAGATGAGGAACTTTAAATCTTTACTGAAAATAATGAGTTGTTCACATAAGGGTATTAATTTATGTGAATTGAAAGACTAGAAATGGCTTTCCAAAGCTAGGTTCTTGAAACTGCAATGTCAGAAATGGTTTTGGTGATTACGCGAAAGATATGTTAATGGTGATGGATGGCTGAACTGGGATGAAAGAAAAATCCTTTGTGATATTCCATTGTGCATATATGCCACATTTTAAAAATATGTTCATCAACTGAAGGGCATCTACGTTGGTTCCACAGTTTAGCTATTGTGAATTGTTAGTGAGGAGGTCAAGGAATTTGGAGACCAAGCCATTGGAAGTGCTATGCTTAATCTACCAAGTCTCCAAAAACTACTAATAAAGACAATTAAGTAGTACAGATTAATATACAAGATTTCAGTGATTTTATTTTCTAGATTGCTTTTTCTTCTTCATCATGTGAAAAACTGTGAGTTGCCATTTCCAGTTTTAACAGTCTGCTCTCTTGAAGTTCTAAGTCTCAGTACATCCCTGTGTGTGTGTTGGGGGGAGGGGAGTGATTGTGAAAATGAGTGAGAATTGGTGTTTGCAAATACCTCACCTTAGAAATAGCATATTATCCATTATTGGTTATTAACATTAATTGAAGCCACTGTCTGATTTCTTATTAAAAGAAAATTCCAGCAAAAACCAAAAAACAACTCCAAATTTATTTTCTTTTTTTGTTGGATGGGATTTTGTTTGTGTATTTTTTTTTTTTTTTTTTGAGAAAAGGTTGGAGAAATGTTGTTATTCTGATGTTCTGCAGGCACTTATACTATAGCATGAGGACCTTAGTGAGAGAATGCTATCAAGTATGAAGCAGCAATAGGACAGAGGAAATGGCCTGAGAGACTCTATCACTCACAGCTTTATTTTGCAATTTCACAGCACACCCAGAAGTCTCAATTATGTTAATTTCCTAACCACACTGGAAAAATTTTTGCTTTCTAACTGATTGTTTACTAGAGTTTTTTGGGTGGATTTTTTTAAAAAAACATAAATTTTGGAAACTTCACTTTTATTATATCATACAACAATTTCTTTTCTTTCTTTTTCTTTTTTGTAAGGAGTCAATGTATGCAACCTGAAGAAGGGTGACTGGGGAAGTTGGGATCTTATTTCTGCAACTGGAATCCTTGGCTAGTTTCCATTTTCCACATCAGAAGAAAATACGACTTCTCATTGCAAATTCTCCTTTGAGAATAATAAAATAATAAACTGCAAAAGAACAACTATTAAAGGATTGGGCTTACCCGCATTACCAAATATTGCATATTTACACACTGGCTTTCAGGTCCCTTGGCTCCAATAAGACATAGCAAAGGCGCAAGGGTTGCAACTAATAACAAGATGATAAGCAGTTTCTGTTGTAGTCCTTGTTCACAGTGAGCTGAAAAAGTGAGCTGAGGGATGTCCTGGGTTATTTTATTATTTCAAGTTTCTATATTGTTTTCAGGAATCCACCCCCACTTTTTCTGTAAAAGAGAAACCTTTATGAGAGGGTGGATAACAATTACAAGGAAAAACTTAGTTGTATGTCACAAAGGTGCTACAAGTAAAGGCTACAACATAATCTTTACTACTATTTCCAGTCTAGCTTTTAGTGATTCCAGAAATTTAGTATTGCACACCTTATTTTTTTTATAATGGTCTGTGATATTATTTAATGATGTTCTTCCAAATAGAATAAGTTCTGAAGTATTGCATTTTTGAAAAGTGTCTGTTTGGGCAACAGAATCTGAATTACTCCAATTTTGTAGAGATTTTTTAAAATTCACTTTAAAGTCATCTCCACATATTTTAACCTTTCTTCTTTGCCCTGTTTCAAACATGACTAATATAAAAAGTGATAAAAGGAAACAATTTAATGGAATAAAAAATTATAAGGAATAAGAAAAATTATACTATGTGCTCTACCAAATGATTGCATTCATGTCTATTGCTTCATCCAGCCTTAAATTCCATCTCCTTTCTTCATGGCAGGCATAAATAGCCAAGAGTCCATTTCAAATAGACTCTTGGCAGTCTAACTCAAACTCTTAAAAATAAAGCCAACAACACCATTATTACCATACTAAAATAAAAATAAACAATAATAAATCCAAGAGATGATCCTCTCCCAGTAATCTCTTTGTCCATGAACAGGGTCACTATATCATTACTTTTAATTCAATTGGAAGGCAATAATGCATTCTGTCCTTGACAGCTCTTTTGCCTTATCCCTATATCCTTCCACTAACAGATCCTGTCGATTTTTACATCATATTTGATCCCCAAGTCCTTCTACTCCTCAGTATTTCAATCTCCACCCCCATAATTCAGGCTGTCATCATATCTGACCTGGAAAACTGTGAATCTTCCAAGTGATAATTTCCTCAGATCTTATTTTGGCAATTCTAGCTCATTCTCTATGTGGTATACAAAGTAATCATTTAAAAAGTAAAATTTTATATTGTTATGTCTTCAAGTATGACTTTTTCATTATCTTCCATAGGTTCTTGGATAAGAATAAATTTCCTTATCATTCTAAGCACGTCTCCTATAAATTGTATTTTATAAGTTTAATAGATAATCTCCTATAACTCATCAATGATTCTGTGAAATCAACCTTGTCCTATTATATATAATATGACAACATGCTTTTTCCTGCCTTATGGTCTTTTCACAGTCCATACTATGGAGACTCTATGTCTTCTGAGGATAAAGATCATGTTTCCTTCACTTTTTTTTAACCAAAGTCCACCTAAGTGCCTAGCAAGCAAAACTCAGTAAAAAAAAAAAAAAAAAAAAAAAAATATATATATATATATATATATATATATATATATTTACCTCAAGAAATAATAATTAAATAAAAATTATACCATATTACCTGCCACCTTTTTATTTGTCTTCTCCTTAATTCTTAGAGAACTAAGTCCTGGACAAGTTGGCTAATACCAAATTCTAATAGCTAGGAGTATAGTTCTTCTTACAATTAATAGACAAGTGTTTACTGAGCTCTAATTATTTTCAAGTGATTATATTCTTTTTTTTTTGAGAGAGAGAGAAGAGAGAGAAAATTTTAATATTTATTTTTCAGTTTTTGGCGGACACAACATCATTGTTTGTATGTGGTGCTGAGGATCGAACCCGGGCCGCACGCATGCCAGGCGAGCGCACTACCGCTTGAGCCACATCCCCAGCCCTCAAGTGATTATATTCTTTTTAAAAAATTTTTAAGTTAGGTAGTTGGACACAATATCTCTATTTATTTTTATGTCGTGCTGAGGATCGAACCTGGTGCTTCACAGGTGCATTCAAGGCGGGGGCTCTACCAATAAGCTACAGCCCCAGCCCTCAAATGATTACATTCTTACCTGAGGGTATTCATAGGCTACCTGATTTACACAAGTAGGATTTTTTAATTAATTTTTTATTTATATATGACAGAAGATGCATTACAATTCTTATTACACAGTATAGAGCACAATTTTTCATATCTCTGGTTGTATACAAAGTATATTCACCCCAATTCGTGTCTTCATTCACATACTTTGGATAATAATGACCATCATTTCTAACCTCATGCCCTCTCCCTAACCCTCCAGCCCCTCTGCCTTATCTAGAGTTTGTCTATTCCTCCTATTCTCCCTCTCCCTACCCCACTATGAATCAGCCTCCTTATATCAGAGAAAACATTTGGCATTTGGTTTTTGGGGATTGGCTAAATTCACTTAGCATTATCTTCTCTAACTCCATCCATTTACCTGAAAATGCCATGATTTTATTTTCTTTTATTGCTGAGTAATATTCCATTGTGTGTATATGCCACGTTTTCTTTTTATCCACTCATCTATTGAAGGGCATCTAGGTTGGTTCTACACTTTAGCTATTGTGAATTGCGCTGCTATAAACATTGATGGGGCTGTGTCCCTGCTGTTTTTAAGTCCTTTGGGTATAGATAAAGGGGAGATAGAGCACTAATCTCTAGGGTGTATAAAGAACTCAAAAAGCCAAGAACCAAAAAAACAAATAACCCAATTAATAAATTGGCCAAGGACATCAACAGGCACTTCTCAGAAGAGGATATACAATCAATCGACAAATATATGAGAAAATGTTCATCATCACTAGCAATTAGAGAAATGCAAATCAAAACCACTCTAAGATTTCATCTCACTCTAGTCAGAATGGCAGCTATTATGAAGACAAAAAAACAATAAGTGTTGGTGAGGATGTGGGGAAAAAGGTACACTCATACACTGCTGGTGGGACTGCAAATTGGTGCAGTCAATATGGAAAGCATTATGGAGATTTCTTGGAAAATTGGGAATGAAACCACCATTTGACCTAGCTATCCCTCCCCTTGATCTATACCCAAAGGACTTAAAAACAGCAGGGACACAGCCCCATCAATGTTTATAGCAGCACAATTCACAATAGCTAAAGTGTAGAACCAATCTAGATGCCCTTCAATAGATGAGTGGATAAAAAGAAAATGTGGCATATATGCACAATGGAATATTACTCAGCAATAAAAGAAAATAAAATCATGGCATTTTCAGGTAAATGGATGGAGTTAGAGAAGATAATGCTAAGTGAATTTAGCCAATCCCAAAAAACCAAATACCAAATGTTTTCTCTGATATAAGGAGGCTGAATCATAGTGGGCTAGGGAGAGGGAGCATGGAAAGAATAGAAAAACTCTAGATAGGGTAGCAGTGTTGGAGGGTAAGGAAGGAGGCATGGGGTTATTAATGATGGTGGAATATGATGGTTATTATTATCCAAAGTACATGAATGAAGACACAAATGGGGTTAATATACTTTGTATACAACCAGAGATATGAAAAATTGTGTTCTCTCTATATAATAATAAGTGTAATGCATTCCGCAGTCATAAATAAATAAATAAGAACCTCTGTGTTCAACCCACAAGACCAAATAAATAATTAAATAAAGCAACTAAAAAAAATCCTGAAAAAGCTATTTGGTCCAATCCGAATGAAACAGTTCCTGATAATCCAAGTTCATCCTCTTTGAATCCAGTTTCCCCTAATAGGTAGAACACCTAGTTTCCTGGAACTACCAATTAAAATTTATATATCCTTGTCTAAAATGCTCTATCTATCAATGCCATAATATACTGATAAGCGTACTATGTATATAAGAAACAGGTGGATCTAATGAATGGTGGAGGATCATCTCAGGTCACTAGTAGATTTAGTGATGAGTGGGTACCAGTGAAATAATATAAAAAATATGTATAAAAAACTGAAGATCACAGAGGAGAATCCATGAATTTCCTTAGATCATTTTAGAAAAAAGAGATTTTAGCTTTAGAAATTCTGTGAAGGAGACTAAATGCCAAGTTTTTAAAAATTGTTTTATTACACTCATTTACAGGCTGGCATTTAAGCTTGTCTTACAAGTTACAATTAAGCATTTGTTGGGCTATGTTCAAAGAAATTCTGTATAAAGTCCTTAGCATTATGAATAGTTTTACTTAAAACGGTTGTTTCCTGTTTGTTAGCATGCATAATTTTATACACTAGGATTTTACATTCTTAAGATAGAAACCGTTGGACAGTGTTTTAGCCAGCTTTTTCCCTCTGTGACTAAAAGACCCAACTAGCCCAACTATAGAGGAAAAAAGTTTATTTGAGGCCTCAGGATTTCAGAAGACTCAGTCCATAGACAATAGGCCCCATTCCTTAGGGCCTAAGGTGAGGCTGAATATCATGAAGAAATAATGTGATGGAGGGAAGCAGTTCACATAATGATCAGTAAGCAGAAAGAGAGACTCTATTTACTAGATTCAAAATATATACCCCAAAGCCATAACCCTAATGTCAACCTCCTCCAGCCACACTCTATCTGCCTTGGGTCAGTTAATCCCATTAGGGGATTCATTCACTGGTTGTGTTAAGACTGTCACAACCCAATAATTTCTCTTCTGAATATTCTTATATTAGCTCACACATGAGCTATTGGGGGGAACCTCACACCCAAACAATAACATTCTGGCCCCGGCCCCTATTAGCACAGAAAGACCAGGATGGATGCAAAGTTCACAGTTCATCTCTTTATTCAGGAATAAAGTTTCATGCAGGAATGGGATGACCCTGGTGGACCAATTTTCCTGGTGAAAAATGAGCCATAGGGGAAGTTTGTGCTTATATAGTTTATACTGAGAGGTAACCTAATTATTGCCAGAGCATGTCTAATGGAGCTTCTTGTATCAGCAGTCAGTGGGCCAGATGGAGGGTCTGGGGTCAGTGCTCAGTATTTATCTCTTTCCCTCCAGGGTCTCATTGTACTGTCACTGAGAAAGGACTTAATTTGAAAAGGGTGAATACTTTGGTTTCTTCATAGAGACTTCCAGTCAAGGCTTGGATGGATATTTCCTCCTCAGGGCTTGTCTTGTCACTGAGAAAGAATGTATTGGGAAAGGGTCAATGCTTTCAATGTATGGCTTTCTTTTTCACTCCCTTTTGCCAGGACTCACTATTTTGGGGTTTGTCATTTTCTATATCTAATAGCCCCAAAAGCTCACAACCTTCTAACAATGCAAAATATATTTTGTCCATTTCCAAGAGTCCCCATAGTCTCAACAGTTCCAAGATTGCCCAAAAGTTCAAGTCCATAGTCTCTTGGCATCAGGGTGCACTCATATCATGAGCTTCTATAATAATCAAAAGCAATTTACAAGTATCCAATAATAAAGGTACAGAGTAAATATTTCCATTCAAAAAATAGGGGCATACAAAAAAGGGATAGGACCAAAGCAAGACTGAAATCCAGCTGGACAAACAAGTCCTGTTGATCTATGTCTGGCATCTGGAGCACCTGTCATCATGGTGTTTTCTCCAAAGAACCTACATAGATCCACCTTGTTGGTTATAGCCCATGTGGCTTTCCTGTTGGCTTGTCTCTTCTTAATTCCTGCAGCTGTCCTTGGATGATGTCCCACATTACTGGCAGTTTTTGGCATCTCTGGGTCCCCAATGCAGCTTTGGCTCCCTCCTCACATCTCCATACTTCCTTCCCTCAGGGACTGGCAGCAGGGACTCTGACCCTACTTTACTTTGCCTCCTCTCCCAGGCTTTCCTTTGAAATCTTGGTGGAAGCCTTTATGATCCCCTAACTCCAGCATCTTGCATTCCTGCAGAACCAGCACCATGTGGTTGATGCCAAGGTTTACTTCCATTTTGAGCAATAGTCAAGCCTCTAGGGACTCTGGATACAGCAGCCTCTGAATAGATCCATAGCTGAGCATGTTGAAAAACTTCCTAGAACCCCACCCAAGAAGTGTGTCCCAGTGGTCTCTTCTTAAGAGAATTTTTATTTTTAGTCCCATGAGTCCAAGATGGGTGTGGTCTTGCCAGCTCTCGAGTTGCCCTCAAGCAATCTTTCTTATTGTCTCTGGGCAATATCTTTAGCATTTCTTGGGTGGTAATATTTTTTTTGATAACTGATACTTCCTTAGCCCCAATTTTACTCCTCTTGCCTTTCAGGTCCACATTTTTCAAATCTTCCTACTCTGTTTTCTGCTCCTGATTATAACAATAATATTCATTTCACTGCCTGAATGCTATGCTTCCTAGAAATTTCTTCCACCAGATTAAGAATTCCATTGCTTTTAAAATCAGCCTCACAGAAAGCCTCAGGACACAGGCGAAATGTGGACAACTTCTCAGCTAGAACATAACAGGAATGGCCTCTAGTCCAATTACCAATTGTTTCCTTTTTTTCCCTCTAAACCCTCTTGAGCTCTGTCTTTACTGTCCACAGTCCTATGGCATTCTGGACTTCTGAGCTCCTACCAGAATTGCTATTAAGCTCTGCTTACAACAGGCTACAGCATCTCCAGCAAAACATTTCAAAATTCCTCTGACCAATTCTAAAATGCTCCAAAAACTATGAAACACATGGTCAGGTTTGTCAAATCAATGATCCCACTTCCAGTATCAATTTCTGTATTAGTCAGCTTTTTAATTTAATTTTATTTGTTTCCCTCCCTTGACTAAAAGACCTGACCAGCACAACTGTAGAGGAGGAAAAGTTTGTTTGAGGGCTTAAAGTTTCTGAGTTCTCAGTCCATAGAAACTGGTTCCATTCCTTGGGGTGTGAGGTGAGGCAGATCATCATGGCATAACAGTGAGGGAGAAAGAAGAGGCTCATATGATGATCAGGAAGCAGAGAGAGATCTCCACTTGCCAAATACAAATATATACCCCAAAACTATGCCATCAGTGCCTTACTTCCTGGAGCCATACCCTACTGCCTTCAATTACCACTCCTCACAGGGGAGTTCATTCACTGACTGGATTAAGACTCTCATAACCTGATCATTTTTCCTCTGAACATTCTTGGAATATCTTACTCATGAGATACTGGTAAACACCTCACTTCCAAACCATAACAGACAGTGAGTTAGTTGTGATCCAAAGGCGGCACTTGGAACGCTTAAGAGGGAGAAATCCAAAAAACTGGGAATGAAATAGTTAATTAAATCTTGAGTGTCTTGTTTTAAAAGGACATTTCTCAAGATTTAAAAATCATGTTAGAATTTTGATGTCCATACTTATAAAAAATTCAATTTCAGCAAGTTATATTACATATTTTTTCCATTCTGAGAAGAAACAATAGCATTAGTATTATAAAAAATAGAAAATGAAGCAGTATGTGTTTTTGATGTCCAGAATATGTCCTATTCTGTGAACCATCCTAATTTATTTTTTTATGCGACTGCCTGAAAGAATCATTTTCTTCAAATCTAACCTTTTAAGGGTCATTTTATGTGATATATATATTAAGTGTCTAGAATAAGAAGTAAGCAGGCTTAAAGGCAGAATGTAAATTTTCTGTTGTCATAAAACACCAGACAGTCTTTAGTTTCTCTGAATCTAAGTTGACACATATATGAGAACTGTGATATCCATACTTTTTATCATTGTCTTATTTGACAATGAATATTGAAGACTTGTATTCTACTAATAATGTTAACTGATATATAATAGTTTCCATGTTAAACAACTTTCCATTACCATTAGTGAATATTTAAGGTAAATCAACCAAAAAGGAAAAGTTTAGTTTGGTTCATCATTATAGAGGTTTTAGTACATGGATTATTGGTTCTGTTGCTTTAGGGCCTGTGATAAGGCAGAAAAACATGGCAGGGAATGTGTGATAGAAGAAAGTGCTTACTTCAGGGTGACTGGGAAGCGAAGAGATAAAGGGGTGGGGGTGGGGTCCCAATATTGCTTTAAGGATATACCCCCAATTACCTAAATTTCTCTCATTAGGCCCTGCCTGTTAAGGCCTTCAACACTGTTCAGTAGTGCCACAGGCTGACAATCACACATGGACCTTTGGGGGACAATTATCCAAACTACAGCACCTACTGAAGAAACACTATCTATTGTTGGTTCTTTTAGCATGGTAGTGATATATTTAAAAAAAAAAACAGATTGTTATAGATAAAATTAATATGTGCCTTTGGAAAAATACTTAATATAAGTATTGATCAAAAGGGAGAATAATATCAAAAGAAGTAGTTCTACTTCTACTAGAACTACTATGCTTACTTCAACAAATATGTTGAAAGCATTTATTAAGTTTTAGTTAACCTGGATCCATATCATTTAATGTCACTTAACTTCCAATAATAATGATTGATAATCCAGCCCTACCTACCCCCATGCTTAATCCATAAGGTTCAAAAGTTCCCATTGCTACTCCAGGGATGTGGCATGTAATGACTCAAGTCTAGGCCTATTACCATTTGGCATTTTTCTTAGCTACAGTGATGGGTCAGTCTGGGCACTTATATCAATCTTAGCCAATGAGATGAAGTTAAACTTCTATTACATTTTATGGGAGAGAAACTTTTACTCTTTCCTATATAATTTAAAACTTGAATTATTAGTGATTAGGAGATAATATAGTTATTTTGCATATACCAGAGGTTTTCTATCTAAGAAGCCAACATGAATAAGAGTAGATCCCAGATCCAATGATCACCTCATGATCACTGTTTGATCCCTGATTAAGACATACCTTAAGCTATCTTATTGTCAGGATGCTTATGTATATCCCAGACTCATATTTGAAATTCTAACCATCCACATGATATTATTAGAAGGTAGGACCTTTGGGAGGTGATGATGTCATGAGAGCAGAGTCCTTATAAACAGAACTGTGCCTTATACAAGAGGCTCAAAGTAGCTCCTTCACCCATTTCACTATAAAGGGATAAAACAAGAAGGGACCAGCTATGAACCAGAAAGTAATACTTTCTAGACACTGAATCTTCTGGTACCTTGATCTTGGACTTCCTACTATTCAGAACTGTGCAAAATAAATAAGCTATCCACATTATGATATTTTATAACAGCATCCATTCCAAATAAACTAAGACAAAGTGATCATCCACATTTTAAAGAACAGGGGAAAGAAGGAGACAATGAACAGAATCGAGCTCCTTAAGCCAGAGTATAAACAGGAATAACAGCAATTAGTCCCTAAAAAGTACTGAATTACTTACCATAACTTGCAGCACTTTCACTATAAGCTTAACTTCTCTCTAAGGGTTTAAAAATTAAATGGGAGAATGAAGGTTTTTGTTTGCTTTCTTTTTATAACTATTTGAACAGAACACAGTTGATTAATTAGGGAATATAATGTTTAAACAGATTTTTTGTTATGGAAAATTTTTTTGTAATTTCAAAATTTAACATATGAAAGCTCATATACAAACAAAGCAAAAACCAAAGAATAAAAGATAATCATCTCTGTCTAGCATCCACAGATGATTTCAACTGAAATGAGTAGTGGAACTTGGAGTGTTCTTGCAGAACCTAGCAACTATTCACGATTTGAAATGCCTTTCTAATAAGGTACTAGCATTCAAAGTAAGAGTAGTTTTTTAAAAAGACAAGTAGTGAAGTTTCGAATTTGTCTATTTTTTCTTTTCTTTTTATAAAAATAAGGGATGAGAAAGTTATCAAATCAAAACCCTAGGGATAAAGTGGCAAATGATCAAAGAATAAATTTTCTCAGGATTTGTTATCTATTTTCTCTAACCTCTTCATTATATAAATTACATAAGTTCTGAGGAGAGCAATAGTTTTGAATTTCAATTGTTCTATAACTTATTTCTTTTTTCTTCACTAAAATAATTCTTAAAATTGTACAGTACAAATTTTCAGAAAATGACATTCAACTTATTTCTGTTCACAATATTTTTAAAACTTTGAATTGAAACATAATACATATAAAGAAAAATGTACTTATTATAAACATCTTGTGCAGAATGTTCACAACTAAATATATCTCTGCAGTTAACACTCAGAATAAGGTATGTATTGTTAATGATATAATAGAATCTCCCCTCCTAGGCTCTATTGCACTATCACTGCCTTCTAAAACACAGTTTGAACTATTCTGTACATTACATAATTAGAGTCAAATTGTATATATTCTTGCTGACTTCTCTTGCTTAATATTGTCTGTGGGGTCCATCTATGCTGTTGGGCATTTAGCTACTTCCATTGGAACTATTAGAAAAAGGCCCATTCTAAATATTTTAGTATGTGCCTATTGGTAAGCACATATATAAATTTTGGTTGGATATAACATAAAGAGAGAAATTGCTGGATCATATGAGTTGTTTGAGTAAATACTTCCAAAGTGATTGCACTAATTTGTAATCTTACCAATAGGGCATGAGAGTTCTGATTTGGGCACAGTGGTTCACACCACATATGTAATCCCAGTGATTTGGGATGCTAAGGCAGGAGGATTGGAAGCTCAAGCCAGCCTGAGCAATTTAGCAAGATCCTGTCTCAAAACAAAACAAAACAAAATTAAAATGGCTGGGGTTCAATCTCCAGTATCAATAAGTAAATAAATAAACAAAGTTCTAGTTGCTCCACATTCATTATTTTTGGTACTGGGGATTGAACTCAGGGTCACTGGCCCACTGAGCCACATCCCCAGCCCTATTCTGTATTTATTTAAAGACAGCATCTCACTGAGTTGTTTAGAACCTCGACATTGCTCCCCTGTCTCAGCCTCCAGAACTGCTGGGATTACAGGCATGCACCACCACACCCAGGTTGCTCCACCCTCTTATCAACACTTATTTTCCAATTTTTAAACTTTAGGTGTTCTAGTGGATATATGGTAATAACTCTAAATTTTTTAATAATTATTTTATTTGTTTTAATTAATTACACATGACAGTACAATGATCTTGACATATCATACATTTGAATCAGATGGGATATAATTTCTCATTTTTCTGAGTGTACAGGTTTCAGAATCACATTGGTCATGCAGTCACGTATATACACACAGCAATAATAATGTCTATTTTATTCTGCTTTCTTTCCTTTCCTCCCTTCCCCTCCCCTCCCTTCCCATCACTTCTCTATACCCAATCAATAACTCTAAATTTTTATTTGCACATCTCTGACAAATGTATTTTGACTATTGGTTCTTTGTCCATCATATTTTGTAAAGAATCAGTTCAAAGTCTTTTGTACAGTGACAGTATTTTTATGACATTAAATCAGGGAGAGATTATATTATTTAAAATCAAAATTGTATTTTCAAGCAGAAGGTCAAATATCCCTTTATTTTATGCATACCTTCAAGGAGAACAGCATCTGATACTGTTGAATGTTTTTGCTTCTTTGAATTTATAGCAATTTGCATGTGCTGAGGGAAGGATTGAAGTTATGATTTTAGTAGCAGTAACTTGTTGGAATTTCTCTTAATATATTCCTATGGACTTCGCTTTATCTCTCAAGTTAATTTGGATGAGAGAATTATAGAACTGCCTTACTTTCTCTTTCCTATCCATAAAATGATGTGATGATGTATCTATAATTAAAGAAGTTGTCTTATTAGAATTGACTGTTCATTTGACAAATTTGACTCTATTTTGGACAATTTTTAAATCCACCTGCTGATCTTTGGGTATGTGAAATTAATATGTTTGCTCCTACTATTGGTTTGATGTCATGTCTGACCAAATGCATGAATTATTTAACTTTTCTTTATTTTTTGTACTGGGGATTGAACTCAGGGTCACTGGCCCACTTAGCCACATCCCCAGCCCTATATTGTAATAAGTTCAGCAGATAAGATTTCCATTATTTTCATTCTAGAGATGAGAAAATGGAAAGTTATAAAAGTTATAAATGTATATCAAATCACTGAGATAAATATAACTATAGACATAATTCAAAGAGAGTTTTGATGCCAAAATAGATGCTTCCTAACTACTTCTAGTTGTCCTTTGTAACTTACATGATGAGTAACTCTTCAGGCCCATGAAACCAAAACACACATGTGATTTTTTTTTTTTTTTTTTTTTTTTTTTGGTGGGGGGCATCACTAAGTCAACTTCGATCTCCACTTTGCTATACCTGATGACATTTTCTTCGCTTTCATCTTCCTTTCTATCAGAATTCAAGATTAATGGCCTCTTTCACATCTTTAAAACTCTACTTTCTTTGGCTTCCTTTCTCTTCCTAGTGATTATGCATGTTCCCTCTGTAGGTATATCCTCCTCTTCAGACATCCCTAAGCCAGATGCCCTCCTTATGGGCTCTCAACTCTTCAAGCACTTTCACTCTAGTCGTTTCAATGCGTTTTTCTGGGAGACACATGATAATCATTCTGTGGTCAATATTTTCTTTATCTCTTTAGCTTTTGTTTGTTAAATTGCTCTAATGGGACTGTCCTTGGCTGTTTACACTCTACATTCTTTTCTGAAAGCCCTTTTCAAATTTTATGTTACTTTACTCCTTGCTAGAGTTCATAACTCTCATTTTTTAAGTGACTCACTCTAAATGGTTTTGGCACCTTAGATTCAGCCATAGAAATTATTATAGTTCAGCCTAAGTATGATTTTTTTTACATTGGTTTGATTTATGATAAGCATTTGTTTCACTCTTGTCAAAGACTTCATTTGTTTTAAATAAAATAATATTCTCAGCCAGAAGGCAAAAACTATATTTGGCGAATGAAAAGATTTCTTGTGCTTGTTTGCATTGGCAGAACATATGTTTCTTATATACCTTGGATATATTTTTAAGATGGGCTCTCTTATTTGATTTTACCACGACCAGAGAGGCAGAAGCAAAGAATCAACATGAGCTAGAATTGATTTAAATTATTAATTATCCAAAGAGATGACTTCCAAGATGAAGCAGTAGCTGTGAATTTCTTCGATGAATAAGGAAATAGCAGAAAGGGTTTTATGTGCTGAACTCACTTTGAAGCTTCAGTTGCTACATCTTTGCATCTCATTAGAGCATCTCATTAGGGATTAAATTGTTTGGTTTTTATCCTTTGATTCAGCACAAAGAGTGCCTGAAAATAGCTTTGAACTCATCAAGGACAGTCTGTATTAGAATGTGTAGGACATGCAGAAAGACTCCCTGAATCTACCAGAGCTTTACCAAGAGGTGCAGAGATGTAAAGTGAGGAACATTTCAGGAGAAAAGAAAAAAAAAAAAGATAAATATGTGTTGAGGTGTTTTGTGTTCTGAGGATGTTACTGGAAATGCTTTCCAACTTCTGAAACACTTCCAGGAATATAGGAAGAAGGATGGTTGTTTTATCTCAGCCAGGGTGAGCAACTGAATCACATCTGGCATTACATCTTGAGGCTAATGTGTGGTTCCTGGAGATGACTCTACACAGATTAAGGATGGTTGGATGAGGATATATTCCTTCTGAATACTGATGACTTCTACTTCATTGCTGCTCCCCTGCATTTCTTTCCATGTCACTTGTTCCAGATGCCTTGCTCATTATGTGAGTCATGCTCTCTACCAGTTTCTCTGCACTGCTCACAACTCAGCAAGACCAGCCTCTACCTGGTACCTTTCTTCTTCCCCATGGTTAATAACGGTTGTGCCTAATGCTCCTTCATAGGACCTAACTGGTTTAGCAACTGTCCCATATTTCTTTTCAATTGAATTAGAGTATCAGTGCTTTTTTGTTAATTAAAACACATTGGGGTGGGTTCAATAGTCCTCTGTTTTATATTTGTAATCTCTGTGCCATGGATGCAGCACACTGGACAAAGTTTTCAGTGTGACATCTGGTTAAATCTTAAAGACAGAAAGAACTTACCTTTTCCCATACCTTTCAAGAACAGATAGAGCATGATGACAGAACCATCAGTCCCCTTTCTAGGACAACATGCAAGACATCTGCTGATAGAATTAAGTGCTCTCGTATGTGAGGAACTGAAGATAACTAATTCTTTGTGTTCCTGGGTGTTATTAAACCTGTGTTAGGTCCCGCTGTACTTTCTGGCTACTATAGATTCCAGCCAGCTGGTCCATTGCCCTTGTTATTACTCATGAGTTACATGAAACCACTAGAAGCCAGTTGGTATGTTAGTGGAAAGCATCAGAAATCATAAGTCAGATATACATGAAGTATATTCAGTAAATAGAGACTGAGCAGTGCTGTCACACATCAAGTTTTTTTACTGAAATGTTTTTTTTTGTCATTTTATTATATGCTATACAGTGATAATTACTTCCTGTTCATTAACGTTATTTGGTTTCGTGATTACTGCTTTTGACAACAAGTTAATAAACTTACAGTTGTGGAACATGCCTTCTGAGAGTTTACATCCTCAGTGAAACAGACGCTTGTAAACTAATACAAAATGTAAGCACACTAACAGAATAGGTACGTAATTAAATGAAATCTGTTAAGAAGCAGGAAATCAAACATACTTGGAAGGAGGAAGTGTATCAGGAGAAATTCTTTTAGACGGGAGAAAGTTGGGGAAAGGAACGCTCTTCTCAACAAGTGCTCTTTAAGCTAGTACTCGTGGTGGGAAATGCTTGGAGAGAAGCAGTACCTCTGACTGCCACTCCTGATGGCTCTTCAGACTGCAGTTCAACTCCTTCATGTATCCAGGTGCACATACTGTCACTGTGTTTGGGGACATCCTTCTCTGTCCAAATAGTACTGCTTTGGCCTAAAGTAGAGAAGGCAGGTTTCTATTACTTCTGGGTGAAGAGTCTTAACTAACATATATTTGAAAATTGAATTGATACTAAGATAAATCATTACATGATAGTAAGCATAAAACTAAATTTTTGAGGACTATTATCTTGCACTTAACCCTCTACCAGTAAGCATACTGATAAATTTATAATATATTCAATAGAACTATATTTTGAAAAGCCTTCTTTCCTCAAATATAGATCATCTGAAATCTTTGCTTCGTACTCAACCCTAGATTCATAGAATTTTTGTGGTTAGAAAAGAATTGAAGGTAATTGTATGAATTTAAAGATAAGGAAACAGAATAAAGAAAAAGAATGGTGCAGGGGTAACATAAGACTGTAGAGTTAATTCAGTATTAGCAGTATAGAGTATGAAGCAAGACCTCCATTTTAATGCTTTCTTGAAGATACTAGTCAAGGCATTCTCTACAAGCTCGTAGGCATGCCTAAAGGTACTTATGACTCTAACCTTATCCCAGGTTGTAGAGACAAGGACAACACATCAGCCAATGAAAGCCTACTGTAACAGGCTTAATATGTTGAGGGAAAATGTGAATATTACTATAAGATATAGGCTGATTCCTCACAACACTGCCAGAACTAATAATATTATCTTGACTTTGATTTTCCCTTTATAAATTAGCACCTCTAGTTAAACCTAAGTCAGATCATGTAAACTTAAGAATGCCGGCGCTTATTATCTAGACCAACTTTAAAGTTGAGCCAAGTGGCAGTGTTCTCATGGATACCTCATTGTACCTAAAAGACAGCACTGATGCCCCTGGGCCAAAATGACGGCATCTATTGATTACATCATTCATTGGCAGCAGCAGAAGGACACAGAGATCACAGCATCGATGCCCACTGCCAATGTCTCCCTGGACCAACAAATCACTGGTCTTTTTGAGCCTCTTTTTAAGATACAATGTATTAATTCCATATAAAAATAATTAAGTATTAAGATTTAATATTGAATCATTACTGTGGGGGAAAAATTGCCCATATGCCAGTTTGAGAATATTTAGTAGAATTCATCAAAATAACATATAAAAATATATTGATTGAGAAAAGAAAGCCTATTTAAACAAGAACAGAATTAATTTGAACATGGTATTGTACATAATAGATAAAAATTTCTCGATGAGGAATTTGTTTTTGAATCCCTAAACCCTGACTCTACTGGGGATACATTTCTCAACTAGTAAATTTCTTAGTAGACACGTAAATCAAGGCAATTGAGGCCAAAATCTTGTAAGTTAAAAAAAAAATCAGTTTTTTTCAGTGTATAAAACAATATCTCAGCATAGTTTGGATTAAATCCTTCACTTTAGCAGAATTTAAATAGTGTCTCCAGATCGGTGCTTTCTACATTGAGGGGTTCACTCCCTAATCCCAGAACTTCCCAATGATTGAACATACCATTCTTCTTGCTTACTTGACATTGATTGTGTGCTCTCTACCAAATTTAACGACTGTTTCTTCTTACAGGTTGAGGAAGAATGTGTGTGTGTGTGTTTATATATAAAATCCTAACAAATCACAGGTAGGTAAATAGTATAATGTCTTTTATATAGACTGTGTTTAGACTTCTTAACATAAAAGAATGAATATAAATGATCTTTGAAGTTTTTCATTTTCAACTAATCATATCAGGACATCCAAAGATTAAAAAATAATGCTCCTTTTTAAGTGAATATAGGTCAAGGGTCTTGGAACTATTCATCCATTTTATAACAATGTAAAATTATTTTATTTTCTGTTAGTTATTCTAAGACTTCTTAATCATGTATAGAAATTAAAAAGATGAATGCTCTAGGTGTTTAGAGTTCCACCTTGAATAAACAGCATTTACAAAAAATAAAAATAGACAACTGTATTTTCAAATAGACAACTTTCTATAATTTGGATTTATTTTTCACTTGAAAATTAAGTTAATTGAAGGTATTTGCCAGATGGAGTACATTTATTTAAAAAAACAAATCCATAGTTTAAGTTATTTGTAAAACAACAAATATTTAGACATAATTTCCATACACTTAAAAGTATACTTTGATTATAAAATTGATGGCCATATAAACTGACTGATGATGTATAGTTTATCCTCTTTAGAAGCTATCCTTATCTGGATATTTCGTCTTCAGATAATTTAAATCAGAACAAAGATTTTGTACTCTTTGCTTGGAAATGGATTTCCTCTGTGGTGAAAAGAATACTAAGCAAAACACTTCCAAAATTTCCTTAATCCTAGTTCTTCTGTGTGCTAAACTTATTATTTTGAATAAAATAGCTTTCTGAAATTCAGCTTTTAAATCTATAAATACCTATAAAAGATAAGTTGCTATCACTTTTGTCTTATTTTTACCTACTTTCAAATGTAAACAATTCCAGCTATAATAGATTTATTTTTTTCTCACCCAACATCAGAATTTATTGAGAACTTGATATAATTTCTTTTGATATAATATCTCATTTCATTAATAATGAAAATAGGAGTATATACCAGATTCTCAGATGAACTACAAGCAGAACTATAGATAGTTCATTGACATTCAAATGTCAATTCACCTTTATTTCAATTAGCTTGATAAATAGTCATACCTTAAACATATACCACATATATCTATTACATGTCTATTGTAATGTTTTTTCCTACTAGTCTCTTGAAGAAGTCTTAACTTCTGACATGATGGAGTTTATCTGCAGTGGTATGGAACAGAGGGAAGGGGCCAGTATCTCCATAACCAGTAGGGAAAGGAGAACTTGTGTGCATGAAGGGTTGAGGGCAGAACACAGAACACACAGTGGAGTCCAGAAAAAACACAGGTCAGATGTCTAAATTATGGTATACAAAGTGTGGTGCTCTTGATGATTTTCCAATATGATCAGTTCCCATGTTTGGGCAAAGAGTTTACCTGGAAGAAACATAAACCATAAGCAGGTGTGCTATGGTACTGGGATAGGAAGGATGAGACTAGAGTGGCCAGATGAAGGAGTGGAGTCATATCATCTCTATGCACACACATGATAATCACCTGTAGAGCTAGATGAACAATACTGTATGACTGTGGATGTTTAGACTGGGGCTCAACATGTTTATTTGAAAAGCCAGAGAAATTATACACCTGGTTTCTGGTGAGAACCATTAGTCTGGGATAACAGCATTTGTGATAGAAGTCAGAGTCAGACTTGAGAAGAAAGGCAGAGATCTAAAATGCAGGAGGTAAATGATACAATTGCAGTGCAGTGTAAGATATTTCAAGGTGAACATTTCAGAGCAATTATGACATACATTTTTTTTTAAAAATGAAGCAATAATGAGTTCATTTATTCTTTTTTGGATGCATATCATATATCACAGCAATGAGTCTACCAATCTGCAGGTTTAGGTCTAGCTGAGGCACAAGGACAGAGATGACACTTATTTTAGTCAGTGTTTTCACTGCTGTGACCAAAGGATCTGAGAAGAAAAATTAGAAGAGGAAAAGTTTATTTTGGGGCTCACAGTTTCAGGGGTCATACTCTGTAGACAACTGGTTCCATTCCTCAGGGCTCAAGGTAAGGCAGGACATCATGGTGGAAGAGTGTGGTAGTGAGAAGTTTCTAAGGACATGGAACCAGGAAGCAGAGAGAGAGACAGAGAGAGAGAGAGAGTGCACTCCTCTCAACAAAGACAAAATATATACCCCAAAGGCAAGCCCCTAGGGACCCACCTCCTCTAACCACATCTTACCTGCCCTTGGTTACCATCCAGTTAATCCCCATCAGTGGATTAACACACTGATTATGTTAAGGCTCTCATAACCCAATCATTTTACCTCCAAAACCTTTTGCATTGACTCACATGTGATCTTCTGGGGGACACTTCATACCTAAATCATAATAATACTGAAAGGGATTTGCAGAAATGCAGACGTTAGCAATAGGCAATTTTTAATGACCATCTCTCAACATTTCAGATAGGCAGTTAGCTTCAGGGATGTTTATCTTTACAGCGGTTTTTAAGCTCCAACTCTAATTTCCTAGCACAGAATAGAGGTCAAACCTTAACTGACAGAAAAATAATTTACTTTTAAGTCTAACATTTATTTTAAAATAATTTGCTGCTTTAATATTTTTAGCACTTTTGATGTTCACCTTTGCTTATGGATACATTGTGAACAATATTTTCTCACCCATACTGAGTATTTTCATAGTATTTTGTGAAAAAAATAAATGGTACTCCTGAAATTTCATCAAGGAAGAAATGTAACAATGATCCCATAGCAGCTGCATCTAAATAAAAGCAATCTGCTAATATAAAAATATATCTCTGATGAAAATGAATTAACAACTGGTTTGTAACTACCAAAGAGAAGCAAATTCGGACCAAATAAATTTAAGTGAATTGTAAGGATGGATATTGGTAAAGTAAGAATTGATTTTATATACAGCTGAGAGATTAAATGCTCTTAAGTATCATTAATACTATCAAAGCCAAGAGGTAAAAACTGATGAAGAGCAATAGTATAAAAATGGTTATTCCAGAATTACATTAAGTTCTACCATGGAAGTGAAAAAGGCCATTAGAGGCTAGTGACTAATATCATAAAACTGTTCTGTACAAATTTGAAGTGATGAAAAAAAATCACTTCCATTTTATGGGTTAAAGGAAATCATAATGCTGAAATTTATGGGCACATTTACATTTGAATTATTGCCACTCAACAAAACTATTTCTCCCTTTAATGTTTTAAAACATATAATGTAACAGTCTTCACATACATCGATTTATGCCCAAACCACAGCAAGTAGTGCACGGAGAGCCATTTTTTTTTCACAATCTGGCCCTGATGAATTATTACTCTCAGAATCTTTTCCATAATTTCTACAGCTTCTATCTTTGAATAAAACTGTGTGTCCTCTTTTACAAATGCAGGAAGACTCTGAGTCTTAACTTCATGAAAATTAATCTCTTGGGTAGTTTAAATACTTTCTCAAGAAGCCTACCATTTCTCTAAGTATTTTTGAATTTATCTTCAATATCTGTCTTCATAACATGGAAGAAACTTTTGTTTTTAAAAGTTGGAAACTCATAATATGTTGAAAATCTACATGAATGGATTAACCGGATGGTAGCTATAGGCAGGTAGAGTGTGACCTGAGGAGGTAGATTATTGGAGGGGTGTCTTTGGGATATGTATTTTGTCCCTGTTCTGCGGTATTGTTTTTTTTTAATTTCTCTCTCTTTGCTGACTGTGTCCAAAGCTGCTTTCCTCCACCACACACCCCTATTATGATGTTCTGCCTCTTTTCAGACTAAGAGGAATGGAGTCAGTCGTTTATGGATTACAACCTCTGAAACAGTAAGCACCAAATAAATGCTTCCTCCTCTAAAATTGTTCTTGTCAGGCATTTTGGTTACAACAGTGATAAAGCTGATTAAAACAAGGAGATCTGATACTTATAAAGATTCAAAAGTTATTTAAAGCTATGTCTAGAAATAATGCCTCTGGGTAACAGGATAAAAATTTAAAATAAAAATATAATTTCTTAAGTTGCCAAATTTAGGTTTAGTATGGTAAATTTCTGAAGTCAAATAAAAATGAAGACTTTCAAAATAATTTAAGCAGTGTCATTATAATTGAACCACCATGCCAAACTGGCACTGCTAGCAAAAGAAAATAGACCATTCATTCAGATGATTCTGAATTTTATACCTGTATTTTAAAAATAACTTTTCATTGCCGGTTTTAACATCAGTAGTAATTCAAGCAATATGTAAACCAAATATAGTGTTCTACTTAAAATAATTCTGAATCCACCTTATAAATACATAATTTCACATTCTTGATGTATTTCTAAATATTGCTATATGACATATTGGCTGATTAAACATTTGGAGATTTTTCATCATAAACACATATAACTTACATTACTTACCTCAAACTTGTCTCAATTCTTGATTTAATTTCATGGTTTCTTTTCCATTAGATTTCTTTTTCTTTCTTTCTTCATTAGTATTTCTTACTACAACTTTTCTTTAATTCTCAAATTCTCATTTGAAGCACTAAGACCCTGAAAATCAGTGGCAGTTAAAATTTAAATAGACTTAAACTTAGGGTTGACTAAAAAAAAAATGTTGGAGAATTTTAGAATCCTTTATTTTGTAAAAACAACAGGACTATCCAGATTTGAAATGTTAAAGTACATTATAAAAAGAAAGAGGAATTGTGTTATAAAACAGTTGCTAGAAAAGTTTCCCTCTGTTTTTTCTCTACCCTCACAAAATGTTTTTTATACCTTGTGAGTCTTACGAAATCCTTTCTTTGAACTGATATATTGAAAACATTTATTTTAAAACAGAAGCTATACATAATAATTCAGTGCATATCTTAAAATAGAAGGAAGGAATTTTTGTGTCTTCATCACACACACACACACACACACACACACAAAATGATGCAAGTTAAAAATGAGGGACACGCTAGTTACCCTTAGCTGATCATTATCTGATGAATGTATGAATCAAAATGTCACACTGTACTTCATAAATATGTACCAATATTACATGTCAATTATAAACTAAAAATGCAAGTAATTATAAACACAATTTTTTTCATATCCATTTACTTACCAGGCTTCAATTTTATACCTCAATTTCAGAGAATAGTTCAGCATACTCAGCTAGCTAAAGGACAACATCCATACATAATGAAGAGGAAGATTTCTGAACACAGGAGCCTGTGATCCTGATAGGGTGTTTTAGTCAGATTTTTCACCACTGTGACTGGAAACTCTGACGTGAACAATTTTAAGGAGGAAAAGTTTATTTGAGGGCTCATGTTTCAGAGGGCTCAGTCCTTGACAACCAGCTTCATTCCTCCAGCTCCAAATGAGGCAGAAGAGTATGGTGGACAGAAGCAGCTCACATGATGATCTGAAAGCAGAGAGACTAAGTTCAGCTTCCCAATATATATATATATATATATATATATATATATATATATATATATATATATATATATCCCAAAGGCATGTCCCCAATGACCCACCTCTTTCAGCCACACTCTACCTGCCTTCAGTTACCATTCAATCCCTAATCAGAGGATTAATTCATGGATTGAGTTAAGGCTCTTGTAACCCAGTCATTTATCCTCAAACCTGCTTGCATTGTCTCACACAGGAGCTTTTGGGAACACCTCACAACCTACCCATAACATAGCCCTCCTCAACAAGAAATCTGGGTGAGCTGGAGAAGCACAGTATCAGGGCTCCGAGGGAGCTGATGTGTGGTTATAGCAGAAAAGACACTCAGGCATAGAGAGATACTTCTAGCACATTCATCTATTTTCCCATTTGGCCTAAGTTCTCTTCTGCTTTCTGGAAGAGTGGAGAGCTTCCTTATATACTTGGAGAGGGAATAAAGAAGCCTTTGTCTCTTCTTTAGGCAAGAAGAATACTTTCATATTGAGGGCCAGATGGGGAAACATAAGTGATTACAACATTTCTTTCAAAATTTGTGATTTTCACCAGCTTTATGTCAAGAATGAAACCCAACAAATTACACTGTAACATCAAGAACATTTTTATTTGCATAGCAGCTGTTTGTTCACATAAAGAACTCTCAGGACATTGCATTTTTAAAACCCTACCACATAATTCAAAGAGAATGTGCTTAGTTCATTAGTTAATTTACTCTTCTGGACTGATTTGACTCTATTCTCACCTCAGTACCACCCTTCACTTGCCCATAAAACAGGTCAAGTGGGTCAGGCCATCAGACTTATTTTACCCCTCTGTATTTTACCTGTCTCTTTATTTGCTAAATTAAAAAATAAAATATCAATGTTGAGTATTGATGATGACACTGCCAAGGAAATATAATTTATAATGAGAAACTATTTTTTATTTGAAAAAAATAATTTTACTTCTCATATCAATTTACAAGTCTCAAGAAATAATTTACTTTGTAGTTTTATTTAGCTTTGAACTTGAACAAAATTAATTTTCCCCAAATCATTATAATTGACTGGTACCATGAGTCAAATCTATAATCAGAGAGTTCAATAATTAGAAAATTGATTCATTTATTTATTGAGGACAAAGTTTATTTTCAGGGATTCATCAGAATCAAATGCAAAGGAGCATATTTCGCTTATCCTTTAGAATGTTCTTCCTTTTAAAGTTATATTTGACATAATATAAATTGTTATTATTCTTAAAGCTATTTATGTGAAACATGAGTTTTCCTAATAAAATGACAAAAAAATCAAATATTTTCTTTTTATAAAGTTGCATTTTTAAATAAATACTTGGACCATTTTTAGTAAGGATATTTGGTAATATTGAATCAGTTGCTATTTTTAAGCCTTTTTACCGGCCTCTTTTCTGCCTCTGGCTTGGTTTATTTCATGATCTACATGGAATAAAAAGAATGAAATTAATATATTATAGATGGACTTGGTGGTATATGCCTGTAATCTCAGCTACTCAGGAGGATGAGGCAAGAGAATCCCAAGTTTGAGACCAGCCTGGGCAACTTAGCAAGAACTTAAAACAAAATAAAAATATTTAGGAAAAAGGCTGGGGATGTAGTTCAGTGGTAGAGTGTTTTCCTGGCATGCATAAGGTTCTAGTAAAAAAAAATAATAAAATTATTTGTATATTTATTAACAAAATAATTTAAATAAAATTGTGTTTTAGAGACAAAATGCAATGTGTAAAACAAGTAAAAACATATAATCCAATTAAAATCTGAGTGTTTTATCCTTGTCCTTGATGTAGGCTTCAAAGAATTCCTGACCTTCCCAAGATTTTTGAACATTACAGTCTGAACCTTGATAATGTAATGAATTGATCTCATGATTTTTTTTTTCATTCTAAAATATACATAGTACTGGATCTAATTCAAACATTTTAGTCATACACTTTTAAAACTTGGATTAATAGGTCATTCACTATGACTACACTGAGATATATTTATGAATATGATTATTCATTAATGTCTTTATTCATGAGATAGACCCTGTTATTCCCTTACTATGATATATATTTTCCTGTTTCCAAAAAGTTGGGAAGCTCCATCAATTATCATTAAAATAGAGAGCTGAGCATGGATTTTTATGCTCATTTTTTAGAATGTTCTCTCTGATATGTGGATGCCAACCCACAAGAAGGGAGGGTGAGGAGAGGAAGAATAGTAGTCCATTAGATTAGACAAGGAGGAATGAAAGGAAGGGAGGTAGGAATGGGAAATACTAGGGCTGATATACCAAAAGCTTGTTCCACCAATCTCCAATTACATAGAGCCTCTCAATGACAATTTATATTCTTAGGTTTCTTTATTGCAAAATCATCCAGACACATAGAAAGATTTTAAAATTCTTCCTTTACCACTTCCATAGAACTACCTCTATTCATCCTCTTACTTGCTATTATTGCTTTATTTTACATTTTGATCCCTTCCAAAATAATCAGCTCAGTGGAACAAGTATTTGTATCTACTGGGTGAGATCCTCTGATACATGCTGTTAATAATATTTAGATGATTAAATAAGACATCATCCTTTAAGTCAATGAGTCACATTTTGCTTCTCAGGTAGTTATGGATTATATTATTGAATCACTTTCAAAAAATGATTGATTATAATTGTGTAAAAATACTTTTAGGGGTTACTGGATTATATTTTTAAGCAAATACTCAAGTTTCCCTTTCTCTGAGATATAGTTTAAATCTGGAATGTCTCTCAAGGCTCATGTATTAAAGAATTGTTGGTGAGGATTTGAAGAAAAAGGTTCATTCATACATTGCTGTGGGTCTGCAAATTGGTATAACCACTATGGAAAACAGTATGAAGATTCTTCAGAAAATTTGGAATGGAACCACCTTTTGACCCAGCTATTTCACTCCTTGTTTTATACCCAAAGGACTTAAAATCAGCATGCTAAATCGATGTAGGCACATCAATGTGTATTGCAGCACCATTCACAATAGCCAAGCTATATAACCAACCTAGGTGCTCTTCAACAGATGAATGGATAAACAAATGTGGTATGTATACAAAATAGAATATTACTCAGCCATAAAGAAGAATGAAATTATGGCATTTTCCAGTAAATGGATATAACTGGAGAATATCATGCTAAGTGAAATAAATTAATCCCCCAAATCCAAAGGCTGAATGTTCTTTCTGATATTGGATGCTAACCCACAAGAAGGGAAGGTGAGGAGAGGAAGAATAGTAGTTCATTAGACAAAGAGAATTGAAAAAAAAAGGGAGGGAGGAATAGGAAATATAGTATAATAAATCAGACATAACTTTCCTATGTTCATATATGAATACATGATCTGTGTAATTCCACATCATGTACAACCACAAAAAGAATGGGATTCTAATTAGAATAAGTTATACTCAATATATGTATAATAGGTAAAATTATATTCTACTTTCATATATATTTAAAAAGAACAACAAAAGACTTGGTCTCCAGTCCATGATGTTACTGGAATGAAGTAGAAAGTTTTAAGGTCTTTGGGGCATGCCCTTGAGGGAAAGGGAGGAACAACTACAGCCCTTTCTTTTTTTTTTCTCTCTCTCTCTCTTTTGCTTCTTGGCTCACCCTGGGGTGAATGGTTCTGTTCCACTGTTGGCTCCCCACCATGTTGTATTGCCTCAACAAAGGCCCAAAAGCAATGAGGCCAACCAACCATGGACTGAAACCTCAGACTGTGAGACAAAATAAGCCTATTCTCTTTATAAGTTGGTTATCTCTAGTATTTGTCCTAATGGCACAAAACTGACTAATCTACCTCCATTGGTCAGAAGTATATTACTTAGGTTGATGTTGGTAAGAAAACTTGTGTCAGTTAATGCAAAATGAGTAGAGCTCCAAGGTGACTTTAGAAAACATTGAATGTTTCTATCAGCCCTCTTTGATTCTCTCCTCTAACATAATGGTATTACTTCATAAAGAGGGAGTGCTACTTCTGCCCAGGAACTAGCAAGAAAAAAAACTCTTAAAATAGGTCCAGTCCATGCCTGGAGCTACAGCCATTGCTCCATGACTGTTAATATGAAATGTAACAATCTAGGTGAGGTGTTGCATACTTACAGTCTTAGCTACTCAGGAGACTAATCCAGGAGGATCATAAGCTCAAGGCCAATCTTGTAAATGAGTAAGAATCTGTCTAAAAAACAAACAAGGAGTAGGGATATAGCTCAGTTTTAGAGAAACCCTAGGTTTAATCTTTAGTACTGCAAAAATGGGAAAAAAAAAGCAACATTACAACAAGTAAATATTTGTTGCTAGAAGTCACTAAAATTAGAAAATTATTAGCAGAACCTGAAAAAAAAATTCAGAGAACACTTGAATAAGTCCTTTGAGTCCTTTACATTTTTGAATTATTGTCAGGAAATACTGTGGTCTACATAGCTACGTGTAAGAAGTGCCTATTGAAATTAACCATTATGGAAAACAGTGTCAAGTTTCCTCAAAAAAAATTAAAAATAGAACAAACATCTGATCCATCCATCCCCTTATTGGATACAGATTTGAAGGAAATGGAATCAACATGCCAAAGAGACATCTATACTCTTATCTTCATTGCAGCACTATCACAATAGCCATGAAATGGAAACAACTTAAGTGTCCATCAACTGATGGATAAAGAAAAGGTGGTACATGTATACAATGGAACACTATTCAGCTTTAAAAATAATGGAATAGTGTCATTTGTAACAATGTGGGTGGAATTCCAGATCATTTTGTTGACAATAAGGGAGGAATTGCAGATTATTATGTTAAATGAAATAAGTCAGACACAAAAGATAAGTATCATATGATCTCATTTGTATGTAGCATCTAAAACCACTCATCTCATAGAAGTTGAAAAAAGATGGTATTTACCAGAGGCTTGGAAAGTAGGTAGTGGAACAGTTGGAGAGAAGCTGACAAAGGGTACTAAATTATAGTTATATAAGAGCAAGAAGCTCTGCTGTGCTATTATACAATTGGTTGACTATAGGTAACAATAATATGTATTTCAAAAAAAGATCTGAATGTTTACTATAAAGAAATAATGAATGCCAGAGGAGACTGTGTTTAATCTTCTTTAAATACTACATAATGTACACAAGTATTAAAACATCACAAAGTGCTCCACAAATATTCATAATTTGTATGTTTTTATTTATCAGTTAAAAATAAATTTTTAAAATTAAAAATTAACTTCATAAGTTAATTGAGGACTCTGTCATTTCAATGATTGACATGATAACCCAGCACTACCTCTAATCCCAAAGTGAAATGATATTATTCTTCACATCTGTCACTCTAATATTTTTTTGAACTTTTAAAGTCACCAGATCATAGGCTTTGCACGAAAGCAATAAGAACATTAATAGTTCACTGAAAAAGTGAGATTAAAGAATGAAGTAGGTCATCTGAAACTGGATTTATCTATAACTGGGTCACTTCAATTGTTAGAATATACTACAGAAGTAATTTTTAACATTTAAAAAGTATGTTTTATTAATATGTTATTATTCAGAACAGTTTTGAACTTACAAAAAAATTGAGCATATGGTCGAGTGCCCATGCACATCCCTGTGCACATTTTCCTTTATTATTAATATCTTCCATTAATAAGGTTCTTTTCTCATATTTTACCAATGAATACCGATGCATATTTATTCACCAAAGTTCATATTTTATTGATATTTTCCTTTATTTTATTTATTTTACCAAGTGATCTTTTTCTCTTCCAGGAATGTATCCGGACATTGCATTACATTTAGTAGGCATATGCTGGTTTGGATGTGAGATTGATTTGGATATGAGATATTCCTGCAAAGTTCCTATGTTAATTCAGGAATGTTTAGAAGTAAAATGATTAGATTGTGAGAGCCATAACCTAATCATTCCATCCTAGTTTGAACAGACTAACTTGGTGGTAACTGCAGGCTGCCTGAGTGTAGCTGGAAAAGGTGAGTCACTGTAGGTGTATCCCGGAAGCGTTTATCTTTCTTTTGACCTCTTCCCCTTTCTCTCTCTGGTATCTGCTGCCATGGACAGAGCAGTGCTCCTCTGCTATACCCTTCAACCACGATATTCTGCATCCTCTTGTACCTGGAACAATGGCGTTGTCCCACCATGGACTGAAAAATGTTAATTTTCTCCTTTGGGTGAGTATTTCAGCCACTGCATTGAAAACCTAAGAGACACAGCATAACAGCCTCTTCTTAGCTGTGACACTTTTGTTAACTTGTTTGTTTTAAATAAGCTCTGATATATTTGTAAATTAAGTATAATAGTTAACTACGCTTTTATAATGCTTACTTAAATTTGTCTGATATTTTTCTCTTGGTTATATTGGGGTTACTGGATTTCTGGAAGAAAATCTTATATAAACTGACATTCTTATCAAATCATTTCAAGGGTTTACCTCAAAATGATTTGTGATCATTGATGTTGACATTGATTACATGATTGAAGTAGATAGAATATGCTGTATTTTTGAACCATAAAGTTAACCTTTTTTCCATTTCTGTATTGTGCTCTTCAGAAGGAATCACTATGCAGAGCCCACTCTTAAGGAATAGGGATTTACATTCCATCTTTTTATGTATTTTTTCTATATATCTTGTTATTCTTCTACATTAGCTATTTGTCTTTTTTCTCCTTTTTTTAAAATTTTATAATTTATGTACATCAGTCTGTAGACTCAGTGGTATTTCTTTTACATTTTGAGACACAATACAATGCTCCTTTACTAAATTTTCTTGCTTAAATGTTTCTAGCTTTAGCCATTGGGAGCTCTTTCATTTGGCTTGTGTCCCTTTGATATTTCTCATTATGATCTATGTAGGTATTTTTATTTTGGTTTGTTTGTTTGATTTTTTTTTTTACTCTTTGGCATTGTGAGATGCCAATTATTGCTTCTGTGCAGTTAATTTCACCTTTAATCTTAACAGTTTCAATTTTACTCCAACTTTCTTAAATTAACACCTCCCTCCTTCAGTGAGACAGGTTTACACATTTGTAATATTGTCAGATTTTCTGCCAGTCTGCATTCTTTGATAGAATCTTTTAACCTCCTAATATGAATCTTAGGTATGACTACTTTGTGGTTTACTTTTAAGGTTAGAAAGTTCTCTGGGTTTTGAAAAATGTACAAAGTCATGTATCTCGACCATACACTAGAGAATAATGGTTCTTGTGCCCTAAAAAGTCCACTATGTGGTTTTACTTACATACCCCATTCACTTCTCCAAACCCCTAAAAATCAATGGTCTATGATTCATTTTAATTTTTTAAAGGGTGTACTATTCATATCTAGATTTGCTGCTTTTTTTACATATTGATGTTCAAATTTTCTAGCACATTTGTTAAAAAGGATGTTTTTTCTCCACTAAATACCCTTTGTTCCTTTGTCAAAGTTTTATGTTGGAAGATGGCGGCGAAGGGAGTGCATTACCCCCGTGTACCGCGTCACTGTGCGGGAGAATGACGAGTTAGAATGGCTAAAAGCTATCTTGTTAGGAATTTCCAGCAAAATTGGGGTGCTCCAAAACCTAAAGGAAGGATTTCCATCGCACGAGGATCAGCTACGAAGGCTCAAACGCGAGAGATTTGCCCGCACGGAGGGTCACGCTGCTTATTCAGCAAATCGCCCCGCGGCTAGAGTATGCGGCGCGCGCTGGGAAACGAGGAGATAGCAATGCAAAGATACAGCGCTGCAGTTTCCGCAGGCTTCTGCCAGCTGTGCAATCACCGTACTCAGTGCTGAATTCTGGGTTTGAGAAGGGGGAAGGAAGCGGTCCAATTCGGTTCTCCACACCGGTCAGACCACAGAGGAAGCCAGCGGCCACCATCTTGGAGAGCTGACGTCACCATCCCTGTTTTCGACTGCTCGCAGCTCATTCAGCCATAGAACAGGTAATTTCAGGCTGCCATTCGCCTGCAGCGTGCAGACAAATTACTCAGGCTCAATGCTAAATAACCCGCGGAAACTGCTTCTTGGAGCCTGCTGCTCCTATCAGAACATACACCGAGCACGGAGCGGGCTGAATTCCGGCTCCTGGAACTGCTCTGGACCAGGGATAAAGAACCCGCGGAAACTGCTTCTCGGTCCGGGTCTGGCTGAATACTGTGGAGGTAAATACCAACCGAGCCTTCATAGGCAGTGGCAACAGGACTGAGACGGGGCTTGTGAGGGCCGGTGAGGACTCACCCGTTGCTTTGGTCAACCGGCAAAGGGAACGAAATGCTGCCATTCGCATGGGATACCAACATGGCAGAGATCTGATGTCATCAGAAAGCGGCGGAGGAGAGAACTTCATCAATACCAGCGGCGACAGAAACAGTTCGTCTCCTGGTAAAGAAAGTGAGTCATAAACACCCGAGTCTCTCTCACTTTGTCATCAAGCCAGAGGGGCAGAGCAGAGCCGCCACCCGCGCCCGCAAGGTAGGCAGACCTGCGACAGACTGTTGGATCAGGCCCAGCGGCCTGCCAGCGTGGTACACACGTCACCCCAACTGGAGTAGGGGCAGAGCAGAGCCTTCGCCCACGCCCGGATCAGGCTCAGCGGCCCACCGGTGTGGTAGTCACGTAACCCCAATTGGAGTAGGGGCAGAGGAGAGCCGCCACCCGCGCCCACAAGGTAGGCAGACCTGCGACCGACCAGAAGAACAGGCCCAGGGGTCCACGGGCGTGGTAGGAGTGGCAGGGCAGAGCCGCCGCCCACGCCTGCAAGGTAGGCAGACCTGCGACAGACCGTCGGATCAGGCCCAGCGGCCTGCCAGTGTGGTACACACGTCACCCCAACTGGAGTAGGGGCAGAGCAGAGCCTTCACCCGCGCCCGGATCAGGCCCAGCGGCCTGCCGGCGTGGTAGTCACAACACCCCAATTGGAGTAGGGGCAGAGCAGAGCCGCCGCCCGTGCCCGCAAGGTAGGCAGACCTGCGACCGACCGGTGGAACAGGCCCAGCGGCCGGCCGGGGTGGTAGGCATGTCACCCCAATTGGAGTAGGAGCAGAGCAGAGCCTTCGCCCGCTCCCGGAACAGGCCCAGCAGTCCGCGGGTGTGGTAGACAAGTCACACCAATTGGAGGAGGGGCAGAGCAGAGCCGGCGCCCGCGCCTGCAAGGTAGGCAGACCTACAACCGACCGGCGGATCAGGCCCGGTGCCCTGCCAGCGTGGTACACATGTCACCCCAATTGGAGTAGGGGCAGAGCAGAGCTTTCGCCCGCGCCCAGGACAGGCCCAGTGGCCCGCCGGCGCGGTAGTCACATCACCCCAATTGGAGTAAGGGCAGAGCAAAGCCGCCGCCCGCACCTGCAAGGTAGGCAGACCTGCGACCAACCGGCAAAACAGGCCCAGGGGTCCGCGGGCGTGGAAGACATGTCACACCAATTGGAGGAGGGGCAGAGCAGAGCCGCCGCCCGCGCCTGCAAGGTAGGCAGACCACCGCCCGACCCTGCAAGGGAGACTTTTCAACTATACAAGAGCAATATAAATATATAGGGGGGAAAATTTTCAAAAACACAACAGTTTCACCAAGCAGAAAGAAACGCAAGCAGTATGAAAAGACAAGGAAAGAAAGGACCACAAGCAATGCAGGTCAACTCAACTTTAGAAGAGGTAACAGCTGCAGCAGATGGAATGTCAGATAAACAATTCAGGATATACATGCTTTAGATGATCTGGAGTCTCAAGGAAGACATTAGACAGCAAAATCAGACAATGAAAGATCACTTCGACAATGAATTACACAAACAAATCCAGGCAGCAAAAGATCAACTATACAGGGAGATAGAGGTTATAAAAAACAAACAAACAGAAATCCTAGAAATGCAGGAAGCAATAAACCAACTTAAAAACTCAATTGAGAATACTACCAGAAGAGTAGAACACTTAGAAGATAGAACAACAGACAATGAAGACAAAGTATTTCAACTTGAAAAGAACATAGAGAGCTCAGAAAGACTGATAAGAAACCATGAGCAGAACATCCAAGAAATATGGGATAACATAAAGAGACCAAACTTAAGAGTCATTTGGATACAGGAAGGTATAGAACTCCAAACCAAAGGAATGAGCAATCCATTCAATGAAATAATACGAGAAAACTTCCCAGACTTGAAGAATGAGACAGAATCCCAAATCCTAGAAGCCTACAGGACGCCGAATGTGCAAAATCATAAGAGATCCACACCTAGACACATTATAATGAAGATGCCCAACATACAGAATAAGGAGAGAATTTTAAAAGCTACAAGAGAAAGGAAGCAGATTACATTTAGGGGTAAGCCAATCAGGATAACAGCTGATCTTTCAACACAGACTCTGAAAGCTAGAAGATCCTGGAATAACATATTTGAAACACTGAAAAAAAAATGGGTTCCAACCAAGAATTGTGTATCAGTGAAATTAAGCTTCAGGATGGAAGATGAAATTAAAACCTTCCACGATAAACAAAAGTTAAAAGAATTTGCAGCTAGAAAACCATCTCTTCAAAACATCCTCGGCAAAACATTACAGGAAGAGGAAATGGAAAATAACAATGAAAACCAACAGTGGGAGGTAGGAAAGTAAATGGGGGGGGGGATAATCAAAGAGGAAAACAAACCATGTTTAGTAACATAAATAAACAAATATGGCTGGAAGAACAACCCATATCTCAATAATGACCCTAAATGTTAATGGCTTAAACTCACCAATTAAAAGACACAGGCTAGTAGAATGGATCACAAAACAAGACCCAACAATATGCTGCCTACAGGAGACGCATTTGATAGGAAAAGACATACATAGGCTGAAGGTGAAAGGTTGGGAAAAATCATATCACTCATATGGACTTCGGAAACAAGCAGGAGTGTCCATTCTCATATCAAATAAAATAGATTTCAAGCCAAAGTTAATCAAAAGGGATAAAGAAGGACACTACATACTGCTCAAGGGAACCATACACCAACAAGACATAACAATCATAAATATATATGCCCCAAACAATGGTGCAGCTATGTTCATCAAACAAACTCTTCTCAAGTTCAAGAGTCTAATAGACCACCATACAATAATCATGGGAGACTTCAACACACCTCTCGCCACTGGACAGATCTTCCAAACAAAAGTTGAATAAGGAAACTATAGAACTCAATAACACAATTAATAACCTAGACTTAATTGACATATATAGAATATACCACCCAACATCAAGCAGTTACACTTTTTTCTCAGCAGAACATGGATCCCTCTCAAAAATAGATCATATATAATGTCACAGGACAACTCTTAGACAATATAAAGGAGTAGAGATAATACCATGCATCTTATCTGATCATAATGGAATGAAACTGAAAATTAACGATAAAAGAAGGAAGGAAAAATCATGCATCACTTGGAGAATGAACAATAGGTTACTGAATGATCAATGGGTTATAGAAGACACCAAGGAGGAAATTAAAAAATTCTTAGAGATAAACGAAAACACAGACACAACATATCGGAATCTATGGGACACATTGAAAGCAGTTCTAAGAGGAAAATTCATTGCTTGGAGTTCATTCCATAAAAAAAGAAAAAACCAACAAATAAATGATCTCATACTTCATCTCAAAATCCTAGAAAAAGAAGAGCAAAACAACAGCAAAAGAAGTAGAAGGCAAGAAATAATTAAAATCAGAGCTAAAATTAATGAAATCGAAACAAAAGAAACAATTGAAAAAATTGACAAAACTAAAAGTTGGTTCTTTGAAAAAATAAACAAAATCGACAGACCCTTAGCCATGCTAGCGAAGAGAAGAAGAGAGAGAACTCAAATTACTAACATACGGGATGAAAAAGGCAGTATCACAACAGACACTTCAGAAATACAGAAGATAATCAAAAATTATTTTGAATCCTTATACTCCAATACATTAGAAGATAGTGAAGGCATAGATAAATTTCTTAAGTCATATGATCTGCCCAGATTGAGTCAGGAGGATATAGACAACCTAAACAGACCAATATCAATTGAGGAAATAGAAGAAACCATCAAAAGACTACCAACTAAGAAAAGCCCAGGACCGGATGGGTATACAGCAGAGTTTTACAAAACCTTTAAAGAGGAACTAATACCAATACTTTTCAAGCTACTTCAGGAAATAGAAAAAGAGGGAGAACTTCCAAATTCATTCTACGAGGCCAACATCACCCTGATACCTAAACCAGACAAAGACACTTCAAAGAAAGAAAACTACAGACCAATATCTCTAATGAACCTAGATGCAAAAATCCTCAATAAAATTCTGGCAAATCGGATACAAAAACATATCAAAAAAATTGTGCACCATGATCAAGTAGGATTCATCCCTGGGACGCAAGGCTGGTTCAATATACGGAAATCAATCAATGTTATTCACCACATCAATAGACTTAAAAATAAGAACCATATGATCATCTCAATAGATGCAGAAAAAGCATTCGACAAAGTACAGCATCCCTTTATGTTCAAAACTCTAGAAAAACTAGGGATAACAGGAACATATCTCAATATTTTAAAAGCAATCTATGCTAAGCCTCAGGCTAGCATCATTCTGTATGGAGAAAAATTAAAGGCATTCCCTCTAAAATCTGGAACAAGACAGGGATGCCATCTCTCACCACTTCTGTTCAACATAGTTCTCAAAACACTGGCCAGAGCAATTAGACAGACGAAAGAAATTAAAGGCATAAAAATAGGAAAAGAAGAACTTAAATTATCACTATTTGCAGGTGACATGATTCTTTACCTAGCAGACCCAAAAGGGTCTACAAAGAAACTATTAGAGCTAATAAATGAATTCAGCAAAGTGGCAGGATATAAAATCAACACGCATAAATCAAAGGCATTCCTGTATATCAGCGACAAATCCTCTGAAATGGAAATGAGGACAACCACTCCATTCACAATATCCTCAAAAAAAATAAAATACTTGGGAATCAACCTAACAAAAGAGGTGAAAGATTTATACAATGAAAACTACAGAACCCTAAAGAGAGAAATAGAAGAAGATCTTAGAAGATGTAAAAATATACCCTGTTCATGGATAGGCAGAACTAACATCATCAAAATGGCGATATTACCAAAAGTTCTCTATAGGTTTAATGCAATGCCAATCAAAATCCCAAAGGCATTTCTTGTAGAAATAGAGAAAGCAATCATGAAATTAATATGGAAAAATAAAAGACCTAGAATAGCAAAAACAGTGCTAAGCAGGAAGTGTGAATCAGGTGGTATAGCGATACCAGACTTCAAACTATACTACAGAGCAATAGTAACAAAAACAGCATGGTACTGGTACCAAAACAGGCGGGTGGACCAATGGTACAGAATAGAGGACACAGAAACCAATCCACAAAACTACAACTATCTTATATTTGATAAAGGGGCTAAAAGCATGCAATGGAAGAAGGATAGCATCTTCAACAAATGGTGCTGGGAAAACTGGAAATCCATATGCAACAAAATGAAACTGAATCCCTTTCTCTCGCCATGCACAAAAGTTAATTCAAAATGGATCAAGGAGCTTGATATCAAATCAGAGACACGCCGTCTGATAGAAGAAAAAGTTGGCTACAATCTACATACTGTGGGGTCGGGCTCCAAATTCCTCAATAGGACACCCATAGCACAAAAGTTAATAACTAGAATCAACAAATGGGACTTACTCAAACTAAAAAGTTTTTTCTCAGCAAAAGAAACAATAAGAGAGGTAAATAGGGAGCCTACATCCTGGGAACAAATCTTTACTCCTCACACTTCAGATAGAGCCCTAATATCCAGAGTATACAAAGAACTCAAAAAATTAGACAATAAGAGAACAAATAACCCAATCAACAAATGGGCCAAGGACCTGAACAGACACTTCTCAGAGGAGGACATACAATCAATCAACAAGTACATGAAAAAATGCTCACCATCTCTAGCAGTCAGAGAAATGCAAATCAAAACCACCCTAAGATACCATCTCACTCCAGTAAGATTGGCAGCCATTATGAAGTCAAACAACAACAAGTGCTGGCAAGGATGTGGGGAAAAGGGTACACTTGTACATTGCTGGTGGGACTGCAAATTGGTGCAGCCAATTTGGAAAGCAGTATGGAGATTTCTTGGAAAGCTGGGAATGGAACCACCATTTGACCCAGCTATCCCCCTTCTTGTTCTATTCCCTAAAGACCTAAAAAGAGCATGCTACAGGGACACTGCTACATCGATGTTCATAGCAGCACAATTTACAATAGCAAGACTGTGGAAACAACCTAGATGCCCTTCAATAGACGAATGGATAAAAAAAAATGTGGCATTTATACACAATGGAGTATTTCTCTGCATTAAAAAATGACAAAATCATAGAATTTGCAGGGAAATGGATGGCATTAGAGCAGATTATGCTAAGTGAAGCTAGCCAATCCCTAAAAAACAAATGCCAAATGTCTTCTTTGATATAAGGAGAGTAACTAAGAACAGAGTAGGGACGAAGAGCATGAGAAGAAGATTAACATTAAACAGGGATGAGAGGTGGGAGGGAAAGGGAGAGAGAAGGGAAATTGCATGGAAATGGAAGGAGACCCTCAGGGTTATACAAAATTACATACAAGAGGAAGTGAGGGGAAAGCGAAAAATAATACAAGGGGGAGAAATGAATGACAGTAGAGGGGGTAGAGAGAGAAGAGGGGAGGGGAGGGGAGGGGAGGGGAGGGGGGATAGTAGAGGATAGGAAAGGCAGCAGAATACAACAGACACTAGTATGGCAATATGTAAATCAATGGATGTGTAACTGATGTGATTCTGCAATTTGTATACGGGGTAAAAATGGGAGTTCATAACCCACTTGAATCAAAGTATGAAATATGATATATCAAGAACTATGTAATGTTTTGAACAACCAACAATAAAAAATTTTAAAAAAAAGTTTTATGTAGGTCTGTTTTATGACTATTTCATTGATTTTTATTTCTGTTCTTTTTTTTTTTTTTTTTTTTTGATTATAATGTCTTGATGATAGTAGGTTTATAGTAAATCAGTCAAGTACTGTTAGTTCTCAAACTTCATTCCATGTCAGTATTTTGTTGGCTATTATAAGACTTTTGCCTTTCCAAGTAAATTTTAGAATTAGTTTTTCAGTATCCACAAAATTGCTTGCTGGAAATTATGGATTATGTCAAATTTATAGATCCATTTGGAAAGAACTTACATTTAAGTAGATTCTATCAGATTATTAATTTTTTTACTCTAGTTCCTCATAATATTGTTATCATTAATTTCAATAATATACATGCTAAAATTACTATATTACTTCTATTAATTAAACAGTTGTATATTAGATTAATTAAGATAAGCAAATTAAATGATTTTATTATACTTTTATTTATTTCTTCACTGATACTGTTATTTAATTTGATTCAAGTTTCTGATCTATATGATTTAACTTCTTGCTGAATAACTTTTTTATTTTGCCAAAAGTCCTCATATTTATTTAAATGGCAATTCCAAAGGTGTCTAGAGTATCATTATTTAAACACAGAATAAAACAACTACTTTAGTAAAAGAATTAATTTTGCCTCTTCAGACCACATCATCACAATTTAGATTTTTCAAAAAAAAAATCTTATATTCACACTATAGGACCAAATACTTAAATACTTGGGCAAATTCATATTACATGGCACCAACATTGTTTTTCTATTTTAAATATTTTTAATTTCTTCATTAGTTATACATGACAGTAGAATCTATTTTGATAAAATTATATAAGAATGGAATATATCTTATTCTAATCAGGACTGTAGTCTTGTGGGTAGGCACAATGGTGGGATTCAGTTAGGTATTTTCATATATATAACGAAAATTACGTTAGATTTATTCTACTATCTTTCCTATTCCTACCCACCCTCCTTTCCTTTTATTCCCTTTTTTAAAATCTACTGAACTTCTTCTTTTCCCTTTTTTGGAATTTAGCTTCCACATATCAGTGAAAATATTCAAACTTCAGGTTTTAGGGATTGACTTATTTCACTTAGCATGATAGTCTCCAGATCCATTCATTTACTGGAAAATGTCATAAAGTCATTCTTTATAGCTGAGTAATATTCCATTGTGTGTGTTTACCACAATTTATTTATCAATTCATCTCTTGATGGGTGTCTAGGTTGTTTCCATAGCTTAGCTATGGTGAATTGTGCTTCTATAAACATTGATGTGGCTGTGTCAATGTAGTGTGTTGATTTTAAATCCTTTGGATATATGCTGAGGAGTGGGATAACTGGGTCAAATGGTGTTTCTATTCCTAGATTTTGGAGGAATCTCCATACTACTTTCCACAGTGGTTGCGTAAATTTGCATTCCTACCAACAATCTATGAGACTTCCCCTTTCCCCACATTCTCTCTAACATTGTTACTTCTATTCTTAATAATGCCAGTCTGACTGGATGAGATTAAATCTCAGTGTAGTTTTAATTTTAATTTGCATTTCTTTAATTGCTAGAGATGTTGAACATTTTTTCATATATTTGTTGATCATTCACATTCCTTCTTTTGAGAAGGGTCTGTTCAGTTCCTTTGCCAATTTATTGATTGGATTATTTGCTTTTTGTGTGTGTGATAAGCTTTTTGAGTTCTTTGTATATCCCTGCAGGTGGCAAAAGAAAGCGGATGCCAACCAAGAATACTATATCCAGTAAAACTAAGGTCCAGATTTGAAAATGAAATAAAAGCCTTCCTTGATAAACAAAAGTTAAAAGAATTCATAACTAGAAAGCCACCACTACAAAACATACTCAATAAAATATTTGATGAAGAAATGTGTCAAAATTATTATTTAAGATTTCTTGCCAGTTTTTGAAATCGGACAATGAGGGAAGAAAAGAAGAGGAGGGGAGGAGACGGAAGACAGAGGGAGCCATTTGACTTGTTCTGAAACTTTTCTGTGCAAATGACTACAAATATAAGTATGCTATTCCTGTAGGTTGACTGTTCATGGAGACAGGCATCAAAACATTCCACATGAAGTGCCACATCCAGGGCAGCCATTCACTCAGTTTCCCTAACCAGGCAATGAGAAGATGAAGAAAAGACAAACACACACAAAAGTGGAGGAAAAGCTGGATCTCAGTGGATCGGCCAACCTCTGATGAAGGAAAACCCACCAGGAGCAAGCTCAGCCTACTCATTCCAGAGGTTTAAACATCAAAAGGATTCATTGGGAGAAAGAAGCTTCAAGATAAACAAAACCAAAGTTGAAGGCAAAACAGCCCAATTAAAACTTATTAGCTTCTCTACCTCTGGGCAGCAGGTATTTGAACCCAAGGTTATGAACTGAACAGCTCCGTGATTGGCACCAAACTCCCTTTTAAGCAGGGCATCACCATAGAAGCTGGACCATCTTATTGGTACCTTTGCACTGAAAAGTTCCCAAGAGAGTTGTGCCTCTGTCACTGGGCAGTTCAAGGACCATAATCCATTTGCCACTCCGGACAATGAAGCAACATAAATCTGCACATGGACAATTCCATTTAGAATCCTTTCCCCATCCTGACATCGGGGATTGGTGATCAAAACTATAATTAGTATCAAATTTTCCATTATCTCCTATTGCTCTCCTCTCTCCAAATTCTTCTATTTTTTTTTCCTGCTCCATTAATTAATGAACTGAATATAATTCTCTAATTTTCTCATATGGAGCAGTTCATCACTCTCAGTATTTTTTTTTCTCTCTGACAGCTGGTATCCAAGGGAATTCTTAAAGATATTCTCCAAATTATCTTCACAAATTTTGGTGCAGTTAATGAAAAATAATCTATGTATGTCTCTCTCTCTCTCTCTCTCTCTCTCTCTCTCTCTCTCCCCTCTCTTCTCTCTTCTCTCTCCTTTGTGTCTCAAGTTCTTCTCTTTTTCACATACACACAGTTACATACAAGCATAAGTTTAATAAGAAAATACTAATTAAACCTCATTAACAAAAGAGACTATGTTTTGTTCAATTATTAGGCAGAAGAAGCAGTGATTTTTAAATTATAATTTTAAAGTCTATTTTTATTGGCATATTAAAAGAGAGAATGTAAGTTATTACAATCTCTTATAATTGGATTCTTAATTTTCTGAAAGAAAGACTAAACAGGATAAAAGAGAAAACAAAAGTCTCATAAATACAGATGGAGAAAGAGAAATGAAATCCGTGTATATATGTTGGAAGACTTTAGGAACAAATGTCCTTCAATTGCAATAAGTGAAGTTTTAAGTAGTTGCTTGTGACCCTTTCAGATGTAATTTCCTTGGTCATGTTAGACATATGGAAAATTACTAGGATTGATGTCCCTTGCATCACAGACTATCTAAAATTTTATTTTATTTTATTTATTTAAAAACCATTCTATATGTGGTCAATCTCCACACTGGAAATCAGTGAATGCTCATTAGTAGACATTAATTAATTATTTCAATAAATTTGTATTTCTGGGACTTCTAGCACTGTGTTGTATAAAAGTGGTAAACACCACTGAATTTTTGCATGATAATTGGCAGCAACAGAGAGTATTAAACCTCATGGAAGGCAAGATCATTTTAATATAAAAAATGAGTCTATAAAAGGAAAAACGTAGCTTAAAAATGGTATAGGAAGCCAAGGAAATTCTTTACATTAGCAATAAATTGTTCTTCCATTACAAAAATATTTCACAGTAAGTTTCAGATTTTATTTTCCTTAATAAATTTTAAGATTCCCTCTCTGTCCTTCTCTCTCTTTCTCTCTGTCTCTCTCCACATACACACACACACACACACCACAAAACTGTCAACCTTCTCTTGAAAAAAAACTAAACAAGACAAATCACTGAAATGTCCTTTGGATGGAGCCTCATCCTCAAGAGAAGATTGGTTCTCTTTGAAAGAGTGGTTTAAGTGACATTGTGAGATGGAACCACATTATGTGACTGGAATTCAGAGCTAACTCGGAGGCTACTTCAAAATTTATTAAGATGAACATGTTTCTCCCTCATTTCTTCACTGATTCCTTCATTTCTTATCAACATGTGTGAGTGGTTTCTGAAAATATTTTACATACTACATTTTTGACCACTAGTTTCATTATAATTTTTTTTATTTCGTTTAATTAGTTACACATGACAGTACAATGATCTTGATATATCACACATTTGAATCAGATGGGATATAATTTCTCATTTTTCTGAGTGTACAGGTTGCAGAATTATATTGGTCATGCAGTCACGATATACGATATACCCACAGCAATAATAATGTCTATTTTATTCTGCTGTCCTTCCATTCCCTCTTCCTCTCTACAAATGTATTTTATTATCTCAATGTTATTTTTACCAAATAAAATATTTTAATTATTATAGAATCTGATAAAATTTGATTCTTTTCTTAGCTTCTAGTTTTAGAATTTGGTTGTCTTCACCATACCAAGATGGAACATATATCTTTAAATTTCTTATACATTTTATAGTTTAATTTAAGTACTTAATGTATCTGGAATATTTACATTAATATTTTGAATTTACATAAATTTTCCAGATATATATGGAGATAGATAGATAGATACACGAAGGGGCATGAGATAAATTTTGTGTAATGTCAGAATCTAATAATGTTTTCATTCAACTTTCAGGTTTAACCATTTTCTTCCAGGCTATTTTATAATAGAGGCTGGAAATCTCTCTATATAATCTTTCACAACCTTCCTTGCAGTCAGAAAAATAAAGTTCTAAACAAAGAGTTGAAAAGGCACATGTCTTAGAAAAGTATAGCTTCTTTTATTTTATTTTTTAAATTTATTTCTTACATACATGACAATAGTAGAATGCATTACATTCATAATTATCCATTCACAGCACAATTTTTCGTAACTCTGTATATAAAGTATGTTCATGCCAAATTATGCCATTATACATGCTTCTTTTAAAATAAATAACCAAACTTAGCTATCAGAATGCCCTTTTTCTTTTGGCTCTTTTTCTTTTGGGTTGTAGAATCTGTATTGTACCCATGAAGTAACTATGAGGATAAAGCTACTCAGCAAACTTGGAAGAGCAAAAAGCTAGGAGACTGGTTCCTCATGACATTCTAGAGCATCTGATTCAGCCTATAGTAAGGACTTGTTGATATTTTTTGATATGTGCAGTGACTATGTGACTTCTTATTACCCTTAATTGTGGCCAAAAGTATTACTAACTAGTAAATAGCCCAAGTTTATTTTCTTTTGTTCATGTCACCAATGGTAACATAACAAGTAATTTCTTCCTTTCCTGACTCAATTAAGATGCTGTTTTTGATAGAGTTTCTGTCTTATACACATTGTAATCTATGACAGGAATCTTTTTTTCTGAATATTTCCCTGTATTTCTAGGACAATAATATATCAATTGGATTCTTATAACTTTGGGTTTGATTTTATAAACTATAAAGGTAAGCAAGTTAATACTTATAATCTGTATTCTAGCAAAATGTAAATTACTAAAACATTACCCTAAATACCAAACTTAAAAACTTAAAAATTCTATTATCCTATTGAAGAATAACAAACTTATTGAAGATATCAATAAAAAAAGGAAAATAGTAGAATCAGAAAATCATATGCTGGTACTATTTAATTATAAAAACATTTTTGCATTATTATTTCAACTATTTCAAATCAGAGGAAAAAAATGAAATGACAAATAATAATAAAATAAAATATTACTATAGAAGTATTATAATCAAAATAGATTTCTAGCATACAGGATCAAACAATGTGGCAAAAATATTATTCAGTTAATATTTACGGCTTAATCTGGGAGAAAAGGAGTGACTCAGTAACTAGAATGCTAAAACAATTCATCATACAATTGAAAAATTGTCCGTAGATTATTTTAATAAATCCTGATGATTCACAAATCATAACAGGGTATATAACTAGAGATTTGCTCATTTTATCAGACCAGCTTTCTTGGAAAGATATACAGATGGGCAGAAAAAATGAGGATTAGAAGGTGGATTAGTATAAATATTTTTATAGGGGAAATACTACTAAAATAAATAATTATTGGAGGACGTCTACCCATTTTAAGATGGAATATATTTTTTATACAAACATACTGAAATTTATATGCCAAAAATCATATCTATTTTCTTTTGAATCAGCAAAGTTTAGGAGTGAGAGTGCTAGGATTTGGAGCCAACTTCTTCAATAATAAGATGTATGGACCCCGGGAAAAATTAGTCTGTCTGCCTCTGCTTCTTCATTTTAAAATCTAATAGAGTTCCCATAATATGGGATTATCTGCAAAGATCAAAGTAATTACTAAATATAAAGTTTTTACAAGAGTTGCGTGGCTCATAGCAAGTGAATGTAAGCCTTAGCTTCTTTGCCACTACCACTAGAGAATGCTATCTAGGCATCATCACTACTGTTACCTCTATACCAGTAATTCCAAACTGAGATCAAGCCCTGGTGTGTTTCTATTCAGAAGGGGCAGTCAGCAGTTACTATAATTTGATGAATAATAGGTCCCTTAAAACACTCAATTTTCAAATGTTTTAATATTTCTCCATAGTAAATAATGGATCTAGAAATTACATCTTAAAAATGGGAAAAAGAAAAATTTTGGAGAGGATAATAAGAGGTGATCAAACATATATCTCATTGGTTTAATTTAATGACTGCTGACATCTAAATATATAAAGTTGTGCCACAAACTAATCGTTTTGTGGATATCCTGAAAAAGATGAATTTCTGAGTCATATATTATTGTCTCTCCAGTACATTCTAGATATTTACAGGATGTGGAGAAAATCAGTCTGACTTCTTTAAGATTCTCTTATGCTGTTGACTTCATAAATAAATGTCAGCATTAAGACTGTACACTGTTTGTAAATTAAATAATTGAAATACAAGTTTCATTATAATTTGTGATTTTATAATTGGCTTTTTTATTCAAATAATACAGAATATTGTTAGAATTTTTACCATGATAGTAGACATTAAAAAAGAATAACTGCTTGAATAAGGATGGTTGATCTGTTTCAGAATAAGAAAGTCTCTAGAATCTGATGAAAGAGATTCATATCTCATATGATCCAAGCATTGCTTTTATTAGAGAAAACCCAATCTCTTGCCAATATTCTTTTCCTCCAGGACATGAAACTGCTTATCACTCACATTATTATTCAAGGCTACTTTGCCTCACTCTGTAGCATCTTGATCCCTAAATACCATATCTCTTATTCAGCTTTCCTCTTTGACACTTATTAATCTCTTTAGTGCTCCGATATGTCCCTTTCTCTTTCCTAGTTTCACACATTACTGCTTAACTCTTTCTGTCTAGAGTTGGTAATCAAAGAGAATGCTAGTTTAGGCATCAGTCCTCTAAAAATAAGACATTGAAGGAAAGGGATCCAATTTGGATTTTAACTCCATGGGAAGGAAATTCAGACAGTTAAGCTATTCAAATTCTTAGGCTTCTAATTGTAACAAAACTTGTATTTTAGGATATTTGAATGACTAAAAATTTCATAGGCTAATAAAAACAATGTAGGTCTGGGGTATTTGTTGCACTATATGACATCATCATGGGGTGGATGTCAGGCAGAAAATATGTTAGAGTTTGGCTTTAGCTCCACTTACTATTTTACTAGACACTAGACTCCAGTTATTAGATTATTGTATACTAACATTACCTCTATGACAGTCCTTAGGATTAATGAGGTAAAATATTTAAATACCTGGCACAATAGCTTGCACTGTACATATTCTTGGCTGCAGCTCCCTCTGCCCTGCTTTGGCAGACTCCACTCCTCCATCTACTTTCCCTTCTTCCACGAAGATACTGATATCAACTTTCTGATGAAACCTAATTCTTATTCTTTTCTGTTCCTGTTGTTGTTATTGAACATTTACCCCCTTTTATTCTCTCATTGTCACTATAATGGAGACGCAGGAGGAAGAGGTGAAACGTATGTATAATCTATCATTTCGGATGATAAGTTGCTCAATAAAATTCTTTTTTTTTTCAATGCTTGGAATCAAACCAATAGCCTCATGCATGCCAGGCAAGCTTACTGTCACTAAGCTACATCCCCACCCTCAATATAATTTTGTTACCATACATCTTATTTTAGTCTGTACTAATCTATGAATGGTTTATATGTAAAGCTTATAAAAGACCTAAAAGCTGGGTATTATCATTCTAATTTTTAGTTAAAAATTGAGTTTAAAGTGATAATGTGATTTGATAATCTAACTAAGCTAATAAATTCAAGAATAAAGATACAAGCTCACATCTTTAACTGTGCAAAGCCCATGCTATTTTTACCCTCTCAAACAGAAGGCACATCAATAGCTCAACTTGAATGCAAAATTATTTTAGCAATTAATGAATCACAATAATAAATTGTTTCTAAAAATACCACTGCATTTCTTTACATACTTATCATAAAAAAAAGCCTGCACACATATAAATAGCTTTCAAAACAATGTGAAACTTTTTGTTTATTCCGGGTCACTAAAGCGTTTCCCATTACTCAATCTGAGAGTCAGTATTCAGTCCTTCTTAATTTGGCCTAAAAATTGAAAAGTAACATATCACACTCTTGATATTTTTCCCCCACCAAGAAAAGATTTTAAATGGCCACCTTCTCCTCATTATCTTTCTTTATTGTTGATAGTTGTTCTTAGTCTGTATTAACATCAGAGGCTGTTAGGATTCAGTCTTCATATCAATTCTATTCTGTCTTAAGTCATAAGCCTTTTGGGGACTCATTTGTTCTCCATAATTATCATTTTCTGCTGATGACTGGCAAATCTAGTTGACCAGCCTTGATTTCTCTCCTGATTCCGTACCACTTTATCCTACTTCTTGCTTGTCATCTCCAATAGTTTCTAATAGAAAGTCTGTATACATCTAGATATTTCAAACCTAACATGTTCAAAATCAATCCTTATAATCTTATCCCATGACTCTATTTAACTTTTGATTTCCCATGTCAATTTCTGGCAACTCCATTCTACAATGGCTCAAGTCAAAAATCTTCCTTTCTTTTACATACAGTATGTTCACTCCTAAGCAATTGACTTCACTTTCAAATTATATCTAGAACCATCTGTTCATTACCACCACTCTATCACTCCTATCTTAATTCCAAATACTATCAAATCCTGGCATTGGCTATTGCAATAGACTCTGAACTGTTTTTCCTGATCCCATCTTTATCTGCATAGACTATATTGTCAAAATTTCCATTAAGATGTTTATCAATTTATGTTATATCCCTCCAGAAAACTCTCTAATAATATCTACTTCTTTTAGAGCAAATGTGCAATCCCTGTAATGGTGGTAGTACCATTGGCATAATTCACAGCCAGACTTTTTCTAATCACTCTGTTCTACCTCCTCTGCTCCTTAAGCTTGCCAGACACTCCAAACATGGAGCTTAGAACTATGTTCTCTCTGCTTGGAATGTGATCCTTCCACATATCTGTGGGTCCTACTTTCTGTGCTCCTTCACATCTTTGTTCAGATATTACTTCTTTCCTCTGCCAAGGCAACTATTTATAAGTGCAGTCTCCCATAGTTCTTGCAACTTCCCCTTTCTTCAGGATTTTCCATTTCCTATTGTATTACTAAATACATTTGATTTTTTTTATGTTTCTTGTTTCTCCAGCATAGTACATATGCCAGCTTCTATGAGAACATGGATTCTTGCTTCCTGCCTGCAGTGGGTATTTTCTTTTAGAGCTTAAAATAGATCTTAGATTATAGTAAGTCTCCCCCAAACAATATTTGTTGATGAATGAATTTGAATGAATCAATGAATCTGAAAATAGAAATCTAGAGATTTGGAATTTCAGCTGATTGAGGTCTATTACAGGAAAACTTAAGGAATGATAACTTAAGGCAAAATAAATTGAAATACATTGAACCTAGACAAGACTGTTTCTAAAAGACTGAGAAAATTTCCTCAAATTCTTTTTCCTTAGGATCATTTTTTAATATTTGAGAATGCTAACCATTCCAGAGTCTATTAAAATACAGATTCAAGAAAGAACCTCTGCTTAATATGTCAAAGAAGTTTCAAATAAATCAAGTTGAAAATATGAAAAACAAAGAGTGAAATAATACAAGTACATTTACTGGCTTAAATTGGTGGAAAAATACTAGTTATGACCTCTTTTCCCCTCTTTCACCTCACAAGTGCTTTAAACATTAAAAAAAAAAATCCTCCAAAATAGGCCAAGGAGTTCCTTGCTCTTCAGATGTATTCTTTAGCTAATGCTCCAGCTCTCAGAACTGGCTGTTCAGTTTCTCACTCTAAGAAGCACTAACATCTTCCTGCCTAATACTTACTCCTCTCCCCAGCAAGGTGAGCCTGCTTTCCTAAACAGCAAGCCTTGCTCTAATGAACAGAAGTTATATTCCCCAAGAGGTTCATTTGGCAGGGCTATTGGGCTGTTCTCAGCAATTCTCCAAACTTGTATTTCACACTTCTTTAGTTCTGAAGAGGAAAATGGAAAAAAATAACTTCAATGTTTTCAAAAGCAAAATATAAGATGCCATAGCATTAAGTGTCTACAAAATGAATTTCCAAGGGCTCTCTTGCTAGCTTATTGGGACAAATCATCCAAGATGATACCACTTTGAATTCTCTCCATGGTTAAGTACTTGCAGCCCACTTTAAGGGTTAGGCTGCCAAGTAGCATTCCTATTTTTGGCTTAGTGTTGATTTAGAACTGTTTTTGAGAACTTGGATTGAACTGGTTGAATTTTGAGAGTTTTACTCAAGTAGATGCTAGGTGTCTTCCTGATGGTATCTGGTAAATTTTATGAGGATAATTTACATATCTTTAAACATAATGCTTCATTTAATTTATATTTCTTCTGAAGCTCATTGGAAAAATGCTAGAGAATAATATGTATGTTTTTGTTCCTTTTGAGAAAACAGTATTTAACGGTCACCAAAATGACTGCTTCTTAAACAGGTAAGTTAGACAGCAACAGTGAGAGGGAAACAATTAGTACAATTCAGTGTAGGGAGAGATAAGTAAAGAGCTGAAAAGAAAGACCAAGAAGTTACTGATATGGAAACAAAGCAGGGATCTACCTAACCCTGCTAATACAGAAGCCTAACAGAAAGTGAGGACAGGTAGAGAAGCTCAGGCATGTGGGAAGGTATTAGTCAAGGCAGAGAAGCATACAACCCCATGAAGGTTTCCAGGTGGAGAAGTAGTATTAGATTCAAGAGTACATTTACTTGAAAATATGTGTGCATTTTCATTATTAATTAAAATGCTCAGAGTATACTTATTTTTTCTTCACTTTCCATTAAATTGTCTTGTTTTCTTAAATGAACCCTAAATAAACTTCTTAGGTTTGTAGATAATATGTATTAGTCATAGTAGTCAATAAATATTACTATACACTAAGAACTTGCATTTGAAAGGGCAACTACTTACCTTGTTAGGAATGGGGTATCTGCTTTCCATTCCAAATCATATTTTTCAAAAACATAATCTTAAATAGTTCCTTGGGAACTACATTTTATAAATACAATTTTAAAATCTAAGTAAAGTAGAGTGAAATATTCCAATGGAAAACAGCAGATTAACTTCATACTGAGATAATCTTCCATCATCTTGAGAGCTTTGACTCTTTACTCTTTGGGATTATCTTAAGAAACCCCTGAAGGTCTTTGACACATTAATAGAAAATAATAAAAGGATCAACATCAACTTAAGTTTTCTTCTCACAGAAACAAGAAAACACTTGAATTCCTGTCTTCTATTCTGTATATGCATACAGTCTATATATTCACCAACCAGAGAGATGTGGCATTTGCCTGTTAAAGTGATAACAGAGTCAGAGCAATAAAAAAGAAAAATTATTTTAACTCCTGAAATTTCCTTTACATTATTTTCCCTGATATTTTATAATTCAAAAGATAAACAGTTCATTTAATTTTTTAAAAATTAATTATTCTTTTCTTTGAATGAAGAATTTTAAAATATAAGAAATAACAGATACAAGGGCTAGGATTGTAGCTCAGTGATAGAATGCATGTTTAGCATGCAAATGGCCATAGTTTCAATATCCAGCCCCAAAAAAGAAAAAGAAAAAAATGTAAGAATAGGTATTAATAATTGAAACTAAGAAACTATAGTCAAAGTAATGAAAGGGAGAAATTTGTGTAGCTAGAATAATAAAAACTTTCCTAAAAGGTGACTGATTCAGCAGTTATTCTATGTTAATAAATAGGGCCCTTCTAACCCATTAGTGCAAAGATATCAACATTCTGTGTGTGCATGTGCCTGTGTGTGAGACAGGGAGAGAGAGAAAGAGAAATGGGAGAGAGATGAGTAGATGATGGAACAGGGAAAAATCAGAAAAAAATGAGTCTTATAAGCTGAAAAGTATAATTAAAAAAGTAATTAATGTTACACCCAACTTTGCACTCATGGCATAAACAATATTAGATGCATTTAATATTGCTGGATTTAATTTGCTAAAATATAAAATACGCATTATGGCATTTTTGTTTACAAAGATTATAGGTTGGTAGTTTCCTGCTCTTAATATTCTAAGAATATTCTTAGTATTAAAGTAATATATGCTTCATAAAATGCAGTGGAAAGTGTTCCCACTTCTGTTTTATGGAAGATTTTGCACAAAATTGCTGTGATTTCTTCCTTATATATTTAGAATAATTAATCAATGAAGCTATCCAGTTCTAAAGTTTTCTTTAAGGGGAGTTTTATAACTAAAAATTCATTTTCATAAGATGTCACACTACTCAGAGTATCTATCTCTTCCAAAAAAGGATAAGGTATAGTGTGCTTTCTAAGGAACTTGATTTCTTTCATTATTTAACTCCCTGACATAATATTGTTATAATACTTACTTTGTTTCCTACTAATATTTATAGGACCAGTAGTTATATCTCCTTTTTCATATTTCTCTCCTTTTCTACTCTCCTTATCAGTCTGGCTACAGGTTTCTCAGTGTATTAATCCTTTGAAATAGTAAGCTTTTAGTTTTATTTATTTTTAGCATTTCAATTAGTCAGCTCTCTGTTACTCTAACAAAATATCCAAGATAATCAATTTATGAAGAGAACAAGTTTATTTTTGCTCACAGTTCTGGAAGTTACAGTGCATGAATGGTTGGGTCTATGACCTTCTGGCTTGTGATGGAGCAGAACATCATAATGAGAGAACATGGCAGACCAAAAGTGCTCTTCTTACAGCCAAGAAAAAAAGAAGAAGAGGAAGGAACCAGGATCCCATAATTTCCTTAAGGTGACACCCCCAGACCCTCCTGGTAGGCCCTACCTCCTTATATTCCACCACTTCTCAATACTGACACTGTGGGCATATAGCCTTTAATACATTGTTGTTTGAGGAACAGCCAGATCCAACATCCAGTACCCAGATCCAAACATAGCACCATTGTTTGTAAATTTTCTATTTCATTTACTTCTACACTTATCTTTATTTTCTTCCTATACTTATTCAACTTTGCAGTTAATATAATCTCTTTTCTGGTTTCTGAAAGAAGTATGGATCCTTGATTTCTTCCATGTAATATAAACATTCAATCATCAAAATTTTCCAAATCTGTTAAGTGTATTTTTTACTTCCAATATTGTCATTTTCAATTTCCAGAAAACTAACATGTGCTTCCTCATTGTACCCATGTTCTTTTCTACTTTTCTACTTTCTTGAACACATGGGGCATATTTATGAACAGACTTAAATTGTCCTTGTCTACAACTCTGATCATGTCTTCTTTCTGGATTTGTTTCTATTGACTGATTTTTCTCCTACTGATAGGTCCTATTTTCCTGCTTGTCAGTTTGAGACTAGATTCAGCAAATTATGAACTTACACTTTGGTGTTGTTAGATTGTGTTTTAGAATGAAGTGAGATGACTTGGAATCAATTATGTACCTCCATAATTTATTATATGTTCCCATATTATTGATCCAGAGCATTCGTTCTTCTAGGGCAAACTCAGTCTAGGAAAAACTTAGTGTATTTACCAAGAGAGTGAAGTTCTGGGGATCTTACCTCATTCCTCGTGTCCTACAGTGTGTTTCCCTTCTGTCTTCTCTGGAGGTAAACTTCACAGCCTTTTTGAGGTCCATGAGTGTTTTGACTACTCCTTTCCTGACTTTTCACCCACCTTGAGTAGTTACTTTTCATGTGAGTTCATATCAGTGCTCAGTCAAAAATTTAAGTAAAACCTTTGCAGATTTCCAAAAGTCCCCATTTGAACAGCTCTTTCTAAATTCAGATTTCCTCAAATTCTGATTTCCTTCTGCATTAATGAAATTGCAAAGCTCTGTTGAGTTTTCCCTCCCAGTGCTGTAACCTTGAATGAACACTGCTTCAGGAAAGTATTTTGGTGAATTCCTAGGAGCCACCTTCATTATTTTCCTTCTCATAGGAATCTCATCTTAGTGGCTTTCCAGTCCATGTCTGGAAAATGTTGCTTTATATATTTTACAAGTTTTTAAATTGTTTATAATAGGAAGGCAAGTCCTATTCTTGGCAACCCATTTTGGCCATAGGCAGGAGTTTGCAAAGATATTTTTGTCTGCCTGATACTTTTGCCTAACAAATCAAAAATTTTTCAAAATTTGTTGTTATGGGTGCTATTTTGTTTATTTCACTGAAAAACTTACTAATGTTCATTTAATTTAGACAAAAATGTACTTTAGACATTTTGAGAAATTTTCATTATACAGTTAGTTTACAATCAAAGAGCATTATTCACATAGTGGTTATTTGTAACAACTGAAACTTATACAGAGATGTTGGATATAATTGGTTATTTTTCCTTAAGAAACAATCATTTAACAGAAGACAATTTTTTTTTCAAAAATCCTTCTTACTCCCCCAAATAACTTTGATTAAGAAAAATATATCCCAACTGATTCATATGTATGATATGTCAAGATCATTGTACTGTCATGTGTAACTAAGTAAAACAAATAAAAAATATTCTAGACACATCTAGATATGCATGTTAATATTAAAAAATTAAATAAGTGAACACTTGAGTTGCATAAGAGTAAATCTTATTTGTAAACTTGCAAATATATGCATTATAAGTGTGTGAGAAATAAACACTAGCAAACCCAGATTTCAAGGATAATTATGACTGTTTTTCTTTGTTTTTGAGAAAAAAACAATAGTGTTGAATTAGTTTTTACTGCATAACAAACCACGTCAAATGTTAGCAACTGAAAATAATGCCAATTATTTAGCTCATATTTGTGTGTCTTGGTAATATTAGAGTTGACCATGCTAAACTCAGTGTCATATTATATGCAAGGATGGCTGAGGCATGATTGGTTGGAAGGCCTCATCTAGAAAAACTCATATCTGTTGGATTTTTATATCTTCCTGACTTAATGTCGGCTTTTCACATCAGGCATAGTTTCCAAGAGCAGCCAAGGAGATAGAACTTCAATGTGTGAACATATTTCAGGTCTTTGCTTGTATTAATTTTACTGATGTTCCATTGACCAAAAAAGTTATCTGGCCAACCTTAAAGGGGAAGCAGAAGGGAGGCTATAGTAGCCCTGATAAATGATCTGCAAAATTTTGTGCCTGTTTTTGCAATCCATCACATAAGAGATTCTGTGTCCTTCATCTTAAAATTCTCTGCTGGATTAAGACTAAGCTTTATAACATAGCATTGTCATTCAAAGCTGTTTGTATCCTTATATAGACCAGACTCTAGGGTCTTTTTTTTTTTTTTTTCATTAGATAGACCAGGACTGGAGTAAAGAAGTGAATTTTGATTGAATTTTGAACCAATTTTTATGGAGACTACACAGGAGCTTTGGGCAAAGACTGCCCTAACTCATCATAAAGCCGACTTTATCCACACTTTCAAACTGCAATGTATGGTGATTCATTTAGCTTCATTCACTTAGTTTCAAGTTTAGGGCTCTTTAAATCTGGGAGATATGCAAGTAAGAAAAGTATATTACACAAAATCATTTCTGAAGATGCCTAATTGCTTCTAAATTTGTCAACATATCCTATGGGGTTAGCCTAATATGAATACTAATAATACAGAAATAAATCACAAAGATAAAGACATTTTCTGAAATAATATCCATTGATAAAATTATCGAAACAATTATGATGTGTTAATCATTGTGTGAAACATATAACTTCCTTTAGTTCACTTATGTTCATAACAATCATTGAGTACAACTGTATATGCTTGATTTACAGTTAAAGAAACAGGATTAGAGACTAACATAATTTGGATTTTGAATGTCTCCTCAAAATGCTCATGTATTAAAGACTTTGTTCCCAGATTGGTAATGGGGGGTGGGGGTCTTTAGGAGGTAGAAACTAGTTGGAGAAATTTAAGTCATTGAGTCCTTGAAAGAGATATTGGGACCCTGGCTTCTACCCATCTGTCTCTCTCTTTCACTTCTTTGCACCATGAGGTGAGCAGTTGGTCCTCCCATAAAGTCCCACCATGAGGTACTGTGCTGGCATAGGCCCAAAGCAGCAAGGCCAAGCCTAGTGATCATGGAATAAAATCACTGAAACTGTGAGTCAGAATAAATATTTTCACTTGTTAAATCGTTGATCTCAGGTATTTTGTCACAGAAACAGAAAGCCAATTAACACAAAGGTCCTTTGGTCATTAGAAGAGTGTCCTTGAATGGGATTGTGGGATCCCAAATCCTTCCCCTTTCCCTTTTACTTTTTGTCCATGAAGTAAGAGTTTGCTTTGGCCATGTGCTTCCTACCATTGCCATCAGACACCCCCACCAGAAACCTAAAAGCTTTAATGGGTGTGTCTCATTATGAACTAGAACTTCTAAAATGATGAGTCATAAGAAAATCCCTAAATTAGGCGTTCTGGAGATAAAGTTTAAACTGGATTATATAGATTATGCTCAGAGCCACTAGCTTAGACTTTTTTTTTCTGGTTCCATAAGTTATATTACTTTTATATTTCTGTGTAACAGATTTTCACAACTGTATTCCTTGATTAGAAGCATGGTTTACCTCTTCTCTGCTTATGGTCTCATGAGCTTTAATCTGACTATTGATCAGAGCTATGATCTCATCTGCAATTGGGGATCTTCTTCAAAGCTTGTTCAAGTTGTCAGAATATTCCAAAGTTTAAATCTAAGATCACCAGTTTCCTGCTGTGTGTCAGCTCACAGAAGCTAGAGTCCGCCCTCAGATTATAGCCACGTTGCCCACTGGAACAAGGCTGCTAATGAATTCAAGGTCAACAGGAGAAGGCCTTCTGACTCTTCACTGTCTTTTAAAGACAAGAACTTATTATATTAGGATAATTATCCAGGATAATCTCCCTGTACTTAAACAAGGCCAACTGATTAGGGACCTTGATTACATCTATAAAAGTCCTTTCCCATGTAATTAACATGTAATGGGAATAAAGTTCAATAATTTTTAAAGTTTCCTCCAAGACTCTCAAGAGAAGGGATTATAGAAGCATATTTCACTAAGGATTATCTTAGAATTTTTCGACCATATAGGTCATATTTCTGTCAAGCAGAACTGATTATATATATATATATATATATATATAGAGAGAGAGAGAGAGAGAGAGAGAGAGAGAGAGAGAGAGGAGGGGGGAGGAAGGAGGAAGGAAGGAGAGAGAGAGGAGGTGAGAGAGAGGGAAGAGCAAAGAAAGATCTATCAATGATTATCTCTGCAGATAAAGGAAAATTGTTATCTTTCTCCAACATAGAATCTCTCTTATATACATATATCATCTACCATTACTATCCAGGCTAGCAGTTTGGATCCCATGGAACTCACAGCCTTAGTTTTTCTAAGTATGAAGAATAAATGGAAAATGTGAATAAATATCAATTAAGTTAAAATTTCTAAGGAAAAAAAAATATCCCATCTGAAAGTAACATTAACTCTAGGATCCATGAATAAAATTTGAAGTATACAAACAAAATACTATTAAATAGAAAGAATATATTTTATGAAAAATTAATCCTCAATTAACTAGTCTAAATCTAATAAAATTTTAATAAAATTTATAATACAATTTTTAATTAAGGAAAATGATTCTAAATTTAAGTAGAATTTTTTTATTGGTTGTTCAAAACATTACAAAACTCTTGACATATCATATTCCATACATTAGATTCAAGTGGGTTATGAACTCCCATTTTTACCCAAAATACAGATTGCAGAATCACATCGGTTACACATCCACGTTTTTACATAATGCCATATTAGTAACTGTTGTATTCTACTACCTTTCCTATCCTCTACTATCGCCCCTCCCCTCTCCTCTCATCTTCTCTCTCTACCCCATCTACTGTAATTCATTTCTTTCCTTGTTTTTTTTTCCCATTCCCCTCATAACCTCTTATATGTAATTTTGTAGAACAATGAGGGTCTCCTTCCATTTCCATGCAATTTCCCTTTTCTCTACCTTTCCCTCCCACCTCATGTCTCTATTTAATGTTAATCTTTTCCTCCTGCTCTTCCTCCCTGCTCTGTTCTTAGTTGTTCTCATTATATCAAAGAAGACATTTGGCATTTGTTTTTTAGGGATTGGCTAGCTTCACTTAGCATAATCTGCTCTAGTGCCATCCATTTCCCTGCAAATTCCATGATTTTGTCATTTTTTAGTGCTGAGTAATACTCCATTGTGTATAAATGCCACATTTTTTTAATCCATTCATCTATTGAAGGGCATCTGGGTTGGTTCCACAGTCTAGCTATTGTGAATCATGCTGCTATGAACATCAATGTGGCAGTATCCCTGTAGTACGCTCTTTTAAGGTCTTCAGGGAATAGTCCGAGAAGGGCAATAGCTGGGTCAAATGGTGGTTCCATTCCCAGCTTTCCCAGGAATCTCCATACTGCTTTCCAAATTGGCCGCACCAATTTGCAGTCCCACCAGCAATGTACAAGAGTACCCTTTTCCCCACATCCTCGCCAGCACTTGCTGTTGTTTGACTTCATAATGGCTGCCAATCTTACTGGAGTGAGATGGTATCTTAGGGTGGTTTTGATTTGCATTTCTCTGACTGCTAGAGATGGTGAGCATTTTTTCATGTACTTGTTTTTCCAAGTTTTAAAGAACTAACACCAATTCTTTGCAAACTATTACCAAGAATGGAAAGGAAGGGAATACTTCCAAACTCATCCAATGAGGACACTGACTAACAGAAAAATAAACAATATCCTGATGAACATAGATGGGAAAATTCTCAATAAAATACTAACAAATCAAATAAAATACTAACAAGTCAAATCTAAAAGATCATACATCATGATCAAGTTGGGTTCATACTAGAGATACAAGAATGGTCCAATACACACCAATCAGTAAATTTAACACATCACATCAACAGAATGAATGATAAAACATATGATCATTTAAATAAATGCAGAAAAAGCATTTGATAAAATTCAGTATTTCTTCTAATAAAAACCATGAGCAAATCAGGTATGGATTGACTGCACTGAGACAATAAAAGCTGTATATGACAACCCACAGCCAACATTATAGTAAATGGGGAAAAGCTGAACGTGTTGTCACCAAGATCTGAAATAAGACAATGATGTTCATCCTCACCTCTCATAAAAATTATCCTATTTATGAAAGTTACCAAAAATGACTAGAAATAAATTTAACCAAGGAAATAAACAACTTCTACAATGAAAATTATAAAACACTAATGAAGAAATTTAAGATGAAATCCATGGATTAAAAGGTTTATTGTTGTTAAGACATCCATAGTATCTAGTGATTTTCAGATTACACGCAATCTCCATTAAAATACCAATGACACTTTTCACAGAACTGGAAGAAACAACTCAGAAATTCATACATAAGCCCAAAGGGCCTTGAATAGTCAAAGCAAACTTTGACTAAAAAAGCAAAGCTGGAGGCAACACAGTACCTAATTCCAACACCTATTCAGAAACATGGTAGCAAAACGGCATAATATTGGCATAAAAACATACAAATAGACTAAGGGAGCAGAATAGAGATCCCAAAAATAAACCTACACATCTACAGATGACTGATTGTTTACAAAGGTGCCAAAAACATACATTGGAGAAAGGTCAGTCTCTTCAATTGGTACTGAGAAAACAGGACATGGGTAGGCACAAGATGAAAACTTGACCCCTCTCTTTTCACTCTCGACAAAAATCACCTGGAAATGGATCAAATACAAACATGTAAGACTTGAAACTGTGAAATGTCTAGAAGAAAACATAGGGGAAACACTTCAAGACATCAGTATAAGCAACAGCTTTTTGGATAGGCTCCCCAAAGCACAGACAACAAAAGCAAAAATATATCAAACTGGAATGGAAAATGGAATTGTATCAAACTAAAAAGCTTGTGCACAGAAAAGGAAATAACAGTGTAAAAAAAGACAGCCTATACAATGGGGGAAAATATTTGCCAACTATTCATCTAACATAAGATTGGTGTCCAGAATGTACAAGAAACTGCAAAAAAATTTAAAACAATTCATCCATGTTAAAAATGGGTAAATTATTTAAATAGACACACCTCAAAATGAAAAATGCAAAGATCAGCAAAATATGGGGAAAATGCTCTATATCATTACCATCAAGGAAAGGCATATATTACATTGAGATATCATCTCACCCCAGTTAGAATGGCTATCACCACAACAAAACATAAATAAGTCAAAATAGATGCTAATAAGGATAAAGAGAATGTAAATTAGTGAAACCATTATGAAGAGCAGTGTGGAGACTCCTCAAAAGCTAAAAGTAGATCTTGCATATGATCCAGCTATCCCACATCTGGGGATTTATCCAAAGGAAGTAAAAGCCACATTCCAAAGCTACAAGACACTCCCATGATTATTGCAGCACTACTTGCAATAGCTAAGATAGAGAATCAACCTAGGTGCCCATCAAAGAATAAACAAAGAAAACTTGGGAGAAATACACAATAAAACATTGCCCTGCCTCAGAATGAATGGAATCTCGTCATTTATAGCAAAGTACGTGGAACTGGAGGACACTATGTTATATAAAATAAGCCAGACACAGAAAGATAAATATTCCATGTTCTCTCTTATATGAGGAAGCTTAAAAACATCAACATGAACGTGGAAAAGAGATTACCAAGGTTTGGAGAAAGTATAGAGGAAGGATGGATAAAGAGTAGTTGGTAATGTGTGCCAAAAGAGTTAAATAGAATGAATAAGTTCTTGTGTTACACAATACAGAAGGAGGATTATAGTTTATAACATATATTTTATGCAAAAATAAATACAGGAAAGAAGAGCTCAAAGTCTCCAAATATAAAGAAATGATGAAAAGAAAATGATGATAACCCTGAGATGATCAGTGTACACTGTTTGAATGTGTTGAAATATTACACTGAACCTGATTAATATGCACAACTAATACATGTTAATGAAATGGATATAGATAACTATATGACCTGTAATAGTTTTCAATTTAATAAAGAAACCCACAAGGCATAAAATCTCAGTGAATCCTGTAAACTAGAAAAGGGGTTGGTTTTGAATAGAGAAGCTGTTTTAACAATCAAAATAAATTTTGCTAACCTTTCTGAGAGTATTTGGAATCATAGTATCACTCAATCATTGAATGCCATTGTATGAATAAGGAATCCCTGTTTTGTCCCTGACCATGCACCAAATATGAAATCACACCACTGAACAAAGCAGACACAAATCTTGTCCTCAAGGTTTACAATTTAATAGAAAACAAAGAGTCAGAAACTTACTCCATTTTGTCAAAGCTCAAATATCGCCTTTATTACACAACAAATAAAGCTGACAGTGATTGCTTTACATCTTAAATAACTTAGAAGCATCAACAGTTTTCTAAGTTCAAATGTCAGCTCAGATATCTTTAACTTGCACTGTCTTCTGTTTGGAACATGAATTATAACTTCCCAAGCAACCATAAGAATGCAATATGATGGAAAATACAAAATGTGATGCCACTTTGTCAGGCAGCAGACAGAAAAAAAATCCTATCAACTGTAATGTAGAAACATGGTGACTCTTCTTATTCCAGGATAAAATACTTGTTAAACAATTTCCTGCTATGACTATAGCAAAAACAGGTCACCCAGACTTGTTGCAAGAAACCATAGTTAAATGCCTGTGGCCCTTATCAACAGTGCCTTTGGATTATACAAGAAAGCCAAATCCTGAATACAGCTAGCCAGTCTATTGTCAAATATAGAAGAAAATAAAGTTTTAATAAAAAGAAGTGCTGTGCCTGAAACCTGTAATCTGAGTTGACTGATCATCCATTAATTTGGGGCCTCATGAGCAGAAGCCAACTGTTTTGGCAAAGCAACAGCCTGAACATAAATAAGACTGCAGGCCCTCAGTCTTTTTCTAGTACATTCTGTAAAAATTAACTGCTAGATGTAGGAGTCAGCCTGGGGACAGAGATCAGATTATGGGCATTGTCTTCTTACACATTGCTTGCTATTAAATTAAGGGGCACAGCTAACACATGGAGGCCATTAGGCGAAATAAAGAGACTCCAAGCTTATTAATCATGTCTTCATGTCTAAACTCCTCATGACTTAAATTGCAAAGAGTTGTCAAAACAGTTTGGTTCATCAAGCTGTAAATGCACACTGGCCATGGCGCCCTCCTACTGCATGTTAAACCATCAGAATTCAGCAATTAATCTCAGAGTCCTTCAAATGGCACCTTCCCCCCCCCCCCAAAAAAAAGAAAGAAGTAATATCACCAGCTAAATTTATGCTGAAAATCTGGGGTAAATTAAAAGGTGAGATGATTAAAGAAAGCGATACTAACATCCCTCTAGCTTATTTTCATTTAATGACTTAGCAGTTCCATAGCTCGGATATTGCTTTCCAATTAACAATATTCATCAACCTGGAGCTGTTTTCATTCCTCCAAAGATTAAATATTGATGCCCTTGTACAGCGGGCAATGATTATGCATTTTCCCTACATTTATGTTAACTTTATTGTATATTAGTTATAGGAAAATATTTTACCATAAAGTTTTGGGGTCTTTTTTTTCCTCCAACTTGGAATCAGTTAAGAAATTTAATAAGAAATCATAATCATAAAACACTTTATGGTCAATAAAAATAAAATCTCATGGTTCATAGTTTTATTTTTAGTTCAGTTCTCATTCAGTGACTTCCTTTCCCTGACAACAAGTGTTATTAATAAACAATATCCATTGTTTTCTTTCTTATTCATCCTTACTGAGCTCTCTAATAGCATAAAATATAGACAAGATTGACAAAAAATACAAATCTACTTGTCTAGTTGTTAATAGAGAAGAACAAGTTTAAATAGTCAAAATCAAGTAACTCACCTCTGTAGAATAATGTTTGTCAACCTATTTTGTTTTCAGTATTGCCCTCACCATGGAAAAAAATATATTTTTCCTAATCCCCTCCAGTGAATTAATAACACAGATACACTATGTACCCATTTATGTCTCTTAGTCCTTTTGTAAAGTCACAAACCATAGTAATAACTGAGATTTTTTCGGCCCCTCAAGAATCAAGTTTTTCCCTGAGGAGTATAAAGCCCTCATTAAGAACAAATGCAATAGATAAAAAGTTATCAGATATTTCCACCACAACATTAAACACTAAATTTAGCAAGAATACAATAATGAACACTTCAAAAGGATTTTGAATGTTCTCACCATGAAGAAATGATAAATATTTGAAGAGATGGATGTTAACCTGATTTAAACATTATGCAATGTATACATATATTGAACATTACATAATATTCATTAAAATGTATAATCTTATGCTTTTATGTTCCAGTTTAAATAATTAACAAGTAATTGTTTGATATGGTAGGCCAAAATGCTTGCCTGTGAAGCAAATTTTCTTTGAAGTTTTATTTAAAAGTTCTCACAGTTTCCAGTCTAATTCAGAATAGATCCGTATTTTCTTTGATTTGCAGTATATCTTTTTCCAAAATCTTTCATTAAAGTAGGCACAGTAGAGAATGTGTCCTGTGCATCCTCTGGCATTTTGTACCCTGCCGTGTTATCACATACCCTGCCTCATTGATATTCCAATTCAACTACAGTACTAAAAGTCTCATGTTTTTGATCACATAAAATGACTCATGCTGGCCTAAAGCAATTCCACTCCACTCTCTGGCCTCTTGTGCCTTTTCTACCTAATTCCTGGTCTTCTTCCTCAGGGATAAAAATGATGATCTATTCCCAGAATGTTGGGGCTACATGCTAAAGAAAGATTTTGCTAGAGTCGTGAAATCAGCATTAGTTTTCTAAGATAGAGAATCAGTGGTGTCTGTATATGTCTGCTGAATCAGGCCTTGTGTGAGCTAGGCAAGTGCTCTGCCACAGATCTAAATCCCCAATCCTCTGCCAGATGCCTTTCTCTCCACCCAAACATTCTACATCCCAAAGTGTTACTGCAACAACAGAAGTTCTACTCACCTCGTAATACATCAGGAAATAATTCATAACTGTTTACAACACCCCTGAAAATATGATGTTGTATCTCTTATATATTATAATACTGATCTCTGGGATATAGCAAATTAATCCAGCATGAAATGCTGAGGTATCATTCTGTTATTGTATATATTTAAGTTATACAACATGATGTTAGAAGACATACATAGAATCAAATGGTCAAATAATGAAGCAAATTAACATATCATCTCACATAGCTACACACTTACCAAAACTTCTGAACATACAAAACTATTAACTCTAGTCTTCAAGTTGTATATTAGTTCTTTCCACTTGTTCCTCCTATATATTTACTACTTTGTATCTTTCCACTTGACTCTCCCTTTTTTCTCTACCCACCCCAACCCTCAACCACTTTTATTATCTATCTCTATGTGTCTGACATTTTAAAGAAAATCCATGTAACTGAAATCCTGAAATATTTCTTTTCTGTGTCTGGCCAGATTGCATTTATTTTAGGTTTGAAGAGAATTTAATTAAGAAATGTTCTCTACATCTCAATTTTACTATGATGACTATGTTAGATCAATTTTTAAAATAATATATAATTTTAATATATAATTTTAGTAGGGCTTTTTCCCCTTGTTCTACCATTAAGCTGAAATAAAATCAAGCTTAATAAATTATCGAATTCAAATGTTGTACAATGTATTAAATATTATACAATGTACACATGTATTAAATATTGCATGGCATCCCGGAAATATATACAATGTTTATATCAATTAAAAGTAAACTGAATTTAAAAGTAAAATAACATAGAACAAGAAAATTGATGTTGGCACAACACTGCCAATTCTACTAAAGTCTTACTTAGATTTAGTGAGTTCTTTTCCATTTTCCTTGAATTGGTGCATTATAGTTGTACATAATGGTGAAATGTGTTGTTACTTGTTCATACATGCAGACAATACAACAATATGGTTTGGCCAGTATCATTCCCTAGTTCTTCTCCTTCCCCTACTCTTTTTTCCCTCCCCCCTGGTCCATTTCCTCTACTCTGCTAATCTCCCTTCAACTTTCATAAGACACCCACCTCCTACCTTTCTTTTCCTTTTTGCTCTCTAGTTTTACCATATGAGAGAAAATGTGGCATTTATACACAATGGAGTATTTCTCTGCATTAAAAAATGACAAAATCATAGAATTTGCAGGGAAATGGATGGCATTAGAGCAGATTATGCTAAGTGAAGCTAGCCAATCCCTAAAAAACAAATGCCAAATGTCTTCTTTGATATAAGGAGAGTAACTAAGAACAGAGTAGGGTCGAAGAGCATGAGAAGAAGATTAACATTAAACAGGGATGAGAGGTGGGAGGGAAAAGGAGAGAGAAGGGAAATTGCATGGAAATGGAAGGAGACCCTCAGGGTTATACAAAATTACATACAAGAGGAAGTGAGGGGAAAGGGAAAAATAATACAACGGGGAGAAATGAATGACAGTAGAGGGGGTGGAGAGAAAGGAGGGGAGGGGGGATAGTAGAGGATAGGAAAGGCAGCAGAATACAACAGACACTAGTATGGCAATATGTAAATCAATGGATGTGTAACTGATGTGATTCTGCCATCTGTATACGGGGTAAAAATGGGAGTTCATAACCCACTTGAATCAAAGTGTGAAATATGATATATCAAGAACTATGTAATGTTTTGAACAACCAACAATAAAAAATTTAAAAAGAGAGAGAGAAAAAACAGAGAATACTTGAATTTCTGAGTTTGGTTTATTTTGCTTAACACAATGGTCTCAAGTTCCATCCGTTTTCTGCAAATGACATAATTTCATTTTTCTTTACAGCTGAATAAAACTCCATTGGGTAAATATGCCACAATTTCTTTATACATTCATCCACTGATGGATACCTCAGTTGTGAATTGTGCTACTATAAACATGGATACACATGTATTGCTATAGTAAGTTGATTTAAATTCTTTAGGATAAAACCAAGGAGTGGTATAACTGGGTCAGGTAGTGATTCCATTCTTAGTCCCTACAGGAAACTTTATACTGATTTCCATAGTGATACTAATTTATAATCCCATCAACAATGTAAAAATGTTCCTTTTCCTCCACATCATCTCCAGCACATATTATTATTTGTATTCTTAATGGTTTTCATACAAAATGGTATTTTAAATTCACACCAGTAAAAACATTCTTACTAAAGATAAATTATATGAAAGAAACAGAGGAATAATAAAAATAAATACTATGAAAATTCCAACATCATATATCCTACCATCTACAGATGACTGTTATGAGTTAACATCCTTCCAACTTGATGATATTTAAATTATTGTTTGTAATTTTTACATAAGTTATATTTTGTATCACAATTTTATGGACTGAATATTTCACTCTAAGATATATATAAATATCTATATCTATATATAGATATATATCTTAGTCCTGAGCCCCAATGTGACTATATTTGGAGATAGAGCTTTAATAAGGTAATTAGGTAAGTGAGGTAATAAGGGTGAGGTCCAAATACATTAATTCTGCTGCTTTTATGAGAGAAGGAAGAGGCTTCTGTAGGATTGGTGTACTTATAAGAAAATGAAGAGGAGGAAGAGGGGTGCACCACACATGCACACACAGAGAAAAGACCACATGAGAACACAGCAGGAGGCAGCCATCTGCAAAGCACCAGGAGAGCCCACACCAGAAAAGAACCCTGCTGGCATCTTGATCCTGGACTCAAGGAAAATAAACCTCTGTTGTTTAAGCTACCCAATCTCTCACATTCTATTACACAGACTGAGTAGACTAAACCATACCCTTCTATAATGATCTTTTGATCATTATTATTCTTTAATACCTTTTAATAAATATTCTCCTATCATTACTCTAAATGGTGTGAATTCCTGTTTATTTTAATTAAGGAGGTAAAGATACACCTGCAGCACTCTAGAATTATAAGAAAGCCTGATGAGTAAAATTAAGTACTGTTTTAATTACTTTTTTACTATTTCATAATTAATGGCTTGTTTCCAATTCACACTCACAATTCACCTATGTATTTTCTATCAATTAACTTGAGTTATCATTCCTCTTGGGTAGTAACTTTAGAACTTATTTGATCTTCTGCAATATTCTTCCTCATAACTATTTAACACCTAGATAGTTATTTTACCTGCTTTAGGTCACATAATGATGAGTTCAACAGCCAAATCTGTTATATATGAATCTTCACCATAGTTTGGTGCCCCTCCGATGCAATGCTTTTTTTTTTTTTTTTAAATCTCAGTTCCAAGTGACTGCTGTGACGAATTACTTGTGCTCACAAAATGGAAACTATGTTGAAATTTATTCTGAGTTTTCATATATGTTTATCTTTAAGAATTTTTGTCAAGGAATACTCAATTATGCTGCCCACATCTATCCGTAAGTATGCAGGCATAACTTAGGGAGAAGTTGTTTCCTGTAGTTGTCACAGAATTGTTTCCATGTAAGATTTCCATGTAAGATCGGGATCTTAGAAATAGCATAATCCTGATAAGCTCTTAAAACAAACAAACAAACAAAAAACAGCTGCTGATTACAGCACTGAATTAATGGGTCATAGTGACCTCACTGGCCTTTGAGCTATCAGGTGCACTCCTATAGTGAATTCTCCATGGCAGTCAGAGGTAAATTAAGGACACATAGACTCTCTCATAACCTCATGCTTTATTCTAAGTATCACCGTCTGCAACTTTCAAAATGAACACATAATGATGAGTTCAGCAGCCAAATCTGTTATATATGAATCTTCACCATAGTTTGGTGCCCCTCCGATGCAATCTTATTCCCAGAAATCTACTTATTAATGTTCATAAAGTAGAATGCAAAAATCCTATGTATCAGTATGCAAACGAACTCTTCATGTTAAGACTGCATATTGTTTATTCTTTCTTTGAAGAAATTAAATGAATTAAAGTCTACATCTATACAATGTTGTCTTTTTCATCCCCACAGGCTCATTCACATATACACCAACATCATTAATATTAAATAAAAATAAATTTGAGAAATTACATTCATTTCATGTAGATTAATTCCCACAGGACCGGGGTCATTTCTTCATCAATGTGCCCTGCAGGGGATGCCAGTGTTAGTGCTATGAATGAAAAGCCTACGCTTATATATTGCTTAATTTGATGATTAAAGTAGCCCAAACTGGTGATCATATTATTTTATAGCATTTTTTCACCTATTCCCATCCTCATTCTAACCTTCATTTGGATTTATTATTTGAAGTTATTGATCCTTCTTAATTTCAAAGTTGGTAAGCACCTTCTCTCCAAACCTGCCTAAACATCTTTGTTCTGTCATTTATAAGATTTTCCGAGAAGTAAGCTACTACAATAAGGTTGAGAATCATGGACTTATCCCCAGATGTGTAGATGTGTAGACTAAAACTTTATTGTAGTGATACTAAAAAAAAAAAAAAAAAATCTATTCCTTAGATCCTATCCCCCATTCCTTAAATTCTACCCCCCTTAGCTTTTCGCTCATAATACATCCCAATTCACTTATCTCCTGTTCATATTACACACACACACACACACACACACACACATATACATACACTCAGTGATCCTTAATTCTCCACACAGTGCCAGTGGTCCTGGGAGGAAAATCAAAAAGAGAAGTTTAAGTAATGCTGTGTCAGGATTTTTGTAAATATTCTGGGAAATGTTTACTTAAACACCCTCTCCATCTGCCCCCAAATGCATTTGTGTTCTCTTCTTTGTATTCAGTTTGTGATTTGCTAAGTTTGTTAACTATATAGATTTATATGTTTCATTAAATTCAAAAGAAAATTTTAAAGCATGCAGATGGATATTTTGAAAATGTAGAATTTCCCTCTCTGTTTTTAAGGAAATATTTACTAGTCATAGTTGACCAGTGAGACACATCAGTAGGATGGATGATGGATGGATGGATAGATAGATAGATAGATAGATAGATAGACAGGCAGACAGAAAGATGATAGACAGTTACATAGATACATAGATGGATAAATGGGATAGGGTAGACTCCCAAGATATGGAAACCAAGAGATTCTTTAAGAACATACAGTCTACAAGTTAGAGATCCTGGCATAACATAAGCCTCAGAACCAGAGATGTTGATGGTATAATTCCTGGTCTGAGGCCAAAAACTTGAGAAGGGGGGATGGAGATAACTGATATAAGTCCTAGTGTCGAAAGATCCAAAGAGCCTGGACTTTGGATACGGAAGGGCAGCATGGGGAGGTGTTCCAGCTCCAGAAAGGAAAACCAGCAAATCTTTTCTCTCCTCTTTTTTTTCATCCAGCTGAATGGATGTTGCCAACTCACATTGATGTCAGATCTTCATTCAGAATGCATCTCACCTGCAAATCTGCTCTGTAAACTCTCTCACAGACATGCCAGGCAGCAATGCTTTACCAGTTCTCTAGGTATGCCTTATCCAGCAAAGCTGACAAACTCAAAAATTTACTACCACAAACACCTTCAGACTGCAGAATTTGTACTCTGTTTTTAAGGAAATCCCTCTGTTTCCTTCCACATGTTTCAGCTTGGGGATTGAGCAAATATATGAAACTTAAATCGTCCAAGTATTGAGATTACTTGAATCTCCAGGGTTTTGTGTTGGGTTGGTGGGGTTTTGTTGTTGTTGCTGTTGTTATTTGTTTTGTTTGTTTGTTTTAGTGTGATGTGACTGATATTGAGTTCTCTTTATACTGAGTTCTCTGTTTTCTCTGTGTGTCCCCAATGATCCTCAGCTCCCACAAGTCCAGATTCTTAAGCATTAGCCCACAAACAAAACTGGCAGATGTCTCCAATGACAAGCAGATATAGAGTCTCAGTTTTGCTCTGAAAGTGATCAGCTCTCTGGAACATCTAGGACCCCTTGCTGCTGAAATTCATGATACATATTTAAAATAAAATGTTAATTTGTTTTCCTAGTTTGTTGGATATTTTTTAATTGTAAAGAAAGCATTGGAGTAACACAAATTACTTTAACTTATTCCAAAACAGAAACTTACAGTGTGGTTATCAATGTCTAAACAGTCCTTGAATGATTGATTCTACAAAAAAAAGTTCCACATCTAAAGAATCACTACAATAAGAGAGTAGACACTCAGAACATACAAAGGCATTGAGAAAGTAAATTAGAGAAATTCATAAGCTTATCAATTTAATTCAAACAAATAACTTGGTGACATAACCTTGAATCTAAGGAGTGGTTATTAAATAGAAGCATGAGTTTCACAAGATAAATTTTAGTAGGACAAATATTGGTGGAATTGAAGTCATCTAAGTCATTCCAGTCAACCACGAGATGGAAGAAAAGTCTCAGCATAAAAAGAAAAAAAGTATGAAGCACAGGGCTGGGGATGTGGCTCAAGCAGTAGCGCCCTCGCCTGGCATGCGTGCGGCCCAGGTTCGATCCTCAGCACCACATACAAACAAAGATGTTGTGTCCACCGATAACTAAAAAATAAATATTAAAATTCATTCTCTCTCTCTCTCTTTAAAAAAAAAATTTAAAAAGAAGTATGAAGCATAAAAGAAGATGGAAGAAATTACCACAAGAAGAAGAAAAGCTAATTCTGCTTCTTTCATTATTACTCCACAGAATGTAACAAGGTCTAAAGAGAAAATGATATCTTTTTTAAAAAATTTTGTTTTAATTAGTTACACATGACAGTACAATGATCTTTACATATCATACATTTGAATCATATGGGGTATAATTTCTCATTGTATGACCAATGTGATTCTGCAACCTGTACACTCAGAAAATGATATCTTTATTGTCTCCTCTTCATTCTCAATAAAGGGTCACAACATGTAAAATGAACTAACAGCGAGACTTTTGAGGAGTGTTCTATGGAATTCCTGGGACTCCTTTTGAAGAGATGAGGTGGTAGCCAGCCTTCACAATAGCCCTGCAGTGATTCTTGCCTCCTGATTTTCATGTCTTTGTATAATCCACTTCCAGATACAGTTTACCCAAGTAAATAATAGGGTTTGACAAGAATGGAGTGAGCCTTTCAAAGCTAGGCTCTAAGAGACATTACCACCTCCCCCTTGCTTACCCTCACATGGATCTCTCTGTGGAAAGCCATCTGTTAAGTGATAAGGACACTTGTGCAGACATGTGAAGGGATTTTTGTGGCAAGGAGCTGAGGCCTTCTGCTGACAGCCGACAGCAACCATGAGCAGATCTTTCATCCTCAGTCAAACTTTCAGATGGCTGCAGTCTTGACTCACAACTACAATCTTAGGAACATCAGGATGGAATTGCATAGGTTTATTATTTCTGATCCGTAAAACTATATGAAAAATGTTGATTGTTAAGCCTCTATTTTGTGGTGGGCATAATTTGTTACATGGCAAGGGAGAACTAATACAAGTAACTATAAGGGTATGGCATAGGAACTCAGGAAAGAAAGATAAACGGTCAAAGAAATACATAAAATCATAGGGCTTCTTCTTTCAGCTTGTCAGTATTTCCAACAACCCTCAGGAGAAGACCTATTATTCTTTTCTAGGCAACTGAGCATTGTTTAGAAGTCCCTTAAATAAATGCATTACCTGTGACGATCTTCCTTTTAGATCCTTAAAAAATGTATTTTTGCCCTACATTTCAGATTACTGGCCCAACACACTTTTTGGAACCACATCCTTCTCTTCCTATCTCCCCTCCAACCTCAATAAGTCCTAATTATAAATATCAACCCCATTGTTTGCAAAACAATTATACATTATAAGAAAAATCATGGTGCTAATAAAGTTCATACATATATAAGGTTATTATGAAAATAAAGATTCCAAGAAAATCCAAAGGGTGAAGAAAAAATAACACTCAGATATCTAAGTTGTCATGTTTGTAAAGTGTATAATTTCTTATGCACCTATTGAGATTTATATGAATTTTCAGCACACGCTTCGTGACACTTGCTTCAATGTAATTTTCTCAGACTTTGAGTAATTTATAATATCCATCCTACAAAAGACAGTCAGCTGTTAATCTGGGCCTACTAAATGTGCTATTGGACAAAAATAAATTAAATGATCTAAACTACTGGTAAAATTCTTGAAGTAAAAATAGAAAAAGTCACAGTTACAAACAGCCATTAGATTCATCCCGTGGCACTGAAGAAAAGTTCACTTCTTTTTAACTTCCCTCCCTCGCCTCTGGCCTTGAACTTTCCCCTCTATCTGTCATAGTATGACAGAAAGTTTACACAGATGGCAAAAAGTTAAACAGCAACATAAAGCATTTACCTGAGTTGCTAAAAGCATTTCAAGAAGAGTTATGAAAGTTTCAGGGAGGATAGTTGCGTAACCAGTTGTCTTGATGATCCACAATTGAGACTGAAACTCCCAAGGAGGATAAAGTAAGATATAAAGGGGAAACTAAGAATTCAAGGAAAACTTAATTTTTCTTATTTAAAAAAAAAAAAACTACTTAGATTTCCTTGGCCCAAATTCTTTCTTTATTTATTTTTTAGTTTTAGGTGGACACAATATCTTTATTTTATTTTTATGTGGTGCTGAGAATCGAACCCAGTGTCTCACGTATGCTAGGCGAGCACGCTACCACGTGAGCCACATCCCCAGCCCCCAAATTTTTGATATAAATTTTTAGTAATGATAGATGTGTTAGTCATTGCTCTGACCAAAATGATAAGAAAAACTTAGAAGAGAAACAATTTATTTGGGGATCACACTTTCAAAGGTTCAGTCCATGGTCATTAGATTTCATGGCTGTGGGTCAGAGGTGAGGCAGAACATCACAACAGAAGGGTGTGGCACAGGGAAGCTGCTCAGTTAATGGCAGCTAGGAAGCAGAAAGAAAGGAGGCAGGGAAAAATATAATCCCCAAGGAGATACCCCTAGTGACCTACATCCTCCAGCCATGTCCACTTCCTATAGTTACTATTCAGTAATCCATTCAACTTTTTAAGCCATAAAATAGATTCATCCATGGATTAGATTATAGGTCGCATAATCTAATCATTTCACTTTTGCCCATTCTTGCATTTTAAAACATGTCCAAACCATAACAACATCCTTGAACTACACAATAACTTTGCCACAACTCCATTTAGCTTCATTTTAGAAAACTAAAAATTGAATTAGAGATTCAATTTTGTGAGTGATAGGAAGAGAGAAAATGTCAACAATAGTGTCCCAAATTCTGTATAGATTTTTCCACTAGAGAAAATACACCACTGAGTTTGCAATGGAAATTTGCTTAAGAATGTTAGTAGACTAGGTGAAAGCTGATCAAATTTTATTAATCCTAAAAAGATTTTATTATCTTTTTCCAAAAGGGTATATTTCATATTAGAACTTCTAATTTTTTTTTTATTTTAAAAGATGTCTCATTCTGAATGAAAATAGAAATTCAGGAAGATATTACTATTGATTAATATTGATTAATAATTGTGCATCTTACATGCTGAATTTGATCTTTAATCAGTCTTCTTCATTAATGAAATAATAGGAGGAAAATTACCAATTGCAAGACATTCAGAAAACATCTAATAAATACCTATAGTTAAGATGTAAATAGATGGTTGATAGTTAAAAAGTCACAAAGTCAATGAGTTTTTCATATTAATAGACAAGAAAAAGGTGTTCAGCCAAAATATATTTCATTCACCAACAAACTTTGTGAACCAAGATATTCCCTGTAACCCATGAACTTGTAGATCATAGGAGACCATCTATCCTCTTGCTGTGCAGAAACCACAAATGGGTTGGGCAAATAGATTTCTGAAGAAGAGGAGGAAGAACTATCAAAGGGTCCTGGAGAACAGAATTTTCCAGTTGATTTAGTTAATAAAAATGACAACAGCAAAAGCCTCATGATTGTAAAGAGTAGAAATCAGTTCAGTGCCCTTGGTTCTTTCTTAGTCTCCTTAACCTGTGTGGTATATTTAGAATTCTCAAAGCACTTCTCAGACTCTGAACTCTGCCTTAATGTTTTCTTCATTAACTCCTCACCCAAAGGTCCTTGAATGATCTATGACCCACGTCACTACCATCGGTCTGGATCTTCCTTCTGAATCCAGACACGTACATCTAATCCGCTACTTACCATGTCCAGATGGGATGTCTTAAAAGAAATTCAAACTCAGCAGGTCCAAAGGTGAATTCATCATCTTTCCTCTCAAACTGCTTCTTATCCAGGGTTGCCTTATCTAGGAAAATGAGAAAACTATCTCATTTGCAAAGACAGAATCACAGTAGTTAACCTTGAAATGGGTTGTTTCTGAGTTGTCTGTTTCTTTCCATCTACATATCCACCATCCTTGTCCAAGCTAATCTCATCTCCTGTTCGGCTGCCACAATAGCCTACTAACTGCTTTCCCCTCTCCACTTATGCTCCCACAATCCATTCTCCATAAAAAGTACAGAAAGATCTTATTTTCTAGATTTTTTTATTCCTTTATTTTATTTATTTTATTTTTACCTGATGCTAAGGACCAAATTCAATGCCTCACACGTGCTAGGCAAGTGCTCTACCACTGAGCTACAGCTCTAGCCTGACAGAAAGATTTTTTTTTTAAATGAAGACCTTACTCTATTCTACCCCCTAAAAAATCTTACAAAGGCTTTTCATGGTTATTAATATACAAGCAAATTCTTAAAATGAATTAAAGGCTTTGTTAATTCTCTCCACTACTTCCTCCTCATCCACATCTTCTTCCTGGACTGGGGTGTGACAGCTCCTTACATATCAACATATCAACTCTTTGGGCTATGACCTGATTTCCATCAGTCTACAAAGTTTCCCCATGAATGCATAACCTCTTAACCACCTTGCCTTGTCAACTCCAATTCATCCTTCAGATCTCAAAACAAATAACCCCTCTTTGGGAAAGTCTGTCCTGAGCCTTCAGCTTAGACGAATTGCCTATTCTATGACTCTCTTGCTATTTTTAATATTATAGTTCATGTCACATTTATCTCTTATGCATTTGTGGAATTATTTACTTAATAATTGTTAACTGGACCTTCCAATGCTACTGGTCCACGAGGGCAGGGAACACATTAGCTTTAATGACAATTACTGACACAAACAGGCTAAATGCCGAAAATAATGAGACAAAATGAAAACAGAAAAATGGCAACCTTTATAGGATCTTCTGAAAAAGTCAAGTCTTGTGTACTTTCCAATATGAAGACTTAACTTTGTTAGTAACAAACCATTGGAGTTGTAATATAAAGGCTATATTAGTTGAGGAAAATAATAGGCACTCCATGACAAGGAATTAAAGGCAAAAGACAGATGACCAAGATTATTTTAAACATTGTTAGGAATTACAACATTTTTTCAATAATTCAAAGTGATTGCTAAACCCAATTTTAAAAATTGAATGTTATTAACTAGAATGTTCTCCCTGAACTTAAGGTCAGTTGAAGGACGACTTTGTTATTTGAATTGAACATCCACTTACTAAATATTTGTATATAAAGTTTTCATATATCATTCTCCTTGATCATCATTTTTTCTTTCAGGGAGGATACTTACTTTCTTTTCCCCATTATAACGTTTACTACAATTTATTGTTAATAATAGTATAATACTTTTCCTCCCATGATTTCATTATTATTATACTTAAAACTATATTGGAACAAACATGAGAATGCCATTAATTCAGATTATGAATCATTGCCACTGTAAAACTTGATCTAATTCTTCATATTTTGCAGTACTTTTTAAGTAATAGGATTTTTTAATTCTCTTTGCTATTTTTTCTTGAAAGGAAGTTTCAGAGTACAAATAAAATAGCTAAATTTAGCAGCCCAAAAGTGTCATCATAAACAATCAAAATCATTTTAATTTGTGATGAGATAAAGTTGGACTTCCTAATTTTAGGCTATTTCTAAGCCAATTTTTAAAGGAAAAGCACAGGATTTACCTGAAGTCATGAGGAGGAGGCACCTCATCTAAGTAAGACCCAGGCAGGATACAGATTTATGGAAAATGCTAAAGATTCTATGTGTATATAAGTTCTCAATATTCAAATAGAATAGGCCCCTGGATGTTGCTGTTTTAGGCATAGGGAAGTCACATCTGCTCATTAGAGGGAGGACATGTGATGGATCTTGCATTCCTGCAGCATGTCACACATGTGTCACCACTCTTCTAGTTTGGACAATCTAAGAGAAGAATAAACTTTAAAAGAAAACTATTGTCTGTAAAAACATGATTATATTGTCTATTGTGTGTTTTTGTTTTAATTTTGCATTATTGAGTTGAACCTACATTTTTTTATTAAATTTAAATTATATTTAGTAATACAGGGTTATGGGGGTATGGGTTAAAAAGATGTAGCTCCAAATATACAAAGGTACCGTTACAGATGCTGAATAAACCTAGAAATCTAAAGCACACAATGAATCTATAAGTAATAACACTGTAATGTTTATTGGAAATTTTCTCAGAGTAGGTTTTAGGTGTTCTTACCACACACAAAAAGATGACTATAAGATATAAGGGATATATCATATGGTGTACTTTAAACATGTATAATAAAATCAAAAGATTTAGAATAGACCAAACAATTAAGGAAAGACTTGAAAACTTTTGAGCATTTACATGATCTGGCTGTACTTACTGTATTATAATTTCATAGATTTCCTGTTTTTTGGGTTGTTCGTTGGTTGTTATTTTTTTTTTTGTTGTTGTTGTTGTTCCTTCTTCCAGTGAATTTGAGTGGTTTTCTATCCTTTCAAACAAATGGTCTCATATAAGCACCACTGGAAAAAATGAATTAATTAGAAAAAAATTGCTTTTTAATAAAAATATTATGTATATGCTTATCTGTATATATTCCCCTGCTGGAAGGACGTTCCAAAGCCTGTTGCATTAAACAAGAAAATATTTGCCATCTTTCTATGTATACTGCTATAGACTAAATTGTATTCCCCCCTCTCAAATTCATGCATTGAAGCTTTACCTACCAGTGTGACAGCATTTAGTGACAGGGTCTTGAAAAAGGAAATCAAGGTTAAATAATGTGGTGGGGTGGAGCTCCGATCTAATAAGGCCAAGCACCAGAGTTTGAATCTTCCCTCCCACTCCCGCCCACCCACAACACAGAAAGACAAAGTGGAAATGGCCAACTGTAAGCCAGGAGGAAATTGCTCATCAGAAAGTGACCCTGCCAGACCTTGGTCTGGGAGTTTTAGCCTCCAGGTCTGTGGATAATCAAATGTCTGGTGTGTTGAAGCCACCAAAGTCCATGGTTTTTTGTTACCACTACCTGAGCAGGACTAAGACAACAAGCCAACCCAGCATCTTCTAAATCTATTGTACTCTTAATATCAGGTGTACTTATATGTAGCATATTATTTCACAGTGTTTTTCTCAACGAAGAAAGCAGACAAGAAAAAGAGAAGTCATCTTTTATAAAACAAAGTCACAGTGCCTCCAGCTAGACTAACCAAGAAAAAAAAATGGAAGACCCATGTAAATAAATTTATATACACAAAGTTGGCATGACAACTGATACACAGAAAAACAAATGATCATTAGGGACTATTATGAGCAGCTACATGGCAACAAATTGCAAAACCTAGAAGTGGACAGAATTTTTAGATACATATCATACTCTAAATTGACCCATAAAGATACAGAAAACCTAACAAACCAATAAATAAGTAATGAGAATAAGTATTAAAATGTCCTCCTAAAAACAAAAGTCCAGCCAGGCATGATGGTGCATGCCTGAAATCCCAATGGCTTGGGAGACTGAGGCAGGAGAATTGCAAGTTCAAATCCAGCCTCAGCAATTTAGCAAGACCCTGCTTCTAAATAAAACATAAAAAAGGCAAGAAGGCGGGGGATGTGGCTCAGGGGTTAAGTGCCCTTGGGTTCAATCCCTGGTATCAAATATATGTATATAAAACCTCCATGATTGTGGATCTTGAGGCTGAATTTTATCAAAGAAGTAACTTGAATTGTCTCTAACTATTTTAAAAAGTTTAAAAGAAGGAAAGTCTTTGAAACTCATTCTACAAGCAGAGCATTACCCTGATAAGGACATTATATTACATTTAGCAACAAAAACATACTAAATATGCAGATGAATGTTCCTGATGAACACAGAGACAAATATTCCCCCCAAAATAGTAGCAAACTCAATCCAACAGCACATCAATAGCATCATACTTAATGATAAAGTGGGATTTATCCCAGGAAGGCAAGGATGACTCATCATGCGTAAGTCAGTAATCAGTGCATCCCATGAACAGGATGAAGCACAAGAACTATATGATCGTCTCAGCAGAGGCAGAGAAAACGTTCAATAAAATCCAACCCTTTATGATATAAACTTCCAAGAAATTAGCAATAGAAGGGACACAATTTTAAAAAATGTCCAAATGTGGCAAACACACGGACATAATCATAATGAATAAGGAAAAGCTGTGTTTCTTCTAACATCTGGACCAATGCAAGTAAGGCAACTTTCACTATTCTTATTCAACATAGTACTGGAGGTCTTAGAGCAATTAAGCAGGAGAAAGAAATAAAAGGCATACAAAATCCCTTGGAAGGAGGAAGCCAAATTATAGCTGTTTGCAGATGACATGAATTTGTACATAGAAAAGCCCAACGACTCCATCAAACATTTTTTGAAAAGCAATAAGCAGATTCTGCAGAATTGAAAGACACAAAATCAACCTACAAAATATAGATAACATTTGTTGTTGTTGTCATTGAGGTGAGGCCTTGCTATACTACACAGTCTGACCTTGAATTCTGGGGCTGAAGCAATCATTCAGTCTCAGCCTCCCAAGTAGTTGGTACCCAGTGGTATACAACTGCACCCAGCAATCAGTACCATTTTTTATACACCAAAACATGCATACTGAAAAATAAATCAAGAAAGTAGTCCTATTAACAATACTTACTAAAAATCACAATGCCTAGGATTGAGTTTGCCCTAAGGAGTAAAATGATCTATACAATTAAAATTATAAAATAGTGATTTAAAAAAATTGAAAACATACACACACACATGCACATATACACACACAAATAATGGAAAGTTATCCACGTTCATGGGTGGGAAAAAAGTAATAATATTAAAATGACAATACTACCCAAAGTGATTTACAGATTGAATTCAGTCCCCACTGAAATATCAATGGAATTCTCCACAGAATTACACATATGCACACAAAATAAATAAATAAATAAATAAATAAGATCCTAAAATTTATATGGAAACATATTTTTAAAAAGCCAAAAAAGTATTTATCGAACAGAACAAGACTTCGAATATCACAATATTTTATCTCAAAACACACTGAAAATCTATAATTAAAACAGCATGGTACTAGTGTAAAAATAGACACATTGACCACTGGAATAGAATGAAGAGTTCATAAATAAGTCCATGAACCTATAGACCACTGATCTTTTACAACAGCAGCAAAAAAAAAAAAAAAAAAATAATAATACCTTAAAAAAGGTTGGTCACTTCAATAAATGGTGTAAGGAAACTGGAAAGAATATATGCAGCAAAATGAAACTTGATCTATACTTCACATTTTATCAACTCAAAATGGATCAAATACCTAAATGCAAAATCAAAACTATGAAACTACTATTTAAAAAGACAAAGGAGGTCTTTCTTTGGACATTTCTATAGCAGTAATTATTTGGACAAGACCCCCAAAATCACAGGAAACAAAAACAAAAAAATAGTCAAATTAGATTATATCAAAATAAGAGGCTTCTGCATAGCAAAGAAAATAAGAGAGTGAATAAACCAACTGAAGAATAGGAGAAAATATCTTCCAATTATTCATCCAATAATAGGTCAATGCCCAGGATATATAAGAATTCCAAAACCCCAAATCATCAATGTCAACAAAACCACACAAATAATACAAATAAGAAACAGGTAAATGATCTGAAAAGAAGATCTTAAGTGACCCGCATGTCTATGAAAACATGCTCGACATCACTAATCATCAGGGAAATGTACATCACTACCACAATGAGACATTCTATCATTCAAGTTATAATGGTTATTACCAAAAAAACCAGATGATAAGAAGTGCTGGGAGGGACAAGAAGAAAAGGGGACCCTTGCATACTGATGGTAGGAATGTAAATTACTACAGTCATTGTAAAAACAGTAGGAAGGTTTCACCAAAAATAAAAAATACAAATAGAATTAGCTGATTCTTGTTTTAATTCTTATGCTATAGGAGTCTTATTAAGGAAATTGGGGCCTAATCTGACATGATTGAGATTTGGGCCTACTTTTTCTCCCATTAGGTGCAGGGTCTCTGGTTGAATTCCTAGCTCCTTGATCTACTTTGAGTTGAGGTTTGTGCATGGTGAGAGAGAGAGGTTTAATTTCATTCTGTTACATATGAATTTCCAGTTTTCCCAGCACCATTTGTTGAAGAGGCTATCTTTTCTCCAATGTACGTTTTTGTCTGCTTTGTCTAATATAAGATAATTGTAGTTGTGTGGGTTAGTCTCTGTATCCTCTATTCTGTATGATTTTGGTGCCAATACCATGCTCTTTTGGTTTCTATTGCTCTGTAGTAAAATTTAATGTCTGGAATAGTAGTGCCACCAGTTTCACTCTTCTTGATAAGGATAGCTTTGGCTATTCTGGGTCTCTTATTTTTCTCGATGAATTTCATGATTGCTTTTTCTATTTCTATGAAGATTGTCACTGAGATTTTGATTGGTGTAAGGAACCAACTTTTTGTTTTGTCAATTTTTTCAATTGTTGCTTTTGTTTCAATTTCATTAATGTCAGCTCTGATTTTAATTATTTCCTGTCTTCTAATGTTTTTGTGGTTGAATCCTTCTTCTTTTTCTAGGGCTTTGAAATGTAATGTTAGGTCATTTATTTGTTGACTTTCTTTTTTCTTTGAAGGAATGAACTCCATGCAATGAAATTTCCTCTTAGAACTACCTTCATAGTGTCCCAGAGATTTTGATATGTTGTATCAGTGTTCTCATTTACCTCTAAGTCTTTTTAATCTCCTCCATGATATCTTTTGCAACCCATTGTTCATTCAATAGCATATTACTTAGTCTCCAGGTGTTGGAGTATCTTTAATTTTTTATTTTATCATTTATTTCTAATTTTATTCTATTGTGGTCTGGTAGAATGCAGAGAAGTATCTCTATTTTTTTTTATTTACTAAGATTTGCTTCGTGGAATAACAAATGGTCTATTTTAGACAAGGATCCATGTGCTGCTGAGAAGAAAGTGTATTTGCTCATTGTTGAATAATATACTCTCTATATATGTCAGTTAAGTCTAAGTTATTGACTGTATTATTGAGTTCTATAGTTTCTTTGTTTAGCTTTTGTTTGGAAGATCTATCCAGTGGTGAAAGAGGTGTGTTAAAGTCACCCAAAATAATTGTGTTGTGGTCTATTTGACTCTTGAACTTGAGAAGAGTTTGATTGATGAATGTAGATGCTTCATTGTTTGGGGCATACATATTTATAACTGTTATGTCTTGTTGATGTATGTTTCCCTTAAGCAGTGTGAAATGTCCCTCTTTATCGCTTTTGATTAACTTTGGCTTAAAGTCTACTTTACTTGATATGAGGATGGAAACCCCTGTTTGTTTATGTAGACCATGTGAATGGTACATTTTATCCCAACCTTTTACCTTTAGTCTGTGGGTGTCTTTTCCTATGAGAAGAGTCTCTTGAAGGCAGCATGTTGTTGGCTTTGTTTTTAATCCAATCTACCAGCCTATATCTTTTCATTGGTGAGTTTAGGCTATTAACCTTTCAGTTCATTATTGAAACATGATTTGTATTACTGGACATCTTTGTTTATTTTTGGTAAAATATTTTCTTTGATATGAGGATGCTGACTCATAATGGTGATAGAGGGGGGACATGGGAGGAATGGAGTAACTTTAGATAGGGCAAAGGGGAGGGGGGAAGGGAGGGGACAAAGGGGTAGGAATAATGGTGTAATGAGTTAGACATCATTGCCCTAAATACATGTATGAAGACACAAATTGTTTGAAAATATTTTGTGTACAATCAGTGACTTGAAAAATTGTGCTCTATATGTATAGTATAAAACAAATTGCATCTGCCTTCGTATATAACATATTAGAACAAATAAATAATACTAATAAAAATAGAATTAGTATAAGATTGAGCAATCCTAGTGTGGATATAGATCCAAAGGAAACTAAATGTTTATGTTGAACAGACATTCCCATTCTCATGTTTATTGCAGTACTATACACAATAGTCAAAAATGGGAAACAACTGATGAATTGATAAAGAAAAATGACATATGTATACAATAGAATAATATGCAGTCATAAAATGGATGATATGTCATTTGTAGCAATATGAGTGGAACTGGAATATATTAAGTACAATAAGATAAGCACAGAAAGACTACATACTAAATGATTTCATTTTTTGTTGGATCCAAGAAACTTGAATTCTAGACCTTGAAAGTAGAATGGTAATTCCCAGATTTTGGGGAAAGTAGGGATAAGAAAGGATTGATAAATATTGGTCAATGGGTATTAAGTTTCAGTTAAGTAGGAGAAACCAGTCAGATATTCTGTTACACAGTATGGTTTCTATGGGTAATAATAATGTGTTACATATTTCAAAAAAGTTAGAAGAAAGAAATTTTAATGTCTTCATGACAAAGAAGTAATCAATTCTTGAGGAAATAGAATAAGATATGCTTACCCTGATTTGAACATTACATAACACATACATTTATTGAAAGATTACATTTCACTCAATAAAACTATGCAATTTGTATAGGCTGATGTGAGAAAAACAATTGTCAGCAAGGATGTGGAGGAATTTAAATATTTGTGCACTGGTTTTGGTGATATAAAATGGTATATCTGCTATGGAAAGTAGAAAGTTCCTCAAACATTAAAAGTAAAGTTACCATATGACCCAGAAATCCCATTTTTAGATATGCATTCAAATTACATGAAATTAGTATCTCAAAGAGATATCTAAACTCCCCGTGTTCATTGTAGCACTTTTCACAGTAGCCAAGAAATGGATTTTTGCAACCTTAATCAACAGATGACTGGATAAGAAAAATGCTCTCTCCCCCACCACCCACATACACAACAGAAGATTATGCAACATTTTAAAAGAAGGAAACCCTGTCTTATGCTACAGAATGACTGAACCTTGAGGACCTTATGCTAGCTGAAATAAAACAGTAATAAAATGATAAATACTTTAAGATTCTACACATATGAGGCATCTGAAGTAGTCAAACTCCTAGAAGCAGAAAATAGCGTGGCCTATGCCAGAGCTGGAAGGAGGATTTATTAATAACAATAATAGGTTTATTGGTCACTGAATGTAGAATTTTAGTTTTGCCAGATGAAGAAGTTCCAGAGATTTGTAGCATGACAATGTTTACATAATTAACATGATAACGTGACAACTGTAAACTTAAAAATGGGTATGACAGTGAATTTTATGTCTTATGTTTTGACTACAATAAAAAGAAAAATTAAAAGCATGGGAGTGGGATGATATATTGATATCTTCTTGTGCTTAGAAGGGACTTCATAAGGTTTAGCTAAGAATTGCATGTGAACTGGCTTCCTCCAAAGGTGGCAATAAAATAAGAATATTATTTACTTGAACAGGCATTATAGAGATTTACCTACTTTTTCCCATTGTGTGAAATCATAAAAACAATACCAAACATCAAGTTTTGGACTTTTTCACTCCAATAAAAATGTATTCTAGCAACATTTGCATATGTAAAGATAGAAATTAGATCAGGGCTAGAGATCACCATATACAGAGGTGAGATCAAATCTATGGGAGTGAAGGATAAAAATAGAGAAGAACAGAGGCCAAAAGATCATTGAGAAACATTAACAGTTTGTGGTTCCAATAAAATAAAGCTAGAGCTCAAAGAGGAAAGCTTAAAAGGTCATAGAGGATATTCCATCACAAACATTTAGCTTCAGCTAAAAGATCACAGGTATTTTTTCCATGAAAACAAGTGGTTTGGTCTCTTCTTGTTTTCTTATTTTAGTACAAAAATAATAGTCAATTCCCACAGGTAATGCTTTATCTTATATTTTATAAAGCATCACTGATGTTCCAAAAATAATACTGTAGAGGGGAACAAAATTAAATCCAATTCAAAAGCACAGCTTGATGCAAGTGTTGGAAAATTATTTAAAAAAAAACAATTAAAAAATTGTTGCTAAAAGTCACACAAGATCTGAAATGTAGAGAGAGGGAAATGTGTTTGGAACTTTAAAAAAGACATTCATGCTTTAGAAAAATTGGATAAAGAGATTTCCATCTAATTGTTGTGTAGTCATTTTGCCAATAATGATAACCAATTTGCATGTTTAACTGAAAAGAAAACAGCAAACAACATCAGAATGCAAATGAACGTTTTGGTTGTTCCTTTTAATAGCAGGTAAAACAGTTACACAAAACCAAACATTGAACAGAGAGAGAAAAGAACTATCAACATTCAATTTAACATTTGGCCAGTTATTGTGGTAGTTGCTCTTAAATATGCATATGCATATACAAATATCTTGTCAAAAGCAATACCAAATGTCATATATCTGGGGGAGAATGAAAATTTAAGGCTGTTGTTCTAAACATAACTGACCATTCTGACTAAAGTTTAATTTTAGCCAAAATTTCCCTATTATCAACTGTTTAGTTAAAAATTATAAATGTTTACATATCAATATTGTTATAATGCCAAAACAATGAGTAACTGAAATAAGATTAAGAAACTCAACTCAAAATGTTTGAGATAAGGTTTGGAGTGAATAATTGGCAAAAGGTATAACTTAGAGATGGTAGACACTTCTGTTACAACGTCTTCCCAATATTTCTGATTAGGTTGCCCACTATACTCAGTATGCCATGATTAATCTGCTAAGAGAGAACTCAGAGAGGGAAATATTTTTATTGAGAGATGGAGATGCAAGCATAAAATAAATAACACCATTGTTACTGAGAGGGATGCATTTGTTCACAGACCCTATCAGTTTTCAGGCCCTGAGTTCAATCTCCTTCATTTCTGGCAAGGGAAGGAACAGATCTTCTCTAACCAAGCAAGAGGATAGTGAGTTCAGGTCAGGGGACTGTGGGCTTACCTTCACCACACACTGTCACTCTCCATCAATACTTCATGTTAAACAGTAAGCTCTTAAAAGACAAAGGCTATTTTGTTTTTCATTATGTCAAGTAATAAGTAGTACTTTTTTTTTTTTTTTTACAAATTGTTTGCTTTATTCCATTTTTTATTCCTCAGTCTAGAAGGTTCTAGAACAATTTGTTCTATTCTCACTCATGTCCACATTCATTTTGGATATTAGCTTCTATGTTCATGGTGTAATTCTTGGCTCTATGGCCTTAAGGCCAATATCTGTAGTTTCATCTTCCAATTAGAAAAAGAAGTGGCCTCCATCCAGAGCCTAAGGTATGATAATAATGTAGGAAATCAAGATCATTATTCGTTACTGTCATATTTCACATGCCTCTGTATATTTTGAAATCATTTAAAAGAAACTAATACTATTATGTAGCAATTCCAATGTGTTAAACTATTAACTATGTAACCTACAGCACTCCTTTAAGTCAGATAACATTATCAGCATCATATTTACAGAGAAAAACTGTAAAATTTGGACTTATTTTTTAATAGTTTTCAACAATTACTACTTTTCATCACGTTGTGTAATTAGAAGAACATTTTGGAGAACAAAAAATTCATTAAAAATACAAAAACAACAAAGAAATTAAGTTAGGATGCTAAGAAGACACATCAAATTTCGGTACTTATTTTATAAAGATGCACATGAGTAGCATTTTAAAAATGAACCTTTTCTTGCACATGTACTTGCCCATTTTATAAAGCAGTTAACATAAAAGCCAATAAAATGTACTTTCAAAATCACTTTGCATTTTTCATTCCTTTGAATATAAGCATATTCATTTTTATGCATGCAATGAAACTACCCAAAAGTTTGCTGTATGATTAATTAGGAATCATTGAGAATTAAGTTACAGAGAGAATTCTGAACCTCAACATTCTCTACATAAATTTGTAGGTGAAAAGATGGACATTACAAAACTACCTAGCATTTCAAAAAGTGAGGTTCAGTTCAATTACAAACAATATATGCACATTAACAAAATCATCTCAAACACAGTTGTGAGAACTTCATGATCTAATCCATATAAAATACCTAGAACAGTACAAGTCACAGTGGGAGCTCAATAAATGTTAACTGCCACAATAATTAGTTATCTGTGTAGTGACCCAGATGAAAGAGGAGAATCATCTGGATGCCACAGACAACACTCACAAGAAGATCTGTCTGTAATATTGTACAGTGTCATGGTTTGACATCAACAAAGACTATTACATGGGGGAAAAAGTAAATCATAGAAAGTAGAGTTCAAAAGAACTAGAACACTGACTTAAGGACCAATTTACATTCTGAGATATTGTTGGTGAATCAACATTTTAATAAGATAGCACAAACTGAACAAGGAAAAAATGAAATACAATTTCTTACCCTGAAACAAGAGATGGTGAAGCAGCCAATAAAGATGAGAAAGATGTCCTGTAGCTCAGATATTTAGTGAGGACTAACATTTCCCAGACAGAACATTAGAATGTTCCCCCCTGCTGCCCCCTCTGACAATGGTAATGGTGAGACCTGGTTTCAAACACTTTCTCTGCATTCATGAATCATGTGACTTTGGACAAGTTACTTAAACTCCCTAGGCCTCAGTTCGCTCACCTATAAACTGGAGATAGCAGTAGCAATATAATGCACATATAAATATATTAAAGTGTTGAAACAATAATTAGAGATACTGTAGGTAAAGCATCTGTGAACACAAGAACTTAGGTAAATAACAGTGATTGTGTTAAACTGAAAAGAAAACTGAAGTTCATGTTGTTCTACTATGAAATCAGTGCCTGATCTTGAGAAGTTGCATCCCCTCCCCAGGTCTCAGTTTATTCGTATAACAAATGAAGTCTGATTGGTCACACATCCTTTTATTTATTAGTAGTCAGGTGCTCACTACTCTGCAAAGGATGAAAACTGTATGAAATACCTGCTGTATCACTCAATATTTAAGAGAAATTTTATATCCTTCCAAGACTCAGAAATATGAATTCTGGCCTAGAACTACTACTTCCTTGGACTTTCTAAATTCATCAGTATAGCAATATGTGTCAGTGAAAGCACATTATATGCACCAAAGAAAATCAGTGTATATTTGTGAGTATCTAAAGAATTTTGGAAAGGCTAACAAGAGTAAATGGGAAATATAGTTCTTGGAGTATCTCAAGAATTTTACTCCAAATGATATTAGTAAGATAATGTGTATCAGTTATGACTATATAGAATTGAGTAAAACTTCATGTTTGCTCAGTGAAAATGTGAAATTCCAGTATATTAGCAGATCTTATATTTGCAATTTAAGGCGAGAAGATCAATATAAGAATGCATATATTAAAAATGGTAAGCAGGACCCAAACTTCTTTACTTTCTCTCCTTCAAACTCTAGCTTGAATTTGCTTTTTGTATTTCTTTAAGTACAGATGTTTAAGAAATTTCCACCACATTTTTTTTATTTGTGTAGTTCCTACAATTTGAGTGACTTGATTAATTCTTAAGGTGTACCCCAGTGTACACCTCTGTGGAAACCAAAGTCTTCTCTGGGATATTTTACTTACATTAAATAGCTGGCTTATTAAAATCATCAATATAGAATGAAGTTTGGATTTTAGAAATTAATTAGGAAATAAGTTTAAGATCAGGCTGCTGATAATAGTCATCCCAAATGAGTACAATGATTCAATCAACAAGAATGTCTAAAAATTTTTCAGTTTGAAGGACTAGGTTCCAGTTTGTATATAGATTGCAATATGCTGTTAAATGTCTCTTTAGCTTATGTGCAGCCTCCTCAGTTATTTACATATGTACTTATTTCCAGAAATATTTTTGGTATTACATGGTGTTGATTATATATCTCCTCTACCTGAGGATGAATTTGCCTTACTATTCTTTGTTGTCCCCAAACCACATAATATTCATTACATAAAGAAGCAGCCAACGTATCACTACCTTTTTTTTTTTTTTGCTGGGGATCAAGCCCATGGTCTTGTGCATGCTAGACAAACACTTTACCAACAAGCTATGTCACCAGCCCAAAATATCCCTACCTTTGACCAAAATATCCCTACCTTTGAAGCAGCTTACCCAATTCCTAGAAAGAGTGTAAGCATTCAGGGAAAAAAAAATCCTGAAATTTTACTAGAATGAACACACATGATGTTATGGATTTATCTTTTAAATTTTGAATTATTAAGAGAATTACTAAATGACTCCATGCTTCGGTAAGAAATACAAATTATTTCCCCAAAAGGAAAAAATCCATTTTGCTTTTTAAAACCTTTAGGAATTTTTACATACTACTTATGAAAATATCAAGTGGTATTTGCTATGGCATACTATTCTTTAATGGGACGTAACGAACAATGTGCATGTGGAAACATTATGCACGCATTGACATAAAAACCATACAGTTCCTAGGGTATATGTAGAAGATGCTTCATTTAGCATATATTTGTGTGTCTTCAAAACCCCAATACAGTCTGAAGATTCTGGCCCTTTGCCATTCCCATCTTCCCATATTGGGTACAAAGTTAAATGAATGACTGAAGAGAAAAGCAAATAGATTCAAAAGTTGAGAAACACAGAGGACGTGGGCAAGTGTTTTTAAAAGTTGTGGACTTCCAGATCACAGACAAGTCTTAATATCAAGCTCTGATACCTACTAAATCTGCAATAATATGCATTTATTTATGTTCTCTGAAATTTAGTTAATTTACCTGTAATATACAATTATTTTCCTTATCACATGTTTATTCGACACGATAATTTATGTAATATATATAAGAATAAATTTACCATAGATAAATATCCTCTGCATTTTTTAAGATACAAAGAAGAAGGGATATTAGGTGCTAGCAAACTTGCTACAGTTAACATGCTGCAATGAAGCTAATTTGGAATAAGCTCCATACCTCTTCCATTCTTCTGCATATTTTTTTCCTTCTTTTTAATTCCCTGATCTTGCACAATCCAACAAAGATCGATTCTGCTACTAGTTCCCAAGCACTAAACAAAACCATCAGTATGGCCAAGTTGATTTTGTTGGATGCATGTTTATGTTGAGAAAGTAAGATGGCAGGATGTAGGTAACAACATTTAAAAGGCAAAAGTGTTTATTTGGTAGCAGTTACTCCATACACCCTGTTTCATATTTTTTTTTCCAAAGGAAGGCAGACAGCAAACACTTTTAATATAACTTCAAATGCACTGATATTATAATTCCATAAAAGAGTTTTCTTTCATGCACTATAGAAATAGGCCATTAAATTTGCATGTCTAAAGGAACTTTTCAGTAATTACTTTGCTTAAATACAATTAGTATATCAGTCTGTAAAACTGCAAGAAAAAGGAGGACAAAGTAAGTGATCCAGCTTTGTTTCACTGCATGTGTGTAGAGAGGAACTAATCAGTTTCTTTGGCTATACCTATATTTTAATCTGGCCTAACAATTTGAAACAACAAATTTCATGAACCCTTTTTAAAAGGGATTTTCTGCTCCATCTTCAGGTATAGAAGTTTCCTGGTCTTAAATAAAAACCGATTTAAGAGTCTTCCTTAGAGGAAAAATTTGGAAAAAATACAGTTAATATTCCCAGAATGAAAGAACATTACATCCCAGAAGTAAGTGGTACATATTTTCTATTGTCAGCTCTATGTCTAATTAGTATTGTAACTTTGGAAAATGTGTTTTACCTTTCGGATACTTAATTGAGTGTTCTATGAAACTACCTGATTGGACATCTAAGTCAGCTTTCTGTCATCACATCAAATGCCTGAGGCAATCAACTTAAATGGTTTATTGTGACTCAAGTTTGGGAAGTTGAAACCCAGGATCAATTGGCCCTGGGGCTTTGGGCCTATGATGAGACAGTGCATCATTGTACAAGTATGTGGCATAGAAAAGCCACTCACTCACCTCATGGGTAACATCAAAGAAAGGAAGAAAAAGAGACCTGGGAACACAATCCCCTTCAAATGCATGGCTCCAGGGACCTCCCACCAAGCCCCACCTCTTAAAGACCCAATGGCTCCACACTGAGGAGCAACCTTTACTATATAGATCTTGAGAGACACTTAAAAACCAAGATATGTATAAATAAATAAATACAATCACATTGAATATATGGCTCAACATGGGAAGACCTCATATCTTTACAGTTTTGAGTCTTCCAATCTGTGAACATGATATATTGCTCCACCTGTTCAGTTCTATAATTTTATACTTTCTGCCAGTAATCAATTTTGAGGTTTTTTTTTTTTTTGGTAGAAAATATAAATTTTAGTTTTCATACCTTACCTTAAATCTACTTTTAGATATTTGATGTTTTCTGTTACAATTGTAAATCATAACATATCAAAATGTCATACCATATTTTCTTAATAATTCTAATCATTTTTTCTTATGTCCTATAATCTTGTTAAATTCATTTATTAATTATAATAGTTTGTCTCTAGATTCATTTACATTTTTGACAAAACCATGTCATCTATATGTAATAAAGATATTCTATTTCTTCCTTTGTCATATATACATGCCTTGTATCTATTTTTCTTTCCACTATTATACCAACAAAGACTTTCAATTAAATGTTCTATAAAAATAGGCTGCCATGTCTTATTCTCAGACACAGTGGAAATCATTCACTATTTCACCAGAACTATGTATACCACAGTAGTTCTTAATTTTTTTAGATAATCTTTATCAGCTTAAAGAAGTTTCCTTTTATTATCATTTATTTATAATATTTTACTTATTTATTTAGATTCACTTTGTAAAATGTTTTATGATATGTCAGTATTGAATTTTACCATATACTTTCCTGTATGTTACTACAGTAAATGAAATTTGTTTGTTTTTGGTAAATATTTAAAACCCTTGCATTCCTGAAGTAAGTTTCTGATGTGCTGTCCTATTGCCACATTGCTGGATTCAATTAATCAATGTCTTATTTAAGATTTCTATTCCTAAACTGGTGAAAGAGAAATGATTTTATTTTATTATTTTTGTCTTTTAATGATATAATCAGTTAAGGATCAAAATTTTACTGCTTCATAAAAATATTGGAAAAATATTTCTTTTTTAAATTCTCTGGAAATATAAGGATTTGTGCAGGAAAAAAAAAAAAGAACAAAAGTATACCACCAAGTTTCCATCCAGCATGTGCTCTCTCTCTCTCTGTCTTTAAATATTATTCTAAACCACAAAGAGTTCTTGGAGGCATATTCAAAGATATATTTTTAACTGATTCTTTTGATCTACAAAAAGAAGGGTAATTCTTTTAATTTATCCCTTCCTACTCCCTTGAAGTTAAACTGAATACAACATTTATTACAAAAATCAATGCTTTTGGTGACTGTTACTTTGACAATTACATGATAAAATAAGTTCTGTTGCTGTGGCTTTACCAAGTAGAGCATCTTCTCTCACAGCAGATTTCCTGTGGATTTTCCCAAAAGCAAGATTCCTTAGAACATCTAGCAAAGAGGAATTCAGTTTTCGAAACACAAATCCTACCTAAACATTTCACTCAATACCAGTGTGAGCATATGCAAGAATTTTAACTCTTATCCTCATTCATAAAATAGAAAAAAGACTCAGTTCCTTGTCTTTCCCACCGCCTGAGTTTAGGATCAAACGAGATACTGGACAGAGCAAAATTTATTTAAGCAATAGTTTAATTTAGTATGTAATAGTATTTAAAATAGAATGATTTACAAAACAAATAGAATCCAATATAGACTTTTAAATAATGTTTACTTTGCTGTGAGGCATTATTCAAAATATCTTATAAATATAAACCTATTTAATTTTCAAAACAGCATGGTTAATGGAGCAATTATCATCCCCACTATATAAATAAGAAAACTGAGGCACAGAGAGGTAAGGTAACTTGTCCAAACTTTCACAGCTAGTATGCAGTTGACCTGAGATTTTTAGCACAGTTAATCTGGATCTGAAATCTATTTCCTATGTACTACTATTTCTAATTTTGAAAATTTTGATGTTTTGTACAAATGTTAGAAACTGTTATAACTATTATATATTTTTATTTTATTTGTTCTTCTCAAACTGGGAGAGTTATATACTGAAGGTTTATGATGATGTGTCACAGGTGTATTCCAAGATTAAGCCTAAGCCATAGACCACTTCTTATTAGAAGATTTGAGGAGAGACAATTAAATAATTAAGCTTGTAAATTTGTTAAGAATTTTATTTAATATTAAAATAATCAAAATAGCTTAGAAAATTTTAAAAACCACAAATTTTATGACAAAACATGAAACTTTTTTTTGAAATATTTTTCAAATGCAATGTGGAAAATTACTTTCCCATTAGGGGCTCATACTGATATACAAAGATGAGAAGCTATGAAATACACATAGTCAGCAGCTGGTTAGGAACCAAAAATGTATTAATTGATAATAACAGATTCCTGAGTTATATCTGGAACATTTTATGTGGTGGCTGGCAGAGGACTTTGTGATTCTCATATATTTTTCCATTTCATATTCATTTTTTTTTCCTCCTAGATCTTAGCTTGCCAAAAAGGGTTCTCTGGAATTGCACCAGGATGACCAGAACCAAGAAGCTTATCCCCAACTGCTGGGAATATCACAGTTGATGGATTACAGCTATGTCCTTGCTGGGAATTGCCCTCAGCTGGCTACAGGGAGATGCCTTACTAAAGGTTAAGCCTTTCTTTGGGTTAGCCTTGGCCCTTGGCCTGTGACCAGCTGATGTGGGAACACAAGGTTAAGGCTTTGTGCCTCAGTATAGGAAACTCTGAAAGACCAACACAAATAGAGATCCAATAGGGGTGTCTCCCCATAGTAGGCCAGCTTCTCCCTCGGTTCTGTTCTTTCTTTAATGTTTCTTTAAATATTTATCTTCAGAGCATATTCCTCCAAAGCTCTACTCTGTGTGTCAGAGATTGTTTTCAGGAAATCCAATCTAATACAATTGCTTTTTGAATTATTTAGCATCTGTGGTGTGGACTTGATCATGGTTAAATTTATTTTTTTTAAAGGGTGAAAAAGAAATTCAGAGTGTTGAAGGGCAGAATTAAATGCATCAAGTTTTCAAGTATCATGTTTGACTGTACAAATTAACCCTAAGTTAATGACCCCAAGTCATGACCCCGATGCAGGAGCAAATGAAGTTACACAATATGGCTACCCACAAAAAAGTCACAGCTGGTACAACTTAAGTAAAGTGGAGGTCACACTGGCAGAAGGTGTTTTCCAAGGGATAGGAACTAGGCTGAGTTTAAGGCAGGATTCAGAGCCTGATAGTCCTAAAGCAAATGAGCATTGTGACAGTGTGCAGAGGGATTCAACAGTAAAATAATATTACAGTTTAATAAGGCAAAAGAAAAATGCCATGCTCTGTTGTTAAGCTATTAGCATCATTGTCCTCATTTTGAATCTTATTATAAATTATTTGTTATAGATCCCATTTTCATCCCTAACTCCTGTGGGTTATTTTCTTTACATAATAATGAAAAAAATTCAGAATTTTTTTTCATTTAATAACAAATAAAAGCATGTCGCATCTGAAACAATGCACAGATTATTTAGTGACTCCAGTAGTTCATCTCAGTAAGCCCTATTTTCCTTCCTGGCAAAATAAGGTTAAAAGTAATAATACCAAAAAATCACAGACCTTTTATCAAGTGTAAATTATCTATATATTAGCATGTGTGCAAAAATGCTTATTTTTCAATTACTAAAAGCTTTTTATTTTTCTAAATACTGAAAGTTCAGGATGGTTGTTTTAGTCATGCCTCATGAAAATCAGGAGCATCCATTCCACTGAAAACAACACTGGACAAAATATAAGACTCATCTTCATAAAAGTTGCAGGAATTACAAAGTCAAAGCAGCAGGAAAAGCAAAAGGTAAATGAAGAGGGAAGCTACTTTTACCCTGAGGATATTTGCAAATTGCAGCACATTTGAATTTTCATTTGATGGCCAACTAGGGTAAGGTGAACAGAAATTAAAACCAAGGAACAACAGCACTGGGGATTCTCAAGGGACAAACTTCTCAAAATAATCTGAAACACAAAAGGGCTCTATTCGCAGCACAAAACTGAGCCCAAAGTCAATCAGCCTTCATGCTGATGGGTAGCCTCCAGGTCACATTTCAGGGATGCTCCAGCAAACCTCAGACTTTCCACTGGATTTAGATGGCTTTGAATGTGTAATGTCTCAGGCACCTGTGAATAGTTAAGCACCAGCCTTCTCTGGAAGAAGTTACATTCATGATGGAGTTCATGTCTGCACCATAGATAGTACACACTGCAAAGGAAGCACAGGAGGAAACCAGAGAATCAGAAATGACAAAAGAATAGAACACAACATTTTTAAGCATTGAAATCATTAGAAAACAACTAAAAAATAGTAGTGTTTACTCTTAAAACTAATGAAAAGTTTAAAAATATCTGCAGGAAATAGAAAACTACTTTAAAAAGTCACTGTGCATTTGAAAAAGAATAGACTTTTTAGAAACAAAAAACACAATAGCTAAAAGCAAAGTTCCCAAAGGCCCTAACTCCTATTATCTTAGTGGTTAGAACCACTATCACTTAGTGGTTAGAATTTCAACACTCAAATTTTAGGAAGACACATTCAGACCATAGCAAGCATCTATTGGAGAAATACTGAGTCAAAAGAGTGTGCTTTAGGCACTTTATCTGCAGGTTCATGTAGGTAATAATATAATGTGCTCCCGAAACATATTGCCTTTTTTACACCCAATACTAATATAAATTTTTGTAAGCATGCAAAAAATGATCAACATTATTTATAAAGTCCTTCTATGTGATTGTCATTATACTAAGCTTTTTAAAATACGCAATTCCATTTAATTATAATAAACAAATACCATTAAGCTCATCTCTAGATAGGAAACTGAGGCCAAACATCACAATTTTGGTCAATACAAAGATTAGGAGTAAAATTCAGGTCTTTTCTGATTTCAAAGAATATCCTTCAAAGTAATCATTATGCTGTCTGAGGGTTTTGTTTATTTTAATTTTTCTCTGTAACACTGAAGAAAATATAGGTGCCACTGCTGGGTGTGGTGTCCCACTCCTAAAATCCCAGCAACTTGAGAGACTGAAGCAGGTAGATTAAGTTTGAGACCAGCCTTAGCAACTTAGTGAGACTCAAAATTTTAAAAAGAAGAAATGGCATTGAAGCTCAGGTGTAAAGTGCCCCTGGATTCAATCCCAGTACCTGCCCCCCACCTGCAAAAGGAATTATAAGTACTACATACAAAAAGGTCAAAAAGTTCTGCAATAATTTATTAGTTTTATTTATTAAGCAATGAACTTCTTTATAACTTATTCTAATTATCTTTCAAAAATAATTTATAATTAATAAATATTTTAGTAATCAATTATAATTAAGCAATTTACATTCATTGTTTAAGATATATTTATGTTAAATGTGATTTTAGAAAGATAACTGCTTCCCATATATTTTGTATTAGAAAGATCATGCATGCTGACAACATTGACCTACTGCTATTTATTTATTAAATTTTAGAAAATTAAGTTTGTACTTATTAATTTAGAAATCTGGAGATAGACTATAATTACCATTGTAGTATTTTATCACCAACCACCACTACTTACTATGCAAAAGTGTTTACATTTTTTTTTTTCAGTATAGGCCTAAAAACAGTGATTTCTATAAAAGTGCATTTGGGAATGTTTTTGAGAAATTGAAATGAAGGGGATCATGTTCTTCTTTTGCCTGTTGTTGGTGTAATGAAACGAGGAAATTTCATAAATTTGAAAAATGTAGCTAATTAAGAAAAACATTTTGCAGACGGTTCTCCACTTAAAAAAAAAATAATTTCGAAGTCAGGGATTTGGACCTCTGCGCAGACTTCTCTATAAGAAATAAATTATTAATTTATCTTGAGCTCCCTAGAGCATCCCTTAACCTAAGTTTAACCCAGTGTTTCTGAATTCAGAGGCATAAAGTTCCCAGCACCATGTTGGGGTAGAGATGGGGCTGCCTATTCTACATTTTGAATCAGCTTCCAAGCATGATGTGGATCAAGGAGACCCCCAATTCTTAACAATTGCAATTAACCCTGGAAAGAACCAATAAAACCAACAGAAGCATAGTTTGAAGAAGTCTTGTCACATCGTTTGAAAGGCTATAGAAAGTTCCAGAACCAAGACAGGCCAATTACCAAGTTAAAAATCACCCAACTGGCATGTCTATAGGATACCCTAAGTGCAATGAGGACCAAAAGGGATACTAACTGCCTCAAAGAAAACAGGAAAAACAAGAGCTTATTCTGATTATTGCCCTCAGAGGTGGCAACAAGCTGTTCCATCAGCTCTCAGCCTTTTTCAAGTTGCTTGTGCTAAGATTGAGGACCTCACTGAGCCAGTATTCTCTGCTTACTTTGTTAGGTAGTAGCTAGCAATAAGCAGTGTAATGCAGGCAAGGTCACAGGTGTTCTTTAAATCACTTTAGGGTCTTATTTAAACTATTTTCAAAGTAAACAAGAAAGTAAAGTGCTGTAGTTAATTTGTAGAAAAGCAAAAGGGGCTAACCGGGAAATATGTCAAGAGAAAAGAATTAATGGGACTAACTCTTGCTAGGGTCCATTAGTGTTGACATGAAGCTAGGAATTATATGGCTAAAGATGTCTTCATCTGGGGAGGAATATTCCTTTAGTAGCTCAGGGCTAATAAGGTAACTTCTGACCAGCAATTGACCCCATTGCCCACATTAACATGGTATTGACTTGTTGTGAAGCACCCCCCTAAATAGGATGGCCACCATGACAGTTCCAGAAAGGACCAACTAATGTCAAAATCTCCACCACCTGACAGAAAGGAGGAGTTCAACAACTTATTGGTAAAGAGTACAGAAGGTGGTCCTCAGTTCTCCAGGCAAACATCAAACAGTAATAAAATTTGGGGACAGCATTGTCTCCTTTGTCATTTTCTGCTTGGAGGTGGCCCACTCTCTCTCTAGAGACTGCTTTTTTGCTTAGCCTCACTTTTCTTTTACTTTATTTTCCCCTCACTTTCACTTCTAATAAAATTCTCACGCAGGACTTTCGGTGTCTGTCTTTAAATCTTCTTTCTTCAGAACACAAGAACTGAGGTTTGGAGTTTCAGCTCTCTGCTTTCCTGTGTCAACTTATTAGTCCCTGAATGGACACCAGGCTGACGAGCATGGCCATCCTGTAGAGAGAAGAAAAAATCAGTGAGGGGAATGGAGTGTCTCCCTACAGCTGTCCCTGCTTCTGTCATGACATGCTCCTCACTGTCTGTGTTTACAGAGCCCTAACAGGGCAACCTCAGCTTTTTCTTCTCCAGCCTCTGGCTCTTCAGTTACAATGTTCACTCGTGATCACACACTGTGAACTAGAATATTGCACAGATGAGAAAATATTGCTTCACAATGTGTACCTTTAATTCAGTCATTCTTCCTCTGTGTTTAAAAATATGGTGAGACATAAACACAAATGAACTCATGTTTCACCATTTAAGATGTTTACTACTAATGTAATCAATAATAAGACATGCACAAAATAATGAAATTGCAGTTAAACATGATGAACATCTCTCCAAAAATAAGATGGTGACATAAAGAAGATAAAACATCAACACACACACACACATAAACTCAGAGCAGAAATTATTAATATAAATTGACGTTGACTCTTTAGAATCTATATCTCATATTTTGAAACACTGGGACTACTTTGTTTTACTTCCTTAAACTTGTAAGTTTCCCCTTTGCCCATGCAATCCCAATTCCATACTTAGAAGTAGTTGCCTTTTCTACTTGGATATTTTAGTATCAGTTTCTTGGCATTTAAAAATGACAGAAAATGGCTTATCTGGATGTATAAACACTAGTGAATGTTTTAAACCTTTATAGTCTGCTTTTTGACCAATTTATAAACCAATGTGTCATAACCATTGAAGGAATTGTATAGTGCATTGCTGCTACTGTGCTGCAGACAGGGCACGATGCTTGGGAACGGCGCTGCAGCTGCCCAGCTGGTGTTGCCATGGAATCCTTGTTCCTGTGATGCAGCCAGAGAATGTAAAACCTCAAAAAGGAATTTCACGGGTGTCACAGTATTGCTCCTGTGGATGGCATAGATTGTCTAGGATCATCAGTCATTCATATTAAAAAGAATTAAAGTCTTTATAAGGCCACTGAATTATTCAAGAATGTACTATACATTTAAATCATTTTTATTATATGATATTATGGAATTGAAATATCTGTAATAACAAAACATGGCAAATCTTGGTTATTAGGAATAAATTATACATGTTAGGCATGGAGAGAGATGTTTGAAAACTACCATATTCATAGTGGAATTGTGCTCTTGACATTACATATATAGTTCCACCTCACCTCTTTAATAGTGTTGTGGCAAGGCACAATTTGTATATCAGTTATGGTTCCTATGGGTAACATTTGTGGGAAGGATCAAGAGAATCAGAAAGGGATGGTGAGGTACTCAAATATTGGCAGTATGAGGAAGCAGTTGCCACCTATAAGGCTGAGGAAAAAGGAACATAATTTTTTTTTCTTCTTACTGGAACCCAGGGAAAGCTGTGACCATGGGAGGCTCGCCCAGACTTGCCCAGTGGGAAGTCTGGCAGTAGGTAGAGGAATACAGTAGCAGCTGTGTCTCTAGCAATGTGGCAGAAGTATCTTTGTATAAATACCAGAAACCATTTCTCACTCTTCATTTCTGTTGGTACTTGTATAAGTGAATCCAAACTAAAAGCCAAAGGATAAGGGAACACCAGGTCAATCTCTCAGAAATTAGAGCAAGACAAGAAATTGGATATAGAGGGACAATCAAAGATGAAAGTTGAAAGTATATAAGAGTCCTTCTAATTATTGAGCAACTACTGTGTGCCAGGCCAAGGGGATACAACAGTGAATGAAACAAACACACCACTTTCATAGAGAGGGCAATTCTGTGGCAAAACAAACTGATATGTAATGTGCCTCTGCCCTCCATCTCTGCTCTCAGCCAAGGCCATTAATCAAGGAAAACTGGATGAGGGGTAATGGGGGATGAAGAAAAGACAGACAGTCACACATAGAGAGAAAAATGTGGGGCCAAGTGGGACACTGCTCTTTGATGGAGAAACAGTTTCCCAGAGCAAGCTCAGCATGTTTATTATACAAGGTTTCATCATAAAAAGGTTGTTTGTAGGAAAGTTTTAGCAAAGCAAGCAATCTGAAGAACACAGGACTGGGGAGATAATAGGGTCATCTTGTTCTGTTCAGAATCCTTTATCTCTTGGAATTGGTGTCTAAACTCAAGGTCTTGAATGATAACTACTGTGTGCCTTTGCATCCATGCTGCCATGTCACCATAGCAACTGGGCCATCTTGACCTGCACCTTTGCACAGGCAGTTCCCAGAACAACATAGCCACAAAAGAGTCAGAAAGACTCTGATTCAAATCACCTCTCTCCACAGTAGTGCTTAACAGGTGCCAGACATTGTTCTGTTTTCCATATGTTGCCTCAGTAAATAAACTGATAGCAACAACTTTCAAACACTCTTTAGTGATAAACATTGTAAGTTGTGCCCTATTTTTATTTTTAGAATCTTTTTTATTTGTTTTAGTTTATTATTTTTCTTAATTTATTTTTTGCATTGCCAACAAGATCAAAACAAATTTTACTGGGCATCCTTGGTGCACATAAGTTATTTCAGATATGAAACACCTGAGTCAAAAGGAAAACATTTTTTTTAACCTATTAGGTTCAGAAAAATACCTCTCCAGGAAACTGCACAGATGTACATACTCATCAAGAATAGTGCCAGGTTCCCCAGATGCTTGCAGCAACTCACTGTTATCTCACTTTCTCCAATCATCCAAGAAGAAAATGGTACACTATTGTTTCAGTGTTTTTCTCTGGTTACCTGTGATAGTAAGCAAGCCCAATTTTATTTATTAGCAATTTATATTTGTACTCACCAAGTACTTGTCATCATTTGTTCAGTTTTTATTGGGTTGCTTGACATTTTTTTAAATTATTAGCATTTTTAACATATACTATTATTAGTAATCTATTATATGTTACATTTTTTACATTTTTTGCAGATATTTTCTCTCCATCTGGTGTTTGTGTTTTTACTTTATTTGAGATAATTTTCATTCTACAGAATACTATAATAATCATGGTCTCATATTTCTCAGTCTTACCTTTTATAGATCTGGGCTTATAAAAATGTTAAGAGGTCATTTGCCATTACCAGCATTAAAAAAGATATTCTTGTTTTTTTTTTTTCCTTAAGGATTCTTTGAACAACTTCTAAATGTAGGCTTTTGAGTTGTAAAGAGTTCATCTTTGTGTATAACAACAGATATAATATTAATTTTCCCACCAGGATTTGCAATTATGTGTGCTACTTACTAAAAAAAAAGTCTTTCTCTCAATTATTTCCTGCCAACTATCTATAAGATCACTTCTCTCATAAACTTAAAGAAATTCCATTTTTTATATGTTCAAGTTGTACAACATGATGTTTTGCTATACATGTAGTGCAGTTATTACTTTAGTCCAGCAAATTCTCTTTTCATCACCTCCCATAGCTTCTTCTGTGTATTAAGGTTCTCTGAACTATATTCTCTTAGGAAATTTCCAAAAAGCAATATGATAATATTAACTATAATCCCATTCTGTAGATCTATAAGTTGTCACTGTGTGTCTGTGACCCATATTTACCCATCTCCCATCTCACTCCTTCTCTTTGTCCTTGATAGCCACTGTTCTACTATGTTTCTACAGATTCTACTTTTTAAAAATATTTCTTGTATGAGTGAGATTATGCAGTATATTTCTGTGTTGGGTCTTGCTTCTTTTACCTATCATAACATCCTCTAGTTTCACCAATGTTTACACAAATGGCAAGATCTCCATCCTTTTTGAGATGGAATAATATAACACAGTTTCTTAGGTTGCTTCCATATCTTTGTCATTGTGAATAATGCTGCCATGAATGTGGGAGTACAACTGTCTCTTTAACATATTGATTTTATTTCCTCTGGATATATGCCAGGTAGTCGGATTGCTGGTTCATACAGTTGTTGTAGTTCTAATTTTTGAGAAAACCTCATATTGTTTCCCATCATGGCTGTACCATTTTATGCTCTCAACAACACTGTACAGGAATTCTCTTGTCCATAGTGCTGCTTATCTATTTTTTTTATTTGTTTGGAATTTTTCAATAATAGCTATCAGAAGAGCTGTGAGGTTATTCCTCATTGTAGATTTTCTTTATATTCCTTGATGATTAGTGATGTTGGACAAGACCCAGGAGCCAGAAGGAGAGAAGGAGAAGGAGTAAAAGAACTAGGGAAAGACAGAGATGAAGTCAACCAGTCTCCTTCATTAGCCATCTTCCTTCAGTAGGGCATACCAGGAAAAAAGAGGAAATTCCTGAAATCAGATTGGAGTTTTTGATGATAACAAAGTACTGGATATTTTAATGGATGAGTTGATAACCTGTAAATTAATGCAAACAGTAATTATTCGTTTAGAATTAACCAAGTAGCTTCACAGTTTGCTTGAGCAGGGAAAAGTAAGAATTCCCCACAGAAGACTCATAAAAGGACAATAGAAAATCAAATAATAGTTGCTTTGTGACTAAATCCCATGAGTCATATTTATCTACACTGTGATTGTAGATGTCTGATTTGATGACTTCTGAGAAGAAAAGTAGCATCTCCCTTCCAGTGATGTTTTTATCTACGTCCATAGCATGTTTCATTGGATGACTTGCATACTTTAAGCTGAGGCAGCTAGGAGAACAAAGGCTCCCGATTCTGTCCTAGTAAAGTGGACCAAATGTCATAATAAAACAGGCCTCTTTACCCAAATAAATAACCTTCACATTGAATTCTGTTCTTTCTTATAACAGTATTGCCACATCCATTTTTTTTATATTTTACATCAGATTTTTTTCCATCCTACATTTTTATGCTCTGTATTATTTTGTCTGGGATACATTTCTTGAAAAACATCATTTAAGTAATGTTGCTTGAGCTGTATATTTGCTTTTATTCTGAGTTTCTCTGTTTAACTTTTTTACCAAATATAATAGCTCCCTCCTAGGAAAACTTAACTATTCATATTTATCTTCATTGCTTTTGATGTATTTTAATTACCTGTATTATTTTTATTTTTATTGGTGCATTATAGTTATTCATAATGGTACTCATTTTAATATATCCATACATGCACAACACATAATTTGGTCTGGTTTTTTTCCTCTCATACTTGTAGTCATGTTAATTTTATGAGTTTAGATATAATGAGACTTAAATATGGTAAATTATTTTAGACTATTAATATACCATTGAATCTTGATATCACAGTTGTTTTCTTCTTAAGCTTTTGGTTAAGATTCTCTAATCCAAGTGATAGATGCACAATGCAAAATAACTTAAGAAAAAATGTGCATGTGTCCACGTGTAGGCTTATGCAAATTAAAACAGAACAATTAGAGGGAAGCTGCCTTGGTGTAAGCAGGATGTCAGGACTTAGCCAGTGACAGGGTGGACTCTGCCCTCCTGTCTCCAAGCTTAGATTACTTTCTTTGCAGCATCATTTTCTTGAACTCCTTCTCCACACAGCCCTTGTCTGAATTCTGAATGACTTCAGTTTCATATTCTTATAACTCTGAGTCTTAAGTGGGAACAAAAAATCTTTTAAATCTGATATTCCATAAAACAAAGTAGCAGAAAAGAATTCTGATGCACCTAGTTTCAGTCATGTTAGACCAATAATTGTCCCTTGGGAGTTGGGTCACCAACACTGAAGAGACTCTGTCAATGGAAGAAAAAGGAAAGATATCTCATTTCCATTTGTCTCATTCATTTAGGACAATCAAATTTCAGTATTTTAGATATTTTACAATTTATATTCATTCTTAGTGAATGAATTAAATTGAAATTTAATATACATTTGAATTACTTTTTTACTTACTTTTGATTTTCCCAGTATCTATATTCAATTCAAAATGCAATAGAAACTTTAACATGTTTTTATATCCCCTTATCCACTTTGCCAACTTATGACCTAAGTTGTAAAAGTTTCAGATTAATTTCAATTTTACATGTCATATTGCCAACAATTTTAATTATGCTCTTCTTGGCCCATATATTCTCAATAATAATGATTTTGTCTGAATTTACCTTACTGTTACAAATGGTCAACACAGAATACGGGGTTAAGATTCAATAATATGGCTACTAGCAGAAATTTCTTGTGGGAAAATTCAAATGACATTCTTGGTAGAACATCTTCTTGTGGTAAACACTGTTTACATTAAAAAAAAACGCACCTAAAACTCTGGAATATATTAAGTAAACTATATTAATTAAAATATATCCCCAGCTCTATATGAGAGTACCTAATTTAGAAGCTCTGTACACAAACCAAGAAATTCAGAGAGGTCAAAGGGTTTGCATTAGATGTGCATCAGACATGCACGGACATAACTGGTTCTAGAGACTCTGTCCTACCCCTTGGATCAAAATTTGTCTTTGCTATGAATCTATTTTTTAATATAATGAGAAAAGCATGGCTGAAAATAAGCATTTGTTTTGGGGTACTGAGATAACTGGTAAAGACTGTGCTCAGGATTTATTTTCCACATCTCGGCTATAGTTGTTTTCCTTTTCATCTAACCTGCCTCTCATACATACCTCATGTTGCTGATATCCTGTGGAATTGATGTCCTGTATCGAGGCATGCAACAGAAATGTAGCAAATTTTGAGTTACCACCATGAAGAAGAAATACAGTAATTTTTTCCAAGTTCCAGAAAAGCAGAAGTTCCAAAGCTTCTAGAAGGTATGCTTCTTTCAAAGGCCCTTACAACATGTCCATCTATGACAACAACTGTTGACCTTGGGAGCAGGTAGCCCTTTAAGGACTGGGATTGTGCAAGCTGGCAACCACCATCCAGAGATCTTGCAGTTTGGAAAGCCCTCTCCAAGTGCGCATTAGAAATCTGGATCAGGTCTGCTTCAGTGATGCCAACCTCATTACTGCCAGGAAGGAAGCAGCTTCTCAAATGAAAGGAAAATAAATAAGCTTCTTTGTCATATCAATTCCAGCAAAAAAAATAGCTGAAATGCTATTTAATATGAAGCAAATTGCTGTGGAGGTTCAGAGCTTGTTGTCATTTTAAGGAATCTGCATCTAGCTACTTACGTCTTCAAAAAGAGCACAAGATACAATGTACTGTTTACTGAGTAATTTCAGTGGTTCCTTTTTAAGGTATAATATTAATTTAATTTTTATGGTGATTCTTATTGCCATTATTTGAGTATTCTTTTCCCCACAGCCACTCAAATAGGATGGGACATCTCTTGAGTTGTTAAGCCCTAGAAAGGATTTTTGTTGAAAACATCACTCTCTTTCTTCAAACACCAGGTGGCAATAGATAGTATCAGAAATAAGCATAATTATGACAAGGGAAACATCAATTTCATATGCATAAAATTCCACTACCTTCTCCCAGAAAAGCTTGAATTTCTTCTTTGAAATCAAAGTAACTCCTATATTTGCCTTTTGTACCTTGCATCAGAATTCAGTTCTTCTTGCTGCAGTAGCTTTGCTGGAAACTATGACATTAATGTTACTTGAAGATGTCATCAGTGTTTTCCGCTCCTGAGCCTTTTCTGATGTCTAAGAACATTGGTGTGGGTGATTATGGCTGACAACCTTAGAAACTGAAGTGGGCCATCATTGCTAAGGCTGGAAGACCTGACAGATAATATACAAGATCTCATCTATTAATCAGGGACATAAATGATTAAAGTAACCTATTCTTTGTTCCCTACTACATTTGCCTGAAATTGATGTGAAAGGACACCTGTAACCTCTCCTTCCTGCTAACAGGCTTGACTATACTCACTGTATTGCACCTACACTCAGGAAGGTGAGCTGTTAACTATTCACAGACGCACTGAAATGAACTCTATTGGTGATCTCTTTACATTTTCCTTCCTTTACACAACCTAGACTATACCCATGTCTTCTATTTGCTCTTATTATAATTTCGTACTAAAAGTCTGTCTTACTCATTACTCATACTCATTCTGGATCTTACTCATTTCAAAGGTGCTGGACACAGAGTAGGTGGACAGTGAAGCCTATGAAATCTAACAATTTGAAAACAAGGTGGACTTTAAAGAGGCAGCTTGGATGGTACCTTGAAATATTTCTTATTCAATGGTTGACCTTTAAACTAGTGATTTATTAATTGCAAAGGAATGAACCTTCAAATTTGATTTAGCTAAATTTGTGTTATATTCCAAATCTATCAATAATCGATAGTAAAACTGAAATCACTTGAGTTTTGATTTCCTTGTCTTTCAGATGGAATAATGATGCTACTTTTAGGACGCTTTTAAGACAATTACACTAAGTGACAAAAAACCACTAAGCATTACATTTGTCATATATGATAAGAATTTCTCCATCTTAATAATAACAATTTAATTATTTCTATCTCTAGCATGATTATATTCATGAAAGCTTTTTGAATTTTTGTTAATTATTCAGTTCTTAAAAATAATCAAACTATAAAGCTTTATTGGAACCATAGAAATTGTGAAATATAGTGGTTTGCACGTTAACATAGCTGTGAGATGACTCTGGGCAAGCAAAATCCTTTTATGTGATCCAGAACTAAAAAATAAATTAGCTATGATATTCCAGTTGAAGCAAAAGTAGAAATACTTGAGTTCCATCTCAATGAGGATTAAATAGGAAAATCCCTAAATTTATAAGATTCTTCAAAGAATACCTCTTAAATACAATGGTGGTCCAGTTCCATCATTTCATAGATTGAAAAAAGAAGCCAAAGATCCAAGACACCATATTGTCCCCTTTATTAATATCAGGCTGTGACAAGAAACAGGCATTCTTATGTCCAATATATAATTGTTTCCATTTATTATAGGCCCCATATATCCAATCTGAAAAAGACAATTGGCCACACACTGGTCGTTTCAGTCCCCTTACAACCAGATCACAGTCATAATATCTAATGTTTGAGAGTTTACATTTTATCAAAAACTATACTACACATTTTGGAATTATTGTTTCATGTACACCTTACAAAAAAACCCCTATGGTTGAATACTGTTATAGTGCATATGTATTGAGCTACCCCACTGTGCCCTATAACTGCAACTATGTATCAATTAAAACTAAAATATACTTTTAAATTTAAATATTTAATCAAACACTTTGACACTGGTTATTTTAACATACTCATTAGTTTTTCCTTGTCTACTACAACACATATTTATACTGTTGTTATATTAATTATGCATGTTGATATTTTCTTCAAGGTGGCAGATAAGGCCACCACAATATTGCCCCAAACTATCTTCAGATTCATCTCCCAGTGTTCTCTCATACTTTTCCTTTCCTCAAAGCCCAATGAATTTCTATATATCTTCCTTAAAATGTGTTGCCTTATGAGTCTATGCTATTGCACATGTCCTCCATAGTCAACCTCCATTCTCCTGTCTGTTGAAATATTTCTTCTTCAGGAAGCAATTTAAATATCATTTCTTCTATCCTCAGATAAATATACTTTTTATGTTAACGTGCAAACCACTATATTTTACAATTTCTATGGTTCCAATAAAGCTTTATAGTTTGATTATTTTTAGTTCCTTCCTCCTCTGCACTTCTTCTCTATTTTTTTCAAAACATAATAACATATTAGGTTATCTTATAATCGATTTTCTTATCCGTCAGAAGCTTCTAGAGAGAAGGGACCATGTCCTGCTCATCATCTTTAATCCCTATAAACTTGCATAGTGCCAACAAATCTATTATAAATATTTCTTTATAACTTCATCTTTTTGAAGTCTGTGAAGTGTGGTGTATATATTTTAATTCACATTTTGCAGGTAATAATATGAGGGTAGATTTGGCAATTACAGTAAATCCGAGTCATAGCTGGCATCAGATAACAAGCAACCTGGCAATGGATACAGGACCGTTCCAACAAGGAATTGCAAAGATGTTCTATGTTTCATAGACATGCAAGAGTTTAATTATTTTTTTAATGTAACTGTGGAATAAGCTTCCCTATTTCATTGATGAAAATATATTCAAGTAAGGGGTTATCCAAGTAAGTATTTGTTAAGACCACTATACATTCTGGGAACAAAATGTGTTTGAGGTTTTTTTTTTTTTTTCATCTATATTATCTCCTTTTAAAAATATTGCTTTATTGAGATATAATTGACACACTAGAAAATGCACATGTGTAAAGTATTTGGTAAGTTTTGACACAAGTGCACCTCTATGAAACTATCAACATACTAAGAAATGAAGAGCTGGGACTGTGGCTCAGCAGTAACACACTTGCCTAGCATGTGTGAGGCACTGGATTCCATTCTCAGCACTGCGTATAAATAAATAAAATAAAGGTCTATCAACAACAAAAAAAAATATTTTAAAAAAGAAGTGAAGGTACTCATAAAAAACAAAAGTTTCCTCATGCCCCTTCATAAGGAAACCTATCCTGTCCCCATCTTCAAGCAGTTACTAAAATTGGTTCTGTCCCTAGAAATTAGTTTGCTTTTTCCAGAATTTTATATAAATGGAACTACACAAAAGTGGTTTTATTGATTTGTATATTTTTAATTTGGCTTCTTTCACGCAATGTAATTATTTTGAGACTCATCCGTGTGGCTATACATTTCAACAGTAATCTGTAAAATCCCTTCCTCCTTCAACCTACTATGAATTCAAGGAGACAACATATATTTTTACTTAAAATATCACCTATTCACGTGTATATTATTGTCTTAACGCTTCCTCATAATCTTTGGACATCAGTCACAGTTCTTTCACTGTGTTGTCTTTTGGAGAAATACATTTCTTGATTTCAAACATGTCTCTTGGAAAAGAAGGATTAAGGAAATTGATTTTATAACTTATTGAAATCCCTATGTTTTCTAATGTGGTACTGCTATTTTTAGTTGATTACATACATTAGGTAGCATTCAGTGGGAGCCTCTATAGACTTCCTTCTTCTCTCATTGATCTCAATATCTCTCCATTTCCCCTTTTTTTCTCAGTATCCATCATTCCAATGGAAGAATTTTCCCAAAATGTTTCAAATCATTTCCCTGAAGTGCAATCTCCTCATTGTTACTAGTCATGATTCACATCTTCATTTTCTTGCATTATTTTTTCACATAGTAGCCCATTGGCTGCACCATAATACTGTAATTCATTCCGGGAACAAAGAAAGAATGTAATGCATCAGGTAGAATATATTCCTTTTCATCTGGAATGCCTTTCTGTTTTCAAACCATTTTTATCGAATATTTTTTTTCTAGACTCACTTTGAATTGCTTTTTGAATCTTCCCAAATCCATCTTTCTTTTTTAATTTTCAGTACTGCAAATTGAACACATGGGTGCTGTACTACTGAGCCTTTTTGTTCTTTATTTTGAGACAGCATTTAACTCACTTAACTCAGATTGGACTTGAACTTGCAATCCTCCAATATTAGTTCCCTTAGTAGTTAGAATCACAGATATATGCCAGCACATCGAGCCCCCCAAAGAATGCATCTTCTTTCCATTTGTTCCCACAGCAATTATCTTTATAATACTGTTTGCATCACTATTAAAAATTTAGTCCTATTAACTTTATGGTAGTGTGAAAAACACACACAACTGTTTTTCTGCTGCTTTCAAGCTCTCATTGGCAGCTCTGAATCACTGAAAGAACCTTGCACCCATAGTGTTGTGGTTTGGATATGAAGTTCCCATATTAATGAAGGAATGTTCAGAGCTGAAGTGATTGGATTGTGAGAGCTGTAACCTAAATAGCCCATTCTAGTTTAAATGGACTAACTTCCAGGGTGGTAAATGTAGGCAGGTGGGTTGTGCCTAGAGGAAGTGGGTCACTGGGAGTGTACCCTGGAAATGTTCATCTTCACTATGGCCCCCTTCTCCTCCGTCTCTCTGACACCCAGAATCTAGGTGCTAAGCAGTTTCCCTCTGTTTCACCCATCTGCCATGATGTGCTGCCTCACATTGGACCCAGAGCAATGGAATTGGCCCACCATGAACTGAATATCTGAAACCATGAGTCAAAACAAACTATCTCTGCTCTAAGTTGTTCTTGTCAGATATTTTGGTCACACCAATGCAAAATTAACCCACAAGATGGTAAATAAATATGATTTTAGTAGTTTCAGTGCCATTCTCCCTCTTCCAAAACAGATGCAAAAACTTCCATGGTAATATTTACATCACCCTACTCATGAACAAATGTTGTCTTCATGGCCAATTTTCTTCTTATCCCAAACATCTTCATCCTTAAAAGTGATAGAAGATTAGTATACTGAAATGGGAAAGGGGGTGAAAAAGTAATAATATGTGATTGGATATAGGAATTAAAAGGGGAGGAGAGGTTGTCAGATTTAATATTCTTTTCTTTATTTCTCCCAACCCATGTCTTGAAATTTAGTGAGTATAAGTTACATTGTTTTTTTTCTGCTCAAAGCATTACAACTTTTTTCTAGTTTATTGCTCATTACTGATGAATAATTTTACAAAATTTCCTCTTTACATTCCTCCAACCCATAGTTCTGCCTTCAGAGAAGATAAAGTGACTTCCCCCCGAGGCTAAGGAAAGAACTTTTAAGCTTTAATTTCTACAATAATTAAATATTTATTCTATGGCTTGGAGTGATTCCACTGTCTGAAATTCATGCTTTCAAAAAGAGATCTGCTTGGTCAAGTCATTTCACCTTTTAAGATGTTAATTTTTCTTCTGAAATATGAAGGGAGTTGAGGTAGATGATCTCTGAAGTTCCTTTTATCTCCAAGTCTCCATGAATCTGTAACTCTATAATACGTGCCTTGCAGGAATTCTGCAAGAACTAATGTTTTTGAAACCATTTAAGACTCAAGGCTGAAAGGTTTTATGCTAGTGCCAAAAACTATTTTTATTAAATGAAGCATGCCAGGGAAATCTGTTGTGCCTGGGGATAGCTGCTGTCAGTGGCATCCCCAGCACTGCCTGTGCCCAACACTGCTCCAAAAAGGGGAAAAGGGTAACAAGAATTCTACAGATGAAGCCGGAAATCATAGTGAGTAGAGAATATACACATGCCTGAATGTCCAACAAGAAGGTGACAACTAGTAGTAAAAAAAAAAAAAAAAAAAAGTGGCATGCGTATGTGTGTATGTAAACACAAGCGCTCATAGAAAAGACTTAGTACAGGAAAGGCTCTTAAATTTTGCCTCAGACAACAGATTACTTTCAGAAGTCACGGTACATAATATAGTTATCCCAGGATTGAGTAGCAGGCCTAAGTCTTACCTGATGTTTCTTTCCTCAGACCTTTTGTCTTAATGTTCTCTCATCTTACTACCTCTCAATATAGACTGATGTAGATGTAATGAATGCTTTTGCTACATATTGACAGAAGACTTCAATGCTTAAACTGAAAATAAGGATTAGAAGTGCATAATCTAGTGTTTAGGAAGGTTGTAGAAGAGATTGTCATCAATATTGAGAGAGCAGGTATGAATTGGGATAATAAAAGAACCAAGGCAGGTTTAACCTCCACTGCCACTTTTGTTTATGTGTGGTCACATGCCCTGTACCAATGTCTTCTTCCAAGTTCCAGGCAACACTGAAAGGGCATGTGCATGCCACTGAACAACCACAGCCAAAGCTGGAGGAAGGAGGTGGTTACCATGGAGACCTGACTGCAGAGCCCATTCAAAGACTCCTGTGGTTCTCAAGTTCCAGGATGGAAATCTCAGCCTGTACCAGTACAATTCCAATAACATTCTGCCTTACCTGGACCACTCCCTTGTCTCTGTTGAAAAGACGAGCAGGAGGCCACCCTGGTGGATACAGGCAATGATTGTGTGGAGGATCTCCACTGCAAATGCACGACCTTCACTGACACCAAATATGAGACTGGCATGGATACCTGAGCATCTGAAACCTTTAGAGATTCTGCTGTGCAGAGCTCTACCTTAGAATCTCTGCAGAGATTCTAATTCAGAAGGTCTGGGGTGGGGGCTGGAGAAGCTACCAAACTCCCAGGTATTGCTTAACTGATTGAGGTCTGTGCTTTGAATACCATTGCTCTGAGTTCTGAGATGCCTTGTGTAATTTCATTGCATTATTGCTACCACCAGATGTTGAAAAATGAAACTAATATTGCTTTTGTTTTAGGTTAAAGAGCATAACAGCTATTAAAAATGTGAAAAGTTAAAAGTCAGTAAAATGTGAAAATGTAAAGAATTTTAATATTAAAATGTTCATCTATATTGTCCCTCATTTCACTTACCCTAAATAGTTTTCCCAGATTCATCTTGCTATTGGAGACCATCAACCCAGGATATGGTAAGCTCTCCTAAAATAGGTACTATCAGAAATTGCCTACTGTGGGACTTTAAAGGAAAACTACATAGAAAAAGTGGTTATGTTAGACAAGTATTTATAACTTTGAAGACTTTGTTGCAAATTAACATTTGCTGTAAATTAAAATGTTGAAATAAAGCATACATTTAAATATTGTGGAAGCATGCTTTAAAAAAAAAAAAAAAGGATGATTAACCACACCATTGTGACTTTATTTCTGTGGAGAATGAAGTAATCAACTCAAGACTTAAGGAGGACAATAAATGATTATTACACACAAATTTTCTTAGTGATTTAAACTAGAATGCATTACAACTGCTACAAATGCTCATTCTATATTGCAATTTGTTGTGTGCATTGTTTAGTGACAAGTCCCCATGCATGGCGATAACAGGGAATTCAACAATCATTAACTGTCTTATTTTCTCATAAAATAGTGATATTCTTTCTGGTAATTTTTTACCATTCTAGTTTAGAAAAGTCATAAGCTTTGGAATTGGTAAATTTCAGTTCAAATACTAGCAAAGATGATTATTAGCAGGATGACCTCTCTTTTTTAAAAAAAATATTTAGTTGTAGATAAACACACAGTACCTTTATTTATTTTTATGTGGTGCTGAGGATCAAACCCAGTGCCTCACATATGCAAGGCAAGTGCTTTACCACTGAGCTACAGCCCTAGCCCCAGGATGACCTCTCATTAGCTGCAAAATAAGCATCAAGAACATCAGTTTCACAGGGTTGATATGAGGACTGAAGACAAAATAAGCTAAGTAACTGTTACTTAGTAAAGTGGCCAAGAAGTAGTAGATTATTTTTTTATGGAGGAGTGATGTTTTCAAAAACTTCCCTGGGAATGACTTTATCTAAAGATTATATTAAAATATATATTTTCACCCATATGAATATGCTAATTCACAATAAGGCAGGTGCTAGAGAATACAGGTACTTTGGATTAGGCAGAGGGGAGTGAAGGGAGGGGATGGGCATGGGAATAGGAAGGATAGTTGATGAATTGAACATTATTACCCTATGCACATATGATTACATGACAAGTGTGATTCTACATCATGTAAAACCTGAAGGATGAGAAGTTAGACTCCATACATGTATGATATGTCAAAATGATATGTCAAAAAATAACAATTGTTAATTTATAAACATTGACATAAAAGGAAGTAGATAAGTAGAAACTGAAGGAACTGTGTGATTTTCTGAATTCATATTTACTTAATATTTTTTTAAAAAAAATAAGTTTGGAACTCCTAACATTAAATATCTCACTGTCTGAAATTTAAAGAGATAATCATGATTTTATAACAATGTAGGTTCAAATTCTAATTTTATTTTAAAGTTTAATATATTCTGAATAATATATACTGATAGTCCATATTAATAAATAAAGAGTGAAATTTCTCAGAGAAACCAAATTAGTGGTAAACATTAAAGGATACAATGCAATTGGGCTTCTCAAGCAAAACAAAATTCTGTATCAAGATGGCAGATGGAGAATACTAAAGAAAGAGAAAAAACAAACTGAAGTGAAAAAAAAACAAAGCAAACTAATTACATACTATTTCAGAATGTGAACAATTAACAAGCCATAATCAATATGGAAGACATAGGATGGGACACACAAGACAGAAAATTCAAATTCAAGACATTGGGAATAAAAATTTCAAGTGTCACTGTAAGTGTAATGAGTGCTCTCATGATAAAAAGGTTTTCTCAACCTGCTCTATAGAGGTATCTTCTTCATTTAAAAACACATTTAAGTGAATAGGCACTTCAGAGCAGCAACAACAAAACTACAAAATTGTGCACAGGAGAGAAATTCAACAATGAGTGTCATGCTAACGAGTGCCAGAATTAAACCAATACTCTATATATTAGTTTTCAAAAGATTATCATTTGGATTTCAAACACATCTTCTATTAATATAATTATTAGTTGTCTTTATAACAACATGGTCAAATTGTATTAAAATGTTAATATTTTATTACCAATAAAATATCAAAAGAATCTGTTAGAAGAAAAAATTATGTGGATATTATCAGATGCAATTCTTCTTCATCTTATAGAGACAGAATTACAGAATTTATACCTGTTCCACAACTTAATTAATAACTGGAACTTCCTGGAATTTTAAAATCCAATGTAATAGAAAATATGAAACAATAATCCTCAAAACCATGTCTGCATTAGAATAAGCACACTGTAAATTTTTCTATTAACACTATTATTTAATTAATATTAATCTTTTGGGACTTTCTGGCCTGGGAGCTACAAGTCTATTGTGGTGTCAGTATACTTCTGTCTTCAATGTGGGCAAACTTAATCAGAGTGATGATTAATCCCATGTTTCCTAAAATCAGAGATTTGGGCAAAGCCTTTATGTTGGAAGAAAAGAGAAATTATTTCAAATTTTGAAATTTCCACTAGATAAAAACGACAATCCTTTAGTCCCTCAAACACTTAATGGATATTTGAAGATTTTCAGATCATTCAAGTCACCTTAAATAACACACATGGACATTTTCACAATTATCTACACTCATGAGGTTTCACTTCATGCAATACTTTTGTTTGAACTATTCCATTACCATCTGTAACACAATTGATAATCATTAAACAGAAACCAAAAGGCCAATTGCTATTTATGAAGAAGGGAAATATTTTAAACTCTAAATCACTTATCATATCAGAACTTGGGATTTTTACAAAATAGATCTTAAATCAAATCAACATTTTTGTTGAACATCTAAACTATGCAAAGGGATGCAAATTAATCAATACTTATTGAGGAGACCAGCCTTCCCAATGGGGCATACTAAAAGGTGATCAATGGTGATCTCTCGCTCAAAATACAAGATTTTGCTGTTTCATCAGATCAACCAAACATTTGGGGCTACCTTATGCAACCTCTTACAAGACATGGCAAGTCATCTATGATCCTGAGTTTTCTTATTGATAGTCTTACAACATAACATGCCCACATAAAATTTTTATTTTGATTTTTGAAATAATATATAATTACTGGTTATACTCTCAACTTTTGCAGCCAATTGAGCTATATATTATAAAAAACATTCTTACTGAGAAGATATTTGTTTATAATGTCAGTAAAGCATATTTATTATATGTTTTACCTAAAATTTAATAGCTTAACGTTTACCATATAATAGCTTCATTGAGAAGAGAAGTTGACCCTTTTCTTAGCCGCCCAACTTATAATAACTGAGAGCTGAAAGAAGTGATAGTTCACATCATATAAGGCTACTTCTTTTTAGATAGTTATGACTTTCCATTTGCTTCATCGGCTTTCTCTAAAAATTATAAGATTTGGAAAAAGACTCATCTGGATTTGAATCCAGGCTCTGCCATCTAGTGGTTGTAAGACCTTAAGAAAGTTATTTGTCCTCTTAGAACCTCAATGAATTCATCTAGAAAAGTATAACAATTAATATTGCCCACAAATTTGTGAGGATTAAAAAGACAATGTATGCAAAGGCCCCGGCTCTTAGTAAGCGTCCCCTAAATGTTAATTATGATGATTAACATCATTAACACCATAATTGCTTTATTAATAAAGGGCATTAGGAAAGACAACTTGGTTTATCAAATTTGCTATTTTATTGTTGAAAAATTAAAAGGTAGTGATTTGAGTGTATGTTCTGGGACAAATATCAGACTCTAGGTGTTAAAGTTCCTGAAAGTGTGGAACAAACACATGGAGAGAAACACTGAGAGAAGTTTACAAGAGACTAACACCAAATCCCATTTACAATTTTCTAGAATGAGGTTAGCCCTGTCCCGAAACAATGCTGGGTCACATCATGACATAGACTTAGGAAGGAGGGGAAGGTCATTAAGTAGGTGATAAGAGGAGAACTGGTAGCAGCCACTGTCTCTCCAGTTTTCATATTTTAAATGCTAGACTGCTCCATCTTTGCTTAACATCTACTTGCAAACAAACACTTCTTTTAATTGTAATATATTATTTTGAAAATATATAGCAACTAAAGACAGAAAATCAACGTGATATTAATTATTCTTCTTATTTGCTCTTTTAGAAAAGAACAAGAGGGCTGGGTGAGGTGTTGTGTACCTGTAGTTCCAGCTACTTAGAAAGCTGAGGCAGAATTTTAAAAATGCATTACAACTATAAAGAGTCAAGGGGGAAACATTTCATTTCTTTCTACAGGTATAATATTTTTCTCTACAAATATTCTTACTTTATTAATCCAAAATGAGAAAGGCAAGAGGAAAAGTTCAAATGCCACTGTTCATTTACATCACTCTACCATTTCCTATATATAGTAGACACATTCTTAATTTATTTGTAAGTGGACTTGCTCTGAGAAATAAGTGAATATATCTTTTCTTTTTCACCTACACATATAAACAATCCTCATTCTACCCTACTATTTCCCACAGAGACATGTCAGGAAAAAAAACAGAAATGATCAATATTTAGTGGTTTGTATTTACTTTAGATTTTTTATTTTTATTAAAGAACATACTTCTAGTGAGGGCATCTGTAACCTTTAGCCCACAGACTAAATTCAGACTGTTATCTGTTTTTGTATGAAGTCTGAGCTAAGGGTAGGATTTTCCTTTTAAAATAGCTAAAATAAAACCAAAAGAAAAACACTAATTTGTGGCATGTGAAAACTCTCATGAGATTCAAATGATAGTATCCATAACTCAAGTTTTATTAGGACACAGCCATGCTTATTTGTTTGCACTATCTATGGCTGTTCTTATGCCACATAAGCACAGTTGAGTAGTTTTGACACAGACCATGCTTTGCATTCTTATTGCTGCAAATCACAGTGACACAATTATAATTCCACAACATTTCAGGTGCAATGAATAACACTATACTATAACATTTTAAAATTATTATTAATGTTGTAGGTCATGACAAAAAAAAGAACAGTGGACTCTAAATATTTCAATCTTATGTTAAAATGGAAAGTGGATTATTTCATTGTCAAGATAACAAAAATACTTTTAAATGTAATGACACTGTATCTATGCTTTAAAAAAGTAACCCTGTTGATAATACCAAACTAAGCACTCATCATACTTCTAACTCATTACAAGGCAACAATCATAAAAAAACAGAAAATTTCAAATGGAGTATCTCTTCACCAAGAATTTCTTCACAAAAATAAAAAGGTAAAACTGAAGATGCAACTAAATTTCTCAGCATTTGCTCATCAGCCAAGTTAGGAAATCTATTTGCCAATGTTGACTTATAAAATCATTATGATTAAAGCAGCTGAAGAAATGTAGCCAGAGAAAGTAATTAAAACGAACATCTCTTTGGCAGGAATGGTTTCTCAAAGAGTTCAAAACATGGGGGAGCAATGTTAAGGGTTTAAAAACAAGGCAAAAGCTCTTGAGTTGTTTTCCCTGGCTCTTGATAAATTAAATGTTACCCATGCTAGTCAGCTGTTGACTGTTAGAAACATGGATGAAGAGTTTCAAGTGAGTAACAATTAACCCCTATCAATAATCTATGTAAAACAAATCCAGGTAAGAATATTTTCCCAAGAGCTAAGAAAGTACTAACTTAGTACTATCTGAAGTGGAATCTGCTAAGATGTGTTACAATATATGTTGATAATCAGATATATGAACTAGAAAAGGACTTACCATTTATAAATTTACAAAGGTTGTGATGGAAACTGTCGAAAGCCTATGGTTATTCATTGTATTATTCATCAACAGGTACTTTGCAGGAAATATGCTAATATATTGTATAATATTGAGTTAGTAGTGTCAACAGTAAATTTCATTCACTCTTGTGTCTATTGAGTGAGCTTCAACTTAGAATCCAAAATGAATATTTTCTGAATAAATATTGTCAACCAGTATTATAAAACACTGAGCACTTTTAAAATTACCTTTTGTTATGAACTTGGTAATGTTTCTTAATGAAGATTAATAAGGCCAATGAATACTTATACTGAAATGTATGTTCCAATAATGTCACTTCCACCCAATATGAAGTTACTTGAATCCATGCTGTCAAATGCTCTATATACCTTGTGCTGTTAAAACAATCAAATATATTTTTACTCTTATGCAAATTGTTAATAGTTTAAATTATAATTTAGATCTAAAATATTTACAGCAGCATTTTCCTGATAAAGATGAAAGTCTGGATGAATTTTCAATATCTCAAAATCCATTTTGCCCTACAAATGAGGAGCTTCAATCTAACCTTCAATGGGAGGTGATTAATCTACAATGTAATCACATGTTAAATGTCAAACTTCAAGAAAAGTATTAGAATACAGAGTTGCCGTCCAAGATGGGAACATGTTCAAATCATATGCTTATACGTCAATATCAGTTTTTAGTAGTACCTACCTATGTAAAAAGGGATTTCATAGATGAAATATATAGAATCTCACACCAGATGGACATTGAGATAAATACTTGCAATTGGTTTTGATATTATAGAATACAAAATTTGAACCTCAATATATGTCCTTTAAATCAATGTTTTAACAACTTACCACAAATTTAGTCACTTAAAACCACCCTCAGAAGGCACAGTGGTACATACCTGTAATTCCCAACTCAAGAGGCTGAGGCAGGAGGGTTGCAAGTTCTAGACTACTCTTGGCAACTTAGCAAGAACTTGTCTCAAAAGTAAGAGTAGGTTTTGTAGCTCAGTGGTAGAGCATCCCTTGGTTCAATCCCTAGTACCACAAAAACAAAACAAAACCAAAACTCTTTCACTTGTTATCTCACTGTTTTGTAGGTCATAACTCTTTAGTAAATTATGGCTCACCTGAGTCCTTTGCACAGAATCACCCAAGGCAGAAAAATCAAGTATTAGTAGAGCTGTATTCTTTTCTGGAGGCTCCAGGCATGATTCCACTTCTAAACACATTCTGATTTTGGACAAATTCATTTCTTTGTGATGATTATAGCACAGAGACATTTATTTCCTTGCTGACTATCTTGGGGACCAATCTTTGCTCTGTGAAGTCACACACCCCTTTTTCCCATGCATTACACGTGGACCCTCCACTGCTGGCCAAGTGAAGTTCCTCTCATGCTTCTAATTTCTGTAACTTCTTTTGTTACATTTTTCCAATTCTGACCTGAGAGGCTCTCTGCTTTTCATGGGCCATGTGATCAGATTAGGCCAATCTGAATAACCCAGGCTAATCTCCTACTTTATCCTACATAACCTTGATTATGCCTACCATGTCCCTTTTGCTATGTCAAAGGATTCCAGGCTTAAGATGTAGACACATGATTCTTCCTATAATATCCAATTGAGTATAATGTTAGTCTCCAAAAAAATTCCTTTCTTATCTTTAATAGTTATGTGTTATAAAAAAATGTACTTTATTATTATTGTTCTGTTTTGAGTTTTGTTAATTATAACCACGTGTAAATTTGTTTCATCTCTTGCTGTATAAATAAATATGTAGTATCCTCAATTTTGCCTTTAGGTTGATAAGCCTAACATGTTTATTATCTGGCCCTTCATATACACACAAAAAAAAATTGATGACACCTGTTTTAGAGAAAAAATAAATGGATGCTGACTTTCTGGAAGGAATTATAACAATATGTTTCCAAAAGTAAAAACCAAAAACTGTGCAAATGTGCCAACAATTATATTACTTTTGTCCTAGGAAATAAAGTATGTGTGGGTTCACATACAGTAACAGGCTTTTTTCTTTAATTCATAAACATTAATAAAGATAGAAATTTGGAGCCAAGTCACATATTTCTCAATAAAAATAGGGGTATGGTTAAGTAAATAAAGTAATTTCATTCTTCTGAAAATTATATTAAATACAAATAATGTTGTATTGATTACAGGCATTTTAATATTCTTGCAATGAATGTATATTTTAAAGAGAACTATAATTAACTTATTTTATAAAATTAATTGATTTAATTTGAAAATATATTGAAGAAACAATAAAACCAGGCTTTGGTCTGGAGTGGTTAACCCTCATATAGAGCTTTGTGAGTATGGTTTAGAGGTGTGGAACAATCTTCAACAAAGGGCTAACAAAGCACAGAGGCTGCCCTTTGGGAGTGAGACTGAAAGTGGGTGATGTGGAGCAGGGAGTCTTGCTCGTCATGGCAGGGTTAATATACTATTTGGTTTACTTAGATATAAGTAAGAGTATGAAATTATGCATAGGTGTGTACACTTGTATGTGCACAAAGTATGTGTTCTATGTCTTTAATAAATGGGTGGTAGGGCTATCCTTCCATCGGGAAACCATTGTAGCTGAGGAATTGAGAGGAAAACTAATTACCAAGATTGCTCCCTTTGACCAAACAGACCAGAGTTGAATGAAAAAAAAAATATTGACTGAAATTTCACAGATCTTGAGAACAATATTTCAGAAGCTATATTTTTCCTTTTGATGCTCATGTTCTAATGTCTTGCTTCAATGTTCGTGTCTAAGGAGAAGTCTTCTGAAATATGCTGGTTATAGAAATTCCTCCCTTCCCACAAAAAAAAAAAAAAGGAAATCTTTAAGCTAAAGTCTTCTTTTATATGGAAAATCAGGCATGATGGACAGAATATTTTTCCTGGATACTTGAATTGCTAATTTAAAAGCCAGTCAGGAGATACATAGTTGTTCTTAACAAAGAAATATCCAAGATATGCCAATAACACAGAAAACCCAATATCAGCAACCAAATATCAGAAACTCAAATATCAAAGAACAGAGGATTTGAAATAGGCAGGCCTGGAACCTCCACTCTATTATCTATAATAGGTGGTAATGGTATATGATGTCACAGAGTTCTTTAGTAGTCAAATAAGAAATGAATGTAAAGTAAATTTATAGTATTTAGAACACAGCAAACCTTAACATAGTGAAGTTTCTCTGCTATTATAAACTTTTCTCCCAAAATCGTATCCTTCTTAGTGTCTATGATCACATAAATATATCCTGTACACTTTTTCTTTTTTATTAATTTTTAAAAATTTATATATGACACTGTAATGCATTACAATTTATATTATACATATAGACCACAATTTTTCATATCTCTGACTATATATAATGTATATTCACACCAATTTGTGTCTTCATTCAGGTACTATGGATAATAATGCCCATCACATTCCACCATTATTTCTAACCCCATACCTCTTTCCTCCCCTCCCACTCCTCTGCCACATCTAGAGTTCATCTATTTCTCCCACGCTCCCCCTCTCTACCCCACTATGAATCAGCCTCCTTATATCAGAGAAAACATTCGGACTTTGTTTTTTTGGGACTGGCTAACTTCACTTAGCATTATCTTCTCTAACTCCATTCATTTACCTGCAAATGCCATGATTTTATTATCTTTGATTGCAGAGTAATATTCCATTGTGTATATATGCCACATTTTTAATCCATTCATCTATTGAAGGGCTGTTAATTGTGCTGCTATAAACATTGATGTGGCTAATATCTATGTATCCTTAAGTACAGTTATTATGTATATTCAAAGTCACTTAATCATTGTATTTTACTTTCAAGTAATTATATGTTTCCTTTGACATTAGATATATATTTTAAAGACCAGAAGCACTCAAATAATCATTGCATGATTTATATAATAAGCCTCCATTTCTATATATTCAGAATTCCACTTAATCCTTATAATAGCCCACGAGGTGTGAGCTTGCATTCTCTCTCTGCTATTCATGATGATGATAAAGCTTAGTGTGATTAAATAATTTGGCCAGGGTGTCACTACTAAAAGCTGGCAGACTTGAGGCATTTGAACCAGGATTAGTCTGTATCCAGTGCCCATATTCCTATCGTGCCATATTGCCATGATCCTTAGGACACCATAAAAAATGTTATTTTCATTGCTTTTATGCTTATTTTTTGTAAATGACTGAAGGATGTTCATTATCTGTTTTAAATGTACATATCTACATTTAATTCATTACCAAATTGTATATATTTTCACGTTTGTGTAACTCTCAAGTTCTTTCATTTCTCATCACCTCATCCTTAGTACCCTGATCCAGTTTTCCCTTTTCATTGACTCAAGCAGTTGTATCAGTTGTCTAAAAGTCCCCATTTTTGCAGTCTCAAGTTCCTTCTCTATGCTGTAGTAGAGGTAAGTTTGAACCCCAGTCTATGTTTGTAACACTTCCCCATTGCTTCTGGGAAGAAGACCTAATTAACTCTATCCTACCTTCAATGCAGTCTTCATTGGAAGTCGCAACCCTGCCTTGCATGTTCAGGTGGTTTTATATGGTTAGTTGTTCAGTAACTCTTTGGTGAAGGTGTTGATTGAAACTGGCTTCCAAGCCTCTTAATATTCTTGCTCCTGCTCATTCCTTCAGCCTCATCTTTTGCTACTCCCTCCCTTGACCTTACACTTTGTAATTAATTTGTTCAGACCCTGAAAACCACAAGGAAAGAATTAGATATCAGAAACGAAATACTAAAAACAAGAAAGGTAAGCCCCAGGACCTAGGCAATCTCTTAACACTAGGAGAGCAGAGGCTAGTGATTGGGCAGCTAGGAGGTCCAAAGAAAGAGGAACTTAGGAACAAAACAAGAATGGACACAAAATAAACCAGAATAGACCTAAATCAACAGCTGTAAGGACTGGCCCTCAAGAAAAAAAAAAGTATTTTGTCCTATCTTATCCTTAGTGACACTCATATTTCTCTTATCTTTCTTCTTTTATACTTCTCTTAATTTGGGAGAGCTACTCTATAATAAATTAAGTAACTATTATACTATTGTATGTTGTTATGTGCCAGAAAGTCCAGAGACTGGGGATACAACTCCTGAGGGTAATGGGTATTGCCCCCACGAAGCCCACAGGCTATGTAGGTCATCTCAATACAACAGAGCAAAGTCTATACTTGATTTTATGACTATTCAGGGAAGGAGGGGCACTTGGCCAAAGATGAGGTCCCAGAGAAAGAAGTTCATCACATTTTCTATTCATATGTAAACAAAACAACTAAATATCCAGATATTTAGTCTGCATGTTTTCTGGAGGTGTGTGGATATATTATGGCACATTAATAGTTAAGTGAAACTTATTTTAAAAGTTTGCATTTGAATATAAATTCACTGTGCTTACATTGCTTGTCCTGACTAAAAGACTGAATATTTTCCAAAGGTCATAGTAGAATTCTTCGCTTTGCTTGACAAGCTGAAAACCAAATTTTTTAATGTAAAAGATAGTCTGAGTTTTTCTGTTGTCTAATGCCGTTTCACTTACACTTTTTCCAAAGAAATCCATTTTTCTCCAACAAGAAAGCTCTATTTGAAATAAAGTCAGGTGCAGGTTCTGTTACACCAGGAATTGGGTTCTTCCCCTTCTTGCCTTTAGAATGTCTGTACCATTGTAAAAGGAGAGGGAGGATCCTAAGAGGTGTGATAAAAAAATCAAGAGTAAATCATCTAGTTCATTCATATTATTGTCCCAGGTTCACTGTAAATTCCATCCAGGTATCTTCAGCAATATACAATAATATCAAAGGGGAAACTATTCAGAAATCACTGCTATAGCTTTTAGGAGCAGCGATGTACCAAGGGTGGAGAGGGTGAGGTGGTGGAAGCACCTTACCCCAGGTATGGGTGATAATCCTATTGACTGTAGAAAATTTAAGGAAATAATTAAATGGAACAAAATCTGGTATTCTTTTTATAATCAGCACTATTCTCATTCTAAACAAGATCAGTGGGCAAATGTTCCTCCCAACCATGTTAGACAATACCCTCTGTGTCACCTCTACCACTACAGCCCCCTTCTTGCTATTTATCTCTCTCCTTCTACCCTACTAGGCAAGGGCTGCTGTTACTGGAGCTAGGAAATACTGTGCTCTCCCATTACTGTTTTCTTTAGAGTGATGTGAATATTGATATTAGATGTCTCAATAATAAACATGGAGCTATATTAAGGGGTGGTATCCTTTAGTAAGCTTCCCCATTAGAATGACTCTTATCTGATGCCCACTTCTGCTCAAGAAATTGCTTCATAAAATTAGTTATTTTTCCGGGCTTTGTTGGGAGAACTGCCTTGTTGGGGAAGAGGATTCATTTCATGGTCAGGACTGCATGGTAATTAATGAGCAACTCATCCATCCTTAAGAAGCAGGTTTCTCTCTGGGCATAGCAATAGCATTTCTGAAAGCTCAGTTTGCTAACTGACCTGATTTGAATATAATCACAAGCTCTTTGGGAAAGCATGTGTGATTTTGCAATAAATGATATAAGAGAAATATAGTCCTGAGTTGATCCTGAGGAAAGAGATATATTTTAAGACTAATTTAAGTAAAATTTTGTTAAGTACATTTCAGGGGAATAAAAGAATTCCCATTGGAAGGGAAGTAGTAAGGGAGAAATAAATGTAAGAAAAAAAGAAAGAAAAAATTGTAGAAAATTCTTGGATTATTTTATAGGAAAAAAATGACTTGTATTATATTTGAATTTAAGAAGAAAAACAAATGCAAAATTAAATTCTCTAGAAAAGTGTGGTGGACTTCTTTCTACATTAGAGAATGTTTATTTAAATGATTAAAGATCTAACATGTATAAAGCAGCATGTATCTAAAAATAAGTAAAAGAAGTAAACTTTATGTATTGATCCAGTAAGATTATAGTGGAATTTGACAGGCAGTATTTAATCATCAACCCAGATATTCTTCTGTGGCCACAGTATTCCAAGTATTTCTCCAGCCTCCATGAATCTTTTTTTCAGACCAATATCAACCTTTGTGTTCTTGTATTCTGGAGAATTCCACTCCCAATCCTTTGATAGTGTGCAAATACGTGAGTTACCAGGAAAGAAAGGTTGAAACTTGAGCAGATTATCAATGGTTACTTTTTGTTCAGATGTAGCAACTATACCAAAATGAATCCCACAATATCATGTAATCATAGCTGACTAATTCAAGTCTTACATTATTTTGCACATATACGTCTAAAGCTTATTGACATGGAATGATTTGGTCAAAGTAACACAGACATTAAGCAGGAAAAGAACCTAAAGGTCAAGACAAAGCTAGAATATTGATTGTCTGAAATCTCCAGAACTTCAGTCACTTTAAATTATGATTTTGTCAAAATTTCTGTACTTTTGATTCATTTGAAACATAAGTGGGTATCCATAGCCATTTTTTTCTCTTTTTGAATACAGAGTTGAATATTTTACATTTAGAATGAGAATGGTGTTTATTTTAGACTTTAAGCATACAGGATACTATAATATGATAATAAGATTGAACCTATAAACCACACTTGGTACCCAAATTTGGGTTACCAGTTAATGCAAACCCTTTCTAAACTTCTCACCACTTTAAGATATTTGCACGGACTCCTCAGGTCAGTGAGCTCTAGCCTACATAGACACGGTGATCAAACATAGATTTTTCTGTACTCGTAACCAATTTAAATAGAACTAATTTTTAAAAATATCATTAGACCTCCTGTCCATATTATTATAAAGCTTTTTAACAAAATGAATTAAATCAGGAAAACAATTCCTTTGACCGAATATAGCTTTATTTTCTATTCAAAAAGTTTGGTCTCCAGAAGAAATGTGATTCATACAGAAAACCCTACCTAGCACCCAGGTTAGTGTCAGCTGCTCAATATCCAAACAACCCCATGACCATACCATTCTTCCTAAAACAACTTTGATTTAAAACAATACACAAAGTAAACCCTAGATAAACTTCCACATGACAGTATGCTCAGAGAAAAGGCTAGCCCCATTCCCAGCCCTAGTGTGACCCCAGATTGATCTAAACTGATCACATTATTCTTCTTCTCATCAGTGATTGATTTAGACATGACCACAGGAAATGAGTCTTAAGAGGATATCTGTTGGGAGTCATCTGGGAAGGTGCTTCTTCACTCTTAGAAGAGACACATAAGGCAGTTGAGGCTACTTTTTCTTTCTTGGGATCTTGTTTTGCCTGGATGTGTTACCTGCAGAGCAAGCACCAGTCCAGAACTCATGCTCTATGTAAAAAGCAGAAGGAAGAGAATGATGGAGATTCCTAATGACACCCTTGATCCTCTAAATTAGCTAGCTCTGTAACTACTGTTCTTTTAGACATTTTGTTATGTGAGATAAGAAATGTCTTTATAATTTAAGTTGGTTGCAGTTGGAGACATCCAAAATGCTAATGACTAAAATTACATTTGAAATGGCATCTCTGAGCTGTGCCCTTCCTGGATATAAGAAGCCTGAGATAAGAGGTCTGGCTAGTCCCAGGAAAACTCCTTAAAGCCATCATAAAAGGAGGTCAAAGAGTATTTTTTATAACTCTAAAGTCAGCATTGCTTGGGACATCAGTGGCTGAACAAGCCCCATACAAAATGACAGAAGGAGATCAGACATTAGTCTTGAACATGCAATGGGGACTTGAGGCCAACAGAGCAAGAGAATCCAGCAGGAGGGTGAAAAAAGAATTTGCAGTTGGATGGTCCAACTCAGCTCCTCTGCCCACTGGGCACACAGCTAAACTGCATCCTTCAGCCTCTCTGGAGTTCCAATTCAGTTGAGGAATGCAAGAAAGGGTGCATGCTATTTTCAAACCAAGCTGTAAAAATGTACCAGGTGTGCTTCTCCAGGTTCTCTTCCCCTGTCAGATGGTTAAGTAGGAATGATTTCAAGAATAACTTTAGAAGTCACTAGTAGAAGGTGGATGAATAACTTTGTAGAACCAAGGCCTCTCTCTTTCCCTGCCAACCAGGAATATCCACAAAGAACGCTAACTGTAAACAAGATATAAACTTTCATTGTTTTTTTAACCACTGAGTTTTAGAGGCTTATTTGTTAATTGCTAGTATTATAGGGTTAATTAATATAGCATATATATAGTTTTGATTAGAAGTGATATGACTACAGTGATTAAGTGGGTTAATGTCATCCAAGTTTATAAACAAGGAAACTGAGAATCAGAAAATACAGTATCTCAGCCAAAACACCCAGAAAGTAAAATGTGGACTGGCTTAGAACTCAGCTATTCTGTGTCTAAGCAAGGGTTCTTGCACACCCTGCAAAAAGACAAGCAAATAAATCTCATTTTTGTTTCCAAGGCTTAAAAAACAATATTGACCATATATCAGCAAAGATGAATCCTGTGTGTACTAAGTAGTTTTGATTATGGTGTTGTTACTAATTGGTTCCTAAATGCACTACTTTTGGCTTTATATTAAGCTTCATTTTAAATTGAATTTGCAAGAATTATCATGTGATTGATGTCCACTAACATTTTGGTGATAATGAACTCTTTGTACATTGATCTGGAATAGTGCTAACATGTTCCTTCTTCTTAGCCTATAATTTATCTTTTTAATGAATTCCTAATAGAATTTAACATTAGCTTTTCACAATATCAAAATTAAGCAGCCATGCCCTTCTTCCTTCATATAAATAAAATTTTCAAATAAAAAATTAATAACTTTTTTGTTATAGAAAAGCAATTTTAAAATTATCCATAGAGCCAGGATTTTCAGTGTTGAGAGAGAAGGTTACAATACAAGTAAGCAAGAAGAAGGAGCTATAGTGATCTGTGTGGCAACAGATTAGAGTTGAAGGCATCAGTATAAATACATATTGATATTTACTTTACTATAAACTCAGATTTAGTTCAGGATAGTCATAAAATAACTACTTGTAAAGTAAGCATGTACACAGAGTTCTACACACCCAGCTTTTAGCTGAGAGAGATTACAAGCAAAAGGATATAATGGCACCAAACACATCTAGCCCTCAGATATGTTTCTAATACTGTTCTCAAAACATCCAGGACTCCTTGGAGATATGCTGATTAAAGGAAAGGTCCTGGAAAGACACAAGATGAATACCTTGCAACACTAAAAAGTAATACTTTTTAAAAAGAGAGAAAAATACCCCAGAATAATACAGCCTGTCAAAGCAACACAGGAATCAACCAAAAGAGCTCCCCGTGGGGCTATAGTTGAAATAATTTGAGCAACAACATAGCACTGAATTATAAACCAAAGTAAAAGAAGAAATACACAAAAGGCTCTATGAATCTTTATCAAAATAAATAAAAGAATGAATGAATAGAATAGACAAATAGCCTGTGCAGAGTTCCAAATAACTGAGATACACTTCAGCCTCTAGGAGGAAGGGGGTGGAATCTAGCTGCCCACATCTTCAGTAGAAACTGCTCACTGTAACTTCCCTCCAAAGTAACAGCATGAAAGAAAGTAAAGAATCAACCTACAATGAAGAAAGCCTGACCTAAGGAACGCTGCTTCAGGCAGGTGATCAAGTTCATAGGAACCACAGTAAGACACATGGATAGAGTATACCCCTGAGGTGATTTGATGAAAATGGTACTTCATGTTCTTCCTCCTAAAATTTCTAATCCCAGTATAATCATGAGGGAGATACCAGATAATTCCCACTTATGGGAAATTCTGCAAAATATCTGATTAGCAGGCCTCAAAGCTGTCAAGGTAATCAAAACCTAGGGAAGTCTGAGAAACTGTCACAGCCTGATTAGGCCTAAGGAAACATCACAACTAAATATAATGTAGTATCCTGGATGGACTCCTGGAATAAATAAAGGGCACAAAGTTGGTAAGTAGTATATGCTTATAATCCCAGTGACTCTGGAGGCTGAGGCAAGAAGATTTCAAGTTCAAGGTCGGCCCCAGCACCTTAATGAGAACCTAAGCAGCTTAGCAACACCCCGTCTCAAAATAAAACATAAAAAGTTCTAGGGATGTAGCTCAGGGTAAAGGACCCCTAAATTCATCCCTAGTGAAACACACACACACACACACACACACACACAGAGAGAAAAGAAAAGGACATGAGATAGAAACTAAGAAAATCTGAATACATTATGAACTTCATTTCATAATAATGTATCAATATTGTTTCATTAATTATAATAAATATACCATATTAATGAATGATATTAACAGGGGAAACTGGATACAGTTATAAAAGAACTTTCTGTACCACCTGCACATTTTCTATAACTAAAACTAAAAGTGTTCTAAAACAAAAGAGTTTTTATAAATCTTTTTTATTAGATGATGGTATCATCATCTAATAATAAACAGAAACATCTTAATACAAACTTCATCTTTTTCTCTATGTATACTTTTATTTTTCAATGTAGTTTCATACTGTATATAATTTTTCACTTAACATTTAACAAATTTATTTCCATGCATTATGATTCTAAAACATAATTTGTGTTTACCTCCTAGTAGTTAATCTCAGGAACACACCATACATTATTTAGTCAATTATATTTTGGTTTCTTTGTTCTTCCCTAATTCTATTGAATTTATTGGAGGAGGAAGCAAGGGAAATGAAAAGAGTAATAAAAGATGACATCATTCGGACATTAGTTTATTGGCAAGATGCAAGGAGTAGGCCTATCCATTGCTACCAAAGGAAACACATGGGCTGAGAAAGAAAACACCCATGTACCATCTCAGCTTCACAAATAACTGGGTGTGACCTTGAAATCAATCTCTACAATGCTTAGTGTCCTTATTTATAAAATGGACTGAAAGGCACTGGATAATTTATTCAACAGTGTCCATTCCTAAAATTTCTTGCAGCATATTTTGTAAAAAGACAATTTCTTAGAAAATTTGATATAAAAGATATGGCCAAGTATGCTTAATGTAATACAGAGGCTGCAGAAAATGGATAACAGATAACACTTCGTCTGGGCTGTATACCCAAAAGTTTCTGATCATGTGGCACTACTGGAACACATTTTCTGAAATTATATGAAAATCTAACAGTTGGATACAAAGGGAACATCGTATTAATGGAGAAAGACTACTGTATGAATGTTGCAAGGACACTGTGTTCATCTGAACACAAGGAGAGACCGTCTAACAATTGAGCGGGCTTCCTAGAAAAATTGCTGAGTTCTTAGATGTGGAAAATGTTGTTGCATTGGTGGATGCAGAACCGTCAAGGATATTACAAAGCTATTCCTGCACTCAGTTACAATTCAAATTGAATGGTCACCAAGGTCACTTTCAATTTTAAAAGGCTAGAAATTTTTCTGTAATCTTATTTATGACACCATCCTTTGGACTCTTGTCCTTAAGCAGCATTCCTATTTCTGAGTTCTCTGCTGTCTCACTGATTTCTTAACTGAAGAATCAATTCCACCACAAAAAAATAAAAGGCATCGATTTAGAGGATGAGTTCTTCAGCTTGTTTGTATGCATAGATGGGTACCTTTCTAAGCATCTAATGAAAAATTGGTCCTTTTGCTCTTAAAAAAGTGCATAAAACATCTCTCCAAATTCCATCTTCTCTATGAAGTCACTCCAAAGAGAAGGGAAACTTTGAAAAGCCGATCTCCAATTCACAAACTTCTGAATTTGTCCTCAAGATTTCTTCATATTTTTTTCTACAACATAACTTGTGAATGCCCCAATAAATAAAAAATAAATAAATAAAAATTATATACACGGATACTAATGTTTGAAATTGATCTGATCTGAAGGAAAGAGTTCCTCACCTTCACACTTTAAGGTGCTCAGGGAGACATTGTGGGTGGGTTTTTTCACCCCCTCTATGGTGAAGGAGACTCATTGTTTTCCACATGGTCTATAGTGTGGTTACCTGTTTTCTACCTAGCTCTCTTTCTTGGGCAAAACTACCTGACCTGTTTGTTTCTTGAATTCCACTCAGGAGAAAATGAATCTAAACTACATAGCTTGAAACAGTTCCAATGGTAGGGAAACTTGGGCGAGGGGCTTAAAACCAACATTAAGAACTTTCTGTTCTTAAGCCTCAAGAGTAGAGTAAGTGACTGTATAAGAAACCACATTTGCCTGTAGATCTTCACTTTGAGAAAATACACACACGCACACGCACACACACGCACACACAGACAGACACTCTAGAGCACAAGACACTTCTATTGGCAAATGCCTCCTCTCTAACATCCAAAGGAAGGAAGGCATCCTGAAAGTCCCAACGCAGCACAGAGGATAAAGGGGGTCTCTGGCAGCCCCCAGCTGCAGTAGACTGGTGGAATGGTATTGAAAGAAAATCCCTTGCATGCATTGTGGGATGTTAAAATTGCAGCATCATCCTCTACTGCTCCTTTTCTTTGGCCAAAAGGCAAAATTCGAGGGCACAAGGAAACTGGTGGGGCAAGAAGGCTGCCTCCTCAAGCCCTGGAGCTCCCTCCCTCCACGCCCCACTCCTGCTTAGATTCTAATTGCCCCTGTTCCAATGGGCCAGCAGCACCTTCGCCCATTTCCTCTTCCATTCACTCCAGCGGAGAAGGGAGAGGGAAAACAAAACTCTAAAAATAACTGTCAGCATCTTAAAAAAAGAAAAGCTTAGCTGCCCCCCTTCCCCATCTACTCCCGCCCTTCTCTTCTCCCTCCCTCTGCCCCCCCCCCCCCCACGGGGCACATGTCTGCTTCTTACAACACCGAGGCACATGGTTCCAGTTAGGCACCGAACCCCATCAGGACAGAGAGGAAATCCACATCTGTGGGACGCTCCGCACAGAACCACCTCCAGCGAGGGAGGCCGGGGGACTGCAGCACCGAGATGAAGGGCTAGACCAAGGGAACGCTGCTCATGCGGTGAGAGGCAGCGCGGGAGGCGGCGAGGGCGCGGGGAGGCCGGGGAGGCCGGGGAGGGGGTGGGCCCCGCCGCGCCCCCGCAGCGCCCGCCGCCCGCCCCCACGCGCGCTGTCGATATTTGCCCGCCTTGCTGCAACTTGCTGCAGTGTTTGAAAGAGTAGTAGGAGCGCATGGAGGTGGGGCCGGGGAAAGACCAGGCGGAGCGGTTAGGGGTGTGGGCGCAGAGGGGGTGGGGAGGCGGTGGGAAGGGGGGTGGCCCCGAGGGGATGGGATGGGATGGGATGGGGGAGAGCGGGATAGCCCGGCGCTTACACGTGTCACATGTGCTTTTTAAGACGGCCGGGAGTGCCTGCGAGCTGGATCTGGTGGAGGATGCTGCGGCAGGTGCTTCGCAGAGGGCTCCAGTCGTTCTGCCACAGGCTGGGCTTGTGCGTGAGCCGGCACCCGGTCTTTTTCCTCACCGTGCCCGCAGTCCTGACCATCACCTTCGGCCTCAGCGCGCTCAACCGCTTCCAGCCCGAGGGCGACCTGGAGCGCCTGGTCGCTCCCAGCCACAGCCTGGCCAAGATCGAGCGCAGCCTGGCCAGCAGCCTTTTCCCCCTGGACCAGTCCAAAAGCCAGCTCTATTCGGACTTACACACCCCTGGGAGGTATGGTAGGGTGATCCTCCTCTCCCCACCCGGGGACAATATTTTGCTTCAGGCTGAGGGGATCCTGCAGACCCACCGAGCCGTGCTGGAAATGAAGGTGAACCACAAGGGCTATAATTATACTTTTTCCCATCTGTGTGTGTTGAGAAATCAGGATAAGAAATGCGTGCTGGATGATATTATTTCAGTGCTAGAGGATCTCAGGCAGGCTGCCGTCTCCAATAAGACAACAGCCAGGGTGCAAGTGAGGTATCCCAACACTAAATTAAAGGTATGCTCCTCCTGCATGCTTCTGCCAATTAAAGAGGCAGCACTTCATTTCTTGCCCTAAACAAGCAAAGAAAATGCAGAGGTCTCATCCTTAAGACTCAGAAGCTGATGCTTCTTTCATTTCGGGGTGGTGGTGGGGGAGATGGGTAACTGAGAGAAGAAAACAGGCAATGAATGGTACAACTAGATACTAAGAAATTCAAAGCCAAATCAAACAAATGCCAAAAAAAAAAGAAAGAAAGAAAAAAGAACAAAAAAAGAAAAAAAGTTTCTGAGACCCTGCAATTACATCTTTGTTCAGGGTTAATAAATCAGTGAATGGAAGGGGGAGGGGGAATCCTGATCAATTGGGGGATTTCTTTTCATTATGGGGCTCAATGTATTTCTTATTACTGATTACACATCCACCTGGTGCCATATCCACCTGACATCTTCAGCCTGGCTTGATTTTGACATGTATGGAGTTTGTATTTTGGTGCCCTGTGAGCATGTGTCTGAGAGCAGTGGGTTATGGATCTAGTAAGGCTTCCAGGAATTGTGCTGTGTGTGTATGTGTGTGTGTGTTTGAATAGCAAAAGAAGCAGAAAAATTCAATATATATAAAATAGGGATGTACACCTAACTGATGACTTCATTTACCTAGTCCTGCTTTATTCCTTTCCCATTAAAAAAAAATCCAAACCAAAGCATGGTTATTATAACAGCCCTATAACAAATGGAAAGGAAAAATTCTACAATCAGCAAAAATTACAAAAAGCATTATTTCAGCATTAAATATACCGTGTTCTTTGGGCTCTCAATTCAAATTTTATTGCTCACATGAGGTTTCTAAACTCATTCTACACTGTCAGGACTGAGCTGCTGCAGGCAATGAGGCATGCAGTCTCCAGGTGACTGAAGTTTCAGGGACAAATGTGACTTCTAGAGGAGTCACTGCACCATTCATGTGCTTGACCCTGTGCATACTCAGAAGATGCACAATCAAGAACTCCCAAGACAGGTGTTCCCTAAGAGGAAAGAATGTGCTTTCTGCTAATGTGTATGAGGATGTGTGCATGCTTCCATGGAGAAAATGGAATAGGAAGGCCCCCCCAGCTTCAGTAAATGAACAGCCTAACATAGAAAATCATTAATATACTTATTAATTTGTTTAATATAGTTAGCTTGTGTGTACAGTTAAAAATAACTTTCTCAGGATTGTTGAGTGAAAAATATCCTCCTTTTCCTGAATAAAGGAGGGCTTAGTTAGGGATTCCTCAGGAAACCTCATAACTTGCCTCCTTTTAACATGGCATCTTGTTTGAATGGATCCAGGGGATGAGAAGGATCTCAGTTTTACAAAGCTGAGCAGTCCCTTGAGGTTTAGTGAAACTTGGCAGATGATTCATTTGCTTTAAATCTAAGTAGAGGGTTTGCCTACTTCATACTTATTGATGGGAGCATGTTGGGTATGTGTGGTTGGGCAGCATGCTTTTCCTTTCCTGAATCTTTTGCCATCACCATTATTGCTTGCTAAAGAAAAGATGTGGTGGAGAGGTAATTTTCCTAGCCTATTTTAACTGAGTTCTTCCTTATGCCAGTCATCTGGAGTAAAGAAAAATTTGCAACTGTGTCATATTTAAATTTCAATTTGTCTTTCCTATTGAGTCAATTTTGTAGTTTATTAATATGTGGTATTATTAGGGTCTCAATTGCCTCTATTAAGCAGTGAGAAAAGGTGAAAACAGGTGAAAAGACTGTGACCAATCGGCAACTATGGATAATTTGTTTATCTGGCAATATCATTTTGACATTTATAATACAAAACCCTTGGGGGTAGTTATTTTACTTATTTAGTGATAATTGGTTGTGCTCATATGGTTTATTACGTGCTCTTCAAGGCACATGAGAAAAACTTAGGGCAAGAAAAGCAAGCTTCTTACCTTTGGGGGTTTAAAAGTAATAGATGCCAGCATCCTCACCCAGAGTTACCTGTTAGTGGGGACTCTACAATCATTGGGTACACCACTGAGCTGACATGATACTAGGCCCATAATAGGTATTCCATATAAACTTTTTGACTGATTGTTTGCTTTATATACATATGGATAGTAGTCAGTAGGTAATCATAAAGAAATGGAGTAATTGATTACAAAGAATAATATAGTAATAGTATAATTACTTTATTAAACATAAAATGAACAGAAGGATAAAAGTCCTTATTATGTTGTATTCTAATATCAGTGTTTCCTCAAATGTGTTGGTTTGACTCTGCATACATGTCATCAGTGGGAGTCCTTAAGCTGTACTTGGGTCAATGAGCCCTTTGAGATCTTCTGAGAGCAATGGGCTCTCTCAAGACCAGACAATCTCACACATGCTCATGCAGTATATATATATAAAAACTCCTAAGTATCATGAATGACTAGAATTCTGTCAAAGGCACTTCAAGGGCTCCCAGGATCAGAACTCACTAGCACAGAGTGAAATGAGAGGCCTTTTAGTTTTATAAGTGTTATTTGGAAATGATTTAATTCATGTGTGGCAGTGGTTGTCAAAGTGTGTCTCTGTGATGCTGATGCATGCTAAAGTCGAATAACTACACCTATAGGGCATGCGAGACAAAATTTTATAAGTACATTTTCTAGCTCTCTAACTCATTTATTTCTCTACCATCCATGGGTCACTGCTCTTCCCTACTCTGTTTAATATGGAAAATTTTAGTGCTGAAAAATTCTGTTGGTGGGCAGGGATCAGGAGTTGAGGGAAATTGTAGAATCAATATCGGTGTCCTGGATAATGTAAGAACTGAAAATCATTTGATATGATAGAAGCAGTAGGTCAGTGCTGGAAGATAGTCTGAAGATGTGTAAGCACTGATTGACAGAAAGAAGTAGTCAGAAATCTGAGTTATGACAATCAGTTCATCTTCTAAGTACTGTTAAGACATACATGTAGTCCTGAGCAGAGAAAGGTTTAGAACTTCTGATAAACATGATTATATTGACAAGATGATCCAGCCAAGCAGGGACACAGAAAGCTGTCTTCTATGGAAATCAAATAGTGACTTAGATTGGAAAAAAAAAAAAAGCAGTTGGCATAGAATGCCATAGAAGAAATGAAGCACACTCAAGTTTTCCAAAGCTAAAAAAAAAGTATGCCAAAATCTGAAATCAGTTCACCTAATAATAGTATTCTACAAACTGCTCTTCATTATAATCTTTATGTTAAATCTTTGATGAAGCCTAAGGGCCATGTCTTATATTGCTTTTGTACCATCACTTCTCCCAATCCAATCTCTTTCATGTCTATGTAGATAGTGTCCATGACAAACACTCATTACCTAGTTTATTGGTTAATTTGTGCCTATATTCTGCAATATCCCAAAACTATGACTGCTTTTGAACCTCTGTGACATGCTTTTATTTTAAAGATTTCTGTACAGTGATTTTATAACCTCAATAACACACACACACACACACACACACACAATAATGCAATATGGCCAGGTTGAATTTTTAAGTAAAACGCTTAATATAGTGTTGAAACTAACCTCTAATATTTAAAGTGGGATAGGATATTAATGCAGAACAGGTCCTCAAGATTGGTAAACAAGGACTGTTCTAGACACAAAGAAATGTTTTATCATTCAAGGAACTCAGGTGACTATGGGTAATATTACCCTGATTTTTAGGTAGGCATCATAACCTCACTTGTCAACCTAGTTAGTTCCATGAATGTAGCATTCTCATATGTCCAGTTCTTTATAGTGAAAGGCATAAGTAAAAATGAAACGGACAAATGTGGTCCTTGGAAATGGGTTTTTTGCTAGTCTAGATTCCAACCTCCTGGCAGACAGAGAAAAAAGAATGCAGTAGATTTGACTTCCCTGAAGTCACACTTCCTATTAAATTCCACCAGTAGACACATTCCACTAGTAGATACACCTCTGAACAGATGTTTAAGGGAAGTCACTGTGTACATCGGTGTACCATGTCTGAGAATAGGAACAAAAATAGAGTCCCTGCTTCTTAATAGAAGATGTTGTTTCTTTGGGTAAATTTTGGGTGCATCCTCAGTGTTTGGAAGATATTGCAGTGAATTGTTTGTTTCTAATTTCAATAGAAAGGCAATTGGCCAACATGAAAAAATCAGGACCTGCATTATTTTTAAAGACTTCCAAGGAAAGCTACTTTGTAAATTTCTTTCCTTAATTCATTCTAAAACCCTATGAGATATAGATATTAGGACCTTCTCTGATATTTTGATTTAAGCTTATCTTTCTGATTCTACCTCTTCATGGGGGAAAACATGTGACCTTATTAAATATTCAATTTGTATTCTAAGTGGTGTTTTATATATGGTATTTCATCTAATACTTAGAATTGTGAGTCAAGGGGAATATTTGTATTCTTGTTTTATAGGTAAAGACCAAGAAGGTTAAATGATTAACATGAGGTCCCCATACCAGTACATATTGGAGGTGGGATTTAAATTCAGTTCTGTCTGATACCAAGACTTATATTCTTAACAATACATTATTAGATCCCGTCACTTCCTGCACTAATCTACGTAATTAAAACCCTTTGTACTAAGAAGTTGGGCCATACTTGCAAAGCCATTTCAAATCCATGTTAAAAGACCACTTCTGATCTTCCACCCGCTTCCCTTGCTCACTCAGAGTGATGGGCTCCTAAGAAAGATGCCATGGCATGAAGCATCTAGTTGGGACAAATTCCTACCATCTGAGGAATGTGGGACCTGCCAAAAGAGTACAGCAAATACCTCATTGGCATATGATCTCACCTTTAATATAATTTCCCATCAACTCAGAACAAACTAGGGTAAGGCTTTAGGATCAGCTAAAAGTGATAAAGTTGTGATGTGGCCCAAGGTTTTGAGCCAGAAACTTTTGTGCCAAATAAGCTTGGTCATTTCTGGCTTAAATTGGCGTCAAGGGGGAATAAAAGATGGCATAGTGCAGTGCACTTTAAATTGAGCAATATTCAGGAGCCTACTTCTTTAAAAACTGGTTTTGTGACATTAGACAGATCTCAACACCAATTGAAGTATCAGCTTCTTCATCTTATAAAACAACAGAGCCAGTTTAGGAAACTGCAGGGATTCTTGCCGACCAGTAAACTTCTTATGTAACGTTCCACCCTGTAGTAGATAGCGATGATCTATAGTGGATTGAGCAGATATTCTAGAATATTTCTCCTCTGGAGTAAAGTAGATATGCTTGATTAGATTTGAAGGATGCTGTTAAAAAACATTAGTCATAGTGTTCTAACTAAATTACCGCACATATATTTTCTGTCCACTGTACCAGGATTTGTTTGTTTATTGAACTTTCCTGAGCTCCAAAAGTGAGCTAAAACTTCCTTGGCATTGGGGCCTGTCTCCTGCTCCTTGACTTTAGGAAAGACCTATTTTAACCCAAATTAGATAATTTCCATAGGTGGTAATGTGTTTTTCCATTTTGGGTATTCAAGGATTAAGTAAGGGTTTAAAAAAAAAAAACTCAAAGGAACAGAAATGATTTTCTGAATTCTTCTTACCATTTCTTTACTTTCAGCTAGTCTAATCATGGTTTTCTCAGTGGTCAGGACCACTAAGGGCTTGGCATGGAGATGGGAAGTAAAAATCAAAGAAACACTTATGTGATAGAAATGTATGAAGGGGCTAAGTTATCTCCCTACACCCTAAAAATAACACTTCTTTTCCTATCCCTGATACCTTAACCAATAATTTATTGTAACAGTTTTCAATGTTTTTTACTTTAAAAAATCAACATAATTGAAATCATCTTTATGTAATGCTATTCAAAATATATTGTGTTTAGAGAGTTTTTCACTTTAATCTCTTGGCTTTTATACCACGATTGGACCACATTGCTTTTAATTCAGTTTTAGGGTTGATCAATATATACTTAGGTCCACTTCAGATATGTCCAGACATTTCTGTATATATTCAACTTAAATATCTTTAAAGAAGAAATATGAAAATCCCAAGCATCTAGATTGACCCAAGATAGCTCTAGATTGGAGAGCAGGCTAATTTCTCCCCTAACTTTGTCAAACAAATCACTCAGGCCCTACCCCAGGATGGAAATACAGGAGTGACTCATTTCTCTGAATTGTTCTGCCAGTGGGCTGGGTTGATAAGGTTGCATTCATAAGGGCCCTGGCACAGAGAAACAGTTAAGCAATGCTTATGACCTAACTTAAAAGCATGCCAAATTGTATTGTAATCCACAAAATTAATTTCATTTTTGTTTTCTAAGACCTTCCTCCTTAAAATATTGTGGATAGGCCAACAGCATCAGCATCACTGGGAAGCTTATTAGAAATTAAAACTTCCCAGGTATCACCTCAGATCTACTGACTGGAAATTACACTTTTTAAAACAGGTGATTTATATATATGTTAGAGTTTGAGTAGCTAAGAAACCGAAATTTGACCTCTTTACTCCTAATTCATGACTTGAGTTTAAAGTCACGTGTGTTGTTTCAGATCAAAAGTAGCATAAGGACATAAGGTAAAAGAGCCTCTCACCAATGAGGCACATGATGGAAACATAAGGAAACGTGTGCTGAATTATCAAGGGGCCATTCCAAATTGCAAAGCCCTCATCCCTATCATCTACAATTGGGTCTGCTACCTACTTAAACTTAAAGCTCACTATTGTCATTCAATATTTTCTGAAAATGTTGAAATTAAATCTAACCATCTCATTAAGAAAAAAAAAGCTGCGTTTTTTTTCTCAAGCTCTTTTGCATTTGTTTCACAATAATAGCAACATTAAGCCCTAGTTAGCTTAATTATGTTAATATTATATGAGAGCACAAGGTATAGGAACCATACATAGGAGCAAGAATATTTGGGAGAAAATTAAACACAAAATTATAGTAGAGGTTACTTTCAAAGTGACATTATAATCCCTGCTTTTTTTCAGACAAGATTATTATGGTAGAGTTGTTCATTGAAATCAAGGCTCATTCTCTGTCATTCTGACAAATTCAGGATCCCTGAAAGGTTTCTGATGAGCAACAATCAAAAATGAATGGACCCTGGTTAGGTACAGGATCTGTATTGGAGCAGTCAGTGTTTCCTCTCTGGAGCTACCTTCCTAATGTGGAGAGGTCTTACCTTGGGTCTCCTAACTTGTCCCCTGCTGTCTCAAGAACTGTAGGCAGAGTGCAGTCGGTCCTCCATATCTGTCGGTTCTGCAATCATGGTTTCAGACAACTGTGAATGGAAAAATATTAGAGAAAAAAAATGCATCTGTGCTACACATTACAGACTTTTTTCTTTTCATTATTCCCTGAACAGAACAACAACTATTTACATGTCATTTATGTTTCATTGAATATTATAAGTACTCTAGAGATGATTTAAAGTATACTGAAAGATGTCCATGCAAAGGCCATGCTATTTTATGTGAAGGACTTGAACATTTCTAGAGTTTGATATTGGCAGATACCAAGGGAAGACTATATAGACTCTGGGTTCTACAAGGCCAGAAACAAGTTTAAAGGGTTCTCATTGCTTCAAGGGGTTCTAAAATAATTCCTGGTGTTCATGGCAGATGCTGGTTTGACTGGATGTTTATGGTTCATCCTCAAAGTTGCCTCCTTTCTAATGATCAGGTCTATTTATGAGTTGGAGAAAGATAGTGTATAGTTCTGATTGTCAATGAATGAGGGTAAGATACACGTCATATCATGTAAGTAGGACTCCAGATATTTACTTACGGATTCATATAGGTAAACACTAAGTCTGCTTTGTGTCTGTTAACCACTACAGATTCAGTGAGAAATAAAACATATGTGGTTACTGTACCCTGAGGTCTTGAGTCTAATTTTAAAAAAAGAGAAAAGTTACACATAAAATTCATAATCATAGATTACCATGAATGAAAAATACATGGTAGTATGAGGATAGGTGCTGAGTCTTGTAGTATTGAAAACTACTTTTCTGAGGAAATGACTGAGTGAGCTGTACTCTGAAGGTAAGAGGAAGTGAACATAAAGGGTGGGTTAGATGACAAGGACAAATGTTTGGTGGGGAGATGTTGGAAAGGGAAGGTACTGAGGTACGAGATTGATCGAATTATTTTATGTGTATGTAGGAATATGGCATACTGAATCTCACTATTATGTATATTTATAGGGCACCAATTAAAAAAAGAGTTTAATGGGGAGAATGTGGTACCTTAGAAATGCTGACATCAAGCCACTATTGATGCAAGTTAAAGATTGATGATGATGATGATGATGAAGGTGGTAAGGGCCATGTTAAGAATTTCACAGGAATCAGGAGTCAGTGTTTATGACATAATTTAAACCAGGGTTTTTGGACCAAGAAGGTCTAGATTTACATCTTTACTCTTACTAACTGTATGAATTTTGGCATGTTATTTAATGTCTTTGTAACTGAGTTTCCTCATAAGAACTCATACTACTTAATTTTGAATGTATTAAATTAATTCATGAAACCTAAAGCAGTGCCTCTCAAATTCTTGTCCCACCTGGAGCTTCTGTTAAAAGTGCATATTCTGTTTCAGTAAGGAGTCTGAAGTAGCTGGAGATTCTGTATTTCTAGCAAGCTCTTAATGTTGCTTGTGTTTCTGTTCCAAGATCCACACCCCAAGTAGGAAGGGTATAAGACCCTCAGAACAGCACTTGGTTCATTGTACATTCTTAAGCACTTAGTGGTTAATGGCTTGAACACTGACTTTCTACCTTTATCCAGAAGACTTATGGAATTGACTAATTGACTTTTTTGTGACTTCATTATCAGATGAAAATGCCTTTTTATGTTAGCCCTCAAAGCTGCAAAATCTGTCTACCTGGTAGAATAGTGCTCACTGTTTCCTGAGCCAGAGCAATGTGATGGATCTGCCTTTTGCACTGCAAAGCTGGAGCTTCCTGCAGGATCTTCATTCTGAATGTAACATCTCTTTGCTAATAACAGCTTTTGTGTCAATGTGACCAAAAGACCTGACAAGAAAAACTTAACGGAGGAAAAGTTTATTTTAGCTCACAGTTTCAGAGGTTCATTCCACAGTTGGCTGACTCCATAGCTCTTGGCCTGAGGTGAGGCAGAACCCTGTGGAGGAAGGGCATGATGACAGAGGAAAGCAGTTCAGGACATGGCAAGCAGGAAGCAGAAAGACAGCTTCACTCATCAGTGACAAAATATATACCCTCAAAGTATGCCCCTAGTAACCTACCTCCTCTAGCCACACCCTACTTGCTTACAGTTACCACCCAGTTAATCCATATATCAGTGGATTAGTCCACTGTTAGGTTAAACCTCTCATAATCTAATAATTTCACCTTGAAAAATTTTTGCATTGTCTCACACATGAGCTTTTTTGGGACACTTCATATCTAAATGATAAAGTTTCTCAACTTTACTGGTTTACTTTCCTTTCCATTCTCATATGTATGATTTTTTTTCCCTGAAAAAGTCTTTTGATGATGATTATGATTCTGACCATAATCACTGAGAATTTTCCTTGGCTAAGCCCCCAAATTCACTTGCAGTTTCAGACCATGTACATTATATGCTGCAAAATAAAACAAAACAAACAACCAACCCGAACTTCCTGTTTTCTTATCTATAGTCATGCTGTTTCTTTTGCCTAGAATATCTTTCACACTGTCTAGATCACATGCATTTCTTAAAAGCTGAGACCCCAAAGTGACTTTTTTCCATTGAGCTTCTTTAAATGCTTCAGAAGTGGAAGTCACTCTCATGCACTCTAGGTAGTTCTCTTAATCTCGGGCTAAATGGTGTTATGGATTGGTCGAGAGTCTCTGCTAAAATATAACTGAATGTGCCAAATGAACTAATAGGAAAGGTAGTCTTCTGAGCATAAGTTGATTTTCCTGGGAGGATCTAACAACAAGAGGAAGTCTGTGGAGGAAGCCCTTGGGGAAAGTTGTGAAGGAAAAGGACAAAAACCCATTCCAGTCAGTCTAAAAGTCCTGTGTCTGTATCTAAGCTCTCATTAGAGACGGCTACTGAAAGACATTGAAAGCTATTTCTATGAGTGGTCCTAAGATACATGAAACACACACACAAGACAGCTTTGGATTCAAGAAACAAAATGCCACCAGAAGAGGGAGGGAACCTTGCCCATTTGTATACAGCATCTACAGGGCTTCAGCTCAGGAGAGGCTGCAGAGAATGTAACATGATTTGGGCACCCTGTAGAGTTGTCAGATTTAGCAAATAAAAATAGACCAAGGACACCAAGTTACATTGGAATTTCAGATAAAGATATATTTTTTAGTGTAATGTAATAAATATTACAATCTTTCCTTATCTGAAATTCAGATTTAACTAGGTGTTCTATTTTGATCTGGCAATCTGAACTCTGTAGAAATTCACAGAATCACATCTATAGACTTTAGCACAGACTTCAGGGTATCATGGGATCACTGTTACTCATTCTAATTTATGGTAGTGGTAACCAGCCAGGAGACTAGAGAGGAAGAACAGGAAAAATCTATTTGAAGACAAGTAAAAATATTCATTCATTCTAAGAAATGCACAGGCAAAAGTTTGCAGGGGCCACAGTCTTAATCAAGTGTGGAAGTGAGCAACTAAAAATTACTCTTAATATGACCTCATTTGTATACTCTGGCCTTAAGGAACCCCAGTTACATTTATAGTTTTTATAGTTCTAAGAGACTTAACTGGATAAGTTTTCCATTTAGCCCGAATGCTTTTGTTTTATATTTTAACTGAGATGAAACTATTTAAAAGCAAATTTTGATTAATGTAAATAGAAAATGGGTGCATCTGAGTGAGAATTTATTGGTTGGAAATACTATCAAACCATAAAGCTGAACCCCTAGACAAGAGAATTTACCCATTTCATGTATGGAACATTTCATTGAAAACAAAGATGATGCATGCTGTTAACATCTAATAAGTATATGTTTGCTTTAGAACTTGTCTTACTTTCCTTCAAGATTAAGAAACTCTTAAGGATATATCTTGTTTGCATTTGTACCTTTCTCCTCATAATTTAAAAATAGTATTTTGCATGTAAGAAAGCCCTCAGTAAAATAAACATAAATATATATTTTTTAGGAAGGGGATTCTCATTGAGTGTTGATTTGGGTTACCTAGATCTGTTTGAATATCACTGACAATACTTTATCACTAAGAATAGAAAACAATGGATACCATCCTCGCGGTCCATAGGCAACTCTCACATAGTACCCATTTTTCATGGGAAAAGCCTAGCTTGCCATTTCCCTCTTCCCAGGAGTTGGCTCTTCCTGTACAATTCCATGTTGGAGATAATCTCCATAGGATGGAGGCCTTGGTAGGTAAGTCAAAACCTGCATAACAGGGCATGAGGACAGGAGCAATAGGGCACTACTGAATGTCCCTAGACACAGATAACTTGCTTGAGTTCCCCAAGGAATGAGAGAAGCCCAGTGTCTGAACTAGTTTAATGACCTCCTTTCATAGATAGTACATACCTCCCTAAGGGAATAGCACATAAAGCTGATAATAGCAGGTTGGCACTTAGGTTCATTACATGTTTTTGTCCATTTTTTTTTTACCTTGGGGATTGTTTTTAAGGAATTAGGTTATTTCTAGTTTGCAAAACCTAAGATATTTTCCATTAACTAATCACATTGGAGTTTCTCTTCCTACAAGTTTTATTAGAATTAACTTGTCATAAAACGTTTCTTATACAGTGATATAATATTTGTCACCTCCTTGTGATAGAAAAATATTTTGGTAATTTGTAACTCAAGTGATGCTACCTCCTCACTCTCCATCTCTCCTTCAGCTAAGTAGGCTGCCGACTGGATGGTAGTTGAGCCATAAGCATCAGTGGCAATCTGCTCCACAGAGCCTAAAGCAACAACTGTTTTTATTGAGGTGGGTCCTGTTTCTCCATGGATTAAGATAGTGCAGCCAGTTATAGACTATGAATGCCTCTTAATTTTTTTTAAATTATGATGAAAAGGATAGTAAATAGGAAACAGACAGTTTTTCCTTTTCCTTTGTCTGATTTCAGATGTTTTACTTAACATCTTTATCCCTATGCTTTTATATGTTAAAAAAAAATGTTTTTGTTAATTCCCACTCTGCAGAGTTTCAAAAACTCTTGCACTTGGTAATTTCCCAACAAATTGTACCCTATTTTATTAGTAATACCCCAAATCATGGCAACACCATAGAAAGAATAGGAAAAAAAAAGTGAAAGAATCATTTGCCACCCCCCTCACCAGTTGCATAAAACAATTTTCAAGTCCTTGCCTGTAAAATACACAGTGGTCATTATAGGGTTCGTGTCCCTTTTTAACCTATTTATTTTCACTGTTTCATAAGTATGGTCATAATTATCATTTTACTGGTGGAACAAAATGTTCAGCAAGGTAGCTGTGACATGATTTATATAACATGCATTCCGGGGCAGTGTTTGGGGAGTTATTTTCACAATCCTTACCAGGCGTAAGGAAGACAGCAAAACTTTCTGGCTTGACAATTGAAACTGTAGGAAAAGAGCCCTTTCTTATGTGATTTAGAATTTTGCTTTCATAAGTACATCCATTTGTGAAAGTAAAATATAAATACAGGTCAACAAGTTCTAGGGGAGCAGGTGTCCCAAGACAAATCTTGGAAAGAAATAAGGAGAACCTGAGTTATTTATAAACCAATGCAAAATGTTATAAATTGCTTTGTTAAAGACCACATCCAAGGTTTCACTTCTAAGATTACCCTGTGGTTTATCATATTAAGAAATAATTCTGGGCTAGGGATGTGGCTCAAGTGGTAGTGCGCTCTCCTAACATGCGTGAGGTACTGGGTTCGATTCTCAACACCACATAAAAATAAAGATATTGTGTCCACCTAAAACTAAAAAATAAATATTAAAAAAGAAGTAATTTTTACTGTTTTTCACTTGGTATAGATCAATGATTCTTCAAAGAAACACTATAGAAACTTTTTAATTACATGATACCCAGGGCCTCTTCCCAGACCAATTAAATCAGACCCTTAGGGAAATGAGCAGGGCACTGGTATTTCCCAGCTCTTTGAATTCCAGTAAGTAACCAGTTTGAGAAACACTGAAGGACCTTAAACCAGAAAAAGACACCACCCTTCCCCTATCCTACCCAGTTCTTGTGTAGACAAGATGAAAAGATAAAGAAAAGAGTTTCATCAAGACTCATGCTGCTTCTCCTGAAACTCAGCCTCATGTCCAGTCTGATCTGGGGTCCCAAATGAGAGAGCAAATACCCTGACACTAACTACCACTGTACTATTTTCCCTCTAGGTGAGCTACTTCTGTAGGAGCTCTGTAGCTAAATGAAACAGCTTTATCCTCTTTCGTACTTCCCTAATCTCTAATAGACTGCTCAGAAATATGATATCTAACTCAATTTGCTGTGTTCCAAACATGTCTTGAATTGCTCATCATTGGGAATATGTATCCCTTGACACTTTAAAAGACATCCTCACTTAATATTTTTATGCAAGGAGATTAATAAAAAGAAAACTATAGGCACATGGTAAATGTATTTTTTTTATTATGGTGACGGAGCCAAATGTAATATTAGGACTTGAAATAGACTTTCAACTTTTATTAAATTGTTATTAGCTTCCTGGTTTCCATCAAGATAACCTAAATCCCTACCCATCCTAAGATAGCCAGTGTTTGCCACCTTCATATTAGTTCATTAATACTATCTACTGTTAGCTTATGCTTTTGATAAGCATGTAGTAGGAGATAAAAAATGTATCAAATGAATGAAAGATCAGATAAATTAACTCTTTGGCTTTTTAACTGTCATAAGAAATGTATGATATGAAAGAATTATAAAATGTTTCCAGTTTTAGGTTAACCAAGACTTACTTGAAAGTCTTCAGTCAAATTACATATCTTTTGTCTCTTCACCTGTGAAAATAGCAATATAATTATTTTCTAGATGTATCTTCTGATTTTAGCAAGCTTGAAATCTTTAACTCATTCATAAATAGATCCTGGTTCCCCTGGATTAGTGTGGCAAGTCAACCTGTACTAAAACAGTATTAACACAATGTCTAATTAAAGAAAAAGTATGTTCATTAAAGTGTAATGAATATTTAAAAGTAGTTCCAGCTACATAGGAGCCATAGCAATCTAGGTGCCCTTCTTGGGTCACTAGAAGGCTTTTCCATTAGCTACGCAGTAGGTTCACAAATCATATACTCTTTATCTTGTTATTTTTAAATGGCAATTATAAATCACTTGATACATGGGATGAAAGGATGTTTTCCCAGTCAATAAGAGCAATGTGGTGTGCACCACTGGCCACTGGTAACTGTTATACATTACAGTAGGAAAGCCAAACATATGGCATCTCACTATCACCTTTTACTTTAAATACTTTTTCTGGCAAGCAGGTAAACACATTTTCCAAAGTTGAATCCATATGCAGATTCACATAAAATAAGAATATGAAATATGCAGATATCCCACATAAAATAAATAATTCATCTTATATTTACTGCTCTTAAAATGTGAAATAATTGTGACTACTATAAAGGAGTTAAGCATAACAGCAACATATTTGGTGCATATAGTTTCACATGCCTTCTTCTTCGAGAGAGATTTTTGTAAACTTATCTTACTGACACACTTTAGAAAGCTTTGTTATATATAAAATTTCTTAGTAGACTACTCACTATTTAACATCTCTCTAGGAGAAAATTATTCCTCATATATATTTTAAAAAATGATTTCTGTTTGTTCTTCTTCCAGTAAAGAAGGAGAACCCTCTTTAAGCCTATTTTTTTGGAATCATCCTCTATTTTGTGGCCTTAGAATTTGTGATTATATTCTCTTAGCCTTCTCCTCTCTATTGAAAACTTCCTCTTAACCTTTTTTGCTTTTAGCATTAAAAACATCGAACTTCTGCATTTGAAATATTGATATGTCTCCTGTCTTAAGTGCATATGTGTTCTTTTTTAAAAAAAAAATTTTGTAGTTATAGATGGACAGCATGCCTATAGTTTATTTTTTCCATTTTTATGTGTCGCTAAGGATAACTCAGTGCCTCACACATGTTAGGCAAGTGCTCTGCCACTGAGCTACAGCCCTAGCCCTGATGTTTTCTTTATAAAGTTATCCTGTATCTTCCCTGCTCTGAATTTTCTTCTCCTTATTTTTGCCTTATTTCAATGAATAGCTTTTCTCAATAGAAATGTATTCCATGCTTACATTGTTTCAGACTCTGTTAGGCACCAGGGATACTGGTTACAGAGATAAATCAGAAACTTTCTTTCTCCCAAATCTACAATGTAGTGGGGAATAATGACAAGTAAATAGGAAGCAGCATGGAAACTTCAATTTGTCCAAAATGATCCAGAACTGAATAATCCAGAGCCGGTGCATCATCAGATTCAGTTTCAAGAGCTCTATAATAAAGTAATTTTTTTTAAAAAAAAGATATTACTGGTAAGCAAAATCTTTCAGAGATGCTTATTTCAATTGGTAACAAATGTTTTCAAAATGTATTCATTAAAATTGGGGTCAGTGGAAATCTGCTCTCTGTAAGCAGGGAAATATTTTGCTATGATCAGTTACTCTGAAGGTTATGAAGTCAGCATAAAATCCCAATAATGCTATATAGACTTAAAATTGAATACAAAGCAGGAAATTTTTTATGGGTATGGACCAAGAAATAGCAAAATGAAAAAACATGAGGGTTATTAATCATCTTCAGAGCCTGGCTAGAAGATTGTTGAATAATGGAACTTTCCATGACCCCAAAATTATCCACCTTCAGGTCTTTCATCCATTGTGTACAGTAACTGTTAAAGTAAGTGTGGGATTACTTAATCAGTAAAACTAATGCATTTACGCAAGTACAGGACATCATTTAGAAATCATGAAGCATCTACAGTGAAGACCTCAAACTGTGGAGCAACATAACATAGGTATTAACATTTTTAATAAGGACAAAGAATAAGAAGCTAAATTCTACTTTTGTTTAGATTAATAACTGATTTAATAATCATCTGTGATGTAGTGCCCACCTTACTGGTAAATCAGCATTTTTATTCTCATTAAACAAATGAGTCATTTTTATATCTTTGACAAAAGGTCACATTAAATATTTCTGGAACAGAATGGGTAAAAATAGTCAACAAAATCTCACATTTTACTAATTGAAAAGTTGTTTGATGTATCTTCCTGAGAATTAATATTTATCTACCAATTATATGACTCCAAGTATCTGTGTTGAGCAACAGACAATGGAAATGAAATTTGCATTTTATAAGGATTTTTTTGTGCTATAAAAGTGAAGTATTAAGTGATTTCCCAACAAATTAAATCATCACAGGTAGAAAAATATAGATATTGTTAACTGACCATCCTATAACTATATGTTTATTTTATTTTACATATCTCAGTGATGATTTCCATTCCCTGGATTCTTCCTTTTATATTTATTTGCTTTCTCTAATGCAGACATAGTAACATTGCAGGTTAGGAAGTCTCTTTCTTCAAATATTTTCAAGGTATGGATAGATTGAATCATGTCTGATCATTTGGAGCAGACCCTGATTCAGACAACATTCAGGAACTCATTGGATTGTCACAAACAGCCCAGTGAGAACACTATAGTATCCTAATATTTAAGAGTGAGAAAACAGAGCACCAGATAGTTAAATAACCTAAAAGTCCAACTGAACAGGTTGGAGCCAGTATTTTTATTGTAGCACCTATGTTTATCATTACTAAACCGTGAGCCAGCCATATAGGTCTCTCAATGTTTAGTTTCATTGCACATAATATTTCTAAAGTTATTCCTAATGATTTTCATGGGAAACTCAAGATTAAAAGTAGAAAAGGATTCACTGGATCGTCAAACTCATCCTCCTCCAGAACTAATAAAAGTATATTCCCTACAGCATTTTTTTTCCAGAAGCAATTTAGTCAGTTTTATTAAGTTCAATTTATGTGCACCTCAATTAATTGATCGAATTTCTTCCACTTTTCTTGGAATACTCCTTCAAAACCCTAATAAACTTGACTAATAACATGACACATCTCTATTATAAAACTATTTCTCTTTATTATGATATTCTTTTGTTCCTTTTTCTATTAACAATATAGAATGACCTTAAATAATTCTTCTTATTGTAATAAGTCATGCTGATACTTACTTTTTATGAAGTTCAGAAATCAAAGTCCTTTCCTTGGCTTTGTAGAATAGGAACTATTGTAAACAGGGACATTTTTTGATACAGCTTTTCAGGGATATCTTTCTGCCATAAATATAGACTGTTGGAAACTAACAACCAAAATCCTTCTAATTTTATTTAATAACTGCTATTCTGGGGGTAACCAGAATATTTGAAGATACTGGTAAATAAACATTTACAGAGTTCTTACGGTGTGCAAAATAATAATGGATTGTGTGTTTCCAAAGCAGAATAAGAGAGTGTTCCAACCAGAAAGTAATTTACAACTTAATTGGCATGTCACATATATACAGTGAGTCTACAAGGCGATAAATGTCCCATGAGGGACACAGACACTACTCTTATCACTACTGCTATAGGTAGGAATTTAGAGAAATAATGGATTACCTTTATCATTCCCTAAGACTTTTAGGGTGAAGTGAAATTTGATCTAGTTTCAAAAACAATGGTTGGAATCAATGTGGGTAAATTCAGGGAGAACACTTTGGACAAAAGAAGAACCAGTGTTCAGAGATTTTCACTTGGGTGGTAAATCATTTTATCCTCAATGAACAAATGAGACAATAAACCCGTTTCCTTGAACTAGGTCAGGTAGGCCAACTAGAGTCATAGAAATCTCTCTTGAAACAGTTTATTAGAAGATCATCAAGTATACCATTATCTAAGTGAATTCAAGAACATTTTAAATTCTTTAGGTTAGGGTTTCTTAACCTTGGCATTGTTGGTATCGGGGGTTAGATAATTAGTTGTTATAAGGGCTGTTCTGTATATTGTGAGATGTTTAGCAACATCTTTTGCCTCTGTGCAGTAGATGCTAGTGCATTCCTCCCTTTCCCCAGTTGCAGAAAGCAAAAACAAACTCATCTCCAGACATTTCCAAATGTCCCTGGGGTACAAAAATGCCCCATTGAGAACCACTGTTCACATCCTATGAACATTAAAGGAATTGGTTCTTTTGGATTTCTCTCCTGTAACACATACCATCAGGAAAATTATCTTTGTACCTAACCTAAATCCTACATATGGCATGCTGTCAGTTCTCTTCAATGGTCTCAGAGTGTGCATCTTCCACGTTGGGAGGATTTAGTCCACTTGGCAGGATGCTGGACACTAATCTCTCTAGATTTTCTAGGATGCCCAGTGAAAACCACAAAAAAATGCTCACTAATATTTCTTCTTGATGAAGGAAAACTCTAGGCTTGTTCGCTTGTCAAAATTGTCGTCCTGTTTAGATTAGAAACCTATTTCAATTGTAAATCCTGTTGGTGGGGGAAGATCAGCATTTAGGAGATAGCACAGCTGGTGCTTCCTGGATGTTAAATAATTCATCTTCCTTAGTTTGGAGAGTCAGAAACAGAGAGCTGCAATGCTAAATCCTCAAGGTAATATTGCAAAGCCTAGTCACTGGCGCTAAGGAGGTAAAGTCATACTAAATCACAGAGGCTATCCTCCACAGCTTCGGCAGAAGCCATAAAGAGAATATCATTTGCTAACCTGATTTTCCACCATTTGGTAACACAGGGAAGATAGGTTACTCTGGGAGAATCTTTTGAAACTCAGCTAAGAAAATTCGGCCTTTAAATGTATTGTATATATTGTCATACCTGTGTCACTCGTGCATACAGTTCAATTTTTAAGTGAAATGTTTTGACCTTCCTAAAAAATATTTTTCTCCAAAACCAGAAGGTAATCATGGAAATGGAGAACCATCTGTTCAATTGCAGTTTGTAGAAAATAGATGACATATGATCAACTGCTTGATGATAAATATTTCTCATTATACTTTTGATTGTCACACTTGGCTATTTACTGAATAATCCATTTTAGTCCAAATTGTCCTACTACTTGTTCTAAGCTTATCTTGGATTTTTGGGTTACTCTGAAGCTGCATTAAATCCTACAGTTTTCTGTAGTAGTTCCTTATTACTTTTTAGGTAACCAGTAATCTTAGAACTTCTATTTCTATACTTAAAAAGTGGTAACATTCTTATCAGAATGCCTATTTTATATCTTAATAAGAAACCTCCTTCACATATTGCAGGGTCCATGTGTGTGCTAGTACGTATGTATTCTCCTGTCTTAGTCACTTCAGGCTGCTATAACAACAACAACAACAATAAAAATGGTAAACAGAGTGACTTAAACCACACCAATTTATTTCTTACAGTTCTAGAAGTTGGTGAGTCCAAGTCAAGACACAGACAAATTCAGTGTCTAATGAGACTCACTTCCTGGTTTATAGACTGCTGTCTTGTCTCTGTGTCTTCACATGGTGAGAGAACTCTTCTGAGTCTCTTCTGAGGGCACTAATATTATTCATGAGGGCTCCACCCTCATGGCCTAATCACTTCACAAAGTCCCAACCTCCAAACACTATCACATGGGGTTTGAGATCTCAACATACTACTTTTAGGAGGACACAAATATTTTGACCATTACAGTTCAGAGTAAGCAAATTTCATTGATTATGAGGCTCTACTACTGTAAGTGAAACCTTTATAATCTGATCTATCTATTTGAGTGGTTGAATCCATGTGATATGAACAACTAAAACAATTTTTTCCCATTGGTCAGGCTCTGTACTTTTGTATTTAGCTCTATGAGTGTAAATGTAGGAGGTAAAGTATAGAAGTCTGCATGCAGCCCTTACTGTTATAAAGGCAATGCAAGCTTCTAAATGACAATTTAGTTCTTTTCCAGGGGGATTTTCTCATGGTATATCTAGAGACAAATGTTGAATTTCCCAATGGAAAACTGATCAGGTGTTGTCTGTAATAACTCTATTCTTTTGAGAAAAACAAAACTGAAAAACACTATAATCATTAGAACAAGAAGGAAGGAAAGGGAGGAAAAGTTCTAGAAAACAAAATCTCAATTTCAGTTCATTTATTAAACTCTTCCTTCATAAAAACAACAGGGGAAAAGACATTCTGGTGATTGGACCCATGGGCCAGACAACCTAATATTCAGGCTCTGGTAGTGAATCTAAGACACCACAAGCAATATTCAGCTTACAAAAGTGGTGCCAGGGGAGATTTTATAGGCAGCCACACTTTTTCCCTTCATGATGTTTTCTTCAGAAGTTAGGGATATAACCTGAGCTTCTTAATAACACAGCTTCCTTTACCATACCCCAAAGAGGAACATTTAATTCAAACAAGCTTCCATTTTATTATGTTTTAAAGATGTCTTCCCTGGGAAACTTCATTTTAAAAGAATTTTATTTCATTTTAGGAATTGACAAGTGGTATCATAAATCAGGTGTAATGCTACATGATATGATATATATTATTAAATAACTTATGGGACCTTTTAAAAGTAAGAACAATTGACAAAGCCATTTCAGTATAATATTAGTAAGTTTAGAAGGATGCAATGGAATGAAAATAGAAATTTCTAGAGAAGTTTAAAATGAGGGTCTCTAGGGGCTGGGGTTGTGGCTCAGAGGTAGAGCACTTGCCCAGCATGCATGATACACTGGGTTTGATCCTCAGCACCACATAAAAATAAAGTGAAGGTAAAATAAGGGTCTCTAAAGATAATGTCTTATCTCTAATATTGCACATTTTATAGATAGATGGTAAAATATGTAAGTATATTTAATATTATAACTAATAGTAAATGGTAAAAAAGAATCCATCCTATTAGTCAAATATATATTTGATTAAATGAAGCCATGGTGGTAGAAGTATACCTAACACTTTTATCTGACAAAATTCCAATCAAAAGAGGCTAGGAATGTTTACTTGTAAATCTTCAGAAGACTGGGGCTGCCCAACAGAGCTCCTTGCATCTTGAATTATTTTATTCCATAGAGGAGCTGCTCGAATAGGAATGAGCAAGAATTGAATGTGGGTGAATGTCAGAGAATCAGTGGCCACAATAAGGAATGTGAAGGGTTTACCCATGAGGGAAAGATATTTGAAAATTACCTCAACTGTTCAGATATGGCAAATTTTTAAGGTTGTTTTGGACTTGTTCTCTCAAGCAATTTATATTCATTTGTTCCCTGGCATTATTTACAAATCTGAATATTGACTCTTCAATTTTCCATTTTTACTGGTTGTCGGAATGTCTATTCAAACAAATTGTGAAGTAGCAAGCTTGACTCAGTCACCACTAAACTCAGACCTAGCAGCTACTAAGCCTACAACTAACTTTTGGACGTAGACATTAACCACCTTGTTAAAATTTTTAACCATTCGTTCATTCATTCAACTTATATTTTAATAAGAAGCTCCTGTATGCTAGGACATATACTGGACACTGAGGAAATGAGGGTACATTAAACACAATCTCCCTCTCCAAGCTGCAGAGATTAGTGGGCAGAAACCTGATCTCTACAATCAGATAGACCAGGGATTGCTTTCTGGCCTTGTCACTTACTAGCTATGGGGTGTCGGATAAATGACGTTATCTCTAAGCCATGGCTTCCTCGTTTTAAAATGAGGATAATAATAGGAAGTATCCTATAGATCAAAGGAAGGATTGAATGAGACACACTTTTCCAGTGACAATAATAAAATGAGCAAGGAGCTTTTATTAGCTTTTATGCTTTGAAAGGAAGAAAAATTAATTAACTAACTCATAGAAGTCTTTAAGATGGGGATCCTGAGAACCTCTTGTCATCATATAAATAAGAAAATGGAAATGAAGTAATTCATGTGGCTAGAGATATTTCTGGAATGATCAGACATTATTATTTAGAATTACTACATTAGAATTATTACAATTAAACATTTTTAAATGGGATCCAGAAATTACTCACTTTCTTATTTCTGCTGAGTTAGAGAAAGGAAAAGAATTATCCTATAGTGAAGCATTAGGCCTAAGGAATACTTTCTAACTCTAAAGGTTGTTAGTAAAATTTATCACCCCCAAAAATGTATTTTTGGAAATATGACATGCTGCTGTCTACTCTGAGTGATTTGGATGCAGGACTGACTGGAGCCAGAGGGGTGAAATCTTTAGGATCTTCCTCTCCTCCCTTGATTGATGTAGGGATGATATGCAGAGTCGACAACTTATAATAAAACACCATGGCAGAGATGGAAAGGATGTAGTAAAAGGTCAGGAGATATAGATGCCAGTTATATTTCTAGAAGGAATGGGGCATATTCTGTAATGTGTGGAATTGCATAGTCTTTTGAAGGTTTGATACAGAAATACTTAAGATTATATATTCTGTTTGCAAATCTGCTTAAAATTGCAGCCTCCAAATCTTATATGGTGCTATTGCATTGAAATCCAATGGCATTTCGGTTAATAAGATGCTGTTTGACAGGATTTTTAAGGCATCATTTGGAATGCATGGCAAGAATATTTGGAGACTTAGACCTCTAAATTCCTATGTTCTTTCATTTTCAAAATTCATATGTTACTCATTTGAATAAAAGAGGACTCTAAGACCCCCAAAATGATGAGTAAATAAAATTGGAGTATACAGATGCCTGTTTTACATGCTATAAACCAGGAATTGGCAAACTGTTCTGTAAAGTGTCAGGCAATCCATAAACAAATGAGAATGACTATGTGCCACTCAAACTTCATTTTTAAAAACTGACAAGGGCCAGTTTTGTTAGTGGGATGTACATTGCAAACTCCTGCCTTGGATATTTTTAAAAACAACCAATTTTTCAAAATGATGAGTAATGCTTTTCCTCTAGAGGGTATCATATATCTACAGCCCCAAACTGGGATTGTATATCTGTGTTTTCTTTCTGTCTTCAGAATATAGCATCGAAAACTGAAACTCAACCAGAAAGACTCCATTCTACAAAAAATTAGACAAATATAGTACATGTTCTTATTTCATAGTTGTATTCAATTTGGAAGTCATTTGTGGACCATGAAAGGATGAGTGAAGGGAATGCAGTTCAGATGACTGGAGAATATCCTGAAAGTGCATTAAAACTTTCTGACAGCTGAGTAGAAAATATTAGATTTCTTTTCTTCTATGCAAATATTGTTCCTTTCATAAAAAGGCCTCAGTATGCAAGTGTAAAAATTAAAATATTAATGAAATTACACAAAATAGTATCATTCAACTCCCCCTGGGAAAGGCCTCATAAGATGAGACATTTACTGGGCCCTGTAATGAGGCTCAAATGAGGAAAAGAACGTTCTTATTCTTTCCTTTCTCCTGTTCTTCCCCTCAAACCTCTGCAGTCTTTGCATTCTAATACTTATATATTGGAGACAATTTTACTGTAGATTCTGGATCAAGGGTGTAAGCCTGAAGACTCTCTGCTTCTGTCTCTGGGTTAAGTAGCATTTCTTTTTTAGACCCGGTATAACTGGTACAGTGCATCTTTTTAAGTTTTATCCCCTCCAGGAGGCAGACAGCCTCACTTTTATAAATACCTGACATCTGGAAGCACATTTTTCATTTTTGAACATGGGCAAAATAGGTGCCAATAGCTTAGCACCTATTTTGGTGGTGTTTCTTAGAGTCATTATACGTAGAGCAGTGAGCAAAGGCATTCGAACTCAAGGAGTGATTACTTTGAGAGGCTTGAGATCTTGTTCATTCTTTCCTATTGTAAAGAATACCTTGAGGCAAATATGTGCTACAAGTTATTGCTTTAATGACCTTAAAGAAAGGAGCAAGTATGCAAGAGGTAATGCTGGTTGTGATTGTTCAACCTGTAATCCCAGCTTCTCAGGAGGCTGAGAAAGGAGGATTCCAAGTTTGAGGCCAGTTTGGGCAATTTATCAAATGCTGTCTCAAAATAACAACAAAATAATATTTTAAAGGGGGGCTGAGGATGTATCTTAGCAGTAGAATGCTTGTCTACCATGCTTGAGGTACTGAGTTCTTTTCCAGTACTGAAAAAATAAACTTGAGAATAAAATGCAAAAAGTAAGAAAGTAAAATCTTAAAATCACAAGTCATAGTCTTCTATTTTGAAAGTCACAAAATGCTACATCTCAGCAAAGAAGAATAATTAAATACTTTTACAGAGAATCAATAATACTTATGTAGTAAATTTATAAGGCACATGTCTCAAATCGGCATCTTCACATTGCTAATATTGTTTGGATACAAAAAAAGAACAGTTTGAGCTAGAAAGAATTGCTGGAAAACAATTTTGGAAAGTCTTAGGGTAAGCACAGAAATTTATTGAAATATTTTTGTGTATTCATTTATATTAAAGGTCCGATCATATCTTTATAGCAATGAATACATTTAATAGGTGGATTTGCTTATAACTTTGGGCTTTTAAAAAAATGTACTGATGCTCTAATTTGTCCTTGTTCTAGTATTTGTTCCCTTGAATTATCAAATTTGTTACTAATAATTTCTCTCTGTTCTGTACATAGCAGAAAATCAACAACTATGTTTAATATATCAGCTAAAGAACTAGACCCAAGGCCACTGACATTCACAAGAAATCAGAGTAGACCTCCATTTGGTCATCTTTTTGTGGTTACAATCCCTGGGTAAAAATTAAGCCAGTGAGAGAAATAAGGCAGCTCTTTGAAGTACTGAATTTTCTTGGTAGATTTTTCTGATTTATCACTTTGTTGATTGATATGATATTTATTAAGTTCCCACAGTATCAGAGTCTGCCTAGTGTTTTGACTAAAGCAAGACCTAGAAACTGCAGAATACAATCTGTAGGGCAGAAAAGTAAGGAAGAAACTGCAATGCAGTTGCCTGGGGAGGTTGTCTGAAAGAGCAGTCCAGCAAGCAGCATCTAGAATAACAAAACTGGGTCAATGACTTGGTTGGAAAGGGCAGCTGTCTTCATTTGGGTTCATTTTTCTATCCAGAGGGCTGAGCTGGTATTTCTATCACACCTGTCAGCCTCTGTGTAAGAATTGCTTTAGAGGGAGCAGGGGCCCTTTCCACAAACTTGATTCAGAGTTTATGTTTCTATTGCATTTTACATGGAGATACATTGCTTGGCACTATATTTCCATTACTATCCTTATTTTACAGGTTGAATAACTCAGATTTCTAGAAGGAAATTTTTTAAAGATGCAAACTCCAGAGATACAGAGCTAGGACCCAGAGGGTTTAAAGGCAAATCTCACTCCAAGTTTGTGATGTTTGCCCTCCTGTTTGCTTGATGGAAGCTATGTGTTTTCATTTTTACATCTATGTAGGAATCCCCTGTATGGAAGTGTGGATTGGGATTAAAATTGTTGAACACCCATGTGAGAGTAAGCGAAAATATTGAAGAAAAGTTGAGGAGTGGAAAAATTTCTTTCTCTTTCCTGGAGTTAATCAGTGAGAAGAAAATAACGTATTTATACCTAACACTGTGTAGCTGGCCCTTGTTAACATCCCCCACCACTCAGATTGTGAACTTTGAAGGAGAAGAGACCAGTCTGTTTGGCTCCTACAGTTTCGACCTTGAGCACCAAGATTCTAATTAATCTGCCAATATGTTTCCCTGCATGTCTTAAACTATATCAGTCAGCAAAGGAAATCTGCAATGTGTAGCTTTTTCTTCCAGCCAACAAAACACTCTGGATTTTTTTTTTCTAATTACAGAATTATTTTTACAAATAATTTCAGATGACTTTTAAAAGATAAGGAAAAGACATGGAGTAAAAGAAAAGATATGTCTCTATATATGCTAGCCATTATATAGTTACTAAACTTCAATTCTAAATTTGGGTCAGTTTTCTGAATAACTAAATGGCTAATTTTTTTTTTTAAGAAAACAATGCATGAGCCTTTTTGCTAGACATAGGGGAGCTACCGGTTTTTCCAAACTCTGAATCACAAAGGATTGGTATGCTGGACAATAATTTCTTTGACATTTTTGGTAAGCACAGAGGGAGATCATATGTAGCTTTGAATATTAGTAGCCTGTGATAAAAATGGAGAGGGTGGTGTTAAAACAATTTAATGACGGGAGTTCTGGGAGAGGGCTAAATGGATATATTGAGGTAGCTAGACCTCACATGTTTAAACTGGTACCAAGGAGAGATTTTAACATATCCCGTGGAGTGAGTGGGCAATATGTCCTTTAGGTAGTCTTCACCACGGTTACTTTATTTAGCTAAACGTTTGGTAAGAGTTGGATTTCACGGTGTTTGAAGTTGGATTCTTTTATAGGAGCCTAAGAGCTGGTGTCCTATATTACTAAGGGAAGTTGAATGTGGTCAAAAACCAGAATCAGCAGTCGCAAGATCAGTATTCTATTATGAAAATGGAGACTCTAATTATATTCTCACCTGGGTGGAGGTCTGCTTTCAGTGGTATGAATCAGTTTATTCACTAGATTGAACTCATTACTGCTAAATTCCCTAGGAAATGGTCTTTAAAACTAAGTTTATCTCACCATGATACAGTGGGCCTGGTAATTTACAAGTAATAATATTTAGATTCAAGTTAAAACATGCTACTTGGAATGGATACCTGTTGTAATCATTACCACAAATACAATGATGCTGCAATTTAAAAGACATCTCGAAATGCCCTCAAATGCCTGGACCTTCTCACTCACACTTGAACAAAATGAGACCTGCCTCATTAGGTGTTGCAATGCACCATGAGTAGTGAGCCAAAAGGGGATTCTAAGCTTGACTCTATCTATTATGGGATGTGTTGCCTTGGACAAGCTTCTTGACTTCTTTTTGAAAAAAGTGAATAATAATACCCATTTCACAGGCTTTCTGAGGCAACCAAAGCATTGTAAAGTACCTATTAAAGTATCTAGCCCATGGTAGACACTTAATATTCAGTTTTGTTTTTCATTGTTGCCTTCTCCTTTTCCATACTACCAAGTTGCTGATGAAACCCTCATTTTCTGTAATTTAGAATCCTCCCCCTGCTGGACCTCAAATGTATCAGTGATCATTAAAACTCACTAATGGAAACTAGAAAATAAGACACACCCAATACTCTTTTCCCCCTTGCTTTTTCCTCTGAGACAAAACTGAATTACAGTTTGGGCGACCTCTGACAAAGGGAGGAAATTGGGAGCTGTACTTTTTGCTAATCTACTTGTTATAAGGAAAATTTTAGTATGAATAGTTAAGAGGGTCCATTTCTGCATTTCAGAACTGAAGAAGGTAGACTTTTTGCAAATAAAGATGAAGAATATAAATTAAGATATAAAAGAAAATGTGAACAAGAGGGAAAGCTGACATTACCCTGTGTGGCTGGCTGGTATGGTCTCACAAGACTGAGACTGATACATGCATGTACCTGAATCAAGAATTAGAATCATAGCATTATTAGTGTTTTAGGCCAGGAAAAGAATTCCTATTCTCTTGCTATTCAAAGTGAATTTCACTAATCTGTAGCATCAGCATCATCTGGAGAATGTTAGAAATGCAGAATTTCATCTCAAATGCACTGAATCAGAATCTGCATTTCTGCAAGATTACCAGGTTACTCTTCTGAACACAAAAGTCTCAGGAAACACTGGCCCCTTTTCATGTGTGCTTCATATCTGATATGCATTATCTTGTTTTCATTGAGTCACAGATAAGCTGATGCTATCAAATAGGTTGAAGACAGTGTCCTCCAATCAACCTCTGAAAAACTCTCAATTCTAGTCTGATATCACTGCTTAAATCAGCCTGTTGTTCAGAAATACAAATTCATCTCATTAAATATCATCATCCTGAATATTTTTCTTCATGGTTTCCTTAATAATATCATGAGACATTTTCTCTAGCATTTTAATTGTGCAATGTATCATGCATACAGAAGAACACATGAAAGAGAGATGTATAGTTTAAAGGATAATTATTGCCTGGCAAACACTCAAATAAACATTGGGGTCAAATTATAAATCAAATTTAGCTCAGCATCTCTCAGACATCTTATCCCAGTTACATCCCCTTTCCTCCTTTGTAGTGATAATAAACCAAAAATGTGAAAACCCCTTTTCCTGTTTTCCTTGACAGTTTTCCCACCTAAGCATACATCCCTATAGATCATAATTGTTTTTCACTTATTTTCGAACACTATATCAATGGAATTCTATGGAATGTGTTCCTATCACTAGGCCTTGTATTATTAGTATGATTTATCCTTGTTGTTTTGTTCAGTTTTAACTGATCCCTTTGCTTTGCTGTTACAATACTTCACTGAGTGCTGATTTTACAAATTATCTTTTCTGAAAATAATGGATGTTTATGTTTTTTGCTCTTTGGGTCATAAAAGACAATACTTCCAGGAGACCACACACCTTTCCTTGTGCATGTATACGAAAGCTTTTCAAGACTCCTTAACAGAGAGAAACTCCCAGAGCCATGGAATCTCTGCATCTTCAGTGTTATTCAACAATGCCAGAGGTTTTCCAAAGTACTTTTACCAATTTGTGTTCTTATCTGTAGAATAATTGAGAGCCCTGTCACTGTCATTAGAGACTGTTCAGATGTGGCCTTGAAGAAATCCAGGTGCACTGGGTTCTCTAATCCTTTGGTATATCAGCCTGTGACTCTGTTTAAAAACAAAACGAAAAACACAATTCAATTCATATTTTCATCATCCTTACCTATTGTTTTAGTTTCTCACCTACCTGTCCTTGAACAATCAAAGCTCAAATCAACATTGATCCATATAGACCCAAATAGGAATCTGCAGTTGCTCATCTCCAGACTTCCAAAGCCCCTCTGTTCTCTGGCGTCATCAGCACCTCTGTAGGCAGTTCACAGTCACGACTGTGTTCTCTAAGAGAAGAGAGGGTGGCAATTTACCTAGGTCAGGAGTCACAAATTATTTAAAGATTTCATTCAGCAATGTTTTCATTATATATTCCTTCCTCAATTTAAATCTCATTTCCCTTTTATTCTTCGCATTTCTTCATTCTCACTGAAAGAGAAGACCAAAATTACATTGTAGTTTTAGTCTTTATTTTCTTCTTTTTGGTCAACCAGTAGGAGTTATATTACTAGCCTGAAGCAGTGAGTGTATTTCTTCTCCAGTCTTTATCCAAACAAGGAAAAACAAAACAAATCAAACCTTAACAACAATAAACAAAAAGACTTTTATTATTATTACTACTTTAGTACTTGTTAGCTCATTTTGAATTTAGCCTTCTGGGCACTTCTTACAGATCATAGTATTCTTTTAAATTGTCTCCTTTTTTTTATTTGGACTTATCCTTTTAAGAGTTAAGTTCACTGGGGGATATTACGTGTCATCTCATTTTCTATATGTTCTTCCACATTTTCTTTCTTGGTGGAATTACTTCTGTTTCCTTAGTTGGAACAATATTTTTGAGATGTTGCCAACCTTTGATCTCCCTTTTTCTGTTATGGAGTTACATGTCATGGATTCTGTCAAATTTTTCTTTTAAACCTCTGAAATCTTCCTTTCTAAAGTTCACAGTGCATGTCTGACTAAGCCCACGCTTGATCAAAATGAGAATTTTAAAGTGAAAAAAAAACACACATCTGTGTATACTTTCTTTATGATGGAAAAGACCATTGGCTTTTAGATTTTCTGTCTCTACATTTTGACTGTGTGGTATGTGTCCTCTTTAACTATCTACCAACTTCCTCATCTTCTTGCTTTCCATCTTTTCACCTAGCTGCTCATGACTCTCAGTCTGGGTTTTTAGCATAACCTCTTTCTCTTTGTACATCATATTCCTCTTGGCCATCTTCTCTTAACCATGTCTGTGTATACACAAGTTCTTAATTTCTCAGGAAAAACAACAAAAATATTAAACTTTTTCCAGTGTGCAGTTTGACTCATTACCATCATCTGACATTGCAAGCATTCGATAAAGGAGGTCTATGGACTTGGGTTTCATAATTGTAGGTGCACCTGTTAAAGAAAAGATTATCCAATGCTACTGCATAAATAATGATAAGGCAGACTTTATTTAGAGAGATTGACCACGCAGACTGCAGCAATGGGGTTTTGTGGTGAGGGAGAGAGATTGGACCCAACTATGGATACAGCAAGGAAAAATGGGAATTTATAGCCAAAGAGATGAATGGGAGTTGGTAGATAGAGAAATGACAGTGGACTTGGGAGGATTCTTGCTGATGGTGGAGGATGAAGAACGTGATCAGATATCCAGAATGATCATACATGGAGGATGCAGGATTCTGACACAACTGACCTAGGAGAATTCTTGATAAAATTGGGCAAATACATACATGAACATGGAAGTCCAAAAGTCAAGGTCTAGTTGAAAATTAGCTCAGAAGCCTGAGTAGAGTTGGCTCAAGGAGAAAGTCTTGAAACTCACCTAAGAATTTATTAAAACAGATGTTCCTAGGCCCCACACCCTTGAGTTTATGATTCAGAGAATCAGAATTCAGAGAGTTTGAAGTCTTCCAAGTTCCTCCGTGTTTTCAGGCTGTTGGCCTAGGGAACATGCTTTGAAAACCATTGTGATAGAGTGAAACAGCATTTTTCTGAAAATTTTATTTTCCTGATTCAGAGTGACCCAACTCATCCTCATTTTGTTGTTGTGGTTTTTTATAAATGGTAGAGTTTGAACCATTAGTGTGGAATCCTGTGCTCTCATCTTCTATGTCTTTCAGCAGTTGTCTCGAGGGGGCAAAATTGCGATGTATGTAGTTGAGGGGAGAAATAAAGAATGTCCACACACTTCTGCCCCTTTCAGTGCTTTATTCACTCAAATTACTCAATACAATTTCACTCTATAGGTTCTTAATCAAGAAAACGAGAATTCTTAGTGCTAGGCACTGCAATAGACATAATCAATTCATAGCAAACAATTCTAGATTAATTCTAGGCACTGCAAAACACATTTAATCATGACAGGCTAGTGACAGACATTCCCTCTGCATGCTAAGTTCAAAAGTCTTAAGCCTTAGGCTTTATATCCAGCAGATGCACACTCACTCAGACTTCGGTGAACAGGTCTGAAACCAAGGCAGGCTTTTCCTGGCATAGAGTGAATGACCGGTTTAGGAGAGGGCCTAGGGAGAAGTTGTGGCTCTTACCAAGGTCCAGACAAGGTGGTAGAGTTTGAGAGCAGTGAGGATCACACAGAGGATCAGGAAATTATGACAGTGATGGGATGTCAGGTCCTTATCAGGCTCTCCAGCTCGAGTGCATCCTTGTTTCAGCTGGCTGAATCCCTGTTCATTTGCTCTATTATTTATACTAAATTTGGGGGCTTTTGATCCCCCTTTCAATCCTTATCAGCTACCACCAGATTTCTTCATGACATCATTTGCCCTGGGGTCAGAAACATCTGGTCTGGTGGTCTCCACTATGATCTTCTCTCCTTTCCCTGTTATCATGGGAGGATAGCCTGGCAGGGACTTCACTCTGTTTATCAGGGTGAGGGGAAGTACATTGTTTGAGGCCATACTGGAGGGCTCTGTGCTATGCCTGGTGAGACTGCAGGTTTCAAACTGGAGTCTTTAAAATGGAGTTGCTTAGGCTCGGGCCTAAGGCCATCCTCACAGAAGTGTATTATATGTGTTAGGAGAATAGTACCTCAATGTATTTTCCTGCTAAAGAAAGGAGTTCTTATTCATCTACCACACAGATAATAAGGGGAAAAGATGATAAAAGGAAGAAATGTAAAATTATTTATACCTTGCATGTGAAAAACATTTTAGTAAACAGGAGTAATAGAGCATCATGATGATGTAGTTTGACTCTTGTGAGAAATGTGTTGCCTCTTCCTTCTTGGGGTGATGGTGAATGTAGACTGTGGGTAACAGTAAATGATTCTGGAAAGGAAGGTTCTTTCTGTTCCTGGTAAGGTGGCTCATACCCATATACCTCTAACTAGCAACACGTTAGATTACTTCTTCAAATATTTTATCTCTTAATCACTGGGAAGGGAGATGATTAAAAAGTGAAAACCCAAATTTTTACTGACTGGAAAGAGTTTATCCTGATAAGAGGTGGAGCCTGTAGTGATTAGGTCTTGGGTGAAGGAGCTGCTGACAGATTTGGGGAAGCTACAGTAGGTCACAGCTTGGAAGTAAAAGGAACAGTAATGGAACAGGACACAGGGGTACCAGAACACCCTCTCCTACATCAGCACCCTCCCAGTTACACTACTTAAATATATGCATAAAATTTCCAACCTCTGTTCAAATATTAATAATGCTATAAATCTCTGAGATCCTAAAACATTAATATTTCTAATGATTTCCCAGCATCAGATGTGTTCTATAAAATATTAATCAAAACGTCCTTAGATAATCTGTAGTTTTTCCAAGGAAATTAGAAGAGTGCAGTAGTGGCCAACCACTTACATTGATATCCAGCCCCTAATTCTAATCCTTGTGGTAAGGCCCATACCCCAAAGTCCCATCTGCCAGACTCTATTTGGCAACCACAAGTACTCAACTAGTCATGATTGTCTTTAGACATCTTTTATCCAGATGTGCCATCATGGAGATCTAAACCTGAATTTTTAAAACCTGCCATTCAGGCTATGAGTACCTGAAATTGCTCTATTTTTGTGTATACGTGTGCACATGCATGTGCATGTATACATCATGCATTTGTTAAATAAAGGAAATAGCACAGCTAATAGTAGTGGGAACTGTGCAGTATACTCAAGCTCCTTTTTTCCTCCAGTGTCCAGTGTCCTGGGGTTCCCTAAAATACATAGTTTCCGTAATGCTTCAGGAGCTGCCTTATGTTTGACTTTTTAAAACCTGTTTATTTAATGGGTGGTTAATTCAGTGTCTTGGTCTGTGCTTTTAAAAGTAACAGAGGTTTCTGGACTGCTTTGCTAGAGAGAAATAAATAGCACTCAAATTAATCATTTCCCTCCATAATTAATATTCTTAGGGGTGATTTTCCAGGGACTGTCCCCCCACTGTATACCTTGTTATCTAACACATTAGAGTAGCACCTAATATTAAAAGTTTTAGGCCAAAAAAGAGTTTGAGTGTGAAGTTAAAGAAATCAGTGGAAAAGATGTTTAAGAGAAAACAGAAACCGTATAAATATACTTGGGCTGGTCTAATTACCATTTTGACATTAAGAGAAAGATATTAATTGCCTGAATCCCATCCATCAGCCTGCAGTTCATGCTTTGCCCTTCTCTACCTGTTGTTACAAGTCTCCACATATCTAGAGTTTTCATTGAGTGGACTATTTCTTACTTCTTCCTGGGCACTATGAAAAGGGCAGACATTTGGCCTGGGGTGGTGCTTGCAATGGAAGCATGCAAACTCCACTGAGTCCACAGAGGCAAAGGTGGAGGCCTGTGTCTCTTTGGGTGACCCAAGCAGCATCCCTGGAGACATTCGTTCCTGCAGTTGAGAAATGCTGACATTGGTCCTGGAAGTCAGAGAGAGAAAAAAACATTTAGTTCCAAAGATTACTGGAAAGGATGGAAAGAGTACAAAGCATCAGAGGCCCTTAGGCTTCTCCATCTTCATTTCCTAAAATCACTCACTCACACAAAAACAATGCAGCTAATTCCCTTAATTACAACATTCTAGATCCACACATTTCAGGTAAATGGGATTTCCATAATATCAGAAGGAGGTTAATCTTCGTAACCCTGAGAGAGATGATTTATTGTAGTGGCTGCATTTCAAACTTAAAATTTGCATATGTAGATTAGAATACCAATTGGTTTTTCTATGAATCATACATAACCTTGCCCTCTCTGTTCAGAAAAGACATGACACAGGAAGAAAAGATTTTTTGCTGGTGAGGTGTATACTTTGTTCCATAAATGATTTTTTGAGAAGAAGCTTTATGGTACGTGATTGCAAAGCAAAAAAAAAAAAAAAAGAAAGAAACATTTATCCTGCCTTAAAGGAATTTCCAGTAGAGAAGAAACAAAAATAATGAAAATACCACACAATAATTACAAAGTCAGTAGTGATACAGAAAATATTACAAAACTTCATAGGAGAGAAATTTTTTCAAGCTTAAGGTTTTTGAAAATTTTTATGTCAGTTCTGACTTTTTGTTTTCTACTGATAAAAACTTCTCTTACAAATTAACTGATTTATCTTAGCCATTTTGGGATGTTTTCTTAGAAATACAGATTTTTTTATGGCCATATTAATCCATCTTGAAAATCTGCTCACTTTATTGTAACAGGCAAATGTATTAAGTTGTCAAAATTATTCTTAATGCTACATGCTATTTCATAAATAGGGGCTCATTTTCTTGATTCCTTATTAATGAAGTTTGAGTCTGTCTACTAAAAATATTGGTATGTAAAATTAAGTTAGAACTTTGGAAACATTCACACACACACACACACACACACACACACACACACACCACTACCACTTCTTAAAATGCACTACTGATTCTTGTGGCCCTGAATACTGAATAATGAAATTGCCCTTTACAAATAATTTCTAGCATATTCAATAACCTAATCTAAAAACAGCACTCTTTTCATGACTAGCTCCATTGTTACAGATGCCTGTCTGTGAAAGAGGAAAGCTGTGGGGTCACCTCTAAAGATTTTCTTTATGTTTTACCCAGCACAGAAGAGTATTTTTTTTTTCCCATTCTTTTAGCTGTTTTTAAATGTCTGAGATAAGTTTTCTGGAATCTGTCATTACTATATGCAAAGCACATGGTCCAAAGAAGTCCCTGCTTCTGTGGAGAATAACCAAGTCAAGGACAAGGGTACATCATTTTAATGAAATTCAAATTTCTCATTAAAAGGCAAATCCTTCATCTTCAACTTGACTGGTGGGAATTCCCTATTAAAGCACTGAAAAAAAGTTCCAGCTGAAGACAATTCTTTGGATCTGAATTACTTTCCTTTTAATGAATTAGAAAATTTGAGCACATTTTAAGCCCATGTCCTACAGAAAAATTATCCTACAGAAAAATTATTCTGAGATAGCTAGGCAAATGTCAGTAAATAGGTTGATATTCATCATAATTCCTCCTTTAATATATTTATTGGTGAAATATTTCATTGATGTGGCCTTTGCATGAGATGTTGCTATTCTGCAGCATTATTTTCATTTTTATAAATTTTTCAGAAATTATTTTCCTAATTCCTGTGGACTCTTTCCACTGCTTCCAATTTTCTCATATAATTCATTTCCCTGGACAGATGTGGCCTTAGCCATTTTGGGAAGCTAATACTGCTATAGATTTTATGTTCTTAAAGAAGAGATTATTTATGAGACTTGTTAGAGACAGTAAGGAGACTGATTGAAGTGGGTCTATCATGTGCATAGAGAACATTGGTGTTGTATGTTACCATGGAGGAGAGAGATTCGCTAATTGTGAACAGAACAAGAAGAAGTGAGGAATTATACCCAAGAAGTAGGATGGGGGTCAATGAATGAAAAATTACTAAGACGTAATTAATGTGAGGAGTTAGGGGGAATTCTGACTAAACTGGCCTACCTGGATTCTTGCTGAACATAGGCTAGGTGGTTAAACATCACTAAGGGGGTGGTGAAGGAAGAGAAACACAATTAGATATCAAGGGTGGGAGGCTCCTGCTCAATTGTCTTTTCAGGTTTCCTACTAAAACTGGATTTTATAGGGAAGAACTCAGATGTGTCTAGAAAGAAGTTTCAAGAACCTGATTAAAGTTTGTTCAAGCAAAGAATCTTTGCCATTTTTTTCTTCTTAAACACTGTGATACATTTTATGATTTTTGTCACCTTTTATTTGTTCATTAGGGACCAACTGAATCATCCACTGTGACTTGTAAGTAGAGGATATTTGATGTTTGCTTGATGGTGTGAGCCATCAGGCATTTGGTGAAGAAATTGAATGAATTGTTATGAAAAAAAAAAAGAAAATCAAAGATTAATAGTTAGAAATCCAGATAAGAGTCCAGAGGGCAATCAGTTGAGATTTTTTCATCATTAGGTGGCAGAGTAGGAATAGCAGTGATAATCTGAGAAGTGTTCTCGTTTGCAGTTTAAATGTCTTTGATGACATCACTGGTTATTTTGGTGAATATTCTTAGTATCCTACACAGTAGTAGGCATGTGTATGATTTGCAGTGAAGATGTCCTCAACATTCATATCAAGTTGTCCAACTTCAGTTTATGAGGCTTTGGGAAAAGAGAAATTTTATTCTTTAGCAATGCCATGTCAGGAAGGTAAGAGATGAAAAACTGGAAATGTTTGTTTTGAGAGTTGCAGCCAGATATTGTAGGGAGTTAGAATGTAAGATCTCCTCTAGTTTTCAGAGAAATAACAAAAACTTAAAGACAATAAACAGGCCTAGAATTTCACAATGACAAGGTGTCCTACAGTTTTCCATCAAAACATAATTTTTCCCTCTATAGTCACCCCATTTCTTTCAAATAGAATTATACTAAAACTTACTTATTTGCAAATAAGTAATCTTATTAAATATGGTCTGATTATTTATATAAGTGTAGCACAAAAGATCACTGACTACATGGGCCCTGTTTTTTGTTTGTTTGTTTGTTTGTTTTGTTTTTAAGTTTTATATGTTGGAACTTTTCATAAACCATCTCAAATTGGACTTTTTAAAAGCCTATCAAAAGTAAGAAGCCAAGCCAGGAATTTATCACCAGACTTCCAATAGATTGTGGTGAATTTTATCTTCTTGAGATCTCCCAAATACCCTTAGGTTCCTGGGCTTGCCAGGGATTGATCTTCTGTATGCACCTAGAATGTCTGTAATCCTGTAAGCCAAATATTAGGCTGTTTTTAATTTTTTTTTCTTTGTAGTTGTAGATGGACAGAATGTCTTTATTTTATTTGTGTTTGTTTTGTTTTAATTTTTATGTGGTACTAAGGATCGAACCCAGGGCCTCATGCACGCTAGGCAAGCATTCTGCCACTGAGCTGTAGCCCCAGCCCCCAGCCCCCAGCTGGTTTTTTTAAAAGGGTCTTTGTGAGCATTGGCTGCTTAGTTCTTTTAAAGTGGTCATGTTTTGATTTTATGCATCATTTTAAAATACAACATTCCAGTAAAACCTTGGCAATGTAATCAAGGTTTTCAATTACATCCTGTTATATGGATAATAGATTATTATTGAATTCATTTAAACAAACTATATAGGAATGAAAATAAAAGCTCTCAGTAAGCACTTCTCAATTCCAGAGGGAATTAGGTGAGGAGAAAAAGTAATTGTTTTATCTTGTTCATAAAGATATTCTTTACCAGATTTCCATAATGTATAAGAAATGTAAGAGAAAAGAAAAGGTTTCTTTAAGTTGGAAAATAAAAAAGAACCAGCAAAGTTCCTAGCAGAAAAACCCTAAAACTTGTAACCACTTACATCCGTTAATTCAGTCCCTTAAAATTAGTTATTGTTTTGCTTAAATGTAGGCCAGTAATTTTATGAACCCATCATTTTTTTACAGGGGTTCTGGAAATTCTCACTCAGTCCAATGTATGATCTCGAAGTTATCAGATGTTTGTATTTCAGGTTACCTTTCAGTCTATTCCATGAATCCCTTTGAAAATGAAACATTTTGCCTAGAGTTGACAGCAGATTCTTCTACAGAAGAAACAAAGTCAAAAATTATCTTTGTTGATGAAAGACTAAAATGGTTGACATTCCAGATCTAATGAATTTATCTGATAAGGAAATTTCATTATTTCTGTGGCATATAATGTTTAAAATTATAACTAGAACTATTACTGGTAAAATTATACCAGGACATATCAAATTTCTTGATATTTCTTACAACTTCTGCAACACTTCCGTCAATAACATATACAAAAAGTAATTCAGGGTTGGGGCTATGGCTCAGTGGTAGAGCACTCACCTAGCACGTGTGAGGCTCTGGGTTCGATCCTCAGCACCACATAAAAATAAATAAAATAAAGATATTGTGTCCAACTACAACTGAAAAATAAATATTAAAAAAATAATACAAAGAAGGTCTCAAGTCACTTCTGACAATACCTCCCATGGGAATTAGCGTATCAGGTAAACAAAATTATTTTTTAACATGTCTCTTTTTTCTAGATTTAAAAAAAAAAGTCCTTTGAGATTTTCCAGAAAAAAAATTCAGGGTTATCTGAGAAATTTCAAAGTGAGTTTGGGGTCAAAAGACTTTATTTAGAATTTGATTTGGGGAAAAAAATGGCAAAAGATCCAAACCCTTCTTTGAATAGGATCCCAAGTCACTATGAAGCAATTCTCTGGCACTCCGAAGTAAGTAAGAACATGATACAGTTTATCAGAAAGCACAGAAAACCGTGTTGAAAAGACCCATAATCTTTGTTTCCCAGGAGGATGACTTAAAAGGCAAAGAAAAAGCCTTGCAGTTTTTTTATTAACAATCAAAAGATAATCCAAGAAAAATTCTGGCTTTGCCCTGGTGTACTTTTGACATTGTCCCTCTCTTTATAAACTTATAAATAAATCTATTTGAGTTTTTGCCGGCTTGACCACACATAAAAGCCCTTTTCTAAGATTCCTTTTCTATACTATGTTCTACAATTTTCTTATGTTCATTCAGGTTTTGTCCTATATTTTTTTCTCTTTCTTGTTCTGGAACAACCAGTCATTCTACTTTAGGAGAAATTATTTTCTTTTAAACTTAACAAAAACATTATCCTTCATATCTCATAAATTTTCTAATCAAAAATACATCCTACTTTTCCTGTCTACTTTTCAAACAGTTGTTTTCCTTCACCCTTATTGTTCCTGGCAGTTTCAATTCTATATATTGAGAAAAAAATTAGGAAGTAGACAATCTTGACTTGTCTGTCACATACCAGGATTCTGTAGCAGACAAGCAGATTTTATAAATATAACACCTCACATTTTTATAGGCATATACTTCCTCATACTACAATTTCTCATGTTTATTACAGATCAAAACATATTAAGCTTCTCTATACCATATAAAACAAGATTCCAAAGGAATGATATCCTTAAACTTAAATTCAGGAATGAGCATTTTAGGAGATTATCTTGTTTAGAAATGATCCATATTTTAGTGAGTATCTATTACTTAACTTAGTATAACTCCAAGGGCACAAATTGAAAGGAAAGCAAGGAACCAGGAGACAGGCAAGCGAGAAATGAAAGACAGAGACCAGGCAGAGATACACAGGAGAGTTTATTTGACAGAGCTGACAAATACAGGCACATCTCTCTGTAGCCAGAGAGAGGCAAAATAGGCTTGAGGTTCTGGACTTTTATGGGGCAGGCTCAGAGATTAGAGCTGGGTGGGTCCTAATGCAGGTGGTTAAGGTGAGGTTGGTATGAAGGAGTGGTGAGCCTTTCTCAGAAAGGCCTTGGTCAGGAAAGTGAATTTTTTTCTCAAAATGGCAGCCATCACTTAAGATGGCCGTCCAGATGCTAGGCAAGGACCTTACACAAATTATCAGAAAGATTTTGGGAACTGTTTTCAGGCAAACAGTATGAAATTAAACAATTTGAACCATTGTAAGTTATTTCCCTGTTATCTATGTTTAACCTTATTTGACTAGTAAATACAAGCAGAATAAAAATATATGTTAATACTGTAATTACTACTAACAACTCAGAAAGCATACTTGTTTTTATTAAATCAACGATATTAAATTACTGTTATTTATCAAACATTTAATTGAGTTACACAAATCTGAGAAACATTTGGGTTATTCTCTTTCTGGGAGTTTTAGGGATATTTAATTTATGTAAGCATTCATCTACCTCTGAGAACTCCTGTAAGAGACTTCATAAATTAATTTGTTAATACTATCTAGATGTGTAAAAATACTACATACTTATGTATGCATACACGCAAATAAGCATGCATAAACATGTAGATAGATGTGAACAAATACCATACAGCATTCATTTGGAATATTTAGGCAAGAGTTGCTAATGTACGACAATACAAAACTCTCAGGTTTATATAAAATAGTTGCATTTTATCTCATCTCTTCACCTCTTTATATTTTTACATGAATTGTTTTGCTGATAAAAATGACACAAGTTGAGCTTACCTACCCAATAAGAGCTAAAGCTTTTTATATCACTGTTTGTGGAGAAGACTTAAGATTCTCTTTTGACCTGATATGTAAAGTAATCCTGTAGAGGTTGTGGACTGTCTTTTAGATTGAGGATGTTGTCCAGCAGCTGTCTGGTTGTCTCCAAAGCATGTCCAAGTAGATAAAACACCACGTTCCCAATTAGTCTTTTTGTCTTTCGGCCTCAAGTGGTGGTTTTTAAGGGACTGCAGTGAAAGGTCTTCTGGAGTGGACTAAAGGACAGAGGAGATAGGGTGTGAGAGGGACATATTAAACCATATTAAACGTGGTAAGAGGAGAAAGGAGGATGGCTGATGAATGAAAGGGGGAGGTATTTGAGGAGCAAGTTCAGGAAGATCTTAAGCTTCCCAAAGAGATGTTGAAGTTCCAAATTACTGTCAGCAAAAATCGTGCCAACAAGAAGGACAGAGCTGGCAGAGGATATAATTATCAAGGGTTCAAGAAGAGAAGATTTGGTTGGCTGAGAAGTCCCCAGGAGCCAAGCAGAATCAAATAGAGAACAAAGAGACCTCAGAGAGCCAGAAAGAATAAGTCCCAGCCCAGGGTGTCATGGAATAATACTCAGGGAAGATCTGGGGAGAAGAGATTTCCACCCGAGAGACTCAGGGAATAATTTCCACTCAGAACAAAGAGCCAGAAAGATCTTTCAGGAGATATCTTTCAAAAGAAACTCAGGACTCTACATCCAGCTTCAACGAGTATACCCATTCCTGAAGAATCACATCTGCCCTTCCCATCCTCAACAGGTGAATTCCAAAGGGATCATTTAGTAGTGAATGCCAAGATTTCAAAGATTTGCACTTAAAGAGTCCTGAGTGAGAGCTCCGCTCCGAGAGTCTAATAATACATCTAATCTTATTCCAATCACAGCACAATAACTGTCAAAGAAAAAATTATTCATGACACACTTAAAAGTGGTAAAGACAATTATTTTCAAGAGGAGATTATTGTGATAGATATAGAGATTTTTGCAGTGGGAGAGAGTGTTCGGGCTTCATTCTGAATATACCAAGGAAAAGTGGGAATTTGTAACCAAGGAGCGGGGTGGAGATCAGCTGATGGAAAATTACTGAGAGAAAACATTAGGGGTAAGGAGACTCTTGCTGAAGGTAGGCCAAGGGGATCAGACATCACCTGGGGCATGATCGGGGATAAGAATCCCACTTAGATATCAAAAGTAAAGAGTCCTTGCTAAATTGTCTTAGCATGTTTTTTTTTTGCTAAAACTGTTACCAAAAAAGTGTAGAGATGGGCCTAGGAGAAGATCCAGAAGCCTGACTGAAGTTTGGTCAAGCAAAGAATATCAATTTCTAGCCTATGTCTTAGTCAAACTGTCTATTATTTTACTTATTTGTTAGTATCTCCACCTTGGTGCTTTTTTAGATACCTGAAACTCAAGATAGAGAGCTTAATTCCAGGTCCCATAATCCTACATAAATGTATCTTCCGTTTGGTGACTTTCACTATTATTTCAACTTCCTGAACAATAGCCATGGAGTCTTTTTTCTGCTTCTCCCTGTTTTATTCCTTTTATCACATTCAGTCACTGGATTTTGTCTGTTGTACAGTTTTTTTAAAATATTTTTAATTGTAGGTGGACACAAACCTTTATTTTGTTTATTTAATTTTTTTATGTGGTGCTGGGGATCAAACTCAGTGACTGAAGCGTCTTAGACAAGCTCTCTACCACTGAGCCACAACCCCAGCCCTGTTGTACCCTTTAAACATCCCTTTATTAACTCATTTTCTCTTCTCTTGGTTAATTTAGGGATTATATCTCAACCCTGGTATCTATTGAGATCCATCTTCCAATTAGCATTATTATTATAAAATTCTAGCATTGCCCTCGCAATACACACATGCAGTTCAGACCATTCCTCACATTGCTACCAGAGAACTTCTAACAGATACATTTCATCAGGTAGATTTCAGTATTTTCATTGGCAACTATTTCACATTCCTTAGGATGGTACATAAAACACTTCTGATGTCTCCCTGGGGTTTATCCTTATTTTCCATTCTGGATGAGCAATAGCTGTCAGCTCATTTCTAAAATTGCTGTTTGAGGGTGTGGTGGACTTCATTGCTGTTTTGCATCAGCAATTCTTAATTTGTCCAAACTTAGTTGCCCAGTACCAAGTGCCATTTCATTCCCTCAAATCTGCACCCAGTATTTCCTTGTAAACAGTTCTGATGAGATCCAGGCAGCTGCCAGCTCCAGTTCTGAGGGAATGTTGTTTTTGGTAAATGTTATTATTGGTATTTTTAACAATGCATTAACATAGCATTATGCATTTGAAAGGCCTCCTCCTAAATACCTGCTTATGTAACTAATTGCTGTGGCTTCAAATAGCCCTGAGCTTTCAGTCAAAGCAGACACCCACTTACCAAGCTAAAGTACCTCCATGTAAATGAAGGATGTTTGATTGTTTTCTTTATGTAATCTCTCTTAGAGTGGAGAGCCTCTCACCTTATTCATAAGGCGTGACATAGTCACCTTGAATTCTCTCACTACTTGCAAAATTATAGGGAATTAATTGTGTCTTGCATTGAGGGAGGGTGACAGGGAATGTATTTAAGAACAATGGACCAGCCTTGTATATTTTTGTGCTTGTAAAACAGCTTTGTTTGTAGCAGGTGCTGTCCAAAACTAGTTCTTTTTAAAATGTGTTAAGTTGGAGCAATATCTATGTGTATCCTTTTGTATTTGCATTTCTCACTACTTTTTCCCGTATCTTCACTTTTATTTATGCAAGTCATTTGAATTAAGATATTTGCTATTGATGGGAGTGATAAAACACATCAAATTTATATTAACACCACAATAGACACGGTGTTCTTGGCATTCTTCAGCAAATATCAGTGATGCCTGTGACAGTTGCAGTATATTAGAACATTTAATATCTAGAGGAGGCATGAAATGTTTGAAACAAATACATTAGAGTCAAACTTTGCTGTAGATTACCTCAATGATGTTATATGGGTGGTTTTTTGTTTTTGTTTTTGTTTTTTTTTTGTGTGTGTGTGTTTGTGTGTGTGGTGCTGGGGATTGAACCCATGGCCTTGCATGTGAGGCAAATACTCTACCAATTGAGTTATAGCCCCAGCCCCTCAATGAAGTTATATTCTGAACAGTCCAGTAAGGAATTCGTGTAACAGGGCAGCAAACACAAAATGACATCATGTGAGAATAGAATCACTTCATCTGGCTTTTGCATATTGCCATTTTATATATCAAATCTACACATAGGTGATTTTTTAAAAGGAAGCTATGAGAGGCTCCTTTTTGCTTCACTAAATGATTTAGTTACAGGACCCTTCTTTGGAAGGACCTGTGTATTGTGGAATTGGGTGTATTCATTCTTTTGTCTCGGTCTTACCTGAAGAGAAATGTTTAAAAAAAAAACTGCAGATTTTCTTTCCACTGTGGAAGTTGTCACATTCCAAAGTCCCATCTGCTTGGTGCCTGGAATAAAAACAGATGGCAGTGATGACATGTAGACCTAACTTTAGGTCCCAAAGGTCCCAAAGGATCCTGAGATACCTGTAATGGAGGAGGGTAAACTCTAAGCTCAGTTACCCCTGCCAAGTTTGCTCTGAAACTGAGTTGTTTCTCAGATTACAGAAAAAAATCATATCCATGTAGTTACCTGTGTATATTAGAGGGAAATTTAAACCAAATCTTTTTAGTTTCTCCAAAAGATATCATATATATATATATATATATATATATATATAGAGAGAGAGAGAGAGAGAGAGAGAGAGAGAGAGAGAGAGAGAGACTGTGTCTCTTGAACTTGCATTGAATGGGAAACAAGCTCTAGGTCACTTGGAGAATGGACCATGAACACTGACATAGGCAGCATTAAGATCTTTTGTTCATCCCTTTAGCTAAATATAACCTACTTAGAGAGTCCTAGAAACATATTCTGTGTTTACAGTGTAAGTTGAAAGTTGATAGAATGCTTTTTGGTGTCAAGAAATAGGTTCTGTTTTTATTTATTTTATTAAGATCAGGGAATCATTTAACCATCATTTTGTAATTAGGTAATAACTGTGGATAGAGACATTACAAAGTAAAATACAAGATGCCATCCCTCTTCAAATATCATCTGACTTAATTCTCACAATAGAGTTCATTAGCTAGACATTAACAGTATGTAGCTGAAGAAAGGCTTAGAGGGCCTAAACAGCTTTATAAGAATCACAGTGATAATAATTGGACAAATCAGCATTCAAGGCAAGATTTCCTACACTTTAAAGCCAAGCCACTGTTGCCAGTCATACTGCCCATGAGGCCAAAGCTGCCATGTAACCGAATTCTGTGACCTCTAGTTCTGCCTTCTGAATGGGAAACAGCCATAGACCATTTCTTAACACTATAGAAAGAGGTTGGAGAGAATTCACTATGTCAAATTTTTATCCTTTAAGAAAGGTAGTGCTTTATTGAAGAAAAAGTGTTGATTGTCAAGAGTATGAGAAATCAGACTTCTAATGCTGAAACCAAACTAAACGAGGAATTCAACTTTGATTACAACTTGTCTCCAAACCCTATGATATAGGACTAGGTGACTTCAGAACGGACACAGTTATCAGGGATACTTATGTGTGGCTGGAAAAAGCAGCAGTCATGTTTATGTAGTGGAGGCAATTAAACTCCCCAGGGCTAGAATGTGGTTGTCCTGCTTCAAATTGGCCTAATTTGAAATGGTACATTCATGATGATGATTGTTTTCATTATAATGAGATTATAATGGCCACCTTCATATTTTTCCCTAGTGCGTAAAAATCTAAATAAATCAGTTGTCAAGACCTTTTGGAGTTATCCAGTCATTTATGCTTTTACTCATTGTAATTTACTACCACCTGAATTACAAAGGGTACTGTATTTTCCAAATAAAAATGGGCTATGTGATCAAATGAAATAATTTAATTTGTATTATTAGCTGAAAAGCATCACAAAGGTATAAAACTAAAGATACATATAGAGATTCCAAAATACACCTAAATTGGTCTCATTTAATAATAAAATGGCATGAGAGTTTATCTTCCTTACTAAAGCTGGTCTACAATCATGAAACATCATTCAATGTGCTATTGACTTATTTCCTCACTTGCAACCTCCTTAGCTTAGTTGAGTCACTTCTCTTCTGCATCAGACACATAATTAAATGTAAGGTGAAGGCAAGCTATCTGTAATATTTGCCTTAAAGAAAACCAGAAAGGCAAAAGATAACAACTTTCTAAATTTTAATTAATTTTTGTTAATCTTTTTTAGTAAGGCAAATGGTCATGCAAGGAAACTTGCCTCTGAAATAACTTTTATTCAAGTGTAAGTTTTTTTTTTTAAAAAAATGTAATTTCCAAAGGCATCTAGGAGTTTCTTTTCTAGATATCCAAGAGTATAAAGTTTAATATAAAGACTAGCCCATGTTCTTGTCTAAAATGCATCACATCCGCCAAGAAATGTTAACACGCTTGAAAAGGTGAGCCATTGCCCCCTCGTTGCCCAGGCTGAAAAATAATATTTAACTTGCACATGGAATGACCAGATAGGAGAGTACTTACTTTCTTGACTTTATCAAAAGGCTTTCAATTATTTTAATAATTGAGGCTGAATATCTTGGTCATAGTAAAGAACAATTGTGTGGATCTCATTAGGATGTATATCACAAACTATATTTTCAAAGCTCGTCGGTCCTTTTGGGGATTACAAAGAAAAGTTAATTTAGTAAAGATAAAAGGAACTTAAGCAAGTGTTGTATTCTTTATCTAGCATTTTAGTGATATAGTTCAATAATTATCCTTTAGTGTAATTATTCTTTACTGTGGCTTTAAGGTAGTTTTGTCTTTCAAATAAAGGACAGAGATGGAAGCGTGAAAAGGAAGAACACAGGGAGAAAGGGTCAGAGAGAGAGAAAGAGAAAGAAATAAGGAGAAAGGGAGGTGGGAGAGAGGAGAGAGGAAAAAGAGATGATCCAAGGAAGAGAGGTAGGGGTTCATATAAGATGACGAAGGAATAAGATCTGAATCATCTTCTAGAGATACAGTGGTAACTTGCTTGTTTTATCAAGGAATTAAGACACAGTCAACCTCACCCACAACTGCAAATTAAAGCTGTATTATTGATTTCTGTTCCAATACATTTCCTTGAGATGTATGTCCCATATTTGTTTCCTTTAGCTTGAAAAAGGTACCATCTTCCTTCCCTATCTTCAATGAACTTGAATGGCTAGTTGAAATCATAAAACAGATACTAAAAATGGCAAACAGCAACATGTATTAATTATCAAAATAGGTTCCTTTGAATAAAAATGCCCCCATGATCTTTTCTTTGAAGAGAAAACATCAGTTAGCCAAGTGCAAGTTAGGATCAGCTCAGGAGCTGAGTGTTAGCACTTGACCCTGTCTTTAGCAACCAGGAATCTGTTAGCAGTTACCAACCTGTAACTTTAAGTAGAATGCTTCATTCATTATTTCTCAAAAGGCAAAATTGAAGTCTTTCACAAGGAAGGATGAACTGCCCCATCTCTAGCTGACTTGAGAGCTATAAAGCAGATTGCCTAGAACTGAGTTAGGTATTGAAGAAGTCCTGGGTCCTCCTTCCTCCTCCACTGACTAAGGGAAATTTGACTAGATGTCATACATAACTTATCTCACCTCTTCAATTCACCTTTAGTCACTTCCACTAACACGTGTACTTTTATTGATTCTGTTGAGTCAAGGAAAGTTTTTCAAGATAATATAAAACAATCTAACCAAGAACACAGGAATGACCTGTAAACCTACACCAAATGCATTTCTTTTGAATGTTTATATGTACATATTTATTTTTACATGGTCGGGATCATGCTGTATGTAATTTTGCCCTAGTACTTATCTTGATTTTTTACCAGGTTTCTGTACTGCCATGTTCCTTGACACTTTATCCTCTTCCCATCATGTTTATGTGCTTTATTTCTACAAAAACAGCATAAATTCTTCCAAGGAGGAGACTTTATCTTCCCTTCATTTGTCTTTATGTTATTTCTGCACCCAAACTAGCAATCTACTTTCCCATATCCTCCATACACATATTATTTGTTTTAATTTATTGGAGTGATGGGAATCATTAGAATTAGTATAATACTTCCAATGACTCTCACACCTCTGAGAAGTAAATTTTTCTCCAAGATGCCTTCAGCACTCTAGAAAGGTAATTCTCTGGAAGAAGCTTGGCTGTGGGGAAAATTTATTTTCAGAATAGTATGCATTCCATAAGATCTGAAAAATATATATATATCGTTAATTTACACAATGTTAGATAATTGGGATATGAATATATGTATGTATTTATAAACACACACACACACACACACACACACACACACACACACACACCCTTTCTAGTGCCCACTTCCATCCCAAGGCACACCAGAAGTTAATTTTTACAATTTAGTTTTAAAAAGAGCTTTTGAATAAACACATCTCTGTACTCATCACCAGTCCCAATCTCTGCATCAGCCAGCCTCCACATTGTACACTCCAGTCATTCTTTAAGTCCCGGGAGCACAACATACCTACTGTCCTTTCTGGGGCTCATGCATGCTGTTTCCTCTGCCTGTAAGACTATTAATCTGCAGCAATCAAATCCTTTGTCCTTATTTGAATAATGACTACTATTGCTTCAGGTGTCAGATAAGAGGCCACCAGCTTGGAAAGCCTTCTTAGTGTCTCCTAGGTTAGATGATTCCTTTCTGGTGTTCCCTTAACAGCATATGTTCACCAGTACATATATATGTGTGTGTGTGTTATAATGCCAATCTACTCTCCCCACCTCGTCTTCCAGAGCTCTTTGAAGTTAACTGTAGCTGTTCATCAGTTTCTCCTCAGAAGAAGCATCAGGAATGGAGTGTGTGCTCTGAATATTTTTTGAACAATGGATGATTCTGCCCTTCTTGCCAGGTTCCACTTGGTATCCTGGGTACACTCAGGTACTCGCCATACTGGTGCCTCCTGTAGACATCTGCAGGGCCTGAGCTTTTCCCAACTTCCACTTTACCACTGCAGCAGGGCGTGGTGAGCTCTGCTGGGAGGTCTGTCTCCCTGGGTTGTCAGACTGATCTATTTTTCACTTAGAGGGGCTAAGGGCACAGGTGTCACATTTCTTATGTGGCCTGTGGTTGTAACCTGAGCCTTTTTAGAATAGAGTTTCTTAGTTTAGAAGAAATGATCTCCACTAAAGGGGGTCACTGTACCTAGGGACTTTACCTCAAATGCTCCCATGTGGGTGATGGCCAACCTCCATAATGCAGGACAGCAATAGAGCTAAGTGTTTTTTGATAGGAACTACTTGGCCTCAAGTAATGACCATGATCCCTTTGTGAAAGATGTACTTAAGAATAGTAATATGGTTTTTATAAAAATTTTATGGATAGATAGGATTGCTAATAGGATTTCCAGAAAAACAGAAAAGGTAGTTTTTATATGGCTCATTTTTAATGCAGATGTTTAACTCTACTTCTACACATTGTTAGTAAATTTGTGTAAAGATTTTGGGGAAAAAAAGAAGAAATTTGATGTATTTATGCTGTTATGTACTATGCAAATCAATGCAGTAAAAAGAATAATAACAGAGATGTGAAGATAGAAAAAAATTTAAAATATAAAAATCTGGGCTAATGAGAGATGATTTTTATCTCAATAAATTGGAGCAAAGTCCTTATATTTTTTTCCATTTGAGGAGAATTTTCTCTGGAGATTACCCGAAGAAAGAGAAGAAGCAACTGGGTCCAGATTTAGAAAAAAGATAAAAAGCTTCTTGTTTCTATAGAAACGAACATAGGTCATCTTGTGTTTCCCCTTCCTTCTTATTTCTACCCCCTACCCTGTCTAACACAGGTTTCTCTAGCATACTTTGTGGTGTCTGATAACTTTACTGCCAGTGAATCATTAATTGAAGAGCAAATCAGAACTTTAGAGATAATAGGAGCCAAACCTTGTACTTTGGAAAGGAGGGAATTGGCATCCAGAGAAGTCAAGCAGCTTGTCCTCTTAAAACCAGGTGACTTGGTCCTGTGCCCTGTGTTTTTTCCATCACATTATAGACATTTGCTGGGAGATATGGAATAATCTTAGATGGCTAAATGAATAAACTGTATTATTTAAATATTTCATTTGTGATTTATATTAATGAGAATAATACCCAATCCTTCCGAGTACTATTTAAATACTTTACATATACATTAATACATTTGGTCCTTAAAATGCCTTCTGATTCTTGTTTTAACAATAATAAGCCTGATGTGTAGGGAGCTTAAGACACCCACATGGCTTACTGGTGTCGTGGCTGGGACTTGACAAGACAATTGACTTCTTGAATATGTGTACATAACCAGTATATTTCACCTCCTCTCATTCAAAGTATATTCATAAATTATCCAAATATATGTGCTGTTGTGTTAAGAACATGAGTCTTGGAGCCAGAAACAGAAATCAAATGATGATGCTATTTCATAGCTACCTGAACTTACTCTTCTTGCATGGTTTCTCGAAGTGCCAGGCCCTCATTGGTGACTTGTAGCACCTCCAGTTTAGCACTTCCTCATAGAGTGACTGGAAGACTTGCTGAAAATAATGCAAATAAAGTTCCAGAATCTTGGAACCATGTCTGCCACGTGTGTTAAAAATTTCCAGCCAAGCCTCAGTTCATTGATATGCCAGAGTGCTTTGTTTAACTTATTTCATATTCTGTTTGGCTAAAGTTTTATTTTATTTCAGCAGCACGGAAACCTTGTTTTTTAACCTTACTCTTTGAAAAATATCTGAAACACACTACTGCATTTTCCTAGCTTAGCACTGTGACAAAATAGATTTAATTTATTCTTTATTTGGGGCATTTTAATACTTTAAAGTCCTCATTTTGAAAATGACTTTTGATTCTTTTTTAAAAATAAATTCCTTGTAGGAATGTGCTTTCTTATTATTTGCTTATTTCTACTAAATATGAAATGCTGGAAAGGAAAATCAAGATAACCAGTGGTTTCATTTACTCCTAGTTTGTGTATACACTTGACATTGGGGAATCAAACAAAGAAATATAAGCTAGGAATAATTCTAAGGAAAAATATTTTTCAAACAAACAAACAAAGCCTTATCATTCTTTGAAATATGTCACCATTTATCACACAGGAAGATTTTCTTTTTAGCAATAAAAGAGAAGTGACCATCTAAAAGTTTCCAATATTCTCGCCGTGTCTGCCTCATCAAAAATCAATGAAATCTGAATTACAATTGCCTTGGACAGGAACTGTGCTGCCAAATTATTTCGCAGTCACAGAAAGTATCTGAATGTCAACCTAGCACATATATTGAGCAAATTTTACACTTGCTCCCTTATCATATCCAAGCATCATCAAGTAATTTTTTTTCTCTGCACAACTGCCTATGGCACTAAAGTCTTCATTCTTTAAGAATTTATTCATTGAGTTTATCTCTAAGAGTTTAATTTTCTTTTTGCTGGAGAATGTGGTTTGGGTAGGGGTGATTTTAAAAGCGACAAAGTAGTAATCTTAATCTAAATAAAAGCTAAAGGATCCAAGAATTTTTTTTTCTATATTAAATTGCTGGAGAGAGAATGTGTTGAGATGCTTCATGTCCATGAGATAGCATCATGACCTGCACTTTTATTGATTCACCTTGGAACAATTTACCTGCCAGACACTGCCTCCACTGACATTTTCTTATGCTGCATTAAGAAACTAAAATACTGCAGGAGCTTTCTAACTGCTCTTTCCTTCAGGGTCCTCTCTACTGCCTAAGTCCTTTCCCACAGCACAATGAAAGTAAGCATTACAAAAAAGGAAATAAAGTCATTCCCCTGCCTACAACCTACCAGTCATTTCTCACTAAAGGACAATTAATCCCAGCACCTTAATGAGCTTTCTGCTGCCCTTACTGAAGGAAAACTAAAGGAGCCCTGCTTCCCTCTCCAACCACCCTCTTCCATTTCTTGGGTGTCTGATGCCATCCTTTGACTTCAGAGGATGGTGCATGCAAATCCTTTCCCCTAGCTTTTCCCCAGTTCCCTTGTCTGTTGACTAGTTTACCACACTTGTTTAATTCACAGTGAAAATGGAACAGGAACATATTTTGAAGAAATGTTATTCAGACTAAGAAGATAGAAAAAGGGAGAAAAGTGTCTCTTTATTTTCTGACCTTAGTCAAACAGTCTTTAAAAAAAAAAAAAACCTATGATTAGTAATTAACACCTTAAGGTGAATTCACTCAGTTAAAAAAAGGTTAGGGAATGTTCTAGAACAGCCTTGTTCTAGGGATAGGGAAGTTATTAGTGAGAAAAACAGGAAAAATGCTGGCTTTCAATAAGTGTATCTTCTCACAGAGGAGACAAAAAAGGAACAATTTAGTAATTGTATAAGATCATTTTAGATGGGAATAATTATCAGGAATATAAAAAATAGGGCTATGTAATAGAATGAGCGCAGGAAAGGAGGTGCCCACTTGAGAATGTGTAATTCACATAGTTTCTTCAAAGCTAGTACCTCCATGGCAGCAAGTAGTCTTGACTATAAGACCAATGTAAGAAAATATTTCAGGCAGAGAGGACAGCAAATACAAAGTAAGGTGGAAATTAACTTGCATTTAAGGAGTAGGAAGAGAGGCTAGAAGAGGAGAAGAGAGGGATAGGAGACAAAGTCAGACGTTTCCTCCAGCCATGGGCCATTGCTGGGCCCTGCAGGCCAAGTAGAGGGTCCTATTTTCTTAGAGCAAGTGGTAGCCAGTGGAAAGTTTGGGGCATGGAAATGATGTGATCCTGTTTAAAGCAGACTCTGGCTATACTTTGGAGAACAGATTGAAGAAGAGCAGAATTGGACATGGATATGAACTAGGGCCCTAAATTCATCTCATGTTATTGACATCAGTCCAGTTCAGCAATGTACTGAAATAGGGATGCATTGAAAACAGCATGTTGCCATCTGGTCATATTTTTATTTTAAGGTTTCTCTTCATTGGAACATAAAGGTGATTTCTGCACTTAAAGGAATCTTGAAGCTTGTGTAAGAAGTAAGTCCCTTTGGGAGGAAGAAGTTGAAAATGTATGTGTTAAATGGTAGGTAATTGCTTTAGTTGGAAACATGTTGGAAAAGGGGAATCTATGAGTAAGATAAGCTTTAATCACAAAGAGTATTTATGAGAAGCAGGAGTTGAAGTCGTTCCCCTGATTGATTCCCATAGGATTCTAGAAAGGATTAGACTTGGAACAGAAGATCTGGTTTGAAACCCATGGTTCATCACCTTGACTAACAGATTTTCCTTCTCTAAGTCTCCAGGCTTGCTCATTTTTTAAACAAAGCAGCTCTTCTTTGTCACTGGTAAGATCTTGCAAGATGTGAAATAAGCAATTCATGCCTCTATTAATTATAATACCAATTCCTGACTCTCAGATCTCTTCAAAATATCTATATAGGTCATATTTTCCTAGAAATAGAGCTGCAAATTTACTTCAACATCATGTCAACTTTTCCTCATAGTTACATATCTGCTTCTATTACAGATGAGAAAACTGAAATTTAGAAGGGAAATTAACTAGCTATGGGTTTAATATGCAATTAGTGTGAGCTGTTTGCTGCAAATTGAGTCATATGGACCCTAATCATTCATTCTCTCCACTAATCCTACTGGATGGCTTAGAGTCCAGAAGTTCTGCCCAAAATGTAATTACAATATTTGTTGTATTTGTTCTTTGTTTCTCCTACTTAGAAGTTTCTAAGAATTAGCATGAACAGAGAAACTCTTCTGCCACATTTATGAAATAGTAGAAGATTTCCATATAAATAGTATCTTAAAATGTATATACATGTTGTAACTCTTCAATGGAGCCTTTAGATTCCAGAATACCCAAAGAAATTTATTTAATTTGCTCAGGTACATAAAGAAGATCTGAATATGAGAGGGAAATTCATTCTGTTACATTTATTTAAGTATAATGAACAAAGATAGGATGGAAGCATACCTTTTATAAACTATTTTTGTTAAAAAAAAAATGGAACTTCAGCAACTTCAAAAGGGAGGTTAGCAGTTAGCCAAAGTCAACAAAGTTCTGTTATTTAAAAATCTATATTTGTCTTCTTTAAAGCTTTGACTTTTCCCAGACACATTACCAGCACCCTCTTTGATCCACTGTAGTCTCCAAATGGGGCCTAAGGGAGAAATAATCTCCATGCTGCTGCTAAAGTTCCCTGAGAAACCTTTGTGATGACAGAAATGAGTAAAGACAGACAAAACTGCACATTCTTAAGTAAATACTTATAAAATGGTTTTTAAATACTTTCCCTCAGAAGCACAAGTCTGCGCCAAAGAAGGGATTTCACAGAAACAGAAAGGCAGAGCCAAAAATTATATCAAGCATAAAACAAAAATAATCAAGCCTAATTGAGGAACAATTTGGATCTACTGAACAAGTACAAATGATTATACAATCTCTCGATTCTGGGGGAAGGCTCCTGCCTCCTTCAAAGTTTGCCCATCTTTCTGCTGGAACACTCCAAAAGATTTAATCAAGAGAGAACTCTGGGAACCTACAGCCAAACTTTCAATTTGATTTTTTTTTTAAAGAGAAGAAAAGGGGAAATTACAAAAATGCCATGGTAGTGGGAGATACCCAGCAGAAAAAAAAAAATCTTTAAATCAAATTTACTTACTAGAAATACATTTTCATTTGGAATTGGTCAATTTGAACTAATGAGATGATTTTAATTATTTAATGTGATTATTTAAAATGGGTCTATGGAGTAACTATGGAACTTATCTCTTAAAATTCTTGATGATCCTACTACCAGCATTTGTACTCTCTATAAACTTCTTAAACTTTTTGTGTTTGCAACAGACTCTCAAATATTAAAGTTGCTTTAGTGCATGTTAAAAAATACAAATACAAATACGTGCCTCAGACATAGATATCTGGATTAAACAAGCCCCCAATAATTATTTCACATGTGTGCAAGATGCCCCACGGTTCTGTGAAGACATCCATGCTTAGCACACTACTGCATTTTTTTTGCCTTACCACTGTCCTCTGTAGAAAGAACTCTTTCCTGTCCTGACTTTACCCTTTTATATCCCCATGAGATGAGCATCTTGCCTGATCCAATTCACACACATTCTACTTGTGACATAAGTTCACCTTAGTTCCTGTTCTCACTCAATTCCTGCAGCATATTTTTAAAGCTGTCTTTCAACTTGCTTTCTGCTACCAGATTCTACATTCTGACAACCATTGCCATTGAAGCACATGACAATTGTGGCAAAAATAAAATTCCCAGGTGGTCTAAAACTTGGTAATGGCTGTCAGGAATTTCTTCCTGAGTGATGAGGCACATGGGATGAGAATTTCTGTTGGGAACCTGTTTAAGGGACTCCATGTCCACTCAGGAGGAATGATTGCTTCTCCTACCAAACTCTTACTCATGAGTTTGCCTATACTACACCATGTCAAACTCAGAAACTCAGATAACTTTTGGCAATCATTCCTGAAAATCTTATCAGTTTCATTTGGGGGTTTTGTCCACTAATCATCTAGAGGGAAAGATCAATCTGTATCTAAGGCAGGTATTTGGAGGGAAGATGATAATGAGTGAACATATTGAGGAAACCCATCAACATCATTAAATTAGTTGTGAGAAAGAATATTTTTGTATTGTTCTGAACTATGAAATTATATTGCAAGATTATAGAGAAACAAGGTATTAATGTGTGTGAGTGGGTGTGTTTGTATGGGTGTGTTGGTGTAGGTGTATGTATAGAACCCTAGAAGGTTCTAGTTATAGAAAAGATAATTCAATTTTTTAAATGTTTTTAACTCATGCAATGCCTTTGATTAAAACTGAATCATAAACTTGATCCTCCATTAAGGAGTTATAACATTGCTATGGAAGGAAATATTTAGAATAAGGGTATTTGGGGAAATCAAAATAACAGTATTCATGTACATTTCCCTATGCATGTGGTGAGTCTTGTGTAGCTTTGTAGTACTCTTCGCATCTTTTCTAAATCTGATCATCATGCATGGTATCCCACATAGCTCCAAAAAAGGTTGAATATATGATCTGGACTTGCCTCTCCACCCACATCAGTTCCACAATTAGCACCTCTCTTTGCCTTTCTTGTGCTCCTTCACTTAGAGTAAGAAACTGTCCCTTGGAATGTGCATCCTTCTGGTAACTTAAGTCTCCCATTTTCTTTTCAAGGATGGGAGGAACAGTTTTATTGGACACCAACTGGGCGGGGTAGTGGAAGTGCCAAACAGCAAGGACCAGCGGGTCAAGTCAGCCAGAGCCATTCAAATCACCTACTACCTCCAGACCTATGGCTCTGCCACCCAAGACCTCATAGGGGAGAAGTGGGAGAATGAGTTCTGTAAGCTTATGAGGAAGCTTCAGGAGGAGCACCAAGACCTCCAACTGCACTCTTTAGCATCCTTTAGCCTCTGGAGAGACTTTCATAAGACCAGCATCCTGGCCAGAAGTAAGGTCCTGGTGAGCCTCGTGCTGATCCTGACCACAGCCACCCTCTCCAGCTCCATGAAGGACTGCTTGCGCAGTAAGCCTTTCCTGGGCCTCCTGGGGGTGCTCACAGTGTGCATCTCCATCATCACTGCAGCAGGGATCTTCTTCATCACGGATGGAAAGTACAACTCCACCTTGCTGGGAATCCCGTTCTTCGCCATGGGTAACTATCCATCCTTGTGGTAATCGGATTCTTACCGGTTTGGGGCAAGGTAGTACATTTCTTGAATTCTCAGGTGGAAATCTGTTTTCATTTTGCATCGGTGTGTCTGTGTGACTGTGTAAAATCTTACTTGGGGCTGTGTCTGTTTCACCTTCTTGGGCCTTTCAGGAAATTCCCAGAATGATAAAACCATCTTCCCATTTAATTTAATGCTGTCAAATGTTTTTAAGTTTGCAGCACTGGAATTCTCTACTCAGTTCTTTCAAAGATGATAGGTCAGGTATTAGAGGAAACTGAGTTAAGGAGATCCAAGATCTACTTCAAACAAAATTTTGTGGTTCTTATCATGGGCATCCTCAAGTTAATGCTAGTGAAGAACAACCATCATGAGAGGAAAATTCAGAGAACCACTGATAGGTCCTAAACTCAAGGAACTTAAGTAAATTTTCATCAATTTCAAATTTTTTTGCAGAGAATGTACTCCCATCCCCTCACCTCTATATAGAGTGAAAACTTAGACCTATCCTCTCTATAAAGTGAAAGTTTAGACCTTTGCCATTCTAAAGAGAGACTTTTAAATAGGAAAAATTCATATAGTCTTTTAATCTCTGGTGAAAATAATTAATAAGCTCCCTCAGTCACTCTTATACCTTCTTCCCAACCATATGTAAATGATCTCCCAACTGTACATGTGCGGGTGTTGTATGCATGTGTGTCATTGTAAAAAAGAAAATAAAGTCTGGCAATAAAAATGAGTGAGGAATCAGAACCAAGACCAATGTCTCAGACTAGAAATGAAAAGAGATGGGTGACATGTATGGCTGCCGAGGGTTTTGCTAGGAGTAGTGTAAATCCCTGCATGTAACAATTTACAGTGTGCCTCAAGGTGGTGAACTGACATGAGCAAGAGTCTTCAGATACAAAATAATTGCTTTTGAGTCCCCAGCTTAATATCAGTTGTAAATTAGTTTTTGATGATTAAATGGAAAAGATGCAAGTGTGTTATCAGAGGGATCTTAGGTGACCAGGCACCCCCCCACACACACTTTTTTTTCACCTTAGCAAACATTTTGTGAATAACACCACAAAGAGGATTTCTACTGTAGGTGTTGAAGTCAAACTCTTTTATCTGGGAACTCAATATTATTATATCCCTATTAAGTTGATCCATCTCCAAAAGCTTCAGTTTCTTCCTGTATAAAATGAGAATAATAATTATTATGTCTTCACATACTTGTTTTTTTCAAATGTAATAGAATATAATTAAAGTTAATCACACATAGTCAACACTTACCAAGTACTAAAATGTTTTAGTAGTTAACTTGGTAGGATGAGTGGTGATAAATTCAGTGATGAGCGGGAACAGCCCACAGCTTCAATAAATTGAGTCTTCCTGGATTTTTTGTATCACTTCTAGATACATATTCATCCTATTAATAAAGTGTGTTTCTTTTTTCCAAAGAACTATATGAGAAATTTTTGTCATTAGGGATAAAGTTGAATCTAGGTAGGTTTGAACCATTTATACTTGTGCACTTTTTAACTTAGTCTCATGACTTGAAATAATAATCTAAGATCTATAAGAATCATGCAGTGTGATTCAGACTGAACATGGACCACTTAAGGTTGACAACTTAAATACCTTAGAGCCTACTAAAGCTTTTTCTAAAACAGGTGGCAAACTAGTTGAGTAATGGAAAGACTTTTCAAGTAAAGATACAATTACATATTCTGTAAAAATAAAAAGAAAAGCTACCTGTACTTATACTGAATTGTAATGTTGGCTCTACCAAGTCAGAGTGGTAATTTTATTCCTTAAACAAACAACAAGAATGCTGAAAGTCATGCTGAGGGGCAAGTCCAGATCCCATAACACACTTTGCATCTCTCCCGCTAATCTTTAAAATCATAAATCAACCTGGCTTGTGTAGGTTCACACCTTAGGAATCCGTGTGTGTGTGTGTGTGTGTGTATTCCTGAAATTCTGAAAAGAAAATTTCACTGTATTCTAAAAATATAGCAATGAAAGAGCTATAAGCATATATTTAAGATTTTTGCTTGATCAAGGGGAAGTTTGTTTTGTATATAAAATCTTTGTAGCTAGTAAAGATGTCAGGACTGAGAATTGGTGAAATGAAAGGAATGCTCCACAGGGTAAAAAGGCGTGGGTTTTCATTCCAGTTTTTCTAATAACTTTGTGTGCTATATTAGGTGGTTATTTATGATCTTTTTCTTCAGGTCTTTTATATAAAATGGAAAATTTGGACTATTCAGTTTTAGATTTTGAGGATCCTACAATATCATTTTATTATTCTACTGAAGTTAGAATTTGATTGTTTCTTTATAAAAATTTTTAGGGTATGTACTCTCCTCAAACCTCTAGTCTCCTTTGTTGCCTTTCTGAGAAAAAGGGAGAGATACTTCAGCATAGGAAAACATCACAAAGACTTGCATACAAAGCCTCACACACATAGGCTATAAGACCAAGAAAACACATTGCTGTAAAGGTCGTGAGGTAGAATGTGATGTTAGACACAAATAAATTGAGTTTAGCAAATAGATATCTGCTGGTACAAAACAGTACATCCGTCAGTTGGAACAAAGTATATAAATTTAAGGTTCATCATAATATAGTTAATATTTAAAGTCATGCAATCTGATAATGGGAATTAGAAAGACAAATAGTCATTGAAACCAGTCCTTTGGTGCATTATAGTTTACATGGTGTCAAAACTGCATAATTGAAAATCAGTAGGGGAAGGAATGTCCAACTATTTTTCTTACCTCTATTTTATTCCTATCTTCCTATGAGGATTTCTTTGAGGTAGTGAATATGTGTTCCAATATGTGCCACTAATATTCAAACCATTCACTCTTATCAAAACTCATCCCAAATGCTAGGTATGTTACTTAGGGTGTCTGTTCTTCAAACTCACTAGCACGGTTGACTTATCTTTGACCACCTATTTCTCTGCACTCATCACCTATTTCTCTATACTCATCAGCCTACCTTTTTTTTTGTCATTTTTCCAGCTGATATGCCCAGTGTCATGTCAGAAGCATATATCCTATACCTAAATATTTTACATTTTAAAGTCAGTGCCAATTTTTTATAATTTGTCTTGTTACTCCCATAAGTAAACTTATATTTCTCCAAATTATATGTTCCAGATTTGGATTGAGAAAAGAAGGCAATTATCGGTGCATATAATTTCTCTATAAAAGTATTCAGATACTAATTTAAAATTAGAATAAATGTTTGAATACACTTGACATGACTTCATTGAGCCCAACCCTAATGTCCTTTTTCTGTCCAAGCATGGGCCCATCAGAATGCCTCTCACCTAATTTATAACTTGTTGTCAGTCTTTTTAAATTTGTTTCACTTCATTTACTTTATGTGGATTGTTTCCTCTTTCTGGAAGGAGCACTGTGAGTTTGTATCTCACACAGATGCCAGGCTGGCTCATGCTGTACTTTGCTGGTCTTCTGTGGATGGTTGCCAGGGCATCACTGGCCTTGGCTCACTGTAATTCCTTCTCTCCATTCCGAGTTTGTGCTACTCACCTCAGTCCACTTGACACCACTCGGTGCACAGAGGTGACTTGGCTTTTACAGGTGATCCCAAAGTCTCCAGATACAGGCCTTCACATATCTCAAACTGAATCCCGTCTTCATTTACTTATTAATTGATTTACATATTTATTTGGCACCTACTATGTTCAAGGCATTTGGGTTTTGTGATAGAAGACATTGAGCAGAACTAATCAGGTTCTGATCCTCATGGATTTTATGTTTTAAACCTACAGAGGTAAAAATAATACAATAAAATAAAAAAAAATATAAGCTAGACTGTTTTGTTGATAAGTGGTTGAAGTATATAAACAGAACAGGATAAGACACAAAGAATGCAGATGGCTGGGGGGGAAAGGCCTTTCTAAAATATAAAATTGAAGCAAGAGAGCTAAATGAAGTGAAAGAAAGATTCATGCAGAAATCTGAGAAAAGAGTATCTCTGGTGAAGAGAAACTATACTTGCAAAGACTCTAAGAGAGGATCTTGCTTGGTGAAGTTGAGGAAGGACTGGAAAAGGAGTGTGGCTGGAACAAAGTGGGCAGTTGTCTGAGTATTAGGGGAAGGGGCTGGAAGCAGTTTTGGGCCAGATCATGTAGGGCATTGGGAACATAGTACTTCAGAGTTTAATCTGGGTAAGGTTTCTGAAGCATTTTGAGACAGAAGGGTATGATCTGACATACATTTCAAAGGCATCTTTGGCTACATTATGCAAATTAGCCTGCAATAGGGAAGGGATGTTTTATAGGGTGACTATTTAGGAAGATTTTGCAAAATCTGCTAGGGATATAATAGTGGCATAAAATAGCATGGGAGCAGTGAAAATAGTAAAAAAGGATTAGACTCAGAATATATATTTAAAAATAGAATTGAAAGGATTTACTGAAGGACTAGATATGGCATGTAAGAGAAGAGGAATCAAGGGTAACCCCAAGCTTTGAGAACTGAATAACTAAGGGAATGCTGTTGCCATTTACTCTAGTAGGCTACCTCTCAGGCATCCCAGTCGAGAAATGTGGAGTTACCTGAAGACAGTACATAGACCGTGTTGAGAAGTAAAATCTGTCAGTTGGAACAGGAGCTATAAATTTCAGATTCATCATAATATAGCTAATATTGAAAGCCATGCAATCTGATGAGGGTAATAAGAAAGACAAATATTAGAAGTCTGAGATTTGAGCCCTGGAGCATTCTAATGCTTGCAGGTTGGGAAGATGAGGATGATTTAGGAGATAACACTAAGAAGAATCAGGCAATGAGATAATGTCCCAGCAGCAAAGTAGAGAATGTGTTTCATGAAAGGTATCAATTATTCCAAAAGCTGATAAGAAAATTTGTCCAATGAGAACTGAGAAGTGGCCATCTGACTTAACAATGTGAAGGTCAGTGGTGACTTTGATGCTAGGCAAACGGTCAGGTAAAAATGTGATTTAAAGGGAGAATTTCAATAAAGATTGTAGGAGAGGAACTAAAGATAGTGAATAAAGATACTTGAAAGAAGATCACACTAAATGGAAATTAATAATTCCTACATGCTGATGGAAACATACAGGATAGAAAACCTTTGTAATAAAGTAGAAAGAGGAGAAAATTACAGAAGCAATGTCATTGAGTGAAAGAAAGGGGACAACATTTAGAGATGAGTGGAGTCTTTGACTTTGGGTAAGGTATATATAAGTCATCTACTTTATGAAAATAAAAGGCAAAATATATGGACATATGTTGACAGATCAGGGCTTGAAGAGGTGGAAGTATGTGGTAAATTCTCTTCTGTGGCTTCAATTTTGTCAGTAAAATATGAAGAAAGTCAACAGCTGAGAATAAATTTGGGGAAGAAGGTGTTGGTTTTTGGAAAATGAAGGAAGTGTGAAAGAGTCACTTGGAAAATTGGAGATGAAATTAAAGAAGAAAATTTAGGATAACTAAAAAGTACTAAGGACTCACGTTTTAAAAAATCAGTGAACAAGGTTTCCTGTAGCTGAGTAGAGCAGTTGAACAAGCACTGACTTGAATATAATCAGAAAAAAAATTAAATATGAATTTACAATATAGGTGAATGAATGACTATAATAATAGATCATGAAAAGCATACTATTCAGATTCAGCTAGATTATATTGTGGTAACAAATAATGCCCTAAGTCTAATTAACATAGCACAACAAAGATGTATTTCTTGATCAGATTTCAGTTTAGTGTGGATCAGGAAGCCCTTTTGATCTCTCTCTTCCCACAGAGACTCAGGGATCTAGGATGCCTCCATCTTGCAATTCTGCTGCCTCAGAGTTTAGGCTTCCAGTCATGTACACAGAAAAGAGACTAGAGAAGGCAGCATCTGCTTGTTAACTGCCTTGTGTCATAAGTCATACAGTTACTTCTCAAAACATTTCACTAGTCAGAAGTAGAATCATAACCATAAATCAACAGAAAGGGAATATAGCAAATTTAAGAGAGAAATGGATTGTTTTATGAGCTTCAACTACCTCTTCCACATAAACTAAACCAAACAATAAAGGAAATGACAATATTGTTCCTCTTCATCATCATTGTGAAAAACTGCTAAGGTCAAATATTAAAATTCTTTTTGAGATCAGAGAATTATTTTAGGCTAGATTCTGTTCTAATTATTTCTGGTGTATAACAAACATCACAAAAGTCAATAGTGCAAACAACCATTTTCTAATGCTGTGGAGTCTGTGTGACAGATTCCCAACTGGAAAAAGGCAAGGTAGTGTCAGTTCCTCTTGCCTCTACAGTGTCTGGAGCCTCCGCTGAGATAACTCTAATGATGGAGGGTGACTTGAATGTTCAAGCACTGGAATAGCTGCGGGTAGAGCCACTGCTTCTTTGCTCATGTGACTGGTACCAAGTCTGGGATCACTGAAGGAAAATCTCAGCTGGGATTGTGGAAGAGAGTATTTAATATGACCTCTCCAGCATGATGGTCTCAGAGAAGTAGAACTTCTTATATGGTGGCCTAGGACTCCAAGAATGGGTGTTGCAAAGGAACAAGGCAAAGGTGCAAGACTGACCTAGACACAGAAGATGCATAGCATCTAAACAGCCATATTCCACAGACTGCATACCAGTCATAAGGCCAGGGACATAGGGACAAAGCTTTATTTCATAAACACTTTTATTTCCCTAAGCATGAATCAACATAGTATTTAGTATATAGTGGGCCCTCTAAGTCTTGATGTTGGTTAGTGTTTTTTTAATGATTTTTACAATATGGTATTAGAAATGTTTCCCAGTATGTTGATGTTGCACAGGGCCTGTTTTACTTAGGCTCATTAAATGCATCAAAATCCTTCCCAAAATAACCCCACTGCTAGAAAGAGAAAGAAGACTTTATTATGACATCAAGAATGCTTAGTTGGAGCTATTTCTCAGCCATGTTAAATTGCAGTCATGCTAATCTGAGTGACAAACCATTATCTCTTTGGGGACATGCTTCCCGATGTTGTGAAAATATTCCTATTCTTTGAGGCTTGAACCCAGAATTCTTGGAGTCTAGTCCAGGTCCTACCTCTAACCTACTAGAGGTCATCTCTCTGGGCCTCCTTCATCTTATTCTTCCAAATGATGAAGAAATTGATGGGTTTTGCCTTCCTGTCTCTTCAGTCTTTTCTCTTTAATCATACTTATGCTACATGTCATTCCATCTAGATTTTTGACTCTCTGGAGGACAGAACTAGATCTACTTGGTATTTTTGCTATTGTCTAAAGTACTCATAGTAGGCACTTTTCAAATATTCACTTATTGATAGCTTTTGTAATTGTTAAGCATTTTTAGAGAAAGAACCCTCTAATTTTTGATTGTTTTTAGCTTGTATATCTTAATATCTCCTAAGCGCTATTGTTTAGTTTTAATTTCCTTATATATTAACCTATGTTATTTTGTAGCTCTGACATGGATCTTCTGGGTCAGAGCTTTTAATGAATTAAGACATTATTTCACTACTTATTTTCATAAACATTTTGAAAGAGGTGAGAAAGGAAGATATTTGGGCATGACAATTAAGAAGTTAAATTTTATGCCAAGCATGTGAGGTTGCATTGACTAGTATGTACTTTTTGTTGTATATCACTGCCCAATACTAGTAGAAATTATGCCCTGATTCCTTAAACTTCTGCATTATCTATGCAATTCAATTCTGTCTTTTGCATACTTTACTGCCAACGAGCTTCCTCAAGTGGTGAATGGAGTTTAGGAATGAGAAACAATACTGTTACATAACAAATTTTGCTTGGCGTGAGAAGCATGTAGACTCATTTTGATGATCTTGTTTTTCTCAACGAGATATGTAGTTTCGACTTGATATGTTAGTTTAGACTTTTTAGATGGGAAGATTTGCAAACTATATCTCATGCCATTCAATATGTGTTGTCCTTACTTTTTACTTCTTGAGTCAGATGGTAAATCAAGATTGAATATTAAGCAGATGGTAAAATGAATGTTACATCAATTTATCCAGCACTTGGTGGAATTATTAATATGCCAAGTAGCTCCTCTTCTCCAACTTGGACATCTAAGCTATCCTCAAATACATGTCTGTCAAAGCAACTTTAAGAGTCCTTATTAATTGACATTGACTTGGCTGTCAACTCAGTGTTTCTAAGAGAATTATTTCTGATGCAGGACAACTGCAACTGACAACCAGAATGGGATTTTCCGCAGTGCTGCATCAAGGTAAATACTGCCATTCAAACTTTGGAAACTAGAAGGGTGAAAAATGCATTAAAGTTTATTCTATTGCTTTTCTGAAGAAAAATGAACTCCCTTCCAGATAAAATTTAAAAACTAGAGACTTTATTTCCTAGATTCAATTGTTTATCAAGCCTGTAATTTCATTCCCTGTCACCTAACAAAAAAGAAAATTGGAAGAGAAAAATGAAACCTATCTTATTATTATTTGGTGGGGGTCCTAGAGGACAGCCTCCTAAGAATTGAGAAATCCTTATGCACTGATCCCAACCTGTCCTCCTGGAGCCTTGAGACTTATTTATGAATCAAATACCTGTGTGCCTTAGTGTTGGCTTCTCTTTTAGTGATTGAGCAATGCCTTCCTCCAGTCCAAAACAAATTCTAATATTCAAGACCTGGCTTATAGATATCATTATGCACCCTCAGAAATTCAATCTGAGTAGATCTGTGAGTTTGAATTTCATACAAAGAAGGTGTTGTTATTTTTTTTTTACTATTTGGCCACATTGACTGGGCCTAAATAAGAATATGATCAGGCCAGTAATATTTTCAGTCATTGTTTTTATTCATAAACTAAATGATATTTAATAATATAAATTAATACAGTATTAGAGGACTTATTAATAGTATTTAGGATGACACATTAAAAGAAGTAGAAGATAAATTTATTTAATGAGTGACAAATAATAAAGGAAAAGGAAATAATTTTACAAAAAGAACTAAGTATAATATTGACTAATGTTCAGAAAAAAAGGGATATGTGTTAGGTGGGGAACTATGTTATATTGCTCACTTCAGCAAGGAAACCTAAATGAGATCACACAGAGAGAGCCATGAAGGCACCTCACTTGTAAATTTTGAAGTGAGATTGCAGTGAACATAATGAGGACTCATTTTTCTTATCACTTAACAGTGAATTGATAAATTCACTGTCTACAATTTTGCAACACATCTCCTCCTTTCCTCTGCCATGGTCAAGAGTCAGGACAAGTTTACATACTTTACTGTGTGGTCACAATATTTGGCAAATAATAATTGATGTGCTTCATAATTTCTGAACAAATGCCTTATCATTTCACTGGTTCACAGCAAAGATTTTTTTAAGAAATGAATATAAATCTGAGTATAAAAGTAGACACCCTTTAAAAAAATAGAACAATAGCTTTTTATTGATTTTTAAAAAAATAAATGACAGTAGAATGCGTTAGAATTCTTATTACACAAAAAAGTCTTTGAAAGTGATTGGATGATGAGGGGATTTCCAAATATGAGAGTTGAATCTTTCCCTTGGTGCTTCTTTGTGCACTAAAAGCATTTCAGTGACCATTTATCATGAAAATATTATTTGTGAAGAATTTAAATAGGGCAGCTTTTTCTATTCAATAAGGAAAGTACAGTAACCAGAACCATCCTCAAGTTTCATTCAGAGCCAGAATCAGAATCCATATTTCTTGACTTTTCCTCCCAGCTGTTTTGACTCTGCTAGCTGTTCTCCAGCAGGGGAGCATCTTGGACCTGCTTTGGTTTTTGAAGCCTGAAAACAGTTGAGAGAATAGGACTGCTAACAATTTTCTCCTGCTTCTAACCATGTACTTCACCTCGATTTTTTTTTAAATGACAAGTTTCCATAAAGCTTAATTTAAAGAAAAAAGTGATATGAATTATTTTTTCAGTTTTGAAAACTCTAGCTTCTCTACCATTTCATATTGCCTTCTTCCTGATATAACAGAAAGTAGAAACTAAACCTGGGGTGAACTAAATGGGTTTCACAGCCTGGGTGGCTGTGCTTTAATCAACTATTATATCCAAATTCTTCTTGTAGCCGTTTTTTGAAGTATTTCTGAAAGTGTTATTTTTTTACTTAACACCTTAACTTTCTCTCCTGGAGTCAAGTTAACCTAATTTAAAGGGTTGGAGGCAATGAGGGCTATGGTTGCCAGGGAAAACTGAGGGAGAACGCCAAGAGATTCAATTACAGAATTGTCTGTTATTTCACTGTATTCCAGAATTAGAATGTCTGTCTTACAGGTCAGGAAATTGTATTATAAAGGCACAGTGGCAAAACCAATTCTCAGTGCAAGAATCCCATTAACTAAATTGACAAGAGATAATTATGTTAGCCAGAATCTCTATTCTGGTAACTTCTCCATAAGGCGGTTTACATATGCCCATTAATAAGGCTTCACTTCCTCAAGATGTGTAAAAATACCAATAAAATACCAATTATTACCCAGAAGGCTATGTGATAAGCAAATTTTAAAGCAGTGTGATATCTGATGAATTTCCTTGTTCTGCTCAAAGAATGGTGACGGTGTCCTCCCACCTCCACCCAACCTCCAAGATTCTCTGTCATTTGTCCCTGGAGTGTTCTGTGTACATGACATTGCCTCTGACTTCACTGGGCCCTACCTTTTGATGCTATCCTTCTCCTTTTGTGGATAACTATCCTCTAAGATGAATCAGTTTCACTGACTATGTATGATCTAAGCAAATAATGTTTCTGCTGGGACTAGGATGCATTCTCTCTCCTTTGGTTAGATATTGGTCAAATGAGTCTAAATCTCAGAGAGTGTCCATTTGCTCATGACTTCAAAGTGTTTGAGGTTTTCCCAACAGTTTCTCCCTATGAGATTTCTATATGCTTCTTTTTGGTTGTGTTATTTGTTACAAGCCGTATATCTCTTTGACTGTTCTAATTCTTTTTAATCTTATCCTAAAATATGAAAACCCCAACATAGCAACACATTGTATGAGAGTTCCTGTATTCCTCTCACCCTAGGCAAATGCCATTACAACATGAAAAATGACCCAGTCAGCTCTGCTGTGGTCGAAAGATAGGTTCACCCAAGGAGGTCTTGAGTTTAGGATTTCTAGCTTCCAAGTCCAGTCTCCTTTACATTCTTTGCTCCAACCAACATAAAACTGAATTATGTTCATGTACACAAGGTTGTTTTATGTCTCATGATATCCCTTTATCCAGAAATCCCTGTTCATCTCATGTGTTCTAGTTTTCAAGGCTCAAATGCCCTTCATTTTATGGTTCTTTTATTTATTTATTTTTTGTACTGACCTCCAAACTCATGAATGACTGATTGATTTCCTTTTTTTTTTTTTAACTCTCTCTGTAGCCTTGTTTAAATGCCTACTATTTCTGCTCATGCTAGTTTGCAAAGCCTTCATTAAAGGATCAAGACTTACTATTTTGGTAGAGGACCCAGCACCATGTAGGAAGTATTTTAAAATTACTTTAGGACTGACTGAATGGAGAACTGCTCTGCACTTTGGCCCACTATGCATAATTGCCTTTGACCTTGTGTTCCTCACATGGGATTTGTGCTGGATACTCTCTGTTTGTACTCTCTGCCACTGGTGTGTTTTCTTTCCCACCATTCTTTTTCCTGATCATTGCTCTGGTTTTTTTCTTGGGTTTGACCAATCAGACTCACTGCCAGAAGATAATAAGAAGAAGGGGAAAAGAGGTACAGGTTTTTCTTTCTTAACTCCTTTTTCCCCTGCTTTGGCACTATTGTTTGTTTGACAACAACTCTATTATGCTGAGTAACCCCTCTTCTATAGCTACAGGTCTCATTGAACACTGATAAGATTATTTTGTTTATCTCTTTAGGCTTAAATTGGTAACAACTTTCTGCTATGAGAGTATCTAGTTACTTCTTGATCCCTTCTTTCATTTTGTTTTTCCATTGGCTCTTTCTATATCTATATAAATAGTTCCTTAATAAAGAAACTTTCTTTATCCCATCTGAGGGATGTCTATGTCCTGTCAAGCCTCTCAATATCTTTCAAGATATGATACAGTACCCCAATATGCTGCTGGATTTGAAGTCTTGTCCTGGAATCCATTTACTTTATGTAACTCTTGCCAGCTAACCTTTTTTAAGGACAATGGATCCTACACTCTACCAAACAAGTCTCTAGCCATCAACAGACATAGGAGCAGTCTGCATTGCCTACTGACTTTGAATATCAGTGAACACCTGAACATCTGCTGCCCTATTCTACATGCCATTTTGGACATCTCAAGTTCACATTATCCTTAGTACCTTGTGCATCGTATTTTCTTTCCGAGTTCAGTCTAGAGATTCATCTCACCTACTTTTATAATTCCTAGAATTTATTTTCTCTAATAAGTTGAAGTAGTGAAGGCAAATTCTCCTGTGCAGACTTATTTTTGCATCTGTATTGGCTTTTGTGATCAATGTCTGCTTTGAGAAAGAGTCTGAAGAAAATTTCTCAACTATATGTTTTTACCATCACCTTTGACAAAAGTTGGGTTAGGTATTTAAAAAGACTGTCCTCTCCATGATGCAAGAATAGGAAAATTATCTAATTGGAGAATTCCATATCCCCAGACTCATTTTCAGGTCATGCTGGCTATTTTCTTCCTCATACCAAATTTAAGCTACAAGTAGTTTGATATAAAATTGTTGCCTTACAGTCAGACTTTCCACTTATACATAAAAAGAAGCTGCCTATCTTTGTTTTGTGCCATGATGCCTGTGCTTTTGCAGCTAAAAATAGCACTGGCACTCATTCCTGGCACATTGCATTCCAAGCGTCTATCTAATTTGCTGTCCACACTCACCCTGAAGCCTTTTCAGCATTGCTGCTTTCCAAGTATTTCCTTCTCATTGAGTATCTGTCTCACTCTCCACAGACCTGTTCATTTTCCATTTTCAAGGTTGACACATATTCCTCCATCAACCTCTCTTTTTCTAGAAATTCTATTTTCTGTTCCTGGAGAGTAGTTCGTTCGTTGGCTTGTTTGTTCACGTATAATATGTTGCAAGCTGCTTTTCCATTAAAGATAAATCAAGAAGGTCCATACATGCAGAAAATGTATAAAACCTTTGTACATGTGGCTTACGCATAGTTCCATTTTAACACATGTAAATACTATTCAGATGAATATATACAATATTACTAACATTCCAGAAGCTTCCTGAGCGTCTCTTTCCAATCACAATCATCCCTCATGTGATCACAGGTGCCCTGGCTTTTAGAGTGATCAGCTGTTACATTTTCTAGAGTTTCACTATGTTGTTGTATGTGTACTAAACATTCCTGATGAATTTAATATTTTATTTGTATAAGTCACTGTCTATCTTTAGAAATGGTTTTGCTTTTAATGTCAACTTTTAACATTAATATACCTTCATCAGAATTTTTCTTCATGTATGTTAAGAAAATTTTCCATTTTTAAAGGTTAACTTGTTGTCTTAGATTTTCCACATCTATTTTGTAAATTGTGTATAGTTGAATGTGGAAACTTTTCTAGGCTAATGATTTTTGCCTCTTAGCTAAGGAATTTAGTCTCTTTAGTGACTTCAGCATAATTTGGGTACCATGGATTTAAATCTATCATCTTATTTTAATTATTTATCTACTTATTTATTTAATTATTTGTTTTCAATTTATTTCACATATCTATATATTGGTGTTGTTTTTCAATTTTTTTGGTCCACCTTTTGGATTGAATTAATATATTTTGTAATTTCATTTTCAATTTTAAAAGTTTTGCTTTTGACTTTTCTTTTGACTTTGCTTTTGAGATTTCTTTACACAGTGTGCATACTTAGCAAAATTTAAATTTAATCAACCTTTATTTTCTTCCACATATAATAAATAATTTGATCGTTTGAATTCAATTTAGACTCCCCCCCTGACTTACATGCTGGTTATGCCTAGCAGTTTAATTCTAATCTTATTTTTTAACTTCATTAGATCTTCTTTTCACTTTTGATATAGTTCACGATCTATTAGTCACTTTTTAATTATCATTTCCTCGTATGTCTCAGACCTTCCATCTGGGATTCCCTTCTTCTTCCTTGCTCCTTTAGAAATGTTCTGTTGGTGGAAAACTCTCAGTAGTTGTTTGTTTGTTTCACTAAAAATGTCTTGGCCTTCCTACCTGAAAGTTATTTTTTCTGGGTATAGAAGTCTTTCACCACATTGAAAATGATTCTCTGTCATCTTTATTTTACTGCTTTCTTCCTGTGACTGACTACTTTCATGATTTTTCTTCTCTCTGGTTCTCTGTAGCTTCAGGATGTCTAGATGAGGCTTCCTCTGTATCATGTCTTTGAGGATTCACTGGGTCTCTTGATTACTGTTGCCTTTCACGAATTCTAAAACTTATCTGCTCTATCTACGCAAATAGAATTTATTTCTTATTTTCTCCTCTCTCATGGACTCCAGTCGGATACATATTAAAGCTTTTTATGTTTCTTACATTTCTTTTATATGTTCTCTTTGTCTCTGTGCCGCTCTCTTGAGTAATTCTTTCTGTTTCATGGAACAATTTACAATTTCATGGAACAATTTTAAACTTTTACTAATGGAATTTCAAAATTCCTATTAGTTTGATTTGGTTTTGTTTTGAGTCTCCTATGTCTGTATCTTTTCCTGTTATCTAAAGATACTTTAAAGGCTAGCTGTATTTCTTAACAAAGTAAGCACAGTTTTAGAGCTTTGTTTAATTATTCCACTACCAGAGGTCCCTCTGGCTCTGCTGCAATTTTGACTGCAGGTCTCAAGCAGATCACCTGGTTTCCTTGTGAACCCAGTTATCTATCAGTGTGTGGGTATTTTCAGATTCCTAGGGTGGTGCTCTCTCTTCCACTGGGTCTCTGTATTTGTATCTATATGGAATGTGGAGTCACTACTAAATATGGGAAATATCTCAAATCTAGTTCAGGATTTGAAATTCCCCATCTAGTGAGTCAGTGTACACAAATACCCATCTGTAAACATGCTCTTAAATATTTTGTTCCTTCTGGCCTTTCTCCTGCTCTGCTCACCATGGAGACAAGTCTCTCTGCCATGCTCTGGGATTTGGGATTGAGGTGGGGATTAGTCCTAGTGCTCTTAACTTCCCTAATGTCGAGGCCTCCGAAATCCCTAGCTTGATGTGGAGAAAATGTCACAAGAAGACTTCTCATCTTGGACAGTCCCTGGAACTAAATTTCACAATCCCTTCACCCCTTGGGTTAACTAGCTTGAAGCCCAAGTGTGCAGTGCTATAAAAACCACTCACAAAAAAAAAAATATGGTTGCCATAAAGTTCCAATTAATCCTCTCGATTCAGTTTTTCCTCAAGAATTTACCCTTAAATTTGTCTATTATATTTGTAGCTCTTTAGTTATTTTCAGTTAATGAAATTTGTTAACATATTTGTATTTTTATTTCATCCAGCATGTTTTTGGTTTCCAGCTAACAGGCTGATCCAAATAACACAATCTTGCCATAGCAAGAAGCAGAAGTAGCTACAATGTCACTTTTAATGGCTGGATATTATTATAGGCCTTGTTTTCAAACCATCTCTATTTTAGTACTTTTCAGATCTATATGTATTGTATGCTTAATATAATAGTAACTGCCTTTAAACCCAATTTTGTCACATAATTTCATGACAATTTGCTCATTATCTTCAGTTCTGACCAGTAGATAATATTCAAATATGAAGTTTTCAAGATTGTTTTTACTTTTTTTTTTTTTGTTAGAGCATTATAGTTATACGTAATAGTTGAGTTCGTCCCTACAGAATCATACATGCATGGAATTCAATTTCAGTTTATGATATTCCCTTTTTTCCTCCTGTCCTCTCTCTCCCTCCCTGTTCTTCTTCCTTTACTCTACTAGACTTCCTTTTGCTCATCCATTTATATTTGATTGTTGTTGTTTTTTTGACTTATACATAAAGGTGAAATTCCCTGTGGTATATTTATATGTGCACGTAACATGATATTTTAGGAATTCATTCCTCATTGCCTCCCTTTCCTATCCCTCCACTCTGCCTCTCAGTCTCCTTCTATGACATTACTGATCTTCCCTGGATTTTTATGATATTTTAACTTTCCTTCCCCCTTTATTCTACTCTAGCTTCCATATACAAGAGAAAACATTCGACCTTTGAGTTTCTGAGTTTGGCTTATTTCACTTAGCATGATATTCTCAATTTCAATCCTTTTACCAGAAAATGCCATAATTTCACTCTTCTTTATGTCTGAGTAGAACTCCTTTGTGTATATATACCACAAGTTTTTAATCTCTTCATCTCTTGATGGGCACCTGGGTTGATTCCATAGTTTGGCTATTGTGACTTGTTCTTCTACAAACACAGAGGTGGCTGTATAGCTATATATGCTGATTTTAGTTCTTTGGGAAAATATCAAGGAGTGAGATAGTTGGGTCATATGGTGAATCCATTTCCAGTTGTTTGAGGAATTTTCATACTGCTTTCCAGAGTGGTTGTACTAGTGAGCAGTGCCACCAACAATGTAAGTTTACCTTTTCCCCTACATGTTTGCCAGCATTTATTATTTTTTATATTATTAGTCATTGTCACTATGACTGGAGTGAGATGAAATCTTAGTTTATGTTTAATTTTCATTTCCCTGATTACTAGACTTTGAACATTCATTCCTGTATTTGTTGGCCATCTGTGTTTCTTCTTTAGAGAAGTTTCTGTATGGTTCTTTTGCCCATTTAATGATTGAGTTATTGGGTTTTTTTATGGTGTTAGGTTTTTTGAGTTTTTTATATATTCTGGATATTAGTCCCCTACCAGAGAAATAGCTGGCAAAGATTTTCTCGCACACTGTAGGCTCTCTCTTCATGTTCTTAATCTTTTTTTTTTTTTTTTTTGCTGTGCATATCGTGTTCAAATACAAAATTTTCAAGCTTGCTTTTCCTTTAGACCAATTATTTCTTTCCTCTTGGTACTCTGACTTCTTCTTCTCAGAAGAAATGGTTTTCCAACCTTAAAAAAGTTTAATCTGAATGTAGAAACAAAGGATTTGAGATACAAGGTGAAGTGGAATGACTGACTTTATCCAGAGTATGGTGCTGCAACACCTTCAAGGTGGAGTGATACTGTACAGGTGCTGTCAACTTGCATTGACTTGCTATCCATGATCAAAGGTTGAGGAATGTTAATCACTATATTACTGGTCTGTATTGTTGATAATCCTCTCGTACAACTAAAATATATTATGGGAGAAAATAGAAATAATGTTCATGATGGCTCTTACAGCTTCTGGTTCAAAAATGTGATCATTTAAAGTACTATGGGTTGGAGTTTTACTAAATTGATAGAAAATATAATCTAGCTCCATTAGGTAGAACAAATACATGATTGGATGACAGGAAGTTATAAAGAATCTTGTAAAACATGAAGACAGATAAGAACAGTCACATGCACTTTCTATCAAAAGGTTCTAATTCAAATGTCTCGAGAGGTAGGCTGCTAACATTTGTAAAGTGCAGTAGACTCTTATAGTCTAATGGGAACAGTGGTAAGGATTTGTACACAGGAGAATATATACACTGGCTAAAAGCATTCAAATTCAATTTTTACAAATGCCTCACCTATGTTAGACACTTCTGCAAATGAGATTTTGTAGTCAGAGAACCAGTGTGATTAACTGACAAAGTATATTTAATAATAACTAAAATGTACTGAGCACTTATAAAGGTCTCAAAGATGAACACATTATAAGTATTAATTGACTTAATCTTCACAATAATATAATATACAGAAATATTGCTATAAATCAGGACAATGGCATAGAAGGAATTTTTATAATTGGCTAAAGGATATATCACATAATATGTAACAGTTAGTATACAAACCCCAGAGTTCTGCCTCCATCTGAGCTCTCTATTCTGAGCATATTATATTTTCATGTCTTTATAAGTAGCTAATTATTTCAACTTTTATAAATAAAATTTATGCCATCTAACAAGTGCTCTCAGATCTCAGACATTTCTCATCAAAAAAAGAGAAAAATTAGATATATAAATTCTATATATTAATATTATAATACAGTTTGTTAAAAATTAAATATGTATATATTCTTATGATATAATTACTTGATTCAGTATAAATCAAAACTTAGCATGATAAGGATGGCTTTGTCCTCTATTAAAAAATAATTTAAATATTGAAAAAAATTGAGCCAAAAAAGCAGATTTGAAAAAAATACCTCCCACATAGGTAATATCACCACAACTTTTTCTCACAGTGTATAAGGTATTGCTTAAAAAAACAAAAAAACAACTAAAAAAGCAACATTTTTAAAGAATACCTTTATGCTAAAATTATAGCCTTTCTTTTCTGTAAATAAACAATGAAAAATAGGGCACAGAGATAAAGTATTATTAAATATGAATACATAACATAAATAGCAATTGAATCAGCATGAATTTTATTTAATTAAAACTCCATTCACCTTCCACAAAATGAAGGATTTCTTCTAAGACGAGAAAATTAACTAGGGATATTTATATCATAAATTGTTCTTCCCCTATTTTTTATTATTACCAACTAATAATGTTAAAATATTTTAAGACTAAATAAGTGGCTTTCTTAGCGTCTTGCTATCTATGCAGATTCTTTGCTGCTGCAAATAATTTTATTACCACCTAAAAACATTAGACTATTCTAGCTAGTTACTTCATAAAATTCCATCTGTGTCTTAACATCTGTCCTGTACCATTTATAGGTTTTAGCATGTTCTTTATTTTCTGCTGTGTTGCCTCTTTTTTTTTTTTCAATATTTATTTATGGCGTAGAAAACCAGTCCTCTCAGCATGATAATTTTTACTCAACTATGTCAGCTTAAAGGAGCATTAAAAAAGGGAATGATGCATAAGGAAGTTAGGAGTCAGTAAAAAGTTAGCATCTCCAAATAATTCCAAGAATGTCATGAAGAGATACATTATATTTGATGAATAAAAATCACTTCCCCCAACTAAATGAAATTGTATTTGAATGGTTAATTACATTTGAATTTCCCACATTATGTATTCATTGCAGAGCACTGAGTTAAACTTATATTAAATCTATGCAGAAAATTCTAATAAAATAGAAGATATGAAAGTTTTTCTTCAGAATTTAAATGAAATTTTGACCTAATTATATAATTATTTTCCCTATCTTTGAAATTTCTCCTAGCCAAGTTATATTCCATGTCTGTTTTATTTTAGATCACAAGGTGCAATTATGAAAGATTACCAGCATGTTAAAAATTAAGTCATAAAGTAATTTATTAACACTTATTTTCCCTTTTGAAGCCTAATCATTGGTAAATACTTTCCCAAAGTATGTTTATATATTTTTCTTAGATGTTCTTCAAGCATTGATTGATCGGCACTGAAACTTTATATGAAATAGAGGTTTTCTCATTTAAAGGGATCATTTTTAGTGCAATTGCCCTTAATCCATTATTTTAAGACTCAATTTAATGTATGACAAAGTAGTGAATTTTTGAATGTTTTGTAGTTTAACTATGAAATCAATGATAGTTGTCTATTTGTAAATACATTTATATGGACACACTGCTAATGCAAATATCTGAAACATTTATTGACACTTGTGACTATTTTAAGCCTATTATTTATATTTAGATACACTATATGACAAGGGGAAGGAAATAGGTCCTTTTGTTTAAACATTATATGCATGGTATTACATGAATTTACATAGGAATTGGCTCATGACATTCTGTTTACTGCTTAATGTTTGATATCTATGATTCAGATTTTACAAGTTGTAAATGTAAAACCAGAATTACATTAGTTTACCAGGTTTTACCATTAGAATTTCAGCCCTATTAACATAATATCTAGATATTTTCAATTTGGACTTCATAAGAGTTTAAGCTATTAGTATATTTTGCTGAGTTTACTGGTAATTTATTATCTTCTTTATTCTTCCTAAGTACGTTAGAATACCTTTAGGCATTTATCAGCCTGGTATCCTATGACACGTAAAGACTGAGATTTGTCATATGACTCCAGGATAAGAAAATAAATTTGGAAATCTTAGTTATATGCCCTTTACGTTGAAATACCAACTGTACCTTCCTGAATAAGAAAGAAAAAATTTTTTTTCAAAACCGTTTTAATGTCAGGCTTTTGAACTGCTCTCCAAATGTTTGTCTGAATAATAAGAAAACTAAATATTTAAATCACCAGAAACTAAACTCTTCTCTTCTGAAATTTAAAAACAGCTTCAATCATGCATAAGTCTAACAAAGGCATCATTAAAGCTTCCTTCAGTCATATTCTTTTAAAATAACAAAAAAAAAAATCATTTTTTCTGCTGGAAAAAACAAAAAAGCAAACAAAACAACCTCATATGTTTTAGTGAGAGCTTTCTTTCCTTCCTCCATTCTATCTCTAACGTAGTTTCCTTGCCTCTATCTTATGATATATTTGAATTTTAAATTTTACATATTTATTATTTATTTATTACTCCAACTTTCAAAAATATATAATTTAGGTAATCTTTCAAAGGTATTTCTGTAATTCAGTTATCAAGATATTTAGGGCTTATTTACTTTTGGTTTGCCATGTGCATAACATATATTATTTTAAACCTTATTTTAAAATTTTAAAGTAATTAATCTTGATATTCTTGAATGCCCTCCAAGAGATTATAATCTTGTTTGAAACTCATTGTATACTATATTCATGAGTCAATTCATCCTTTCATTCATAATTAATATTAAACACCTATCATCTTCTAGGCACTGTATTAGGTAGTGGAGATAAGAGATAAACCTTTTGCTCATGGAAAGTATTCCTGATGTTTGTAAGTATGAAAAAAATTTTAGAACATAATCTGATAAAGTGATAAGATATCCAGCAGTGTGAAGAGGCTTAGATCATGAAAGAGGATCAACCATGTTATGGGTGATTTGCTGTAGAACAGTCAAAGAAAGATGGACTTGATGTCAGCCTGACCCATAGGCAATGTTTCCAATTAGAGATGCTACTACAGACATTTTAACAGCTCTCTCCTTTACACCAAATAGTCATCCTCTCAAATTATTAACTGTGAGGAATATCTGCTCTGTTGGGTTAAGATGGAAAAGAATAAAAGAACTCAACGTATATTCATCTCCTCGGATGTGTGTCAAGCTGGAGAGTGTGCATTAAATGTCACAGATAAGAGAAGTGCACCAATCATCTTTTTAATAGAGGGATGAGATATAGAAACTGAGACGAACCTTGGGAGAGACAGCAGAATGTCCCCTGAGAACCTGTTCTAGTGTTGTAAAAATGTTAGGAAATGTGGAGCAAAGCAGAGATAATTCTCCCTAACAAAGGAAGTCCTGGTGAAATCTGGAAGGGGAGCAGTCTGCACTGTCTCCTGAGCCAGGAGATCCCTCTTTTAAAGAGGGTCTTTCTAAGTGGCTGTAACTTCCTGTATGCCAAAAGCTCAGTGGAGATGCACCACCATAACAGAACACAGCAGATGCAGTGAGAAAGGCTGTAAGTAAGTAAGTAAGCCAGGCCTCATTTACCTGAGGGCAAGCCCACCTCCCTTCTGCTACCATCCTCTCAGGATTTAGCAAATAGCTGCTCCAGAGAGTGTTGCATCCATGCAGTAACTGGAGAGATGCTAGCACACAAAAATGAGAAAAGAACACAAGCAAAATGCAGATGGTGAAATTCTACTAAAAGAGTCCGTTTGTCCCAGAAAATAGAAAAACCTCAAAGCATGTCTCATAGAAGATACAAACACCATGACCCCTCTAGAGAGTACAAAAATGTGAAAAATAGACACAAAAGAAAACAAAAACTGAAGAGACAGCAAAAAGAGAAGAACAAGCTGACAACACAGGAGAAAAAAGGGAAGGAAAAAAAAATAAGACCATTATTAGAAATGAGCTATTCTAAAACCAATGAAATAGAAAATAGACAAGAGTGAAAATATATTTAGAAACATGGAAAATAGACTTGAGGGAATCACATGAAATGAAGGGAAAGGAACAAAAATAGGAAAGTAACTAGAGATTACTGACATAGACAGAAATATCAACACAATGATAAACTGATTCTGGAGGAAAAAAAAATAGAAGTATAGAATGGAAATAAAAGGCTCATCTCTACCCAAGTTGTCCTTCAAGCCTTATGATTAAAGGTATGTGATTTTCTGTAATGACCCAAGCAATACAGAATAGGACTCTCTCCTAAATAAGAAACTCCTTTTTCAAATGTAGTCATGAAAAGAGGATCAAAATGGAACTCAATGGAAAAGCTATGATAAACATACATATATGTACAAAATCAAAGAACCAAAGTCCACCAACTCTGAGAATTACAAAGGCAAAACAGAATACAGAATGCAAATATTGCAAATTGTAGAAATGTGTATGTGTATTATGTGTGTATATCTATATCTATATATATGCACACACACACACACACATATATATATATATATACATTTAATAAAATTGAAGAGGAAAAAACAATGTATTTCTCATTTATTTTTATAATAAGTAATATGATGATTGTCATTGAAATGTTAAGTTAAAATAATAATATCCTATTAATTTTAATATATTTTATTATTTTTACTTTGAAGAATCATGTAAAAACCTTATAGTTGTAAAAAGAATTCTATGTGAAGATTTTAAATTTATTCTGAGGAACTTTTTTAAAGAAAAAAAAGTGGTGTTCCACTATTTTCAGGTGGATTCAGTAATCATCTCTGATATTAGACAAATGGATTTAAAACATGGTTTGAAAAGTCATTTATATGATTAAATTGTGTTTCTTTGGAAGTCCACTAGGGATAAAGGGAAATATAAAATTTTTAAATAAAATAAACAGTTATGGAGAAAAGTATGTTAAGAATGTTGAAAAAACAGAACTAAGAACACAAAGAAGAAAGGAATATGAAGAAGTGAAAATATGATGATCAACCAGAGGTAGATTTTTTCATGAATAAATGAAAATTGTAGCCTACTCATATGTGAATATGAAAACGTGGGGTGTTTTTGTGGTCTAAAGGCCATGAGTTTAACCTTATTATACTTAAGGGAGATCATCTTTCTTTGTGTTTTAATATATCTACATATAAAAATTGAATCATTCCCTTCCAGCTCATGTGTTTGTAACATTATTGTGAAGAAACATTTTGGAATCTGCATGTGGTATAAAGTGACTATAAACAAATATTCTTATTACTCAAGTCCACATATGTCAGTCACATCAGTGTGTCCATGTTGAAGAATGAAAAGATGTAGTTTATTTGAAAGATTGGTAGAAATAAAATCATTACCTTGAAAAACAATATTATTATCCAGGAAAAAAAAATCAGGTTTAATAAGTAAAAATGCATGTTTAGGCATGTCAGCAATAATGCCAAGAGAATCAATTATATGAGACGTTGATTGATGTCAGAATTTAGATTTCTATAATGCTTTACCTGAGGACAGTTCTCTCCTTTTCAAATTTTTAATATAATTTTCTCTTGCTATATGTATATCTGAGAAATTAAACACAGACTGATAAGTATATAGAGTAATGTTCTTAAATGTCTAATTAACACAACCCATTTGCCAGGTAATAAAAAACAAACAAATTTCACTTATTTAATAGCTTAACTTTTCCCATATTTTTATTATAAACAATTTAAAACATACCAAAAAAACTGAAAAAATTATATCTATCACCTAGATTTTAAAATCTAATAAGTACTATGCTTCTTTTTCACATAGCTGATCATCTGTACACTCTCTGTTGATCAACCATTTTATGTTTTTGCTACATTTTACTTTTTACCCCTAAAAAGTTGATGTGCATGCCATTTACTAGAGTTCAATTTTTGTTTATGTTTTTTCTTTTAATGTAAAATAAACAAACAATAAATACATATTTTCATTGTACAATTCATTTACTCTGGGAAGGAAATGCACCTATATGACCCAAGCCTCATCAAGATATAGAACATTCCATTACCCAGAAAATTACACCCCTTCTCAGTAAATCCCTCCACCACACCACCACTCAGATTTAACCACTGTTCAGATTACATCTCACCATTGATTAATATTGCTCTTTTTAGACCTTTAGAGAAATAGTTATGGGGTAGGTAGCTTTGGGTGATAATTTTTTACTATTATCCATATTCCTTAATTTTTTAATATTAGTAAACTGAATGTTAACATTTTTAATGAAAACATTAAAATGAAATAGAGTATTCTAATTATTCCTAAGTTTGTGTGATTCTTGATATAACACAAGAAATTAGAAAATGAATTCAAGCACCAGTGGTATATATCCCAAAATTGAAACCCCCCAAAAATCCATGACTACATCCAGATTTTATTTTTTCTATCATTTTATTGCTAGATGAGTTACTCAACTTTAATTGGATTCTGTTTGCTTAGACATCATTGGGATATATTTGTCTTACAGGATTATAGTTCACAACAAATGATAAAACATACATGAAGTGCTTAGGCACAATACCTGTAACACCGGAGGGATGAAATAATGGGTAGCCATTATCATGATTAGAAACTGGTGAATCATTAACATGCAAAATATCATAATAAATGTTAACAATTATTGGATCCTTACATTGCACTGTCCTAAGTGAATTAATCATTTAATTTTCACAAAAAAACTGTAAAGAAGACATTGGTATTGTCTCCATTTTTATAGGATGGAACTCAAGTACAAAGAGCTTAAGTTACTTTCCCAGAATACATACAAAGTGATGGAACAAAGTTTCATGCTCATGCAGAATGTTTCTGACCACAAAGTCACACTTCCTCTTCATAGTATAGCAGGGCTCTATAGTAAACATGTATGGAAAGTGGTCATAGAGCAATGACTGTGAGCACCAGTAAGACTGGTAGACTAGTATTATGAGAAATGGAAAGAATCATGAGGACACCAAATCTCACAGCGAAGTAAGGAGACTCTGGAAAACACAAGGAGAACACAAAAGAACAATAAGGAAGAGGAGGCATAGGAGGAGATGGAGAAAGAAGAGTGAAGCAATAAGGCCAACTGTAGTCATTTCAGATTTCCTTATTTGTAGTTCTAACCATAAGAAAAAAAAAATATTAAGCTTTTTTAATTAAAGCTTTGTAGTTGGGTACATTATGACAGACTCATACATGCACTGAGTTCAATTTCAGTTCATGACACCATCCCTCTTTATTATTTAGGGAAAGTGTAGTCAGAATTTTCCTGGTCACATGGTAGACTGTCCCTGAAGCCGTAAGCACAGCCAAGTTTACTCTTATAGACTCCGTAGTGTTAATTGATGAAAGTTCAAAAGTTATTGAGTAAAAATTATTTGTTGACTTATCTATATCTTTTTCTTATTTTTAAATGTAGCCTTTTCTGATTATGTAAATAAAACCTGCTATTTATTTTTTTAAAAAACCTTCAAGTATGAAACGAAGCAAAGTTGCAAAGATGGCATTCTTATAACCATATTGTTTGAGGATGATATTATAAATATATAATTCTAAAGTTACTCCAAGACTTACTGTCTCTAAACAATGATTATTATCTACAGTTTCTAGAGGTAAGAAACCTGGGCATGGCTTAATCTGGTCCTCTGTTTCGGACCAAACAAGGCTCAATCAGGATCCACCTGGGGCAGGATCCCTTCCAAGCTTACTTAGTGGTGGTCTACAGGGTTCAGTTCCTCACAGTCTGTTGGGTTGAGGGTCTCAGCTCCTCCCTAGGTGTTGGCCAAAGCTTTTCCTCAATTCCTTACCACAGGGAAGGAATTTGCTTTATCAAAGTCCACAAGAGAATCTGCAAGTAAGCAAAGTCATATCCATAAGTATTCTATTTGCTGAAAGCAAGTCATTTAGTCGTACACAAGTGCAGTGGATTACAAATGTACGTAAATACTAGGAGGTGCAGTTCAAGGGAGATTGCTTAAATGTCTGCCTACACTGTATATGTAACTTAATTTTTATAAAACTGATATTAGATGAAAAAAGGATTTCAATTGTTTTATTTATTCATCAATATATTGTGAACATTGTCCAATGCAGCTGAAGATTTAAAATTATTAAAAAGTCTATATAACATTTAATTCTATGGAAAAGTGATATATTATCAGCCTTCTATACACTTAGTGATTACAAACATACAGTAGAGGTAGGTTGCCTGAGTTAGAATCTTGTTTCCATTGTTTAGTATCTTTGAGATCTTGGACAGCTACTTAACTTATTTATAACTCAGGGTTTTTTTATTATTATTATTAGTGAAATGGAGCTAATAATGATAAAGACCTTGAAAAGTTGAGATCAGTTCCTGACACATGGTGAACATTCAATTAATGCTATTAATATTATTTTCATCATCTTTATTACTGTTACTTCAATTATTAAAACACTGCTCTGATCATCAGTGAACATATGATTAATTTTACTCACCTCTTTAATTATTTCCTTATGATAAATCCTAAAATTGAAATTGCTAGGTCAAAGAATATATTCACTTTTAATACTGCCAAATTAGTTTTTGACAGGGTTGTGCTACTTTATCTTCACAGCAGGACTTGATGGTGTCTATTTCCTCAATCTCTCAGCAATTCTTGATAATTTCCTCTTAATAACTGATGATAACTTGAAATCAAGAAATGATCTTGCTTCTTTCATTTTGATTTGTATGTCCTTATTATTAAGGTTGAATTTTAAACTCTTATTGGCAGTATGCATTTTTTTCTTTTGTAAATTATCTCCTATTTTTTCCTATTTTTAAGAGGATATATTATTTGAATTATTTCTGTAATTTTATCTAGTTCTATAATGTAAATGCCTCTGTCACATTGGTATTTTAGTAGACTTTTGGCCAGATAGGAGAACTTTTTTTCCCCTATGGGAGCAGAGAGATGAGCTGGCTCTGAGAAATTCATCCTTTTTCTCTGGGAAGGTAGAATTGGGCCTTTAACCCTGCTCTCAAAAGACAGGTGAGAAAATGTTTGTTTCCTAAGTGCTGACCCATACCCAGCGAGGGCTTCCCAGGGGGTTAGGCATCTAGCAACAAGCTGTGTAAAGGGTATCAACAGGATAGCAGTCTCAAGAAGTCTTTATAAAAGTAATTTACCTAAGAAATTGGAGGGTGACATGATCTATAAGAGCCTTCAAATGGTATTATCAACCCAAAGGTCAGGACAGACGAGGAGTCTGAGTCTCATAATGATTGAAAAGGAACAGACACACAATCAAAAAATAGAGGAGGGGAGACTTGCTGGAAGACCAATCTCAAAACATGACCCACCCTCCTAACATTTATTTTGTGTGCAGATGACCTGAGATGTGTATGAAAAGTTGATGACGCTTTTGGCGCTTGAACTTTCCAAGGCAGGGACTTCCTTATTCATGTTTACGTGCAGAGTGATAAGCACAATTTCAAACTTATTAAAAGGTACTAGAAATAGTGCTAAAGTAATACCATTAGTTCGACTAAAGAATAAAAGTAGAAAAAAAATGGTTAAGAAAAGGCATAAGTAGGTTCAACAACCAGACTTGGATGCATGCAAAAAGGAAGCTATAACGTAATGAATAGTGATGGAATAGCCATCAAGGTCAACTTCACAAATAATATGATAGACCAAAGGCAAGGCAAGATTAGTATCTACCAGATTTCCAGGAATTGAGAAATTCATGCACTAACAATGTTAGGAAACAATAAAGCAAAGCCCTGGTATTTATATAAACACCTGCTGGAATAGGTCATAAATGTTAGAATCCATAACAGGAACTTATTCCCAAGTTGATTAGTCACTGGTTGCCATATTCAATAAGTATACATTGAGCCCTCAATATGTGACATAATATGCTTCTCACTGGGTATATGATGTGAAAATTATACCCTATAATTTCAAGTGGAGAAGTACAACTGAGAATAAAATCTATCATGCCAAAAGGAGAGTTTTTTAAAAAGTTCCAGTGCAAAACATGGAAGTGATAAAGGATTCTTAGAGGAAATGAGTCAGTTGTCTTTCTGAGCATCAAATCCTCAGAATTTCAAATGTTGCCTGGTAAATACGTATTCATGGATGAAAGTAAATGAATGAATGACACTGCCAGTGCTTTATTATGAATATGTAGTCAGTATGAAGTGTTTTAAATTCTAGATTGGTTTCTGGCTGACATTTTTCTATTAGTAAACTTTCCTGCTTGACAATAATTTTTGGTCAGCAAATAAAAATCAATGTTAATATTATCCAAACTTAAACATAATTAGAAAGGAAAATCTGCAAGGGAAAAATTCTGTGCCTTCCAAAATCAAATATTTTTCAAAAATTCTTAGAGTATTCTCAACCAGAGGCAATTTTGCCCCCCAGGGGATATCTGGAAATACCTGGAAAGACTTCTGAGTGTCAGGACAGGAAGAAGGCTACTGTAGGTAAAGAACAAAAAATGCTTTAAAGGTGCAGGACAGTCCCACAATAAAGAAATATCCAGCCAATATGTTCATAGTATCAAGGTTGAGAAGTCCTAGATTGTGGGAATCAAAGTCTCTGCTTATTTTGTTTAGATCATCAAAAGATGGTTTTATTTTTGAACTCTTGGAACCCTTTTAGCTCACAAAGTCCATGTTTAATTACAATGAATGTATTTGGCTCCTTAATAGAACAAAATATAGTCGGGAGCATGGAAGAAAAAATAGAGTTTGGCGCTGAAACAGAGGACACATGAAGGATCAGCCATTTGCCTGCTGCTAAAATGAGACAAAATGTTGGAGCCAACTTTTCTTTTTTTATTTTTTCCCCCAGAATAGAGCCTGGAAAAATTAACAAATAGAAAATGGTTGGCTCTGGCATTTCTCCTAACTTATTTCTTGTTGGTATTCACCATCTTCCACTTCTTTTCTGTCTTTCCATGTGATTTTAGCTCACCCATAAAGGACACCTTTATTTACATTATTCCTCTTTGGCCCCCAGTCTCCCAAAACTGCCCTTCTCTTGGTATACTGATTTTAACCATAGGAGAGATCTCTAGGTCAGTGTCAATAATTGACAACAGCTTTGATGATATTACTTGGTAACTATTGTCATTGTAAAAGAAAAATGATAAAAATTAACTCAAAGTAACAGATCAACAATGGTGAGATTTCAAGCAATAATTTATAAGAGCACTTCAAATCATGGCTTTAATTTTATCTTTGTTCTTTAGGATTGTATTTGTATGTAAACTCTAACTCCACAAACTTACAATACTGTAGTCAAGATTTTTCTTCTTCCATGGTTACAGTATTGGCTATAGTTAACCACTTGTAGTAGTTAGTTTACTAAACATTCCCATATGTATGGATGTATAGTTGCTGCCCTGAGCTTCCTGAATGCCCAAGGTCATTCCTGATGACCCAGACCCACTGCTGAGCCTTCTCCAATTCAGCAACTACAGGGTTAAAACTTGCTCCTGGACTGGGGTTGTGGCTCAGTGGTAGAGTGCTTGCCTAGCATGTTTGAGGAACTGGGTTCAATTCTCAGCACCACATAAAAATAAGTAAATAGAATAAAGGTCCATCAACTACCAATAAAAATATACTTTAAAAAAATTAAAAAAAAATGTTCCTTCTGGTACCTCCCAGTTCAGCAGCTTCTGCTCTGATTGGCTGGTTCCAACTGTTTCTATGCCTTCTGGTTATTAGATAATTTGAAGAGTACTTTAAAATTAAATTCTTAGTTAAAACTATACTTAAATTGTTCTTACTGTCATTACTATTCGTGGAAGTGAAGCCATGCTCTGAGATTCTAATAAATAAAAGCAGGTGAAACTTTACTTTCCTTGATGTTTATTTGAAGATTTCAAGAAATACAGAAATCCTTAGATGTAAACCAAAATTTGGCCTTCCACAATTATCCTTCTTAAAGTTCCAAAAAGTAAGTAATTACACACACACAAACAACACCCCTTTATCAGGAAAATTAATTATGGTAAAATATCCACTATAAAATTTTGATCATTCTATTGGTGTCCAATTCAAATGTAAAATATATAGAAGCTTATAAATAACACTATAAATTAAGCACAATTTTCTGACTCATAGCAATATGAAATATAACGTAATGATGTGTATGTGAAAAAAAATGGTAAATGAGGAAATGAGCCACATGAAACAAGTGGTTTAATTATGAGAGTACTGAAAGTATATAATAAGAGATTACAACATGGAATCATGATAAAGAGGAAATGACATCATTCTACCCACAAGGCTTAAAATTAATGAAAATATATTTTTTAAATTTCAAATCCATAAAGATACTTTAATACTGATATTATTATTGTAAAAAATTCAACTAATATCAAAAACAAAAATATAAAGTTAAAATTCAAAATCTCACTACTTAGAACAATCATCATTAACATTTGGTGAATCTCATTCTGGATACTTCTCAGGATTTTTACAGACATATACATGGTTAGATGGGTAAATGGAGGGATGGAAGAATGTTTAGATAGATAAAATAGTTCCTGTTTGAAAAATGAAATTATTTTACATGATATTTTCTTACAAACCATTGCATTTTACCTTAAATTTTTAAAAATCTGAAGAATCTTTGGACCTAAAACATTTTGCTGAACTTTATACAAGGTTTAAAAAAATTAATGGATGAGAGAAAAAAGATTATGCAAAAAAAAAATAGGAGAATGGAGGTTTGTAAAAATATTTGTTTCCTTTTTTGAGGTCATTCCTATTTATTCCTTATTATGAAATATTTTTAAATTAGCATACTTCATTTCTTTATAGCTGTTTCCCAGTTCCTGACCTTTGCTAGCTATTACATAACTTTTTAAAACATAGCCAATATCCTCCTAGTTGTTTAGTTTTATACTAAAATAAGTTTAGGCCAGCCACTGGCCTTTACACTAAATTTATACACAATGATTCTGTCCTTTCATGATTTATTTTACAATTGTATATTATCTATTGACTTCTTTTCTTGAAATGTGACGATCTAGCCCACTTATACCACTTTTACCCTACATGTTTCCCTACCCACATCTTCTCATTATGGTGATATAATTATTTTAAAAAAATCAAAGGTCGGTGTTCATTATGACTATGTAAGTATTTTTCAAAACTGAGCAGAGGTGACATTTCTCTCTTACTCAGTTTCTTCCTCAAGTTACTAATTGCCTTGCTTTTTATGTTTAGATGATTAATTCTTCCTAACTTCATTGTTACTTCCCACATGTTAAGTAATTATTTAGATCCATTTTTTCCTTCCCAGAGACACTGGTTCTGGAGCCCTGTGTTTTCCTGAGCCACCTTCTGGTTACTGCAGATCTGCAGCACTCTCCTCACTCTTAGAATTTCCTACAGATTCTGTCATGAGGCTCCTCTTCTAGATAATGTGAAGGTGGCCCCATTTCCCAAACCTCCTGTCTTCTCATTTACCTGTGTATGCTCTGTGTAAGGAAGCTTGTGTAGTAAGTTTTTGAGATCTTGAGTAGCAGAAGATGTTTTTATTCTGTCCTCACACTCTAAAGATAGTTTAGTTTGGCATCAGTTAGAAACTTCTTTCTGAAATCTGGAGGCATTTTTCCATTGTCTCCCAGGAGCCACAATGTGGATGCTGCAGTATCAGATGCCATTTTCATTCTCCAACTTTACATATCACCTTTTTTCACCGCTCCCTATTTTTGAAATTTCACATTCTGAAATGAGGCAGGTTTGGGTATTTTTGTTGTTGTTGTTGCTGTTTGTTGTTGTTGTTTTATGTATACTGGGTGCAGCGTGGGCCATTTCAGTTTGGATGACCTTCCAGAGGGGTTCTTTCTTTCTTTCTTTCTTTTTAATTTCAGCAATTATGCTTTCAATTTCCAACAAGCTCCTTCTTGTTTTACAATTGGTCCTTTTTAAATCATCTAGTCTGGTTTTATACAGTAAATCTCTTTCCTTGACTTTCTGAAGATACCAATTATAGTTTTCGAAGTTTCATCTCTTCTTGTCAATGTCACACTTCTTTTTTATGTCCTTTTTCTTGTTTGTGTTTCTGTGTTTCATCCTCTATTCTTTCCTCAAATACCTTGTGATCCCAGGGATATAGCTCAGTGTTAGAGCACTTGCCTAGCATATGCAAGGCCAGGGTTTGTTCTGCAGCACTGAAAAAACAAAAAACAACAACAACAAAAATCTTTTGATCCCTTATGTACAGGTATATAAAAAGCGCGTTGGGAGTTTGGTGTGCTTACCTGGGGTTAGCCAGCTGGCAGACTTTGTGGTAGGGTGATATGGTTGATACCAGACCTCTTGGACCTATCAGTTCATCGGCTTCTCTGAAGAAGTGCTTTTCAAATTTGAGTTTGAGATTCAAGACTGAGTGCTTTAGAATCACTCGGAGGGCTTGTTAAAACAGAAATTGATATTTTGATTTCTTTCAATTCAGTGGGCAGATAGCATTTTAATAAGATTCAATAGGTAGTAGCATTTTAATTAAGTTTCATCCTGCTATTGGTGTTGCTTGTCCCTGGGGCCACAATTTAAGAACCAGTGATTTTGAGAAAATTTCTGGTTTAATCCTTCTTTATGCTCAGTCAATTGCCAGTCTTCAACCTGTTTCCATTTCTCCCCTTTGTTAACATTTCATTCATTATTCTTACTATTTTATAATTTTTATAGATTTTGTACATTAAAACATAACTATGTCATTTTAATGAGTCTTCAGGAGAAGCAAACATAAATGCATATGGTCACTCTACCTGAACAGAAGTCTCCCCTTCCTTGGTTATCTTTTTGCTCACCTTGGGTGGTTTCCTTAAGCAAGAAGAAAAGCATAGACTAGTGGGCTGGTCAGAGTCCTAAGGATACTGCATTTCTCTTATTCCATTCTGCACCCATCTTAACTTTAGGGACCAAAGTGGACAACTTAAGGTTTTAAAGAGTTTGTGTCAACTTTCTCAGCACCTTCATTTACTGTGGTCCCTACATGGTAATATTTTATTCACTGTTCATTATTTATGTTGTGGATTTGATCATATATAATTGAGGATAAATTTTTCTGTAATATTAATTTTATGTTAATATTCGTATTTTTTTTGAGAGAGAGAGAATTTTTTAATATTTATTTTTTTTAGTTTTCGGTGGGCACAACATCTTATTTTATTTTTTTTAATGTGGTGCTGAAGATCGAACCCAGCGCCCCACGCATGCCAGGCGAGCGCGCTACCACTTGAGCCACATCCCCAGCCCCCATATTCCTAATTTTTAAAGAAGAATAAGAATGTAGAAAATTGCACTCTACCATCTTTAATTGAAATTTTCATTTCTGAGGATTTTATGTGCCCTGAGGTTTTATTTGTACTAGCTTGAGGCAAAGTGAAAATTACCATTTTGAATCTTAAAGCTCACTGAGAAAATATCTGTTACACAGCTATTAAGCTACATAATTTTATTTATTTTTTCTTGGTTTATTTTTTATTTTCTACTAGTGATATTTAATCTGAACCCTTTAAGTATTATTCTAATATTTAAGTTTACTAATTCTCAAATTTAAATTCTAAAAAAAAAATTGAATTTTACCTTTACATGTAAATACTATGATAGATAGTAAGCATGATTATTCTTTTTAAAAATTCTTCTAAGGATAGGTCAATAATGACATAACACTTTTTTTTCAGATTTCTTTGGTGTGAACCCTGCAATAATAGATACTCAAAGATATTATATGAACCAGTGAATGTAAAAGTAAATCCCATCAATTGCATGTATACTTGTTAATTGTGATGCCCTCTTGTTATCTCTGTCACCAATAAGCAAATCACTAGTAGAAGTAAGGAGGAAAATGCAAGTGTATAAAAACAAAACCTACTCCCTCAGGACTCCTGAAATTCTACAGTTTGGAGGATAAATAGATAGATGATCAGTTACCCTAATTTGTCTTATGTTGACAAAATTTAATTTGTAACATGTGTTTCTGTTGACTTTATCAAGATCCAGTTAAGTTTTAAGAAACAAGAAGTCTTGCCAATATCTCCAGATTGTTGTATAGTTGTTGCAATATGTTGTTCATCATTAGTTAAAATCATTAAGTGCTTATTAAAATAAGAAACTCATTCTGTCTGTAACATTTTGGTTTTTCCTGAGATTATTTTAAAATAATACAGAAAGTCATCTTTTTCAAGATCCTTTAAAAGATATACAGCTGCCTTTAAAATTTCAAGAACATTAGAACTATAAATAGTATTTTTTAATCTGTACACCTACTAGTGATATTTTACCTTTGCAATGGGTTTTCATGAAAAATTATATCATAATGGGTTGGAATTAAAAATCAACCTGATTTAACACATTTTCAGAACATTCAAAATTGCGTATTAAAGTGCTCAAATGGAAGGAAATTACATGAAAGGACATTTTTTGCTTAAAATAATATCTTCTATTAGTACCCCCATGGAAAAGGTACAAAGTCATAAGAGGAATAATGAAGAGTAGCTGCAACTCATGAGAAACCTAAACAGTACCAAATGCCAAGTATTTTTCAACTAATGACTGGCAGGAATTCCCTTAGAAATAGAAATATGTAATGACAGCTATCAATACCCTAGAAGATACATCATTGCAAAGAGAGACACTTGAGTTTCTATTTTTAAATCTTCACAATACTCCCCAAGACAGCATGGACATATTGAATAGGAAATCAATTGTTATTTCAACTACTTTTTAGTGTTGGAGGAGAGGATATTCTGCTAATTATTGTGAAATGATTGCAGCCCTCAAGCGATCAAAAGACTATCAAACAGAATGTTTAAACAGAGTGTGAGGTTTATGGTGTTGACATGACTGTAATAGGACTAAACCATTTATTTCCAGGATGTTACTACTTTATAGAAAAGAATTTTTGTCACTACTGAAAATTAGATGACTTAAATTCAATCCAGAAATTCATTTGAGATATTTAGAACTGTCATTACACATTTTTTTCCAAAAATAAAATAAATAAAAGTTTTGTTAGATCAGGACGCAAGAAAAGACCACTGACTCCAATTAAAATCAAATTAAAGCAAGCTTATTATTTCGACCGGCCAGGCTGCCTCTCCCTCCCAAAACCGCGGGAACAAGACAGCAACCCCAACTTTCCTGCAGCCCAGCTTTATAGCCCAGAAAGTTACACAAAAGGGGGTCACAGATAACAGAACTCTGACAAGCATCACACTAATAGTAGTTTACATTTTTTTGCTGGCCTCAACATCAGAATTTATGAGGACCATTAGAGCCTCAGGGAGGGTCGTTGTCTGGCCAGGGAAGGCCAATATTTTTGAGGTGTCACTAAAGTTTCAGAGAGGGCTACTATCTGGTCAGAGAGCCAGGCATGGGTGAGTTCAAGGCATGGGCAGGCATTCCAAGCAGGTTCAGAATTTGCAGTAATTTATAGTAAAGTCGAAATTATCTTTTCATGGCTTTGTGGCGAGATGGCTCCCAATTTTAAGAAAATATCAGGTTGGGTCTATCAGTGGAAAAGCTACATGAGCAAAGCAGAAAGAAATCAGGCACTAAAACAGAGTCTGGTGAGCAACACACATTTTCAAATACTTAAAAATAGACAAACCCAAGCTTGACGTTTACCATCTTTACAAATACTTGTCCCTTTGTGGCTTTGGAGAAATATTTCTTCAATTCCTCTGCCCTCTTTTTTGCTGTTGAATTGTAGGAGTTCTTTATGTGTTTTGGGAATGAACTATTTATGAGACATGTGGCTTGAAATTCTTTCTTCCATTCTTCATGATGCCTTTTAAATGCTAATGGTTTCCTTAGCTTCCACAGCCTAAGGGTTTAGATGAAGCCAAGTCCCCATTAACCTGCAGATGACAGACAGCATTAACAAGAATGAAATCTTGTCTTTGTTAAGTCATTGGAAATTTAGGGAGATGGGTAGTTTGTTTCACTCAATAAAATTTTCCATTTTATCTAAAGTACCTGATTTATTACCATAATGCTTTTCACGTTTTCCTATCATTTGAATGTCTATAGAATCTCTGTGACTCCTGTGACTGGTAATAACTTTTGGCCTTTCTCCTTTTTTCCTAATATATCTGGATAGAGGTTAGTCAATTGTTTTTTCTCTCCTCAAAGAATACCTTATTTTTTTCATTGATTTTCTACACTTTTAATTTCTACTCTGGTTTATTATTTCTGTTTCCTGTAAATTTAATTTTATTTCCTTTACTAATTTCTAAACTGAAATAAATTGATTTGAGATTTTGGGTTTTTTTTCCTAATATAAGTGTTTAGTGCAATTTCTCCCTAAGTATTATCTTATGGGCATATATTTTTGACAGTATGTTTAATTTTTATTAAGTTCAAAATACCTTCTCCTTTGACACAGAAGTATATTAAAATTAAGAAATGATTAAGAAGTTAACTTTATTTAGAAATATACTAATTTCTTATTTGTTGTTGTTTGTCTTATTTTGTTTTTTGGTGCCAGAGATTAAACTTGGGTCTTTAGGCTAGTGCTCTAGCACTGAGGTGCTGTGCTGTCAATCCAAGCTAATTTTTTTTTTTTTTAAGACAGAGTTTCACAAGATTTCCCAGGCTGATCTCAAACTCCTAGGCTCACTTAATCTTCCTCAAGCAATCCTCTTGTCTCAACCTTCGGAGCAGCTGGAGATGTACTAATGTACATGTGTCGTTTGTGTGTGTGTGTGTGTGTGTGTGTGTGTGTGTAACCCAGGGGTGCTCTACCACTGAGCTACATCCCAATCGCTTTTTATTTTTTTTATTTTGAGACAAGATCTCGCTAAGTTGCCTAGGTTGGCCTTGAACTTGCCATCCTCCTGCCTTAGCCTTCGAGTATCTGAGATTACAGGTGTGAATCACCAGTCCCAGCCTGGCTCAAATTTTCAATGACACTTCAAAAATGCTTCTGTTATTGATTTCTAATTTAGTTATATTTTGGTTAGAAAATATATTTTGTGGAACTTGAATCCTTTGAAATTTTATTGAGACTTATTTGATGGCCCAGAGTGTGGTCTGCCTTGATAAATGTCCCCCTGTGCATTCTGCTGTTGGTTATTTCATAAAGGGTACTAAATCAAGCTAGTTGACAGCATTTTTTCCTAGTCATCTCTTAACTTATGAATTTTTGTCTACTTGTTCTAGCAATAATTGAGAGAATAGAACTGAATTTTCTAAGCATAATTGTGAATTTATCTCTCTTTGTGATTCAGCTTTCCCTTCATAAATTCTGAAGCTCTGTTATTAAAAATGTAAACATTTAGGAGTATTGTGTCTCTGATAAATTGTTTCAGGAATGAACATGAAATGACCTTCATTGTCTGTGTTGTATACTTTATGCTGAAATTCACTTTGTTAGAAGTTTAGAGTCATCCACCTTTAATTGTGTTAATGTTAGTATGCTTCACATTTTCTACCCGTTTTCTGGTAACACACTTGTGGGGGGGGGGGCAGGGGAAGTATTTAGTTGTAAATGGACACATGCCATTTATTTATTTATTTGTTTGTTTGTTTGTTTGTTTGAATTCAATGCTTCACACGTGTTAGGCAATCACTTTACCACCGAGCTATAACCCCAGCCCTGTATGTTTTATGTTTAAAGTGAGTTTCTTATAGATATCATACAGTAGGGTTTTGCATTGTTTTTATCTGATACCAAACTGTCCTCTAAGAGTAGCATTTAGAACACTTTATTTTATGTTATTTTGGTGTTTTAAGTCTATGTTCTACCTATTTGTACCATCTTTTCTTTATTCCAATTTTCATCATTGTCTACCTCCATATATGGTGGGTATTTTATTATGCCATCTTATCTCCTTGGCTAACTTATTACTTATAATCCATTAGGGTTTCTTTATAATTAGTTAAGTGATAACCTTAGAATCTACAGCACACATATTTCCCCATTGTGGTCTGCCTTCAAGTGATGGCTGTGCTACTTCACACAGAGTAGAACGTCACAATGGCATATTTCCATTTCATGCTCCGTGGCCTTTTCATTATTATCATATACTGCTCTCACACATTTTATGAGTCCAATACTATGCTGTTTTTCAAAATTTTTTAAACAATTATCTTAAAAAATATTTAAATAGTAAGAAGGAACTCTTCTATGTTTGCCCAAAAAATTCCTGCTCTTTGTGCCTATTTAAAGGCCCACATTTCTATCTGCTGTCAGTTTTCTTCTGTTTGAAGAACTTCTTTTAACATTTCCTGAAAAGTCTTTCTTTTTCCTTCATCTTTGCTACTTACTTCAAAGGTAGACTTCTAGACTGATGGTTATTTTTTGATATTTTAAGGATGTTGCTGCATTGTATTCTCATTTATGCTTTTTCAATGAGAAATTGGTTGCTTTCTTTGTCTTTGGTATTCTACATAGAATATATCATTTTGCTCTTATTGCCCTCACACTTTCTCTTTATCCCTGGTTTGGAGCATGTTGATGAGGTTGTACCTCTGTGTAATTTTCCTTATGTTTCTTGCATTTGAGTATTTTAGATCTATGGTTTTGTAGTTTCCATTAAATTTGAAAACATTTGGCCACCAAGTCTTTAAACATTTTTTGCTTCCCTCTGCCATTGGCAGAGTACAGTTGTATATATGTCAGGCTGCTTATGGGTATCCCAGTGGTCACTGATATTCCATTCATTTCTATAGTCTTTTTTTCACAATTTGATTCATTATAGATAATTTGTTATGTGTCTTCAAATTTACTAATATTTTCTTCTTCAATGTCTAATCTGCTATTAATTCCATATAGTATATTTTTATCCAAGAAACTACAATATTTATCTCTAGAAGTTCAATTTCAGTCATTTATGAATCATGTCTCTGCCTAAGTTCTTCAGTGTATGAAACTCAGTTATAGTATGTATTTTAATGTTCATGATTGCAAATTCCAACACCTACGTCATTCTGGTTTAATTTCAAGCAATTGATTCTGCTTCTTATTATGGGTCACAAATTTCTGTATGTTTTAATGCCTGGTAATTTTTTTTTAATTAAATGGAAGAGATTTTGAACTTTACCTTGTTGGAATTGATGTGTTTTTGTATTCCTATAATTATTATTATGCTTTATAGTAGGGTGTAGTTTACTGATTTGAAAACTCTTTGATCCTTTGAGTTTTGCATTAGTTTTATTAAGTGAAACCAGAACAATGCCAATCTGGAGCTAATTGCTCCCAGTACTGATGCAAGCCTCTTATATCAATGCCACATCAATCAGAAGTTTTCCAGTATGGTTGATGATAATAAGCAGTATTCCAGGTACTGCTTGAACATGAAGTTTGTTTTTTTTTTCTGTTTTTTAAACCTTTTCCCTCATATGGAGTAATTTCCTTACACATATGCTGTTCATTACTTGGCTGAAATCTTGAGGAAGGCCCTTTGCAGATCTGTAAAGCTCTTTCCTATGCAGGTATGTCCTTTCCAGTATTCTATTCTGCAAACTTCAACTACCTTGGTGTTCCTGTACTGTAAGCCTCATCTCAACTCAGGGAGTACTCAAACTTTGTCTGGGGTCTTCCTCCTTGCACTATGGCCTGGAAATTTTCTCAAGGCAGTAAGTTGCTAATAATATTAGGACTCAACCCATTTGTTTTTCCATTTCTCAAGGGCCACTTTTGTTTTAACTGTCTAATGCCATATCTTGAAAGCCATTTTTTCATAAAGCTTTCTGGTTTGAGGGTTATTTCAGGGAGAAATGGGATGGTAAATATGATCCCTGTTACTATATCTTGACCAGAAATGGAAAACCAAAGTTACTGGAATTTTGATATGAATTCATCACTGTAATCTAACCCAGTATATCCTGATTAATTCATATATATGACCCTCAAATTATAAAGACAATTGTCAAAGTACACCCACCATAATTTATGACATTACATTTTCAGACTTGATATTGAAAGACATCAGAATTTTATTGGTACATATTAATTATATAGAGTGGTGGGTTTTGCTGGGGCGTATTTGTACATGCACATAACATAGTTTGAACAATTTAATTCCTTAATAGCTCCCTTTATCATGACCCAATCCCTTTTCTCTACCTCTACTTTTATGACATCTTTTTTATTTTTCCCATTTTTTCATCCTCTAGCTCTCATATATAAAAATATAATACTTGTCTTTCTGTCTTGTTTGTTTTGCTTAACATAGTGCTCTCCCATTCTAATCATTTTCCAAATAACATGTTGAATAAAAATAACATTTGTTGAATAAAAATCCATTTTGTACATATATCACATTTTATTTATCCATTCATCTTTGACAGATTTCATAATTCATCTAGGTTGATTCTGTAACTTGATTGTGAATCATGCTGCAATAAACATGGGTATGCATGACTTTAATTCTTTTGGATAATTAGCAAGGAGTGGTATAGCTAAATCATATAGTAGTCCTATTTTTAGTTTTTTAGGAACCTCCATACTGATTTACAAAGTAACTATAGAAATACACATTCATTTTAACAAGAAGAGTTCCTTTTTCTCTGAATTTCCCTAAATCCTTACCAGCATTTATTGTTATTTGTATTCTTTACCATTGCTATTGTAACTGAAGTGAAAACCACATCAGATTTTCTATTAATATTTAGAGGGATGTCTTAAATATTGAGAATTCTACACAATTTGCTTTTGAAAAGTAGTGTGAAATTGGTTCTGGTCAGACCCCCATGGACGGACTTGCTCAGCTTTTAATTATGTAGGAATATCCTTACATTTGAATGGTAGAAACCCATTGACAGTATTCCTGCAGATAGAGGGTGTAGGATTCAAATTAAAATTTTCAGATTCAACTTTGTAATTCCTGTTAAACTTTATGAAAGATGCACATATGTTAATTGGTTTGAAAATCCATGACAAGAACTGAATGCACAACTTTAGCAATAGTATTTCTATATGGTCTTACAAATAATGGAAATCTGACCTACAGTAACAGCTGTAGTATAAGTAATAAGTTTAAAAGTAGAATTTGAGAAAGTAGATTTTATGTAATCAACTACAATCTTTCTGTTGAAAACCATTTGATATATTAAAGGCAATTTAGAAAAGTAGTAAAGGACATTCATATTCTCACCATTCTAAGATATCTGTTTTCAAATTTCATCTTCTAATTCTTATCTGTGTGGAGGGGAAAGAATGTATAGATTAAACCAAAAAGTACATAGAATAATGTTATAGATTGGATCTTAAATGATCCATAAAGGCTCATATATTGTTGAAAACTTGTTCCTCAGAATAGCACTATTAGAATTTTGTGGAACCTTTAAGTACTAGGGCCAAATGGGAAGCCTTTGGGTCATTGGAAGTATGCCTCTGAAGGGGACAATGGGACCCTCTTCCTTTTTTTTCCACTTTCTATCCATGAGGTGAGCAGTTTTGCTCCTAGATGTATGCCACACAAGCCCAAAACAATGGGGACATCCAATTGTGGGCTGAAACCTCTAAATTTGTAAACCCGAATAAATTTTTTCTCATTATAAATTGATTATCTTGGGTATTTTTACAGTAATGGAAAGCTGAGTAGCACAGATAGTATTAAGATACTTGTCTTCAAGTTTTTACCCTGTCACTGTCTAGCTCTTTGATCCTGAGCAAGTCATTTGTATCTTTTTACCTCATCTGTATTATGTGAAGAATAATTATTACCTGACTCATGTGGAAGATTTGAGGATTAATGGAAAGATATTTTAAAAATACTTAAAACACGCTGACACATAGTATGCATTAATTTAACATTAGATGCTACATTAGGGCTTTCCAGAGAAACAGAACAAGTAGTAGATATAAATTAGGAGAAAAACTACAAAGTAAAGTATATTTTTTGAGGGACTGACTCATGAATTAAGGACCTGAGGAGTCCCATAATGTGCCACCTGCAAGCTGATGACACAAGAAAATCCAAGTATCATTCAGTCCAAGTCTGATGGCCCCAAAACAAAAAAAGTAGATGGTATAAATCGCAGTCCAAGGGAAGCAGAAGATGAGATGAGAGCTCCCAGCTCAATCAAGGAGCAAAGTTCTCCTTTCTCTGACTTTTTTTTTTAATTCAAATCCCCAGAATGTTGTATTATATGCACTCAGATTGAGGAAGATGTCTCTCTTAATTCTACTGATTCAAATAGAATTTCATCCCTCCTTGTTAACATCCTCACAGGTATTCCTAATGTTATGGAGCTGGTACCTTTTGAAAATCTGAGGCACCATGAAGACTCCCTCTTTAAACCCTGATTCTTGCAATCAAGTCAGAAAGATTTCAGACTTGTTGCTCCAAGTAACACACTTAAGCTTATTGAACATACAGGAAAAAAGGAAATGGGGACACTCTCAAGGGAGAGAGTGGATCCTCTCAGAGAGGAGAGGGAAAACGTGCCTCTCCTGTACTCCAGTTCTATTGGGAATCCCAAAGAAATTTCCAGAGAGTCCCACCCTTGTCCACCTCTTGACTTTTGACTGACAGAAGGGTGATATCAGGCTTTCAAGTCCCCACTGTCATGGCAATTCTAGGTCACCTTGACCCATGCTGATCAGTTCTAAATGGGTTCTTTTTTTTTTTTTTACTTATTCTTATTTATTTTTTTAAATACATGACAGTGGAATGCATTACAATTCTTATTACACATACAGAGAACAATTTTTCATATCTCTGTTTGTATATAAAGTATGTTCACACCAATTCATGTCTTCATACATGTACTTTGGATAATAATGATCATCACATTCCACCATCATTGCTAATCCCCTGCCCCCTCCCTTCCCCTCCCACCCGTCTGCCCTATTTAGAGTTTGATGGGGTAGGGAGGGGGAGCATGGGAGGAAGAGACAAACTCTAATTGTATTCTTAACCATGTATTTTTCTAGATTTTATGGTTAGGAGGAATATCTTTATCTCCCAGAGTTTCAGAATCTGGTCACAAAAATCTCCTTCAGGGTTCCTCTTATCAACATTATTTTGGGCCTGTATTTCTCCTGCAGTGAACAGGTAGTTTGCTGAAGAATGTGACATATCCTGTCCTGAGGCCAGCCAGGGCTGCAGATAAATTGTTTCTTGGGAAAGAAAGCTTTGTAACTGATGTGATTCTGCAATCTGTATATGGGGTAAAAATGGGAGCTCATAACCCACTTGAATCAAATTGTGAAATATGATATATCAAGAACTATGTAATGTTTTGAACAGCCAACAATAAAAAATTAAAAAAAAATAAATAAATAAAGATCTATCAGCAACTAAAAAATATTTAAAAAAAAAAAAAGAAAAGAAAGCTTGTGGAGGTCCGCACAGTGGGCCCATTTTATAGAATAGTCTCAATCTCATGTCCCCACCATCATCCTCATCTGTCTATTCTCTAACATTAAAATAATGTTTACTATGGGAACCCCATGCCTAGTAAATTTGACATACAAAATTAACCATCACAGTATTTACACATTTTTACATATTCTCCATGATTATTTATTTTATTATAATATTCCATTATCTGAATGCCTCTAATTTCCTGAATTAATCACTATTCTCACCTAAGTTTTTTCCTAAATGTCATCATAGATAATGCTACAAGGAACATCTTCATATATGTATCTCTATTTCTGTTGAATTATGTATCATACTAGGATTATTGTGTAAAACAGTTGTATTCTGATGCTGTTTTCTAAAAGGGTTGTACCAACATGCAGTGCTTTCTTACACATTGATTTCTTGGGTTATTAATTAGTTTAAAGAAATAATTGTTATTTTTTAATGATAGCAACCTAAACAGGTGGCAGATGGAAAATCTTTTCAAAATATTAAATTTTTAACTACGTAAATTTTCAAGATGGCTTTATTCACAAAGCTGGATGGTTAACTTTTTTAAAAATCCAGACCATTTTGAAATGCTGAATAAAGGATATAGATCAATAAGCTTAATCTCAATTGATGTATATAATATTTCTCAATGCAAAGAATACATCATTTGATGATATGAAAATTCCAATCCTGTGCCCATTTATCCAAATGGAACCCAAATAGGAGTAGACAATACAAAAAGAAGAATGAGATACACATTCTCAGATAATTAATGTATTATAAACTTTATTATATATTAACTAAAATCAATATGCATTCCTAAATAAATATAGTTTATAAATCACTTGAACAAAATTTTAATTTAGGAAAACCTTATGAGAAAGTAGGGGATGGCTCTAGAACTGAGGCTTGTAGTGGAGCAGGATTGGACTCCTGCTGGCACTCCTGTGTTCTGTTGTATTGTCTTCCTAAACGCGCATGCAGACTGTCAGTGTTCTTCAGACATTTTTGATGGTGAACTGCAATCAGTCATTTATGTCATCACCTAGGTAATACATCTATGTAATCACAAGTAAAGATTTTACAACATCATTCTTATTATTACTAGATGCAGTGGACTTTCTTCTTTTCTATCTGTTCTGTTGTGTTGTAGGTCATTTTGTTTAAATGTTGGACTCATTACCTGAAATGATTGTGTGACCCACTAGTGACTCTCTGCTTCCATTTTGAAAGTTTTCCTATACTCCAAGAAAATTGGACCACTTACTTTTATCCAAACCCAACCACCATTTTCAGTTATCTTGGTATTTACTTGATTTTCTCCTTCAATTGAATGCCCTTACTTTGTTCCTCCTTACATGCCAGCCCCACCCTCACCAGTTGATACTGTGGTCTTTCCATTTTTTTAGCACAGAACAGGATAATATGCTTGTTATGCACATAAAAACCTTCAATCACCCCAATTATTTTATATATATATATATATATATATATATATATATATATATATATATATATATATATATAATGCATGTCATTCTCAAGCCTTTTTAATTCCTTAGTAAATTTCTAGTCAGCTATCTTTCAATTGTAAAATGGAAAAGACTATGCCAAAAGGGGTTTAAAGGCTCTTCATAAATATTTAATTAGGACATAAACTCTTCCCCACAGAAAATGTCTGGAAAAAAATTACACATTCAAAAGATGCTATGATATTTAGCTTCTCATGCAATTAATTTTGTCAGACAGCATTCAAAATCGAAGGAAGATTCCAACTTAGACCAGGCGGTGTTTAATGTAATGTAAACATTTAAGCAGTGTTTTCCTGGGAAAATATTTCATAGTCCTCAGTCACATTGGTACATGACCTAAATACTTTTATTTATTTATTATTTATTTATTTTTATGTGGTGCTGAGAATTGAACCCAGTGTCTTACACATGCGAGGCAAGCACTCTACCACTGAGCCACAATCCGAGCCCTACATACTTCTTCTTAAAGGAATATTTTTACATGCAAACACTTTGGACAAGATACACGTTATAACTCTCCATTAATGCATGTTATGTGCTTTATGCTTTACCCTTCAGTTCCAATTTTTCAATGCCTACCACAGTTTTAATTTAAATCAGTACAATACCAGCTTATTTTCATTCTAGGTGCTTTTCTGTGGGGATCTCTCAGAGCTTTTTTAACCTAATGGAATTCTTTCCGAGATGTATAGGGCAGAGGTATTTTTAGTCATATTTTAACTAGGATGCTAAAATGTAAAAAGATTAGTTCTTGATAAATCCAGAAATTGAATGCAGGTAGATTTCTCAAAATGGTTTTACCCACAGGGAAGGATTGTTAAATATTTTTAAAATCCAAAACATTATAAAATGCTGACTGAAAGATAATAAACTCATCCTCAGATTTTTTTAAAAAAAGCAAACAAAAAACAACAACAAAAAAAGAGCACACAGACATGGTCTCACAGTCACACTTTTTTGCATATAATTGTTGAAGTTGTCACAAACTCTTAGGGGAACGTCCATTATCCAGAAGCTGAAGTTAAGAGAAGCTTTGTTCCGGAAGATATATTCTATTGTGTACATTATCCTCACCCTTGCCATCACAATCACTGCATATTGTTTCTTTAGTTGTTTAGGATTTTAATGTATTACATGAATCTATATCATTTGATTTCTAAAACTATTTTTGTAGGTATACATGTGTGTGCATGTATAGATATATGTGTATATATACATGTATATGCATATGCATGTGTATATAATTAGTATACAGTTAATTTAACAAACATTTACCAATGCACATGTAGTTTGTGTTAGGTAAAGGAATGAAATGTGTCCTGGAGGAGCACAACTTCTTTTGATGTTGATAGATTCACAACAAGTAATTTTAGAGTTGCTGGTATCCTGAGCCAGGAAAGCTGCAGCACAAAGAAACAAGAAATTGTTGCAGCAGCCCAGCCCAGGAGACAATGATTTCTTCCTTAGGGAAACTCCACAATGAGAGCTTTCATTCCCCCAGATTTGTAATACCAATATTGCATCAATGAAATAAACTCCAGTTACCTCACTACAATCACCAATTTGCATTGTTCTCTTTCCTAGAAGATTTTATTTCTGTCTAGTTCATTCCATTTTTTTTCTAATCCATGTACGTGATTAACCTCCCTGATCCATATTCTTCCATATGTCACTAATAAGATTAAAAATCTTTTGCTATAACATTATAAGGGATATTGCTTTTTCCCTATTCTAAACATCTTTTTTTGACATGCAGTATATTTTCTACTTTAGAATTATGTGAGAACTTTAATCATTGATACATTATGTTAGTTAATTACATAATATCTCAATTCCATTTCTCCCTTTAGATCATGGGCAACTTTTCAAAGATTATTATAATATTCATATGCAAATTAATCCATTTTGTGCCGATTGTCTTTCACATTTATCTTCTTAATATTCTTATATTCTCTCACTTTCTGGCAGACTAATACCTGGTCAAATATTATTCTAGGGTTTAAAGAGGGATCTTCTGAAAGAGGTAGAAGGGTCACATTAGAACCAAAAGATATGGAAAAAAATAAACCACTCTTCCTTGATTATAGCAGAGTCTATCTTTGGCTATTCAGTAAATAATTCTGAAGTGCAGAACTGGCCACAAAATTGACAGAGTTTAGTACCAAATAAAAATCTAGGACTCAGCCCCTTGCTTAAAATTGAAAATTTTAAGATTTCAATAATAGAACTTTAAGCCAGGTGTTGGAGTCCACTAAACATGAGGGACTGCACATGAATAGGGATCTTTTCTAGCAGGTAGCTTGTTCCACCACCACTAAGTGTCCAGACTACCAAGAAAACTAGGAAGAGATCAACACCTTGCAGAGAAGACGGACAAGAAAGCAGATAATTACATTAATAATCATTTAGAACTAATAAGTCTAAAATTTACAATCAATAGAGCTATTGTTCTGCAAACTAAGAAGCACTGAGAAGCAATTTAAGTATCTATTAAAATTTCTCACTTAAGGTGAAAGGGAGGGAACATAGAAGAAAAGTCACGACTTTCATTTTATGTCATTTTTACTATTCTAAACTGGACAAGATTACTATAAATGTTCCATTTAAGTGCCCCCAACATCTTAGATCCAAAATCTCAGACCTCTTTAAAAATCATGTCTCCAAACTCGCCCAGAATGGGCAAGTTTCTTTTTCCCCTCTCTCTTCTAGTTTTTCACACCTTTTTGAGGGTTTTTTTTTTCCTGAAAAGATGCTACTTCTTGGCCTTTTAATGAATATCAATCTAGCTGTCTCTGGCTTTCCCGGTTAACTTTCTCTTCTAAACCCTTATTCCAAGCCCTTCCTCACATAAAAAAATGCCCAGGAGAAGGCTGGAATAACAGAAATCTATTGATCAGATTGAAGGAAGGGGAAAAGAGGGACAGAGCAAGAGGGCTGGGGCCCACCTGACTTCATTGGCACTGACGAGGGAACACACACACATGGTCCTCCACGAGTCATTCCTCCTCCATTGCTGTGTGATTCAGCTCTGAGGATAATTACCACACAGCACTAGGGTATCAGTGCTAGGGTATCCAACCCCACCCCGGATTCAGGAGATGCTCTTTTCCAAGCCCCTTTGAACCTGAGGGTGATAAAGACTTCCAACTTATTAGCCCCAGAATAACGAGGTATTACTGGGATTTGTGGGTTCCCTACATCCTGCCAAAACCTAGCTCCTAGAAAAAGTAATTGATTTTTAAAGAACAAAAAGAATCAGATAAAAACACAGAAAAGGGGATCAAGCTGGACCCCCCACCACCTGCACAGTGAATACATTGTATTATTTTGCTCCCATTTTAGCAAAATTGGAAATTTCCTCTTTTGTTTTGTTTTTTTTTTTTTAATTTTTTATTGTTGGTTGTTCAAAACATTACAAATTTCTTGACATATCATATTCCACACTTTGATTCAAGTGGGTTATGAACTCCCACCTTCACCCCATACACAGATTGCAGAATCACATCAGTTACACATCCATTGATTTACATATTGCCATACTAGTGTCTGTTGTGCTCTCCTGCCTTTCCCATCCTCCACCATCCCCCCTCCCCACCTCTCCCCTCCCCTCCCCTCCTCTCTCTCTACCTCCTCCACTGTATAACCCTGAGGGTCTCCTTCCATTTCCAAGCAATTTCCCTTCTCTCTCCCTTTCCCTCCCACCTCTCATCCCTGTTAAATGTTAATCTTCTTCTCCTGCTCTTCGTCCCTACTCTGTTCTTAGTTACTCTCCTTATATCAAAGAAGACATTTGGCATTTGTTTTTTAGGGATTGGCTAGCTTCACTTAGCATAATCTGCTCTAATGCCATCCATTTCCCTGCAAATTCTATGAGTTTGTCATTTTTTAATGCAGAGTAATACTCCATTGTGTATAAATGCCACATTTTTTTTTATCCATTTGTCTATTGAAGGGCATCTAGGTTGGTTCCACAGCCTTGCTATTGTGAATTGTGCTGCTATGAACATCGATGTAGCAGTGTCCCTGTAGCATGCTCTTTTTAGGTCTTTAGGGAATAGACCAAGAAGGGGAATAGCTGGGTCAAATGGTGGCTCCATTCCCAGCTTTCCAAGAAATCTCCATACTGCTTTCCAAATTGGCTGCACCAATCTGCAGTCCCACCAGCAATGTACAAGTGTACCCTTTTCCCCACATCCTCACCAGCACTTGTTGTTGTTTGACTTCCTAATGGCTGCCAATCTTACTGGAGTGAGATGGTATCTTAGGGTGGTTTTGATTTGCATTTCTCTGACTGCTAGAGATGGTGACCATTTTTTCATGTACTTGTTGATTGACTGTATGTCCTCCTCTGAGAAGTGTCTGTTCAGGTCCTTGGCCCATTTGTTGATTGGGTTGTTTGTTCTCTTATTGTCTAATTTTTTGAGTTCTTTGTATACTCTGGATATTAGGGCTCTATCTGAAGTGTGAGGAGTAAAGATTTGTTCCCAGGGTGTAGGCTCCCTATTTACCTCTCTTATTGTTTCTTTTGCTGAGAAAAAACTTTTTAGTTTGAGTAAGTCCCATTTGTTGATTCTAGTTATTAACTTTTGTGCTATGGGTGTCCTATTGAGGAATTTGGAGCCCGACCCCACAGTATGTAGATTGTAGCCAACTTTTTCTTCTATCAGACGGCGTGTCTCTGATTTGATATCAAGCTCCTTGATCCATTTTGAATTAACTTTTGTGCATGGCGAGAGAAAGGGATTCAGTTTCATTTTGTTGCATATGGATTTCCAGTTTTCCCAGCACCATTTGTTGAAGATGCTATCCTTCCTCCATTGCATGCTTTTAGCCCCTTTATCAAATATGAGATAGTTGTAGTTTTGTGGATTGGTTTCTGTGTCCTCTATTCTGTACCATTGGTCCACCCGCCTGTTTTGGTACCAGTACCATGCTGTTTTTGTTACTATTGCTCTGTAGTATAGTTTGAAGTCTGGTATCGCTATACCGCCTGATTCACACTTCCTGCTTAGCATTGTTTTTGCTATTCTGGGTCTTTTATTTTTCCATATGAATTTCATGATTGCTTTCTCTATTTCTACAAGATGCCATTGGGATTTTGATTGGCATTGCATTAAACCTATAGAGAACTTTTGGTAATATCGCCATTTTGATGATGTTAGTTCTGCCTATCCATGAACAGGGTATATTTTTCCATCTTCTAAGATCTTCTTCTATTTCTCTCTTTAGGGTTCTGTAGTTTTTACTGTATAAGTCTTTCACCTCTTTTGTTAGGTTGAGTCCCAAGTATTTTATTTTTTTTTAAGATATTGTGAATGGAGTGGTTGTCCTCATTTCCATTTCAGAGGATTTGTCGCTGATATACAGGAATGCCTTTGATTTATGCGTGTTGATTTTATATCCTGCCACTTTGCTGAATTCATTTATTAGCTCTAATAGTTTCTTTGTAGAGCCTTTTGGGTCTGCTAGGTATAGAATCATATCACCTGCAAATAGTGATAATTTAAGTTCTTCTTTTCCAATTTTTATGCCTTTAATTTCTTTCGTCTGTCTAATTCCTCTGGCCAGTGTTTCGAGAACTATGTTGAACATAAGTGGAGAGAGAGGGCATCCCTGTCTTGTTCCAGATTTTAGAGGGAATGCCTTCAGTTTTTCTCCATTCAGAATGATGCTAGCCTGAGGCTTAGCATAGATTGCTTTTACAATATTGAGGTATGTTCCTGTTATCCCTAGTTTTTCTAGAGTTTTGAACATAAAGGGATGCTGTACTTTGTCGAATGCTTTTTTCTGCATCTATTGAGATGATCATATGGTTCTTATTTTTAAGTCTATTGATGTGGTGAATAACATTGATTGATTTCCGTATATTGAACCAGCCTTGCATCCCAGGGATGAATCCTACTTGATCATGGTGCACAATTTTTTTGATATGTTTTTGTATCCGATTCGCCAGGATTTTATTGAGGATTTTTGCATCTAGGTTCATTAGAGATATTGGTCTGTAGTTTTCTTTCTTTGAAGTGTCTTTGTCTGGTTTAGGAATCAGGGTGATGTTGGCCTCATAGAATGAATTTGGAAGTTCTCCCTCTTTTTCTATTTCCTGAAGTAGCTTGAAAAGTATTGGTATTAGTTCTTCTTTAAAGGTTTTGTAAAACTCTGCTGTATACCCATCTGGTCCTGGGCTTTTCTTAGTTGGTAGTCTTTTTATGGTTTCTTCTATTTCCTCAATAGATATTGGTCTGTTTAGGTTGTCTATATCCTCCTGACTCAATCTGGGCAGATCATATGACTTAAGAAATTTATCTATGCCTTCACTATCTTCTAATTTATTGGAGTATAAGGATTCAAAATAGTTTTTGATTATCTTCTGTATTTCTGAAGTGTCTGTTGTAATATTGCCTTTTTCATCCCGTATGCTAGTAATTTGAGTTCTCTCTCTTCTTCTCTTCGCTAGCATGGCTAAGGGTCTGTCGATTTTGTTTATTTTTTCAAAGAACCAACTTTTAGTTTTGTCAATTTTTTCAATTGTTTCTTTTGTTTCAATTTCATTAATTTCAGCTCTGATTTTAATTATTTCTTGCCTTCTACTTCTTTTGTTGTTGTTTTGCTCTTCTTTTTCAAGGATTTTGAGATGAAGTGTGAGATCATTTATTTGTTGGTTTTTTCTTTTTTTAAGGAATGAACTCCAAGCAATGAATTTTCCTCTTAGAACTGCTTTCAATGTGTCCCATAGATTCCGATATGTTGTGTCTGTGTTTTCATTTATCTCTAAGAATTTTTTAATTTCCTCCTTGATGTCTTCTATAACCCATTGATCATTCAGTAACCTATTGTTCATTCTCCAAGTGATGTATGCTTTTTCCTTCCTTCTTTTATCGTTGATTTTCAGTTTCATTCCATTATGATCAGATAAGATGCATGGTATTATCTCTACTCCTTTATATTGTCTAAGAGTTGCCCTGTGACATAATATATGATCTATTTTTGAGAAGGATCCATGTGCTGCTGAGAAAAAAAGTGTAACTGCTTGATGTTGGGTGGTATATTCTATATATGTCAATTAAGTCTAGGTTATTAATTGTGTTATTGAGTTCTATAGTTTCCTTATTCAACTTTTGTTTGGAAGATCTGTCCAGTGGGGAGAGAGGTGTGTTGAAGTCTCCCATGATTATTGTATGGTGGTCTATTAGACTCTTGAACTTGAGAAGAGTTTGTTTGACGAACATAGCTGCACCATTGTTTGGGGCATAAATATTTATGATTGTTATGTCTTGTTGGTGTATGGTTCCCTTAAGCAGTATGTAGTGTCCCTCTTTATCCCTTTTGATTAACTTTGGCTTGAAATCTATTTTATTTGATATGAGTATGGACACTCCTGCTTGTTTCCGAAGTCCATATGAGTGATATGATTTTTCCCAACCTTTCACCTTCAGCCTATGTATGTCTTTTCCTATCAAATGCGTCTCCTGTAGGCAGCATATTGTTGGGTCTTGTTTTGTGATCCATTCTACTAGCCTGTGTCTCTTAATTGGTGAGTTTAAGCCATTAACATTTAGGGTTATTATTGAGATATGGGTTGTTTTTCCAGCCATTTTTGTTTATTTCTGTTACTAAACATGGTTTGTTTTCCTCTTTGATTATTCCCCCCCCCTTTACTGTCCTACCTCCCACTGTTGGTTTTCATTGTTATTTTCCATTTCCTCTTCCTGTAATGCTTTGGCGAGGATGTTTTGAAGAGATGGTTTTCTAGCTGCGAATTCTTTAAACTTTTGTTTATCGTGGAAGGTTTTAATTTCATCTTCCATCCTGAAGCTTAATTTCGCTGGATACACAATTCTTGGTTGGAACCCATTTTCTTTCAGTGTTTGAAATATGTTATTCCAGGATCTTCTAGCTTTCAGAGTCTGTGTTGACAGATCAGCTGTTATCCTGATTGGCTTACCCCTAAATGTAATCTGCTTCCTTTCTCTTGTAGCTTTTAAAATTCTCTCCTTATTCTGTATGTTGGGCATCTTCATTATGATGTGTCTAGGTGTGGATCTCTTATGATTTTGCACATTCGGCGTCCTGTAGGCTTCTAGGATTTGGGGTTCTGTCTCATTCTTCAAGTCTGGGAAGTTTTCTTGTATTATTTCATTGAATAGACTTCTCATTCCTTTGGTTTGGAGCTCTGTACCTTCCTGTATCCCAATGACTCTTAAGTTTGGTCTCTTAATGTTATCCCATATTTCTTGGATGTTCTGCTCATGGTTTCTTAACAGTCTTGCTGAGCTGTCTATGTTCTTTTCCAGTTGAAATACTTTGTCTTCATTGTCTGATGTTCTATCTTCTAAGTGTTCTACTCTGCTGGTAGTATTCTCCATTGAGTTTTTAAGTTGGTTTATTGCTTCCTGCATTTCTAGGATTTCTGTTTGTTTGTTTTTTATAACCTCTATCTCCCTGTAAAGTTGATCCTTTGCTTCCTGGATTTGTTTGCGTAATTCATTGTCGAAGTGATCTTTCATTGTCTGATTTTGCTGTCTAATGTCTTCCTTGATACTCCAGATCATCTGAAGCATGTATATCCTGAATTGTTTATCTGACATTCCATCTGCTGCAGCTGTTACCTCTTCTAAAGTTGAGTTGACCTGCATTGCTTGTGGTCCTTTCTTTCCTTGTCTTTTCATACTGCTTGAGTTTCTTTCCTGCAGGCGCGGGTGGCGGCTCTGCTCTCTCCTTATTCCAATTGGGGTGTCGTGACTACCACGCCGGCAGGCCACCAGGCCTGATCCGCCGGTCAGTTGCAGGTTTGCCTACCCTGCAGGCGCGGGCGGCGGCTCTACTCTGCCCCTACTCCAAATGGGGTGACGTGTCTGTCGTACCGTCAGGCCACTGGGCCTGTCCCGCTGGTCAGTCGCAGATCTGCCCACCTTTCGGGCACGGGTGGTGGCTCTGCTCTGCCCCTACTCCAATTGGGGTGTCGTGACTACCCCGACGGCAGGTCGCTGGGCCTGTTCCTGGCACGGGCGGCGACTCTGCTACCACGCTGGCAGGCTTCTGGGCCTGATCTGCCGGTCTGTCGCATGTCTGCCTACCTTGCAGGCGTGGGCGGCAGCTCTGCCCTGCCCCTCGTACCACGCCTGCGGACCGCTGTGCCTGATCTGCAGGTTGGTCACAGGTCTGCTCACCCTGCGGGCACGGGTGGCGGTTTCGCTCCGCCCCCACTCCAATTGGGGTCACGTGACCACCACACCGGCAGGGCCTGATCCGGGTGTGGGCGAAGGATCTGCTCTGCCCCTACTCCAGTTGGGGTGACGTGTGTACCACGCTGGCAGGCCGCTGGGCCTGACCCGCCAGTCTGTCACACGTCTGCTTACCTTGCAAGTGCGGGCGGCGGCTCTGCCCTGCCCTTCCTACCACGCCCGTGTACCCCTGGGTCGGGGGTCTGCCCACATTGCGGGTGCGGGTGGTGGCTCCGCTCCACCCCCTCTCCAATTGGGGTCACGCGGTCACCACGCCGGCGAGCCGCTGGGCCTGCTCAGGGCGCTGGCAGCGGCCCGGCTCCTCCCCGAAATTTCCTCTTTTGAACTCACTCCAATCAGGCTTTTGCTCCCACAATCTTACCAACAATATTGACAAAGTTACCCTGAACCCCATCTTGTCAAATATAATTGATTGACATGTTGACCACCCCATTCTTTATTTGGCCCACAAGTAATAGAGTCTCTTGTGTTTTGTATCCTAAGTATTATGTTACTTTTCATTCTCTTTTTATTTTTTTATGATTTATTTTCATATTCCCAACTTTTAAAAGCCAGTGATTTCTCTGTCTCTTCCCTCCTTAGTTGGTCTCATCTAGTCCCATGACTCTAAATGCCATTTATACTTTGATGTTCCACACATTACAGCTTAGTTTCCTTCTTCCCCTCCTTCTTCCCCATCTAGATATAATTTTTTAATGGTCATTACATTTATATTCCAGTAAGCATCACAAAACTAACTTTCCCCAAATCAATTTTTTCCTCCCTGAAAACTTGCTTGCTTTCTTACATAAAAATTTGTCCACCCTTCTGCTCTTAACTCTAACCAAAAATTTGAGTTCTCTATCAATTTCTCTATATGCTATGTTTTTTGTATCTTCAAAATATACCTGGATCTGGCTTCTTCTCTATACTAGTGACATCATCATCATTACTCAGCTGAACCCTGCAATGCCCTCCCAACTACTGTCCTCAGTCTTGTTCCCACCCAGCTTCTGTTCACCTGGTGGGAGGCAATGATGTTTAATATGTAATTCAGAGCATGCAACTTCCCTGCTCAAGCCCTGCAGAGGCTTGTCAAAATCATCATCATCATTATCGTCATCATCATCCACCTTCCTTACTGCATCCCTTAGGGCCCCTGTAGGAAAAAGAAAGAATATTTAAACTGGGGTTTTTGAGATGTTGATGAAGGGATTATTTACATGCACATGAGCAGAATATAGGGGAAAATCATCATTTATAAATCATTACCTAGAGCCAGTAAGTAACAGAGATTGTCCCTGCTGGTTCTCAAGGGTCAATGGAAGAAGGAGTTGCAAATCTGAAAAGCTGCATGGGGAAAATTGCCTGACATGAACTGTGACCTTGAGTGGAGGGCACAGACAGTCACAGCAACTCCTCAAGCCAAGTCAATGCAATAAGTTACCAATCAACTTCTCCCTCCTACAGATGTTCTGCTTGTGGCTTTGCATTTCCTGCCAGGGAATCCATGGACATGATCTACACAGATCAGCCTTCTGATAGAGCATAGAGCAGGTGGAGAAGGCTGGAGCGGGGATAGAAAGAATATTGAGGGCACTGATCAAGGCTTAAAAGACCCTTCCTTTCCCACCTGGTCATATCTGTCAATATCCTCACCTTACTCTGTTCTATCCATAGCAAAACTTAGAACAAGCCATAGGTCCTTTACGGTTGTACTTCCCTCTGCCTACACACAAAATCTTCACATAGACTGTTTCAGCCCATCATTCCAGTCTCTTGTTGCCCATCTCTTCATAGAGAAGCCTTCCTACCCCAGTCACTCTGATGTACTTACTTTCTTAATACAATTTACATTATCTAAGAAAAATAGTTATTTCTGTTTACTTGTGTTTTATTTCCTAGATTACTTGTTTACCTGTCTTCCTAAACAGAATTTAATTTTCAAGAATGAAGTATTTATTACATTAGTTCAATACAAGTTCCTAGGCTTTGAAGTGTAGGTTCAATATTTTTTTAAGTAAGTGAACTGCAGGTAATTCAGTAAAGCTGGAGTAAGGGTAAAGAGAAGATAAATGAAAAAAAAATGGCAAGATAAATATAAAATTCCTAAGCAAGTCCAGACCCAGAATGTGGACTAGATTCCAGGGTCATTATGAAGCCACTGAAGGGATATAAGCAAGGTTGCTCCATATCTAGGTATACTCTGTTGAAAGGTCATATGGGCTGCTATTAGGAGAACAGATTGGAGAGAAGCCAGCTTAAAGTTGAGAATAATCAGGACAGTATTACAGAAACCCAGGCAAAGACAAAGGCATGGAGAAGCAGGATGGATTCCAGCTCCCTCTCTTATATTGATGCATTCTATTTCCCATTTACATTGTGTTAGAAACATGTAGTTATTTCTCTATATTATAGCTTACAAAACCAAATAAAGTTGTAAAAATAAAAATAAGCTAAAGACTGTGTGGGATGCACAAACTCTATGCTAACCTTGTGACTCTCGACTCCTAATGTTCTTCTGATGTTCGTGTCCTTATGTGATCCTGTCCTGAAGGTGGATGGAGTCTTTGTTTGCTTTAAATTGATTGCAGATGCCCCATGACTTATCATGGTGTTACATCCTGCTAAGCCCATCCTCAGTTGAAAATATCATAAGTCAAAAATGCATTTAAAATACCAAACTGACTGAACATAATAGCCTAGCCTACCTTAAATTTGCTTGGAATACTTACACTAGCTTGTATTTATACAAAAGTACCTAACACAAAGCCTATTTTATAATAAAGTGTTTAATTGTCTAATTATTAATAACTAAACTGAAAGTAAAAAATTAGAATGGTTGCATAAGTATTCTTTACATCATTGTAAAGGTGAAAAATTATAAGTTGCAACATTCTAAGTCAGGGACCATTTGTAAGGAAGGGTGATGCAATGTCAGCTGTGTGATTACATTACATGAGGCTATGACCTCTGTGTAGCAAAGAGTATGTCCACATCATGGACTTTGATGAAGAAACAGCCCTGTATAGGAGTCCCACGAGGTAAAGAACTGAGGGTAGCTGCTAAATGAGAAATGCTACAGTTGGCAGCCAGGACATAACTAGCACCCTAATACAACCCTAGGAAACCAAATCCAGCAAACAGCCATGTGAGTTTGGAAGTGGATCATTCCCTGGTTCTGCCTTGACATGAGACCACAGCCACCTTCACTGTAGCCTCAGGAGACTGAAGCAGAGAACCCAGCTAAACTGTGCCTGGACTCAACACCCACAGAAAATTATCAAGAGAAGAAAAATATGCTGGAAAACAGAGCCAAAGAAATTATAGAATACTGCACATAGACATAAAGAAAAAAAATCATGAAAATGAGGCCAAGGGACATGCAGAATAGAATGAGAAGATGTAGTCAACATTTAATCATAGTCCCAAAGAAAAGAACAAAAACAATAGCAGAAAATTTCTATTCAAAGAAATGATGACTAAGAATGTTTCAGAATTTACAAGAGTCTCCATTTCTCAGAGTGAGAAAAATCCAAAAGAATTCAAGCAGTGTAAATAAAAAGATTTCCATATCTAAATATTATAAACCCATTTGAAATTTAAAAAAAAAAAAACTAAAGACGAAGAGAACATTTTAAGAGCAACTAGAGAGAAAAAGAACAAAAAATGGTACAAAATCTAAACTGACATTTCAACAATTATGGTTAGTAGAATACATACTGATTCTATATAAAACAGGGTATTTATACACTGAAAAAAATTAACTCTCATTGTGGAATTTGTATTCAGAAAAACGTACCTCTTATGAATAAGGATAGAATAACAATATTTTCAGACCAAAAAAAAATACAAGTTAAATAAAAATGAATCAACACTAAAAAAGGGGGGGGGGGGGTGGTAATGAATGTAATTTGAGAAGGAAGATGATTCACATTTAGGTGAGATACAAACATAAATGTGAAAAAATACACAAACTTTTTAGTAAATACTAAGCAATCACTGACTATATTAACAACAATAATGAAATGTGTTCCTGGGATCAAGATATCAAGATTGAACTAAAAGACGGGGCAATACTGGCATATACATGGGAAGTAGAAATATCAATTTGATGTGTTCTTTAATTATTTGGGAGAAAAGAGACTGATAAACACCTGACTTTCTGAGTTAAATACATATATTAACATTTCTAGAGTACTCATTAAAAATAAAGAAATAGAATCAAAATGGTATAAAATTTAAAACTAAGAGAAGAATTATTTGGAGAAAAAATATAAAACAAGGCAAGAGAGAGTAGTTAAAAAAAAGGAACTCAAAAATAAAATAAAATAAAAGCACAAAATAAGAAGGTAGAAATAATCCAAATACTTTAATAATCACAATCAATGCAAATAATCTTAACTGCCCAGTTACAGTTGTCAGATTGGGTTTTTTTTAATGCAGCTTCATGCTGTTTATAAGATACATCCTAACCTAAAGATGAATATGAAATAATAAAAATTATACATCAGATAATAATAATCAAAGGAAAATAAAACTGTCTTGATAGTAGGCGGGGAAAAAATAGTCTGGTAAAAGATTTTTAGTAAAATCTTTTAAGAGGAAAATCATCCCCAACACTGACAAAAGGCTTCAATTGTTAGGTGGATATAAAAATTCTGGTACAATCTTTCTCTAATTAATGTTAATATAAATACCTGGAAAAATATGTTTCAGTTTATTGGACATATTCTTGCTGAATCTCTCAATTGATTATTTAGGAACCAGAGGAAGTAGTTTTACACTGAGAGAAAAAAACGAGACTGAGATTATTTCCCTCTCTTTCTTTCCTGGGTGGCATCTGCCAGTAATAAAAAGTGTTTCTCACTGTCTTAAACTGAGCAATACCTGCAAGGAGAAGCACAGGATGCCAAACACTAAGACACTTGCCTTTGGTAACTAGATTTCTTTCAAACTTGAACTTTTAGGTATAAATAGGTGCCTAGCAATATAGGGACACCTTGGCAACATTTGCCAGTGGTGATGAGAGCAACAGAGAGATCACCACAACCTTGTAGCTTTATCCTTGAAGCTGTGTGTGTGTGTGTGTGTGTGTGTTGTGCTGTGAGTTGCTGCCATACTCTATTCTCACTGTAATCCCTGAGAATTTATGAAGGACAACGCCCACACACTTATGGCTTTTTACAAACTAGGAAAAAAAAACTATTTTTCTTTAAATGTATCAATCAAAGAGTTCTTCCTTTTCAAGATTGTTACTGAGGTCATAAGCTTATGTCAGTGACAGTGCCATTGTCTGGGATATGTTTGCAACTCCTCAGTTGGAATTGCTTTGGACTCTCTGCAACACTTTTTTGAAATCCCATCTTTGAGTGTAGCAATGCTTCATCCTTTGAGAGCATGTTTGATTTTATATAAACAGCCCTAAATCACTCAAAGCTAAAGCACATGAATGAGGTGAATAGCCAAGTTATATAATGCAGTGTGTCATCCAAAATTGAGGTGGGCTGTTAGAGAGACTAGGGCTTGGGAGCTTCCTGCCCTGGGAAAATAATAGTCCAAGGTCTGCAACTGTTGCTTTTCTAATGTGACAATCAAACAAACTATCAACACCATCTCAAAAACGTCCACATTACAAGAATATTTGAAGCACTGGAATTGGTATCTAATTTCCCAAGGGCATTACTTTTAAGGAAATACCAGTATGTATATTTTTTAATCATAGTTTTTATTTTTATTTATTGATTGCTTATTAAATTTATTTTTAATTCACATGCAAAAAATAAAAATTGTACATATTTGTGGGTTACAGTGTGCTGTGTAATATTTAAATCAGGGTAAGCATATTTATCTCCTCAAATGTTTATCATTTCTTTTGGGTGAAAACAATTGAAATCTCCTTTCTAGCTTTTTGAAATATATGGTGTATTTTTATTCTATAGTCATCCTCTTGTGCAATAGCCCACCAGAATTCTCACTCCTCTCCATCTATAATTGAGCACAAGTTGATCAACTTCTCCTCATTCCCCTCTATCCTTTGCTCTCCTCAGTCTCTGATAACCCCATTCTACTGTCAACTTCTGTGAGGTCAACTTGTTTTACATTCAACATATGAGTGAGATCAGCTGGTGCTTGTCTTTCTCTGCTTTGCATATATCACTTAACATAATGATCTCCAGTTCCAGAATGACTAGTGGCTAAATAGTATTCCATTGTATAGATGTGCCATATTTCCTTTATCTGTTCATCTTGTGATGGACACTCAACTGTTGTTTCGATTTGTTGGCCACTGTGAATACTGTTGCAGTAAACGTGGGTGAGCAGGTACCTCTTCAACAGACTGATTTATATATATATTATATATATATATATATATATATATATATATATATATATATATATATTATATATAAAATATTTATTATATATATATTTATTATATATATATTATTTTTATGAAAAATCATGTAGTACTAACCCTGTATCAGTCCTCAATGTACACATTTTATAAATATAGTTCATTAAACTACCTACCAATGCTAAGAGGTATACTTTATGGCTAACATCACTTGACAGACGAGCAATAACTTCTCCAAACAAACAGCCTAGTGTTGAATTATCTCCCACTCAGTTCCAATGCGGAGCACTTTAGCATGTCTCTAGGTGGCCTCAGCTTTGTCTCAGCTTTGCAGCTCTGTTTCCTAATAGACTAACCTACCCATTGTGGGTTCTGGTAGAGAACTTCTGTTTCTCAACTCCTCTCCTTCTTCATAGTGCACATGTCTTTTGTTTCTTCTGAAAGAACACAAATATGTGTTCTGTTTTTCTTCTTTCCAGGATTCTCAAAATTGTCTTAATCAACAATCCTTAGTCCTTAGGATTCTAGAAAACATAGTTCCCACCTGTACATCCTGTGTCTTACTAGGGAGAACGTTTAAGGAGGAGAACGATGCTAAGTAGCCAACATGAAAACATGCTAGAAGTCAGGGATGACTTGTTCAAAAGCAAAAATATAAGGTCTGTAAGTTAGACTTAATGTCAGGGAGCCCGTATTTATCAGTAATCTGCTATGAATCAACAATGGGGAAATGAAGGAGAGATTTTAGCCCTACAACCCCTTCTAGTTTATAATATTGATTTGATCATTAGCTTGGGGTGGTCAATTCTTCCTTCCTTAAATTGAGCAGGAATCATATCCTGATACTAAGCAGAAGTGAATGAATAAAAGGGAAAGAAAAATAAAAACATGTAATTTGGATTTTCTCTTGGCTTATTTTCTGGGTGACTCTGTTTTTAAGCCATATTTTTCAAAAATGTCTTTTTCCTATAAACAAGCAGAATAAGGTAGAAGGAAAATGTCTATTTCACTAGTTTTTAGGAGTCATACTGGAAGTCTTTCAGTATGCATAGTTTTAATTTTAAACTCAGATTCAGTATAGTGACCTAGAAAGGCTAATGCTTTATAGTATGAAGTTTGAAAAATATTCAGTGGAATTATTCTTGTAAACTCCCTTTAGAAATGAAAATAAAAAATCTTCTGTTAAATTGCTTTTCTCTCTCTTTCATTTCTTAAATTTTTTTGTAGAAAGTCATCCAGTGGAGGAAAAATACACAGATACCATGGACCCAAGCTTTGCTGAGCAGCTACTAATACTTCTTCCTAATTATACTGCAAGGGGCATAATGCAGGGGAAAAAATGATATGGGCAATTGAAATTCAATATATAGATTTGCTATATATTGTTGAGTTGTCCAAAGAAAAAAGATAATGACATTAAATACGCAACAGAAATATTTCTATATATTTTTTTCTGTAGTTTCATTATTTTTTTCTTTGTGATCATGTATGATATCTAATATAAAAAGATAACAGAGAAATTGTGGTCCAATCTGTGTCTACTCCTGCATGAGGAGTGTGCAGAAAACAATTTTGATTGTAATCATGATTTGCCTCTATGTAATGATAGTGCTTTTCTGTTATGTCACTGTCCTTTACATCATTCCTGGTTTAAAAGAACACATTTCTAAATTGCCAAAAATTCCATTTGTTACAAAGAGTCAGATTTTCAAACTCTGAATAATATTTTTTTAAAGTACAGGGTTTAATACCAGTTCACAGGTTAAAGATCAGTTTCAGGGCAGCTTAGGGGTTCCAGGAGAGCTTTCTTAAACAGAGAACATGAGGAAATTAGGACCAGGAAGGACTATGGTAAGTTAGCAAGCACCATGGGTCAAAATTGTCCAAAGAACATTAGAATTTTGACTCATTTATTCTCCCAACAACCTGAGGCTTTTGATACACTTTCTAGTCCTACTGTAAACATAAGAAAACAGAGATACACAGTGGTAAACTGCTAGTCCAGGATCACATTGCCAGTAAAGAACAGTCAGAGGAACCAGCTTGACTCCAGAAATCAATCTTATTTGAGAAGTCTGAATCACTGATATAGTGAAGAAAGAGAAAACTGAAAGAAACGTTGGCATTGCACTGTGATGACATATTGATCCCCATGCCAAATCATTGAGACTTCCACTACCAACCTCTGAGTCACTGCCTCTCCACCTTATATTTGACAATTTTAGCCCTAGACACAGTGTTCCTCTCTCTGGGATTGTTCTTCCCTCAATTCTTGTTGATTTCACTGTATCTATAGGACACATTTCACCAAATACAGTCCCCCAACTGGTGATATCAATACCATGTAATTCTCAGGCCCCAACTCAAATCAACTGCATTTAAATATTTGGCAATGGGGCCTAGGAATATGGGTTCTCATAGGATTCTGCTTCAGCAAAAGTTTGGAATCTACTACTGTGGATAATCTACCTGCTTGGTGCTTTAGTTCCTTGACCTCCTTTTCTTTACAGAGTTTGCCCTCTGTGGCGTCTCAGACACTCACTCCTACAAGTCATAGCCAATGCCTTCTGCAATGCACTCCCTAAGCTCAGTGTTGTGCATTCTTCTCTAGTGTGGACCTGGAATGTCTCCCCAAGGTCCGTGTGTTAAAGGCTTGTCCCCCAGCTTGGCACTCCTAGAAACCTTTAAGAGGAAGGGTCAGTCTTCCAATCATTGAGGAAATGCTCTTGTAGGGGATATTGAGACAACCCCCTCTTCTTCCTCTCTTTTGTTTTCTGACCATGAGGTGAGAAGCTTAGAGCTAGCTTTTGCCATGAAAGTGCTTTCACCTTGCCATAGGCCCAAAAGCAATGGAGCCATCCAACCACAGACTAACCCCTCCAAACTGTGAGCTAAAACAAACCTTTCCTCTTTTGAAGTTATCTCAGGTATTTATTATAGTAACAAGAAGCAGATTAATATGCCACCTGGATCTTTCCAACACATTCCCTCTTGTATCTTGAACTGCCTTTCCACTTGACTGTGACCTCCAGTACATTGATTCTGCCAACTTTCACTGTCCCTTGGCCTCCTAATGACCTCTCTTCCCTCCTTAACTTCCATGGTTAAATATTATAATCACTCTCTTGGGAAAATTCTTAACTTCTTGACCCTCTTCTTCCTGACCTTACTTAGTAAAACTAAATCATACTTAAATGTAATTCTGCCCATTCTGTACCTGAACCTGTGTACAGGTTAAACATAGTTAAACACAAAACATAGTTAAACACAAAAGCCCACCAACTGCTGGGAGCCATTAGCCAAGTAGGTATGACAATTTCCTTGCCAGCGTACCCCATGTTGCTGACATGTTGCAGCGACATTGAATGTAGGTGACCTTGCTCAAGGACCAAGGCAGATTAGGGTGTTCCCGGTTTTAAGATAATCGTGTTTAGGGCGTTCCCAGTTTAGGTTCCAGGTTTAAGGTTTAAGATTATTCCTGCTGGGAATAGGGCGTATCCTGCTGCCTGAGTTCCCCTTGAGTTCTCACGGGATTCAGACAGTATATTTTGGAGATAGAAGCCCAGTGGGTGTGGATTTGGGCAGAGAACGTGGATTTGGGCAGAGAACGTGGATTTCCCCAGAACGTGATTGTAGACGGCTGGTGTGAGTTCGGGAATAAAGAGTTGCTGTTTGAATCTACAAGCTGTGTGGTGGCTCGTGATTGTGTGCCCAGCCAGACTGTGGCATTTGTGCCCAGCCAGACTGCGGCAACCAACTATTCTCACTTGAAAGTAATTGCTACTCAACAGAGATTGGCCCCAATGCTGCCCAATAATCCTGATAGGCATCCCCAGTCTATCTTCCCTGCTTGTCTAGCAGCTGAGTTTCACCCTCCCTCTTCTCAAATACAACAACTCCTCCGTCTTCACTTTCAGCTGATGATCTTAGCTAATTCTCCACTGAGAAAACAGGAGCATTCACAGAAAAACATCAAGTTCACAATCTACCTTTTAGCATCTGTAGTCAGAAGCTCTCCCTTTTCTTCCCTGTTTCCCACCTAAACCAATCCCTCCTCTTCTTTTCTAGATTATTGCTACCTGAAGTGTGATCCTGGATCAGCGTCATTAGCATCACCTGAAAGCTTGTTAGATGGCATGCCAAGCCCTATCATCCCACCAAACATCCCTTCTCAGTTTCTATGAACCTTCATACATCTAAAGCCAGTGATCAATTGTTAGTCTGTACTTTCTTGACCTTCTAACAGCATTTTGCAGTTGATCATCCTCCTCTCTCATATATTTTGTTCACTTACCTATCAGATCTCTTTCTTGGTTTTATTCCTACGTAGCTGCTTAGTCCTTCCAAATCTCCTTTGTGGAGCCCTTTCATTTTTTCCCACTTTCTTTCACTCAGAGTGCTCAGTTCTTGGTCATCTTTTCCATAAACTTTCATTTCTTCAGTGTTATCACCTGGTTCCTTGCCATTAAATGCCATGTTTGGATGTCTAGCAAATGTAGCCCGGACATTTTTCCTGAACCTGGTTTATCCTGATGTCCATTTACCTAATAGCCACTTGACAGATAATAAACATCTTAAACCTAGAAACAAAACAAAGCTCCCAATTTTCCCTCAAAAAAACTGCTTTACCTATAGCATTTCCTATGGAATTAAATAGCAAATTCTATCCAGACAACAGAAATAGGAATAATCTTGAATTGTTCTCTTTCTCCCACACCATTTGTCAGTAAATACTATTAATTTTATTGCCACAATTTGGCCCTATCTTGACCGCTTCTCACCATCTCCATGTTAAAATGTTGGTCCAGGCCAACTTCATTTTTCATGACACTTCAGTACATTCTTACCCTCTTACAGCATTATGAAGAAGCAGTCAGAGACATTCTCTAAAAAACACAATGCATTTCTCTTCCTTGGCTCAAAACTGTAGTGTATTTCAAATTTACCCAGATGAAAATCGAAGGTCTTCGTAGTGGCCAATGAGACATTATGTGACCTGGCTCCATCATCGTCACTTTGTCATTTCCCAGACTCCTGATTGTCCACTGTGCCTTAGCTATGTAGGTTCTCTTGCTATTTTTTGAACATACCAGATCTACTATTGCCTGGAACCTCTGTTCTAGCCATTCCCTCTGCTTGCAGCACTCTCCTATTTAATTCAATCACCTCCTTAAACCTACCTGACCATCTCTAGGCTAATACTTTAGACTAATGGTCACTGTCCTGCTTTTATTTTTATTTTTTTTAGTTGTAGATGGACACAATATCTTTGCTTACTTTTATGTCGTGCTGAGGATCAAACCCAGTGCCTTACACATGCAAGGCAGGCGTTCTACCACTGAGCTATAGTCCCAGCCTCCTGCTCTTCTTTTTCCATTGCCTTTAACATATTCTAACATACCATATATTTTACTTACTATATTTATTGTTTATTGTCATTTTTATCTTGCTAGAATGTAATTTGTATAAGGGTAGGGATCTCTGGTTGATTGATTTGCTTCAACTACTTAGAACAGTGCCTGGTACATAGCAATACATCTTTAATGAATGATGAATTACTGAATGCATGATAAATGGAATGTTTGTGTCTTATGGATATAACTTGACTGGGATTTAGAAGAAAGAACATTGTAATTTAAGCTTAAAAACCTGGTTTGAAATTCTGGTTTGCCATTACTATCTGTTGCTTTGGACAAGTCACTAAAACACTCTTAGTTTCTGAGTCTATCAAAGGAAAATCATGGTATCTGCAAGGACACTTGCATAGTCCATGCAAAGTCCAAAGACCACACCACACCTGGAATCTCACGGGAGAGATTTATTGTCTAGTAACATGAGATAGATTGGCAAGGCTTTCCCTCGGAGGAGAGCAGCAGCCTGTGGGCACCCACAGACCAGCTTTATAGCCCACAAGAGGAATATCATAAGCTGCATAGGAGTTTAAACTGGGGTGGGGTTGATCTCAAACTGCTTAGGAGTTTAAACTGGGGTGGGATTGATAGCAGGCACATGTTCTTACACTAATATATTCTAACACTCCAACATGTTCTAACACTCCAATATATTAATTTCTTCTCTAATTTATACTCAGCATAAGAACAAGCCTCTAACTGTTGCAACTTAAAGCCACAAGTTAAACAGCTTTGCCTCAGAATGGAAACTTTGGAACCTCTAGATAAAATGGATCCCAACAGAAATATAATGGTGAATCTGATGCCAATATTGATTTGATACTAATAGTATCTACTTTATCAGAGTTTTTTATGTAATGCTTGAGGAAATCCTTTTGAAATTCTTAACTATTATAATAAGGGGACCACATAACTTATTATCCAAACTGGATACTTTGAGAGTAAAAGAAGGCAACCCTTAATAATTACAACTAGGAGTATCCAATGCAAATCAAGGCAAAGACTCATCCAATAGTGTATCAAATCCTGTTGAATCTACCTTCAAACTACACATCTAGAATCATACAGTTTTTATCACTTCTATCACCAACCAAGTTCGAGACACTATTTCCTTTCATATGGTCAACTGCAATAGCCTCCTATCTTGTTCTTTCTGGATCCCTATAAAGTATTCTCTCCTCCTCTCTCTGGATGATGTTATTAATTGTAAATCAGACCAACTCTTTTCTCTATTTCAAATGACTCAAAGCGTCACCTCTCACTCAGGAGAAGATCCCAACCACTTAGCATGGCTAACAAAACCCACTGTATTTCAGAAATTGTCTCTATGATATCCCCTTCCCCCCGCCTCCCACCTTTGGCGTCACCCCCCATGTTTCTCCAATATCTCAAGCATGCTCCTGCTTCAAGACTTCATGCATACTTTTTCTCTACCTGAAATGTCTTTCCCTTGTATATTTGCAACTCTCCATGTCCCTGGCACCTCTCTACCTAAATGTCTACTTATAGCCTATGTCCTCCCTCTTAACCAAGCCTGTGGCATGCATCTACCCCTTTCATCCATTCCATTAGTTTTCTTTTTCTCTGTAGCACTGTCATTACCTAACATCTGCTGTGTCTATACTCATATATTGTCTGTCTCATCAGTCAGAATATAATACCTATGGGAGCAAGAGTGCTTTCTGTTGCCGTATCCCAGAATCTAAAACAATGTCTGATACCTAATCAGCAGTCTATTTGTTGCATAAATGAATGAATGAAATTGAAGACATAATTACATGCAGATCAGATTGTTTAAAGCAATAACCACCAAGCTAGGATATGCAAGTGCACTGGTCCCAATGAATTCCTCTCAAAATGCTCTCACAGTGTTTAAGGCCTCAATTGATGCAGTTAGGTATTAGTTCAATTAACTTTGTTCAATTAACTTTGACTTATTTAATTTTAAACCCAGATGGAATTAAATATTTTTTAAAGTAATTTATTAATACTGTACATACCCAGTAATTTTAATGGTTTTATAAAGTCACAGACATTTGAAAATTTATTTAAAATGTCTCTTCTCAAAATTGAAAAGTTTTACAATGAAATATGAATAATACCCTTCACCAAGAGATGAAGATAACAGAATCAGAGTGGGTGAGGAAGTGAGTGGATATATAAATTTAGAATTTTGCAGGGAGAGATTTATTGAAGAGCTGCCACTTCATTTCAATTCTATCACAAACCCTTTATGAAGAAGATACAGTTTTAGGAGTTCAAGAAAGATCTTTAAGGAGAAAGAATTGTGAAAAGTGAAACAAAAGTCAGAGTAGTCAAGTTTAACTCTTCATATGTGCTTCTGCAACTGTCAGATACACCGGATGTGTGTGTGTGTGTGTGTGTGCGTGCATGTGTGCAGTTACCAGCTTTAGATCTATAAAATGTGCTGAAACTCAAGCATTATATTAACCTTGTCTTGACTTAATATCCAGAAAGTTTACATAAGTAATAGAACTCAATGCAATAGTTTTATGAGGAATTTTGTGATATTGATATTTATATAAATAATGTACACATTAATATTTTAAGTTATGAGCAGATGACATCACTATCCTATATATAAAGACAAGACCCTTTAGGTTAACATGTAACAATCATTAAAAAAAACACCACAAATTAATCATTTAATGAATAGCATTTTATGAAGCAGTCATTTGTTTTGTAATGCCTGGAAATCAAAATAGATGTTTAGCTGTACCAAAAAAAAAAAAAAATTATGATCATCAAGGAAATTTTTGTTCTTGTTTAAAATGGACAAAAAAGGCGGTGTCACTATTTTTGTTATTGTAGATAAAAAGCATTTCGCTATCACAAGTGAAAACCTGTCTCAATAAATAATATAAAAATGGGCTTATATAACTCCACTAATGATAAAACTATGATTTCCCAATATAGTACCCTATCGTCATGTGTCTTACTGTCCCATGTATAAGATCAAGATATAGTTATCAGAGTTATAATTGAATTCATTTTATCTTACAGGATCTGTTAGGCATTTATAGCATTTGAAATGTTTTCTGGTCCCTTATTGAGATTTATGGTCAGAATAAATAAATATTTATACAGTACTCAGTCTGAAATTTCAACACACTAAAATTATTTCAGTCAAGCTTTATCTATTGCTTAGAATTCGGACCCTTGGCGATTTATATATATCTTAGTGGACCCAAAACTCTTTCCAAAGACAACTTTGAATTCCCCCACAGGAGTATCTGGAAAAATATCTAAGAATAAGTATATTTCTCTTTCATGTTTGTTCTTAAAAATGTATCTGAAGTTATTTACATCACCTGTAAAGCTCATGGTAGGGGATGGTCTCCTATTTACCGTATATTCATTTGGGCTCCTGAATTTACAGTGAGATATGAACTCCACCTTCCATTTGTTTGATTATCAGAGCATACGGTTCCTCCTTTAATCAGCCATACAGAATTTCTGACTCCCAGCATTTGTGAGAATGTGTAATCTCAAAAATCTCACTTTCTGACCATGATTAAAAGTGGTGCAGCAAGAAATGGTATTTATTGTACACGTGGCCTAAATTGCGTGCAGACTTTCTCTGGATATTCTATACTTTACTCCTTTGGTTAATAATAATGAAACCTTTGTGCTAGTGCACTATTCCAACCCTTCACATATATCAATTTAGTTTTCATTAAAAAAAAAAAACCTATGAAGTGGATGATATCATTACTTTCACTGTACAGATAAAGCTACAGAGATAAGGAATTTTGTTCAGAGACATATAGCCATGAAGTGGCATTCCAAAACCAGGTAGTTTGTCTACAGAGCCTGTGCTCTTAGCCCTCACACCAAACCACATACAACTAGCCTTTACTTATACACCAAAATATGTGTGTCCCTCAAAACTTGGCCTTTCTTTAGTTTTCCTTTGGCATGGAGCTCCCTGTTGTATTTTCGACTTTTCTAGGAAGTAACTGTATGTAACTCACCATTGGACTTATTAAACATATTGCTCTGAACTTAGTTCACTAGGACAACACCATGTACCCCTTAGGAAAAGAAATTTCTCTCAGATGTCAGAAACAAAAAATTGTATTTTTCTCATGTGAACACCATTAACCTTCCTCTCATAAATTATGGTGTTTATCCCTTTATTCCAGCCACTAGTAGGTGCCAAACCTAATGTTTATTCCACCTCTAGTCCCACCTTTGCCCTTGGCAAAGACTTTCCTTTGACCCAGCTTCAGTCAGCTTCCTCCAAGCTCCAATTTTAACCAGACTCCAAATTGGGCTCTGTTCTTTGTCCCATTTTAGTCCAGTTTTAGCAAGAATTCTGCCAAAGTCAGTTTAGTGAACCCCCCCCCAATACCCTTGATATCTTTGATCAGATTCCCTCTTCCCTACCTCAATATCTTATCACCGTGGCTAGTTTTCATTAAGGATTCTGTCAAGTTAGTTTAACGAGAGTCCCCTTTACCCTGATATTTCCACTTAGTAATTTTTTGTCCATTCATCCCCACCTTGCTCCTTGCTATAAATTTTTTCTTTGCCTTGTTGTATTCAGTGTTGAGCCTCATCTCTCTTTTCCCACTGCAAGTCTCCATACCAGTGGTCCCCACACCTGTCGTGACATCCTGAGCAGCTTGACTTACCATTCTTTAACAAGTGCCATTGCCCAATTTTTAAATACCTTCTTAGTATTTTATGCACTATTATTCAGCCTTACTTTCCTGCATTTATCTTCCTTTTCTGTTATTTGTGCCAAGATAAATAATTTCCAATACATTTTTAAAAATGTATTGAAGCATCAAACAATTATAATTATTGCTAATAGATCCAGTGAAGTTGGAAATGGTAATTTATTTAAGAAGGCATAATTTAGTGGTTCTAAAGAGAGTATTACATGTTGCAGTTTTATTTTAATGAGTGTAATAATATTCATGTTTAGTCAACAAGCTTTCTGAGGTCAACAAGCTGTAAATGACTGCTCTCTACTCCAGTGGAATATAGGGGACTTCAGGTTTGTGTTCAAAAATGGAAGAGCAATGGGGAATTTGAGCATCAAGCCTATGTATGATGAAAAGGAGAAGAATAAAACAGAGCCTCCTCTAAGGCCATAGAGTAGGAAGAAGCTCTAGAAGCAAGGAGGTAAAAGAAAGGGCTAAAATTCTGGTCTCTGACTTAAAATTAAAAGTAAATAAAATAATCATCCAAAATGGGCCCTATGATACTCAACTGAATTTTTTTGAATTTAAACTTTTAAATTTAAATGCCTCCAAAATGATTTTTCCAGAATCTAGAACCCTTATTGGGGATTTATTTGGATTAATAAGAAGATACTCGTAAGAGGAATGACAGGGGGACTATCACATGATCCAGTTAATGCATATAATTAATATATGTAGTTAGCTTTCTTAATGCCTCTCTGAGCACTACCCAAGGGAATCAGAGTTTTGATGGAAGGAGAACAAGAGGAGCAAGGGGTAATTTGGGGGCCTGGAGCACCTCAGAGAACCACTGGGGTGAGTCGCTGCTCTGGGGAAAATCCAGCCTGAGGGAAAGATACCAAGTGCAGTTCCACACATGCTCAGCTTTGGTGCCTTTGGAGCATGAAAAGAAGGGAGACTTGGTACACATTTGATGGTGTGGGTTGGAAGTGCCAAAGAAGGATTTGGAAATAGATTTCCTCACTAGCAGTCAGTCATGCAAGTGAAAGAGAGTGTCTAGGAGTGAGAGTACATTTAGTGAGTGGAGATAAGAACACAGAACAAAGACCTGGGGGTAGGAGATGGAGAAAGGGCATCCAAAAAGGCAACTGAGATGAATTGAAAGGAGGAAACTGGGAAGAAGAACAATGGAAGTCAAGGACCAGTGTGTTCAGCTGTGACCTTGACTGTTCTATGCAGAATTGTGAAATTTATATATATATATATGTATATGTATATAGTACACTCTCATATATGTATATATTGTACATATGTAGCATAAAATATTATACTATCATAATAATATATACATTATACAAAATATATTTAAACAATATAATATTATTGCTTCATGTATGTATGTGTTAATATATATGCATGTATATATACAGGGTTTTGTGGCATTATATGGAATATTAGTGTCTAGTGTGTCCCTGAGAACCCTATAGTCCTTGAGTCACTTTACCTTTAGGTCTCAGTTTCCCTACCAATAAAATCCCTATGATACTGACTATTCTTTATTGTCTATGGGAACTTTTAGAGGATTCAGGCATGCTATCTAGAAGGATTCCTTGGCCCCTAAAAGAGTATTATTATTATTATCCCTGCTATTGTTACATCTATATTATGCTAACCATATCTTTTATTAGCTTTAGCCAAAGGAAGAATCTATAAGTTTATGAAAAGAACACACAGCCTAAATGAATACAAGAACTTATTGGTTCTTCATTTTTAAGCATATACACACTTAGAGAAGATGCTTTAAAAGCAGAGCATTTTAACAGAAAGTAAAGGAAGCATTTCATTGCTCCTCAGTCAAGCAGTCATCATTATACAGCTACCTGTTTTTCTCAATCTGAAATTATCACACCCAAATGTCCTCTTTTATTCATGCATTTAATTCTTAGCCTTTCAGCTGCCATTTGAAACAGTTGGCTTTTGATGTGCATCCTCAATGCCATGTTTGTTCATCCAGAAATACTTCTCTTTTCAAATATTTTCCAAATATGGAAACACCTGTCAAGGAGAAAGTGCTCTGTGTGTATGGAACTTTCACTGGACTCCGATGTATTTGCATTTTCTTACTAATAGTAAGAAAAGCTGCTGAGACAAGGAGGAGGGAGGCTGATAGTGTGACTGGTGACCATGTCAGATATGGATGCAGCCACCTTTTTGTTTGTGGTGAACAGGAATGCTAAGCAGGAGACGTCCAGACCCCTTACTCAGGGATCTCAGAGGTTGATTAATACACCTTCTGGGAAGGATTCTGTCTTATACAAAGGCAATGTCAAGTAAAGCCAAATATTCTTCATAAATCACATGAAGTGAGGGTGTATCCATTTCTAGAAACCTGACAAATAGTCCATAAAACACAGCAGCTGTCCGTCCTGCCCAATCAAAGAGGAACAAGTACCCTCCAAGGCAAGATGATCACATCTTCAAAACACTCCCCTCTTGCTCTTACTCATTTCCTACCTCTTCTTTTTCTAGGCCCTTTGGCATTCTACCTTGATGGAAATTATAATTTTTAACTCTTTCCCAGTATCCACACTGAAGGACCGAGTAACCCCACATTTACAGATTGACAGACCCAATTGAATTTTGACTAAAATCAGTTCAACAGTGTTATCTTGGCTTCATTTTAAGCCTCATTATAAACACTCTTTCTAAACTCTCTCTCTCTAAACTCTCTCTCTCTCTTTCATCTCTCTCTCTCTCTCTCTCTCTCTCTCTCTCTCTCTCTGTCTCACACATACACACACACAAACACATACGCACACTTTTAAAGGTGTTTTTATTTTCCTAAGTAATAGAAAAGAAGTAAAGGTCGTGTGCAGAAGCAGTCCCTGAAATCAGAAGAGACCTGTTTGAAGACCAAGGGAAACTTGACTGAGAGGCTATGGGTAACATTCCCTTGGAAGTCAGTCTATAATCTGCCTGCACATGGAGAACATGGTACCCTCCCAGGATTCCAGGCTGCTTCATCCAGTTTGGGAATAACTCTGCTTCAAGAATTGCTAAGGACAAAGAGCTTATTCTCTTCGTTTGTCACCTATTCTGTTAAAGCTAGATTCTTCCTTGCCCATATTTCTGTGGATACATCTCTTCCCAGGAACTTCTTCCCCATCTTACCTAACTTGAAACTTATCTCTTTGTTCCCTTCTGTCAGCTTTTCATGTCATGGATATGAACACTTTTAATATTCCATATTTAAAATGTTGCCATTTCTGATTTTAGAACCAATCTTCCTTTCTCAAATAATAAAAAATACACACTCATGACATCCATATTTCATATCTACCTGTTGTAAGCAGTTTATGAGAAGCATTTATACAAAGAGTATTTTCTTGCTGAATAGGAGAAATAATTAACAGTATTATGCTTACTGAGTAATTTTGTCTAGCTTTGTGGGAAGTTCAAAATAGGAAAAAAAGGCAGGGTTCTTCAAGGACTTTACAGTTTTAGGAAGTCTGTTCAGCTCACCATGTATGACAATTAACAAAAATGGGCTAGTTATCTTCAGTGATATGCTCCATTCAAGAAAAAAAAAAGAATATGAGTGTCATCATATCCAGAAAAAAGTCAAAATGCATTTAGTTGTGCCTGAATTCTCTAAGTGATGTAATCCAGTAAACAATTTGTCCTGAGTTACTCAAATAAGTGTTGCTTTAGGTCTTTGAATGTTCAACCATTTGTAAGCAACCAGGACCGAAAAAAATTTCAGAAATTTATATCCAATCTATATTTTTTAATAGTAAACACTCCCCTCATAAATAGGTAAAAGGAAAATTAGAGGATATAGTATAGAATAACACTTCATGAGTGAATTAGCTTCTTTATAATATTGATATTTATAATATGAAAGCAGAAATATTTTTCAGGCCTTTCCTAGTTATGTGAAATTGCTAATACTTTAATTCTGAGCTGTTGCAGAATGTTGTTTGGAATGTGCATTCTGATGGGATCCAGTGTACCATCTAAGCATATACAGCTCTCATGAGTGCTTCATTTTACATTTCCTGCAAAGAAAAAAAAATCTTACAAAAAAATACTTCCTTTAATGTGTGTCATGAATCCCTGGGAATATGTGCCTTTGAGTACAGAGAAATGTGATGGTTTCATACACATGGCAGCTGAAATTTGCTACGAGAATTGATGTTGCAGACACCAAGAAGAACTTTATTTGGGAATCTGTTTCTTTTACAGACTTTCTATCAAATCTAAAGTGTGCAGAAAACCAAAATTTACATCCAATAACCTGAATAGTTTAGAATGGATCTTTGGATTTATCTAACATAGCTGAATGTTAAAATGAAAACTATGTCCAATGTATAAAAATACCTGCTATTATTACTCTTTCAAAGAGCATTGTGCTTACCCTAATGTACAGCTTCTCCTCCCACTCATTTTTGCTTCCTCTTTTCTTCTTTATTCACTTTAGAAAAAGCATACTATTTTCTAACAATTGATTTAAAGCCACTGACCCATCTTCCACCACAGGTCATGAAGGTCAATGGAATTAGTCCAAACAAGTTTGGGGTTAACATTGAATAGCAATTTTCTTAGAGTAGCTTATGCATTTTGTCTTTCTAAAAATGAACCTAAAAACTGTAGAAAAGATACAGGAAAAAAAAAAAGAGTGGGAGTCACTGCTTCTGTTCATAGTATCTGACTGGCTGATCTGCAAGGAGTGTGGAGTGTTCCCACCAGGGTGAAATGAAAGGGAAAGCGAACCCAAAGGGAGTCAAAATTCAACCATTAACAGATAGCTGGCAGTGAGCAGGGCTGTCCTGGTGGCTTATGTTGACATACAGTTTTTATGTGCTCTGAATGTCCACAAATCACCTGAGAACCAGCACCAAGGTATACAACACCCTACTTCTCAGGCAATGATTCAAACTCCTCAGAACAGCCCAGAGTTCCTTTCTGGAAATTCATAATTCCACATCTCTAGATGTATATGGCACCAGAGTGTCATAAACTAAAATGCAGTGGTGGTTTGTCAGAGTTTACAGCTTTTTTACCTACTGCAAGATGAAAGGGCTAAAGTTATTTTCTCTTCACAATAAGAGGGACTCAAAATGCCCACAGGCTTCAGAGAGGAAGAATTATACAGTGAATTACTCCAGAAACATGCCTTTGAGTTTATCAGATGCCTTCTTCTCTTACGGTTTGATTAAAAATAATATTAAAAAGTACAATAATCACTTGCCACCTGGGTAAAGGAAGGATTTTGATATTCAGTGATCTATTTTAAGGTTTCTTAAAGTAGATCTTTTTAGTTTTGCTATATCTTCTTCCTGAGTTGAAGTCCTTAGTTCAGATGAACTTTTTCATTTTGGTACATAAATTGTCTTTTTTCTATGTGGATTATTTTGTGTGCCTTGCCAATTTTTTTTTTCATTCTGTGCTGTTTATAAGAAAGATTTTGCACATCAAGGTACTTATATAGGATTTGTAAGGAATCTACTTTAAAATGGTCTCATTATTAAGATTAAGTATTAGGTACCAATTCATGACTTTAATAATAGCCTCATTCTAAATAGAGTTCCATTTAGAGCTCCACAATTTAAAAACATCCTCCATATTTCAAATGTAACTAGTTTCCACTCAGATCTTGTTTTCATTTAGAAATTTCCACTCTAATGTGGAAAACCCATGATTACTTATGATTCTTTATCTCTCAAGCATCATTAAATCCATTCCTTATATTATTATTACCTTGCACATTAATTCACCCTTTCAACATTAAAAACACATTTATTATCACTGCAGTAAGTGCTGCCTTAGCAGCTCAAAGGACAAAGATAATTAAGACATGTCCACTCTCCCCATGGAATTCATAATCAAGTTAGGGTACAGAAATGGGAATTGCAACCTAGGAGGATAGGTGAATAATGTTATATACATAGGTAACAATAATAGAATATGGCTATCTAGAAAGCTCTAACAAAGATGGAAGGATCAATTCTTCATGATTCAGAGTGTACAGGGAAATACAATTTTCAGGATGAATTCTTATAAGGAAGTATCTGGGTTCAATGGGTAGTCCTATTTCCACTGGTATAATTTAATCCAAACCAGTGAAGACTAAAGAAAGTGCTAAAATAACTTCAAGCATCTTCTTTCTTCTGTAGTTTAAAGAGAGCTATTTTGGAATTTCACTCCTAGTCCTAGGTCCCTGCCTTTGGATCTACTTCAAGTCAGCATATTTTTAGGTCTCTTGGTTTCATGCTACCAACTTTCCTATTTATAGAAATAATTGTCATTGCCAGTTGTAGAAACGATTCCTTGCTAAATTTGGAATGAAAATCTTTCATTCATCTTAGATAAGGAATACTCCTTTCAAAATTATTTGGATCGACTTTCTTCACTGCCATAGGAGCAGTTCTTTCAAACTCAGCCACCTGAGTGTGCTTAGTGAAGGTATTATTCTAGAAAAACAGTCACTGAATGGAATAATTCTTCCTCCCCTCACATGAGCCACAAATTGTTTACATGGAGAAGGAAAGACAAAACAAGCACCTTTTAATCTAAGTGGTATAAATTTTTATTTGAAAGATGATGTTGAAATCTATCAAATTTTTAACAAAAGGGAAAATCTGGGTTTTCATCTCAACGAAAATAAGATCAAAAATTAAAAAATAAACTACTGAGTTTTCATTCTTTGCCCAAATAATATTGTGGGGTCAAGGGCTCCAGCACAAGTGAGTAGCATCACTGGGAGCAAGCTGAAACTCAGAGCCAACAGGATCAGCAATTCAGGAAGGTCCTCTGTTTCCACATCTTACACCTAATTATAGAGACACCATGTGGCCTGAGGCAACATGTTGATCCCCACCATCACTAGCATGTACTGTACATAAAGGGCCAGTGAAAGGGTACACTGGCCCCACAGACATCTATTCAGTACAAGCATGAGGTGGGAGAAGAGAGGACATATAAATATGCTGAGCTCAGGATATGAGTGGTTGAGCTCAAGGTGCCAGCTCTTTAGGGTGGTCCAGGGGGCTGATGGCTTCCAGCACCTGGAAAGCTTGGGGATCACTAGTCCCCTAAGAAGTTGAGCTGGGTCTAACATTGGCCCTGGGAATTTAAGGGCCCTCCATTCCCAGGTAGCTCATTGGTAGACAATCTAGAAGGAACTCACTGGACAATGCTGCTGGGCTCCCACAAAATGAACTTCAAATGAGTAAAGAATTTCAAGAATTCTCTAACCATGTAGATTTTAATGAAAGAGTAATAATAATTATTAGGTTTTAATGCTAGACCTTGTGTGTCCAGCTGTACATATTTAAATTAACTTTGCATGTGTGATATGGAGGTGAGGATGTCCTTCAGATGCCCTTTGATAACACAGATGAGTTGAGCCACAGACTCTTTGAAGGCAGTGGCATTTTGCTTTCATTAGGCTTGGCGGGAGGAGAAAAATGAATAGGAGCTTCATATGCCTGACTCCTGGAAGCTCTTCCTGCCAAGCCCCAGGTGAAGCTGCAGCCTCTGCACAACAGAGTGCTCATTAGTGTGAGAAGCTCCAATCATCAATCCCCAGAAACTGTTCTTTGCTCAGTTGAAGAATGATGAGATAAAGAAGTCATATGCGACTGGGAGCAAGTTGGGAAACAAGCCCTGATAAATTGTCCCTGAGACTGAGAACAGAATAAGCAGCACATTTCATCTGATGGGAAGAAAAGGCCATGCAAATTTACTGGGGAAAAAAGCATGATTAAAAGTAAGCAAACAGAGCAAGCCACAGACTCTCGTCAATTCTCACTTTGTTATTGTCACTGTGGGTCATGAGCTCTGAAAGATAAGACAGTAAGAAATTAAGGAGTTGTGATGCTTCTGGCCTTCTTTTAGGACTGCAGCAAATCTAGAAGAGATTCATCAGATCCTCTGGAGAACAGATGCTTTGCTTTGATGGCATGGGTAGTTACCACATATTAGAGAGGAATTTTATGGCCAAAAGATCTAAGAATATTTTGGAGAATCACCAACCAGTAATATGTGTAGCTCTTTGTAATTGTGGTGCAGATATTCACAACAAACACAGTATATTCATAAACGTGGAATGAATGATTCATCTTAGTTCCTTTGAATATTCATGAATGCTTTCTTTGTCCCATTTTTCCTAAGTACTAAGGATAGAACAGGAAACCAAAGTGTCTTCCCCCATTGGCTTGCATTGGTGAAAGAGGCCACCAGCAGCACTAACTATATATACATATTTACAAATGTTATAAAGAAAACAAATCAAGATAAGAGGAAAGAAGCTGATTGAAAGTGTGGTTTTTTCATACTGTACTGTATAGAGGGTCTCTCTGAGGAGGCAACATTTGAGCAGAGGTTTGAATAAACAGAGAAAAGTGAAAGAAAAAAAAATCTTAAACTGAAACATATTATCATCTTCTCTCAGCTGGGTTTTGAAGAGAGCCTCAGTGGTAATTCCTTAAGAGCCCAAGACCAGAATTCTTGAACCTGTTCTTTGGAGCTGCCAGTTATAGAATGCATACCATGGCCTGACATGTGCTAAGTAGGTCACAGACCTTATCTCCTATAATCCTTACAAGTCTGTAAGGGAGATATCATGATCCTCATTTTACAGATGAGATAACTGAGAATCACAGGGGTTAAGAAATCAGCCCAAGGCACTCAAAGCAAGTGACAAGCGTTGATTCATTCTGGGGCCTTCACCTACCTGTCCTTAACCTCCAAGCATATACCTTCACTTTGAATGCTTGTGTACAACTGGATTTCAAAACCATTTTCATCTTCACTTTTGTAATAACTTCAAACAGCCTATCAGACATCTTTCTGTCTTTTTCTCTCTCCCCCCATCTTTCTCTCTTGAATTCACTCCAAAGAGAATCTTATCTATTTGCACTTTTCAGTGTAGCCATAACTCCATGATAATGGGCAGCAGTAGGACATTGCTGGAAAGGAATGACCTGGAGGAAGAATCCAGCTTTATAAGGTGAGAAAGCAGTTTAAGAGAGGAGACGGCTCAGAAAAACCAACTGATGGCACTAACCAAGAGACTGAATCCCATGCAGAACTCAGAGAAAAAAAGAAAAGAGAGAAATCAGTCAGAGGATAAAGGACCCAGCAGGCAAGATGCAGAGCTTAGATAGGAAAAAAATACTTAGAATAATGTTAATAAGAACTTAAAATGACCAGGGGAGCTCTGCCCATCCACACATCTTTTTTTGTTTTTCATTCACATTTGGGTTGGTGATGTTAAGCTTTAGCTCAGCACTGTAAAGTGTCATTCAGAAATCAGAGGATTTCAAGGGATTGCTACCCTTAGCTGGGACAAGCAGAGAGCCCATAGTGAAAGTGATATCCATTGTTCACCTGAACCAATCCCAGGGACCTCTTTAACTTTGCAATTAAGCATTCTGGTGTGCTCAAACTAGTTTTTATGTCCAACGGATAAAAGCAAAGATGAGAAAAAGCTAATGAAGAGCCTATACCATTTGCAATGGTTATCTAGTCACCATTATTATTAATATGATATAGATATCACAAACTAGACAGGATCTACGCTCTTTGCATTTGGAGCCAGCAAAGGAATCAAATGAAGAGCACAGAAGCAACACTATAAGGTTATGCCTCTTAGGGAAATAACACCAACATGAGTTCCATTCTTAACCCCAAAAGTATCCATCTAGAAATGACTGCGAGGTCTAACAAGCCTTGATTTTATTTTAGGTTGTGACTTGTACAAATTTAAAATCACATGTGAGAATTGCAGAAAATAAGATATAAAAAGTGTTTCATGCCATAACTTAGGTAAGGCCAGGAGATCTTGGGATCTGTTGGTGGTGCTCAATGGCGAGGCCTTTGGAAAGTGATTGGATCACGGGCATCTGACTTCATCGGTGGATTAATGCATTGGTGGATTCGTACTGTAACAAATTTGAGGGAGAACTTGAAAGTGAGCACACTCTTCTGTTATTGGAATTTCTAATAAAATACTGTATTTGATATACTACCAAGTCCCACATATTAAGGGAAAGAAGACCCATAAAGAAAATAGAACGGTATATTTTAAAGCATGAGTGTCCATGTCAAATACTATTTTTCCCTTACATTTTAAGTTTGAAGACTATTTTTAAAACATTATTTATATGATGAACACATTAAACTAATGGCAGATGAATTCAATTAATTTTCCACTTAATTTAGCTGGCATCCATTCACCTCTACATCCTTGTCCAACACCAGTCCATAAGACATCAGCGCAGGAGGAAGCTGAGAACTGAGATGATAAGCACCAGATATGTACCAAGGGATCACAAAAGCAAAATAAATGTCCATATGGGCAAGCACAGGCAGTGAAAGCTATTAAAAAAAACAGTGCCAGGAATAGAGATATATGTAATCAACAAAGGAATTCTGGTAGGAGTTACAGATAAAATTGGGTATAAAATAAGCAAAGAGAGTAAATATATAAGTATGGAAAACCAGTAATAAGAATGACACCTACTATGGTTTGGATCTGCAATACCCTCCAAAAACTCAACGTGTTGAAGGCTTGGTCCCAAAGGCAGCAGTATTCAGAGGTGAGGCCTTTGGCAGGTAATTGGATCAGGAGGGTTCTAACCTCATCAGTGGATTAATCTACGATGGATTCATAATCTAATGGGTATGAGGGAGGGGCTTTGTAACAAAAGAGAGCTCTCTCTACCTCTCACTGTTTTCTGAACCCCATGAGATGAGCAGTTTTCCTTCACTGTGCTCTTCTTCCGTCATGTTCTACCTCACCACTGGCCCCCAAACAACAAAGTCCAGTGTCCATGGACTGGAACCTCTGAAACCCTGAGAAAAAACAAACTTTTCCTCCTTTTAAATTTTTCTCAGGTATTTGATCACAGTGATGGAAAGCTAACTAGCACAGCAATTGATATTGAGTCCAAATCACTGTGCTCTGAACTAGGGGACCCTCATATACTTCCTTGTTATCAGAGTCCCGTTGCAAATGAGCTGAATCTGTAGCAAATATGTGCATAAGTTTGTTGCACAAGGGCTCCCAGCCAAAGAAGTAAATGGATATGGAAATGTAGTTCATGTTCTACTTGCCAAGTCTTATGTTCTGTATAGGGCTGGATCCTCCTGGAGAAAGGGCACATTTTTCTGATCCTCGCATCAGCCCTCTTGCAAGATCATGAACCAATGGAACAGCAACCATCTTGATAATTTTCCTTCTAATTCCTACTGAGGCAACCATTGGGCTGACAGAGGCCCGGGTGAAGAACAGGCACTCAGATTCAGAATGGAAGATGATGATGAAGAGATAATAGGGATGGGTGTGATGGAAAGGGAAGAGTCTGAGCAAAGTTATCAAGTCAAGTTATTAAATATGAAAAATTTTTAAATAAGTTTATTTCATGATTTCCTCTGACAGCTATCTTGCATTCAAGAAGTCCCTCAAAAAGAACATTCATATGAAAATAAATAGTTTTATTCAAATTGCTACATGAGTTAAAATTAGGTTTAGCTATGATTAACAGAAATCTGCAAAACAGTAGCTCAAACAAAATAGAAATCTATCCTTCTGTCATGTCAAGGTTTGGATATTGACAGTCCAGGGCTGGTATAGGGAGTCCTCTGTCATCTGGAACCCAATATACTTACAAGCAGTCTACTATGGAGGGTGACTTGTCCTTGAGAATCAAGATGAAAATTCAGTCATCAGGTCCATATGTTAAGCAGGAGGACAAAGTGGTAAAAGGTTCATGCCAATGTCTCTTAAATTTCTCAAAAGCTACTAAAACTATTTTTCAACTATTGTACAATTACTTAGAATTTAGTCATAGGACTACACTTTGCTGAAAGGAAGCCTGGGAAATGCTGTCTTACTTCATGCGGACTTAAGCACAGCTGAAAACAAGTGGTCCTAAGAGGGGGGAAATGGATATTCAATCAGGAAAATAGTCATTTTTAATAGACAAAAGCTGAATTTTAAAAACAAAGCCCAGCGATATGACCAGCTAATTTAATGCTAAATAAAACTGGGTAATTAATAGGAGGGCAAATGTGTGATGTAGTATTAATTTTTAAAAAGTTAATCAAATTAACTTCTCCTCCCAAAATGCTGAATAATTTATAGTAAAGTACAATAGTCCAGAACTGTTATCTCAGAGCAGTGAGTTTACAATGTATTCTTCCCCAAACAGGCATGTGTAGATGAGCATGATGGTACATGACTGAAATCTCAGCAACTCAGGAGTATGATGCAGGAGGATCACAAGTTCAAGTCCCCACTTGGCAACTTAGCAAGATCCTAAGTAACTCAGCAACACTCTGTCTCAAAATAAAAAATTTAAAAAAAATGAAAAGGGCTGGGGTTGTGGCTCAGTGGTAAAGAGCCCCTGGATTCAATCCCTAGTACCAAAAGAAAAAAAGAGGAAAAAAAAAGTTTTAAATTTAAAAAGAGGTGGAAGCATGTCCTAATTTTAGACTGGTGACAATAATAATACATTCTTTCAATGTTAGCAGATGTTTTGTTTGGCTGGATTTTTTTTCAATGTTCTTTATTTAGTTTTTACAGCTGACAATTTTAGTCCATGTCTCAATGACCTAAACAGTATAGCAAATGGAATTACATCTCAATGGTCATCTGTCTTCTTTCCTCCTCCTCTAATCTCAACATCAGAAGACTCTATTTAGCACTACTTAGGAGGTCCCAGTCTTCTTGTCTTGTCCTTTTCGTTGGCTCTTGGGTGTTAGCCATCTTTCTCTAAGGAATGTAATTTTAGCTGAAAACCTATATGTCTATCTGTGGGCTAATTCTTCACACTATGTTAACTTGCTTATCCAGGCTCATGTCCTTTTAAAGTTTTTCTTTTTTATTGGAAGAATCTTTATAAATGTAGTGACCCACAACATAAGACATTGCTAAGGAGTGGGTTTGCTTATAAGAAGCAACCAATTCTGTGGACAAAGCTTTTAAATTCAAATGTTGATTAAATTCACAATATCCATTGATGATTCCGAATTTTTTAAATCTTATTTCTCCTCTGGTTTAGATTTATGCTTACAATATTTCCTTTTGGAATGTCAAATTAAGACTTCCAAAATGGGTAGGAGCAGTGGTGCCCATTTGAAATCCCAGAGGCTCCGGAGCCTGAGAAAACAAGATTGTAAGTTCAAAGCCAGCTTCAGCAAAGACAAAGCACTGAGCAACTCAGTGAGATCTTGTCTCTAAATAAAAATACAAAATAGGGCTGGTAATGTAGCTTAGTGGTCGTGTGCCCCTGAGTTCAATTTCCAGTACACCCCCCCCCCCAAAAAAAAAAGAATCTCCAAATGTATTCTAGCTGGGTATAGTGGAACACATCTGTAATCCCAGCTGCTCATGAGGCTGAGGTAGGAGGATCATAAGTTCGAAGTCAACCTCAACAACTTAGTGAGGCCCTGAGCAACTTAGCAAGATGTTGTCTCAAAATAAAAAATAAAAAACAGGCTAGGGATGTGGCTCAGTGGTTTATTATGCCTTGGTTCAATGCCTGGTACTAAACAATAAATAAATAAATAATGTATTCTAGATGAAATAGAAAGCTTGATATCTATTATCCTGCTTATACTTGTTCAAGTCTCCCCCACTCAAACCCCAACTCCAATCCCCTCCCCCTACAGTTAATGGAATTGCAAACCGCATAATTGCTCAGGTAAAAATCCTAAAGAATTGTTTTTTTGTTGTTGTTGTTGTTGTTTGTTTGTTGGTCCTACCTTTTCTATCTCCATTACATACATTAGTAAGTCCTGTTTGCTGCACTTTCACATTATCACTCAAATACACTCACTTCACAGTATCTTTTTTTTTTACCTTTGGGCCAAGCCATTATCATTTCTTGTTCAGACTGCCACACCAGCTGTCCATATCAGTCAGGTTAGGCTGACTGCTTAAACATATTTGAAACCACATATATTTCTCTCTCTCTCTCTCTCTCTCTCTCTCTCTCTCTCTCTCTCTCTCTCTCTCTCTCTCTCCCCCCCCCCCACTTCTCTCCTTCCCAACTGCCAAGAGTTGAGCATCTTTCCTCTGGCATATCCTCCTGCCATAATATTCTGCCTCACCAAGGCCCAAGATTGGAGTGGGCCAACCACACACAGATTGAAACTTCTGAAATTGTGAGCCCAAATAAATTTTCCTCTTCTAAGTTGTTAGATATTTTTGTCCCAGCAATGAAAAGCTGACTAACAAAATCATTCAGTGACCAGGTTTCTTCAACCAGTCTCTCTAACATCACCTAAGGCCTCTGAGTACAGCATCCGACAAACAGATAATGGAAGAAAAAAATCGTGGACATTCACATGAAAAGATTTAAGGTCAAAGCCCTAACATAATCTGCCTCATTTCCACCCACATTCCATTGGCCCCATTTAACTACAAGGGAGACTGGGCAATGGAGTCTTCCTGCCTGATCAGAAAGAAAATAAAAGATGTTTTGTGAGTACATTGCATTGTTTTTGACACCCATTTTCTGATGCTACAGCAGTTAAAATGTCTTTTCAAAGAGATTAAAAATCATAGCATATCACTGCCAGTTAAAAACTCCAATAGCTTCCCCCTGCAATTGCACCAAAATGCACACTTCTTACCCAGTTTTTAAAAAAATGCTACATGATCAGACAACCATGTGTCCTCTTCAGCCCATTTATACACTTTCTTCTGTTTATTATTTTCTGACACTCCTCAACACAAGCCAATTTTGGAGTCGGAGCTTTGGTACAAGATGATCTCTCCCCTGGAACACTCTTATTCCATCTCCAGCTTTAACTCCTGATCATTCTGATCTCATCTTTTTTTTGAGAGAGAGAATTTTTTAATATTTATTTTTTAGTTTTCGGCGGACATAACATCTTTATTTGTATGTGGTGCTGAGGATCGAACCCGGGCCGCATGCATGCCAGGCAAGAGCGCTACCGCTTGAGCCACATCCCCAGCCCTCTGATCTCATCTTAATTATCACTTCCTCACAGAGGCTGTTTATGATCAACACTTTGTAGGTAGCCCCTCTACATGCGCATCAGCTGTGTCTGTTAAATTACAATATTTTATTTTGTTTATATCATTTATAAATATGATTCATTACTTTATCCATTATTTCCTTTTGTCTGAAACCCCTCACTTCATTAAGTCCTGAGAAGGTTGGGTCTTATTTTCTTAATTCACCTTTGTGTAAATGATTCAGCCTAGATTTAAGAAGTCTAGGTTGTAACACTGTTTTTGCAGAATCAAAGTCCCAGATCCCTTCCACCTTTTTGCTCTGCTGTTCCTGGGGGTTTGCCCTAATCTGACTGGTCCCCAATGGCTCACACCTCATTCATATATCACCCAGCTGGTAGAAGAAAATAACACCCAACCTTCTAAGGACTTAACATTCAAACACACCATTTATTCTTACATGGCCCTGCCCGGAACTTGGATGGTCACACTAAGTGTAAGGAATGAAAAACACAGACTTATTCTGTGTAGCCACCATGCCGAGATTAAAAACTGGAGTTCTGCTATTATAGAAGAAGGAGAGAAATGCTTAAAAAAATAACAGTCTCTGGTATAATTTTTTGTTCATGTAGAATTTTATAAGGGAAAATATCCATTAAAAAATAGACAAAGAGGAGGTAGGGGATGGGAGGGGGCATGGAAGTAGGAAAGATGGTGGAATGAGCTGGACATCATTACCCTAGGTGCATGTATGAAACACGAATGGTGTGACTCTATTTGTGTACAACCAGAAACATGAAAAATTGTGCTCCATATGTGTACTATGAATTGAAATGAATTTTGCAGTCATGTATAATGAATTAGAACAATTAAATTAATTAATTAAAAAATAAAATGAATCCACAGTATGCAGTGACCTCTATCATATTTGGAACAGCTAAATTTATCTATAATTAACCAACTACAAATAGTGTGCAAATATTCTAACATTAAGGAACTACTGATCCCTCTTAATTAGCCATAATATTTTAGCTGAAATTGTATAAGACAATCTCTGTCCTAATTCTAATTCCACCTCTCTGCTATCTGGATGCCCTGGTTCTTGCCTCTTATTCACCTCTGCATCCCACACAGTGTTATTTTTCCCAGGCTGATCTGTATTCTTTCTAGTTTAGGGTTGATAGACTAATTGCAAAGAGTTCTCAATTTCAGAGTGAATCTTCAAAACACAAAAGGATTCTATCTTTACTACAGCAATTTTATCAATGACCTTTCTATTGCTTTAGCTAATTCTTGTTCTCCTTAAAATTGCACTCACAAGTGAAAACTGAGAGTTTGAAAAGAGCAGTTTTCTGATACTAACATGCACTTTCTCGGCCCTAAGGGTCTGTGAATGCCATCTGCAGCTGCTCTTACAAGCCTTCCCTGCATTCTGTGAGGAATGGATCACTTCTAGGTTTGAGTCTAGGCTAGAAAGCATATACTGAGACATGCTTGACTAATTTTTTTCCTGTCCCCTCTCATCAAACCATCTCCTCAGCCCCACCCAGTCTCAACCACCACTAGGTTTTATTGCTTCAGCAACTTAAGTTAGATATTTCATGAGATGAAATTCTGAGCAGCTCAACTGCAGTTTTAATTTTTCTATTTCATGTACACTTTTAAAGGGCTACAACTGCATTACTCACCATGTTGCCACTTAGATTTGCTTTATTTTTTTTCTCCCTATGACTGTTTTCAGCATTATCAGGACACAAATTCAGATGGTGTTGACTTAGCATGGTTTGACTTACTATTTTTGTTGTTGTTGTTGTTGTTAATTTACAAGGGTGTGAAAGTAACATGCATTCAGTAGAAACCACACTTCAAATATTGAATTTTGATCTTTTCCTGGACTGGCTATATACAGTCGGATTCTCTTCATAGTTCTGGGCAATGGCAATGAACTGCAAGTCACAGTCAATCACACAATCACCAGGGTTATCAACAGACCTTGTAGTGTACCAAGTTCCCAAGCTATGATATTTGGGGGTCATATGTACTAACGGCACTTTTTCCTTGCAATTATTTCAACTTACAATGGGTTTATAAAGGAGTGACCCCATCATAAGTAAAGAAACATCTACAGATTTACAAGCATGTCTATCTCCAAGAAAATAAGACAAGATCTCTAGAGAGGAACATTTTGGATTTCCAATACTCTATGTTAAAACATATATACTGTATGTTCATTTGAAATTTTTGAGTCTTCAAACCTCTTTTCTCCAGCAAGTGTCTCAACTTATTTGTTTTTGTGAAAATTAAGAAAAGCATACATATAATAGAATCAAGTGTTTTCCTCAAGATGATTGATGATATAAAGAGTTACGGGATACAAAGACTTCTAAGACCAGCATGATGTGGTTTACAGATTTACTGTATTTTTAAGAATCTGCCTATTTAAAACACATATGATCAAGGTGGACAAGTGCCGCAGGCTGGCTGGGCACAAAATAACCGAGCCACCACAAAAACTTGTAGATTCCAACAGCAACTCTTTATTCCCGAACTCTCACCAGCACTCTACATGCACGTTCTGGGAAAAATACACTCCCTCCACCGGGCTCTGCATACCAATTCTCTCAGAACCCCGCGAGAACTCAACGGGAACTCAAGGAGCAGGCGCCTGACCAGCAGGATACGCCCTATTCCCAGCAGGATCTACCCTAAACCTGGAGCCATGCTAATCCCTAAGCAGGGTCACCTTTCAACTAAAAATGCCATGCGTGGCAGGGTCACCTTTCAACCAAAAATGCCATGCGTCCTACATGGCTATGGCTCTCAGCAGACAAATCATGGTCCCTTTCATTGATTTTGAATTTTTTTTTTTTTTTTTTTTTGGTACCACAGATTGAACCCAGGGGTACTTAAACACTGTGCCACATCCCCAGCCCTTTTGTATATTTTATTTAGAGACAGGGTCTCGCTGAGTTGCTAGGGCCTCACTAAGTTGCTGAGGCTGGCTTTGAACTTGTAATACTCCTGCCTCAGCCTCCAGAGCCACTGGGATTACTGGTGTGTTCCACTGCACCCAGAAATGGTAAATTTTATCAGTTTGCCTTTTGCTAGTTGGATCATGTGTGCTGAGTAGTGACATATTCAGTTCTAAACCACTTGAGCAATTTCCTTAACTTCTTTTTGGTGTAGGGATTTTGAAAGAATAGCTAGTTCTTTTACTTGGATTCTTTATAAACATACTAGATGTTTTACCCCAAATTGGCATTATTATTTTTAAAAAGTATAGATTGAATTGTAAAAAATATAATCATGTTTTAAATACAGAATCACTTACAAAATGTGACTTCACATTGTGGTTAAATTTAAAGAGGCAGCCTCTGTAAGACAAAACACTGAATTTTGTTTAAATTTGGATTATTTTAAATCAGAGAATCTCTCTAAAATATTTGTGAAAAAGTGCCAACCCAAGGGAGATGTAAATAAAAAGTGGTTTTATTTTTCTCCAAATACTGCCTTCAGCGTGGGTCTTAACATTATGGACAGATTGTATCATTTCTGGTCAACTTAATGTATTATAAGATAGCCTTTTTCACTATACATCTTCAATTATTTGTCCCTTTAGCTGTCATCAACTAGACTTGCAGGAGGAGGCACAGTATGTTTGTTGCTCTGTCTTTAAACCTCTGGAGGGGGTGTGTGTGTGAGTGTGTGTGTGTGTGTATTGAAAGGTGTGTGGGAAGGTTGAGTTTAGGGGTGCTTGTTTCTGCCTTCCAAGGTCTTTATAATCAAGAATGGAGGAGAAGAGTTGGAGGGACAGATATTCCTGAACAACTCATTACCATAAGTATCAGGCAAGAAGCCTTTTTCTTGCTCTGGTCAATACCATCCCACCTGCTGCTGGAGGCAACCACAATAGTGGAGGTCTATCCATGGATGATGGGGGTGGCTTGTTGAGGATCCTGTCAAAGAGGGACAGTGGCATCTCCTTTCTGTCTCACCAGCACGTGGTTTTCTCCTTGGGTGTTACCTCATTTGGCCAGTTTATGCTTTTACAGTCTGTTTCTCAGCTTTCTGTTTACCTTCTTGCTCTCTCAGTGTAACTAGAGGAACTGCTAAGGTCCTCTTCCATCTACTCAGACTGCCAGAAAGACCCAGAGGAGCAGTTCACCATGCTTTTATCCCAAGCCACATTATACTTTAGTCTTGCCATCTGTGGGTGTCAGCTCCACCAGTAGCCTACTAGCACTTTCTGGAATTGGCAGACCAGAACCAGCTTCTTTGCTCACACTCACACCTTCAGGGTATGCACACACAACACACTCTGAAGAAACCTCTCATCACACATTGATGATAGCACTGGAATAAGCTTCAGGTTCTGCAGCTCAGAAATCTTACAGGATTTATGTGAAGGATTTTGAGCATCTAACCAGCCACCCCACTCCCCAAATTTCCTCACTTGCTTACATACTCAGTAGTGTCTTTCAGACTGTATTACTGATCTTGCACAAGTAAGAGGTGTTCTTAAAGTACTTGGTGCTTCTTTGTCCCAGAAATGGTTATTCTAAGGCAATAGGGAAATGACCCAGTATATGTTTATAATAAACATAGTAATTATGTTTGACAATCTCTATATTCACTATCAAATTTGTTGTAAATAGAATGGCATCATGAGTGACCTAACTTTGAGAGTATACCTTTTAATTGTTCTCTCTTTGGGCTTTAATTTTCTTATTTGCAAAACGAACTTCCCTTTTATCTATTAGAAGTCTCTTCTACCAACTCAGAAGCTTTTGAAGCTATCCACAGGTTTACTGCAGAACTAATATAATTCACTGCTCTATGAAAACTGCTTAGGACTTTCAAAGTTATTGCATAATTCTCCTCCACACTCAGGAATTGTCATTATCTTAAAGTGATCTCCATCTAGAGTATTTTTCTATTTTGGCGTACACTTGAATTCTGACCATGCTTCAATAATGTTAAATATTACTATATAAACCTAATACATAAATCAAAATATCTAGTAGTGTAAAGAAATACTGACAGACTAGATATATCATTTTCTTGAATAAATAAGAACTTATGGATTTAACATTAGCCTCTGAAATCCATATTGACAAGCACTTTGGAGAGCCTGAGGCAACCCTTTACATAGCTTCACTTTTTTAAGCAGAGAAGTAGTAAAAAGTCTGTGGCATTTAATTAGGTTTCTTTTCCATGGAATCACCATGGCAGACCTTTCAATGAGGATAATTAATTATTTCTTAGGCAGACATATTTTATTGCCCCAAATCTGAAATGAATTCTAATAAGGGCTCAAGAACTATCTTTGGGGAATTTTTACAAAGTTGATAAAAGAAGAGAGAAAAAGAACTTCATGATAAATAATTTTTATGCTGCTGTAAATTGAGTTGTAATACTCATTCCTTTTTTTCTTTTTTACTTTACTATCTTACTTAACTATATTTGATCAGAGTCCTCCAGAGAAACAGAAATAGAACCAATGTGCAATATACTATTCATATATGCATATATACATATATATACACACACATATATATGTATACACACACATACACATATACACACATATTAATACGGACATAAAGGAAAGATTTATTTTTTATCATAAAGAAACTTTTCACAAGACCATGGAGGCTGAGAAGTTCCACAATAAATCTTCTGCAGATTGGGGTATAAGAACCAGTCTGAATGTAGCAGGAAAATTTTTTTCAGCCAGGAGTACAAATTCTCCCTGACCTTGCCTTTTTTGCTATTCATGTCTCCACCAAATTGGATGAGGCCCACCTACACTGAGGGGGACAATCTGCTCAGTCTACTGATTTAAATGTTGATCTCATCCCAAAACGGCCACAAATACACATAGAATAACATTTAACCAAATATCTGGGCACTCTGTGGTGTAGTCAAGTTGACATATTAAGTTATTCATCACAATGACATTAGGAAAATATTTAATATTTAAATGGCCACTGAAGCAAACATGAACCACCCTAGTAAGAAAAAAAAAAAAAGATTCTGTCATCCAACAGATTTTCCATGTACATAATACTAAACATTCAGATATTTAAATATATAAATGTATTTGATAAATTTCTCCATTGTTATTCATATATATATATTTTTTAGTATAGCAAGAACACTGGAAGGATTAAATGTGAGAAAAAAAAACTAGATCCTTAACACAGGAAGTGATGGGGAAGGAATTTGGGCTCCCTACTTTTGTACTATGGGCCTACTGCTCTCAGTGATGGTGCTTTCCAGAGGGATTGCTTCTATTTTGATTTACACCAGTCTGGTCCAGAATTTTTCATCTTTTGCCCCCACAGTGAGTCAGGACTTCATCTTATCAAGCACCACTTCACTATAAGAGTGCAAAGCCTTCTCTCAATTCAATTTCTTTCTTTCTCTAATTTTTCATTAGAGTAAGGAGACAAAAGTTATAAAATAAGAAAAGCAGAATACTGCTTCTGTTTTCAGAAATGAGCATTGGGATTACAGGTCACCCAAATTGAAATAAGCTAAATAGTGTGAAATAATTGTCCTCATTAGAGGAACAAGTGAGAATTTTCTTGGTGGGGGAAGTGATAAGAACCAAAGCCCCAGTGGGAAGTGCCATAAAATGAAGTTCATGGAACATATACACCACCAGGATCCTTCATTGATAATAAAATCTATTTGTGCCAAGTAGAAGAAAGGAAACTCGTTGAAATAGAAAGGAGCTGAGTTAATTATTGCTTATTGTAGAAGCCTTTATTTTTGCAAAACTGTGCTTGCTGAGTCTGAGATTTAGCTCACCTCTTGGTATAAGTACTTGCCGTTCTTTTGAAAATTTTCAGAACAGAGGCATGCCCAACTTATGGCAAAGGTTGATGAAATATGAAAGTTCAAATATAACCAGAAGTCAAGCCCTGAGATTCTTGGTAATTCCATACACATAAGTAACAGTTTCTAAACTGAAACACCTAACTGCATTTAAGACATTTCACATTTATATTATCTTTAATACCATCTACATAAATATCTCAAACAGTGAATTTAGGGAATTTAATGAAGGGAATTATGTACAAAAATGTGAGAAGAGCTAGAAAATCAAAAGCAGAAATGGCCTAGAGGAACAAGAAGTAGGAAAACTGATACCCACAGATGCTATGATTGCTGAGCTGGAGCTACAAGGTTATACCGATTACTACTGCACCTTTTGAAATACTACTGTGGTTGGTTCTGTATCCACCAGAATTGCCACCTTGATCAGATATGGAATCATTGTCAATATTCCTGTAGCTGATAGCGCTGTAGATGCTGTTGTGCTGGCACCTCGACAGCTGGCAAAAACTTCCCCAGGACCCTCGAAGAAGAGGAAAGCCACCTTCCTTCCTCCTGTTCTCCATTTGTCCACTGGCTCCTACTCTTGATAGAAGATAACCTGAATCCAACTTCCAGAGAACCTGCATAATAGTTTACCCACTACCAATGGCCCATACTACATATAGGAGACTACAAAGGAATGGGGACAAAGAGCAAAGACAAGTAATGGCAATCTATGTGATGCATTGCAAAAAAATCAGCCTCATGAGGATATAAAAGTGGTAAACAAGTAAAAATCAAGATGGGAAAGTCTTTATTCACCTTGAATCTGATGACAATTAATGAGAAAGATTTGAGCAACTAAGTTTACTTGGGGTTTGTACTTTGTGAAAAAAGAAAATGCCCTGTAGCTTTTTTGAAAGAACTTGGGCGGGGGGGTTATATATATTTATTTTTTAGTTTTAGGTGGACACAATGTCTTTATTTTACATTTATGTGGTGCTGAGGATCAAACCCAGTGCCCCCTGCATGCTAGGCAAGCACTCTACCGCTGAGCCACAACCCCAGCCCCAAGAACTTGGTTTTTGAGCACACATTATGCTCTGGAAACCATGCGCTTAGGGCTATCACTTTACAACCACAGCAGGTGTGATTTTCAGGTGTAGAATTTAAGATGCAGTCTTAACTACATCTTCAAGAGATTTTTTTAACTATGTAATCAGGGCAGAAGACCTACAAATGTCTAGTCCATAAAGTGCTTGTATGTGAACTAGGCCTTTTTTTCACAAAGGCTATTCTAAAAAGATATATTTGTTAAAATTTTTAAAACGACCAATGCATATGAACAATCATATTAAACAATAACAATAGCTAACATTTATTGAATATTTACATTCTTATACCCCAGTTTTTTTCATAGTAATTATAAGCAGAATTTTATTTAATCTTCTTAAACACCTTTTGATATAGGTTCCACTAGTAAATTTACACTATACAGATGGGAAATAATGAAACCTAAAAAATGAAGTGCCTTGCACAGGCAATACAGCTAGCAGGAGGTAGAACCAGGACTAGAACCAGAACCCAGGCAGAATGACATGAGCTTTATCTTTTAACAAGTCTAAAATGTAAAATTAAGGACAAATTAGTCTTGTTGTAACAGTGCTGGTAGCTAAGAACTAAGAGGTGATTTCTCTAAGACGACTTTCAAGAGAGACTCTCATTCCTGTCTTACACAATAGCATGAAATAGAAAAGGTAGGATAAGAGAACATCTTAAAGGTTATTCCAGGGAGAGAGAAGGGAGGGACAGGAGTTGTCCACTGAAAACGAAACACCCAACATCACCCAAGAAAACATTGACACTGAAAATGTCCTACTTTGTGCTCTGGGCAGTATTAAGAACAAAGCCTTGCAGGCATAGACATTTAAGTAAAATATAACTATAAACATAAGTTGAACTGAATAATATTATTTAACAAGATGAAGAGTTTATTTTACACCAGATTGTCTCCCTACCATTTTTGCAATTTCCTACTTGTTTATATCAATAATAATGCCCTAATATTTATTCATATGAATTAACAAATGTATAAAATAGAAAACATTCAAATAGGGCATGAGAGAAGGTGATCAGTGGCACTAAAGAAATGGAACTATAGATGGAAATGAAAAGCTTTAGAGAGTACAACAGCAAAGGAAGTTCAATCACTTCAGCATCTAGTGTTGGAGAAGGGGTCACCAAAGAGACCAAGTATCCTATCATGCACAGACCAATCTTTCAGTAAGGAATTGAACTTCTCAAAATGTCTAAATACACTCAACTGACAAAATGCTGGTCTAGAATAACAGGGTAAGACATGGTAGACTTTTCTAATTCTAGAAATTTGCCCTTCACTGGGGTTGGGGACCAGATAACAGAGTTTTCTATTGTTTGGTGGATTGAAGGAGAATCTATTTCCTTTGGTTCCCCAGAACTATCACACAGTGGAGCAAAATTCCACGACCATGAACATAGAAACCCACTTAATGATCAATTCTCTATCCTTTTCTCTGTCAATCTCAGAGCAACATTTGACACAATTAATCATCCTCTCCATTTGAAACACTTGCTTCACTTAATGTCTTGGAAACCACATTGTTTCAATACTTTCCTGCCTTCCCAGCTGTTGCTCCAAGGACTGTGGATCTTTTGGTTCAAGGATCTATTTGGTTTTTCCCTAGACTTCACCCAGTATCCCAACTACTTATTAATTATTCCCAAAAGTAATCTCTAGTTCTGTCATCTCCCTTAGCCCCTGCGTACATATATCCAAAAGTCCACCTAGTACCTGAACTTAGATGTCTATTAGCAACTCAAATTTCACATATATAAAATCAAACCCTTGATTCCTCTTCGCTCCCATAATGCCCTCCAGGACTACTCCTCATTTAGTTTTTTACCAACTCAGCCAATATCACCACTATGCATATGGTATCTAAGTCTCAAAAACTTGTGGTCATCCTTTATTTCCTTCACAATCTACATCCAATGTATCAACTAATTTCATTGGCTCTGCCTTCAAAACAGACCCTAGATCTTCCCTGTCTCATATCCTAGTCTGAGATACCATCATGTCCTACCTAGACAGACTACTAACCCTGGGCTGTAACTCTGCTCCCTGCACACATACATCCTTCAATCTAGATCTAGTTCCAATGTACCATCCAGAACCAACAGCTCAAGTTACTTTTCTCTTGAATTATTCTGGTCATTTCTTATCAGAAGTTATATATCCTATTGTGTGATCTTGTCCCCTACTAATTCTCTCAGTATACATACATTGTTCTGTAATAACACCTGTCTGTTTCTGTTACTCTGACATGTGCCAAGCATATTTCCATCTTAAGGCCTATAAGGTGACTGTCCTCGTCCCAGAACATTCTTCCCTGAGACATTGTGGTGGGCTCATATGGTCATCTCATTCAGGTCTCTGCCCTAAAGACACCTTTCCAGAGAGGCCATTTCTGCCCACCTTATGAAAAACAGAGTCCCCTTTCCGTCTCTATTCTCTTACTAGTTGTACTTCAAAGTATGCATGACATAAGGTCCAAAGATGGAAAAAAGAGTGCACACTTGGAGATCTAAAAGAACTACAATGTAAAGAAATAGTAGCAAAGGTGTTGGAAGAGGCAGCATAGAAACTGAAGAGAACTAGAGACAGCCTCAACTTTAGGGTTAGAGAGAGAAAGGGAGGAGTTGGTGACCCCAGAGCCCAGGGGCTGCTCTTGGGGTGAGGGGTGATTTACATAATGGCATATTATAGCAGAGAGGTGCTTTATTTAGAGTAGAAACAGCCATCGAATGATGAACTACCTGAAGTAGAGAGAAGGGAGGAGTAACACTCTGTATCCCCCTCCTGTTGTCCTATAGTCTCCTGATAGTAGTGCCTAACTATGACCAAGACTAGCTGGAAGCCGGGGTACAAGGGACTTTAGGGGTTTGGGACTTTTTCAAGGGGAAGAATTAGGAAGGGATCCAACAACAGTGAGCAAGTGACCCCCACAAGCACGGATCACTCCTTGACCTTATTTACACATTCAACTCCTTGTTATTAAGTATCTGTCTTCTCCATTAGAATAGAAGCTTCATTAAAAAGATGCCAGTTTTGTTCTCTCCTATGTCTTTGGTGCTTAAACCAGTGCCCAAGAAACTGCCCTATGAATAGAGGGATGGTATTATTTTTCATTCAAAAATATTTAGGGTATTCCTTTTATATAAAGTCTCAATGAGGGTCTTATCTTCACTCAAAATTTCTTAACATATTGAAGCATATAGTTAGGAGACTACATATTTTCTCAGAACAAGGCATATTAAGGGAGGGTGGGAAGAGAGGAATAAGAAAAAAGCCCTACCAGAAAATAGGAATGTGTGGGACTCACAATGAGATGATAGTTCACAAGAGCTATCTTGATTAAAAGAATCATAAGAGTTCCTAACACAGCTAAAATGATGTATTTTTCCAACAAATTTTCCTTATTATTCACAGGAAAACATGTAGGATGAGAAAATTAGCATAACTAGGTAGCTCTTTCTAAACAATTTAATCAAGTAGAAAGGTTGGAAAAAAATTAACAAATAAGTGAGAAATAAAGCCCTGCTTTTAGAAACATAAATATTCACAAGCAATGCATCTTTTGTGTGGTTGTCCACATTAGAGAGGGCTGGCAAGCACAGCTTTAACTGACACTTCTCCGTCCTGCAGAAGTGCTTTGAGCAGCTCCAGTGGACATCTTAGATGAATGAGGCAGGAGGTGACCACTGTCCCCTTCACTGGCCTATAATATCATAAGGTAAATAAATGGTAAAAGAAAAAATATATTAGATAAATTCTGCAAGATGACATAATACCAATGTGTTCAACTAGACAGTCCTAGAGAAAACACAAATGTTTTAGATATTCAGGAAAGAGCAACAGTGGAAAGACCAAGATCTTAATTATTCCCCACTGGGCTCAACAATTCTGGTCAGAATTTATGAACATTGATTAGTTATTAAGGAGCTCCTAACAGTAGCTAGGTACAAAATAATTTGCAAGTTACTTCAAAGTTTCCCCCAAACATTAGAGATATACACTTTAATACTGGCCCTGGCATTTCTCATGGTGAGTCAGACCAAGAGACATGCAATGCGATGTCATGATTTAGAAGAGAAGGATTGGAAGGGACAGAGGGGCGGGTGGAAGAGAGAAAGGAGGCAAAGAAGAAGAGACTTTGACAAGAAAATCTGCAAACAAAGAAGCAAGAAAAATTAGAATGGGGAAGAGATAGAAGTGTGACATGGATTTCACAGGGAAGTCACCCACAGAGGGAGAAACAATGGCACTGAAGATGCCCCGGTAACTTCTCTTCTGCTGAAGCCCTTGAACACAGGGACTGTTGTTGTGGCAAAATGAACCTGAAACAGACAAGTCCAGTTGTTTCTAAGCCACAGGAGGCCAGGAACGAATCCCCATGCCTCATCTTCCTGTTTGTTATTGTGGTTATTGTTGTTTTCCAAAGTGACCTTGGAATAGCCTATTCTAAAGAAAATGGTGTCACAAAAGTTTGGCATAAGAAAATAAGCTGCTATTCAGTTTCCTATGTTCTGCTCAGCTTCTAGGACCCAGGACCAAAGATATGCTTTGCTGGAATGATAAAGAGGTTGCCAAAAAATATTTGGAATGAGTCTCTGCAAATGTCTCTCTCTCTCTCTCTCTCTCTCTCTCTCTCTCTCTCTCTCTCTCTGTGTGTGTGTGTGTGTGTGTGTGTGTGTGTAACTGTGCTTGTGCAGTGCATTTCACCTGACCTGACCTTTCAGCTACTATTCTAGCCACACTGTCAAGGTCTCAATAATCCTCAAAAAACAAAATAAGCTGTTATATCCTGAAGATAGTAGGTAAATAAAACAACAGAAACTAGATTTTTTTTCTAGATTTGAGAATTTAATACCAGGTGAGACCTTACAAAACACGTAGTTCAAAATTCTAGTTGTAAAATTGAAGGTCCAAAAAATTAAGAGGCCACTTTAAACCCAGTTGGCTGGAAAGAAGTAGAATATGTTTTTTTCTTACCAGGAAAAAAATCCTAAAACAAATCCTCTCATTGCATAAGCCTCGTCTCCCATGCTGAGGTAGTTCACCCCTCAAATTCTGAGAAACAGGGTCTGCATTTGTTCTGATATGATACAGGAACAGGCCTGCCAATGTGCAAGGCAGCGAGACTAGAACTTAGCAGAGGGAAGGCTTACAGAGTCCAATGGCTCATCTACATTGCTATCGTTCACCTCTAGACACAGTCAGCTCATTATTAGTTCTTGTTTATTCATCTGTAAAAATGCGGAATAATATTACTGACTCATTTCAAAGAGTCCTAGAGATGAAATAATAAAAGACTGAAAATGGCATCGTAATTGAGTTTGAACTTTGTGGTAATAAATCATCATTAGACAATTGAAGATAAAATTATTTTTCATGTGGCTTATGATAACTATTTTCTTAGTCTTAAAGCCCTGACCTTCAAACCAATGAAAGTATTACATCATAAAACTAGAAAATATTAACATCTATAGTTTTATTCTTTACTAATAATATGATTGGTTTTAAATATATTAAGGGAATGGGCATTTTATTCTTAAAGGTTTACAACAGTATTGGATTTTTAAATTTTTAATTTTTTTTTAAGTTATAGATGGACACAACAACTTTGTTTGTTTGTTTTTATGTGGTGCTGAGGATCAAACACAGTGCCTTACATGTGCAAGGCAAGTACTCTGCCATTGAACCATAACCCCAGCCCAGAAGTTTACAATAGTATTATATAAGCAAACCCTTTGAATTTCCCCAGGAGGTAAGCATTTGGTATGTATTACTCATCTACTTCAAATGATGTGAACAGAATATTTAAGTAAATATTTCCCTGGGGTTACAGAACTCACATGGCTTGGCAGAATCTGCAGTGTCTAGGTGTTATATGTGTATTCTCTCTGGTATTTCAAGTACCTTAAACTACAGTGCTAATTTCCATCTCAGAATTATAGTTTGCTTCTACATTTCTTTTGGCCATGTTGATTAAAGAAGCGTTGAGACTGCTTCTTATGAACAAATTATTCAAAACATAACTGTGGTTTTAATTTCAGTAAATATACATGAGCACCCACTGTATACAAGGCACCTGGCTAGGTATTTTGACATTAAGTTCATTCAGTATTGCTAAGAGAGAGGCTTTTAAACTAAGGAAGCCATTAGGTCTTTTCTATTTACACCACTATTATTATTTAATTATTAATGTATTTTAATCTCCTCAAACAGATCATTAGCCACCCATAGTTTTACATTCACTCTAATGGAGGAAGTTTTATTAAAACTAATATTTCATAATCAAAGTTAGTAGGAATGACATGAGTCTTAGGATGAACTTATAGAGTCATGGCATAATCTGATGTGACCAAAAGATCTGGTGAGTTAAACTCAACCTTTCTCATGGAAACCATAGATTCTTAAGGAAAATATCGGCAGAAACCATGTAGCACATCGACCTCAGTAGCATGGGTGATTTCAGAATTGGAAACTAGGCCGGCCAAAAGCAGCAACAGGGAAACTGACCTAGTTCTCTGGTTCCCTGGGGCATTCCGTTCAAAAGACAACCCCAAAAGGGGGCAATGTCACATTGATTTCAACAGGTCCTTTCACTATAGTCCATTGAAGGACATATGTGGCAGAATCAGCTGCTTCTCCTTGACACATTAGTTAAGGCTCAGAGGTTTGGGTTGGAATCAGGACTTGGAGTTATAGGTAGGGAAAGAAAGACAAAATCCTAACTCATGTATCATGCCAAATGGGCAAGAGCTGGAGAGTGGGGGCAATCTGAGAATTGACTGATGGCCATTAGAATGCCCAGTGCTCATCCTAATAGCAGTTACCAGATACATGAGATACCACATAATAAAACTCTGGATCATAACTTTACCAGCAGAATCCCTCCTTAGACGCTTCAATGCAGATCCTGGCCTATATTTGTGGAATATTGCTTCACAATAACAACCTAGTTTTTATAGCCTTTGCAGAGGTATTCTAGTCTGCTTTGTCAGTGGGCTTCTCAGAGGCCAATCAAAACTTGGGTACCAACTTTCTTATACTTGATAAAGGGGCTAAAAGCATGCAATGGAGGAAGGATAGCATCTTCAACAAATGGTGCTGGGAAAATTGGAAATCCATTTGCAACAAAATGAAACTGAATCCCTTTCTCTTGCCATGCACAAAAGTTAACTCGAAATGGATCAAGGAGCTAGATATCAAATCAGAGACACTGCGTCTGACAGAAGAAAAAGTTGGCTACGATCTACATACTGTGGGGTCGGGCTCCAAATTCCTTAATAGGACGCCCATAGCCCAAGAGTTAATAACAAGAATAAACAAATGGGACTTACTTAAACTAAAAAGTTTTTTCTCAGCAAGAGAAACAATAAGAGAGGTAAATAGAGAGCCTACATCCTGGGAACAAATTTTTACCCCTCACACTTCAGATAGAGCCCTAATATCCAGAATATACAAAGAACTCAAAAAATTAAACAATAAGATAACAAATAACCCAGTCAACAAATGGGCCAAGGACCTGAACAGACACTTCACAGAGGAGGACATACAATCAATCAATAAGTACATGAAAAAATGCTCACCATCTCTAGCAGTCAGAGAAATGCAAATCAAAACCACCCTAAGATACCATCTCACTCCAGTAAGATTGGCAGCCATTATGAAGTCAAACAACAATAAGTGTTGGCGAGGATGTGGGGAAAAGGGTACACTTGTACACTGCTGGTGGGACTGCAAATTGGTGAGGCCAATTTGTAAAGCAGTATGGAGATTCCTGGGAAAGCTGGGAATGGATCCACCATTTGACCCAGCTATCGCCCCTGAGGATCTTAGGGATCTATAGGGATACTGCCACATCAATGATCATAGCGGCACAATTCACAATAGCTAGACTGTGGAACCAACCTAGATGCCCTTCAATAGATGAATGGATAAAAAAAATGTGGCATCTATACACAATGGAGTATTACGCAGCACTAAAAAATGACAAAATCATAGAATTTGCAGGGAAATGGATGGCATTAGAACAGATTATGCTAAGCGAAGCTAGCCAATCCTTAAAAAACAAATGCCAAATGTCTTCTTTGATATAAAGAGAGCAACTAAGAACAGAACAGGGAGGATGAGCATGAGGAAAAGATTAACATTAAACAAAGACGAGTAGGGGGAGAGAAAGGGAGAGAGAAGGGAAAGCATATGGAAATGGTAGGAGACCCTCAATGTTACACAAAATTACATATAAGAGGTTGTGAGGGGAAAGGGGGGCGGAAACAAGGGAGAGAATTGAACAACAGCAGATGAGGTAGAGAGGGAAGATGGGAGGGGAGGAGTGGGGGGATAGTAGGGGATAGGAAAGGTAGCAGAATACAACAGTCACTAATATGCCATTATGTAAAAACGTGAGTGTGTAACCGATGTGATTCTGCAATTTATATTTGGGGTAAAAATGGGAGTTCATAACCCAATTGAGTCAAATGTATGAAAGATGATATATCATGAGCTTTGTAATGTTTTGAACAACCAATAAAAAAAAACTTAAAAAAAAATTAAAAAACTTGGGTACTATTATATGTTATACCTGACTCAAACCTTTCCCAGTGTCAAGTCCAATCAGTTTCATGTGTGCGTTATTGAGCATCTGCCTCCATTTAATGCTTAAAAGAAAGTTTTTCTCCAGCTCCTTCTCCAAAATCCTCTCATCCTCTTTAATTGATAGAGGGAAGAACACAGGCTGAGGTGAGAGTGGGGGAGTTCAGATATTCCCTACAGTCAGCTGACATGTGCTACTCCCAGGAGGAACTGAAGTCCACTCAGTCTCTGCCAGAACCAGAGGAGAGTTCTGGGGTGGGCAGGGTCTTTTTCAAGACATGTTTAACTGAATGGGCAGATATTTTCTAATCCTTTGTATGGAGATGGCAAACTTTTCAGGGGACTTTTTTGGCGTCCACTGTCTTTTGGCATTTCCAAGTTAAGGACTTCTTTAGCCAAGCCTGGGTATGTAAGAAGCAATATGAAATCATAGGGAGCTCATCTCCAGTTAGTATGCTACCCTGTTTATTCCTCTTTCAGAGTCTTTTTATAGTTCTCTCTTATGTCCAGTGTTTTTGTAATTATACTTAACAGAAAATAGAGGATGTGGTGAGTCTTCTCCATCTTATTCAAAACTAGAAGCCTTGTTTTATTCGTTCTAATCATTAACAACATCCATTCCAGCTTGGTAGTTACATTTCTAGTTGTATTAATCAGGGTTCTCTAGAGGAACAGAATCAATAGGAAATATGATTATAAAAAGGGGATTTTTCAGGTTGGCCTATGCGACCTGAAGCTGGATAGTCCACAATGGCTCTCTGCAGTCTGGAGAGCTGGAAGAACCAGGAGCTGCACAGTCCAACAGACTGAAGTCCCAGAACAAGAGGGTTCAATGGGTGCTACCCTAGTAGGAGACTGAAGACTCACTGGCAGAGTCTACTTTGGAAGAGTAAGGAAGTGAGAGTAGGATATCCTCAGACAATCACAGCCGCAATAAAGAACCCATTCAAGAAGAATGGAGCTTGCATCTGCTGCTGTTTCCTTGTTCTTCCAACTTTTATTCCATCCAAGCCATCATCCCATTGGATGGTGCTGCCCACACTTAGGGAGGGTACCCATTTCAGTTGGCTATCCCACATTCCAATCATTCCTAGATTCATCCTCGTTGACATCATAAGCCTCTTGATCATCACCATCTCTTAATCCAATCAAGTTGACAATTCAAATTAACCATTACACTAGGACTCTGGACTAAGATTTAATTCTTAGACTATAGATAGCACAATCTTAGGAAGAACAGGCAAATAGTCTTCATTGAAGAAATTTCTTAATTCTCAGGTGCACTAAATCCCAGCATCCCTTACCACCAGTTCCACTTGGCCACTAGAGACTTGTAACTGCATCTGAGATTCCATGTTTATTTCAAAGGGAGTTCTAGGTGAAAATAACAAAATGCAGGCATTATGCCAGTGTGGTTTAAAGTGGTTCTGTTTTAAAAAACAAAGATGGGAAGAAATGTGTCTGAGTTGAAATTTTCTCTTTCCTAGATTGACTTACAATTAACATCAAGTTTCTGCATAAGTAGTAATCTCATATCTCAATAAGTAATAATACATTAAACTTAACATAACTCTGTAAATGAAATCCAAAAAAAGTCAAGGACATGTTATTGACAAACTTAATGAAATGATGGAGGTGAGCCCTTTGTGAGAAACTACAAATCCCCTTATAGCCCAAATTTGCACAATGGACTATATGTGCAATGCATGTCACCACAGAATTCTCACCATAGTTACCCTATATCTAACACTGATATCATGTCAAGATTTACATTCAGGGATTTATCCTGCATGGAATATTTCATTATTGTCCTCCTATAAATTAAGTCATTAAGATATACAGAAGTTAAGAAATTTGCCCAAAGTCATAGCATCTAAATATGGCAGATAAAAGGAAAAAACTCTAAGCTTCAACCACTTAGTTTTAATCAGTACTCTATTCCTTACCCTCAAAGAACCATGGACTATGACTCCTGGCCTATTTCCAGGCTCTGTTTCTCAGTGTGAGTAAGGTTTGTAATATGGCCCATACTGGATGAGATTAATCCTATGGGGGAAGGTGATTCTAGCTTGGAGGGAAATGGAAAGAATGGGGCGTGGCAACCTCTCATCTAGGAGGAGAAACATCCTTGTCTTACCTGTGTGAATGACTGCTGTGGAAGAACCTAACTGAAACTTCAACAGTTTGCTTTTTATGTTTTGATTCAACTAATATTTATTAAACCCCTAGTGTGTGCAAGAGACTCTTGAAATGGCTGGGAGTCAGCAACTCTCCTATACATCCAACCTGAATTGAATAAGCCTGACCCCAATGCAGGATAAACGTATGAGATCCTGGATTTCAATTAACTATGTCACCTTATTTGGAGCATTCACTTCTTATTCCTGGCTTCTTTTCACACTATGAAGACAGAAAACAATTACTAAGCCTATAGAGGTCCAACAAACAATAGTAACTGGCTATGAGGAGAATAGGGGTAAAGCAGGCTGCTAGTTCAGGAAAGGGTGTAGTCATCTTGCAGGCTGGAGAGCGTGGTCAGGCTCTCCTGATGGCAGGCAACAGGGTGATTATAAGCAACAGAGCAGTGTAGAAACAGGTTGAGATTGGAACATCCATCTCAAACCAGTATGTTTAGAAGCTATAAGACAAGAAACCAGAGACATGATCCAGCACCTTTTCCCAGTATTTCAGGAGCCTCTATGGAACATGAGGTATTGTGTTCCCTGGGGATACAGTGATGACTCCATTCTCTAGCTACTTAAGGTGGTAGAAAATACCTTTCCTTTGGACTCCAATAGTACTCTTCTTTCAAGTGGTCATATAGAATTTATAATTTATCACAGTAGGCTACATATAACAACTATTTGTATACTTCTCTTACTCTTGTTAGCTGTATATAGGTTTATTGGAAACAGAAATATTTATCTTTACTCCCCAACATAGAACCAAAACTAATATTTAATTCATAGTATAAAATAGATGTTTATTGAGTTAAACTACAGACACCAACTCATTAAGCTACCATCATTATCTAACTCTAAAGACACTGCAAACTAGCTCCTGACTGGTCTCTAGACTTTAATTAGTGGCCTCTTCAATCTAGTCTTCACTGTAGCCAGGGTGCTATGTAGAAGCAAAACTTTGTATGACACTCTTGCCTTATCCCCTTCAATGGTTCCCCATTAAATTTTCAATAAAATCAAAACTCCTTCACATGATCTCAAACTGAATATTTTTCAGCCTATTCTTCCTCTCCAACCACATTTCATTATTCTTTCTTCATTCCTGTCAAAGGTCTGGTTATGTGTGTGTGTGTGTGTGTGTGTGTGTGTCTACTGTCTGTATTTTCTTCCTAATTCTAATTCTCCATTTGTTTTACCAACTTGGTATACCCTTTCCTTGTTCATGTTATACTCCTTTTTCATCTTCTCCCCTCTTTAGGCCTCACTGAAATGATGTTTCCATTGATCTGCCCTAAGATAAATTACATCTCTTATTGTTCTCTTCATTAAGCCCTAACCCTTTCCTTCAAAGCTCTTGGTACTTTGGTCATTATATATTTACTTATGGGTTTATTTTTTTTTATGTCTCTCCAGCATTTTCAACTTTAATTTAAGCTGGGCAAGGTGGTACACACTTGTAATCTCAGTTACCAGAGAGGCTAAGGCAAGAAAACTGCAAATTTGAGGCCCTCAGCAACTTATCAAGACCCTTTTTCAACACATAAAATAAAAAGCACTGGGGATGTAACCTAGGAGTAAAGTGACCCTAGGTTCAATTTTCAATGCAAAAAAAAAAAAAAAAACACTTTTATTGATAAATGTTTTCAAAGAATATTTCTCCAGTGATTACATGGTATTCAGTATCTCTTTTTTTTCACCTCCAAGATATTTATCAGTATCTTCTGTTGAAAGAATAGTCTTATTTTTCATGCTGTCCCTTTTACTAAAACCCAGATATCATTCTTTTTGCCTTCTCTAAGTTCAGAGCCCACACAGAACTGAAGTGATGAGAATAAGTGACTGTTCCTGCATAGCTTTGCATTTCAGGAAGCAGCTTCATTGGTGTCATTCTCCTCCTGGGAGATTCTAAGTCAAAGACTGGCGAACTTTTTTGTAAAGGGCCAGATACTAAATTTGATGATGATGATGATGATGATGATGATGGAGGAAAAGCAACCACAGGCAATATGTAAATGATGGGACATGGCTGTGTTCTAATAAGGAGTATTTCTAAAACAGACAGACAGCTGATTTTGGCTCACAGGCTGTCATTTGCCAACCTCTGCTCAAAGTAACCAGAGACACAGCTTTAGATAATATATCAGTGCTCTGTAGAGTATTGCAAAAGCCTCCTAACTGGCACTGATGGTTCTTAGCTTGTACCCTGCCTTTTATTCTTCTCATAACAACAAAGGTGATTTTGTCCGAGGGCCTCCCATCTAATGCAACATAAAAGCCAGAGTCCTCACTATGATCTGTGAGGCTCCATCTGTTCCTGATCCTATCTCTGAGCTCAGCTCCTACTGATGCTCTTTTCTTTCAGTCCACTACACTGGCCTTGGGCTGCTCCTTGAGCATGTCAGGCATCCTGTTCCACTGACTTTCCACATAAGCTTTGCTCTACCTAGAAAACTCCTCTAAAAGACACCACAGCTAGCTTCTTCATTTCTTCCAGGCCATCTTCCAAACATGATTTTCTTGGTGAGGTCTTTGTTAACTACCCTATCCAAAATCTACCATCCCTAACCTGTGCAATGCTGTAGTCCCAGTGACTCAGGATGATGAGCAGGAGGATCACTTGAGTCCAGGAGCTGGTTAACCTGATACTATCTCTAAAAAGAAATTAAAGGAGGAGGAGGAGGAAGAAGAAAAGGAGGAGGAGGAGGAGGAGAAAACTCACTCCCAGTCCTATTCTAGGTACTTCTAACTCTCCTTTTATGCTTACATTTTTAAATTCATAATCACATAACATGTTAAGTATTCTCTTTCTCACTAGAATGTAAGCTCTATGAGGGCATCAACTTCCTCTGCCTTGATCATTGCTGTATTCCAGTGCTAATATTAGTGGCTAGTGCACACTGTATACTCAATAAATACATACTGAATGAAAGGATAAATGAATAAACAGGTCCTCTTCCATTACAGATATTTCTGTGCTTGAATTAAGATACTGACACAGCAATTTTTCTTTTAGTATTCAAGAAAATTAAAAAAGTTTTTAGCTGAGAAAGCTTGTACATGTGTGCTCATCTGTGTGTTCAAATTCAAAATTCTAAAGGGGCTAGGGTGTAATGTGGTGGTAGAGGGCTTGCCAAACAAGCATGAGGCCCAGGGTTTAATCCCCAAAACTGAAAAAGAAAAAAAGAAAGCTTAAGAGTAGCATTTTTGTCATTTTTTTTTCCTTTTGAACTATCCTTCTCCACTGACAGAACAGATCTGGAGAGAGGAAAATTAACCTGCAAATCTCAAAAAGAGGATGAACCTTTTTTCTCAAATGCATGCACGGAAATTGGGTATTGGGAAATTGTGCTTAAATTCTCTGGGTATTTGTGAATGTGCTGACCAGACCTTTAGCCCTGAGTCATAATAATTTCAGAAAAATTCTTCTTAAAGGGCTCCAAGGAAAATGATTCATTTTATGACTTTAAATGAAAAGAACCATGTGAATATATTTCCTTAGGAACAAAGAAACACATCAAGGCTTTTAGTATTCAAAAATGTACAGAGGTTATTTATGAGCAAATGAAATTGGCTTAAGGTAAGTTATATTTTACAATAACCCCATCATAGGAAAAGGAAGAGCAGAATTTGAATTTATTTATATCTAACGAAAAGGAGACCAGAGTAAAGAAAATTAGACAATATTTTTTTAAAAAACTGGTTGCTTTGTTCAAAATGGAAAACCATTGCTAATTAATCTTCAGGCTGAACTCATCACTAATGTCTCCTATTTCTTTCTCAACCATATCCTGGTCATCGTTCTGAGTTCTAGAATCCTTTCTTTCATGACAAGCTTCCATTTGCACATTCCCTAGAGCTGTAATGCTTTTACCTCACCTCTGAATTAACAGCAGCATATTGAACAGAGCAGGTGAATCACAAATGCCTGTTTCCCTAGATGAAAGTGCCACTAGAATGTCTCAAATTCTTATTTAAGTATTTCTTAAATAAATGCCTTCTCTTAATGAGACAGTAATCCTCTAAAAATAGGAAGTGTCTGAAACACCCTGTATAATCCTTCAGTATTCAGAATACAAGTGATACCAAGTAAATACCTGTGCAACTTGATTTAAAAAAAATATATGCAAATCAAACATGAAAAATTGAAGGATTCTAATTGTACAATATTTACAGGGAGCATGTTCATAAATCCTAGAGTTATAAGGGGAGTAAGAAGGTGTTTTTTCATCCAGAATCAGACAACTCATTTTGTTGTTTTTATGGTTATTATGAAATATTTGATTCCCCTGTGTAAAATCAGAAATACGAATTAGGCAAGGAAATAATAATGATAACAATAACAATAATAATGAATACCCATTCCAACTATAGCTATTAGCTTGCTTGTGTTATTTTTAATTCATCAATGAGTAACCTTCATAGACTGAACTCAAGCTAGTAGCAACTTCAGTTTTAAGGTGGGAGGAAGGACTCTAGTGGGAGGGAGAAAGAAAGAAACAGGTTTTGGAAATCAGATGCAAAACCCCCTTTCCTAGAGTCTGGGGGGTAGGGTAATCATCCCCACCATCAGAGTGATCTGTGCGATCCTGAGATTTCATTAGGATAAGTGTCCTTCAGGCACTTCTCTGCTCCCTTTGCTGAACAGCTGCACATCTGCAAGACGCAACATCTCCATCTCCCACCTGACTTCTCTCATGGGAAAACTAAATTGGCTTAAATCATGTGGGAGCATTATAAATACTGTTTAGTGATGAGAATAAATTGGTTCAAATCACATAGGTACTTCCCTAAGTACTGACTGATGAGGAAGTTTAGATGTGCTGTAATTTATAAACAGAATGAAGGAGGTTACCTTGCAAGACACAAGAGGAAGGAACAATTTTTCTATTTAAGAGATTTAAAGAAACAGGAGGGAACACTCCCCAAATCATTCGGAGGCCCTAATTATCTGAATATCAAAGCCAGACATCACAAGCAAAGAAAATTACAGGCCAATATCTCTTATGAATATAGATGGAAACATTCTCAACAAAATACCAGCCAACCAAATCCAGCAACATGTAAAAAGAATAAAACACCATAACCAAGTGGAGTTTGTCCCATAAATGCAAGAGTATTTTAATATATGAAAATTAATGAATACATCATATCATTAGAATAAAGGTAAAAATCCACATGATTGAGCTGGGCACAGTGGCGCATGCCTGTAACCCTAGTGGCTTGGGAAACTGAGGCAGGAGGATTGCGGGTTCAAAGCCAGCCTCAGCAAGTGAGGCACCAGGCAATTCAGTGAGACCCTGTGTCCAAATACATACAAAATAGGACTGGGGATGTGACTTAGTAGTCAAGTGCCTCTGAGTTCAATCCCCAGTCCCCCCCCCGAAAAAAAATCCACATGATTATATAAATAGACACAGAACTCTGACAATATTAATGATAAAACCACTCAACAAACTATCAATAAAAGGGAATTTCCTTAACTTGGTGAAAGGCATCTATGAAAAACCCAAAACTAACATCACACTTAATGGTGAAAGACTCAATGCTTTCCCTTGAAAATCAGGAAAAAGACAAGGATGTCCACTTTCACTCATCCTATTGAACATTGTTCTGGAGGTTTTATCTAGGACACTTAGGCAAGAAAATAAAATAAAGGGCATTCATGTTAAAAGGATTAAGCAAAACTATCTTTATTTGGAGATGACATGATCTTATATTGGAAAATTTTAAGCAATCCACTAAAAATGCATTAAAACTCTAAACAAGTTCATCAAGGTTGAAGGAGACAAGATCAATACACTAAAATTAATTGTAGCTTTATATAACAGCAATAAGCAATTCAAAAATGAAATTAAGAAAATAAGTTCATTTATAATAACATTAAAAAGAATGAAATTTTTAGGAATAAATTTACCAAAAGAAGTATTAAACTTGCCCTCTGAAAACTACATAGCACTGTTGAGAGAAACTTAAGATATAAATAAAAGATGTTCCATGTTCATAGATCAGAAGCCTAAGATTTTTAAGATGGCAACACTCCCCGAATTCATCTCTATATTAAGTGCAATTCTTGCCAAAATTCTTGCCAAATTCCCTGGTTTTCTTGAGAAATTGACAATGTCATCCTAAAATTCATACAGAAATGCTGTGACTTAGGATAACCAAAACAATATTGAATAAGTAAATCAGAGAACACACACTTTCAGATTTCAAAACTTGGTATAAAATTATAGTAATGAAGACACAGTGTTACTGGCACAAGAAGAGATATATAGAACAATGAAATGAAATTGAGACTTCAGAAATAAATCCTTACGTAAGGTCAATTAATTTCTAACAAGTCTAGGTAATCCAAAGGGGAACAAATAGTCCTTTCAATCAATGATGCTGGGACAACTATATATCCACATGCAAAGTAAAGAAGTTGGATCTCTTTCCCATAGCCTAAGTAGAATTTAAGGAAAAAATGGATTATAAATTTATATGTAAGGCCTAATACCTTAACACTCTTAAGAAAAAATTAGGAGTGATTTCTTATGCCTTGGCTAGGCTAGGAAAAGCATTCTTAGATCTGACACCGAACCAAAAGCAACAGAAGAAAAGATGGATAAATTGGACTCAATGAAATTAATTTTTTTTATATTTTGTAAGGTTCCACTGAGAAAGCCAAAAGACACCCCACAGAATGGGAAAATGTATTTTCAAATCATATATTAGATAAGAAATTTTTTATCCAGGACTAGGGGTATAACTCCATGGTAGAATGTCTACTTATCATGTACAAGGTCCTGGATTTTATTCCAAAAGGAAAGAAGGGAGGGAGGGAGGGAGGGAGGGAAAACATGTTCAATATCATTAGTCATTAGAGAAATGCAAATCAAAACCACATTGAGTATACAGTAGCCATTAGAATAGTAACACACCTATGTTACATCTATGGAGGACTGTAGACTTGTATCTCAGCCTTCTCTCAAATAACATCCCATTTGGTTGGGGAAATATTTGTATTCAATTTATCAAAAATATTTCCTAAGCATCCATGGTAATCAAAGTACAGTGAAAACTCAGGGAACAAAGTGGCATCAAATGTTACATCAGAGTAGGCAAAACAAGTGAGATGGCAAGAACAATAGGGGAGCAATTTCTAACTATGTGCCAAATATGGGAAAAATTCTCTTGAGAATCCCAGCATTTCTGCCATATGTGAAATTTTATAGTCCTGCTGTGGAGACCTGCATCTGCCTTGATGTTCTGCTTTGGTATTTTGTTCCTTGACTCTTGTAGCAGCAAATATTTTTCCATTTATGAATGCTTCTAATATTCTCCCTAAAGGAAGGATGTTAGAGGAAAGGCTTCAGTTTATTCCCGATTCTTCCACAGGAAGATAGTGACCTCTATGATTGGACAAATAGGGAGAACTTAATGGCCCCCAACCAGTAGCAACTCAAAAAGCAAGGTTGGTTCTCTTCCACCTCTCTCTGTCCTTTCTCTACTTCTCTTGTTCTCATTCCTCATTCCTCTTTATTTCCCACACTAGCATCATCTTGCTTCTCTTGCAAGGGATGCATGTCTTGCTGAAATGACTTTGCCTTTAACCAGATGGATACCAGTATCCTCCCAACTTGTTTTGCCAAAAGTCAACTGATAAATCATTGCTTCTTAGCTCAGATCTTTGTGTTCACTTTACTTACAACTATCCTTGAAAACAAATGTGAGAAGGAGCATGCTAACACCAAACTGATGCCAAATCTCCAGCATCACTGATGAAACTCTTTTGATGGCCCCAAGTTTCCACTCTCAGTCAGGAAAGACAAAAGCAACAGACATATGTCCATATCTGGACATAAATATTATTTTGCCTAATTACTAATTAAGAAGCACAGGATCAAGTTTAATAATGGGAATCATACTCTTTCAACAGATGTTTAAAAATTAATATGAGACAAAAAGTCTCTGGAGGTAACTTAAAATTTTAGCATAGAATTATATAGGTTAAAATACACTCTAAGATGCAAAACAATGTTTTGGAAAGACAAAGTAATGACAAATGTAAGAAGCATCACTATGGTGTGTTTATGACATACTACTATGTATCTGGTTCAGACTAGTGAATTAGAGAGGTACAATTTCATTGATCATCTCAAGATGATGTGTGGAAATCAGTCATCTCAATCAACCGTCCTCTTTCCTTGGCTCTATGCAGTGGAAAGAGAGTCAAAGTGTTACCCTTGTAAATGGTGTCATCATATTTCCCAAAGTCCCTAGTAAAGCTGGAATGGAGACCTCATATCCAACTAGAGAACAGTGTAGGGATTTCATCTAACAAATCTCAAATTTATATTTTCTCCTAGTAGGGAATGTTAGGTCTTCAAGGCCAACCCCCTTCTCCAAGATTTACTTGACATCCAGTAACAGAAGATGGGTTTGTCACACAAATCCAGTCAATGTTAGGAAAGAGTACACCAGAGTCCATTGTTAAGAGATGGTGATTGCCTTCCCTTCTGAAAAGCAAGACCAGAGTGATTTCCCATAGGGAATGAGCAAGCTGAAGGCAAGCCTTGACCCTTCTATTTATAAATTATACAAATGGTACAATGGAGAAAAATGGGGTTCAGCTTAATGAGATTTACCTTACTTATTGTTTTCAAGGAATAGTAGCAAACCCATTGATAAGTTGCCACAAGTGTTATCAGGCTCTTGTCAATGAATCAGTTATTCCCAACACTTAAGAAAGAATGGTCAAAAAGCAAACGGTAAGAAAGAAATACCCTCTACTGCTGCCCAGGTGAGAGTGAAGTGGAGATCCCCTATTCATGAAAACATGAGAAGTAGGAAACAGGTATCCCCATGTCAACCTCCTAGAACACCACAAAGCTTAGAAGCTGAGGGAGACCCATTTATTTCTCAATTTTACCATAAATATTTACTCAGTACCTCGTACTGCCATAAGTACTGGTGCGACAAGAACCAGTCACTGCCCTCACAGAGATTAGACTGGGACAAGAGACTGATGATGTGGGTTTTGGTCCTTCTGACTAAAGAACTCCATATGCTCTGCATGTTGCTGATTGTTCTGTGTCTTTATTTCTTGACCATTAATTGGAGAGTAAGTAATATGTCTGCCTTCCAAGGAGATCTTGAGCCTCAGTCGCAACACTCACTGGGATCCTTTGCGTACATCTCCTCACTTATTACAGGGCAATAGTAAGTGCTCCCAGTCTTTGTTCACATTACATATCTTAAGGGCTCATTTGCCCCAAGAAATAAAGGACCACTATGCTTATAAAAGGAGTCTTCCCAAGATCTTTACTCTTTTATGAAAGTTGAATATTAAAAATTTTCCGTTTGTAAATTTCCACATAGTACAATTTTCTTAGCATTATTCTGACATGGCAAGCAACTCCATTGACAAACACGACGGGCCCTGCCACATGGAGAATGGAGAGCCAATATTGAAATCTACATCTTTTACTTATATTTCATTGATGAACTTCGTAACTTTATCTACAAATTATTCCAAAGATACTCTGTCTCATGAAAGAGAAAGCAGTCTTTTCTTTGAGGACATCCTCAGTTGATGAGGACAGGTTTTGTACAATATTGACTTGACTGCATCTGTTATATAATTTACCCATCCATCAAATTATAAGAGTGATATTACCCTCTGCAGCATAGGAGAAGATGGGAGGAATACAGCAATTTACAGCATACATATCTCAACCCCTCTACTGTGGTTCCCTAACTGTAATTAAGAGACATCAAAGGGGTTATCATCTGCTACTCCCTATCTGCTCTGTCTGCTTTTGAGCTTAGCAAGTTTATCTACAAAATATTTTATCAGCACTAGACTAAAAACAACAACAACAACAAAATTCCTTTAATTCCTACATGTCCACAACACTGCTAGATACTGAGCAGAAAACAAAAATTGAGACATGGTCTTTGGATTCACTCTTTTTGCTGCAGATGGATTCTAAGCAGATATTATCTGAATAACAGTGGAAGTAATGACATGATTGGTCCAGAAAACACGGAAGGTACCACGCTACCATCTCCAGTATTTGAAGTATGGTGTATGTGGCAAAATAATTGATACGCAAGGGTACAGTTGGGAACAGATTTTAGAAGTTTCAATGTGACTAATTTTAACTCTAATTATGAAAGAACATTCTAAATTTCAGAAAGTATCTTGGTAGCATGTGAACCTTTTTGGAATGTAGAAGAAATCTACTTCAGGGGGAAGGTGGAATGTGCTCTTACATAGCACTGTGAATTGCATATGGTAGGTTCTTGATTAATATCTATTGATTTGTTCATTGATTGCTTTGAGAAGTGGGCCTCCAGGGTTAATATAGTCTACCTCTTGAGAAGTCTCAGAAAGTGTCAGAGTTTTACAACTGCTGACCTGCTTTCATTAGCTTTTGCTTTAACATTTCTTTGTGAAAGAAATGTTCTTCCTTTGTTGTCAGATACTTATAGGTGAGACTGTTCTGAAACAATGTAAGCTTGTTTTGTTTTTTGTCATTTTATATTGTAATTGCTGAAAAAGCTCTAGAATTATCATATATCTCTAAGCAATGGAAACCTTCAAATAATTTGCCTAAACTTTCTGACAGTCATGTGACTAAACTCATCCTTCCCTAGAGCACAGTTAGCTGTTCTGTAGTAGCTTTCTGGGAGGGTTTTCATTGAACTGTTTCTTATTATTATTTCTTGATGAATCTCCTAATGGAAATGTGCAGGACAAGTCCACAGGGATTATCAAGAAGGAATAAGATTTATCATAAGAGGGCAATAAGGTCCTGATGTGCTATAATAACTGTCATTTCTGTAGATAACTTCAAGAATGATTCTCAAAAGTATATTTTAGTACATTGTGAGCCTATAGCTAAGATCTCAAATGACTATTCACCCATAAATTTTTAAATGATGGCTAATGTTTATTGAGTTTGTAATATGTGCTAAGGGCTGTGGTAAGTGCTTTATGAGGACCCTCTCATTTATCATTCCCAGCAGCACTGTGAGATAGATGCTTATATCTGTTCTACACATAAGCAAACCTTCATGGAGAGGTTTCTTGTTGAAGGTTACCTAGTTAGGAAGTGATGCAGCTAGGATTTGAATCTGGGTATAAGTATTAAAGCCTGATCTTGCCAGCCTTCCACCATCCTGCTTTCTACTCCATCCCTTATTCTCAATCCTCTGCCTTCAGGATTTAACACCACACATTCTCTGACACAACTTCTTTGCATTAAATTGCAACAAACCATTGCAATAAAACCAAGCTAAGCCATGGATAGCTGAAAAGGGACAAATTGCAGGCAACTATGGTGAGAAAAGCCCTTTACCACTGAAAAGGAAGGCCGGACTTATCAAAGATCCCTTCAGATAACAACACTCCATCACTTTAAGAGGATCTTCTGTCAGAGGTCTCCTTGATACAACTCAGCCTGCTGCCCAGAAACTCAGCTCTTGTACTCCTGAGAGTGACTCTGATTGGCTCTGAGTCACAGAATAACTTAGAGACTAGAAATCTCCCTTTCAGCAAACTTCCTGCCAAAAGAGAGCAATTCTATTAGCTTAGAATAGAATTAGTTCTTAATAAGAACACACATATAAATAGCTCAATTAGTTGAATCTAGTTAACCAAAACTCTTTGTATATCAGCATTTTACCACAATTCTAAAGACAAAAAAGCAAAATTCCAAACAGAAGAAAATTTTAAACTCTGTTTTAGGCCTGGTGCTCACTCAACACAAATGCACACATTTTTACAACTATATTTACGGGAGAAATAATTGTGTACCATGTCTTTGTACTAATGTACACATGTGTTATGCCACCCTCTGAAGTATTTTTGGTTATTCCCTTTCTTTTTTATTTTTTTTTATTTATATATAATAGTGGAATGCATTACAACTTTTATTACATATATAGAGCTCAATTTTTCATATCTCTGGTTGTATACATAGTATACTCACACCAATTCGTGTCCTCATACATGTACTTTGGATAATAATAATCATCACATTTAACCATCATTAATTACCCCATGCCCCCTCCCCTCCCCTACCATTCCTCTGCCCTATCTAGAGTTCGTCTATTCTTCCCATACTCCCCCTCCCTATCCCACTACGAATCAGCTTCCTTATATCAAAGAAAATGTTTGGCATTTGTTTTTTGGGGATTGGCTAACTTCACTTAGCATTATCTTCTCTAACTCCATCCATTTACCTGCAAATCTTTGCAAGTTAGTAGATAGAGCCACAGAGCAGTTCAATTATTCCAGGCCAATATCTAACAGATGATAGTGAGAAACTTTAAACCCACATTGCCTAAAGCCTTAACTAATATACCAAATTACCTTGTGTTTTTTGACACACAAGAAAATGATGACTCCAAAATATATTATTCAATAAATAATAATATAATTAATATTAATTTCTATATATGCCAGGAACTATTCTAAGCATGTGACAACTATGATCTTATTTCATATTTGCATCAACTCTTTAAAATATTCCAGATGAGAAATCAAGGTTTTTGGAGATTAAACTAATTCTCCTCAATCACATACAGTGATGAAGTCAGAATAAGAACCAAAATGCCTAACACCAGTGTTTATCTTTTTAATTGCTACACATGCAGCCTTTTCTTTTTCCATTTTTAGGACTAGAGATCAGGATACAGGTCTAATGCATTTTAGAAAAACCTTTTCCAATAAAGTTAACCAACCAATAAAAGCAGAATCTAAAAGGAAGTTCTGCTTGATTAATTTAATGACTATTCAAATGATCAGAGCCATCCCATTCCTGAGCTTTCTGGTTAATTGAGTTTCCACTGAATTTGACTATTATGTTTAGAGAGAATTCCTGCTATGGAATGATTTTATTTCATCTTCATGGATAGGAAAAGTAGCAAAACATTCAGGGATGCCCCTGGAAAGCCTGCCCTTTGATGCATTATGCTTTCATTAAGAATCTGTGCTACAACTCTGAAGTGTTTCTCTAGAATGATACTTAATATATCCTGAGACTGTGCATAACTTAAATTTGCAAAGTAAGATCCCTTTCATTTCAAATATATTTCCTAATGATTGAATCAGACATTCTAAAAGCATCTCCAGCTCCTGGTGCTACAGAAATCCTAAGTCATCATCCATTTTACTCTTTATGGGATAAAAGATCCCAAAAGCTTGCAATTAATGAACTGTTAAATTCAGACATATGGATGTGATATGGTTTTCAAATGGGACAAATAGGAGTTATTAAACTTCAAAGTGATCACATTTTGCCATATCTTTTCAGTAGGAGGCAGTCAGGAAATAACCTTCAAATGAATTAATTAAATATTCTAATCAATCTTTGTTCTTTAAATGGTTTTAGCTCAATAAATTCTAAGGCTATCTTAATTTTCATTCTTCTTAAGATCTTCTTTAATATGATCCTTTATTCCAGATCTTTATTTTTAAAGTGAATATTTGCATTTAATCTATAAACTACTGTTTTCTAGGTCTTTATTTTTAAACAAATGTGTACATTTGTGTTTAGTCTATAAATCACCAATCCATTCCTCATGAAGATCACATAATTTTCTGCCCACTCCTAATACTTCCATTCATTGCCTTGCTCTGCCTAAAGCAATGAATTTTTATTTCTATGTGGCTCCTCCTTTTTTCTGCCATAATACATCCTTGTTAACTTCCTCTCAGAAGATCTTTCCGCTTCTCATATGTCCAACTGGCACTCTCTTTTCAGTGAGAACACAACTGAAATATCGATTCTGCCATGAAGCCACCCCTCTTATGGATGATATGTATGGTTTGCACATTCAAATTCTCCTGGACTAACCTGTCAGCCAGTGCTTCTGCTATAACACCTATACTCAAAGATAACAACTTATAAAATCAACAACAAACAAAAGTTTTAATGTAAAATATTTTTCATTTTCCAAAAATATTTGTCAAAAAGTATTAATAAACTCCAGTCAAAGACCAAGAGAAATACCACTATAATTGAAAAAAGTTAGGTTTATTGACTTATTGCAATGAATAAAATCCCATATCACTGAGAGCCATTGAATGATTTTATACAAAGGGTATTAGAATGGTTTTATTTTATTATTTTTGTCAGTGTCACATGATCTAGAAGAGGGTGCAAGGGAGCATGGTTGGTTAGCATCAAGAAGAGAAAGTAATTCTACAATCATTTATCTTAATAATTTTCATTTCTAGAAGGAAAGAATATCATGCAAACTGAATCACTGATTGCAAACAATGGATGAGATTATGTGCTTTTTCTTATATATTAAGACTATATAAAATGTACAACAGTTCTGAAAAAATCACACAGTAAGAAACTAAGTTCCATGTTTTCTTGTGTAAGAGCAAACTTAGTAAAGAAGTAGCAGTCAGTTCTGTTGGTATTTTCAATTTTTTATTTGAGCTTTATGGCTATACATAATAGTTGGATTCATCCCAATAAACTCATACATGCCTGGAAATCAATTTCAGTTTAGTCCTGTTGTTCTTGATGGAAAATTTGAACCATTTTAGCTTTCAGGCATTGTTTGTGTCCTATTTGGGCTAACTCACGGTTATGGAGGGGTCTTGTTTTGCCTCAATCCATCCAGGTCACAGACTGGCCTTTCCTGATGCTGTTTTCATGAGATTATCTGTGGTCAACAGAACAACACTAAGCCCTGTTTTGAGCACCAGACTAGCTTCTGACAATGCCATGGCCTTCTTAGCAGGACCCAGCTATGAAGGATGCTTTTATTATTTTTTCCAATAAACTATATATATATATATATATATATATATATATATATATATATATATATATTCATTTATAAAATTTAGAAATCATAAAAAGTATTAAGAAAAATAATGAAAAGTTCAATGGTAATACTTTTTATCAGAGAGAGGGAGAGAGCAAGAAAGCAAGTTTTCATGAGTACTAGCTCTGTGGTGATGCTTCAGCTCTAGGCAGCAGCCAGGTCCTGTGACAAGGAAAGCTGGAAAGAATTCCAGGGATCCCCCAAAGCTAGCTCAGCTGTGGCAGTGAAGGTATCAGTAACCATGTTGCATTCAGAAGCTTGCATTCAGAAGCCAGTGATTTGGAACATTGTTCATATCAAACATCCTGCAGTTGCCAGCACTGTGCTTTTCCACCCCATAAAGTACTTACTGTGGACCAAGCACATGTATTAATTTATCTAAAACTCATAATGCTCTTACAGGTAAGTCCCATTGCTATCCCATTTTATAGATGAATAAATGGAGAGATTGGAAGAAAAAAAATAGTAAATAACTGTCCAAGATCACAGAGCTCAATGTAGAAGATCTTAGATTTAAACTCAAGAAGTCTGTTCAGGGGAATATGCTACTAACTACAATATCGAACAGTATTACTTACCTAGTTTTGCCCAAAGTATGAAAATTATGAAAGTAATACTATTACTACTGTAATAGTCAGTAGGTTTTAGATGGTTTTACCTCCATCTCTCATCTGTATTGGACTCTGTCTTCCAACACACACACACACACACACACACACACACACACACACGTATAGAATGTGTATGTGTAGATTTTTGTGTATTTGTGTGTACAAACACACACATACATATATACACTGGGTTTTTAAATTTTTAAACTATATGTGGAACTGTAAATTCTCAAAAATGAATGAATGCAAACTCTGGATTAACATTATTTGCATTTTTCTTGTACATTAAGAGATATATAAAATGCTCAAAAGCTTTGAAAACCATACAGTGAGAATCTGATATACTACATTCAATTTTTTTCTCATAAGGGAGTGAATAAAATCCTTTAACCTTCTTCAAGGTGCATGGGATTACTTTCCAGATTGTAGTCTCCTGCCTCCCTCTCCCTCTACTGTGTTTTACCTTCATCATGCACTGGAATGTAGACTTTTCAGTAGAAGTCACTTACTACCTAAAGACAACATGAACCTAGACCCTCCCTATTGCACAGCACCATGAAAGTTTTCCAGGTGAAATCATCAGACACAGTATACCCCAGGAAGCAGCAGTTTGGAGAATTTCTGTTGAGTAACTTCCTACCCCTTGTCTTTGTAGGCTATATAAGTACCAAGAGGTAAAAGCCTTGGACAATCTTAATGAACTGACAACCTAATAGGGCTTGATAATCACCTATTTATTCTAGATGAGATTTTAGTGAAAAGTAGTCTATGAAAACACACTTATCACCACCTCCAGCTCAGACAACTTTAGGATTAGAAAATATCTAAAAAACCTTTTCAGGAGTGCCTTATGGTCCATTTCTAATTTATCAAATAGCATCTTAAAACAAGTTCCTACCTTTCACATTCCAATTCCTATTTGACATTCATAATGCTGAACCAGCCAAATTTTTAATGAGTTATATGCTGATTTTACAATTAGGCATCATTAGCATCTATTACCACTTCTACCAAAAATTATTGCATAACACTGATCAAGTCTTCTTCTCAGTAAAAGGAGGCAAATTATATCTATTTCTAAATCCTGTGATGAATAAAGGACTCTTAATAATTATTGTAAGAACTGATAATAAATGTTATTATTGAAGTTGTGTTTTATATTTTTATTAACCTATAAAATATATAAATAACAAATAGTATAGATAATGAATTATATAAATAGTAATAGATATAACTAATATAACAATCTATTTTATATAAACTGTACCTTTTGATATTTTTAAAGTAGTATGATTATTATAACAATTATGAAGAGAAGGATGTGTTAAAATAGATATTGATCATAGCACACTCAGTTCTACAAATATATATTAGGCACTTATTCAATGCCAAATAATTTGGATTCAAAAACAAAAAGGTGAGTGACTGCCCTAGACAGTGAGAAGCTTCTTTGGAGCTTCTTTGAAGGAAAATCAACCCAGCATAGGAGTAAGTGCCCTAAAGTGATTTGAAACAGAGGAGAGGCTTCAAACTGCTGGGGTGGCTTCAGAGGGCAAAGGGAAGCTACTAGGCATGGGATCATGCTCAGGGTGAGATTCTGCTTCAGATCATCCCAAGTCGGAAACAGCCAACTAAAGACTATAGTGAAGAATGAATACATGATCAATTGATCTCATGTAATGCCAAACAAGTAAAAAAATAACTCAAAATGCTGATTAATTACCTAGATTTTTTTTCCAATTGCTTAGCTGATTCAGATGACTAAGATGTTACTGTTTCATATATTATTCACTTATTTATTTGGCGGTCCCACAGTCAAAAATTCCAATACAAAGTCAAAATGCTCTTTCCACCCGTGCTTAGGGATGGCATCCATAAGCATATTTATTGAAACAGTAGCTAACCAAAGAAGACATAACTGCAAAGAGAAAGCAGAAACTTTCTTTGGAGTAGGTCATGAGAAGTAGTATTTTTTTTTCACCTTTATATCTTAAGTCTCTGATGTAAAGGTCAAACTCTCATGTCCTACTGAGAGCTTAACATGTGCAAGAGAAAAGGGAAACCCACCCACATATCTCCCCAAGGCAATTATAGAGAATTCTAATTACACTGATTAAAAAGAACTAGAAGCCCACATAGGGTGCTTATTAAAACAATATATCAAAGAAAATCCCAACAGGGAGTACTAATGGAGTCAGTTAGAATTAGTTCCAATTGGAGTTGATCTTTATTAAACTATTTTGTTTGGATTCATGGGTTTGGAGAGATTGGTTTTGAGATAAAAATGTCATCTGGAAAGACTGTAGTGGATTTTTAGGAAAATAATTCTGTTCTGAGAAAAGCCACTTTAGGCCTAGCCATGTCACCAGAGAGTTTTTCTACAGCAGTAAGAGAAGCAATCTCAAGCTGATTCAATGGCACTGAAAGTAATATCTACACAAAATATCACTTCCACATATTCTATTCTTATTTCATGTCCCTGCTTCTTTATTTTTACAGAGGTATTGATGGTTTTGTCATAGTGGCAATATATTTTTCCATGTATATTTCCCTAATTTAAAAGCAGTTGCATTAGAAGATATGATTAAAACAGAACTCAGAATTATCCAAGTGAAAATGACCCAGATTGACAAGGTTAAAAAAGATTGTGTTTCTTTTTTATCTTTATGTCATATATTGGCTAGAAAAAGTCCTTATATACAGAAACTTTAAATAAATACATAATGAATTGAATAGTATATGGTTCTTATGGACAAAATTGATAAGCATATAAAGATGCATAAAATCTAAATTTTAGATTTTATGATAAAAAGATGTGATTTGGGAAGCTGGAGATATAGCTTAGTTGGCATAGCATGCTTGCCTTGCATGCACAAGGGCCTGGGTTCAATCCTCAGCACCACAAAAAAAAAAAAAAAAAAAAAGATATCATTTTTGGATCCACCTAGACTCAAGAATCACAGTTGATTTAATTCAATCAATTAAAGGATATTTCTTGGCATCTATCATCTATTGCTTTGTCACATATTCTACATAAAATGGATTGCCTGCCCTTGAAGAACTTGCAATCTAACCAAAAAAAAAAATTGAACATATCTTGAGAAAGACATTTTGTTTCTGAACAAAATAGCCCATGGTTGAGGGCCAAAATGAGTATATAATCACTACAGTAAGAGTTTAAGGAACAGAAAAAATTCATGACATTTTGGGTCACCAGAGATGCCTCATAACAAAGATGATAATTGTGCTGACCTGTAACAGATTAATGAATATGGCTAGCAATGAGGCTGAAATATAAAGCAGAAAAAATGACATGAACAAAACCAAAAAGCTAAGACTGATCATGGGCATGATTGTGGACAACGTTAGTCCAGTCTGTAATAAATTTCAACTTTTAGGAGGTGGTCAGAGTATGGAGAGAATCGAATGAGTGTGTATCAACAGGAAAGCTCTGTAAAATACATGACCCAATGAATGAAACATGCTATGTTTGGAGATCAGGTTTTCAGTCTCTATCTCACTTAAAATGATTCCCTAACATAGTGTGGTTTATCTTCATGTTCTCACACATACAGACCTTTGAACTACATAAAGCAAAAATCTGGCCTACATAGTGTACCTAATGTTCCATTAAAATGACCATCAGCAGGGGCAAGGCAAATTTAGTCACAGTGCCATGTAGCTTTTGCCCCTTGTGACTACAAAGATAGCAAGAGTCCTCATTTCTGAAGAGAGGTGCTCTAATTAAAGCATTACTTCAATTACCTTAACCACTGTCCTAATATTTTATTTTTGTCAAGGGAATAAGAGGCAGTATCCTGTTTAGTCAAGGAGCCTTACAAAAGATAGGAATGAATACTGAGTGTTATTTGTTAAGAATCATTGGACTTAATACAATGACACATATGTTGAGCTCATAATTAAATGTAAGAAAGAATAGATTATTGCCTCAATAACTAAAAATAAAAACCACTTGCCTTTTACTCAAAAGTAGTATTGTAGTAGTTTTCATAACCCTTCCTACTTATTAGGGTAAATTTATCTTTCCTGCCTAGAGATCAAGAACAGAGAACTTTGGAAAATAAGTTGGATTTATATTTGAGGTAAGAAGATCCCCAATACCTATTTCCCTTTAGTAACAATTAGTAATTAATAACAGCTCCCAAAATTAGTCAAGGCGTCTTTAGAATCAAAGATTTATAATATATACAATTAAAAGTACAAATACTATAATCAAATTAATTATGAAGCAAGACTCCTTACATTCCCTTAAAAGAGGTCTTAGTAAATGTCAACTCACCGACAAAACATTATTGGTTAGGAATAGATTCAGCTGCATATAGCAGTAGCTTAGTCAAATGGATATTTAGATCTTTTTTAAATAAAAGAATTCCAAAGGAAGGCAGGTTATGGCTCTTATTAGTGACTCCATGATGCCTGTTAGGATAAAGTGTTCTCCGGTTTTCTAATAAACATCCTTAGATGACTACCAGTTATATTGCATTGTCCAGAACTACTAAAAAGTTTCTTCTCAGCAAAAGAAACAGTTTGTAAGGTGAATAGAGAGCCTACATCTTGGGAGCAAATTCTTACCCCTCACACATCAGATAGAGCACTAATCTCTAGGGTACATAAAGAACTCAAAAAGCTAAACACCAAAAAATAAATAAATAAATAAAATAACCCAATCAATAAATGGACCAAGGACCTGAATAGACACTTTTCAGAAGAGGATATACAATCAATCAACAAATATATGAAAAAATGTTCATCATCTCTAGCAATTAGAGAAATGCAAATCAAAACTATTCTACGATTTCATCTCACTCCTGTCAGAATGGCAGCTATTATGCAAACAAACAACAATAAGTGTTGGCAAGGATGTAGGGAAAAAGGTACACTCATACACTGCTGGTGGTACTGCAAATTGGTGCAGCCAATATGGAAAGCAGTATGGAGAGTCCTTGGAAAATTGGGAATGGAACCACCATTTGACCCAGCTATCCCTCTCCTCGGTTTATACCCAAAGGGATTAAAAACAGCATACAGCAGGGACACGGTCACATCAATGTTTATAGCAGCTCAATTCACAATAACTAAACTGTGGAACCAACCTAGATGCCCTTCAGTAGATGGATGGATAAAAAATGGAATATTACTGAGCAATAAAAGAGAATAAAATCATGGCATTTCCAGTAACTGGATGGAATTGGAGAAGATAATGCTAAGTGAAGTTAGCCAATCCCCCAAAAAGAAATGCCAAATGTTTTCTCTGATATAAAAAGATTGATTCATAGTAGGGTAAGGAGGGGGAGCATGGGAGAAAAAGATGAACTCTAAATAGACCGGAGGGGTTGGAGGAGAAGGAAGGGGGCAGGGGGTTATTAATGATGGTGGAATGTGATGAACATCATTATCCAAAGTACATGTATGAAGACATGAATTGGTGTGAATATACTTTGTATACAACCAGAGATATGAAAAATTGTGCTCTATATGTATAATATGAATTATAATGTTATAATTAAAAAAGATAGGAATTTTTTTAAAATTCTGTACTGTGAGGTACAAGTTTAGAATAAAATACTTAAGGCTTTTCATCCAAAAAAAAAAGCAGGCTGGGGAGTAAGATTTTTAATCATGTATGCTGCAATCTCAAATAAAAGTAAATAAAGATAGGAATCATGTAGGTCATTAGCAAAATCTACCAGCAGCCCAAATTCAGTATGATTATCATAAGACTCCAGTTATGTACTATGTTTGTTAAAGCCCTACTAAGTGAATTGGCTGTGGAACACATAACTCCAATATCTAGATGCCACACAAGGTCCATTTTCCAGGTTTTTGTGAATTAGGTCATTTTGTGCCTTTAAGCTGCATCATTGTCTAATGGATTTCTTGGAGAACAGCCCAAGCACAGCTTGTATCCATTCACATAAAAGGATTGTGTTTAGGGTTGCTCTTCCTACAAGGGCAAGAGTAATCTATGAAGATTTCCACTCATTCAGAAAGTCACCAACAGATATATTGTGAATGGTGATTGACAGATCCAATTCAGAGAACTCAATAAAGTGGGGAGGGGGTGGTAGATGCCGCAGTCCGGCCGCAGCAAAATAACGGGGGAGGGGACGAACAACTTGTGTACATTGATACAGCAGGAGTGGGAGACGTTTATTGTAGGACAGGAGCGGTATATATACATTCCACATAGCTTATCTTAATTAGCATAAACTAGATACAGCAGTCAACCAATAAGGAATCTCCACACTTAATGGCTCGCTGGAGTTACTTCACAAACCACTCCCTCTGGCAAAATGCCAGGCGCCATCCAGACTTGTTTACAGACTCTAACATTTGCCAGGCGCCATCCTGACTTGTTTACAGACTCTAACAGTAGATATGGTGTAACACTTTATTTTCCCAGCTACTTTCTTTTTTCTTTCTTTTTTTTTTTTTTTTTTTTTGCCAGTAAGGAAGTAATGATATCTTAAGAACTATCAAATTCCTGAAAATGACAGCTCAGTAGCTAACAGAATCTGGCACACAGTGGGTGTTCTAGTAATATCTGCTGAATAAACCTTTTGCCTATTAACCCTTAACAAAAGCTTCTAGAGGTTGGTTTAAAACAAGCATTCTTCATCTACTTAAATAAAGAAAAGGCACCAGTTAGCATCCACTCCATGTGAATTAAAGCTCACTGAGGAGCCCAAGGGAAAGTGCTTGCTGTGATCTCTCACCATGAAGATCTTGCCCTCTCTTTGCATGACCTAGTAATTTTTTATTCACATTCAATGTTAATTAATCAGTTCTGTATGAATTGGCTTCTATTCTATTTAGCCACTAAGCAGATTATCAACATTATAAAAATCAATTTCATGTCATTTTTAATTATCATCTAATAACTTTCTATATCAGTATATTAATCACCTTGAAATAGAGGTTAAGAACTGTAAGTTGACCAAGTACTTGAACTGATGTCAAAGGTACACAAAGAACAGCCCCTGCACTGGACCGCTTATGATTCATTTAGAGACACAATATGTGATAAATTGTGTGACAATGTAATGTTAGGTCTACCACTGTCAGATTACTAGAACAGACAATGAATGCTTCATCTTTGCCCAAAATACCAATATATTTGGGCTGTACTAAAGTGGAAATAAATACCAAATACATCCTGTGTGTAGCTCAATACTCTGAGATGTGATAAGCGGGTCACAGCACTTAGAAGATTAGAATATGTCTGTTTAGCATAGATAATCTATATGGAATTTCAGTTGAACTAGAAGAAAATAAAAACAACTATTCTTTTTCTTCTTTTTTAAACATTAGGTCATGGAACTAAAGGAGTATTTGAGCTTCTGTCTGGATGGCGGAGAACCAAAGAGAATTTACCCTTCAAAGACAGGGTAGCAGATGCCTATTCTGATGTGATGGTCACCTATACCATGACCAGCTCCCTGTACTTCATCACCTTTGGCATGGGGGCCAGCCCATTCACAAACATAGAGGCTGTGAAGGTCTTCTGTCAAAACATGTGTGTCTCTATTCTGTTGAACTACTTCTACATTTTCTCTTTCTTTGGCTCCTGCCTGGTCTTCGCTGGACAACTAGAGCAAAACCGCTACCACAGCATCTTTTGCTGCAAGATCCCTTCTGCAGAATACCTGGACCGCAAACCTGTGTGGTTCCAGACAGTGATGAGTGATGGGCATCAACAGACATCCCATCACGAGACGAACCCCTACCAGCACCACTTCATTCAGCACTTCCTCCGTGAGCATTACAATGAATGGATTACCAATATCTATGTGAAGCCATTTGTTGTCATCCTGTATCTCATTTATGCCTCCTTCTCCTTCATGGGGTGCTTGCAGATCAGTGATGGAGCCAACATCATCAATCTACTAGCCAGTGATTCCCCAAGCGTTTCCTATGCCATGGTCCAGCAGAAATATTTCAGCAACTACAGCCCTGTGATAGGGTTCTACATCTACGAGCCCCTTGAATACTGGAACAGCAGCGTCCAGGAGGACCTCCAGAGGCTCTGTAGTGGATTTACTGCAGTGTCTTGGGTAGAGCAGTACTACCACTTTCTGAAAGTCAGCAACATTAGTGCCAACAACAAGAGTGACTTCATCAGTGTCCTACAAAGCTCATTTTTAAAAAAGCCAGAATTCCAGCATTTTCGAAATGATATCATCTTCTCCAAGGCAGGGGATGAGAACAACATCATTGCTTCTCGCTTGTATCTGGTGGCCAGGACTAGCAGAGACAAGCAGAAGGAAGTCATAGAAGTGCTGGAAAAATTGAGGCCCCTGTCCCTCTCCAAGAGCATCCGGTTCATCGTGTTCAACCCCTCCTTCGTTTTCATGGACCATTACAGCTTGTCTGTCACAGTGCCTGTTCTGATTGCAGGCTTTGGTGTTCTCCTGGTGTTAATCCTGACTTTTTTCCTAGTGATCCACCCTCTGGGAAACTTCTGGTTAATTCTTAGTGTCACCTCAATTGAGCTGGGCGTTCTGGGCTTAATGACATTATGGAACGTCGACATGGATTGCATTTCTATCTTGTGCCTTATCTACACTTTAAATTTTGCCATTGACCACTGTGCACCACTGCTTTACACATTTGTATTGGCAACTGAGCACACCCGAACACAGTGTATAAAAAGCTCCCTGCAAGAGCATGGGACAGCCATTTTGCAAAATATTACTTCTTTTCTTATTGGGTTGGTCCCCCTCCTATTTGTGCCTTCGAACCTGACCTTCACACTGTTCAAATGCTTGCTGCTCACCGGGGGTTGCACACTTCTGCACTGTTTTGTTATTTTACCTGTGTTCCTAACCTTTTTCCCTCCTTCCAAAAAGCACCACAAGAAAAAGAAACGTGCCAAAAGAAAGGAGAGAGAGGAAATCGAATGCATAGAGATTCAAGAGAACCCTGATCATGTCACCACAGTCTGAGGGGTGTAGACCGATGGATTGTTTTTATTTTCCAATATTGCACAACAATGCAGGGCGAGTAAAGCTCAGACCTCAGCTGCTTGGGCTGGCCAGGGGTAACAAGGCAAGTCAGAGCAAAAGCGCACACAATTCATGACATGTCCAAGTGTCTGCTTCTTGGGCCAGTGGGGAAGAGGGAATTAAAAGGGGTGGGGAGTTCTTTGCAACCTTGTTCTCCATGAAAGATAAATTTCTGGACATGATCTTAGAGCCCTTCCAAGAAAAGGATGAATCAATGAAGTGTTAAGATAGAAGGCCAAAAGAACCAACTGCTTTTATAAAGAAAATGCTTAGGAGAGATGCAGAGAGAGAAAGGTGGCCTCCAAATAAGGAAAAAGACATAGGAAATGTCAAAATTGCCATGTCAGTTTTCATGTTTGTTTTTTGAACAGGTTGGTCAAAGGAAACCTATGCACTTGGGAAGTACATATTTAATCCCGTCTAAACCAAAGGACTTCCCAATCCATTTTATGTGTACATATATATGTATATATGCCATATATACATATACTTAGATTTGTCTTTATTGTACATTGATGTTTGTGTGGGGAAAGGTGTCCATTTGCAGATAGGCTGGCCTTTCTCTTGAAAGTCAAATCAGCTTTAGCCAAATATATAGATTCATTAATGGCCACTCAAAATTTATAGATCATTAATGACCATTTAAAATCAACTCAAATGTCTAGTCAGCAAGAGGGTTATTCAGCTGTGTGATAAGCAAGAAACAAAACAAAACAAAAAACAAAATGTGAATCCATTAGATTCTACCTATCATCAGTCATTGAGACTCTAGCTTTGGAAGACTTAGCAAAAAAAAAAAAAAAAAACGCAAAAAGGCATTTGAATTAATTATCACATTGACAATGTTTAAAATCCCACATCAAAGCTAAGTAGTTCATATGGCTTTTCATTGGCCTTAATAGTTATCTGGATTTGGAAGGTTGATATGGCTGCTTTGAAAGAGCTTACCCACCTGCAAATGAGCACTTTACACATGTTACCCACATATATGTGTTTAAGGGTGCACAAGTTTTGTGTGGTGTGTATGTGTGTGTGTGTGTGTGTGTGTGTGTGTTTGACTTGGGGTATTCCATACTTATAGCATTCTTATTTTAGATGGTAAAAATATACTGCCATGGTATATAGGTAATTAACAAAGGAGAAAGGAAACAACTAAGAAACACTGTAGAGTGAAATAGAGTAAAATGGACTCTCACCACTCATCACCCAGCAACAAATGGTTCTTAGTGTAAGGAAAGTATTCTAATGCTATAAACTCTAGTGTGTTCCTTGCATTAATATTTGAAACATTAACCCAGGCCATGATTGAAATATTAGTGATCACAGTAATTACTACAATATCATTTTGTAGCTTCTTGCAATATCATTGTTCTTGTTACCTAGAAAGTAGCCTCAGTTACTCATAGCTCTCTACAGGTGGTATATTAATTAACTGCAACTGCTGCTGAATTCTTTCTCAAAAAACAAAAACAAAAAAACAACAACAAAAAAAACACTGAGGTAAACATTTCCATTGTGTTAAAGTTTTAAACTGTTCCCTTGCAGATAGAATTGGTCTGTTGGGTGCTTACTTGGATTAATGTTATGCTTCCTGTTGGAGAAAATTACTAGAAAATGCCTTTTTCCAAGTCAAGCAGTAACATAATTTATTTCCAGGTAGGACAGAACAAATGTCCAATGAATAAAAAATCTGCTAGTAATTTTTGTCACCTAAGAAAGCTGCTGTGTCCCACCAACTTTGGTTGTATGTTTTAATACAATTAATAATATTAATATCTAAAAAACCAAATAAGAATCCTAGCCTCGGATAAGTCAAAGAAGAGATACAAAAACCACTCCTTCTTACTATCGTCTTTGGAGATGAAGTTGATAGATTAATGAAGAAATAACAAAACAACTGTACTTTTTTAAATGGTTTACCAGAATATAAGGAGAAAGGAGAATAAATTCTAGATTGAAAAACATTGAAATATAATGTATTTATTGAATAGAGTTTGTTTTGTCCTACCTTAAGGTTATTGAGTTTCTAGTAGAAATGACCCATGTCTTCTCTGTTATGTTCATTTGGGCCCAACAGCAATACACTTGAGTATGGAAAGTAATTGCTCATAACCATAGAGTTGTTTTTACTCTTTTTATATGTGTAAAATCATATCACCAATAACCCTAGCCTTTTACCTCATGAACTGCTATGCTAGGACGAACTGTATGTGGACTAGTAAACCTCATGATCTCATATTAGAGGTAGAAATTTCTGAGGAGATTTTTGGTTTGGGTTTTAGAGTTGGGAGGCAGTCCTCTTCCATATATTACCTGTCATTTGTGAAGTTTTGCTGTTTTATTTTGATTTTTGTTATAGGTTTTAGTGTTTTTGTTTTTGTTTTTGTTTTGTTTTGTTTTGTTTTTGGTTGTTGTTGTTGTTTTGCCTCCCTTTCAAAAAATGGGAGGTAATCTAGGAAATTCCACTATCACTTCATTTCTTTCTATGGTATGCCATACTCCTTTCATTTTCACCTATTTTATTTAAGTTTGCTTTTGGGGGGTTGGTTTTTTCCTTGATTACCATAAGCCATTCCAGATACAAAAATGACTAGCAGGATGATTTAAAAGAAAGAATCAAGCATGTTCATTGCCAAATCATATGGTATATTCTAGAAAACCACCAGAGCAGTTCTAATGTCATATCTCCATCCAAACAGTCTTTGTGCGGATGGGGAATGTAACTTTATTCATTCAGGTTATGTCTTCAAAGACAAGTGTCTAAGATAAATGTGAATTTCTCATTGTTCAAGAGACTAGAGAGGTGGCATTTTTGAAGGGACATTATCTTTTCCAGAACACCATGGTACTCTAGAGAACTGTAGCAATAATTTACTGAAATGGAACTTCTTGTTCTGGAAGAGTTAATACACCACCCAAAATGCCTTAATCCTAGGAAGTAATTTAAGCTCAGAAGGCTCTACCTGAATATCATCTGACCTTCCATCTTCACTGTGAAACAGGTAATTCCAAGAATTCTATTTATTGAATACCAAGATATATCCTAAAATATGAGATCATGATTTGCAGGGAGTCCCCAGCCTCAGCCTTTTTGGAAAGTTTGTGTGCACCTCTTTCTAGTTTTTCTAGTTTACTGTTATTGTTTTGTCTATTTGTGAAGTACTAACAAATGTTCAAATTAGAAAATTGTCTACTATTAACAGATGACCAATCAAATCCTAAAAGACAAGAAATGTGTGGGAAATATTTCAGATTTGTGGAATATTTTATTTAAATGAAATATGTTTTTCCTTTTGATTTTAAAAGCTTTCAAAATCCAAATTTTCTGTATTTAAACTGGAATGTTAATTTGTTCTCCCACCCCACTGGAATTTTAATTTGACATAGAAATACCATCTAAACACTACTCTCCACAATGTTAATAAAACTTCAAAGAGGTACTCACTTATGTTACAGAAAGAAATTTGGCTAACAATTAGATTCCCATCCTCTATGTAAAAGGCAGTCAGCAGCTAATTGACACCCTGCTTGACTCTTTGATGAAAGGTGTGATTAGGTGTCCTCTCATGAATCCTTGCAGTGACCATGAACCTCTTTGAAGATTGTGCAATAATATTCTATGACAGAATTATTTTCTGTGGTCGTATCTTGTGAGTGTCTCCCTCTAATTTGCTTCCCATTTATTTCCACAGAAATAAATTCAAAGGTCTTATCTTGTGATGTGAAAAGAAAACCTATAACAAGATGCTCCTATGATGCTATAATAGCCATTCTTGTATGTTGAACTCAAGAGTATGAGAGCTTTGTCCATTTTGTAATTATCCATTGTACTTTCCCATAATAAGCTAATCCTTTTAAACTTGTGGTTAGAGCTAGGGATTGACGATTGCCATTCAGATTTACATGTATTTTTATAAGTTGACTGTAAATATCGTTATTACAGTCACATATTTTTATGATCAAATAGTTATAAATGCACGGCACTATGCATGCATTGTTACTAATAGTACATAGATTATTAAAGACACTATTTTCAGGGTTATTGCACCTTTTTTTTTAATTCCCATATCACTTATCATAAATGCCTCATGGGTTTTGGTCTCAAAGGCCTAAAGTCCACAGAAAGTTCCATCTTAAGGAAAACAATTTGAAAATTGCCTTCCTTGGATGTCAATACCAGTCACCTATTCTAGAATGTCCTCTGGAAAATCCCAGGGGCTACATCTGGCTTCCAGGTAAAGGTCTTACCTGGTTTGACATTAACCATACTTTCATGTCCTTTGTTTGCTAAACGTAAGTGAACCAGAGGATATGATACCTTGAGACTGGAATTTAGATATTGTCTCCTAGGGACCCGGGAATTCAATGATTTGGTCAACCTCGTACTGGAGGGATCTCTGTTTGTTGTTCGTTGGTGTTTGTACATAGTATTGATAATCCTTTCAAATGTGAACCTGAAAACTTTCATTTTTTTCAAAGCAGCTTTAAAGTTACTTTCCTTTCTGTTATCAAAAAAATTATGAGAAATTTTATGACATTGACTCAAAACTTATCAATGGCCAAGTTGTTATGCCCTTGAAATCTCCCATAATCTAAATACAAAAGTCAGCATCAGCATTGTGGCCCTTATGCAAGCCTTTTAAGCAATGATCTTCAAATATTTTGTGTAGGGAATGAAGATGCTAGATTTTTTTTTTTTTACTGTTTAGCCTTGAAAACAACTGTAATGATATTGACTGAAATGAAAGCAGCAATATGAAAATGAAGCAGCAAAGCCTCTTTGTATGAAGTCTGGCATGGGAGACCTGTGTACAGATGGTGGCAGATAATTCCATTGGTTCTAATGTACCAAGGTTCATCCACCATCATGTTTTAGTGAGGAGGGCAAAAGTTGGTGCTCTGTATTTGAAATGTGGTGGAGTTGGGTTAGATTATGTTTGAGGTGAGTAATTCTGATAGGACAAGTGAAACAATTCTGTATATTTTATGGTTTTGCGTATAGCACAGAGAATCAGATGGTGCCTCAAAACTACAGCTTCTTAACTGCAAATGATTATTTGCAAATATAACCCACTTGAAGACTGTGTTCTCATTTGTTGGATCAAACCCCGAGCTTTGCAAGGAAAGTGTTCCTGAATTTCTAAGCAGGAAACAAAGCCACAGACCCATTTGTGAGTGAAAATGAGAAGGCAAGGGGACTATGAAAAGAGGCTTCTAATAAGTGTTGAGGAACACATTATTCATCCCCAGGATAGCTGTCAGTATTGCTTGGATTTGGGAAGTTTTTTTGAGACAAACCGATCCATTGTTTTGATCCATTTTCTCTGTACTTAACGAGGACCTCTCTGTTACTAAATGTCACTTGCTTTTATTGTGAAATGGGAAACAATTCAAAGAGAGCAATATATGAGATCAAGTACATATTCACAGTATAGACAGTCTATGAATCACATCTTATCCCCTCTGCATCTCTAAAGATGTTGTCAAAATAAAACAGGCTTAGACTCTATACTGGAAACCTCTATTAGATAGATATTTTTAATACAAAGAAGTGTTTATAAATAAAAGCATTGCTAATTTTGCACTTTTATAAAGTATAGAAAACAAATCCCTACTATTTTTCCTAGGTGAATTTTCCCTAAGAAAACTCTCATATGTCATGCTAATCATGAAGTCTTAAAAATCAGAAGGAAGCTTTAGAAGCAGAGCAGTAGGAATAATCCACTGCTTGTGGGTGATTTCTGCTCTTTACTGTGTTAGTGCTTATCTGAGCTGGAGTTTTAATAAGCCATTTGTCATTGTGTTCTAGTTTCCCACAAAGCTTATGGCATGGCCCGATATGGATTTCTTCCCTTCTGTTTTCACAGTTATTAGAGCAACCATGTTATCCACAGGGCTCTGTCAAACCAGTGAAGAAGTGATACTTTTAATGCTTTGGGAAGATTTCATTGAAGAATTCCCTAAGAATAACTAGGAGAGACTGCCATAGGTAAAAGATAAAGGAAATTTATCTCAAATGTGTCACTTTCCAATTCTGAATGGATTTAACTTGGATTCTTAGTAAAGGCAGTCTACAATATGTTGTGGGATACATTTAAGCTATCTAAATGTGAGATGGTTGATAGACTCTTTCCCTGAAAACTGAAGTAACTTCCAACATTGCATTCAGTGGATTCACTGGTTATTAGTAGCTACAGGAATAGTGCTGGGGGCTGGAAAATCAAACTGTCATATTCTTATATCTCTGGTATGGTTTGCAGCACCTATTTTGATGCAGAATCATGAAATGCCAGCATCTTTTCTTAAGCATAAAAGTGTTAGGCACTGATAAATTAGACCTTAAACTCACCAGTACAAATGTTCCAAATTTGGGGCAGAAAATAAGCAACAACTTTATTATATTTTCCTGTTACTTTTGCATATGTTTCAGCAATAGACTATCTTGCTCTTAAATAAGAAATCTGTCACAGCTTGAAAAGGGCAGAGATATCTCCAAGCTACCTCATAAGGATATTCAAAGATAAAATGGCATGCAACCTTTGATTAAACGGCAATATATTAAAGCCACAAAGCAATATTACTTATCACCTCTCCTGATGCTCTTTCACCTTGTAATTTTAGACCAAACTAAATGTAAAATGAACTTCCTATGTGCAGTCCCACTTGTACATTCTGCTTAGTATAATATTAATATAAGATTGCTCAGGGCAGTTGTTCAGTTGTCTCTCTGAAGACATCCTGGAGCCTAAAAATTAGCTCAGAAAGAGAATAACCTAACACTGACTTCGAGGCAGTGGTCTACCTAGAGAGATGCAGTATCAGATAATCAGCAAGTAACTTCTGTGAAAAGTCTAAGTGCACGTCTTACCAGTGGAGGAGAAAAATTATTTGTTTTTTTAACTATCCTGAGCAAATATAAAGAGAAAAAGTGAGCAGTAAGTAGCATCATAAGCTTTCTTTTCCAATGAAAGGCATTGCTACTATTTTTAGCTAAACCAGGATACTGAAACAGGTCACTTGAAATCAGTGAGGAAAAAACTACTTCATGAAAGCATAGATGAAATGTAGGAGTAGAAGAAGAACTTGAGCATGTGTATTTCCTTTTCTTTCCTAAAACAAAATTCTACTTGTTCTGGATACTAACTAAACAAAATTATAATTTCTAAAACAAAATTAAGAAGACAAAAATAAGGTTGAAATTATGATATTCCAGTGCCCCAAAGAATCAACCTCATGGAGAGCTACCATTTCCAGATATCTCTGCCCATAAGGACATTCTTTCTATAATGTTCTAGTACACATAGGTTTTTACCACATCCTGTTCTTTAAAAAGAATTTTTTAAAAAACAGATTTATTTATCACTCCCAAGATGTGTAAGTAATCTAGTAAGCCATTTAACCATTTAAACTCAAATTTATAGCTCCATACTTGGGCTTTACAAAAACTAAATCTACCATATTGAGGAAAGTTTAAAAAGAATTTTGGACAAAAATTTCAGTATCAGAAAAATATTACCTAAGCTGTATTTCTATTCAAAAATTCAAGTACCCATTTTAGATCTTACAAAGAAGCAAAAAGATAAAATTAAATTAAAAAGTCCCAAAGTTTCCAAGTTACCTGAATTTGGACTATTATTAAAATTTACTTCTAATTATCATAAGTAAAAAAATTAATTATAAATTAGGATTTTCTAATTATAATAAAAATAAGTTCATGTTATTTCCTGTATATTCACACATATAAATATACATTAATAATTGAATAAATCTCACACCTCAACCAGGGAAATTATGTTCCAAATATTTCATTTTCATACCTTGGACATATGGAGATATAATTCTAGTAGAATTCCTAAGTATTATTTTGTTAAAGAAATCTATGAATTAAAGCCTAAAGGTAAAGTCTTAAGAAAAATAACAATAAAGTCTTAGCTATTTGGGAAAATGTCGTGTTAAACTCATGTTATATTTACTACAGTACCAGTTGGCGAAATTACTTACAGCATTTCTGGTTATCTTGGCCTTTTATTTCAACAGCATCATCAAAAATCTAGTTCCATTTGGACATAACAAGAAACAACTAATATATTAAAATAGTGATAGGTCAAAGGGTATTTTTTTTACTCTTCAGTTGCTGGGGTCCATTAATTTTTGCCAATTTTCTCTTGATCACAACCCCAAATGCTATAGAAAGTGGGCCATTCTTAGACCTAGCACTCCTTCATTTGTAACTATCAACATTAAACAACCTGCAACAACGCTTATTCATTTAACTTCAGTGCGATTTCTGGGATTCATATCTTTTAGGGAAAGATTCTTTTAGGCTAGGCATTAAACTTCTAAACTGTAACATCTCATATCACAGTATGATATAACATAATCTATTCCTTTTAATTCTTTATTAAATCACAAGTTCTAAAAATTATGTCATATCCTTTAAAATTTTTTAAATACATGCATTAAAAATAATATAATGATGACATTATATCAATTATTTTACATGCTTGAGATAAAGCTTTATTCAAAAAATACAAAATTCCTTTGGCACCTAAGAGATTTTTTAAATTTCTAAGTTCATAAATATATTTACAACTGTAAATTAGTAAAGTATTACTCGAGTACCCCAATAATTGTATTAAATTCAAATTTAAAACAATTTATAATTGGTTCAAATAAATTCTACTTAAAACTTACTGGATTACATTGCATTCCTATAGTAACATGGAGTGCAAAAATGTTTCAACTATTATTTTTCTCACCATATGAGAGCTACAAAAGGTATTGACAACAATAAATAGGTCAGTGACTCCTAAGTAGGACTTAGAAAGTCCATCCCTTATCCTTCTCCCTATACAGTTCCAAGTCTAGGCAAAATTATTCGTGTGTTATCAGCAACCACTTCTAAGTCATTAAAATTAAGAATGTTAAAATTTTGAATATCCAACTCTGCTGTATTCTGATGAGTAATGTGTTGATGACATTATAAGAAATACATAGACCATCAATATTTACAGAATATAAGTGCACTTGACACCAGAATTATATTGAAACAATTTAATAACCCACAATCCACTTTAGAAGCTTGTCATTGCAGAGTCATCTTCATTATTAACATCATTTGCATAACCAGGGAAATCTGTCTAATAATGTTTTATTTCATATGAGTTTCCCATCTGCTTTAAAAAAATGGATGTCCTTGTTCTTTTATGGAAATATTTGAATTTATTCATTAGCCATTTCCTTGTCTGAATTTAGTAGTTGAATCATTAATGTATTTTGCTTTCTCCTTTAATATATTTAATTGTTATCATTTCTAATATAACTTTCCTCAGAGCAATTAGAACGTGCTTTCCTCTGGTAAAAATGAGCACACCCACAAAAGGGTGAAATGAGAATTTGGCAAAATCCCAATTGGGCATGTGAACATATCTGCAGACACCAAAGTTTGGGGGAAGTACTACTCATTGTTATTTTATATGCATCAAGCAAAAAAAATCCCTACTTTTTAATAATGAAAGTTGTCACAGCACAAGATATTCTACTTAGCATACACTCAGTTATTATCTAATCAATGAACAAATAAATTAAAGAGTCATCCAGTCTCTGGCTTGTGACCCAATGAAAAGTGAATTATTGAACCATCTCAACCTGTAAGGGAATATACTTGGAAGATTTAGCTGTTGTGTTTTGTTTTCTGAATTCTTTCTCTTTGGCTAGTAATACCAAAATAAGAGCCCATATAAAGTAATAATTTCAGGTTTGTTGATATTAATTGTCCTTTTCAATAAGTTGAAATATTAGAACATAGATATAACATTACATAACATATTGATAATTAAGTAAAGGGAATATTCTTTGACATAGAAAAATATCAAAAGATAGGGATGATTTTAAAATATATATACATATTAGTAAAAGAAATTTTAAAACTAGTGCAAAATGTTTTAAAAGAAGACTAAATATCTGAACAAAAATTTGGTTTTATTTGGTTTCTGATTTCTGATTATCAATTTAACTTGACTTTTTTTTAGTAAACCCATTGAAGGGAGTCAGAAAATATTTTTGGTAGATATAGATCTCCAAACAGAGAATCACTTGTATTGCAGAATTAAATTCTGCCATGGATGGGCTTCTGAAGCACTCCTCCATTGCTCTGGATTATACTTATTTCTCCAGCAAATATTTGAGGGTATCTATATTGGTTTCTATACTAGGCTTACAGAAAAATACCACAGTCAGTGCTCCTGTCTTTAAGGTACATATGCTGTTGTGAGGAAATTTCTGTCTGGGATGTTCCAGAAAAGTGAGGAAGGTATCAACCTAATTGAAGCTTGAATAAGATTCTAATAAATAGAGATATAGAATGGCCATCACAAAGGCATGGGGTCAGAATTGAATAAATGAGAACATGCAGACTAGAAAGCAGGCTGTCCAGAGTGAAGGCTTTAGTACATGAGATAATAGGAGTGCCAAGGAGAGTGGATATTGGTGGGACTGGAAAGCAATAGTCTATTGTGAGTGGTGTTATAAAAGATTGCCAGAATTTGGGAGCTGTTCAGAGTTGAAAATGTGATCATGGATAAAAACTTTTTCACTGCACTTGGGCTTGAAAACAGTGAAACGTTTACACAATATAAATGCCATGGTCTCCATGGTATTTATATTGTGCAAAATACAGTTTTGTATTTTGTCTACTAACATCAAGGATTCAAAAACTTAGCAACCTTACATAAATTGATAATCCCTATTGCTCAGAATATAGTGGGTTGCAAGAGCCAGTTTGTATGAGTTTGATTCTCCTGGTGATAGAAACCACTTTGTTCTATCATAGATGCCACAATTACCTGATCATCTCATACATACCTAGTGGCCCTTAAAATCTAGAGGGAAAAACTGGAATAAATCAATCGGATCCTAAAACCTCCAGGAAAAACAAACATAACACTCAATCATTTCTGTTAATATTATCTTTATTGACAATTCAAATAATGTCTGGCTTGTAGAGTACGCACTATTATTTCTAAGTTCTAGTTTGTTTTAAGAAGATTAAAATGTAAATAAGTCTTATGTCCCAATGGTACAACGCATCATCAGTACAAGAGTTGCCAGTACAGAGAAGTTCAAGTGCAAAGTACATGTGATGATAAATAACTGCATAGATTTTCTCTCCTGCCCCCTACCTACATTCCTTTTCTAAATGCAAATTTCTAAAGACAAAGCATTGGTTAAAACTATTTTTTTTTAATCACTTGCTTATGATTCACTTCTACTTTCTTTGGAAATCACAGTAAAGTATAATATATGTACATAGTTTTTGAATATAAAATTAACTCATTTATATACTGACCTTTGCCTTTTTTGTAGTTAGAGTCTTAGTTATAATAATTGGTGCTCCCAAAAAACAGCAATCAGGGTTACAAGGAAGTTTGGAGAAATGTATTTTAAACTTTAAACCTGAAGTTAAGCATTTCTCAGGGATGATGCTCAGAGTTACAGATAAGGTTGGAGTTGGTTCAGGGAAGCCCTATTTTGAAGACAATTCGAGAGGCCATCTGTTCACAGAGTTGGGAAAAACAAAAGTTACCAACTAAGTAACCATAGGAGACTGCAGCCAATGGCGAGCTCGAAGAGACTTTTTGGATAATCTCAGTATTAGCACAATCAGTGGTCCTCAAAATCTGCTGATATCAGAATAATATACAGAGATGTTTAAAGTCCCAATGCCCTGACTGCTTATCAGAACAATTAAATCAGTAACTCTGGCAGTGCATCCTGGTCTCAGTAATTTTGTAAGCACCCCATGTGATTCCAATGTGTGGCTGAATTTGAAAAACAGTGGCTTAGACCACCAAATTTAATCCAATAAATTAAACACTTCAAATCCAATAAATACTCGTTACGTTGAATGAAGATAAAATGTCACAAGACAAAGAAACATATGGCATCCATAATTAGAATACAAGTAAAAACTTGTAGAGTCTCAAGGGAGATACTCAGATGATGGAGAGATTATTTCCAGTATAGCAAAATTCAGTGGGAGAACTTGCAAGAGTTTTTAATCTGAACATTCCAAATGATGTGACCAGCTGGAGCAAAGCCATGAAGAAAAGCACAGAATGTGTTCCCAGATCAATGAATGCAATTTAGTTGAGCATACATTACCAGTAGAAGAGTTGAATTTGCACAACTTGAATGTTCAATATAAGAACTCTCGAATGTCATGTCAAAGAATTTACATTTCATTTAGTGGACTCTTGAATTGCTTTTTAAAATTATTACTACCATCAAGATTAAGAAATATCAATCTACATTGATGAGTTTAGGACAGGTAGGAGATGAAAGACCTGAACCAAAGACATAAATTAGAAGGATATTATTGTCACCAAAGGAAAAGGTAATAACAACCTGAAATAGAGTTGGGGCACTGAACATAATAAAGAAAGAAGTGAATAAAATTAATACTGTGGCACAAAAATCCCTATCCATAACATAATCTCAACACCCAAGAAGTTTTAAGTATCCAGAGCACCAGCCTATGATATCCTACAATAGAATGTTATTTTATCTTTATAGAATGATTGATTTGTTTCTCTGCATATTTAACTTAAGAAAAATTTAACATTATGGACACCATTTAAGTATAGTAAATAAAAAATGAGTCAAAGAGGGAGGAGGAAATAATTCTAGGAAAATAGGTATATCTTGGCCTTTTATAAGATTGCTGGATTCCCATGTATGTGATACTTATAGGTATGTGTATTAGCTAGCAAATCTACAATAATATCTAAGTTAACCTACAGATATAACCATCAACTTAATTAGCAAATTTTTCTCTAAATTTGTTTTCATTTTAGGGAATTTAGCATTTCAGGTGATTTATAATTAGAAACAAGACTTAGAAACTCGTTCCTCTTATTATTTGAATCTGGTCTCTAGTCGCCTTCTCTGAAAGTTTCTGTAAGACATATACCTTTCTTCCATCATAAATATATGGCTTTATTATTTTAACCATCAGCATTGGCTAATATTAAATGTGTATGTAAAATGTAATTTTCACAATATATCCTTACATATAGCAATTACATAATTCAGTAGACCATCTTAAATATCAAATAAAACAAGAAGAATTTGGTAAATACCAACTCTGTGGAGAAAATGCTAAGTACACTCAAACCCCAGAGCATTTGAAGATCTTTTTGTTCCATCAAGAATTGTTACTTCAAGTCAGAGTGGCTTCAATAGTGGCAAAATGCAACCTACTTTTTGTACATTAGATGTGTACAATGAATTCGGTAGTAGCATACCAGAGAATATTTAATTTCCCAAATACATTCGACCATGAGATATTAAGTTCATGGAACACCTCAGAGGACAGTGTTCCGTGGAGTGAATTTTATATGATTTTTTTAGAAGTTTATCTTTGTTACCAAAGTGCAGATGGGTATTTATTAAAATGCCAAAGGAAGCAGTACTAGTAGGCCAGTGTGAAAAACAGTTCTTATTCCATAAATAATATTGCTGTTTTCTAAATAACCAAGTGGTTTATCCCTTCACAGTAGAATAGAATACTTAAGGGAAAATGGCTCATTAGCATGGGTAACCAAATTGAAAGTCTAGGTTTCAACAAAGACAACAGAGAGCTGATTTTTCCTTCTATTCTAGTATAAATTCAAGGATAAGGAAGTAGGTAAGTGGAAGTCAAATTAAACTAGACCAAAAAGAGTAAAATATGAAAAAAAATTTCCAAGTGGCCTGAAGCCAAATGCATTCATATTTTATTTTCATGCTTTCAAAAAATATTGTAGTATTCTAGCAAGATTGTGAATTTTGGGTTTAAATAAAACATCTGAGGAAGAATATTTCTCTGGAAACTTTAATAAAGGGAGGAATTAACCTACAGAAAGTATTGCATGTGTTGAAAATGGTCATGAACAGATCTTTTCTCAATACCACAGCTATGGAACAGTGATGTATGCCAGACTGGGGATATTAAAGAAATTTAAAAAGCCATAATTTAACAAAAGCAATGGCTGGAAAACTCCGTCATTCATTGAAAATCCATTATGCCTCTGAAAGACTGGCTTGGTCACACTTATACAATAAAGAACTGTTGAAATTCATATCAGAGTCACATATAAAATTCCTCAAAGATCACTTACCAAATGTTCCAGTAGGTTTTTTCTGCAGGGACTATGTATAAAGACTTAAGAGTTCGTTGTGGTTTTCCATAATAGGAAGTCATGATTAGAACTGGCAAAGGGAACAATTGTTGATAGAAAATTTTCAACAGCTGGAAATATGGGTGGTTACATTGGAATTGGAATTGTAAAATGGACTGATGAACTACCCATAGCATTCATTCACTAACCCATCCAACAAACATGTATTAAGTACCTATCATATGCCAAGCAATCTACCAAGTTCCATGCAAGGGATGAAGCAATGATCACATTGTTCAGAAGAATATCTTTATTTTTCATACTTTTTCTTGGTTCATTATAACTATAAGTAATGGTAGGATTTATTGTTACATATTTGCAAATTCCCATTGAATAACAATATAAATTGGCCAATATCATCCTCCAGTATATTCCCTTTAGGTCCCCTCTTCCCTTCCCCTGGTCCCTTTCCTCTACTGATTTCTCTTCAGTTTTCATGAGATAACCTCCCCCCCCCCCGCCGCCACACACACACACACACACACACACACACACATACATCTTTCTTTTCCTTTTTCTTCTCTACTTTCCACATATGAGAGAAAACATACAACCCTTGACGTGAGTTTGGCTTATTTTGCTTAACATAATGTTCTCAAGTTCCATCCATTTTCATACAAATGGCATAATTTCATTTTTCTTTGTAGCTGAATTAAATTCTTATATATATATATATATATATATATATATATATATATATATCACATTTTCTTTATCCATGCATCCATTGATGAATACCTAGGCTGGTTCCATAGTTTAACTATTGGAATGGAATGAACCTAGGTATGCATTCATCACTATATTATTATGCCTTTAATTCTTTAGGATAAATACCAAGAAGTATTATAGCTGGGTCATACAGTGGTTCCATTCCTAGTCTTTTGAGGAAACTCCATACTGATGTCCATAGCAGTTGATTAATTTACAATCCTACCAACAGTGTAAATGTTTTCCTTTTTCTCTACATCCTCTCCAGCATTCGTTATTATTTGTCTTATTGATGACTGACTAGAGTGAGATAAAAATCTCTGTGTAGTTTTGATTTGCATTTCCCTAATTGCCAATGACATTGCTAATTGCCATTTTTTTTATATAATGGTTGGTCATTTGTATTTCTTTTGCATTTCTTCTTTTGAGAAGTGTCTATTTAATTCATTTGCCTGCTTATTAGTTGGGTTACCTGGGATTTAGGGTGTTAAGTTTTTTGAGTTATTTATATATTTTGGAAATTAATCCTCTGTCACGAGAGTAGCTAGCAAAGATTTTCTCCCCTTCTATTCACATTCATAATTGTTTCTTTTGCTATATAGAAACTTTTTAATTTCATGCCATACCATTTATTAACTCTTGGTATTATTTCCTGAGCTCTAGGGGTCTTATTGAGAAAATCATTGCCTGTGCCTGTATGCTGGAGTGCTGACTCTACATTTTGTCCTAGTAGTTGCATAGTTTCTCATCTAATTCTTTGGTCTTTGATCCATTTTGAGTTGATTTTGGTGCAGGATGAGAGTTAAGAGTCTAGCTTCATTCTTCCCTACATATGGATAACCAGCACCATTTGTTTAAAAGACTGTCTTCTCTCCGATGTATTTTTTGGGGGGATTTTTTTCAAGACTCAGATGACAGTATCTGTGTGGGTTTGTCTTCTGTTCTGTACCACTGGTCTTTGTGTCTGTTTTTATGCCAGTTCCATGCAATTTTTATTATTATAGGGTCATATAATAGTATGATTTGAAGTATAGTTTGAAGTCAGATATTGTGATGCCTCCAGTATTGCTTTTCTGGATTACAATTGCTTTGACTTTTCTGGGTCTTTTATTCTTCCATATGGGGATATCTTAATGTCTTATTTTTTTAAAAGTATAATATTTGCTTTGGCTGAAACATTCGTATTGTGAGACATTGGCAAGACCCAAGTCACTTTATGTATGCTATTAACCAAATATATAATTTGCGCAACATGCTTAGTTAACATCTGTTTACTAAAAAGAGTAGAAGTTACTTTACACCTTTTTAAACTTTGGTTGTTGAAAACAAGTATCAATGAGTGCTAGATGTATTTTGAACAATGCTAAGGTACAAAGGCAAGGGCACCTAATCAATCAATGTATTTACAGTACAGAAGATATAAACTTGAGGATTTAAACCCTTCTGCTTGAAATCAGAACACTAAAACAAATTGAATAATGTAAATACAAACATATTTCAAAACTCATAATTTGACCCAAAAGAAGAAATGCTGGTAAGTTGACTAATCAGGCAAGAATTCAGACACAAATAAGAGAGGAAAAAAAGGAAAAATGATTTTTTGAAAGGATATCAACAAACAATGTTAATAAGTCATTTCCTATTGCCACCTCTGCTCCTTTTATTTAGCTTGGTAAATGACTAAGGCATATTCATAAGGATGGCTGAAAGGAAGAAACAATTGTGACTAATTTGGGAAGAAGAATTCATCTAGAGATGGAAAAAAAACAATCTTGTTCCTTCTTAACACTAGGTTCCAAAGTATTCGTCTAGTTTGAAATTTAGCACCAGAAGAATTGTGCAATCTCAAGCTTTAGACTGAGACTGATGGCAACTAAAGCAACGTTTAGAGAAGGGGCATCAAGTGGCACTTTGTCTCCTTTTTCATTCACTTTTCAGCATAGAGCACAATAATTTTGTACCTTAATTGTAGTATTCCCTCTCAACTGTATAAAATAATCTCAAGTCTAAAAATCATGAAGGCTTTATCCCAGGATAAGAAATTTTTATGAAAATGTTTTTATCCCACTGTTGATCCATGACCTTAATTATGCAGCTTACATTGGTTCAAATAAACTAGTAGGCTAGTGGGTTCTTACCATCTTATTTATCACCCTCTTACTTACTTATTTGTATGATGTATTTATAATCTGTTTTTCACTGATGGCTTAGACCTGTGAGGTAATAGTATTCTGGGAAATTGGAGAATTCAGAGGAAAAAATTACAAATGAAGCATAAACTATAGTGATTGGATAGTGGTACGAATATAAAGAAAGAAATCTACATAGCTGAGTCCTCCATTTTCTGAAGGGAAGAAAGAAGAGATCTACAAATGAATAGATAGAATCTCTAGGATAGTAATGGCATCGTAAATCATCAAACTCAGAAGAGAATGTGTCTTGTCTACTGCATTGTAACCTAGTATTTTTATATATACACACTCAATTTTTAAAAAATTCTTATTTAAAGTTATGGATTTCTTTATTTTCTCTCAACCAACAGATAATATTATGAATTTATTTCATTTGATGACTTTGAGTTCAGTATTAAGCCCTATGGGGATGAAGAAAATGTTCGATATGGTTTCTACATTTAAATGTTTGTGATCTATTTAGAGATGCTAACAGAGGAAACAGTTCTGAGCAATAAAACATACCAAACAAAAATGATTGATGATAATTTGCATGACTCATATTTCAGAGCTAAGAGAATTGATATCAGGGACTATTGGCACTAAAGGGAAACACTTCATGAAGGAAATGCAAATTCAGGTGCCTTGGAGAAGACATTGTATCTATCCAGGAAAAAGTTGATCTAGCTTTCTATGGACATTAACTGGGGAGGAAAGCTCATGAAAGAAGGGAAAGTCTATGCAATCTGCTCCTAGCCTCCTTCACCTCCCCTGCCACTATCTCCTTTGTTCTCTCTGCAACAAGCAAGAACTTCCTTTGGTCTTCTGTAATGGCTATTCCCACTACCCCGAATGCCCTTCTAACCCCAGACAGTCACTGCTCTTCCTCTCTTACTTCTTTTGGGAGTCTTCTTAAATATTAGATAAACATTCATTAGAAAGATCTTCCAGGACCATTATACAAAAATTACAGTAAATCTTTTCCCCTCCTTCTCTGCTCATCATGATACTTGTTTATTGCCTGTTCCTAGTAGATTGAAAGCTCCATGAAGCAGAGATCTTTTTGCACATTATAAACTGTTAACTGATGTAACCCAGGTCCCTTAAAACAGTTATAGGCACATATTAGCCATTTAACAGATAGGAAGGAAGGAGAAAGGAAGCAAGTTCAAAGTATGGGATAATTTCCAGAGAACCTTGAAAGCTTCAAGTATTTCAGTCGGAAAGTTCAAGCCATTAGATGCATCTCATTGTCTAGTAAATAATTTTAAGGTGATTCACTAAAAATTTGGAAGATCGCTTACCAGTGAATTTCTTGCCAGGTAATACTTACAGCCGTGTACTTCCTTCAAATATTTATCAGTAGCTTAAATTGTAAAAAAAAATAATAATAATGATAATAATAAAAGCCATGGTTTCCTTTGACAGGGCAGGGACTGTGCATATACCCTAGCTTGTGAATGGAAAGAAAAAGAAAATGCAACTGAAAAAGTGAAAAGATTATTACAGTAACTACAAATTTAAATGGGAGCAGTTGCCAGGCTTCTTCTTGGCCTAAGAAGGTAAAGCTCTGGCCTCAAGCCATTTTCTGCAGTATGTACAAAAGCACACAAAGCCAGAGTGAAATATATGATCCAATGCTCAGGAACATTTCCTTCTTCCCTGAAATGAATAATTTATTAGTATTCTACCTGCTGTTTCCAAGCTCACATTAATGTTTCATTGATTAGTCTTGAAAACAGATTCTCATAATTAAATCACAGGTTCTATAAGAGCGTTCACTAGTCCTCTAATGGCTGAAAGAATTAAGGAGAAATTGGGTGGTTTAAATTCATTGATGTAAGAAAGAATTGAGGAAATATTTTCTATACAAATGTAACATTTCTGTATTGTTTTATCATAGAAACATTTCATCTTCAAAATTTTGTCTAGTTTGAAGCTTGTTTTAGCTTCCTTTATATCAGCAGACTTATTATTTAATCCCATCCACCAAAAAATTAGACTCATATGGCTAGTAGAGTATAACTTTGTTGCTTGTTCAAATTTCTTATAGCTTTTTGGTTTATGTCTTAGTTTATCTACATTAGAATCTCTCCCAGGTAACATGTAATTATGTTGGTGAAATAGCATTCAACTCTTTGTGGCAGAAAATGCATTATTAATTATACCTCATGGGATTTAGCATGTGCAAAGTTCTCTGAAATTATTATAGATGATAGCTGCTTGGGAGATGTGATAACTTTTATTTCCATTAATGTTTTTATTTCTGCCTTGCTCTCAGCTGAAATTGCTACTTATATTTTTATTCACTTGAATCTTGAAGTTGAGGTAAGCTGAATATATCCAATTCTGTCTTATACTCATTACTTTGTCCTACATAAGAAATTTATATATGAAGTAAGATAAATATTATAAACTAAAATCACAATTCTTCATCTATCTGCCTCTTAATCCAAAATTGGGAGGTGCCTACGAAAAACAAAGTATACTTCTATCTGAGAACCTTCCCTCTCTTGACCAATGGGGTATTCCTTCAGGACTCTCACTTGGTATATTATTTTTAGCCACTCTTTAGGGAATGTATAAGAGACTTCATGCATAATACTCAAATTTAAATGTCCATAGATGGTCTGATTCCACCACTTTTTAGCTTACAAACAAAATCAACTGAAATGTCTGTGTTTGGATTCAGGTTTGATACATGAGACAATGACATGTTTAAATGTGTTATCCTCAATCTTCAGGGTGCTGAGGTAGAATTATTTATAATGACAGTCTGCTCAGAAAACATTATAATGAGACAAACTTTGGGATGTAAGTGTTAAAGTATCCCTTTGTAAGAGAATATTTAATGGTAACCATTGGTATGTTCAATATCTGTGCACTCAATGTAGTGCCATCTTTATTAGATTATTTACATCACAACTTTTCACTGCTGCTTCCCAGATGAAAATAAATAATCTGTTCACCAGTTTACAGCTCTTACATTTGAATACTACTGCAGAGATATGAAAACACTTTTAACTGAAATACTATTGGTTAAAATGGTTTGGCAATGGTATGACATTGGATTAGCATTGCAATGCAATATTGAAAAATTAGAATGCAATAAAGAAATGTAGATATCACATGTGACTTGATGCTACCCAGACTCCTCATTTATTGTTTGGATACAAAAGTTATTATTTTATCTAGCCACAGTCAGGAAGTCAGGGTGAAGCTGACTTTCTCTAAGACAGTAGTTTTAAGAAGTAATATATTTTTAAATGAAGTTGTATTACAGGGCAGGAGTTAGCCACTAGATGAAAAGGCATATTCACCGAAACTCTATTTTGTCAATGTGCACCTGTTCTTTCTAGTCTAGGGAAAAAAAAATATTTCCAGTTTCCTGCTGATCCGACACCATATCCCATGGGCAGCACAATACACCAGCACACAGTCAGCACCACTCTGGCACAAAACTGTTGAGAGGAACGAGAAAGGGATTATTCTGAAAACATGTGAAGCAACACTGATCATAAGTAATATTTTTCAGGTGGGACAATACTGTATAATATGAATTCTTTTGTCAAGATTTTCTCCAAAACATCATTTTGGCTGGATCCAGAGGACTCAAAATTTCTCTAAGTAATCTGGATTAAATTCGGTCGTCCTTCAGGTTTGAGACAGTTTGGATTCATAACTAATTATCAATACCATTACTTAAACATGAATATCACCCCTTCTCATTATGAAAAGCTATTACAAACATATATGGATTTATATAAAGGTTGATGACTATATGCTTTTTTATATTAGAAAACCATGTGAAAACAAAATTAATCTGATGAATGCTGTTAATTATTTTAACTTTTTTTATTAGGTATAAAAATGTTCATAAAATTATTCTCTCTATAACTTACCAAGATTTATCAGCTTGTGTAATTTTTATAATCAAAGGAGTCTGGTTTTCTAATTAAAGTTTTGTCAAAGAAAATGAATCGTGTGGCTCTTTCCTTCCTTGGAAGCAATATTATTAAAATACCAGAAATGCTGTCCAGATTTCCTTTTTTCCTCTATGTGGTATGCCAATGAAATTGTATATTGCCAACACACCTGGATCTGAGGCCATCTTCAATTCCCTCTACTGGCTGGCAGTGAAGGGGTGCAGAAAGAAAAAATCCTTATGCATATCCGAATACCATTAGAACAAGCTAAAACCAGGAAGTCCATGTAATTAAAAGCTGATTGAATTAGGAGGCCTAATTATGCTTCCTTAAGTTCCTCTTCCTCTCTACTCCCAAATTGGGGGAAAGTGCTAACATGATATCCTAAATGTTTTCAGCCCCCTTCCAAAGCTGTCAATTCTCTGCATTTTCCAAGCCTTAATTATTACATTCTAAACCCCGGTGAAGAATATGTTACTATCACTAGGAATTTATATAACCACCATCTCAGAACACCCTGATATTTTTTGAAATGGGAAAAATAACAAGAACTATTGGGGAGGAAGGGGGAAGGCAAGTTCTAAATTATATACTGAAGTACTATCATTGTCAAATTGTCTATGAAACCAGTAACTAAAAGAGGAAAATATTATCCCATAAAATATTTTTCTCCAAAGAGTCCATCTTACCAATCCGCTGGGTATAAACTGTACCAGATGAGTTAGAAGTAACAAGCAAAAAGAAATTTCCAAAAATATGAACCTCAGAACCTTTGTACTTTCACTCCTTTAATTTTGAAAGCTTACCAGTTCCCCTCAAGAGTTTTCTACCAAAAGTCTTCAGAAAAGATGATAGGAATTGTAAGCCAATAGTGGTGGACCTTCACAGCTTAGTCACTATCTATTCAATACCACTTTATCAAAGAGTAGCAAAAAATGAATTTTCTGTTTTCTTTTTTCTTTCCCTCACTTTTCCCTGAGAAACAAGGTATTATTGTTTTAACTGGAAGAAAAAGAAAGCTTAGGGTGAAGTGAGTTTCATCTTCTCCAGAACTTGGCAAAGTCTAGAATTCATTTTTTAATTCAATCAGTGTATGTATTGGTGACACAAGGGTCACATGTTTCAAAATACACACAGCTGTGTGGTTTGATATTACCATAGGCTTCCAGGTAGATATTTTACTTTAAAAAAAAAAAAACAGGTAAGTGAATTGAGCTGTCTATCTAGAATTATGACCTTGATTTATATGACCTTTATTTATATGACCTAGATGTGTATAACTCCTTATGCATTAAATAAGTCAAACATGACCAACAGCCTGGGTGTGGGTGCTTAGCTAGGTTATACTGGGATCATTGTATCCTAGTATTTCAGGATGAATGTAATGTCTGCCTTAGAAAGAAGATAGCACAGAAAAGGGGATAAAAATAGCCTTGTGGGGGGGACTCAATAATTGCTATTTGGTAAATTTGCAATCACAGTTTGGTGATATTATATAGAAAGTCAATAAATACCTTAGCTATCTCAAAAGGAGTTGTGAGGACCACACATGGATAAAAAAAAAATTCAAGATGGGAGAGAAATGAATATGTAAGTAATATGTCCATATAGACAAATTTCAGAAAGCTTTTTAGATAATATTATGAAAATTTTACTTGCAAATTCCTTGGGCTATGCACATTCCCATGGTTGGACGGCTGACAGCATCAACAAATGAATAGAAATGAATCTTGCTAAAGGGAGGTGTCATCCGCGGCCCCTAGAGTCAAATGTTGTTTTACATCTTCATTATTGATTCAGAACCACGGATAAATTAAATCAGGCAGTGTTCCTAAACCTCACAAGAGAAGAAAATTCAAAAACTGTAGACATAAAGATGTGAAAGACACAAGCATTAAAGAACTCATATAAATTTGGCTGAGAAGCACATAAGGAAATTTACCAGAAACCTGGGTTTGGAGGTGGAATTAGGAGAAACACACACAAAAATAGTTTAGCTAACAGAGCTGCACAAAGATATGAGAAAGCAGGCTGAAAGTACATTTGTAATATTTATAAGAAATAAATAGGCCAGTGCTATTTGGGGTGACTTGCAATATAAACCCAGAAGATGAAAATAGTTTTTATATATACCACTGAAATGGAGGGGGTTGGCCACTTTCAATTCCAAAAGAGTTTGGGACAAATTGGAAAGCTCAATAGTGAGAAAAAAGATTGAAAGCAGTTAGATTAATACACATATAAAAATAGGCCTTTGGCTCAGGGAAAATAGAGCGGTGACACACAGTAGCAATGCTAGTTGGGAGGGAAAGAATAGATCTGAGCCAGTAAGCCCATGATGGGCACCACTCTTTCACTCTCTGCTGGGTTCTCATGCTGATAGGTGCTTGAAAAGGCAATCGATGGTATTTCTAGAGGCAGGAAATAAGTGCCAATATCCCACTGCAATGAGAGAGGATGTTATTTGATATCAACCAGGGTTTCTCAATTTTTTTCACTGTGGAATCCTTTCTTCAAAGACCAGTACAGAAATTGAATGCATGGAACTGAGGAGCACCAGGGCTCTGAGCCCAGGAACCTGTCACTTCCACCGCTTTTGTTTCCTCAGCCTCCCTGGCAAATTCTGAAAACCTTTGGTAAATGAAACAAGAGAGGCTCTCCTTTAGCTCTCCCTCTATGTGGTTGAATGACGACAGTTAGACTTCTCTAGAAAATGAATGGATTCTATCAGTGGCATCTAAAAGTCCTTCCTTCTTTCTCTGGTCACTTCATTTGCAATTTCTACAAAGTTGGCAGATATAAACCATACACCCTATCTCTTACTGACTGACAGGTGCCAGAAATGAAGGGTCTTTACATGGACCGGCTTCCTCTCAATGATATACAGTATTTTTTGCCTAACCCATTGTTCAAATCTGTAATCCTTTCTACAAACATCTAGTTTTTGCTAGCACATGTCTTTTAATGGACAGTCACTCCTTTTCTCTTTTCAGACAGTTATTAGAAATCTACTTTCATTGATCCGATATCTACGTTCACTCTTGCTTCAACCAGAATAACTCCAGCTCATCTTTCATACAATCGATCCTCAAATATTTGAAGAGAACTCTTATTTCACCTAACGACTCTTACAGAAAAAATATATGAAAATAAAATTTCCAACTATACCAACTATTTTTCAGATGATGCAATCTCTGGACACCTTATTATACTGGTTCCTGTGTTTGAATGAGACCTGCTCATCAGCAGGACTCTGGAAGCATCTTGCATAGCACTGGATTCAGACTTCAACTGAAATCTGACTGTTCTTCTATTCAAAGGGAACATCCATTACCTCCTGAACATAGCTTTGGGTGGTGTAAGCTGTCCCAGAAACTGCAGGGTACTGTTATCACACAAGTAGACCTTTATCAATTATGTCCTTACTAATTCAAGTTTGAGAACACACTCCTCTGTGACACACAGACAAGGAACAAGAAAGGGAAAGCCCTGTCTGGCCATGCTACAGTTAGTGCCTCATTTCTTGAGAAATCAACACCTGCCACAAGAGAGAAAGTATCCCTTGCCAGTTTCTCTGACTCAGATCCTGTGAAACATCCTCCATAAACTTGATCCAAAAGCAATTTCCAGTTTCATTGCTCTATCAGGAGTGACTCACTCATTTATTCAGGCCACCAATGTTTATTGGACATCTTCATGAATTCTTTCATGTTTAGGAAGTTCACTCCTGATATGAACAAACACTTCATCATTTGTAAGCTACAGAAGAAAACGAACAGTAGCCTAATCCCACCCTCTACTTTTATTATATGTTTACAAAATTGCCAAACATTCAACCAGCTCTCCTTAAAGCAGTAGTCTGCTTCCCTTCCTATCCTAATTCTGGGAACAGTATATATATATATATATATATATATATATATATATATATATATATATATATATATATATAGTGCCTGCCACATTTAAAACATAAAACGTACGTTCCAAAGTATTTGTTCTTAGCTATCAAAAATCATATTCTATCACACATGTGGAAAAATTCTTAGGAGACCTTGTGAATAATTGCATTGGTTTTTTGAAAGCAAGATTGGACTTCTGAATTTCCTCCATATATATTCTGACTATACTTGGCAAGCCACAGATATTTGGCAAGATGCCTATTATCTCTATGTTTCTTGTCCTCACAAATAAAAGTAGATTGAATAATGATTATGCAGCCAGAACTCAATTTAGTTTACTTCTTTCTTCCCTCTGTTACCTGGAAATTTTATCTCCAAATGCCCTTTAGGTAGGTGGCATGAAGATGTTATCATTATAGTCCCCACAGCCTAAAGGCCCTGTAATGCAACTTCAGGTATTTTCATCACAGCTCCTCTGCAATCTCTCCTGGCTATAGGTGGACCATAGAATGTGGAGAAAAACTATGAGAAGGTCAGCTTACAGGGCTGTCTCTTCTTCTCAGGTCCATGGTACTTCCATACCGAAAAGCTCAGTCTTTCATTCAGTCATTTACACTCATTAGTCATTAACTCAGCACCTAGTCTATGACAGACTCTGGGATAAGCACTGGAGAGATAAGCACTGAAGATAATTGATAGCACTGTGCTAAGTAGCGTCTGTTTTAATACAAAAAGACCAACATAATTTTTTAAAGTGCTGAATGGAATGGGATGCTATTTATCTGAACTCTGTACACAGTAGAGAAGAGCACAAAGAAAATAATGCTCAATTCTACGTGAGTGGAGGAAGAAAGGGAGAATAAAAAGCATTTATTTTTTGACTAGATCATAAGCTCTGTGAAGAGAGAGACCTTATTTTCTAGTTTGTTTTTTTTCCCTGGAGACTTATACAGAGTGTCAGTCAATTGTTCAAGTCCTAAAGAAGACTCAGACATAGATTTTGTCAATGGTTTCAGCAAAAGTTTTGCAAAAAGAGAAACTCTTATCCAGAGACCATGGTTTGTGACTCACAGGGAAAAGCTGAAATTACTGAAGTGGGGAACTAGTCAGAATAAACCCTGCATAGCCAAACTTCCCACTCCCCATGGGCCCACCCCCAGCATTTCTCCCAGGATCACCCTGCCCCCTAGCAGAGAAGACTATCTTAGGATCTAAATTTTTCTTTAGTGAGTACAAGATGAAGATCCGAAGGTGAAGAACTTCTGTGGTCTTAAGGATTTTTCCCTCAGGCTATGATAGAATCAGGTGGGCCATCATCTGTCACTCAAAGTAAAGCAAATGCCAGTAGCCCGGCCAGGTATACTTTGTTCTCACCCAATTCAAGTGTGAAGTAGCTTCACACATCTTCCCAATCCTCAGAAGAAGAAAAAAAAAATGCTTATATCCAAAAACACTACGGAATTAGAATTGAGGTGATATTTAGAAAGGGAGATAAAGACTTTTTTATTAGAGAATTACAGTTATACATAGTAGTTGTTTTCATTTTGACAAAATTGTATATGTATGAAATTTGATTTCAATACCCATCCTCCAACCTCACCCTCCTCTCGCCCCCTGTTCTCCCTACTGTATTGATCTTCCTTTCATTTGTTTTTTATTCATGTTTCATTGGTACATATAAATAATGGTGAAATTCTTTGTGGTACATTTATATAATGTGATTTTGTTAAATCATTTCATATTTCCTCCCCTTTCCTGTCCCCCTTCCCTCCAGCTCGACCTCCTTATTCTACTCCACTGAACTTCCCTTTGTATTTACACTATCCAATCCCTCCACCACTCTCTCCTTTTTTCTCTTTCTTTACTTTAGCATCCACATAGGAAAGAGAAGATGAAGACAGTTTAGGTTTAAACCTCCATGGCATATTATCTTGTGATGTCCTCAGCACTGTCTCTTTTCCCAAGCTCCTATTAGTACTGCACACCTGGATTTTTTTTATCAGTTATTACCCAAGAGGCCCCCATCTCAAATTCTAGTCTCCTTTAAGTCTCTTTTAGTCCCTGACTTCTCTTTCATGGACAACCATGATTTATCTCTGTGTCATGTCTTCCAAATCCATCCATTCCTTCCCAAGCATCTATGCCTCAAAAACAACTATCTGACTCCCTAAGCCCACCCACCTTAAAAGACCATTGGAAATTATAAATAATATTCTCAAGAAATGTGTACTTACTTTATTGTATGCTACTGAATAACACTGGAAAAGTGCTTGACACAACCTTCTTTTTCTAGTATTTCTCCATTCCATGTTTCCAGTTTTCATTATTTCACATTAGTGCAATGTATCAGTCTGAGTATAGCTTGGGAATTGGCACATGGCATTTGGAATTGAAATTATCTGCATTCATTTCAAATATTTCATCTGTCACTCACCTGCTTTGAGTATTTCACTTTACAATGCCTTGGTTTCCTTATCTCTTGAAAATGTGAATGCATGAATTCAACAAAGATATATTGAGAAATTACTACTTATCATTTGTTTGGTCATTTATTCATACATCAAGTATTTCTTTCATATATTTTTATTAGTGCTCATAGGTTTGAACAAACTAATTGATGTGAATCTCTTAATATAGAGTTTTATCATATATTCATTGAGTAAGCCATCATTTTGCTACCATTGTTTCCTCCATTCTTGAGAAAGGACATTTTCATTATGAGGAACATAGATCCCTGTTTATACCCATTTCATCAATTTGCCGTATGTTTCCCCCACTCTCTTCATCCCAGCCTCAACCTTGAGGAAGTCAGGTACACTGTCCTTTTTGACTACTTGAGTCTGTTAGCTCATCCTGAATTTTCAAAGAATTAAGAGATAATGAGCTTCAATCAACTCTAACACTCTATTAATTATAGAGCAATCTTTCTGCCATTCCTTGAAGTCATAAGCCAAACCCCGGTTATCACTCTCTTGTGGATATATAGGAGTTATACAGTTTATCAAGTTACAAATCAGTTATTATATTGTTTATCAGTGAAGAATAAATAATATATTTTATCAATTATTATAATAATGAGTATGATTTAATAACTTCAAAATTCAGTTTACATTTTCCTTTCTTCCAACTTAATTTGTCCATTGGCACATCAAACCAATACAAATGATGTTAGCAAGAATAGAGATTAACTTTCCCCATTGATACAAGTTGGCAAATCCCTGAGAAAGGTAAGTCCTTATTTTAAACCACTAAGATTTGGGGGTGATTGTTATACAGTACTAGAGTACCAGAACACCATTGTGCCATAATGTAAAATCATACAAGTTGGAATATCAGGATTGTAAAAGCTCTGGAGAGTATCAAGGGAAGTCTGTTTTTCATAAATGGTCTTAGTAAGCTCAGAGAAGTAAAGTGAGTTGTCTTTGATCAAAGAGAAAGCACTAGTATATATGCAATTTTAATTTTTTCCATCATTTAGGACCTTTCCCTGTTCCGACCTCATTTCTATGTCTTCTTTCATTTTCTGCAAAAATTTTCACTTATTTGAAATAGTTTGCTTCCAAAAATAATTCAGAATTTATTTTTTTCTAGATAAATATTTATAAAAGGGCTCATGTATTTGATGTTTATTTTTGCTTTTTCTTAACCTTAATGATCCATAATTGCAATCTGTTCTGCAATCACCTATATCAAAGCCAAAACTGGCAGAATGCAGGGTTTGGGGGTTTTGTTTATACTTTCAAGTCTATACTTTTTCAACCTTAAGGAGAAGACATGAAATTTAATGTTCCCAAAAGGGATATAGAAAATACTGTGCCCGAGAGTGAAAAGCAAGAGAAGCCTGCCCTCCCTAGGCTGACTCAGGTATGGAGAAGGGCAAAAGTAGGTGGTCAGGGGAAAATATCCAACATCTCTTCTTTGTGTCAAATCCCAGGGATGCAGGAAAGCCTTTTTTAAAATGCTTTTATTAGTGTATTATAGTTATACATAATAGTGGGGTTTGGGTTAATGTATTCATACATGCATATAACAGTTTTTTTTTATTTCAATCCCCAGTATTTCCCCCTTTCCTCCCCTTCTACTTTACCCCGATCCCCTTCATCTTCTCTATTTGTCTTCTTTCTATTAATTTATTAGTTTTTAATTGCTGTATTATAGTTAAACACAAAAGTGAAATTCAGTGGGCTAGTCATACATGCACATCACATAGTCTGGTCATTTCATTCTGCTGTTCCTGCCCTTTTCCATCCTTCCTCCCTCCTCCTGAATCCCCTTCCTCTACCCCAGTGTTCTTTCTATTTTCATGGGACCCCCTCCCTCCCTGTTTTCAGTTCTGTAATTCTCTCTGACTTATGAGAGAAGACGTTGGACTCTGACTTTCTTGACCTGGCTTATTTCACTTATCATGATATTCTCCAGTTCTATCCATTCACCGGCAAATGCCATGATTTCATTCTTCTTTATCACTGAGTAAACCTCCATTGTGTCTATATACCAGAAAGGAAAGGCTTTTTAAATAGTCTGGGGATGAGGGAAGGCGATTGAAGCAAAGGAGTTTCTCCTCTGTTCTGCTATGGAATCTTGGAAAGCATGCTGGGGTGATGAGCTCAGTGTTAGTCACGGGCACTTTAGCAAACAAACAAACTCAGGAAAAAAACAAAGAAATGAATTCCCTTTCTCCCCACAACCCTCATATGACATGTACAGACAAAAAAAAAAAAAAACCACAAACTCCTAAACCTTGAGGATGGACAGAATAGACATTAAGGAAGATAGTGGTTTGATGGGAGCTAGAAATCAAGCCCAAGAAACAGAGGATTCACCATTGGCAGCAAATAGCCAGGACCAAGCTGTCAGCATTCTGCGTCAGATCTTAGTCCAGGATCAAACCAGACCGTTTACCCCACAGCAAGGACCCAAGAGGATCCAGAGGATCCTACATGAATCTGAAGTCCCCTTTCCACCTCATGTACCCAGAGGCCTTCTTGTTAGAAAGAAGAGAAGGAATCATCTGAAAGACTCAGTATATTGAACCAAAAGAAACTGAGTTATTCCGAAGACATCGTTTAAATCAACAGTGATAGGGAGCTATGTTTAGATTTACCAAACGTTCGACAAAAACAAACTATCTCAACCAGAAGAGACTGATTTACTAAATCATTATGTTCTCGTTACAGTGAGTCATGAGCTCATAAAAAAGATCAGAGAAAATAGGGAACTATACTTCAGATTAAACATGGCATGCTTAGCATAGTGATTTATTAATTATTTCGCATGGAAACTAAAAATAAACAAATAAGACTTTTAAGAAATAAAAAAGGCACATATAACCACAAGGACAAGAAGGACCAGGCAGGGAACAACAGTACTTAGGAGATGTCAACACAATTTTGGAAACTTGAAAGCAGATGGAGATTGGTAACTTAATTAGAAGTCCATATAAAGTTAAAAGTCAGGTCTACAGAGGGGTTCTTATGGAGAAGCGCACCAATTTTCAACACAGACATCCAGAAATTTCCATGGCTGGAATGAACAGGTACTATGGAAGTAGATGATCTATCTGGGTGATCTAAAAACAAGTATTGAATTACTCAACACCCCATCTTCCAGCATGCTGGCATCCTTCTCCTAGCACAGGGTCCCTGGAAGCTGTAAACAAAGGAGGTACCTGAATTTGCAGGACCCAAGATTGGATTTTGAAGCTTTTTGTCTTGTGAGAAAGACAGATAGGAGGGAGTAACAGATAGGAAGGTAAGGTTAGATGGAAAGGGGTAATGGAGAGGGCTGTCAACATATGAGGAGTGGGAAGAACACAGAAAGCAGGGAAGAAATATTCATACAAGACAAACTCCAAGGAACTACTTGACAAGATCCTGTCCTCTAGTGTAGGGGGAGAATGCAGGGGAGGATAGGTTATACCAGGTACAATCTCTAGGTTTTTCATTTTACATTGTTTCAAGATATTAGCTTGAAACACTTGGTAAAATAAACTTTCACTGGGTCCAGTGATAAAGTATTTTGAGTAGAGAAGGCAATTCATTATCCCCCAGCTCTGTAGCTGTCATGTGAAGAAGGGCCCACCCCACAATGAAGAAGTAGGAAAGGATCAGGATTGAAAAGCAAACACCAAGCTGAAGACCTTAACTAAGCCCACCCCAGGAAGTAGCTAATAGCTTTCCCTGCAGGTCATAAAAAGAAGTCTCACATCCAAGAATTATACTGTTAATTATTATATTTTAAAAGCAAACATAGAAAGGGGATTACTAAACCTAGTTAGGTTTTTCTTTTCTTTTCTTTCTTTTTTTTTTTTTTTTTTTTTTGGCAGGGGGAGGTTATTACAGATTGAACTCAGGAGCACTCAATCACTGAGCCACATTTCCAGCCCTATTTTGTATTTTATTTAGAGGCAGGGTCTCACTGAGTTGCTTCGCATCTCACTGTTGCCAAGGCTGGCTTTGAAATCGAGATCCTCCTACCTCAGCCTCCCAAGCTGCTGGGATTACAAGCATGTGCCACCGCACCCAGCTCTAAACCTAGTTTTAATCCCTATTCATTGGTTTACCAGCAAACATATAGTGAGCACCTTCCACATGCCAAGTATTGGACGAGCCACTCAGAATGCAGCAGCAAACTTAGAAAACTTAGGAAGGAGCCAGGAAAGTCCTCATCATGAAGAAAAGATTGACCTGGCTTTTCAGGAAGCACATCTCACAAAATATCAGGGAAGAGATTTTCAAGAAAGAACAGCAGAGGCAAAAGCTGTGATATGGGACAGTAACAAAGAAGTCCTCCATTGCTGGAATTCCATACACAGAAGAAAGTAGAGACCTCAAAGAATGAAAACCTACTCACGAGTTTTATGTTCATGGTTGGCATACTTAATTTAATGTGTGTGTGTGTATATATATATATATATATATATATATATATATATATATATATCTCAAATGATTGAGTAAAGGAAAGTTACCAATGAAAGAAAATTAAAAGGAAAGACCAGTCAATGCATGGAAAACTAGGAGAATGAGTTGCCAAAAGACAAAGCCAAGAAAAGAAAGAGAAATGGGACCATCTGGGTATAGTGCAGCTTAAAATCTTGAATGGAATGAAAACAGAAACATGTGCATTGGTTTTGCAAGAGGGGCGTCATCTCATTGTGAGAAGAGCATCTTGTGTGGAGGGGGAGAAGGCAGCCAGACTGCAGTGGCTCGAAGAGCGACTGGGAAGTGAGCAAGTGTCAGCAATCAGGAGGCACAACTCCCTCAAAATGTTTTGCTGGGGCAAAGGGCCAAGAAATGAGGCAGAAGTTCAAGGTGATATCGAATCCTGCCTCCTTCCCTCCAAGGGACATAATACCAAGTTTTATGCTAGTGGGACTTTCCAGTAGGGAAAGAAGGTGGCGATGCACAAGAAGGCAGTGTATACTTTGAAAATATACAATTTAAATAGTTTAAAGGAGAGAAGAGGACGCACAACTGTAGCAGCACATCGCTGAGAAGAGAATAGACACAAAAGAGTTTCACATGCACAGTCAGGTGGAGGGAGGGACTGAGAAGATGTACATCTGTGCCTGCTAAGTGTAAACCCTGCTTGAAATAGCAGTTCCCTTCTACTGGTTTACCTTTTCTCAAGGAAGAATATATATATATGAATTGGAGAAGATGTGGAGAGAGAAGACAGTATTATTTTTTAAGTAAAAAATTAAATAAGGCAGGTGCAAATCTCATCTCACAACATAGTTGGTTAGGAATGTAATTTAAGATTAAGATTAAATGGAACTTAATCTCTACTTCATAAAGTGATTGATAGGAGCTGAATGGTAATCAACTCAGGATCTTACTCTTGTCTTAAACCTTACTTTCGATCTCTAGTATGAACTAGAGGTTTATATAGTGCTAAGCCTGCAGATTGTGTCCTAGTTAGTAGTTATTGAAAAAACATTCTGACAACCAAAGAGATGCTTTTTTCTATGTGGTCTTGACTCTGAGGTTCACATAGATTACTTTAAAATTGTCCCTGATCTCCAGCTACAAAGGCCTTTCAGGATCAAATTAACTCTAACTTTGTTCTGCTATGAATCATGATATTATTTTCCTGCTGAAAGTGAGGGTTTTAGATGTGTTGATGCCAAGGAGTGGGAAGAGGGATGGAGGGAAAGATGATTTGACATGTGGATATTAAATAACTGATAGCTCTGGGTGCCTGATGGTTCATTTTCATAAAACTGTGGTCATCATAAAGGTTGGAAGAATTGGAGTTAAAGACCAAGACAGAAAGCCAGGAGTGAAAGTCTTCAGAGAAAGTGAAAAGAAGGAAAGAAGAGGCCAGTGGCAGGATAAGGAAAGATAATAGAACAGTTAAATGCATCAAGCTTCAAAGGACCTGGGTTTTTAGGGGTTTTGTTGTTGTTGTTTATTTGTTCTGAGGAGGGAAAAATAGAGAGATTTTTAGAAGCAACAAGTGAGAGCCACAGATACTTGGCTATTGAGGTTTATGAGAAATGGGGTCTTGCAAGAGTCACAGAAGCAGCTTCTGTGCTTAAGAGCCAGATTAAAGAAAAGATATCAAAAATCAGATGAAGGAAATGTGATATATATATACACACACAATGGAATACTACTCTTCCATAAAAGAGAATGACTGTATGGCATTTGCCAGCAAATGAATGAAACTGGAGACTACCTTGCTAGTGAAATAAGCCAGTCCCCAAAAGCCAAAGGTCATATGTTTTCTCTGATATGTAGAAGCTAACCCACAGTAAGTGGGGTGGTGAAGAGAAAAAAATAGAAGGGCAGTAGATGAGACAATGGGGAATTGAGGAAAAGGAGGGGAATAGGAAAAAGAAAGACAATGGAATGAATCTGACATAATTTTCCTATGAATATATTTGAAAACAATATAGAGATTCCCACCATGATGTACAACCATAAGAATGGGGTCCTACCTACAATAAGGTACATTTAATGTTCATATAATAGTATCAAAATGCATTCTGCTGTCATGTATAACTATAAAAAACAATAAAAAATAAAATAAAGTAACAAAAAAAATCACAGGCAGCAAAGAGAGCAGGCTGGAGGTTAGAAGTTGTGCAGAGAAACAGAAGGTGATCATCAGGTCTTCTATGGTCTGAATGTTCATGTCCTCCTAAAATTCATATGTTGAAACCTTGTCCCCAAGGTGACAGATGGAATTAAGAGGTGGAGCCTTTGGGAGACGATTATGTCATAAGGGCTCTCACTTCATGAATAGAATTAGTGCCTTTATAAAAGAGATGCAAGGCAACTGTTCTCCCCTCCTCTGTGTGTGGACACAATGAGATGCTGAATCTGCAGCACCTCGACCTTGGAATTGACCCCCCCCCCAGAATTGTGAGCAATAAATGTTTGTCATTTATAAACCATCCATTCTAAGGTGTTTTGATATAGTACCCTTAACTACAAGACACAGAGGTGCATTCCCAGTCAACATAAACTCCCCAACCAAGCCTGAAATTTTCTGTGGAAATTACTCAGATAGATAGATAGACAGACAGACGGACAGACATTCCACTAATTATAAAAATAGATGTAAAAATTAAGTGAAGTACTGGGAAATATTTATATGCTCAAGTCCATAAATACTTAGAATAAGTTATATTCCATTATGTATAATATGTCAAAGTACACTCTACACTCGTGTACCTAAAAACAACAAATAAAAATTTTAAAAAAGAACGTAGAATAAAATACGGGCACCCTTATCACCAAACTCAAAACAGAGAAGAGTGTTAAAACAGATGAAAGCACCAAAGTGAATCTCCAAGGCCCAAGGGCCCAAACTCAGAGCCCAGAGTGGGCAGGGAGAGCTTTGGCCTGAGCTGTGTGAGGTCTGCTGTGAGTTGGAAACGGACCCCGGCCTGGCCCACTGGGTGCTGAGAGAGACGAGAGAACATTGCAGGTACACTCATCTTCAATTTTTTATTCTCCTGTTTGTGTCACTCGTTCTGGGAAATAAGGCTAAACCTTCAGACTCTATCACACACGATTATTTCCTCCCTGCGTCCTGAAAGGCTGCTCTTTTACCAATGCACCTTTTCACAGGATCCGTGCTCCAGATCTAATTAGGTCATCACTTCAAAGCCAAAAGGCTCCTCTCTGTCTCACTTTGAATACCCTGATATCTACTGGGAAAATTCTTTATCACATATCATCTTTTCACCAATATCTTTTCTTTTCACTTTTTCTCTTTAATACACATTTTCTATTTAATACATATTTTCTATTAGTGAATTACAATAGTTTAATGCTGTATTTCTTGTAAAATTTGTAAAAGAAGCATGGACTATTTAAGGGCAGAAGAAAATCTTTAAATATTCCTTTCAAACTCTGAGAGTGTCTTTTCATTTTTTTTCTACTTTATAGCACATGATTAAATTAAACATAACTGCCCGCTATTTCAGCCTCACAATGAATCAACCACTGTCTTAAATGTTTTAGACATTTCATCTTATTTAATCTTCACAAATGAAGCAAATACTACCCTTTTGCCTACTTTACTGGTTAAGAAATTGAGGCTTAGAGAGGTTAAACTTGCCCAAGATGGTGAACCTAGGAAAGGGTACAGCTGGAGCTTTAACAACTTTGCTCCTTCAGTCACTAACTATTGCGCAAATTTGAGCCCCTATCTGACACCTATGAGTTAAAGTGACTTTATATATATATATACTCTTGAATCTACAGACAACCAAGATTAATCTTCAGATCTTAGAGGCTCTGAATAACAGGTGAATACATGTGACTACAATGATTGAAGGTTTCTTTGAGGAAAGTTAATGGAGAAGCCATTTGGTTTTTTGAATACAAGCAGCAAAGCATCATTCAAATAATTGCCACCAAGATCAAGATCATTAGCTTTGCTCATGAGTATTCTAATATATTTGGAAGGTAACACCTAAAATTAAAATTACAAAATCCTTGGAAGAACATTTTGCTCTGCATCTGAAATCATGCTTTCAAAGGAGTTGTTCTTCTAGCATTAGTCTCATCGTTATAGTGGAAAAGAAAAATATATATACCTAGTTATGATGGACCCTGAAACTTTTGGGTCTCCTGCCTGGCAGACAATTTGCTTTCTTAAGCATTTTGATAAGTTTGTTCTTCTGCCAAAAGGCCTCTGCTGAGAATACCCAGTTATTAGTACAAATCTAAGGCGATGTCACCCTGTCTTATTTTCAATTGAACTTGACCTTGAAGAAATATTAAATATGATTTGTTTAAAGGAAAGACGAAGAGAATTACTTCATACTCCTGCCTCTGTCAGCTCTTCTTAATCAGAGGAATTTCACACCAAGAGGAACCTGTGACATAATGAATTACTAAAGTGTGAAATCCTCCAGAGAAGGTGTGCTGCTACTTTATGGTGATGGGGCTGAAAATGTACTACTGTAAATAGATTTTCATAAGACATCCCCTGTCACTTTTTGCCTAGTGAGATGAAGTAATTTCCCCATCACTGCATCTTCAGATTGGACCTGAGAGAAAAGTGAGAAAATTCTGGGATCTATTTTTAAAGAAAACTTGTTATTACATTTCACCTTCAACTTGATCTTCAACTTACATAAAGTCTATATTACTTACATTTTATAGTTACCAAAAAGCAAGATGGTAGCAATTTTACTGAATACAGATAGTTTTGAATTTAAGAAACACTAATATTTTTATTTAAGATTCTTCAAAGGCTATCAAAATCCCTCTGTGGAGAGCTAGTTTCTGATCATCTTCTGAGGATCCTGCACATATCACATGTATCAGCCCATTCAAACTCTCTTCTTGCTTTGTCACCAAGGACAAGGTCTCAGAGTCATGGACTCAATTCTCTCCTTTATCTGTCAGTCCCTGGTCCCCTTGTATTATTTTAAAGTTTCACACTGTCCATTTGTGCTGCTGTAACAGAATACCATAGACTGGGCAATTTATAATGAAGAGAAATATGCTTTATTTACCACAGTTCTGGAGGCTGGAGGGTCCAAGATCAAGGTACCAATTGTCTGGAAAAGGTTGCTTTCTACCTCCAAGAAAGAGCCTTCCTGCTGTGTCCTCCAGAGTGTAGGAGCACTGTATTCTCAGATGACAAAGGAGAAAGGCCAACTGTTGGGGGAGCCCTCTTTTATAAGGTCCTTTATCCCACTCACGAGAGAGGAGTCCCTGTGGTCTGATCACCTCCTAGAAGCCCCACCTGTTAATACTGTCACATTGGCCATTAAGTTTCAATGCCTGAATTTTAGAGGGGACTCCTTTAAACCATAGCCCCTACTCACCTTTCACTCCCATTTCTAATACCACCGTCTTCTGCTCCATGCTGTGACCTTTTTAGGAGGAAAATGTCACTTCCCAGCCTGCCATGATTTCCCATTATCACCAGGATAAAGTCAAAATTTTGACTTTATCATTTGTAAATTGCATGGTGCGATCTCCTAACTCCCTCATCTCCCAAATTCTGTCCCCATCCTCAATAATTCTGAACTACCATTTAAGTTATTCTTACATGAATTATCAATCACTTATGTTTTCTCTCACTGCTACATCCCCCATTCACCTCACCTCTCCATCCCTTTTCTGGCTTCCTCAGTACTACCACCCCACAGGCCTGGGGTCAAGGCTGTTTCTGTAGCTTCTATAGTAATAGGACACCCCATATTATCCCACTGCTCTTGCTCCACCCCACCCCCACAGGGAAAGGAAACCAGGGGTATAGGGGTTTTTGCTTTTTCAATACTTTTATTCCTAAAGTCTTGCTCAGTGCCAGAGTAACCATAGGTACCATATATTAGATAGATGATTGAATAGATAGATAAATAAACTAATTAAACAAATTCATCCTCTAAATTCCTAAAATGCTATCACTTGCCAGTTTTCTCTCTCAGTCTCTTGGTATGTGAGATAGGAAGGATAATGGCCCTCACAGATAGATGTCCATAGCTCAATCTTCATTACCTGTGAATGTGCTTGTTATGGTTTGTATTTGGAATGTCCCCAAAGGCTCATATGTTGAAGGCTCGGTCCCCAATGCAGATGTGTTCAGAGGTGGGGCTCTTGGGAAGTGATTGAATCATGAGGTTTCTGACCTCGTCAGTGGATTAATCCATAGACGGTTTAAAATGTGATGGCATTATTGGAAGTTGGTAGAAATTTTAAGAGGTGGTGTGCCTAGTTGGAGGAAGTAGGTCACTGGGGCCATGCCCTGATGTATATATCTGGTCCCAGGCCCCTCCTTTGATCTTTTCCTCTGCTTCATGGCTGCAAGGAGGTGAGAAGTTTTCCTCCACTATGGTCTTTCATCACAAGGTTTCTGTATTGGAATCAACTGACTGAAACTCCTGAAATCATGAGCTAAAATAAATCTTTCCACCTTTAAATTATCGTCTCAGGCATGTGGTCACAGATATGAACATCTAACTACTGTTGTCATTTGGCAAAGGGCAATTGACACTACAGATGGAAGTAAGGTCGATAATTTGCTGACCTTAAAATATGGAGATTATTCTGCATCATCTAAATAAGCCCTATAAACAGGGTTGAATGGGGGAAGAGGGAGTCAGGAGGGTTAGAACTGGAGAGAAGAAATCATAAAAAAAAAAAAAATCAGCCATTCATTTTTGGCTTTGAAGATATAGGAAGGGGACCAGGAGATAAGAACTGTGGTCATCCTTTAGATGCCTGAAAAGGTAGCAAAATGAATCCTTTCCTAAATCCTCTAGAAAGCGGTGTAGCCCTGGTGACACCTTAACTTTAGCCCAATGAGACCATTTTAGACTATTGGCCTTCAGAATTCTAAGGTAATAAATTCATGTGTTTTTAAGCTATTAATTCTGCTTGTTAACAACATCAATTAGAAAAAATTTTCATTTTGGCTTGAGTTTTTGTTGTATAGAAATGTTTAGCAACTTCTCCAGTATGAAGCAATGTTTCTAAATGTGTGTGTGTGTGTGTGCGCGCGCGCGTGCACATGCACTTGTACTGGGATTGGGCACCAAAGGTGAATACATATCAGATGCACCCCAGAAACTCCTTACTACTTCAAACTCACCATACTTAAACCAGACAGTATTAAAAGAGTGTATCAGGAAATATTTTGTGGCACTTTTTTCAAAACACACAAGTTCTGCCCCTACACACATACACACAGTAGAGGACTATTTCTCTAAAATCTCTGACTATTGACCAACCAGTTCTTGAACTGAGACAATTTCCTCCATTCAGAGGAAGAAGTGTTCTACAGTTTTCTGTCTTTTGAGGATACATAGGAGTAAAGCCCAAAATCAGGGTAGGCAAAGAAATCACCCAGTCTTCCTTGATTAGAGGTCATGAGTAAAGATCAGGAACAGGCTTAAGGGTCACACTTTGGAAAAGAGTTTGAAAACAAGAAATGATGTGCTCTTTCATTCTATTTTAAGAGACCACATTCTACCAATAACATATAAATAAGAGATCTGTGCTTATAGGAATTCAAACATTCCTAGGAATTATAACTGCCTACACACTTAAAATCAGCTTTCAGTACTGAACTGGTTGGAGCCCCCCAAATTTTTTTATTTTGTAGTTAAGCAAATCAATGTTGAGATTTAGGACTTGTCCTAGTCACACAAATTTGTGGTAATGATGATTCTAATTCTAGTTTCAGTACCTCTGTCTCTATTGCACTCTCTCTGTAACATGGCGTATGGGGCAACTCATAAAAATCTCACCTTCAAAGGCATGTGGTTTTGATACTTCAAATGAACCTCACACTTCCAAACCTGCTCCACTTCAGATTTAGTAGTAGACAATAAAATGCCAAAGAGGATTCCCAAAAGAAGAACCAGAGTGCATAAAAGCCAAATGGTAAGGGATTCATTCCAGTCATAAAAAAACAGAAAAATCAGATGGAGATAATTAAATAATTTACTCCACTGCCAGGGCAGGGGAGCTTCAAAATACCTGTCAAGATGATAAATGTTATGATTCTGTAATGCACTATTTTCCATCCTGCATGAGACTTTTTGTGTTAGTCATTCTGTGCCTATCCCACCATTGTCTGTTGTCTGGAGTTGCGCATGATGGAGATGATTCACATCACCCATAGGCTCTCCCAATGCATTACCAGATAGAATTTTGGAGTTGTCTTTCTGAGTAAGGGTTGGAAGCAAGAGATGGGGTGTATTCTAAGGATGACGAGAGGATGCTAGCAAGTTGACAGAGAAATGAACTATGGCTCTTTGTCCTCCATTCTCTCTCTTAATAATTAAACCCCATGTTTTAACCAGGGGAGAACATGTCTCCTACAACAGAAGAAAAAGCACTTCTTAATCTTTGTTGTAACTAGATATGATTGCATGACTACCTTCTATCTAGAAAATTGTGAAAAAAGAAATGCTATGTGACACTTCCAAATTATATCCTTAAAAAAACATGGGTATGCTCTCTTGTCCTTTCTACCCTCCGGGTCTCTAAAATGTGGAAGTGAGGAGAGAAAGCTGGACCCACCATGTTGGGCCTTTAGCACCAAGAACAGCAGAACAACAAGGTGGAAGGAGCCTGGGTCCCTGCTGAGACTGAATACATCTGTCAGCATTAGACCACACACCAGAGAAATAAACTTCTGACTTATTTGAACCATTATTATTCTTTTCGATAACTGGTTTTATTTTATTAATGTTAAATTCACACAACATAAAATTATCTATTTTGAAATGTAGAATTCACTGATATTTAGTACAGTCATAGAAGTAAGCAATCTCTTCTATCTACTTCCAAAGCATTTTTATCACTTCAAGAAAAATTATCATATCCATTAAACAGTAACTCCTTATCTCCCTTCCCTCCCCTCTGTCAATTACCAATCTGATCTGGACATTTCATACAAATGGAATGAATTTCATACATACCGTCTGAATCCTTTTGTGTCTGGATTCATTCACATAGCATATTTTCAAGGTTCACTCATTCTGCAGCATCCATCGGGATCTCATTTCCTTTTACAGCTAATATTCCTCTGTATGTGCAGATCACATTGTGTTTACCCATCCATCTAGTCTCCATTTTAGATAATCTGAAGTGAATGTTGAAACCAGTTGATGATTCTGCTGGCAGATCGATGGTGTCCATTTATAATTCAGAATTAAACAAAATATGATTACATAATCAAAATATCATCTAAACTAGCTTTATTAACTTTAAGTGGAATTATCATTTCTTCCAACAATGTTATAATGAATAGAAATATTACTTGTTATTTAAATATGTAGACTAAGAAACTGGAGGAAAAACACAGGTCAAACACCTGAAAATTGTGAAATTTTTTCTAATTTTAATCTTACTGATCATAATTTCATTTCTTTTATCAGTAGTTTCATTCTCAGATAGCCAAAAAGATGTTATGTATTTTGATCTTTATCATAATTATCATGGCTTCACACTGCTAACACTAACACCAAATCCAATCATCACATGCAAAAATATTATTTAAATGTTGACTTTAATTTCTTATGATAGATCTTCTAATAATATGTCCTACAATTAAATTCACACATGTAAAAATTTAAAAATATGATAAACAACTTCAATGTCAATCAATATTGAACTGGTTAAACAAATCAGACTATATCCCTACACTAATGCCTACTAGCAGACAAAACAAATGAGGAAGCAGTGTGTATGACCACAGACTGAACACCAAACTAACTTGTTCATTTCAACCAAACAGAACAAAACTTGCATTTTAGAAAAATAATCCATCTCAAAAAAAAGAAAAGAAAAATAATCCATCTCTGAAAGGGCATAAGAATTCTACAAATTAAAAAAAATTTACAATTACTCATATAAATCCAGGGACAATAATTTTCTTTGGGGGAAATGAGTATAGAGGAATAGAAGCAATTGGGAGAATTTTTAGAGTCTGTGGTATCTTTTGACATCTAAACCATGTGAATGTGTTAACTCTTTGAAAAATAAGTCACACTTACATTATAAGAATATGGTGCTGCCTTTATTGGAGAGAATTTTGCAGTGGTTACACTATTTGATTTAAAATGCCAAGGGAGTAGGAAGTGGGGTTTTTTTGTTTGTTTATTTGTTTGGTTGGTTTTTTTTTTGTTTTTTTTTTTTTTTTTTTTGGTCTCTCTTTTGTAAATGAGGAGGATTAGGTACAGAAGGGCAAAGTACCTACTTCTGCATCAAGAGAGATTCAACCTAAACACCATGTGTGAGACAAATATTTGATTAAACAATAGCTCTCAGTGAGTGAGATCTCTGGCTCTCACAGAAAATGAACAGATCAAAACTCAATTCTGGTTATATCACCAAACAAGTTCTTGAGTACATCTCATTTTTCTCAGCTATAAAATGAGTGATAGTATAATACTATCTACTTACACATGTAAAATGATTTACAACTGAAGTAAATTAGTATTGTAAAGCTTCCAGGATGAACCAGGAACTTAATTAATATTGAATAATATTGTTTATCCTCTACTATATTTTAACTAAGACCTGAAAAGATTTGAACAAATAAAATAAAAATACAAACCACCTAGGTCATGTTTTCAACAAAATCATTTCATTTTCTTCTTGGGCTCACAGAAAGATTCGTTCCTCCATACCTTGTTTCAGGTGGTTCAAATCACATGACTCTGTGCTGGACAAAGGAGAGTAGGCGAAACCATACATAAAACATCCTGACATGAAGTAAAATGTCACCTCCTGAGTCTCCATTCTCACTGCCTGCTTTTGTAGCAACCCAGGAGACTGCATATTGAAGATGGAGATGTCACAAAATGGAAGAAGCCTGACCCTAAAAGACTGCATGGGGCAGGGTCCCCCTGCCCATTGGCATTCGATTGTGGCACAAGCTAGCGATAGACTTTGTGCTTAACATCTGAGATGAGGGGAAGGGTGACTTGGGAGTTTTAGTTGTGTTTGATTGATGTTATTGCAGCATTGAATAGCCTTTGTTTTACATGGCTTTTGTAAAAGAGCAGTATTTATTAATAGCAATATTTTAAAAGATTTTTAAAATGTGTCTGTCACTGCATGAGCGTGGGTTTACTTCTATGTGTCTGTAGTTCCCTTCTCTCTCTCTCTCGCTGTCTCTCTCTCTCTCTCCCTCTCCCACACACACATACATGCACACCCCCATACACATAAACTTGAATCCCCTTTTGTTTTCTTCTTTTCCTCAATACTGTCTGCAAGATTTTGTTTCTTTCTTAGTTGGCCATAATATAGGATTAACATGTTTGCTACAATATTGGGATCATTGGATAGCATGTCTCTCTAAATTTTGGAGACCTGTGCTGCTATTTGCATGACTGCTCTACTTATGGTGATGAGAGATCCACCTCTACTAACCAGAAAATTTTGCCTGTTCAAAGAATTGAAATGCAAAATTAATAAATAAATAAAATCATAAAAAAAGAAGAAAAAGCCATATTAAAAAAAAGAAGGAATCAATGTTACAGTAGAAAATATTTTGGCAATTTTTAGAGTGCGACCTTGGGAGATTTCCTATTGTTTATACAAGGAAATCAGTGCCATAACTCAGAGAAATTCTGAGTTGTCTGGATAACTTCCAGTGCTGCCAAATGTTTAGAAATATTCCCAACTAGTGAGCATTTTTACCTAAGCCTTGTGGTTTTCAAAAACCACACAAATCACTGTTATGGGCAAGTGGAGAATTACTGAATTGTGCAATTTGGCTGGTTCCTTTAATGTAGGTTCCCTTATTTTAGTTCTGTCAAAGCCTCACATTTATTACCCATTGTGTTGCTGAATCTTTAGATTTAAAATAAACAATACCAACAAAACCAAAATGATTCAGAATGTCAATGCAGTATATTTTCTTTATTGAAAAAAGAAAGTACTTGAATAACACAGCTGTGGCTTAAAAAGAAAAGAGAGAGAAATTATTTTAAATGTGTGGGTAAAGAGAAACTGACAGAGATGAAAAGAACTAATCCATTTTTTTTTCCCAGCGCAGTACTCAAATGTGTCCTTCAGTTCGACACACAACTAGGCTAGAACTAATGAGTCAAATGCTAAAACATCTTCTGAATATTCTCATAGAGAGTACTTACAAATACTGTATACAAGTTGACTTGACAGATTATGCTTCTAGAAGTTTCCCAGATAATATTCAAAATTCTAACCATCTATGGGGGAAGGACATTTTTACAATAGTAAATGCATCAATTGCTATCACAATAAATGAAAAGCTTATGCTACTCTGCATCTTCCCATTGCTCGGGATATCCTTTCCATCTTAGGTCACTAGTTTTTAATCACCTAGATAGAGTGAGCACTTAACACATGCATGTTATATACTTGTGGTTAAACTTCAATAACAACACTTAAGTTGGCATTGACCATGTATTTTCTCAAGCTTAAAACATAAATACAAATAAACACTACATTGTTTTCAGTATTTCAAAACATGTACTGGAGCTTGCCATTTAGCTGTGAAGCCCTGGTGAACAGGAGTGAGATTTCAGAATTTAAGTAGATATATTTTTTTTTTTTTTACCACAGTCACCATCATTACTGTGACTCTCTCCATCCATAACACAGCTGTAACAGGGTAAATCTGGACCTGCTCTGTTGAAGAGAACTGCATTTTTGAGATACAACATGTTTACTGATTTCAGCATCTATTCAACAGCTGTTCATACCCATTCACAGAGGCAGAACAGAGTTATATTAAGCTTTGCATCATATAACCATGCCAACCCTTGAGCCATACTCTCTGAGACCAGAATCATGTATGGACACTGGGGTGGAGGTGGGAATCGCTTGGTTAGATGGTTGCTTTTTGTTTTGTTTTACAGAGCAGCAGATTTAATGCTTTACCTTAGGGAACTCCAGATAAACCCTATAATTGAAAGCCCAATGGGAAGGAGAGAGTTCTAAAAGTAGTGTCTGAACCCAGTTGAATTAATAACTAGAACAACCAACTGTTTTGTGTCCCACTAGAAATGTGTAAAAGCAGTCTACTTCTTTTAAAATACGAACAATGACCACAAGAAAATGCCCAATTTTCCAATTTCAGAGAACTCCAAAAATAACACAATTATTATTCACCACATATCTTGACAAAAGCCAAAAGTCTAGGTGAAAGATAGACCTATTGTATCCATGCAAACACATGTGTATATAAAGATTTATATACATACATACATGCATGAATATGAATATAAATAGATGAATTGATAGATGAATACATATGTATGTAGGTAGATGATAGATAGAAGTTTTTTCCTCAAATTCTCTCATGAAGTGGACAGATAGATTGTATAACTATTATAGTATTTGTTGTCATACAATTTGGATAGCATGCTTCATGCCAATAAGCCAAAAAAAAAAAAAAAAAAAGAATGAAAACAAAAAGTAACCCTGAATTACTGGTATAATCTCTCATTGGGTTAGATTGAAGTTTCACCTCTGCATAAGAGAATCACCTTTCATTCAGGCCTTCCCAGTGTTCTGTTCATAAGACAGAAGGAGCAGCATGTCCAGAAGTGGTCAACTACTCCTGTCCTGGCCCAGCTTGTCCAAATGGGAATCTGCACCAAGCACTCCTCCCTCATTATCCCAGAGAAGGCAAACCACACGCATAACAAATATACTAAGTCTTTGGTTCCTTCATCTACTTATTTTACTTGGTCATCAGCCTTTTATCTTGTTTTCTCTTTCTATGCTCCAGAAGACTGTGTAGCTTGATTTCTTAAGCTTTGCATCATATAACCATGCCACCATGATGTATGTTAAATAAACTTTGGTAAGAAGAGCTGTACTAAGGATACATGATAGTCAAAGATTGACATGCCACCATATACATTTCTCTGTTAATCTTTGTTAAGGGAATGGGGATGGGTTTAGGAAAGAAATCTGATTGTCTTGCGTCTGGGATTCTGCACAGGGTTGTTTTCCTAGAAACACATTCTCCTAGATATGCTTCTTTTAGCACCTTTTTTTGACCTTCCCCAGACTCTAACCCCAAACCTTCAATCTAGATTCTTCTACACTAAGATTCAACACAAAGAAGGTAGCTTTAGTTGTCTGTGATTCTGCTGAAAAGTCTCAAGGACTTTGAGATTCTTTGGTTTTATCCAATATTTTGCATCTTTTTAATTTTTCTCTCCCATGTGGAAATAAGAAGTTATATGGAAGGACACATATCATGCTAACAATACTCAGATAAACTGGAGGGAAGGGTAGTTTCCAGACACAGAACTGCCAGAGCTTATTCTAAGTTCAGGAAACCCTCCACTTACTCCCTTCTAACCTAACTTATGATGGAAATTCCTCACATTGTCCGTTCACTCACCTTTAACTGACTTTTTTGTTTTAACTCACTTTTTCACCTCCCCACCAAGTTATTAGCTGCATCCTTCTCCTGCTCTTCTCCAGTGTCCCCTAGGACCTCTAGGCAGGCATTCTCTTTAATTTGGAAAAATTATATACCCTATCTTCCTATATAGGAAGTAATTACTGCAGCCTTTCTCTGTCTCTTTTTCAACCACATCTCCAAAATCCCTCTGAAAGTTACCCACAACATATTGCAGATATATCCACTTACCCTTGCTACTTCTGCCTCCTTTTTCCTTAGTAATATTATTATTATAGAGCAACAGCCATACTTGGAATATTTTACTAAACACCCAATTAACTTTCAGGAGAAGAAGTAGGTGGGAAAGCCCTGAGAGATGAAGTCATCTCTACTCCATCCTTAACCATCTGTGCCATTTGGGAAGTCTTTGGGGAAGGCCTCTGAGCCTCAGTACCTCCAGGAGGGAACCATGAATATGATTACTGACTTCCCATGGCAAGTGAGTGCTTAAAACTTTCATTGGTTTCAAAATTTGGTGTTAGTAGGATTCCTGGGGGAGCATGAAATAAGTGGTTTTTGACTCTGGATTATTGCAACCTAATTTAAACCAAATCAGTTCAAACAAGATTTATTTTTTCACAATACAAAGACCATTGGCTACCATTATGCATACTTGAAATAAGAAACCAGGTAGCCAAGGCAGAGAGAATTTCGCCTTTCTTTCCTGTTGGTGGCACAGATGTCAAAGTCAGTACTTACTGCATCTCTTGGGGTGACATCTAGTGTGTGACTGGCTCTTCTGCTTTTCTCTGGTTCCTATCTCTTGGACTGACTGATCTTCTTCTCCCTGGTAAAGTCACAGGGCTGCCCGAGGCAGTCCTGTCTTAGAGGAGCAGATCTCGTGTTTGCACATCCAGAGATGACAACTCTATAAGAATTCTTGCCTTTGGTTGATGCCTTTCTACTCTGCCTTTATTGCCCTTGTTTTTTAAAATCACTATTATTAATAAAATTAGGACTTTTCAAGTCCATATATAATTTGTTCACCCCACCAAAAAAAAAATAAATATTTACTATTATCCTCATTTTCAAATAAGCAAACTACAGCTCAAAGAGACAAAATATTTTCCTAAGAACCCACTGTCAAAGGTAAGAAGTGATTCCCTAACCCTAATTATTTGATTCCAGCATCAATGCACCCTTCACTTTACCATGGCCTCCACATGTTTAATAGTAAGTTTTAAGTTTATACTTTCCTTAATTATGAGAGTGGATATAATAAACAGTAGAATCATGGTACCTCTTTTAATCTCTCCAGAGGCATTTCTCTTTAATCATCTGCAATGAATGATTGTTTATTACATAATTTTATGGTCCAGATATATACAGGACAAAAATTTACTGAATTACCCTTGGTAATTACAGCATGTGGAAAAAAACTATCACATTTGCTTACCTTGACCTACTTTAATGAAGTGACAATGTTCATTATTAGCAGTCTTACATCTAAGTGTTCCCTATCTCTACACAAGTCTGTCTCAGCCAGAATAAATGCCTAGTTAATCAGAAGTGTTTAGTTTATTTGAAAAAGCTCTAATAATGCCAGTGCTTAATTTTCTGTAGCTATTATACAACTGTCCTACTTCCCATAATACATTTGAAAATAATGGTATAATTATTTGTAATTTTTTGCATGATTTGGTACTCAGAGGATAATATACCTACAATGCCATCTAGAAGCAGTTCTTTGACCTTGATAGGAAAATTGAGAAAGATAGCAAATAGCTATCCTTGCCATTTTCTATTTTGCCCTATTCTCAGCTATGGATAGATACCTCCATGAAGGAAACATTCAGTGGTTCCACAGAGGCTCTTCCACCACTGATGGGACTCAGATCAGAGCTTTGAAAACAGGGTGCATTTTCCATGGTCTAGAGGAGTAAAAAGGATGTGAAGATAGTCCATAGGTTGTCCTCAGAAAACTAAATCTTTCAATTTCTCCCTTCCTACCCTAAAATATGAAAAATATAATGTAGATGCTAACAAAAGCACCAGACCCTGTCCAAAATATTTTGAGAAGAGTATTACCACCAATGCATTCACCATTGTCAAGTAATTCTGTGTTAGACAGGATCCACCACATCCCTAGTTTATATCAAACAGAGCAGATCAAGAGTAGGGGCAGATCCTATTTGTCAATGAAATATAATTGTGTAGTCAAAAGAAAATTGCCCTGGCAGGTGTGATGGTACACACCTACAATCCCAGCAACTCAGGAAATCTCCTGAGTTGGAAGCTGAAGCAGAAAGATTGCAAGTTCAAAGCCAGCCTCAACAACTTATTGAGACCCTGTCACAAAAAAACAAAAACAGCTAAGGATGTAGCTTAGTCCTTGTATTCAATCCCCAGTACTATGAAAAGAGAGAGAGGAAGAGAAAGAAGAAAAAAAGAAATTTTCCCTAGACATAAATATCTAAGTTCTAATTCCAGCTCTGTAATAAACTTTTAACCTTGGGTGAGACATTTTCTGTGCCTTAACTGCTGAACAAGAAATATTCATACTCCCCTCTCCAAAGGCATTGGAAATTTTATCTAAGACAATAGAGGTAAGAATAATCCAAAAAATATAACACACAAATGGAAACAAAAACATGATTAAATGAAATCCTTTGCCTACTGACTTTGGCCAAATGTGTTTGTTATACTTTTGTTCCCCTCATTACTGTAAGAAATTAAGACTATATTAGAACCAGCAAAGGATGCACAAGTCTTGAGCTATTGTTAAGATCCCTTTTAAATGCATATTGTGGTGGTCAAGAACTCTGGTTTACAGGTCACCTGGACCTAGAGTAAATCCTACTGTGTGACCTTGCCAAGTTATCATATATTTCTGAACTTCAATTCCCTCTTTTGAAAATGGGGTGACATATTCATATATAAATCCCATCTCACAGGATTATTATAAGAATTAAATCCATATGAAAATATTTAACAGAAGACCTTGCACATAGTGAGTACTTGATCAATGTTATAAATAATGTCCTTTAATATTTCTTCCATAGGATGTAAATAAAATCTCCTATAAATAAACAGTTCTAGATACAAGTTTGAAAGATACTGGTTTAAGTAAGTTTCTATTTGCAAACTTCTCAGAACCATTCTTGTGCTCATGAATAAAACAATTCTTCAAAATGCAGTGATGATATCATTTTCCCAAAGTATTTGATAATCAGAATCTATTATTTTTACAATAACTGTGAAGTACTGAGTTTAGGGGATTGTGCTTTGGAGAATCTTGTTCTCACAAAGCAGATACTCATAATACTGTGATGATATTGCAGGATGTTATTCTCTTCAAAATAATGGATAGTGATAGGGAGGGAAGAAAGTAGGTAAGTATAAATGTGAAAGAATATAGTTTATGAGTTGGTCACTCTTGAATTTGGGGCAGGGATACATTAGACTTGGTTATATTATTCTTTTTTTGTACATGTTTGAAAAATTCTGTAAAAGTTGTTCAAATATATTAAACCAGGAAAAAATGTGTATAGATGATGGCATCTCTTACTACATACAACAAGGTTTAAGAAAAATGACTAATCTCATGGGGTTTGCAAGATTCATTCAAGCAAAGGTAAATTATTTGCTGCTTTCATTAAAATGGGGATGAAATTCTTCCCACACCTCAGAATCAAGAGAGGTCACCAGTGGTGACAGCAGTCAAGGAGACTCTAGCTGGGACATCCGGAGGCAGTATCATGTCTACTCATAATCTCAGCCTTTTTCCCACAAAGCCTTTTGCATTTAGAAAATGGAATGTAAATTATATTTGTAATTCAAAAAAAAAAGTTCAAAAAGTTCATAACTTTTTCTCTTATGAACCTGTTAGATGTGCTATCACAGTGAAAATCAACTAAAATTTTAATAGGAGTTAAAATAGAACCAGTTTTTGAATAACCAAGAATGGAATATGTCGAACATTTAAGGGACATAGTGCGATAGTGGACTTAAAGCCTGGTGAACACTTTCATTTGAACTGAAGCTGCTGTGTTGGGAGAGGGCTGAGGCTTTTTGTTGCCAGGGAATCCTAAGGAAATTGCAGTTGACCTGGAACCCATTCCAAAAATGCCTAATTTATTATAGTAAAAGAATTTTCTCTCCTGCTAACAATGAGATCATTGGGCAACTCTCAGGGGCTTTTTAGGAAAATTCTCACTAACTGCTCTTTTACTCTAAATGTCATTATTTTAACAGACCTCATTATTTTGAATTATGCCCAATTCAAGGTACTTGCATATTTGAGTCATGTATTTTGTGCTTTCAATTCACTTTGTGCATTAACAAAATCCTATTATTGTTCATTTAACCTTTAGAAAGTTCACAGATCACTAACCTGCCTGTCACCAAGATTTGTGTTCATGCATTAGTCATTTCCCAGTTGGACCATTTCACGGTCTCCTGGCAGTCCCTTTCCATTCATCTATTTTGTATTTACAATCCACTCAAAATTTATAAGGTGCTTCAGTTTCCATCCTCTAACATTCCTATTTTCTGCTCTCCCTCTAGCGCAGATATCACGCAAAACCATCAGATGTAAACATGGCTTTCTAAACTGATGACCCTTCCTATCAGGACACCCCTTTGCACTGTTCTGCCAGTCATAAATAAAAGCCTGCTTTTACCAATCCATGCCCCTTTCAACTCAATATGTCATCTGCAACAGAACAAATCAGATTATCAATGTGGAGTGAAGCTGTTGCAGATGGAGATAGCCTGATTTCCTTTGGTCAAACATTCTAGACCAGCTTTCACAAGTCCCAGTTCAGTAAAGAGTGAGGTCCTTACTCACTAGACTGAGATGTGCATTGCAGGACATGGGAAGCATGGGTCTAACACTCTCTAGTTGGTAATTTGACCACCATTCTGGACTAGAACAATTCAGCCAAGATGGTTGACTAGGATATTGCTAGGATGATTATTTTGATATTTCTTGTTAAAAACTTCTTTCCTGACAGGGTAAACAGGTTGGAGATGGGATGTCAGGAAACTGACATTTGTAAGCTAACTTGTCTGCCTATGTCAGACATAGTGTAAGCTCTTTAGTTGTATCCTTCACAACCAGAAATTTTGTTATTCTGATTGTAGAGAAGAAAAAAAAATAGGTTGCAGGGAGAAGCAACACAGACATAATTAGTTTTCAAAACTAAATTCAGAAATAAACATAACAACAGTATAAGGATTGGGATGGACATTGTCATCAACAACAGCCTCTCCCAGAAATCCCCACTGCTTCTTGTCCTGCTTCTCTTTCTGGACATTTTAATGACCACAATCCTAGTTCAGGCGCCTTTCCTATCTCTACCACATCCCTTGTCTCCCAAATCATTTCTTTGCCTTCTACTTCATTTCATTCTGCATTCTTCAAATAACAACCTGTACATCTCTCTAGGATCTTCTTCCTACTCCTCTGCACCCCCTCATTTCCTCCTACACACCCTTGAATGCATCCAACATAAACTGTTCTCTGTCTTCTGGTCATGCTTCTGCCGGGACCAGACTCTCCACCTCCTCCTACACTTGAAAATCTAACTTTTTCTTCAAGATTCTTTTCCAGCAGTACTTCCTTTTTAAAGCCAAACTTTCTAAGTCCCCTGACTGCATTTTTTTTTTTTTTTTTTTTTTTTTTTGCTGGAGAAGAATAAGCTCCCAGAGGACTAAATTCATGTTTCATTCAATATTATCACCCAGGCACTTACTGGGCTGAGGTCACATAGTGAACCAGAGGCAGAACCCTCTTCTGATGCCTCCCTTTGTCATGTTCTTTTCAATATTCCTGCTGTTCGGGGCTTTGCTAGAATCACAACAGGGCCTTGTGCTCTTCTCCTGGGCTGCTGAGAATAACCAAAGCAAACTGTATCTTTGAATGGGTATCCTCCAAATATATAGAAGGAACCTCTTATCCCACTTTTGGATTTTCTATGACAGATGAGCTTGGGATATTGTGAAGTCTGAGGATTCCATTTGGAGGGCTTCATCAACACAAGTGTGGGATGATAAAGACAATCAACAAAATCGAATTTTCTCATAGAAAAAAAAAAGAGAAACGTTATGTTGTTGGTTTATAAACAGATCATCATAAGCTCTCTGGTGGCCAATCCTCCCACAGAACAGACTCCTTAATTGAACTAAATTTCCCTTCTTGCCAGGCTCCACATCAAATTTGGCAAGTCGATTTCAAAAATATACATATCTTATGTGTCAGGCTCTTTATTGCAAGTTTATATAATTATACATTCCAACCAACTATTCTGTACATAGTTATGAATTTCTAGGGAAGTAAACTGGGACTCATTTCTAAACTAACTGTCATGTTTCATTTCCAGAATGAACAGTCAGGAAGTTAATGAGCAACTATGTGAATTGACCTAGGAGATAAGGCAGGAAGAGGTACTTTGGGGTAGGAGAAAAATAATCCCTATCTCATGACAGTAACTTAAGTCAGAATGTTTTAATAAGGAAGAACATTTCCTTTTCCTTTGCTACCCAGAGCTCACATTTCATTAATCACCAACTCTTGTCTATTTTTATTTTCAAAACACTTTTAAATTCCATTGGCCCCTCCTCCACAGCCCAGGCACCACTCTTCAGACCCTAGTCTGGATTAATTTTTCTCCTGTTTCTTTTTAAAGTCATCCTTCAATGCTTCTGGAATTGTGGAGTATATAAGAATTACCTGGGACATTCATTTAAATGCAGACTGTAGGCATCATTCCACAAAGAGTCTAATGTAGGGTGTGGCCAGAGGCCAGATGATCTGCAATTTAAATGAGCATCCCGTGGCAACTCTAATACCTGGGCTCCAAATGCTGCATTTTGATAGGAATAAAGGCTACATTGGCCTCAAAATGTATGGTCTAAAATGGAAATCTGAAAGCAATTTACACATACTAGATACACTCACATACTTTCCCGCAACATGTAGGAACAATAGAACCTACTGACCATGATAACGTGATTTTCAAAGACATTTATAAACCCTTTCCTTGTCTCCTCCCCAACTTCTCAGAGCCTTAGAGACATTATACTAAAATACACAGTATGCTCTTTTTCACAAAACTCTGATTCTGAAGACCCTCCTAGAATATTTTTCCTAACCAATACTTATCAGGGAATTCTCTTTTCCAAGAATACCCCTGAGTCTCATCCTATTCCCTCCCCTATGTGATTTAGGGTAACCCTCTTATGCTCTTACTACTCCCTCAGCAACCTCTGGAACAGCTTCCCCCGAAATATACTCATGTTTTTTCCACCACACCATGGCCTCTTCATATAAGAAGTGGGCCCTATTTTTTGCTTCAGTCTTTATAGGAGCAATCAATAAATAAAGTCTACTTCAACTTATCCTCAACTGTGATCCTATCCCCACATAACTGGTTCCTTATCCTGTAAGCAAAGCTAGGACTTGATGCACCTGGTCTAGACCTCCTCACTTCTTAACTCCCTATTCTATTTATAAACCAAACAAGGAAGCACAAGTATTGTCAGAGACCTAGGCTAGGAATTAAAGCAAGCAAGAAGATGAAAACCTAAATGATGGAATAAATCGCTGTCAACCCATATAGCAGAGCAGTTAAGAGGCACAAACTCTGGAGGACAATTGAGAGAGGGGAAGCCCAGCTCTTCCATGCATGTGCTGTGTGATTTTGAGCAGATTGAATAAACTCTCTGTGCTTCAATTTCCTAAGAGGGGACAAAGAACATCCCTTTGAATTGTTGAGACACATAAAACAGTAGAGCAGATTTTGGTAAAGTTTTTCTATGAGGCACCAAAACATGCACAGGTTAGGATTTACAAGAGAGATGGTATGTCACTAAACCACTCAAAAGGACAAGTAGGTATAGACACTATGGGAACAAAGGGGCATGGTTATGTTCCAATAAAATATTGTTTGCAAAAACCAGCAGTGGGCTGAATTTGGCCCAAGGGTTGTAGTGTGCTGACCTCTCCACAAGACCAATGTATGGCACCTGTGAAGTTATAATATTATAATTGTTTTTTTTTTTTTTGGATAAAAAGTTGAAGTTACTTTCAACTTTTCATACATACATTAATTATGTTCCCACTCTAACGAGAACACATTGTATCTTTTCACATACATTAGAGTCAATATAAAATGGGCTGTCATCTGAGACTCACTATATCAGAATATTTCTCACCATTCTTCATTGATGTTTGTAATCAGAAATAAAACCAGTAGAGTATTTTCTGGGAAAGCACAGCTTCCCCTGTAATTTCAACCACTCTGAAGCACAGAACCTAAGTTTGAAAACCCCTGTAAGAGGCTATAATGGGAGATATAACAATAGCAACCTGACTGGTATGAATGACTTTGTTCACTTAAAAATCATTTATATTAAATGATACACTGTTAATTAACCATTGTGTTAAATTAAACTCAGACAATACTGAATAAAACCAAGTCACTACTAAATTACTAAATATGGAATAAATCACTCCCTTTCTTCCTTCCAGTATCACAGTCTACTATTATAGTTCTGCTTGCAGTGCTAAAAAAGAAAATATCTAACTGGATTTGGTGGTACACACCTGCAATCTCAGTGACTTGGGAGGCTGAGACAGAATAGCTAGTTCAAGCCCAATCTGGGCAAATCAGTGAGTCCCCATTTCAAAAATAAAATGAGAAGGACTGGGGATAGCTTAGTGGTGGAGTGCTTGCCTAGCATGTATGAGTCTCTGGGTTCAGCGCCCAGTACCACATACACACAAAGAAAATCCTAAGAATTATTTAGATATTCTTGGCATGAATAGTATCAGCATGAATGCTACTACCCAGGAATAGCCTAGAAATGAGACCAATAGCTAGATATTCCGATTGTAGTTCATGTTGCAATTCTAAATTCTAGGAACAATGAATGACTTAACCACTTCTGGAATTTTTCTCCAGGTGATAAAAATAAATATTTTTTAAATGAATTTAAAGAAGCCATCGCTGCTTCCTCTTTACATTAATTTTTTGCAAGCAAATATTTTTTGGCCACATTCATTTAGAAGAAGTGGTTGCTCTCCTCTGCCTGTGTAGACTGAGTTTATTGGATCCTCCCAATGCCTGCCTTTAACTTTGGGGCCTGGATCAGCAACAGCTGCTGCCACCCAGAATGAGACAGGAAACTCTGTCGCTCATTAGCTCTCATACACTCACATGCACCTCCATACTCTCATTTCTGCCTTATCTGCTTAACCCCTATATCCTCCAGTTGCTTTAACTCTTTGTCATGAGTACCCTTGAACCAGCCACTTCTTGCAGAGGAGCCCACCTGGGCTCAGGTTAACCTGACTGCTGATTGCTAGCCCTGTCCTGGTACTACATTCACCAATAGCAGGAAATAGCTCAAAATAAGTGAGTGGGGTCTTCTATCACCTTGGCCCATCTTCCCTTCTTTGGAGAGGTATAAACTTTGGGGAGAGCCCCATTTTACCCCCATCCTTAGTGAAAGTCCTCATCTGTGCCCCACATTCAGGCTCAAATTGCAGGATAAGATTATCCTTTGGATGGATGCCCTGTTGGCAGTAAATGCCTGCAAAACACTATCTTGAGAGTATTTGTACAATTTTCAAGCTTGGTCCTATATTTAGAGAAAGGTGGCAACTTATCCAATCTTTGGGAGTGTTGAGAGTTACTTGCTGCTTTCATGCTATTATTCTTCACTTCCAATCCTTTCACACATTTCACCAGCCTGTACTCACACGTGGATTTGCTTCTACATGGATGCAATTTCAAAATGTGTAGGTTCAGATCTAATTCTGGACAGTCTGGATAAATCCCACACATTTGCTGGCAAATTTGGCTCTTTTTTTTTTTTTTTCAAATGGATCAGATGCTTTGTTTTTCCTCTAGCAAGTTAGATTCTGTTCATTTTTGTTCATTTGGGTGTGCATGTGGGGCAGGTGGGTGTTGGAAGCGGATGCCACTTGAGAAGCAGAAAATATTTAGAAAAGTATAATTTTAGAGATTAAGAGAAAATATCCTTTCTAAACAAGTTAGGTCTAAGCAAGTCAATCCTTGCTAACATAGCTGAATGTGAAGAGATGCTAAAATACCCAGCAGCTTCATTTTCCCCTGCCCTGCTTTCACAGGGAGGTGAATGGACTCTGTCTCCAGTGCTCAGAGTTCTCCCCTGGAATACCTGACAGCACATTGTCCCTCTGTCCTGATGGTAGATCACACCAAGTGAGTATCCTGTTCACAGAAGACTCACATTCCAGTACCCAGGGACACTTTCAAGACTCCAAGTCCTTCTCTAACCTAGCTGTCTATGGGCTGGATGTTATTGCTCAGGCAAGTTCTGATTGTTACCACATTCGGTGGGAAATGATGTATAACCATGTTAGCTTAACAGAACCACTCACTTGACCAATAGGTATGCCAGTTATCTTGTTAAATTATAGATTCTGGGTTCAGGTGTGGTGCCCAAGTTCTGTACTTCTAACCCTGGGTCTGTAGATAACATTTGGGTGATAAGGATTTAAATCACCCTACATACAGCAATATTATATATAGACATTAACAGGTTAAAAATCCTGGATATGCCTTCAAAATGCAGACTTCTCTGCTTTAAATACACACTCCAACTAGGTATCAGAGGACCTTGTAATGAGAATTCCTGTAGCTGTCTTGAGCCCAAAGATAATTTCTGATTCTGCGTCTAGTTTCACAAAGATTTATAGTAGGCAATTATTGAGTTCTTTTCGCAGCTAAGTGTCCACCAGAAGACCAGTCATCGTGATACTCCATCAGAGCTAAACAGACAAGTTTCCCTAATCGTCTTCTCCTTCCAGGGTGACTTCCTCTGGAATATGCAGACCTCTACTCTCCTTCTAATGCATTGCCTGCCACCCCTGACTATGTATGGCTTAAATGAACAAGTATCTTATCAAGGTTCCAGTTCTAACACTCGTGATTTTCTATAGCAGAGTTCAAAATGGGGAGTTGCCACCGGATTTTGGTGTGTATCTCACCTTCCCAAATAGCTAGAATATCTCCTAGATCTATGGTGACCCAACATCTTGAGGAACATTCTCCTACCACCTTTAAAAGAGTTTGCAGTTGTCACTTCAAAAACCATGTGGAATAATTAAATGTAGGTTCTTCTAAGAATTAAAATAATAATAGCTTCCATTTGTTTGTGCTTTCAATGAGGAAGAACTTTCCTTAGTGTCTTACAGACTTCACAATAATTATTCACAACAAATCTTAATGAGGTAAGACTGTTTCTATTTCATAGGTCCAACAACTGAGGACACTGAGAGAGTAAGTAATTTGCCCATACAGCTGGTGTTCTGGCTTGGATATGAGGTTTCCCCCAAAAACCTCACATGAGAGACAATGCAAGAAGGTTTAGAAGAGAAATGATTGTGTTGTGAGAGTCTTAACACAATCAGGAAATTAGTACTCTGATAGGAATTAACTGAATGGTAACTAAAGTGGTAGGATGTGGCTGGAGAAGGTGGGAATTCAGGGCATGGCTTTGGGTTATATATTTGTTTTTAGCAAGTGGAGGCCCCTCTCTCTGCTTCCTGATCACCATGATATAAGCTGCTTCCCTCCACCACACTCTCCTACCATGATGTTCAGCTCACTTGGAGGGATGCAGCTGGCCTTTTGTGGGCTAAGACCTCTGAAACTGTGAACCCCTAAACAAACCTTTCCTCCCCTACAGGTGTTCTGGTTAGGTCCTTTTAGTCACAGCAGTGAAAAAGCTGACTAAGACAGCTGGTAAATGACAAAACCCAAGTTGGACATCAGGCAGGTCTGGCTAATTCCAAAACTGTACCCTGAATTTATATGCTGGTCTCCCATGCTTTGGCACTGTTAGGGAGAGAAACATTGTCATCTACAGTGCCCAGACACCTGGCAAATCCCTTTTATTGTATCCTGAGGAAGAAAACCACTGATTCTTAAAGTTTTTCCTTGCTCAAGTCAGCATTCGGTCATCCAAAGATTACAAATCATTGCCCCTGGCAATGAATGAATCCTTCTCTAGAGGACCTTGCAGGAGCCCCACATTCCTCTCTTCATCTAAAGACCAGAAGCACATACACAAATAAATTTCCCAGGACCTGTCCTGATATTTTAGAGTTTCTAAAAGTATCCTGTCAAAGCAAAGCCTGATAGAATACATAGGTCCTCGTCTAGAAACTATTAAAATTAAAACGTGTGTGTGTGTGTGTGTGTATGTGAGTGTGTGTGTTAGGCAACATTTCTTCTAAAATCCCAAGTTCCTAAACAATTAAAACACATTTTTTACCTTCTTTTGCATCTCCAAAAATATTCAGGATGCTGTATACTTCCAGCACTTAATAAAAGTTCCTAAATATAAAGTACAATGAATGCATGCAATATTTGCTATGTAGATTTGGCCAATGTTTAAAACAAAAATAAAACCAGTAAAGCACATGTACAATTTAAATGCTTTTTTTTCTCTCATTTATGTTTTATGTGTTCCAGGGCCTGTGGTAATGCAAGGGCATATTTGGCATGGCTAAGGGAGATATTCAAAATAATTGAGAAAAGTGTTTTATATGTCAATGTTTGTTTCCTGTATAAAATTCTTGCCTTTTGCCACTTTTTCACAAGAGGAATACAGACTACTAACAATAGCCAAATATAGAATCAACCCAGGTGCTCATCAATGGATGAGTAGACAAAAAGAATGTGATTTATATGCACAATGGAATATTATTCAATCATAAAGAAAAATGCTATTCTGTCAATTGTAGCAAAATGGATGGAACTGGAAGACATTACATTAAATGAAATAAGCCAGGTACAGAAAGACAAGTTTTACCGATTCCCTCTCCTGTGAGAAAGTTTAAAAAAAAAAAAAAACAAAAAACAAAGTCAACCTGAATATAGAACAGTGATAACTAGAGATTGGGGAAGGGGAGGAGAGAGAGGGTGGATAAAAGGAGTCTGGGTTTGATCAGTGCACACCGCAGACACATATTGATACGTTTCACTGAATGTCATTAATATGTTCAATTAATGCACATTAATCAAAAGTAAAAAGAGGAATAGATAATGGTTATCACTTTGTCCTTCTGGACAATGAGGCCTGGCTCCTTCCCAACAAAATTAATTATTGAATCAACGGCTGATGCTGTCTTCACTAACCTCTTTTCTGTAATGACATATAACTTTGCTCTCTATAAAACATGCACTGAGGCTCTGGCAACCTTGAAGACATTTCCTTACACGGGTGTCATGGGTCCCCCCAGCACCCCGCTCATCAGCACTCTCTGGCTCTGTTCCTGTCTTGCTCTCCTCTCCTTTGTCTTTTCTTCCTCATCTACAGTAGCTTAATGAAGATATAGCCACATTCAGGGGGTCTGTGGTTCCTATTGCTAAAGACCATCAAAGACAGTGGTATGTTTTTCAAGGGAAAATTAAAGAGGACAAAATTTTCAGCTACCATTTCAGTTGTAAATAATCAGCATGTGTGACTCTTGAGAAAACTACATTTTAAGAATCAAATAATTGGATTTTACTGTGAACTATATTCCTCTTGCCTCACCCTACTTGGAAAAAAATGTCAAAATATATTTAGGTTTTATTATGATTCTTAAAATCCAACTTTCCAAGTGAATAAGGCATCTCTAGTCTTCATACCCATTTTATAAATTCATTTATCCATTCATTTATTAATTGGACAGGCCATGTTTAAATAGAGGTGCGTAGAAACAAGGGAGTTTAAAATGAAAAACCAGGGATTGAGGATTTTAGATTATCAATTCAATAGTTCATCCCATGTTTCCAAATCTCCCCTGACAGTTGCTTGTTTGATTCCAACCACTTAATTTCCAAATTCCCTTCACATGTCAGGCACCTAGGCACTTAGAGCCCAGAGGAGGTGCACATTGCCTGCTCAAAGATTTTGTGGTCTCTCTCAAACACCACTACCAGCACACAAAATGCAATCAAATCTTTTTCCTCTTCCTCTTCTTCTTCTTCTTTTTTTTAATCTAAAGCAAACTTAAATTGAAAACTACAGAAGTGTTTGGTAACAGAGTTTCCTCAAATCATCAGACATCCCTGGGAAGCACAACTCAACTGGGGAAATTATTCACTCACAGCCAACCTTTGATGACTTCCTTATTCCTTTCTTTCTCCCTTCTACTCCAAGGATCAAATTTCTCTTTCTGTATCAATAGTGATAACAATTCTGTGCCTCCTAGTTCTTAGAGTATTATTTTTTTTAAAATTAGATTGGCGGATTTAAAATCATATATTTTGAATTGGTAGCAGGAATTAATTCTAGGATCTCTTCCCCAGAGAATTTAAACTCTCTCTTCCCTCCCCACTATGCTACTTCTGCACAGGTTTTTTTTGTTTTGTTTTGTTTTCCAGTGGTGATGCTGGCCCAGGGCCTTGTACATGTTAGGTAAGCACTCTACCATCTGAGCTATATCCCCAGCCCAGGTTTTCTTTTAAGGCCACATTTCAGTTTAACGGTTAAAAAACGAAAGTGTACTTTCTATCTTCATTATACAGAACTATAATACCAATGTTAAATTTTACATTGTAGACAAATCTACACTAACCTGAATGTTATTATGTTATTATCTGTTATTATCTCCCTCTTTTTCCCTCTAATCTGTTCATGATTCCCTTCCACAATTATCTCCCTCAGATAATTGGAATAAAAAAAGGAATAAAAAATAAAAATTAAAAAGACTCTTTTTCTTCCTTCAAGTCTATTGACACCGGCAATTATTTCTTTTAATTTTTCTTTTTCTGCCTGACTCCTTAACTCTATAATCTCCATATCATTGTGTGTGGCCTCAGATTATTTTCAGCTACCTATTTTGAATAGCTTCACCTATGTTGCAAATACCTTGTGTTCAACCCATCCAAAATATTATTAATTCTCTCTCCCCTCTCTTGAACCTTTCTCCTCTGCCAACACCATTTTCCACATTATTTCCTGAGCAGATGCCCCCAAGCCATCCTTGACTCTTCTAACTCTGTGTCATCAATTGCCAAGAACTACATTTTACAATATTTTACAGCTATATTTTCAACTCCATTTCCATTGTCATTCCTTAATTCAGGTCTTCATATACTGTCATTTCTTTAAAGAGCTGTCTAACTGGTCGGATGACCCCTGATCTTGATCTTTCATTTGTCCCAGAGGATCACCCTCCTTAACACCACCAGACTGGTCCTTCTTATCATAGCTGGCCCTACTTCTGAACTGTTACACCTACCTGAAAGTTAACAACAGCAATCATCAATATGCAGGGGGTGTTCTTGCTGTCACAAGCATGGTGCTAAGTGCCTTTTATCTCACCTAAGACTCACAATAACCCTGTGATACTTCACATCCTTATTTTACAAGCTTGCCAAAGGGCACACTAGGGTGCAAACCCGGGCAGCCTGACTCTGTACTTTACAGCTGTGCCCCACTCCACACCCCTTCATGCCTCTATAATTTACACATCTGCCTTAAAGTCCCTTGCCTCTGTCTTCTAATAACAATTTTGTTTCTTTTCTCAAACTTTGATAAACAATCCCAAGCCCCACTCAGAGTTAACTTTTTGCTTTATTCACAGAGCATGTTTTGTAGCATCTATTTGACACTTATCTTAAACCAATGACAACATCAATCTCTTCTTAATCCCCTACCCCAACTCTCAAGATAACTCAAAATGAACTAAAGATGGTACCATACATAAAGGGCTGAGCCTTGGAGGTGTGTCCGATTCTCTCTGAACCTTCAAATGGAAGGATGGAGAGATCATCAATGGCACAAGTGGTCGCTTTCCTCCCCTTTTCTATTTTTTAACTAGAAGTTACCAGAAGGTAGAATGAGAATCCATGAGCAAGACTTGGTTCATAGCAGAAGGTGGAGGTAGATGGAATGAAGGAAGTGTGGAGGATACCTGCCAGCTATTCTTTAATAGCAATGCAGATGGTCATGCTCCTCAGATCAGGAGAGATGATCAGATTGACATCGATTTTACTAATACTATTTGAACCTAGTATTTACAACCCTGCCACTTTCATTAGCTGTTAAGGGACAAAGGTCTGCCCTTCAAATCTTTACATCTCATTCAAAATTGTATCTCTTTATGGATTTCAAAAGGTATTCAATGAAGAAAAAATGAACAAAGAAAGAACAAAGATCACAAAGAACAAACAAGAAATAACAATTACACATAACTATTTTCACTAAATTCATTTCTTAAACAACTACAGCTAGTAGTACCATGCTAGATCCACTATATCAGTAACTAGACCCTAATAAGAAAAACCCACCTGTGTAAAATTAACATCAGTGGGAATTATTTTTGTCCTCAAATTTAGAGAGAAAGAGAGTTTTCCATTTAGTGATTTCAGACAAAACTCATTTCCCTATAGGACTTCTTTGCAGAATCGTTGCTATTGGAGTATGACCTTCTGTCAGCATGAATAGAGAATAGCTATGAGAACCAGAAGCATCTACCAGTCAAAGAGCCATGGCCCAACACACAATCCTGATGTTTACCCACCAAAAAGAACCCCAGAAACTGCATTCCTGACTCTACGTCAAGAAATGATAATAATGATGATGCAGTAAAATTAAATAACACCCTAAAAATAAAATATTCAACATTTTTCTTAATATCTCAGAATTATTACTGTTTGGCATGACAATAGGTTTTAAAGCACAATTAAAAAGAAAGTTCCAGGGATGCTCACTCATACTATTCCTTCAAGTAGTATCCTCTAATCTAGTTTCCATTTGGCCACTAGAATTTTCCAGCAAACCCTGGCTAAAGGAAAAACAGAAAAAAAAGTGTACAAAATATAAAAATATAATATAAAGAGAAAACTGTGGCTACAATCAGATGTTAACAGCAGTGAAGAGGTGAATAACTGAATAAATGTGTCCATGAGTGATGCTGTGTCCATCTTCATACCTCTTGATGGATTTCCAGCACAGCAGAAGACTTCCTGACTGTGGTTACGGTGTGCAGCCTAGACATGGGAGAAATTCAAATTAATAGACATAGATATTTACACTAATGTATCCATATATATGCATATTATATATGCATATTATATATATATACACACACACACTCATGTCCCCTTGACTACTTTGAATACTATGTGCACAAGACTTGAATTAGAATGAAAAATGATATTTCAATTTAGAATATTCAAAATCAAGAAATCTCTTGGGCAGAGCTTTCCAAAATCAAGATGCTTTTTTAACAGCATGTCTGGATTTCTCTAGAACAAAATCCATTGCACATCTGCCTACCATTCCTCTGAGCCTTGGGACTGACCTATTAAAGGAGCATTCTTTGGAAACAGAGCACTGCAAACTAAAGTGGTCAAGGGAGATTAAATTATAATAACTATGCCAGAGTTCAGGACTTTGTTCTCCCTTGTTCTTTATCTTTGCTAAAATATTAGGAAAGTAAAATACGTCTATCCTTCACTGTCCTGCCCCAGTGTGTCTTATGGATCTTTCTTTTCCATCTAAGACTGGTCCAGGATCTAATGACTGTTTCCTCTGTCACTGGCCATGAGTGGCCTTATTAGTCTTTGTGGAGATGGAGTCAAAGACCTATGACCACAGATAATTTTTCCTTTCTCAGCGTCTGCTTCACCAACATTCAACAATGACTGTGCATGAGATATGTGGGAGAATCAACCAAACAACTGAAGCTCAGGCCCAATCAGACAATGAAAAGCTGAATCTGCAGGTAGGGTCCAGGCCATAGCAGCTTTTCAAAATTCCCCAGGTGTTTTGATCACAGAGCTGTAGTGAAAATGCACTCTTTGCCTGAGACTACCTCTAAATACCTCAGTATGGGAATAATAATATTCAAAAAGGGGTCTTGCCACATATTATCCTTTTGGTTCATCAACTTCTACTAAAATCTCAGGGAATCCGATTTGAGAGTGGGAGTGCATAAGGATGGGATAAGTTTAATTTGTGATGAACTGTTAAAATCCCTCAAAATTTATTTCCACCATCTCATATTCTCTACGTTAGCTTTTTCATTTGAATTCAAAATTATTTATTTCCCAAGAAGATTTCTCTTTATCAGCAAATGTGTTTCAGAGCTCAGAAGTAGAACAAGGATGTCAGTCCAGTTCAAATCTACTTAATTGCACTAGCAGTAAGTTATCCACTCTGGATCGGCTTCATGTTCCTTCATCTCATGCTATGGGTCTCCATAGTACTCACCTGCTTAACTTCTTAATAACTACAAAGATAAATAAGATTTTGTTTTATTCACTATAAAGATAAAAATAAATCTTCTGCCCTTCTGCTTCTCTCTGAAGCAGTCCCCCATTCATCCCAACTCTCCTAAAATCTGCCACTCAGCACATCTTCCACACTGCCTCCCTGAAGAGGCTTTGGCTTCTAGAAGTCATGGTCTCCTGGTTGCTTCAGCACCACTGCATGCTACTCCAGGGGAAGCTGAAATTCCAGAGCAAGGAATGAACCCTTGCCTTCCTCAGCAGAGCAATTGCTATATTTTGTAAAAATGGCTAATGAGAACAACTGAAACGTGCTTAACCTTGATCTTACTCGAATCTCAGTTTCCTCATCTGACAAGGATAAAGAATAACTTGGGCTCTGATGAACATAAAGTAAAAGAATCTGGCACTGAGCAAAAACATCATCTCCCTTCTTCCGTTCCTGTGCCTGCCCAATGCCTATGCTCTTAGCTAGTGGTTGTGATGTCCCAAACAAAAGAATCATCTGTTGTGTGAAATTTCGGATCAATACCAGGTGGGACAGTACTCTCGGAATAGAATGGCTTTGGTTCCGTGTAAGTAAGTTAAGAGTCATTGACACATAGTGATTGCTCCAGTTGACACAGTGAAGCATCTTGGTTGTTCCAGAATCAAAAGGAGAATCACTTTTCTCACTATCTACCCACACAATCCCACCCCTACATATTGTTTTAGGAATTTTTATGGACAGAAAATAAAATTCTTCTTATCCTACTCCTGGACATTACACTCCAACCTTGAGGTGATAGCATATCCTAGTGGCTTGAACCCCTTTAGAATTTTTTTAAAGATTTTTTATTAAGATGGACACAATATCTTTATTTATTTTATTTATTTTTATGTGGTACTGAGAATCGAACCCATTGCCTCACATGTGCGAGGCAAGCGCTCCACCGCTGAGCTATAACCCCAGCGCCACCCCCATAGGATTTTGAAACAAAGAGTGCATGATTCATTTCTAGCTTCTGAGATTTTACCTGAAGTCTTCCAAAGACTTCTTCTTCGTTGCTTTCAAACCACCAGTCTGGCAACAAGCAAATTTGTAATCAATGACCTGGTAGATGATCGGATTGTACATCGCTGCAGATTTTGCAAGGAGGGTTGGCACTACAGAGAGCTGGATGGGAATGGAGTCTGGCCTTCCAAACGCTGACCACACAGAGACCACTGCATAAGGGATCCAGGCAATCAGGAAACCAGCACAAATCAACATCGCCACCTGACGAGAGAAAGCGATGAAGAAGAGAATGGAGAAACTTCGTAAGTAATGAGGACCTAAAATGACAGGTGTGGAGGAGGAGCAAGTCACCTCTTCACACCCCGGAAAACGTATCTATTGCAATGCATTTATCTTGTTCCTAGGAATTATTTCATATGGACTTCTCAAAAGTTCAGCTAGAAGAAGCTTTATCCACTTATCACTTCCTGTCCATTCTCTACTCTAGAATTTTAATGTACCCACAGACCCAAAGTATAACCCTTTAATAACTGCCAGGTTTTCCCTGCATTTTGGGTAAGAAATCATAATAAAAAAGACATCTGTTCTCCTGAGCTTTCCAGACTTTTCAACCCACATTCACTTAAAAACTTGACAGAAAATACATTCACCTTGATGAAATTTTAAATCATCCACATTTGCCTCGGGAAAGTGAAAACTGTGCCCAGGTTTGAAATTCTAATATGCATCTTCTTCAGAGGCTTCTATTAAATGTCATTTCTTTTGGCTCAGGTGTTGCTCAAGTTTGAGGCTCAGATTGTGGAAATTCACTAAGTATAAAGTAAAACACAGTCATCACACCTCAGCTGAAGTGAGACTGTTGTACAAAATGAGACTTTTCCAGAAAGCACCTTTCTCTCACCCAAAATTATAATTATCCAAAGGTCTCTTAACTTTCAGACCAAAGAATATTAGAGATACAGTTTCTCACCACCTGCAGTTCAGTTCCCTTAATAATATAGACCTACTCAAGACCCTACAATGACCTGCCTGATTGCTATAAGACAGCTCACTCAGTTCAACAGAACTTTATAGCAAATACTTCGACAAAACACTATGCCAAGTGCTATAAGGAAGACCAGTGTGGCTTCATGCCTGTGTTGTCTCTCTCTAGAATACAGATAAATACAGTACAAAGCTGAATATGATTTAAGCTCCAGTTCAGAAGAGAAAAAAATTGCATCCTACTCGGCAAATTATGAAGAGTTTCACAAAGGATGTGACATATAACCTGCACTTTGGCAAGTGGAAATAAAAGAATAAGATTGAGACCAGCATGAGCAAAATCTTGGGGAAAAAAATAAACATGAATGAAGTTTTCATAGAAATTGTGAATGAGCTGTAGATGTGGTGATGCATGCCTGTAATCCCAGCAACCTGAGAGGCTGAGGCAGGAGGATTAAGTTTGAGGCCAGCCTCAGCAATTTAGTGAGGGCCTGTCTCAAAATAAAAAATAAAAAGGGCTGGGGTAGCTCAGTGGTAAAGCACTCTTAGGTTCAATTCTTGGTACTAAAAAGAAAGAAAAAAAATATTAGTGAGCAATTCACTTTGATATGGAAAAGCAGCAAAGGGAGATGAGGCTAGGAAGAAAGATATGTACTCAGGGTTTTATATGTTACTGAACTTGCACTGAATACTTTGTGCTTTGAGGCAGTAATAGGTTTTGAGCAGGAAATATGAGAGCTCTGCTTGATATTAATCTATAGGATGAAATGTTGCATGGAGAAATAGAAGCCTAAATATCATTGTTTATTCATTTAATCAACAAGTATCATTACATGTTTTGTGTAAGGTCTATTGCAATGAACAAAGCAGATACATCCTGCCCTCATAGAATCTCCATTCTTAGTGAGTTGTTGACAACTGTATGAACAAGAAATAAAAGGCGATTTAGTTAGAGTAAATTTACTAACACTGGAAAATACAGTCCAAATTTTGTTTGTTTTGTTTTTGAAACAGGGTCTCCCTAAGTTGCTCAGACTGACCTTGAACTTTGAATTCTCCTGCTTTGGCCTCCCAAGGAGCTAGGATTATAGGAACACACCATCATTCCCAGCTTTGGGCTTTATTTTAAAGTTGAACTATTTCAGAGAGAGAGAGCGCTAATTGATAGAGTGCATTACCTTCAAAGTATTCCTATACTGTGATATACTAGAATATTCTTTCTGTAAGATAAATAATAAAACTATATTTGAAATCAGTCCTCTAATAGACATCTGTCTTTTGTCACTTCGTTTGAACTTATTTTCATCATCCCAGTTATCCTCTGCTTTAGCATTCCCAGCATTACTCCCTCTCCTAGGAGTTTTATGGAATTGCCATCAAAGGCATCAGATGACTCTGACCAATCAGAGGACTACGTGCCCTTGGCTACAACGCTATGAACAGGGAGCTTGATCATCTTGGGGGTTTTAGAAATGAATGTCCCTTTTATCTCTGAGTTCCCTAGAAGCTTGGGATTATGTAAGAATGGACCTATCTGAGGCTGCTTCACTTCCCTCCTCCTTCTCTCTTCCCTTAATTTAAGGGGGAAAAAGTTATGTAAAAGATCAATGATAAGAGGCGAAACACAAAGTGCTTCGTCGGTAGTAAGTAAATTCACAGTATTTATGAATCCTGTTTTAGAAGGTTGATCAGAAATGTTTTACTTACAACAAAGTCATGCGTACACATGCCTGTTTCATTATGCTTTAGTGGGAGCTAAAAGCTATTGAACATAGAAAATGGTCCAAGCCTCAGTCTATGACCTGCAGACTAGCCTGTCTATTCACACCTCACACAGCTTGGTGGAGTATATAAGAATGAAGCATGGCAAATCTGCTCTAAAGTCACAGACTCAGACTCCAAAATCTCAAAGCTCATTTCCAGAAATAAACTGCAGGGGGAAAAAAAAAAACTTAATACTATCTGTTTTGCTCCACTTTGCAAATAGAGAATCTGAGTCCCCAGGAGATAAATCAAGTGAGCCCAGCATACCTGTGTGTCCTGCAGCCTTGTTCAGTGCCCTGAGCCAAAGTTCTCACCTGTGTTTAGCAGTTGTAAACTCTTCAGACCTAATGCACACATATGGCTCCCTCTTCTGTTGAGTTTACTTTTCTATCAGTTAGGAGACGCTTACCCAAGAGAAATTTTCATTTGGTTTGGTTTGTCTGACTTTTGTTTGCAAATGGAACGGATGCCTCAAGGCTCCCAGCAAGGGCCTTCTTTTTCCAAATCTCCAAATAAACACTAACTATATAAATAAAGCTTGCCTTAGCATCTGTCTAGGGACTTAACACAGCCCCGTCCTTGCTTCTTTGGTGAGTCATATGATGTTTCACAGTGTCTCAAAAGCTGATTTCTATGTTGCTGCCAAGTCATTGACAAAAAATAGATTGGAAGTTAGTCCAGAATATCTTCTACATTTTACATGATTTCTACTTTTTTTGAATAGTATGCAGTGGAGGAAAAATTTCAAGCATTTATATTGTATTATCTCTTTTAAATGGACATAGGTGAATTACACATACACATAAATAAAGAGCACATAGAAAATTAATCATTGTGGGTTTTCTATGTTTAGAATAAAGAAGAATGGCTAGAAATTAAGTTTAAAGATGAAAAGGGGACAAAAGGCTAAATCTAAAAAGACAATGAAGAATGTTATTTGTGTTTCTGAAGCTTCAAAGTTAATATGAGACCCATTCACTTTCTATAACCTTCTCATTTTAAAATACACTCCACAATTATTAGGCATTTTAATATTAAAACCATTCTATGATATACTCCACAAAAGTTTCTAAAACTTTCCTGTTGTACTCCATTATTCCAGATTTTTCTACTTGGCTGTAAATGGTTTTAATCTTTCCAACAGTTTGTTCCTCACTTTCCTCCATTCTAGGTACATCTTCATTTATATTTTCTAAAACTGACCGCCCAAATATCTTTAAGCCAGTTCAAACAAAAATATCTGTGCCTGTCAACTTTTCTAAGTTGTTTACTTTGTTTAATTACTTCACTTTCATCTCTGCCTTTTGGTTCACTGGCAAAGCAGTAGAACTTCAAATTCCTAAATTAGACAATTCTTGTGGGAGGAAAGTCACAGGATTCGTGTTTAGCTTATACAAAAGAATCGCACATCTGCAGCCCAGTTCATTTTAAATACATCTTGCTGCACAGGTCTAAGACAGTGTTTTCCAGCTCTAGTTAAGACTGGCATTAAGTGTCACAATAGCAAAGTTGCACATAATCACTCAATTCCAGTGAATTGACCAATTAAAGCAATCATTGAATCATGTGGTTGAAAGTAAATTCTTCAAGTTACATATGGCTCTGCCTCTGAGTCCAATACATTCAAACCTTTCTAGCACAAAGGTTTCTTAGGTCCTATCTTCCTTCAGTGGGTAAGGCAGTGTGGAAGGGTGGAAAAGTCACTGGCTGAGATACTTTGGGTCTCTCCACTAATCATCGTAAGTGGGACAAAATCCCTGAGGCTCTTTGAACATCCATTTCAGAAGGAGAGCCCAGTCCTCCCGCCAGGCTATTTCACACAGTTATGAATAAGACTTAAGCTAAGGTTAAAAGCTGTAAGTTACCTTAAATAATGAAATAGAAGAGGACATGGAAATGATGTGAAAATAAAGGCTTGAAAGGAGAGCCAAAGTGATGTAATAAATTCCCCATTGATAACAAGATTGAATAACATTACAGAACCAGTTAGACTAGTGATAACAAGGGCATTTCAGTGACTGGGGGAAGATGAAGTCACCAGAAAAGAAATCACTACATCTGTGCACTGAAGAGAAGGGGAAAGAGGTGGAGGTGACTGCTTTTAGGAAAGCATGTGATTGACAGGAGCGTAGGGATGGAAAGATTTGGATTTTCTATCTTGGGTCCAGCTAGCAAGTACATGGATTTGCTCCTGAGCAGTGAGAAAATGATACTCAAAGGTAGTAATAGGGTAATAAATTCCAGTTCTGAGACTGTTGCCTTCCACTTGTGGGACTGCCTGTCACTGAGTGATTCTATCAATAACGAGTGGAAGGAGGGGAACTTGACAACTATCCCATGATTTCTTGGGCTCTCAATGTCCTCATGTATATAAAAATCATGGTGGTGATACTTGACTTTCACATTACCTTTTAAGAAATTAGAAATGCAACAATCTTAGCATGTTTTCTTTGACTTTTTTTCCCCTTCCTTCTATTTAATCCACAGAACAACAATGAAGGCCAACTGTCCCAGACCCACCTCCACAAACTGATAAAGAAAAATTTTCTGAGATCTTTGATGCACTGCCATATGTTAACCCTGGTTGCAATCCAAGCAGAAAATATGAATTCATCCTTCAAAAAAAAAAAAAGAACTCCACACTTTCCAGATGCAATTTTCTCAAATCTTAAAATAACACAACTCTCTAAAAACAAGCAAACGTCCCTCAGGGTTATACAGTGGAGGGGGTAGAGAGAGAGGAGGGGAGGGGAGGGGAGAGGTGGGGAGGGGGGATGGTGGAGGATGGGAAAGGCAGCGGAGCACAACAGACACTAGTATGGCAATATGTAAATCAATGGATGTGTAACTTATGTGATTCTGCAATCTGTGTATGGGGTGAAGGTGGGAGTTCATAACCCACTTGAATCAAAGTGTGGAATATGATATGTCAAGAAATTTGTAATGTTTTGAACAACCAACAATAAAAAATTTTAAAAAAAATAAATAAAAACAAGCAAATGCTGCAATTGAAAAGAGAGGAGGCAAACCAGGTCATGTCTCTCATTGTGCCTGTGTTGGGAGTTCTGGTTCAAACTAAACACAATATACCATGACCAGGCAGTGGTTGGCTTAAAAAAGAAAGAAAGAAAGGAAGAAAAGAAAAAAAAAGAGAAAGTAATTTACAAATGTCTGGTTCAACAAAACAGGGATCCTTCCCTGTTCATTATGGATGATCCAAGACCTTGAAGTGGGACTATATTTCTTGGGAGGAATAGATTTTCAGGTTGAGAAAACACCTGGTTTTAGCAATAAAAACCATCACCCATACCTTTAAATAATCGAACCAATGCATCTATTTTCACAAAACCTCAGAGTTTTGAAGTAATCAAGCTATCATTTAAATTCTCTCCCCCATCCCCTTTCATATATGAGAAAACTAAAACCCAGAAAGATCTACTAGTTTTCCCAAGGTGAATCTGTCAATATTCTGAGTTGCAAGTAACAGAAATTTATTTTGGCTGAGTGAAGCAGAAAGGGGATTTCTTTAAAGGATATTGGTTAATGCAGAGAGCATCACTGGAAAGGTTAATGGATATCCAGCAAACAGAAATGATAATTAAAACCTTATGTGTGAACTGGTTTTGACACAGATACTACTGCTGCTGTATCTCTGAGCTCAGGAGAGTGCTCCCTACACTTGATTCTCTGTCACCAGGCTCCAGACAGGCTGATCTCTGGTGTCAAAGTCCTGAGCTGTGCTCCAATCAAAGGGGCAGCCTATGAAGCAAATGATTGACTTTTTCAACATTACTTAACTCCTCCCCTTACTTATTACATAGCTCCTCCCCTTATCCTCAGCAAGACACAAAAGGTTGGCAATTCCTCAGACACAGAAGGGGTTCAACTACTGGGAACCAAAATAAATAACAAATGTCAATTATATAAGACCTTTCAGGCAGCTAGTGGTCAAGCTGGAATTGACTGCTAGTTTGAGATTCTTTTCATTATTAAGTGACTCTGATCTAATCCCCCTTTAACAAATGTATAGTAAACACTTGCCATGTTTGAGACATTGTGTCCTCAGAACACAAAGTGATCAAAAAGACATGGTTTCTCCTGCAGGCCTTATTGACTAGTGGTAAAGATGAACATTGAACATATAAGCACAAAAATAATTATGTGATTTTAAATTAGTTTGAAAATTGACATGTTCCAAGAAGGAAATAGAGAGGTCATAATGAAACATCATAGTAGAATTCAATTTTGGAAATGTGTCTCTGGGAAATGATATTTAAGAACAACAAAGAAGAACAAAGGAAAGCAATTAATTAATTGGTTTTAAAAAAAAAAAAAAAGAGCAATACAGTTCAGCTTTCCCACAAACTGCCCTGAGAATCCACACCAGGGAGTTCCCTGAACCTGAACCCTGGTTGATAGATAAAATTCGATGAGCAATAAAGGAGAGGAGGCTTAATAGTTTAAGAGCTTTAAAAAGGCTTCAAAATCAATGGGAAAGAACACAGAAAAAAGAACAAAATGTCCCATAAGGTATAAAAGGAACAGAGGCACTCCAGCCAGGGGTCAAGGGACCTCTTAGCAGTCATCAAGGTGATTAAATTAACTTGGTTTATTCACTTAGGTATTCATTCAAGCAATCTGGATTAAATGTCTAGCAGGTGGCAGACTGTAAGGTACAGAAGCAAATAAAATATGCAGCACCTGCCTTCACCCCACATCCTGTCTTGTGCAAAAGAGTGACAGATGCATGATTTGGTTTGACAAGTGTGGCTAAAGGAAGGGCTCTTATGGCCCATAGTAGGGGGGGAGTTTCTGGTAGAAATAAGAGATACCAAGAGAAGACCAGGTACCCACAAATTCTGTATACAAATGATCTGATGTCATAGGTGACCAACATATGAATTAACATGAAGTAGAAACATACATGGCATAGTGATATTGGGGAAAATCGATCTATACTTCTCGTATTGCCTTCCTGTCACTCCACCATTCCCCTCATTAAATCAGCAGCAAGAGTGTTCACTGCATTGTGTGAATATTTTTACAAGCAGAAATAACCAAAGAAATAAGACATTCATTTCTCAACTTCTCAGTTTCAGAATAGAAATTTGAAACTTATGGAGAGAAAATAGTTGAGAATAAAGGGTTTTGAGCATGGGGGGATGGGGGGAATGACTTTTGTGAAACCAAAATTCTAAAGGACTCCAGGCATTACTCATGAACAATTTAGAGGATGTGCCTGTAAGAGCCAGTTTTCCACTCTGACAGAAAAAGAGCCTATAGCTCAGAGGCAAAGGAGAATATCAGAGAAGCTGGTAACTGACCTTGACATGGTGTCCTGAACCCACCTTTCTGAGTTAAGTGCCAAGTTAATAAGTGACAACAACCAGACCAGGAGCTCCAAAACATTGGCACCATGGCATTTTTAAAAATCTCCCTGGAGCTCATAGATTGCTGTGGGAAGAGCAGGAAGATCCCTCTGTATGAGTATGTGTGTGTGTGTGTGTGTGCACTCACATGTGTAAAATACTTCTGTTTATAGTCTGTGAAATTTCAGACTGTTACAAGTTTAGTGAAATTAGCATTCTTTAAGCATTAATTAGAAGCAAGCTACAAAGTAGAGAAAGGTTTCTAGATGAATGCCAATTTTTAGCTTGACAAGATCAGACCAGCAGAAAGCAGTCCCAGATAATAACTCAGCTAGAAATAATTAGAGTACACAGAGAACTAAATGATTTTGATCCCTGAATCCAGGAAGATAGCCTTTAAGTAATAAGCTTTTAGACCAAGCTGTTCTGAAGATCAGAAGCACCAAGTGAACAAGCAAATTGTTAATCCTGAGCAGTAGTTGAATGGAGGAAAGACTTCAGAGACTATGAAAAGACCCAGCATGAAGTTGTTTCTTCTTATATTACCTACTAGGAGAAATTGAGGTCAAAATTGAGTAGTAATTGAAAATGGTGTGAATTTAGGACAAATGTCACAACAGAAAGTTTTATTTTTCAATATGGCCGAATTTTGATGTAAATTTTTCCAAAAATATTAATTAGAAACATTTTATATTTAGGATATTAAAATATTTTATATACCAACAAAGCACAGACATGTTATATATACTATTATGTAGTATGTGTTAGAAGAATAAACTATATATAGAAAAAAATCATTTACAAATATACATGTGTGAATATATATGTCTACACTTTTCATTTGACATTCATTTAGTTTATCTGGTCTAGGGTAAGCCGAATCATTTGATCAACACAGTTCAAGTCAAGTAGAATGACAACAAGAAATCAAATTAAATCATATTTACCAGTCAATATCTCATATATGTAGTGAGCTTTAGAAGTATTGGCTGGACAAGCTATCCACCCCTTAAGAATACAAATACACAATGTTTTAGATAAGCAATGATAACATTCAGAAGCACATAAGCAGTGGGAATTCTAGGTTTTCCCAGTCCCAACATTCCCAATCCTCTGGGTCCTTTGAAGTTTTAATTGATCAGAAAACACCTCTTTAAATTGTGTCTGCAATTACCTTGGTGAGCTTCATTTCCAGAACGTGGCTGCTGTGGATCCGACTGTCAAAATGAGCCACCTCCTTGGAAGAGGACTTAACCTTGGCAATGATCTTCACATAGGAGAACACGATCACAGCGGTAGGGAGCAACAGGCAGAAGAAGAGGATGTTCAGGATGAAAACCTGGCCCCCAACTGAGGCCTGCGCCAGCCACCAGTCCAGGGTGCACGAGGTTCCGAAGGGCTCAGGTGCGTAGTCCCCCAGGCCCACCAGGGGCATGGTGGTCCAGAAGGAAGCATAGGCCCAGATGACTGCCAGGCAGATGAAGGCGTGCTTTCTCTTCAGCCAAACCCCTGGAGGCGGAAGAAGAGCATTACCCACGTGGAATCTGCCCTGCACCCAGATACCTCCCCTCGATATGTCAAATTCCACCTCCAAAGATTTATTCCATTGAATTCTGGGAGACGTGGGCAGATAACTGAAGCCTGAGGGAGAGTGGAGTGAAGCAGGGAAAGTTCCAGAGCTTGGGCCTTTCTCCAGGAGAGTGACACTTTGAAGAGAATTCACAGGGAAGACTTTCTCTAGGCACCTGGGAGCTTTGGGAGGGAGAAGTGGCAAAGGCTTGGAAATGGGGTGAGTAAAAAGACCAGAGGATACTAACAATGGAGGACCTTGTGAGAACAGTTCTCATCTACACGGCCGTGTTAGTGGGTCATCCAAGGATCCAAGGGAGAATCCTTCAGGGGAGGTGTGCAATCACAAAGCATCGCTTGTGTCCTTAAAACACCTTTCCTCTTGAAAGCTTTTGTGTCTCTAATCTCCTTTGCCTTCCTAAGAACTCCTTGAGTGGGGATTGGTGCATCATGCTTATGACACTGTGGTGTGAAGCTAAAGTGGGTGACTATGCATAGTAATTTGTGGATCAGATTTGTACCCCCTGGACTGAATCTTCAAACTCTTCCCACAATAGTCGTATTCACACAGCCACTGTGGGAGAGGTAGAGAATCTAAGCAGGTTGCATTGTGTTTTGCAAAAGTAATTATGTGAAAATATTTTCATAAGAATAAAAAAAAAGCTGTTTTTCGGTACTGGCTTCTTAACTAAAAGAAAATGGCAAGAGGAAGAAATAGTACAGTCATCTAAAAAAGGCTGTAAAACACTAATGCACTAATGATCATTTCCTGAAGTTCAACACAACCAGCAAAGACAAGCCAGCCTGACTTCATGCTGCAGCCGCCACGGAAAATGACCTTCATATCCCACTCATCACCTTGGAGGAAGAGGGCCTGGGAAGTGGCTCCTTACTGCTTTGGTTTTGTAGTAGTGGAGAAGAAATATCAAAGTGTATTCAATAAAAGCTAAATTCTTTCTTTAACATAAACTTGGGATCTGCCTCTGCTTAGGGTAGTGTGGCAACGACAACTTTGTTTCTAGTGTTTGAATGCTCATGTAACCTTTCCAGATATCCAGTGTTCCTGACAGTAAAATAAAGGAAATAAGACTACATTGTTTACATGTTTCAATAAAGGTTAAATAAAATAATGTAAGGAGCTTGCTTTGCAAACTATGAAGCACTACATTAGCAGAAATTTTTACTCCTCTGTAAATGTGTCTTGTTTAGCACTAATAAGAAATATAACAATGTTTCTGTGCTCTATTGTCTCCTTTTTTTTTTTTTTCAAATGCATGGCATTTTTGTATCATGAAGTACAAATTTCTCAAGCCCAACCAGATAAGGGTAGCAATCATGTAGCCACAAAATATGTCAGCGCTTGATTATCCGTTATAACAGATAAAAACATTGGCAGGGAGAACCACATAGATTCATGGGAATGTGCAGAGGCATACGGATAAGCATTCATGATTAGGGTTACTTAAGTGAGGTGTTTCATACTTACATTCGAGTATGGTGAAAGGCTGTCAAGTACAGGAGGGAGTAGATTAGTAGATTGGTTCTGTGTTGCTCCAGAAGTCAGAACTAGGACCAATGGGTGGAGGTTACTGGGAGGCAGTTTTGTCTCAATATAAGGAATAACATTGTAACAATGAGAGCAGACCAATCAGAGAATGGGCTGCCTTGTGCAGTAGTAAGCTCCCCGTCACTGGTCACTGGAATTATTCAAGAAGAGGCCAAGTGGTCATCTCTCAGGGATGCCTTAAAGCAGTCTACCACATTTCATGGGAGAAAGGTCTATATGTCCCCAAGCGACCTTCTAATTCCAACATTCTAGGACACTGTGTGGAGGGTTTAATAGTGCATCAGATTAAATGATGAAACCATATGACTGAGGTTAAACCTTAAAGAAGCTGGAAAATAGACACAGTTCCCATACTGCCGTGATCCTGGTGGTGGGCAGCAGCATCCCTTTAGTAGACAAAAAGCTTAAACTCAAGAAAATACTTAAAAACAGAGACATCAAGGTTTAGTATTCCTCAAGTACTCCCAGGAAGTTCAAGTTTCTGCCTCCTTGTCTATAAAGTTTATAGTTAAACTTAATATCTGCTTGGCATAACAAAAAAAAAATAATAATAAGCTTGTGGAAAGAATTAGACTCTGATGTCATCCAGAATATGTATAATGGTATTTTTTTATCTTATCATAAATTTTGATTCAAGCTGCTTCTGTTGGATGTTGTAAATGTTCAGAACAGGAGACGCAATTTTAAAAAAAAAGAAGAAGTAAGTACTTTATCATGAAGATGGTGGTTCACACCCCCTGCTCCCATGCATGGTCTCTCTGGTGTCTAGGGGCTGTAAATTGCTAAAATACGAAGGGAAATTCTGCCCTAATGAGATTTCCAGGTCTACTTGATCTTCTCCACCTCAGTCTCCTGACCATACTCTGTCCCCATGTCACAACCACTCTAACAGGTTGACAACAAAATAGCTTCATACAGAGAGCATCAGAATTACTCCTTAGTTACACCTGGTTCTCAGTATTAACATAAATGCCCCAAAGCTTCTTTTTCAGGTTCAATAAATTCCCAGAACCACAAGAAGCAAAAATGCTACAAATTATTTTTAAACAGTAAATGGTCTTTAATCTTTAAGGCAGGGGAACCCTTAGGCTCTGTAAACTTATTCACTGCTGTCTCTCCACTCACTAATTCTCTTAAGCTGTCATTTTTCTAGCTACCAATACCTCCCCCCAATTAAAAAAAAATGTTAAGTGGTATATCTGTATTTCTGTATGTGTGTCCTTTCATACAGCAATAGCAATATGTCTCTCTAGACCTGAAGGTGAATTTTGGAATTCCTTTTCTCCAAAATCATAGGGAGACTGGAACCTAAAGCAAAAACAGGAACAGCTCTTCTTATCATTACAGTTCCTATGTAGGGAATCAGCTAACCTTGCAGACCTCAGGCATTTTTGTTTGTTTATTTGCACAACAAAATATGGTAGAAACTTACAGACTATACAAGAAAGTGATCATTTTTAAAAGCATTGCAACCAAACACCAGACATTATTATAAAGTAGTATTAAAAGAAACCCATAAAAAAATAAAAAATAAAAGAAACCCATGTTGGCACAGGTCAAATCTTTAAACATGTGTTAGAATGAGATAGGCTATAAATAGAAATACTCTTGGTCTCTGAGGTTATTAGTAATCTTTATTTATTAACTGTATAAAATATGTACATCTATGACATTCAATGCAGCTAACTTTGATTCGCAGGGAAGGAGAAACCTTCCAACTTACCATAAGATAAGTAGCAGATTTTCAGGTAACGATCCAGGCTAACAGCTGTCATGGTGATGAGGCTCCCACAGCCAAAGAAAAATCCAGCCCATCCATACCAACGGCAGCCAATCCAGCCGAACACCCAGCGGTGACAGAAGCAAGAGATGATGGTGAATGGCTTGCCTACAACTGAAGCACCAAGCAGGCTGTCAAGGGAAGTTCCTTGTAGTTATTTTCCTACCTCCTCAAATCGCATGGCCCCACTTCACTGAAGCACAGGTGCATATGTAAACACACACTCGTGCCACACACATGCTTCATTATGCAGAACTTCTAGATTAATAAAATACTGGCTGCCCAGAGAGGTTTTCCAATATCCCAATAGCCAAACATAGTGAAAGAATACAGAAGGAATTTTCTAAAGTAATTCTGACTACAAAGAACTGTCTCAAAGATACTCAGCTTTAGGAAATACAGAGATGTGATGTCAGTGGCAAGTGCCAGCCATCTGGTCATTTTTAATATTTTGCTGAATTGGCTCATTTGAAAACCAAGGGGAAAGGGCCATAGATTCACAGTGAAATATACAAAAGAAAATGTTCTCTTCGAGGACAAATTTGCTATACTGATTTCCCCTGAAGACTTCATTACTTTTCTTCCCTCCAAAGTTAGACATCCAAGCTGGAGTGATCAAGATGCAGTCATAGGAACAAGGTTTTATACAATACACTTTGCTACTCATTCAGCCACGGCCAACTCTGTAGAGATGGAGGCTCAACAAAACAGTGAGCCCATGAGATGGGATCTAAACCCAATACTGATATACTTACATAATCAAGTAATACTGGACAAGGCTACCTATTAAACATACTTCTTGGCAGTCAAAATTCAAGGCTCATTCAACTTCCAAAATTCAAGGCTTTGAGAAATTTTTTAATTTGCAAAAATCTGAAAAGTAACTAACATTGTGTGCCATAGCATTTCCAAATGTGTTCACTCAGAAACATATTTATTTTATATTAATTATTCCCTAGGAAATACTCCACAAATTACAAATTATGCTGTCATTTAACCAGGAAGAATTCCTTAAAATAATGCATCAGGTCTGGACTAAGGAATAATTTGATGCAAGGAATCTTTAACTTAAGTGTATGCCACATAGACATCCAATCAGAATAGCTGATTCCATCTGTTATTTAAAGAACTGATGATAGGATATTATATAGACTTGTGATTTTCTAATAATGATGATTTATTTCTTTTTGCTTAGTTTATTACAATGTCAAGGATTTCTGGTACAATGTTGAATAGAAGTAATGATAGTAGGTGTCCATGTATTGTGATGAATTTTGAAAGAAATCTTTCTAATGTTAAATCATTGAGTGTGACATTTGTCCTAGCTTGTATCAGCCAAGGATCTCTGTTCTCATTCTGGTTTGTAAAGAATTTTTTTTAACCAGAAATAGATGTTATGTTTTTATTAAATGATCTTTCTTCATTTTATGAGGTGACCGTAAGTTTTTTGTTCTCATTTAATCCGTTAATGCAGTCTATTAATAGATACATAATGTTGACACAAATTTACATTCTTGGGACAAATGCCACTTTTAAATTTTTTAAAATTTTTTTTTAGTTGTTGATGGACCTTTGTTTTATTCATTTATATGCAGGGCTGAGAATCAAACCCAGTGCCTTGCATATGCTAGGCAAGCACTCTGCTACTGAGCCATAACCCCAGCCCCAAATGCCATTTTTTTTAAATAAAAAACTTTGTGTACACAAAGTTGTCTGCCAATGGAGGAAGGAAGAGATGAAGAAAGGGAGAATGAAGAAAAAGAAAAAGAAAAAAAAAAAATATATATATATATATATATATATATATATATATTTTTTTTTTTCTTTTTCTAAAAAAAAAAAGGAAGCAAGATAGTGATTTTCATCCACCTCCATCTCTTCCACCTAGAGGGCATCATGAGTGTGTTGGACTTGAAAAAGGGAAGTTGGTTCCTAACACCCAGAGGCAAGTTAAGCCCTTAAGGGAAGGGAAAGCAAGAGGTTTCCTACCAGACAAAGCCCTGTTCAGAGAAAGGATGGGTTCTTGGGCTGTAACTTCAGAAGGGAAGGTTGAATTGATGCTGAAGAATAGATTATAAAGTACACCAGAAGCAGAAAGTATGAATTCCATGCACATTGTAAGAATAGTGTAAATAATTTTCTAAAAAAAAAAATGAACTTGTCCTTTTATTTTTGCTTATATTATTTCCTTGTGCTTATTATCAATGAATAGAACATACTTCATTCAGTCATAGTATTTAATCTTTAGCCTCCTCCAAAAGGCTCTGCTGGGGAAGCTCTTCACATTCTGTATCTGATCTACATATGAAAAGAAAACTGAGTGATATGCACAGCCTGCAGGTGCTAGCACACAAACCACCCCTCAGACCCCCTTCTTGGTGTAGAAAGGTATGACAGAGTTCCTGTTAGTTCAGTCAATTGTCAAGTGTTTACTCAGCCTTCTGTAAACTAGACAGGTCTTCTCTAGGTGTCTAGACAGCACCACCATCCCACTTACTAGACTGGGCACCCTTCCACAAAAGCCTTTTAATCCTAGTTAATCTAACCCCATGGCCAGTGAAGAATTACATTGTAAAAGAGCTATTCTTTTCTTCAACAAATAATCACACAGCACCTACTATGTAACAAGCACAAAGCAAGATGCTAGAGGGCCAGGTGGAGATCATGACTGACAAATTGATTTTCTAATTGGGAGAGCAACTGAAAAACCAAATTTGTTTTACGTGATTTGGTATGATGGAATGATAAGTGGTTATTAGTGATGTGAAGATAAATAGAATAAGGAGAGAGACAGAAAGATGCCTAAATCATTGGGAGAGAATTTGAACAGATATGTAGAGGGAGAAGATTTCAGGCAGAAGAGAAAACAAACTCAAAGACTTGGGGGAGGGGAGCCAGCTGGGTGGGTGCCAGAGGCAGCAAAAGAAAAGTGAAAAAGATCCAGTGAAGTGTAATTAGCATCTGTTGTACCTATGGACCCCTATTAGTCCAAGTCTCAGGCTTCTTTCTGGAGTGGAGTTTTTGATGAGCTTCAGATAGGTTATCTAGAATGTTGATCTCTCCTCTAGGATACATCCCAAACTGACTGATGTTGGAAGCACTGGAGAAGGTGTTTTCTTTTGCTTCAAATGTCAGTGTCCTAGATGTTCTGATTTTATCTGGAGTGATACCAGACATCACCATACTTTTAACTCCCCAGGTTAATTTAATATACATTCACAACTGAAAGACATTGGAACTTAGACAACACATGTTAGTTGCATAGATGCAATACATCTGGTCTTTAGGCTATGCCTCTGCAAGGTGCTTATAATGGAATACAGCAGGAAAAAAACAGACAAAAAATTAAGATTTATTGGAAAAGCAAACATACTATAAATGTTCAGAATAATCTAGGTTAATCAGGGAAAGCTGTCACGTGAAAGAAAGTGCTTTCTGATGAATTACTCCAAAGACATGAAGAGTAATAGAGTGATTTGTGCAATTTTAGAGCAGACTTGCTTGGCTGGAAGCATTTTTGGTGTATCAGACCAATTAAGGACATTTTTATTCAAACCTAGTCTAATTCAGCCTTAAGCATGAGTCTGCTTTTATTCACTGGTGAAGGATGTAGTTGAAATGACAGATTTCATTCAGGCATTTTGTGTTCAGTACCAGGGAGAAAACCTTCTGAGACCAGCTGGCTGACCTGGCTGGGAAGCTACCATTCCTGTTGTGGCACCGCCATCGTGTGGCAAGAGTCAAAATGGCAGCCATTGTGCAGCCTCGCAAATTCCCAGGGAGCGGTTCATCCTATTTTCACAGAAAAGAGGGACCCGGCACATAATGTATCTCTTAATGTACACGTTCATTTACTATGAGAGCTCATGTTACTCCAGCCTGTCCTTAATATGTAAAACCTTCCCAAATAACCAAAACCAAAAAACTCCCAATAAGAAAGGACCATACCTACTGCTATGTGATAGTGATTCAACAGGTAGAGTCTTATTATTGAGTCTTGCTTTTAGAAACTGGTAGCAGCAGAAAAGAAAACACACACACACACACACACACACACACACACACACACACACACACTTTTGAAGAAAGAAACATTATCAGAAAACATTTTAAAAGAAAACTGATGATGAAAACTGCTAAAAGGTTTCTAGAGAGAAGAAGGAACCAAAGGAGTGGGGTTCAAATGCTATTTCCCCAACTCTAACAAACTAAGACACAAAACTCAATAGCAGATATTGGGATTCAAGGAAATATTATTGTACAAATAGAATTTTATAGAAGTAAGCAACAAGATGTGACTTATCCAAAGTCATTCATATTTTTAAAACCCTCATGGTTAAAGAAAAATTTTATTCCAACTCCTCCTTTTGGGGAATATCAAAGAATAAAAAAAAAAATAGGATAGAAAACATGGTTCTCAATTTTGTCCATGTGTTAACTTCCCTGGAGATTCTAATTTTAAACATCCAAATGCCAAGGAAATATTCTCAATCACTTAAATTATAATTTCTGTTATGGAATCTATCCATGAGTTGCTTTTTTTTTAAGTTCCCCTAAGTGATGTTTTTATGCAGCCAACATTGAGAATCATGGAACCAGAAGCTTCCTGTACTTGCAATCAGTACCGAAGTCACAATTAAATATACCATCAGCAGGGCAGCTCTTTCTATTATCACCTCTCATTTACCCTTCAAGATCCCTCCCCTTCAGTGTTCATTTTATCCAAACTTCCATAAGTTTGAATAAGGGTGAGAGGAGTGTAATGGGCCCCAAACAGTGACCTGAAGTCTGCCCATCAGTTTCTGAATTCTGAATAAACCCAGTACACCTTGAGACTAAGGTAGAGTGTGCTATTGCAAATTGAACCCTCAGCATCTAAAATGCCTGGCACATAGAAAATACCCAATAAATTATTTCCCTAGCCAGATAACATACCACTGACAATCCCAAGTACTATGACTCTGATTTGCAAATGGAAAGCAAAAGTAGGTCCTGGTGAAGAGTAATCTCTCCGTCAATGAGTGTTCAGAATGGGGACTAGTTTAAACCCACAATGAGGAAATTATATGATTGTGTTACCTGAAATCCCCAGGTCACAGACTGCTAGGTTGATAGTCATTATTTCAGCAGGTCTCAGCTTCTTCTTTCGTCTAGAAGACATATAAAGGACATACCCATTTCCAAATGTGGACAGAATCCCTACAAAGAAAAATAAAAAATCCCATCGTTAAAACTAATATTTAGAGTTCACTTGGATATGAAACACTTCTCAATTTCAAAAATGGACACCACAGATTTAGAGGGTAATGAGAGGACTCTAAACAAAAAATCTAAATTAAGAAGATGAAATAAAAAAGCATGAGTTGTGAGTAACAGGCATGGGATGGGTTGCCTCCTAAGGGAAAGGAGGCAGGGATTATAAGACTGAACTTACCCAGAACAAGGAACGGCTAACTTCCCAGGTAGGCTCAGGAAGGTGTGGGAATCCCAATGGTCAGTTCTTGTACTGGCCCCCAGGGTAGAGTATTTTCCTCAGCCATTTTACAGATTATTGGCTTTATAAAGCCTCGCCCCCTAGCAAGTGGGATCAACCCCTTGGCCTTTGATAAATTCTGAAGATGAAGTCAACCATTGGAGATGACTTCAGTGTCACTGCAGGCTCCTGAGGGAGTGCCAGCATGCAGGAGAGGCAGGGACTAGAGAAGTCTAGCATGACCCCCTGCAAGCAAAGGGTCATTTTCTGGAGAAAGATCCCAGGACAGACTCCTGGGGAGACTAGGACGCTGAGTGTCTGGCAGACAGGACAGCCTTCAGCTGCTCCTGGACTAGGTATCAAGGGTCAGTGGGTGACAAATGATAACATGGGCACTCCCCTCCCACCAAGGGGAGAGACAGTGACCCTCAACCCACCAAACCTACCGACAATGGCAGAAATGTGTACCCGTTTTTTATATCCTTTTATTAATGACTAATTGACTTTCACATTACAATGAAACTGTTCAAAAAGTTCTTACAAACCCAGTTTAAATCCAAAAAGACCCAATCCCTACTGACTTTAAGAAAAGAATACACCTACTTCCATAGCTTAACATGTAGAGTAGATTTCCTCAGGAATTCTTGCTTCATAGTGTAGCTGTGTATAAATGAGAATCTGGTACAGCTGCCTTTAGTAGTAAGGAATAAGGAGAGTATTAACAGGAGAAACCCAGATTTTTCTATTTTAATTTCTATTTTAATTTCTCCACCACAATTCATTTGTGGGGGCAAGGAAATAAATGTGTGTCTCTGCTGATGGTATGAAACCACCAGGAACTGACTGCATTCTGCTCTTAGATTTCTGACTCTCTGGAGTCAGTGCTGCTTCATGATTTATTGAGACCTCTTAAGCTCTCTTATAGCAGAAGAGGAGAAAAATAGAAGAGATGATGGAGACCTAGAGCAAACCAACTAAAATGATACTCCTGTCTCATTAAAGGAAACCATTTAGCAAGGAACACTGGGAAAGCAAAGTGTAAAAATACAGCCTGAATAATTATCAAGCTAATTCCAGCTCTGTTGTATCAAAAATGAGATTTAAAATCTTAAGTGTGTATATGCATTCCATACGCAAGGCTCATTGGAACACCCTTTGTCATCTAGACCTTGTTGGAGAATATTTTTCTTTTCTTAAATTTTCTTTACCAACCCTATTTCATAGGGTTTTACCCAGTGCCCAAAGCATCACCAGAAATAATCAATTCTCTCTTAGATACATGTAATTATTTCCACAGGCAATCTTATCTGCAGATGAGTGTTAAGAAAAAGCAAATGTATTTTTAATACTAATCAAAGGAAAACAAGTTTTTGAAGAACCATGGAGTGGACATTTAAAAACTATCAAAATCCTTGATATTTTATGAATTTTTAAAAATTTCTTAGATAGCCAGTTAATAAACTAGGCATTTACATAAAAAGTGGAGAGTGGAAAATGGGTCTTTATTTCTCCTGCATTCCAAACTCAAATTTATATTTTGTTTCATTGGCTCCCCTAAGACTCCTAGTATTGAACAAAGATCACTAAGAATCTTATTCATTTCACCCTGGCTCTTTGAGAGGAATCTGGACACATCCACATAACCTCTCCTAAGAGAAGGTGACAACAGGGGCCGAGCCCAAGACCTGGGTCTAGAATGAATCCAAACCCCTCCAGATGGCCCTTGCCTCACCTCAGTGACTCTTGTGTGACACATTTGTCTGCACTCCTTTCGCTGGGAACTCTTTTTGGACCTGATTTTCTATCTCCATCCCAACTTTTCTTGTTTGATATGGTCCTGACTTCCCTTCTAACCTCACATGCAGCAAGTGGAACACTCTCCTCATTTTCTCTGGTACTCACCCTGGTTGCCTCTCTCTCTGCAATCCTTCATTCTAAGAGTAGAATAGACTAATATTCCTCTCTATACTGTATTGTCCACAGAGATTGCACCTTTTCATTCATTCCTTGCAATCAATTGGAATAAATTGAATGCAATTTCCGGGACACTTACTTGTCTGCCTTTTGAAGTCATTTAAAATGTACATTTAATAGAAATGTGATGTGAATTTTACTACAAAATAATCTTTGTTGCAGCAGAGTGTTCAGAATTTTATTCACTGATCTCTACCCATCAACTTCAGAGTAGCAAAGTGTGGGTGCTCAGTCTATATTTGTGTTTGAAAGGACATGGGATTGCACTTGGAAGACATAGAATTTGAGTAAAAGACTAACAAGCAATGAAAACAAGAACCCAGGGAATCACTTTGATGTATAATTTCTGATCCAATCTCATAGATTCCTTTTGCCTCAAGCACTGACCATAGAGGGATCTTGAGAAATTTCTAATGAGTTTTCTAATTTTAGGAATTAAATGAAATTCTTTGCCAGGAATAAATAGATGAGAGAAGAAAAGGAAGAGAAAAGGAAAGGGAGGGAGGGAACAAAGAAGGGAGGAACAGAGGGAGGGAGAGAGAAAGAAACAAAGTAGAAGAGAGAGGAGAATAAGCAGGCTTGACCCAACATCTGAAAAGATTAAAGGCAGATAAACCTAGAGACGTAACCCACCTGCACACTGGTCACCCAAATTTAAGATGTCGATTTTAAATTTAAGAATAGTATTGTGGTTAAATCCTAATTGTCTACATTAGTGCAGTCCAATAGAAATATAATGTAAACCAGAAATGTGAGACACATATGTATTCTAAATTTTTACCTTAAGCAAAGTAAAAAATATAGAGATAAATTGAATTTAATACCTTAATATTTAAGTTACTCTGATCTATCCAAGATACTGTGGTTTCAATATGAATTCAATTTTTCAGAATTGTCAATGACATATTTTTACACAATTCTTTCTGGTACTAAGACTTCAGTATGCGGTATATGTCTATACTACAGTATGACTCATTTGGAAGTCAACAGTTCATGTGCTCAGGAGCCATATATGGCCACTGCTTTGGATAGTATAGAAGCAGATGTACCCCTGTGTGGATTGTGCACACAAAATTTTTGATCAAGGCTGACTTCCATTTATCACCAGAACATTTTCTCAACGCTCATCATAGTGACTTAACTATTCTGATGTGATGGGACTTTACATTTAGATAAAGTAAATGCAATATGTCTATTGTCACTATATTTCCCTGGTCCAAATTTTCCTGGATTGTAAGAAGAGGAAGCTGAACTAGATGATTTCTAAGGTTCATTCTTAGTCTAAAATTTTCTAATTATATCAAAAGTATCTTTTAGAAAGTTAAAGAAAATCTTTAAATAATAGAATATCATCTCTTTTTTATTATTCAGAAGATAAACTTACTAGCAAAGAAACCAAAATGAAATACTGTCTCAAGATAAACAATTTTTTCTATAAAATTATTTGCATTATCACTGGAACATTTATCCCTAATACTGTCAGTAATTGTCATTTCTATGAAACATTTATTGCGTGCCACAATGCCACCCCGCCTTCCCATTCTTTAACTCCACTAAAATACCCAGACAAATGTTGAAATCATTTTTGCAAAATCCACATATCAGCCTGTGAATTTTTAAAAACAGTCTTTGCATAGAAGAATTAAAAATGCTTACCAATTATTGTCAGGTAAAAGCCAGCCACTAAATCCGCTTCCCAGGAAAGTTTGGAAGCAAAGGGATCCTCATCCCGAAGGTAGTGTGGCAGGTGCTCATCCTGGGGCAGGGCAGTGTGGTTTAACGCCATGCTGTTCTCAAGCCACCAGGGATCTGAAAAGCAATTTGGTAGAGATCTCAACAGACCTGAATAAGTCAACTTGAATCATCTCAGGATCTTGCTTCCTGTTTGAAAACAAAAAGCATGTTTCCAGCATCATACATGATACTGTAGTAAATACCTGGTGAAATGGTTAGCATTTTTCTTCAATGATCTCAATATGTCAGTGCTTAGTTATTCAGTTAGCAGCTTCCTCATGCTACCCTCTGAGCCATTTCACCTCTCCCTGAGGTTTATAATAGGTTGAAATCCAAACAACTGGTGTATTGGTTCTCAGACATTTTTGCAAAGGTCTGAATTATGAAAAGAGATTGTATAGAGTGTGGAGGTGACAGGTACTTTTTAGTTTGTCATAATATAATAATTTTTAATTATTCAAATTGCCCAGAAAAGCTTTGCCATTCACTATGTGTTCAGTGATCTTTAGACTTTTGCCACAGAAAGAAATAAAGCATTGAGTACAAATGAACATGGATGCTTTATTGCATTGAGAGCTGGGAGACTGTGCCGAATGGCCTAGAGTTGGGGGGCATGTAACAAATAATTCAATCTTGATTGTAATACACACGTATTACAATCCATTGGAAGTTTTGATTCTAGAGTTTCCTAACAAAAAGCAACTTAATTATTTCTCACAATCACATCTTCAAATCCAAGATAAAAATCTTGAGTTATAAGGAACTCCCAAAACAGTTCTTTGTACTATTTCTTTTGAAATTTGATTTTTTTACAAAGTCTTTGATACAAACTTTGCAAGAATAAAAGTCACATGGTATTCCTCATAATGAAAACCTAGACTGGTATGTTGTTCCTGAGATAAAACATGCTGCTGATGTCATCACTTCCTTTAGGACAATTGTTATTTGATTTGAAAGAAGTACTAATGCTGATATTTCAACCACTTTTGAACTTGCTTGTTTCCAACTGAACCAGTAGATGTCACTGTTCAGCCCTCTGGGAAGTGATTTGGAACAAAATAGATCAGCCAGCATGTAAAACAGTGTCCCTCACAGCTGGTGACAGAGTAATCAGCACATACCAAAGGATGCAATTCAGCCTCTCCATAGAGACAGATTTCAGCCCTTTCTAGCTGCCAGTTTACAAACAAGACTTTTAAACAGATAGAGGCCAGTTGACTAAAGCTGCTGTCTGCTTCCACGCACAGTCCGAGGACAGTCACATGGGTAATGTGCCTTCACACTCCTTCTCCCGGGAGCTATAGAAAACCACAGGAGAAGTCGATGACTGCCAACCCCACACCATCAGGCCTGTCCCAAGTCCAAGTTTATCTTTATATTTCAAGATCTGATTTCTCTCCTGGTAAATTCACTCATCACAGATTCTCACAATTCAATCCTGTCCTCCACTTTAGATTTGGAATCATAAGATGAGGGTCTGAATCAGCTTTGACATTCACCCTCTGATCTTGAACAGATTAAACTCTCTGATCTACAACTATTTCTGTAAAATGAGTACTTCTTATCATTCTTACCCATTGCTCACACTTCCTATAGAACGACAGGATAACAATGTGAAAGCACATTGCAAATTAGGGTACCAGGAGTCCTGAACAGTTTTTATACACTGGGAGACTTACTTTTCCCAAACTTCTCATCCATCAGGACATAGTTATTATAAGACAGATTTGTTTTTCAGGGTCCTAGGCTGAATGAATGTACGTATGTGTATTAACTCAAGTTTTTCCTGAATATCTACACAGGACATGAGACAGAGAGAGAGAGAATGGTTTACCTTGTCACCTAGACTTAAGGAACATAATTATCACTCTGGACAGACAAAAGATACAACTAATGGTCAGGAAAAAAAATAGCAATAGCATAAGAATATAAACAATGAAATGTTGCCTTATTTAGTTTTAGATAATAATTTTCTTAATCGAGGAAATAATTGTTATCTGAGAAATTAATGTGCATGTAGTTGTGTGTGCACAATCTCAGGAATGATCCTTCTTATAGCTGGAGGTCCCCAGGGCCTTTCACAGCCTAAAGCTCAATATGTTGATATTGATAATGGTGATATAAAATTTCAGGTGTACCCCAAAAGGCTTTAATAGGCTATGGGAACTGTGGGATGAGGGAAGACTGGCTCCACAGAGGTAGAGTCCACAAAGGTGCAGGACGACCTCCACCTTGGATTGGCAAATAAGATCTTGCTCTGTAGAGCCTCAGATACCTGGCAGAATAGTTGTTTTGACATAAGTTATGTGGGCTTGGTTTTTCTAGATGCATAGGATAAATTTGTGCTGTTTTCAAGTTTGTCAATAAAAGATTTCAGTTCTTTTCTAAAAGACAAATGAAATACTTCCCTGAGAACAAGGAAAAGATATAGAGAATCTTAAATATATGGCTATTTGGAAACTTGTGCCTCTTCCTTCTTCAAGTTCATTCTCAACTCCTGCCATTGCACATGTTTTCCCCTACATGAATTCACTTAGTTCTTCCTCTTATTTACCTCTACATGCCTGGGAAAACTTTCAATACACAAATAAAGATGTTAAGAGTAAGGAGTAAGCACAGGATTGTTATCTTTTTTTTTTTTTTTTTTTTTTTGCTGTGTGGCTATTTCTCCACCAATGCAGACTTAGACTTTTTGTTAAAAGCAGGCTGTAACAATGTTAATATAATACATCCTTCTGCACAACACCCCTAACTGTACTATTTAATAAATGCAATATACAATTATGAATACATTCATTCAGAGATCTGTTTTAGGGAATTCCTTTCTCCATATTGAATGGGTCTGAGCTGCCTCATTGTGTAGATAAATTAAGGTCACTTAGTTGTTTCCTTCCCTCTTTTCCCTCCTGTGTTTGAAGACTGCCTATAAGCCATTGTGTCCCACTCTGTTTTCCCAGGGGTGAAGGACAATCATAGCCACACACCCCAGTTCCCTGGGATGGCATCCCATGACCACAGCCAATGGTTCTCAGCCAGTGGCACATCTGAATCATGTATACCTTTATTTTTGCTTTATTGTATATTATTATTGTTGTTGTTTTGTGTTCTTTAAATATCATGATATGGGCCCAATTTCCAGAAACTGTGACATCTAAAAACATCATTTCCAAGAGGATCTGACAGTGTTCACAATTCGCCAAATTTTGCAACCATGAAAGCTTTCTTTAAAACAACAGAAAATGTTCTTTTTAGTTATATATGACAATAGAGTCTATTTTGACATATTTATACAAAAGTGGAGAACTTCCTTTTCTTGCACAATATTTCGTAAGAATAGTGCTTGGAAAGACTGTTTATGTGGGGAAATGCTGTGTTAGTAAGATTGTGCTAAAGAATAAAGAATTAAAAGAATACATTCTTGATTTGGAATTCTAAAAGCACATTGCATTTAGAGTAACTTTAAATTGGAAGAAGGGAGTTTGGGGTTGCTGTTGAAATACTGCACAATACCAAAAGTGCTTTCTTGAAAACCCAGATATTTCAGGGAAGGTATAAGGGATTTGAGGGAAAGTATTCTTTCTGAAAAAGGAGAATAAAATAAATAACTTCACAAGATTACCTCTGAAATTATGATCCATGCAAAGTTACAAATTAAACATATTGGTGCAAATTATAAGTGATCATTCATGTTAGCATTATCCTTTCAGCAATAAAATAAATTCCCCTGCTCTCATTCCACTAATCAATGGTCCTTTGACTGTGAATAAAGTCTCCTGAAACTGGTCTCATAACAGTTTATTACAGAAAAGCTAAAAACATTCCCAGTTGTCATCATACATAAAAGTTTTAAATGAGTTACAAGAATTAACCTTAAAAAAATCCTCTATGATTCCACATTTAAATATTAAAGGATAACTTGAGGCACCATCAGACCCATATTCTCATATCCAATCTGAAAGGACTACACAACTGCTCTGTCACAGATACAAGAAACAGAATGGCAAAGGGTCACCTCCAAGGAGAAAATAAACATAAGTTAATGTCAAGGGAAAGAGTTCAATTCTGTTCAACTTTATCAAATCATAAAAAATATTAAGCAATGAATTTTTCCTTTGACCCACTAAATTTTCTCTGATATAAAACAGGAAATAGCAAAAAGCATGGCACCATGGATAAACACTTGTGTAGTATGACCAAAAGTGTCCTGCTCCAAGTGGTCTTCCTCCTTGGCCTGTTACCAGTTTTGTTTTAAAGCATTGTCACTACAAAATTTCCTTCTAAGGATGAATTTTCTGAGAACATAAAACTTAAATTCATTAGCATCAATGAAAACTTTAACATAAGGAGTTTGGAGTTTATGAAAAGTTACTACTTGGTACCTCATAGAAGGCAGCCAGCCTAAAAATAGGTGTGACACAGGTTATGCCTACCAGGGCACAGAGGAAGAGCTGGAAACATGGTAGTCCACAGGTATCTCTGAAACAACATGAAGGTCACAAAACAACAAAGACACACTCTAGAGTTAGGGAAAGTGTGTCAAATAAAGATAGGTAACCACAGTTGAAATATTCAAGCTCTAGGGATATTTCATCCCTAGTACTTAGTGCTAAGCCTGTTAAATGCAAGCAAGAAAACTGTTTATTAGGAATTTGGAGGTGGTAAAGCTAGTCTACCTAGGCCTTTGTCTACTGGTGATTGCCCATTTTTACTACTGTCCTGAGGGATTACTCACAATAAACCAATAACAACGAACAAAGGATTTGTGGTCAGATGTATTTTCACATAAACTCCAGAAATTGGTGCCACAACTGAGGCTAGTTAGGAGCCAAGAACCTGGGCATAAACTTTCTTTCACCCCAACCCTATGGAGTCAGCCCTGGTACAGGTCCTGGTAACATACAAGAAGGGCCTTTTGAAAGAATGGGAAGGGCAGCTTTTCTCTGGCTCCTTTAGTCTCTCCCCTTCCACTTCTAGCTTTTTCTTTCCCATCTGAGCCCCAAAGTGGTTCCATGCATTTCCTCTTTCCTACAAATTGTTCTCTTAAAAAGTGAGTTGATAAATTTTGTTGACAAAATGATGTCGATTTTTTAATACATTTAGTGGGAGAAACACTAATTGTCAGAATCGTAAAGTTAAAGAAGGGCATAGAGAAATATATCTGGAAATATATACACTAAGGATTTAACTTGATTTTGTTACGTATAGTGATAGCATGGTATTATAGATAGTAATGTTAGAAGTTGTTCTTTCTTTACTTTTTATTGGGGGGGGAGAGTTGATGATGTAGGCATTTCCCAATTGTTTAACAACTGCATGTTACTTTTGCAATATTGTTTATATTTTTAATCAAGAATTGCTACAGATTGTTTCTATGAATGAAAATGTGACTACCATTCATTTATTCAATCACATAAAAACTTACTATATGGTTTATGTTCAGACAGACCCCTACTGAGTCCATGAGTTACTGCCCTTAGGGCTTTGCCACTAATGTTGTGCCTTACAAAAGGCAAAATTGAAAATTTTTATGCAAGGATTCTAAAAACAGCACTGAAATCTCACTACACATTTAGCAGGAGCAGCTCATCTCTGTGCTCCTAATCTCATATCAGCACTGCTGAAGATGCATATAAGCCACAGGTCAAGGCCCCAGATGACATCTTAGAGATGTTCTCCCTGGTAATTGTCTCTTGTTGCTCACTGAGCGTTCTGTAAACTTAATAAGCTTAAACCTGCTCTTCATAATGATTTTTTTCTGTGTCAGCAGCTACAGGTGTTTAATGTGTATTAAGCCACAATAATACTGTGCTAATATGTCATAAATCAAATCTGTATTCTAATGAAAAGGTTTGGATTATTCTGGCAAATATAGAGATGTAGTATATTTCTTTTATACCCCCAAACAACCTGAAAGCACCTCCACATGCAAAGTTGCAATCAAGGAGCAAAATGAAGAGTTTAGTGGGTCACATACCCTAATCTAGGTCTCCAGATGGATAATCTTTATCTATTAGCTAGTGTTAATGAGGTCCTTGCCTTCTCTACAGGCAAAGTATTCACAGCCACAAGGAAAGCTAGCAAGCAACTGAGGTTGGCTGTCAGACAAAAAATGCACATACATTCTCCTGGTTTTGTGAGGATCATTCAATATGATACAAGAGAAGAAAGTAAAAGAATAGTGTGGATTTTTTTAACCCACTGAACTGAAATATAGTAGAAAATGTGAAGAAAGGAAGAGAGGGAGGGAGAGAGAAAATAATAGTTGCCTACATAAACAAGCCAGCTAGAAAACAATCAATATAATTCAGTATCTTCTAAGCCATGTAAAAAGGAGGGCAGACCTGTTTATTAAGAATAATAGGCTCCATGTCAATTTATTCCTAAGGCAGCTTGAAGCAAATTTGACAAGTCTAAACTCATTAGAGAATTGTAAGCAACAAAGAGATCTGCTTTAATTTTTTTAGATTGTTAATATTAATTCTTTTAAAGTGTCAACTGTCCTGTAACTACAATTTCATCCGCCTCCTCCTCTGAAATTCTGAGCAATAAGTTTTAGAATAATTTAACCCACATTGTCTTTAACCAATTCTCTCAAGCAAAAGGAAGGAAATATAAATTAATGTAATCATTCCTATTTTAATTACTGGACCTCAACAATTTTTATTCACAAAGCATGAAGTATTTTCTACTCAAATACCGGACAATATTGCCCACCTCTAGCATTGTGTCAATTTGTGTATTTCTCTCCTGGAGAACCTTCCATACATTCAAGAATCTTTCCTGGGGAAGTATCATATGACCCACACCTCTGCATATAGTAAAGGCAGCACTTGGCCCAAGAGTGGCTTGAGAGCCACTGTAAACCCCAGAGACAAACCTGCAACCTCAGAATTCTCATCAGCATCATCAGAGAACACTGTACCTGCAAATCCTTCTTAAGTTGAAAGCATGTTTCAACATCACCCTCACTGTGGACATTTTTTTTCTCCTCCTCAGCCCTCAAAGAGTGTACAAAAGACTTGAGAAAAATAATAACTTTGACAAAAGGGCCAAAAATCCTCTTGTTTCCCCAATTCAAATATTCCATCTCTGAGTTCACACATCTGTAGAGATCACATCAGGCATGATTTGTAGGTATTAAAAAAAAAAAACTCTAAATGATAGTTGGTAATAATAACAGTCAGCATGAAACATATGCAGAATTGATACTAATAATGGTCAATACAAAGCACAGACATAATTTTCAGCAATAGAATCTGAATTTTCAGCAATAGAATCTGTTCATTTCTTCTCATAAATAAATAAATAAGCATAGCATACCAGGTTTTAAAAAAAACTGAGAGGAACAAATAGGTTAAACACATTTATTTTCTTTGTCAAGGAAACTCATAGTACCTCAAATAAAGATCAGAAATTGCTATTCTACAGTCACATTATTTTACTGCTGAGTACATTCCTAGTTTTATTTCTGATCTGAAATTACTTGCGTAAGTTGATAGATGTGGGCCTAAACTCTACAGGGAAAAAATCCAATTAACTTCCTCAGTTACACAGTGGTATGCAAGATAAAGGTTCTGAACAGTTTCCTCTTACAATCAAAATGAAAAGAAAGGGGGGAAAAATCTCCCAAAATTGAATTAACACCTCCCCCAAATTTAACTAAAACCATTGCTTCTTTACTCCATAAATCATGCCTAGCTATCCTGGTCATGCCTTTAGCTGACCTTTCAATGCAAAGTTCTATTTTCCAGACAGTCAATATTAGAATTTGTTGTCTCTTAGTTGTTTCATTCCCTTGTTAAGACTCACCGATTTAAGGGCCTGCCAAAAAAGAAGTTTCTTTCCTGGGCTTCTGGCTGGATTTACTCAGATCTTGCCACGTCTTTTTATTGGTTCTTTCCAAAGCAACACTAGTTACTTTGCACTTCTGCTGATTTTGAATATTATCAAGTGAAAGGTATTCATTTTCCAGACTTTGCTGTTCTCTCCACCCCTTTGAAAGGACCAATCATATCTTTGGAAAAAACAATCTCATCTTATTGAATTATGAGGAGAGATGCAATTTTTGGAAGCTTAATTTATCGGTGATTAAAAAGCCAGCAGCAGCCACTTGGCCCTTATATTGATTAGAAACCAGAATAATGCTGTCTGCTGACTGTACTTTAAGACACCATATACTTGCTTTTTCCTCTTCAGATTTAAAAGTCTCAAATTAATCTTTCAAAGAATCAAGAATTAAATTGCAAAGCCTTTATTCATTATTTGCCTCCCGAGGCTATCTTTTCAATCAAGATATGCTCTCTTCAATCATCTAATGCAATTGCTTGAGACAGCCCACGAAAATGGGAAAAGGAAAGCTCAAGCTTAATTTTAAAAACATGAACATTAATGTTTGTCCAGCCCTGGTTTACAGATGTCAAGGTCGGTCAGGATGGCAAATGAGGCTTCTGTTCTTCACCAAGCTTCAATGTCTACCATTCAAAGGGCACACTCCTTGAAACTGGGACCACGCTTAGTTGTGACATATTATATATTTCAGCTGGACAACAATAATACCATGAAGTTAATGGTTGTTCTAGTCACGATTTTGTCAATAAAAATGTTCACAACCACAAAGAAAACTACTGATCAGCTGAGGTTGACTAGAAATACACACATATTTTTGTTAGATTTAGAGAGGTTAAGTAGTTTGTACCAGGTCAAACTCCTCAGCTCCTAATAAAATCTCATTATAAGTTTGTCAATGAAATCAATGAATAAACACTTTACCAACACACAACATTGTTTTAAATAATATTTTGTATGAAGAAAAGGGAAGAAATTATCTGTTAGAAGAAACAGATATAATGTGTCAATAAACATTTTAGAAAACTTTCCTTAAGATAGGATTATTTCAGACCAGTACCCTCAAAAGAAATGTTCCCAGATATTCCAGTATAAACTCAGTTTGAAATATCCTATCCCATAAACACTAGGATTATGATTTTCAGACGATTTGATCGTGTGTGTGTGTGTGTGTGTGTGTGTGTGTGTGTGAGAGAGAGAGAGAGAGAGAGAGAGAGAGAGAGAGACTAGGGATTGAACCAGAGATGCTCTCTCACTGAACTACATCTCCAGACCTTTTTGTTTTTTATTTGGAACAGGATTTGCTTAAATTTCTGAGGCTGGTCTTGAATTTGCAATCGTCTGCCTCAGCCTCCTGAGTCACAGGGATTACAGGCGTATGCTACCTATAAAAAATAACTGATCCCATTTTTTAGAAGATTCTGACAAGTCATAGCTCAACTCATCTCCCATTCACAAACTTACACTCCACCTAGAGATAAGATATTTTGTTTTCAAAAACTTCAACTTGGAGGAAGACTTATCTTTCTTAGTGATTGTGTGATTTTTTAAAAATAAATAAATAAATAAATTGTTTTCACTCCAAAAAAAGATGCTGGAATGAGAAATGTAATAAAGAGAAGGGGGGAAATTGAGGAGTTGAGAGGAAACAGTACAAAGAATCCTTAATTTGCATTTGGATTCTCTACCAAAGGCAAATCAAGCCTTGTTGTAGATTCATGCATGCTCAAAATGAAATCTATAAATGTGAATTTAGTGGACCCAACTCTTAGGATTAATCACACTATTACCAAGCAGATGATTTTACCCCAAATATAATGATCTTTTCAATTCCAACTAACCTAATTTCAACAACTCATTCTCATGCCCTAGTTTTCCAAACAACTGCTCTAACCATGGCGGGAAGAAGATCGGTATACTACAATGATTGCCTCAAGTGTTTATGAAAATCAAGCAGTCTCAAAATCTTCAGATGGCAACTGGAGTCCCAGAAAGCCAATGGTGTGAGTTCTAGTCTAAAACCAAATCCAAAGGCAGGAGAAAACTGATGTCCTAGCTCAAAGGCAGTGAGACAGAGTCTTCCTCTACTCATAGAAGGATCTTTTTTTTTTTTTTTTTCCCAGCTCTTCAATTCACTGGATGGGATCTTATGAAAGAAAATTTACTCAGTCTACTGTTTTAAATGCTAACCTCATCTAAAAACACCCTTATAAGTGTGCCTAGAATGTTTAACAAACATTGAGGTACCTGTGTCTCAGGTAAGTTGGCATATGAAATTAAACACCACAGATGGGAAAAGTAAAAGACAAATAGCAAAATAAGAGATTATTTAATGTGTATAAATAATCACATTAAATGTAAAAGATCTAAACACCAAAATTAAAAGGCATGGTCATGGTTATTTAATCATGATAAAAGCATGAATTTATCTAAAAGAAATGTATAATGTAGAAAAGAAAATTGGCATGTCAATGACCAAGATTCCATCTTAAGAAAACAGAATGAAAAAAAAAGCAAATGTAAACAGAAGAAAGAAAATATTAAATATATATATAAATCAATGAAGTACAAACAGAAAAACTTAATAAAACTATTAAGGTTTGTTAAAATATTTTCCAAATAAAAGAGCAGTCTATGGGACTACTTATCAGATGAAATTTGCATCTTAGTAAATTATTGAACAGTAGGAATATTCACATTTATAATCCTTTCAGTTTCAGTCAGTGAGATAAAACTTTAATTGGGCATTAGAATTACCTATGGAACTTGTTCAAATACCTTTACCTCAGGATTCCTGAGGGATTTTAATCCAAGTCTGGTTATTCTTATTTAAAACTCTCTGATAACTCTGATGAACACACATCTATAATTAAGAACTATTTTCTTGTGTCATATCAGTAATCTCATATGATTTGTCCTTGATTCATTTTTCATATCAATGTGAAGAGGTAAGGAGACAGAGCTCTATTAAAGCAAAGAATTCCTCAGAATTAATGCGTGTGATCAGTGACAAAACAGCATGAGAAATGATAAGAACATGCAACTCTTTCTATGTAGTATGCCCCCATCTACAATATTAGTTGCCATTCATGACAAATCATCATCTTCTGGGAAGTTGCTACAAACACAATGGAATACAAAACACAGAAAAATAGGAAATCAGTTACATACAGTAGATCAATAAATGTCTATAGGTTCTATAAGTTCTTCTAGCTGTTTGAAATGTGACCTTATCATTATCTATAGTCACCGTACTGTGCAAGAACACACCAGGACTTCTTGCTCTAATGTGTAACTGAGTACCCTTTTATCAATCTCTCCCCATCCTCTGCTAATCACCATTCTATTCCTAACTTCTGTGAGATCCACTTTATTAAACTCCACAAGTATACTCAGAGTTCTTTATTCTGACCACTATTGTATCACTTTTTAGGCAATCCTCTATGCCCTCATTTGATTCTATAATTCTTAACTACACGGACTGTGTTTTGCTCATCTTTGTATACCTCATACTTTCACCTTGCCTGCTTCAACATAAACATTTTTAAAAGGCATATTTGAGTAAACAGTAATGACAATTAAATTTTTCATACTGTGCATTACACCTTGACCTTCAATACCACTCAACACAATCTCTGAACCTTTATCACTGACATCAACACCTTTTATGTCTATCATAAATTCATGTCCAGAAAAAGAACTTCAAAGACCTGATTGGTTACTCATTTAAAAAGTTTTATTCTGATGACATTTTCCTGATTTATCAAAAGTGAGAAATGGAAGTTAGCATACTAACTAAATGGAAGTTAGTTTCCCACAACTTCTTTAATTTAAATCTTTGTATCCCAAGCTAGGTATTAGCATGATATTCTGGAGAAGTCATTCCAGGAACATAAGATGCCTCCTTCTCATCGCCAATCATTATTTAAGAGATTAGAATCTAAAGCTCATCATCATATATTTGAACGATTACCCACCTTGGGAAGTATTGACTTGTTCATGCTCTTTCATTCTCAAGTGCTTATATTTTCATAAAGTAAGTTTGTCAAACTTTAGAGAGACTTTTACTTTTATTGTAGCACTATGCTTTTTATTAAAAACACAAGATCTCATTAGCTGATTGGTCACAATTATCCTTTTAATAACAGTCCAATTAAATTAAGTAGCTGGGTCTTCTTCATAACTCTTCTGGTGTTTTACTGGTATTTTTTTATTCTTTGAAACCAAATTTAAATAAATTTGTTTAAAGGACTGTGCCCATTCCCCCACTAAATTTTATTTGTTTCTGGCTATTATTCTCTACTGCAAAGAACTTAATTTTTAATCTCTGTTTCATAGGATCATTACTCCCCCCCCCCCGAAAAAGGTGACAAAGCTTGATTCCAATAGCAAATGATTAAACAATGGTACACCCTAACATGGAATATTGAAGGCCAAAATGTATGTTTACAAAAATTGTAAAAATAGCATGGAAAAATGTTTATGAGGTAATATTGTACATATAAATAAAGCTTTTAAAGCTTTAAAAATGCTAAGGTCACAAAATAAATATTCATGGAAGAAAGTATAGCTAAAGGTCAATTTCAGGCTGGTAAAATAGCGGGTGACTTTTTTTCTATGCTTCTGCTTTTTTTTTCCCCCCAAAATGCTCTATAGTCCTCTATTGATTTTTAAATCAAAGGAAATGTTTAAAGGGAAAAAATGAAGATTTTTAAGTCATTGTTCAGATAAATCATAAGAAAGCAGTGTTCCCAAAATTATTTGGCCAATTCCCAGGTCCTGCTGCACTGCAGTCTCCCAGGCTGGCAGCGCCCGTCATCTGCTAACTGCCCTCAATGGGCCATCCAGCTAATTCCCACTTTCTGTGGAACACCTGTGGCCAATCTACAAGGGAGCTCCGTGCTTCCTAATCATTCACATGTTTTTGTACCTCCTACCTCCAGCACATGTGCTTTGATCTTGAACTCATTCTACCCTCACTCTTGTGATCCTATTTAACATCAGAGGTTCTTTTCTCTTTCATGAAACTTGCCCAGTTGAAGATGTTTCCCCCAACATTTCTTCCTCAGTGTAGCCTGCCTGGCCTTTTTGTTTCTACATTTATCTTATGCTCTACCCATCTACACACATGTGCATGCATACACACACACACACACACACACACACACATTTAATGCTGTGATATTGGGAAATAAATTTGCTTTGGGAGAAAATTTGGTAGAAGAGTAATTCAACAAGGTGATTTCTTTGTTAATTTGTAATATGGCCCTGTTTTGTTAAGGGTTAACATACTTATTTTTGATAAATGAAAATAAGTTGATGTCACATGAAATAAAATGAGTAACAGCAAAAATGAAGTGATGCTCTCAGACTACCCTGACCATGAGGAAAGGCTGAGAGTCTACTCTATAAACCAAGAAGCAGGTGGCTGGAGCCACATTTTCATCCCCATCCCAAATCCTCGGTGTCAGATTTCGTGAGCACACATCACCCTGACATGTGCTCCCTCTCCTCCCACCAGTGCTGGGCTTTATGTTTGGTTCTTTGATGACTTTTCCAGAATCAGCTTCATCTCTTCTATTCTGAATCTGTTGACTATTCCAACTCCTCTTCATCCCGTCCTTCAGTCTCTGACTCAGATGACTCCCTCATTGGTTACCCCCAACAGCTTCTCCCACTCTCAGTACAACAAATGGGTCTGCACACGAAGGAGCAGATTTAAAATTTCAGCCAATTTTAAATCACCCAGGCTTTAAGTGATGTTTGCTCTCAGAGGCAGCCTTTAGTTTAAAGGTTGCTTCTTTCATTTGATAGCCAGTTCCCAAGTCTTACTGAATCTGAGTCTGAAAACTTTCTGTGACATTTCTTAGTAGCCTTCTTCTATGAGACTTGGGCCAATATCCGAAAGGAAATTGCATATATCCTCTGACTAAACCTTGAAGACCTACTCTTCCAGAAACACCCTTCTTTCCCTCTTCTATGTCTTTTAATCCTTCTAGTTTAACCCACTCTAATTTCCATTTGGCCATGAGCCCAAAGTCCCATTCCTCTTCTCCCAACCTTTCTGGACATTCTAAGGAAAAATGAAATACCTCAGATCTGCTGTGATATTCCAGAGTTCCTATATAGCAATGTAAATGTAGCTGCTCTGTTCAAGGCTGTGTCTTATACAAACTAAACACATACAAGTGTAAGACTATGGTATACTGATAATATAAGAAATTTAAAAGTGTAATTTTTAAATATATAAATATGGATTATAAATAGCATATATGCAAATATATATTACTATATATTATTTATGTGATATATTGTTTTTATTTAGTTTAATTTATATATATAATTTATTTTTTATTATATATATATATATGTGTGTGTGTGTGTGCATTTTTTTTTCACCTCAGGTTGCCATAACAAAACATCATAGACTGAATGAATTAAAGAACAGAAATTTATTTCTCACATTTTTGAAACCTAGTAGTACAAAATCAGGATCGCAACATGGTCAAGTTCTGGTGAGGGGGCCCCCTTCCTGGCTTTCCAACGGCCACTACCTTCTCCCTGTATCCCTGCAATATGGGACCAGAAAGTCAGTAAGTTATCTGGTCTCTCTTCTTCCTGTCATGAAAGGGTCTCACATTCTTGACTGAACTCCCTCCCAAAGGCTCACTTCCTGCAATTACCATTACATTGGAAGGTATGGCTTCCATATGTGAGTTTAGAGAAAGCACACATTCAACCCATAACATATGTGTTAAATGTAATCATCTCTGGAAAAACAAATGATGTTTCTCATATTTCTGGACCTTCTATAGCTTCTACAGATAATCTGCTTTTAAAACAATCTGCTTTTCTCTGAAGTAAGATAGTCATCCGAAGTCTGTACAGTATATTTCCTATACAATGTCTGATAGTCAATGAAAAACTATCAGGCAGTGTTATTCCCCAGTTCATCCCCTTTGTCTCCTTTCTTCCCTCATCCTTGGTCCCCTGCTTCTATTCTGCCATTCCCCTTCTATTTTATGCAACCCCCCCAAAGTTGGCCAAATTATGCCATGTGCATATATGAATATATCACAATGCATTCCAATTTTGTCTATAACTGTAATGCACCAATTAAAAATAAATAAACAAATAAATAGAAGGAAGACCAATAGAGTAGAGAAAGGGAATCAGAGGGAGGAAGGAGAAGAGGGAAGGGAATAGTACTGGGGATTGAAATGGAGAAAACTATGTTATGTGCATTTTATGAATATGTCAAAATGAACCCCACTATTATATGTAAATACAAGCCTCTAAAAATAAAAAAAATAATAATAAATCAGGCACACATATCAGGAGGAAAGAACAAGACATAAAGCAGACCATAAAAACAGATGCACAGGAATACATATATAGAAGATATTGAGCAAGGACATTTAAGAAATAGTAATTTCTTTGTTCAAATTTTAATAAGAGGACTTCATCAGACAACTAGAATCAAGTAAGTATAAAATGGAAATTCTAAAACTGAAAAATAAGTGAACTTAGAAATTCAACATATAAGTTGAATTTCAGACAACACTGAAGAGCAAATTAGTTAATTATAACTTGGGTAAATAAAAAAAAAATCAGGGCTAATGTTGAGACATATATTTGGGGTTTCCAATAATAACAAAAGATAAAATAAGTGAAAGCAACATTGAAGATATAATGGTCAAATTTTCCCAATAACTATGAAAGACATCAAACCCCAGACTCAGAAACCATTGTGGACCCCAATAATTTTGAAGAAATCCATTCTAACATGTATCAAAGAAAACCAAGGACCAAGAGAAAACCTTTAATACCGTTGAGGGTGAGAGAGAGAGACAGAGACAGAAAGAGAGAGAGAGAGAGAGAGAGAGAGAGAGAGAGAGAAATTGATTTCCTTCAATCAGCAAGAGGATAATGATAGGCCCCATCTCAATAGAAATAATGGAAAACCAGGAAAGCCCCTCTTTACAGCAAAGAAATAATATACCTGCTAACCCTAAGTTCTATACCAAGTAAATATACGCTTAAAAATAAAGGCAAAGGAACTTTTCCAGTAAAAATAGGAGTTTTTCCATCAGAATTGTATAAAAATAAACACCAAAGCCAGGTACAGTGTCACTCGCCTACAATCTTGGTGACTCAAGAGACTGAGACAGAAGGAGCACAAGTTCAAAGCCATTCTCAGCAACTTAGTGAAGCCCTACTCAATTTAGCAAGACCCTGTCTCAAAATAAAAAACAAAAAGGGCTGGGGATGTGGCTCAGTGGTTAAGTGCCACATCCCTAGGATTCAGTCCATAGTACTAAAATAAATATATAAATAACAAGAGGTATTCTTTAGGCAGAGGGAATAATTATTGGAAAGAAGCATAGACATTTAAAACAGCATGAGGAGTAATGGAAATGGGAAATATGTGGTTATAGCTAAATAGATACAGACTTATAAAAAATTATAAAATTATCTGTCGAGTATAAAATTATAAATAGAATATTAAAATGTGACAAAAATGACAACCAAAAAAAGGTAAGAAGGAGGTAAACATGGTTAATGTATCCCAAAGTACTAGCATTATAGAGGAAGTAACAAAAATACTGACTAAAGAGAACCATAATAAGTCAAGAATTAGTAGGTTTAATCTCTAAGAAAATAAATGCATAATTGACAAGGTAATTGAAAGAGTGAATGATATGATAAAATTTATTTATTTTGTAGAGAGAAATAAGTACACATAAAGTGAGACATATATAAAAATAAGATGATAAATTTAAACCCAAATATTTCAATAATTACAATAAATGTAAAAGGATATATCAAAATTCAAATAAAAAATGTTATGATACTAGGAAAAAAACATGTTCCTTTGAAGAACCGATATATATATATATATATATATATATATATATATATATATATACACACACACACACACACACACACACACACAGATTGTATATAGGGCTCAACATTATCCCTAAATTTTTTTTTAGTTTTACACACACACACACACACACAGATTGTATATAGGGCTCAACATTATCCCTAAATTTTTTTTTAATTTTACACACACACACACACACACACACACAGATTGACGGAAATAGATACAAAATCAGTAAGCTACTGAGGCAGACTCACTTTGGCTAACAGAAGCAATTATTAAATTAATGGAAATCTTGTGATCAATGTCATTTTAGAAATCTTAGAAGCTTGAAATCAGCCTTGGTGGAATTAATTACTTTAAGAAATTGGCAAATGCTACAAATAAGTGTTTCCCTCTCACCTGGTGAGAGATGATTGATAAGAATTTACAACATAAGGTGGTATATAATGGAAACATTAACCAAAAGAATGCTAGTGTAGTTATTTTAATATGATACAAACAGACATTAGACATAAGTATAAGACCTGACATTAAGACGGACATTTTAGAATGTTAAAACATCAATGGCACAGGAAGACATGACATTTCTAAAAATATATACACACATTAACACAGCTTCAAATATATAAAGCTGACAATACTCAAAAGAGGAATAAACAGTTTCCCAATCATAGTGGGAGATCATAACATACCTCTTATTTTTTGTTAGAACAAATGGAAAAAAATTAATAAGAATAAAGACCCTAAGTGTTCAATTTGATAGCCATTAGGCATAGGTGGCTATTAAGGACTGAAATGAGACTAGTGTGACTAAACAATAGGATTTAAAATTTATGTATAATTTTAATTGATTAAATTTAAAATTGAAAACAAGCACTCAAATTTTTGTCATTGTTGTTGTTGTTAACCACAGTTTTATTGTTTTGGTAGAACTTCATTTGCCTTTACTACATTCAACAAGATCTTATTGTTCTGTGTGTGTTTGAACATCACAAGGTACCCCACTAATATGTACAATTTTGTGTTCTTATGTATTAGTTAAAATATATTTGCATTTTTTAAAAAGAAGAAAAGACATTATTGCTATATTGTAGTTAATGTGTCAGTTGCCTACATTGGTCCAAGTATCACACATACAGGTAGCATCAATCCAGCTGTAGTCAACACATTGACTAAGTTGGAATGATTTTTTTTTTCTATACACTACTGTAACATTTTAGTGTGTTTTAGTATTTTAGCAGACAGTAAAGATTATGCTAATAAGTATGTTGGTTGTATGAGTGATGAATGACAACATTTTTTTTAATTCTAATGTAATTAAATTGTTTCTCCAATTTAAAATATAAGTAAAGATAAATTTTTAAAATTATGCACTAAGAGATTCAGAAAAAAGTAGAGATACAGTAATAGTAGTACTTCAACTTAGAGAATAACTTTTGTAAAAGACTGAAGAAAAGGAGGCTGCAAACTTCACAATTAATTTTACTTTTTTATGACAGAACAAAGAAAAAAGCTGTTCATTTGTTTGCTGCATAAAAAGTTTCATGATGTAATGAAGAACATTGAGACATATTTAGCATTATGTAAAAGTTGACTTTTAATAAGAAAAATGAATGAGTAAAACTAGTCACCTGCAACCAGAATCGAATGTTGAAAAAGAAAGACAATTTTTACATGATATAGCCTTGTAACTTTGTACAGCTATAAAATAGCTTGGATTTTACACGAAATAGTAAAGTCTGAAATACTGATTTAAGCCACAGAATCATTGATCATAGATTCCAAGACATTTTTTTAAAATATCAAGGATTAATTGAAAATTTGAAAAATGATGAGTATTTTTATTTATCTTAAGATAATTTATACAATATAACATATAATTAATTTGGATATATATTTTCTCAAAGGACTTCCTAATTTAAAAAAAGAGAGAGGGAGAGAGAGAGAGAGAAATGACAACTTCATAGCCTAAAAATATGAATTTGTGGCATAGATTCTGGATACCTTTCCAACTGTGAGGGAAAAATTTGTTTCTATCACAACAGATGTGACTAGTGTGATGAAACAACAGGATTTAAAATTTATATATAATTTTAATTGATTTAATTTAAAATCGTAAACAACAGATATTGCTCCGGTTATTTTAGATCAAAACTCCAGATTTACTGGAATTTTGAACAAGGGACTCATGTTTTCCTCAATACTTTATTCTAACATGTAGTGAAAATATTTGTGTTCATTTTTTTAAACAGTCCCTGAGAGTCATTTATACATTTAAAATGGTTCAATTTGTATATGCAAATTCTAGGAACCATCACCAGGTAATAAAACTATTGGGAAAAAAAAGAAGACAATGAATCTGTCTTGTTCTTTGCCGATGTTCATCAATTGACTTGTAGAAGAGTTTTACAAGTATTTATTGTATTGTTAACTCCAATTCAAAAATTTCTTTAAACAAAAGAAATGCCTTTCAAATATCCAAAGCTCAAAGCTTTAAAAACCCAGTGGTTTGACTTATGTTTTCTCACTATAGTCTCACACTGCATATAAACAAGCTAAATTTCCAAGCCCCCACAAGACAGATATGCGAACTTATGTTGACATTTAAACATTTTATGCTACAAATCAATAATATAGATTTTCATACATTTTTCTAACATTAAACAATATAGAAAAGATTTAATTGCAATTGAAAATAAAACATAAATTGGTTGCAAGCGCTTCAGGATAATTTAAATAATGCTTTCCTGATATTGATAAAGTTGTTTTTCAACTTTCATAATACTTCTCTGAAACTGGTTTTAATAGTACTGAGTTGGCATGAATTAGTAAATTTACTTAATTTGAAAAGACATAATTTTAAAAATTATATGCTTTTCCTTTAAAGGTCAAATCAAAGGGCAAAGGGTGTAGCTCAGTAGGTAGAGTGCTTGCTTGGCATTTATGAGGTCCTGGGTTCAATCCCCAGCAGCACAAGGAAGGGAAAAATCAAATCAAGTTTTTTAAACCATACACATCCATTTTTGTCAATGTGGATGTAAATGCTAAAGGAAAAAAAAATTTAACTCTTGATTCAGGAATTGGAACTTTAAGGTTGATTAAAACAAACTGGATGTTAGTTTATGAGTCTATACTTTTAGCAGTAAAATTTATTTTCAAAATTTAGTATCTCATTGCTTAGCTAACATCAAAATTAACATCAAAATATTGGCTTAGGTAAAAATGTATGTGAAAAATAAAGAAATAAACTGAAGGTCTTGATATTTTAAAAAATAGTACTGCATTGAGATGTACTAAAAATTACAAAAATTTTTCATTAATCATCTTATATAATTATATGTTGAAAGAATGCTTCAGATATAGTATGTTAACTAAAATGTGAAAAAAAAATAATTTCACCTCTTCTTTTGCTTTTTAATGTGAAATATTAGAAAATTTTAAAGTAAGAATGACATATCTGCACCCCATTTGAATGAAATGTAGGATATGTCAAGATCATTGTAATGTTTTGAGCAACTAATAATAAAATATTTTTTAAAAAAAGAATTACATATCTGGAGAGCATTACATTTCTACTGGACTGTACTAGCACAGAAGATTTGAACAGAAAAAATGAGCAACCTTGCATAACTGACGTGTATAAAACACCGCATTCTACAACTGCAGAATATGAATATTTTCATGTGCACTTTGGACATTTATCAAAATTTATTGTGTGCTGAGCCCTAAAGCAGTTTAAATAATTTTCAAAACTCAAAATTATCCAACTTGCATTAATAAGCTTAAGAGGATATTTGTGTACATTCATAAAAATAGAGGAAAAACAGAAGCCATACAAATAAATGTCCAATGCCAATATAGTATATAGTATTCAAGCAGAAAAATAATGTCAGCTAGATATATCTTATGCAAACATTAAAATGGAAAGTATGAAAAATACAAAGCTACATATATCAAATAAGTGTTTCATAAAACAGCACTCAAAGTACTATGTAAACTTGCACATGTGTAAGCAATATGTATTTTCAAAATGAGTAGTGTACAGAAGGATCTTAGATGGTATTTTAATGTCAATTTCAGTAAAATTGTTAAAGACTTTTTTTTAAAACATACATTTTATTAGCTTAAGAAAATGAGATCTTACTCTAAGAGTATTCCTGAATAATCAAAAGAGAGAGAGAGAGTGAGAGAGAAAAGGAATTAACAATGAGTAGGAGAATAATTTGAAATTTTTCCAATGAGTTTTTTAAGGCTCAATTTATTTTTAATACAATGGTGTAGCTTCTGAAATGATCACTGAGTATTTACCCACAAGAAATAAATAAATAACTTTAAACCACTGAATATAATATAATACAAGGATTTGCTTTGGGAGATATCATTTAACATAGTAAAAACTATGCTTAATTAAAGAAAATATATTTTATTTAATTTCTAAGCTAAATGATGGATGGTTAGAAGAGATTTTTGGGTTTTTTTCCCCTTGTTTTTCTTTTTATTTCTTTCTTTCTTTCTTCTTCTTTTTAGAAAATAAAATAGAAGCTAATTTTAGAAAAAAAATGAGCCATTCAGGTTATTTGGGTTCAATACATGAAAAAATAGGATAGGAAATAAGCCATTATAGAAATGACACTTTGCTTTATATTTGCACGTTCAGTACTTGTTTTGCAAAGACCAAGAATGTGTGAATATTGTCCACCTGTTGGCTGATTTAGAAGTACTGTGCTCTCAAAGTCCCTAGTAGCCTAAACTTTTAATTGGATGCTAAAGAAAAAATCACTTGCAGTAATCAGAAAGTTCAATATTATAAGTAAAAAGATAATAAGCAAGAAACCTTCAAAAAGCTATATTTATTTAAAGAGAAAAGACTAAATTGGCTTACTAGGGAGAGTAAAGTGAATTACCAGCAAACACTTCTGCAGAGCACCACGCTCCCAATGACGGAGCTAGAAGAGGGTATTTGTAAGAGGAACCACAAACTTTTTTTACCTACCTTGGCTTTGTTCCCCATAACTTAAGGATAGTGAAGAACACAGACGCCTCTGTTTTCTTAATGTTCCTCCATCTGGGCTTTCTATTTTATCAATACTTCTCCTAGCCTACTTGCTTTTATTACTTGACATGTTTATCATCTTTGCTTTGATGTTGTCTCAATTCTTTTGTGCAATAGCATAATCTTTTGCAAAGAAAAAAAATCAAAATAAATAGGTTAAATATTGAATTTTCCAGTTTATTCTATAAAATAACCTATTAACTCTGTTTCTCAGTAGATGATTCTTCATTTCTTCTTAACCAGTGATTTGCACCTTCATGTTCAATGTACCAAATGTATTATGAGTTAACACCATAGTGACTGTTGTCCATCTTGACTTGTTTTTATTCATGAAAGTAAGAGGTCTAGCTCAAATCCATAGAGAGTACTGTGCTAGACTAGTCTCTTGAACTGGGACGGTGTATGCACATGGGCCTACTGGTCCTGCACATCTCTTAGGTACTCTTCATTGCTCTCCAAGTCTGGGAATTAGGTGAGGGACAAGATGAGCATCAGGCTAAAGCTCAGCGGATAAGCAGACACCACAGGTAGCCTGATGGAATTGGAAATCAGGCAAAAGATTAGCAAAGTGTAAATAATGGTATGCCTGTAAGCACATCACAGAGCACACTGAACCTGTGAAAAAAGAAAAGATCCAAAGTGGAAGCAATGATCCTTGCTGTTGAATCAGAAGTTCATTATTGGAAACTGGTGTTCCAGCAAAGAAGGTGGGAATATCATGTAAGTGTTCTAAATACTTTGTAGCTATTCCAGTCTTGCATAATACCAGCAAGAATGTGACAAGTAGTAATAGTAAAAGATCAGAATCAGTGCTTCCGTGCAAGGTGAAAGACCCATAGGGCAGTTCTGAATCTCTCTTCTGCTAGTGCCACCTTCCCAGTTGCCTTAGTGAATACATGCTCTGCAAATAAGACTTTTTTTAAAATTTTTTATTGTTGGCTGTTCAAAACATTACATGGTTCTTGATATATCATATTTCACACTTTGATTCAAGTGGGTTATGAGCTCCCATTTTTACCCCATATACAGATTGCAGAATCACATCAGTTACACATCCATTGATTTACATATTGCCATACTAGTGTCTGTTGTGTTCTGCTGCCTTTCCTATCCTCTACTATCCCCCTCCCCTCCCCTCCCCTCCCCTCTTCTCTCTCTGCCCCCTCTACTGACATTCATTTGTCCCCCTTGTATTATTTTTCCCTTTCCCCTCACTTCCTCTTGTATGTACTTTTGTATAACTCTGAGGGTCTCCTTCCATTTCCATGCAATTTCCCTTTTCTCTCCCTTTCCCTCCCACCTCTCATCCCTGTTTAATGTTAATCTTCTTCTCATGCTTTTCGACCCTACTCTGTTCTTAGTTACTCTCCTTATATCAAAGAAGACATTTGGCATTTGTTTTTTAGGGATTGGCTAGCTTCACTTAGCATAATCTGCTCTAATGCCATCCATTTCCCTGTAAATTCTATGATTTTGTCATTTTTTAATGCAGAGAAATACTCCATTGTGTATAAATGCCACATTTTTTTTATCCATTCATCTATTGAAGGGCATCTAGGTTGGTTCCACAGTCTTGCTATTGTGAATTGTGCTGCTATGAACATCGATGTAGCAGTGTCCCTGTAGCATGCTCTTTTTAGGTCTTTAGGGAATAGACCGAGAAGGGGAATAGCTGGGTCAAATGGTGGCTCCATTCCCAGCTTTCCAAGAAATCTCCATACTGCTTTCCAAATTGGCTGCACCAATTTGCAGTCCCACCAGCAATGTACAAGTGTACCCTTTTCCCCACATCCTCGCCAGCACTTGTTGTTGTTTGACTTCATAATGGCTGCCAATCTAACTGGAGTGAGATGGTATCTTAGGGTGGTTTTGATTTGCATTTCTCTGACTGCTAGAGATGGTGAGCATTTTTTCATGTACTTGTTGATTGATTGTATGTCCTCCTCTGAGAAGTGTCTGTTCAGGTCCTTGGCCCATTTGTTGATTGGGTTGTTTGTTATCTTATTGTCTAATTTTTGGAGTTCTTTGTATACTCTGGATATTAGGGCTCTATCTGAAGTGTGAGGAGTAAAGATTTGTTCCCAGGATGTAGGCTCTCTATTTACCTCTCTTATTGTTTCTTTTGCTGAGAAAAAACTTTTTAGTTTGAGTAAGTCCCATTTGTTGATTCTAGTTATTAACTTTTGTGCTATGGGCGTCCTATTAAGGAATTTGGAGCCCAACCCCACAATGTGTAGATCGGAGCCAACTTTTTCTTCTATCAGATGGCGTGTCTCTGATTTGATATCAAGCTCCTTGATCCATTTTGAATTAACTTTTGTGCATGGTGAGAGAAAGGGATTCAGTTTCATTTTGTTGCATATGGATTTCCAGTTTTCCCAGCACCATTTGTTGAAGATGCTATCCTTCCTCCATTGCATGCTTTTAGCCCCTTTATCAAATATAAGGTAGTTGTAGTTTTGTGGATTGGTTTCTGTGTCCTCTATTCTGTACCATTGGTCCACCCGCCTGTTTTGGTACCAGTACCATGCTGTTTTTGTTACTATTGCTCTGTAGTATAGTTTGAAGTCTGGTATCGCTATACCGCCTGATTCACACTAGAACTTCCAAATTCATTCTACGAGGCCAACATCACCCTGATACCTAAACCAGACAAAGACACTTCAAAGAAAGAAAACTACAGACCAATATCTCTAATGAACCTAGATGCAAAAATCCTCAATAAAATTCTGGCGAATCGGATACAAAAACATATCAAAAAAATTGTGCACCATGATCAAGTAGGATTCATCCCTGGGATGCAAGGCTGGTTCAATATACGGAAATCAATAAATGTTATTCACCACATCAATAGACTTAAAAATAAGAACCATATGATCATCTCGATAGATGCGGAAAAAGAATTCGACAAAGTACAGCATCCCTTTATGTTCAAAACTCTAGAAAAACTAGGGATAACAGGAACATACCTCAATATTGTAAAAGCAATCTATGCTAAGCCTCAGGCTAGCATCATTCTGAATGGAGAAAAATTGAAGGCATTCCCTCTAAAATCTGGAACAAGACAGGGATGCCCTCTCTCACCACTTCTGTTCAGCATAGTTCTCGAAACACTGGCCAGAGCAATTAGACAGACGAAAGAAATTAAAGGCATCAAAATAGGAAAAGAAGAACTTAAATTATCACTATTTGCAGATGACATGATTCTATACCTAGCAGACCCAAAAGGCTCTACAAAGAAACTATTAGAGCTAATAAATGAATTCAGCAAAGTGGCAGGATATAAAATCAACACGCATAAATCAAAGGCATTCCTGTATATCAGCGACAAATCCTCTGAAATGGAAATGAGGACAACCACTCCATTCACAATATCTTCAAAAAAAATAAAATACTTGGGAATCAACCTTACAAAAGAGGTGAAAGACTTATACAATGAAAACTACAGAACCCTAAAGAGAGAAATAGAAGAAGATCTTAGAAGATGGAAAAATATACCCTGTTCATGGATAGGCAGAACTAACATCATCAAAACGGCGATATTACCAAAAGTTCTCTATAGGTTTAATGCAATGCCAATCAAAATCCCAACGGCATTTCTTGTAGAAATAGAGAAAGCAATCATGAAATTCATATGGAAAAATAAACGACCCAGAATAGCAAATAAGACTTTTATAGACAACATTTCTCTGTAACTTCATGCAGAGTACAGAAAGAAATACATAATTTTGGCAGAAAATCACAATGTTCTTTATGACCTCAAAATTGGCTAAGATTTGAAAGCCACCTTTAATAATTTCACCTCCTAGGTGGCTACTAAACTGTATTTCAAAGAAATAGTCATAAATTTATACTCATGAGAGTATGACTATAAGTATGGTTTATAACTTTGGCTCTACTTATAAGACATTTGTGAGTCTACAGCTAGAACTGAATTCTGCAATCCTGAATTAATTAGTGGATGGCTTGTCCATTCTATCAGGCTCAGTATCTTTATACTGACTTCTTGAATTTCCATAAATGTAAACAAGTCAATATGGGCTTGGTGCCTAAAGAAAGCCAAACAGATTGGGAAGATGTTTCACCTGTATGAATTCATTGAAAGATACAAACCCTTTTCCTAAACCTTCATTTCTCATCTTTATAGGTAGAAGTCTAGCTACAAGTTCTCATACTTGAGAGGGCAGCGGAAGTTACATTTTGTAACTCCTAACATACAATACTGAATTACTAGCTGCATTATTTTTTCCAAAATGTAATGCAAATACTCAAATCATTCATAACAATAAGGTTAATGAAAGTAGTATGAACAAGTTTTAGCAAGCAATTTTATTCAAAAAGACACACTTTTAATGAATCAAAAATCCATAGACTCAGACATAAAATAACAATTTCATCTGATCCAAAGCACTAATGTTCTTTATTCATGTTTTCTCTGAAACATATTTACTAAGTTATGTGCAATTCTTGGTTGCTTCAATACTTTGAGGGTAGAGGAGTGAACTGATCATTCTTATTGAGACTTCTGTAAGGTTTTCTAAAAGAATGCTCATAGTTTGCATACTTATATGGATTTATACTATTTCCAGGGTAGGTAGCGGCATGAAATGTGTTTATAAAACATTCAGTCCTGGCACATGAAGCTCCCTATTATTTGCTTCCCCATCAATAAGACATGCTTCTATACGTTAAAAAATTTATGAGGCTGAAAACTCATATGATTTATAAAGATAAATGTACTAAAATATATATTGGGTCTTATAGCCTCCAGTGGTACCAAAACCTAAGGAAGTGACAAGCCTGGACCTCCTCCAACAATGTTATCAACATGAATACAGCTACCTCTGTAACCATAATGATATTGAAGAAATAGTAATGAATTTTTTTAAGTTAGAGATTTGCCATACCTTGTAGGCTTTAATATCATTAGTTTTTAATAGAGGACAATGCAACCAAAAACAAATTTTAAAAAGGTAATGAACTTGGAAGAGAGCTATATCTATCACCTTCCAACTGCTTTGGAGAAGCTTCATGTCCTCAGTGTCTCCGATAGCTGTTCAATAAATATATTCTTATCTGCCTTATGCCTTTATTCACATAAAAATCCAAATAAAAACTTTTTCTGAATAAGCCAAGCTCGAAGATCAGTACACTAATGAGCAATTCTTCAAATGACATGTGAAAATGCAAAGTCAAATTAAATTTTATCTTTGGTGGTAGACTGAATAATGGCTTCCCAAGGACATCCATGTCCTTGTCCAGAGAACCTGTGAATATGTTACCTTACCTAGATTGGCACTTTGTAAATGTCACTGAATTAATGGAAAGGGTATCCTGGATTATTCAGGTAAAACTAATGCAATCATAAGCCTATTTGGGAAAAGGAGGCAGGAGGGTCAGAGATAGGAAAAATGTGCTGATGGAGGCAGAGATCAAAAAGAAGTTGAAGATGTGACTGCTATTGGTGGAGATGAAAGAAGGGATTGCTAGCCAAAGAATGTAGACAGCCTCCAGATGCTGAGAAAGGCAGGGAAAGGATTCTCCGCAAAGCTTTAAGAATGAAGGAAGCCCTGCTAACACCTCAATTTTAGGGCTTTGTGACATCCAAACTCTTAAGATGACGCATTTGTATAGATTTCAGCTACTACTTCTGTGGGAATTTGTCACAGTAGCAATGCATCTTTTTTTATTTGTTCTTTTTAGATACACATTACAGTAGAATGTGTTTTGACATATTATACATAATGGAACATAACTTATTCTACTTAGGATCCCATTCTCGTGGTTTTACATGATATGGAGTTACACTGGTCGGGTATTCATATATAAATATAGGAAAGTTATGTCTCATTCATTCTACTGTGATTCCTATTCCCATCCCCCCCAGCAATAAATCTTTCAACACTAACTCCACTCCAATAACTTCACACTGAATGATGCAGCATCCAACATAGTTGGTGAAAATTTATTTTGAAAAAAATGGCAATATGTATTGCCATATTACATTAACACCATTTGATCCAGTCATACTACTTATGTAACTCAGTTTCAAAGAAATAATCATAAACTTGGACAGTGTCCCTACCCTTATGATTTTTGAATTACAAAAATTGGAAATAGCCCCAAACTCCAATGATAGGAGTATGATTATATATTGTACAGCATGTGCATTATGTATAAAACATAAAGAAGCAATTTAAAATCTATTCAAAATTTTAATGTTAACGAGAAGAAAATAATTACAGAATAAGTAAAATAATAATAGCATAAAATTTATATGCGTAGTACTTTCTCCATTGTATTTTTAAATGATTGGATAGGAATAAATGATAAATAATTGGAAATAGACATAATGCACAGAATGGTGGTTGTCTAGATAATGAGTAATTTTTATTTTTCAAACTGATTTCATTGTGTATTTCCCAAACTTTCTACAATGAGCATGTGTTGGTTACAATAAAAAAAAAGAAACATTACACTATGCTGGTAATCAATGCCACAACTCAAAATGAGAACAGATTACTGTTACAGAAAGTGACCCCTGACATAGGACAGGATAAAGCCACTCTAAAAGGAATCAAAGGAAAAGAATCTAGGCATGTAGGAATTTCAACATATTTTAAAAATACAGCAATACCTAATCAGTCAGAGAAATGATGTCCCATCTATGCAATTTTTCTGAATAAGTGAAGCCATTTCCTTTACATCCTCACCATGTCAGAGATATTAATATTATTATGTTGAAAATTCTTAGGTCATATGTTACATATTTCTACCACATCACTTAAACTTTCTGTATTTCTGTTTTCTCATCTATAAATTGGAAATTAAAATTCATATTTGGTTACCACACAAAGTGTTTGTGAAGGTCAATTGAGATATTTATTAAAGTATCTTCAAAACTAGAGAGAAATACACAAAAATGGGATGTTTATTACACTCTAGGTGACTCAGGGCCATTGTTGTAGACACCTATATCTGATGAATTCTGCGATAAACAAAGCTTTGTGAATGTCTGACAACCGAACACTAGTTGCTCAGTGCCTCGTAGGCCAATATGCCACATTTTTGTGAGTTCTTGTCTTCCGGATTTGGGCTGTGGTTATTTAAAAATGAGGAACAGGGAGTAGAATGGGCAGAAACAGAAGCGAACATACAGGAGTAAAATGTGTATGTGCACATAAGTATGCGTGTGTGTGTGTACGTGTATATGTATGTATGTATATATATATATATGTGTGTGTGTGTGTGTGTGTGTGTGTGTGTGTTCATACACATATGCACACCTTCTGTTTTTGCTTATCAATGATTACATTAAAAAGGCCACAGTAATCTCGTTTTGTAGAGAATCAGTACTGTACTTTTTGTATAATTAAAATTTTTGTTATAAATTTAAAAATAACCTTTCCTGTATCTTCATGTTAGGGAAAATAATTTGATTTACAGTGGTGAGACTTTTCTTCTTTCCCTTGCCAGGCAAATGCAAATCTAGCACTTAGTTTCTTTTACACACATAGAAGATACAGGACTCAGTTCTGAGAAGAGAAGCTATGAGAAAAATGAGACAACCACTGACTCCTTGGGGCTATTTTATTTACACATTCTGAGTCATTTTGATTCACACAGGTAAGTCAGGGTTTAAATTAGACAATCTCTAGCTGGGCAAGTTATACTGTTCCTAAAATGGAACACGGAAAAAGGAGGTGTGACAGTAGTGTCAAATGACTCATCATCAGCCACAATTAGATTTTCTCCTTTGCCTGCCAAGTGCTTGACAGTTCAGGGCTTGGTGCGGCACAACCTCTGCTAAAGCCTTCGTTGACTTCTGGTAATCTTCCTCAGTTACTGAAAATTATTGATCCTCTTTCCACACATCTCAATGTAATCGGCTTCTCCTCCAGCGTCCCCATGGACACCAGAGACCAACTTGACCTGTTAAATAAGCAGAGTTGATTCCTGTTAATATTCTCTCTCCTCTAAGTTGAAGAGTTAGACACCACCAACTGAGTCAACTTTTAATTTGTTCTTAAAATAGGATGAACGTTTCCAGATAATCTACTCATAGGAGTCAGTATCGTTGATAGTGAGTCAACAGCAAAACTGGGACTAAAAGAAATGGTGGGACAGGGCAAGACCTAGATGGATTAAAAAAAAAATCATAAGTCAAAATAGATCAAAGGGGCTTTGTAATCAATGAACATAATCCCTAATCTATCACTTAACTATTTGCAAGTATCAATAAAAATATAAAAAATAAAATAATAATAATAATAATGGAAATATAAAACATAAAACAAGTATGAATGTTTCCCTCTGAAGAACAACCTTCCATGATAGGACACTGGCATTTTGGGTGGCAGCATATATGTAATCCACATTTTAAAATACTTAAAAAAAAATGCCTATAAGGAAACAACACAAGGAAATAAACCAATTCTTATGTCTTGTTATTTATGGTTGCTGATTTGCTAATACTCTATGAAAGTCATATTCTAGATCAACAGAATCTAAACGTCAACCTTCTCCACCTTAGCCCCTCCACCATGGACCCTCCGTACAGCACCAGCTTTATGCACAATACTTCCCATTGTTTTCCAGTTGTCTCTGCTTCAAGGGCACAGATTGTGTCATCAGTATGTTGTACATCTTGCTGTACCCTACATAGTGCTAGGCACATAGTAGTTACTCAGTGAATATCACTTGATGAGAAAGAACTCAGGATCCTATGGTTCTCGGTGCCTCTGAATGCTGCTTATGACAGAATGTAAATTTTTGTCTTTTTTTTTTTTTTTTTGCAAGTACCATCTGTTTGGTTTGCCTTCCCTGTGAGAATCTGATGGCTTCCTGACTGTTACTATTGAAATTTTATACTTTCCTCTTGTGAAAACAAGATAATGCCTTCAGCCTTCATCACTATGGATGGAAAGAAGTGCAATTGACATTACATCCACTTCTTCAGAATCTTCCAAGACATTGGTAAAGGCATCAAGTGAAACAGACACCTCTGGGACAATGTTCCACTCTCCCAGTGGAGTAAGGAAGGACCATGTTACTCACAGTCAATCATAAGATACCCCACTCTCCAAAAAGACCATTCCACACATTCTCTCTGAATTCCACACTTCCTCCTCATCCTTAGTCCAAACCAATGAAATTTTGTACTATTTCTCTGAGAAAATAAAAGTAACCAGATGAGAACCTCAAAAGACCTCTGCCATCACAACTGCCCACCCACTAGCATCTCTAGTCAATGACTCTGGCTTTTGACCTACCTGGGCTGATACTCCCTAGAGCCAGCCCTGACCTCTAGATATTAGATCACAGATATGGGAAGCTTTACGTTTGCTAGTCAAATTAATATTTTTCAACTGCCAGGAGCTTCTAAGAGAATTTGAAAAGGACATTTCATAACAATTTTCTAGTACAAAAGACTTTACTACAGACAACAGATCAAAGAGGAGGAAAGACGTGTGTACCCTTTGCCCCTGATCACGGGCACTATGAAGTAACAGAAGGAACACAAGCTTGGTGTTTAAGTGCTAGTATTGAGTAACGTTGGGAAATTTTTCAGACTCATCCTGGTAATTGTTGCCAACTGGTAACAACTGGGCAAGTTATGAAACAGTAAAACTCTTCTGCTTCATATTTTTATTGAAGGCTAATGCATAGAATCATGCAAAGTGTCCTGGTGTGTATTGTGTTTATGTTTGCTCTCTTTTTCTTTCTACATTGGTTAATTTCACATGGTTAAAAACTAAACCCATGCCTGGCGCTGTGACACACGCCTATAATCCCAGCTGCTCAGAGGCTGAGGCAGGAGGATCACAAGTTCAAAGCCAGCCTCAGCAAAAAGCAAGGCACTAAGCAAACTCAGGAAGACCCTGTCTCTAAACAGAAAATAGGGCTGGGGATGTGGCTCAGTGGTTGAGTGTCCCTGAGTTCAATCCTCAGTACACCCCCTCCAAAAAAAAAAATAAAAAACTAAACCCATTATATCATTTCCAAGCGGGGGGGGGGGGGTATAAAAGTATCCGCCTTTACCCCACCTCCAAGAGCCCAAGCCTTAATCCCCAGAAACTAAAAAAGTCACCTTACCTGCAAAATGAAATTTTTGCAGATGTGACTACAGATTTTGAAATGAAAAGATTATCCTGAATAACTTGGGTGGGCCCAATATAATCACAAGGATTCTTAAGGGAGAAAGGGAAGTGAGGCAAAGTGAACTCTGACTTCAGAGGGGAGGCCAGAGTGACTCAATGTGGGGATTGAACCTGTCCTAGCCAGCTTTGAAGATGGCAGGACTGTGCTGAGGCATGGGGCAGCCCCTGAGAGCTAGAGAGATGGGTAAATGAATTCTAGAGGCTCCAGAGAGGAATGGGGTCCTGCCAACACCTCAATTCCAGCCCATTAATACCTGCTTTGCATGGTACTGGTACCAAAACAGGCGGGTGGACCAATGGTACAGAATAGAGGACACAGAAACCAATCCACAAAACTACAACTATCTTATATTTGATAAAGGGGCTAAAAGCATGAAATGGAGGAAGGATAGCATCTTTAACAAATGGTGCTGGGAAAACTGGAAATCCATATGCAACAAAATGAAACTGAATCCCTTTCTCTCACCATGCACAAAAGTTAATTCAAAATGGATCAAGGAGCTTGATATCAAATCAGAGACACACCGTCTGATAGAAGAAAAAGTTGGCTACGATCTACATACTGTGGGGTCGGGCTCCAAATTCCTCAATAGGACACCCATAGCACAAAAGTTAATAACTAGAATCAACAAATGGGACTTACTCAAACTAAAAAGTTTTTTCTCAGCAAAAGAAACAATAAGAGAGGTAAATAGAGAGCCTACATCCTGGGAACAAATCTTTACTCCTCACACTTCAGATAGAGCCCTAATATCCAGAGTATACAAAGAACTCAAAAAATTAGACAATAAGAGAACAAACAAACCAATCAACAAATGGGCCAAGGACCTGAACAGACACTTCTCCGAGGAGGACATACAATCAATCAACAAGTACATGAAAAAATGCTCACCATCTCTAGCAGTCAGAGAAATGCAAATCAAAACCACCCTAAGATACCATCTCACTCCAGTTGGATTGGCAGCCATTATGAAGTCAAACAACAACAAGTGCTGGCGAGGATGTGGGGAAAAGGGTACACTTGTACATTGCTGGTGGGACTGCAAATTGGTGCAGCCAATTTGGAAAGCAGTATGGAGATTTCTTGGAAAGCTGGGAATGGAGCCACCATTTGACCCAGCTATTCCCCTTCTCGGTCTATTCCCTAAAGACCTAAAAAGAGTATGCTACAGGGACACTGCTACATCGATGTTCATAGCAGCTCAATTCACAATAGCAAGACTGTGGAACCAACCTAGATGCCCTTCAATAGACGAATGGATTAAAAAAATGTGGCATTTATACACAATGGAGTATTACTCTTCATTAAAAAATGACAAAATCATAGAATTTGCAGGGAAATGGATGGCACTAGAGCAGATTATGCTAAGTGAAGCTAGCCAATCCCTAAAAAACAAATGCCAAATGTCTTCTTTGATATAAGGAGAGTAACTAAGAACAGAGTAGGGACGAAGAGCATGAGAAGAAGATTAACATTAAACAGAGATGAGAGGTGGGAGGGAAAGGGAGAGAAAAGGGAAATTGCATGGAAATGGAAGGAGACCCTCAGGGTTATACAAAAGAACATACAAGAGGAAATGAGGGGAAAGGGAAAAATAATACAAGGGGGAGAAATGAAGGTCAGTAGAGGGGGTAGAGAGAGAAGAGGGGTGGGGAGGGGAGGGGAGGGGGGATAGTAGAGGATAGGAAAGGTAGCAGAACATGACAGTCACTAGTATGGCAATATGTAAATCAATGGATGTGTAATTGATGTGATTCTGCAATCTGTATATGGGCTAAAAATGGGAGTTCATAACCCACTTGAAGCAAAGTGTGAAAGATGATATATCAAGAACTATGTAATGTTTTGAACAACCAACAATAAAAAAAAAATACCTGCTTTGCACTTCCCAACTTTTAAAATAATAAGTTTATGTTGCTTTAAACCCATAAATCTGTAGCAATATGTTACAGCACCCACAATAAACCAAGACACATGCCCACCCCCTGCTGCCCTCACCCCCCAACCCCATGGGTAACCAGGTTGCCACCTTTCCTGCTTTATTCTTCCTATAGGTATTTTTTAATAAGTAAATACATATGTGTTTGTTTCTCTTTCTTCTTTTCTTCTTTCTTACTCTTGCTTGTCTTTAGTTTTTAGTTTAAATCAGTTTCAACTAGTACCCAAAAATATCACATAAAAGTATACATATTAAGGGGACATCATGATGTCTTGATACATGTGTACATTGTGTGATGTTTAAATCAGCTTAAACATGTCTATCTTTGCAAACATTTATCATCTCTTTACAGCGGGTCATGCAATGACTTCTCTCTAGCTGTGAAAGTCCTAGATGGCATCTTCTTCCAGAAGAAGGCCCTTTTGTCCACTGCAAATTTGTGGCTTAGTTTAAGCAGCTTCATCAGCGACTTTAGCTAGATCTAAGTGCCTGACTGCAGTTTCTATGTTAGCACGTGTTTCTTCACCTTTCACTTTTGTTATAGAAATAAGAGCATCTTTCCTTAAACTGCATTGAACCAACCTCTGCTAGCTTCAACCTTCTGTCCTTCAGCTTCCTCACCTTTTTTCTGAACCTTCACCAAATTGAAGGCCTTGCTCTGAATTCAGCTTTGGCTTAAGGGAATGTTGTGGTTGGGTGGATCTTCTCTCTGGATGACTAAAACTTTTCCATGTCAGCAATAAGGCCATTTCATCTCCTCATCCCTCATCTGCTCACTAGAGTTCACTATTAATCTACTTCAAGAACTTCCCTTTGCATTCACTCTTTGGCAGAGCAGAGTGAGAGGCCCAGCTTCTGCTGTGGCTCAGCTTTCCATTTGCCTTGCTCACTGGCAAATGGAAATTTGTCATTTCCAGCTTTAGCTTGAATTGAGAACTATAGAACTTTGCCTTTCACTTGGACACTTAGGGACCATTGTAGGATTATTAGTTGACCTAATTTCAGTAGTGAAGTGTCTCAGGGAATAGGGAAGAAGCCTGAGAAGAGAGAGAGATGGCAGGGAACTGCCAGTCAGTGGAGCACACACAACATTTATTATTTAGTGGCTATCTCATATGACACAGCTCATGGTGCCCCCCAAAACAATTGTAATAGTAACATTAAAGATCACTAGTCACGTTCACCACACAGATATGATAATATAAAAAAGTTTGAAATATTGTGACAATTACCAAAACTTGACACAGAAAGACAAAGTCACTAAATGCTGTTGGACAAATGATGCAGATTGTAGCTCAAGTGGTAGCATGTTCTCGTGCTGGCTATAGGTTGCAACAAAATCTCAATTTGTAACAAATGCAGTATCTGCAAACTACAATAAAGCAAAGTTCAATGCAACAAGGTATGCCTATAATTTAGATATCTCACATAAATAAAATTATATAGTATTTGCCTTTATGGACTGTTTATTTCACATTTATTTCCACTAGCATTCATTGATATTATCGCATGTGACAGGATTTCCTTTCTTTTATGTGTGTGTGTGTGTGTGTAAATCACATTTTGTTTATTCATACATTTTTCAATAGACATTTGAGCTTTCACCTCTTTGCTATGATAATAGGATTATTATGAATAAGGGTATATGCATATCTCTTTGAGAGCCTGTTTTCAATTCTTTTGAATATATGCCCAGAAGTGGGATGCCTAGATCATATGATAGATCTACTTTTACTTTTTTATGGAGTCCTTGTGCTGTTTTCTGCAGTGATCACACATTGTACACTCCTGCCAACAGTCCAACATGTTGGCATTCTCACCAACTCTCACTATTTTCTGTTTTGTTTTATATCAGCCATCATAATGAGGGTAAAGTACCCTGCATTTCTGAATGTGCTGTCTAGGCACAAAGGGGCCCAGAATATCCACATAGAAAAGTGGTAAGTGTGCTTCTTGGCTAAGACAATGCTACATTTGCATCATACTTTACATGTGGTTGAGAAAATGTTAACTGTCTTTAGGGAGTAAAAGTTGCCCCTGTTGGTACCTTCACTGGGGATGATGATTCTCAGCAGATCTTGCTGGCTTCTTACCTTCTGTCACATGTCTTTGCCATAGAATGCAATGTTCCTGAATATGGAGCCCTTTCTCCATTGTATTATTTGGTGGTTCAAATGAGTCATTTCAAGATTTTTTTTGTTTCATTTTGTTTTTGTTTTGTCATTTAATCATAAATAATAAGCCTAGTGAAACATAGTATTTCTATTGTTTTGGGAGGACATAGCTACAGGTCAATGTCATCTTAACCACCAGGTGGCACCTAAGTATTTAATGTGTTAAAATCAATTCTTTCTTCACTGTTGGTTAGCCAAGTTTTAAATTAATTTGGCAATTATTTATGAGCATGTAGTTGTAGCTACTGTATTAGTTTCCTATCATTGTTGTAACAAATTACCACAAGCTCATTTGCTTTACATAACACAATGTATTATGCTACAATTTTGCAGCTCAGAAGTCCAAAATGAGTCTCAATAGGCTAAAATCAAGGTGTCAGCAGGCCTACATTTCTTCTGGACAAGCTAGGGGAGAAGCCATTTTCTTACTTTTTCTAGTATTTGAAGGGCATCTACATTTTTTGGCTCATGGCTCCTTCCTCCATCCTCAAACACAGCAACAAAACATCATGTTTATAATTCCGACTTCCCTTTTTGTAAAAAATCATTTTTTAATATCTTTATTTTACATTTATGTGGTGCTGAGAATCGAACCCATTCCCTCACACATGCTAGGCCGAGAGCGCGCTACCACTTGAGCCACATCCCCAGCCCGCCAACTTCCCTTTACCACTTGTAAGAACTGTTATGTTTACATTGAGCCCACCTGGAATAATCTCCCCCACGCTGACCCAGCTAATTTGCTATCTTAATTACATTTATAACCTTAACCCCACCCCCTTGTTTCTGTATCCTAACATGATCTCAGGTTTCAGTACAAGATATGTACATCTATGGGGCCATTACTCTACCTAATAAATCTAACATGTTTTTGGAACATTTAGAATGACTTGATTTTTAATATTTTTGCACTGGGAAAAACTATTTCCCAAGTCAAGCAGCATCTTCAACATTTTTTTCCTGAGGTATTCAAAGGATCAATGGATGGCTGGATGACTGAATGAATAAATGGATGAGTAGATGGATGGATAGTAGGATAAATGAATGGATAGATGGATTGATAGTCAGACAAACATGAGGTATTAATCACTATGTTTTATGCATAAAACCCATTTTTATATGAACCTTCTCCTTTATCCCAGTTGGGTTTATAGACATAAAATGTACATAAGTTCCAGTCAGAATTATTAACATGGAGTCAAATTCCTAGTATTTTAGCTTTAATAATCTTAGTCTATAGGGACTGGGGTTATAGCTCAGCGGTAGACTGCTTGCCTTGTACTTGTGAGATACTGGGTTTGATCCTCAGCACCAGATAAAAAATAAATAAAATAAATAAAGATACTTAAAAAATATCTTAGTCTATAGACAAAATGGAAAGGTTTGAAATAGTACTTGAACAATTTTTCAAATTTCAAAAATGGATTATTCCATCCACAGACTAGGATAGGATTCTCCTAGTTGTGGGGAAAAGAGGAAATTGCATGGTAATGGAGGGAGACCCTCATTGTTATACAAAATTACATATAAGAGGTTGTGAGGGGAATGGGAAAATAAACAAGGAGAGATATGAATTACAGTGGATGGGGTAGAGAGAGAAGATGGGAGGGGAGGGAGGGGGGATGGTAGAGGATAGGAAAGGTAGCAGAATACAACAGTTACTAATAGGGTATTATGTAAAAATGTGGATGTGTAACCGATGTGATTCTGCAATCTGTATTTGGGGTAAAATTGGGAGTTCATAACCAACTTGTATCTAATGTATGAAATATGATATGTCAAGAGCTTTATAATGTTTTTAACAACCAATAAAAAAAAATTAAAAAAAAAAAGAAGAAATGAAGACACAGGAAGATCATTTGTTATGGTGAAGTGTCTGAGACAGGTCCTATGCCTTGAGGTTAGATTCCAGTTTGGCATAACCTAGGCAGAAAGCAGATAGTAAGTTTGGTAAGTCCAAATAAAGACAGAATTTTTCCCTGCTCTTACCTGCAATTTGGGGAGGTGGCAGACTCACAGACATTCAATATGTTATGGGGCAGGAAGGGTTGAGAGGAAATGGCTATGGGGATTTTCAGGAGCAGAGAATAAGAAGCTACCTCATTATGTTTCCCATGACTTCAGAGACAGAATAACAGCTTAAAAAGGAACACTGGAGTTAAGATTTGAAAAGGAGAAAGAAAGTGGGGGAGACTATTTAGCAAAGGACAAGATATAGTCACAGAAATCTCAAAGAGGCCAGCACAGAGGAATATTTATGCCCAAAGACCAGATAGTACCTAACCAGGGCAGATGCCAATATATGATAGGCCACAGCCACAGATTTAAGTGCTCTTTTGACTGACGAACAAGACTTATGGAAGCCCCTAGAACTTAAATGAATCTCATGAATCTCATAAAAGTGAAGAAGTGGGGATAGGGTTAAAGGTAAATCCTGAACTGATTGAAATTGACATAAAACAAGATTATTTTGAATGGACTTGATATATATATATATATATATATATATATATATATATATATATTTTTTTTTTTTTTTTTTTTTTTTTTTTTGCCAAGATGAAGCAAAGTTTAAAATGAAGATTAAGTTAAAATTTTAAAAAATTTATTTCTTATGTGCTGGAATACATGGCTTAAAACTAAGTGTCTATTAAATTTGGATATGTAGTACACTGATAAATAGAAATATCAACATATACATCTCAATTTTTATCACAACAATGCAATCCTATTGAAATGTTAGGTGAAAATTATATTATTATATTTCTACTGGAGAAAGCTTTGTACTTGTTACATACTTGAATTTTTATCCTCAGACACTAACTAGCCCTAACTTGCTATCTATAATACTTATACTCTTCCTCATGGAAAGAAGTACTGATGTTCATGTGCATTTTTTTCATATTCTTATCAGCCATAAAGTCATGAACTTACTTCAGGGAGCACATCTGATCTGAAGTACACAACCTCATGCTGTATAAGAGTCTTAACCTTACACATTTCCACAACTGCTCCACTAATAAAATATAAAGATAAAACCTTAAAAGGGTGAGTATCAGGATTATCATTTAGGAATGGGTATCTGCATTTGATACTTAGTCATAGATAATCTCAGGGAGAATATTGACTAACATTAGTGATAGTGTGGCTCTCTCAATTGGGAGATGAATGATATTGTGACCTTCTCTAATATAGGAATAAACACTGGCCTCTTCAGCATAGGAATAAAGCAAGCATTGGATTTATTCAAAGTTAACCATGACTTGATTTTCCTTTGCCTTCAAAAGCCTCACAATAGTATAGTGAGAACATTAGGGAGATTCCCAAGGTATTATGCAGTGACGGCCACAAAACAGGATAATAAGGCTTGAGAAAGATTTTTAACAAAGTTAAGATGCACGCCTCCCCCCTCCCATCTCTCTCTCTCCTTGAATAAAGAAGTATATACAAGGCAGTACCAACGAGTCATCTGTGAGCTATGGAAAATAGAATGAAACCCTTACTAACAAATGAGTCATAAAGAGAAGCTCTTGTATAGATACACAGATCCAACTCTTGGCTTCTCTGGGTACCACACACCAACAACTCTGGCTAGCATCAGATTATAGATTAGATAAGGGTGAAAAAGTCTCCGTTTTAATGTAGTAAAGACAACAGAAACTTGTGAAATCAGTCAGAAAACTGCATCATATAACATCCTTATTATCTGTCATTTATTTAGGTGATTAAATGATGTCAGAATAATAGAACAAGAAAAATAAAGATGTAAGAATTAGAAAAGATGAGAACCATCTTTACTTGCATAAAACCAGATTGTTATACATAGGAAAAATCCACAGATAAGCTATTAGAATATATAAATAAATTTAGCAAGTTTGCTGGATGTAGGAGCAATATACAAAGATTTTTTTGTTCATAACAGAAAAACTATTAAAAGCTTATATTTTTGCCTTTATTAGTGAATTATAGTTGTATATAATAGATGAGTTCATTTTGACATAATCATACATGCATAGAATTTAATTTACTCCTTTTCAATCCCCAGTTCTCCACCTTCTCCTTCTTCCTCCCTCCCTCTATTCCACCTCCTCTACTCTACCAGTGAAACTAATACTTTTTAAAAAATGATACCAAAAATATCCAAAACGTCCCATCAAATGCCTAAAACTGAGTCTAGTGAATGTGTGCAAGACATACAGAAAACTAGAAAACAAGAATTAAGAAGACCCATAACCAAAGACCAGCCTAGAAAGATAAACTATGCTGATGAATGAGAAGATAAGATTTTACAAAGATTTTAATTCTCTGTCAATTCAATATAATTACAATTAAAACTCAGCAGATTGTTTTGTGTTTATTTTTTTTTCTTTTTCTTTTTTTATTGGTTGTTCAAAACATTACAAAGCTCTTGACATATCATATTTCATACATTAGATTCAAGTGGGTTATGAACTCCCATTTTTACCCCAAATACAGATTGCAGAATCACATCGGTTACACATCCACATTTTTACATAATGCCATATTAGTAACTGTTTTGTGTTTATTGACAGATTGTACTTAGACCCATCATTGCACAAAATGAGGATTAATAGTACAGCAAAATTTGGCTAACTTGAGTTCCACACATAACTCTACGTCTTCTCGTCTATGGGACGAAAACCAACCTACTCAGCCTATCTGAGCCTCACTTTCCATTTCTACTAAAATGTAGATAATAATATCTACCTCATAGGATTGCAGTGAGGATAAAATGGGCTAATTTAAACAACATATTTTGCAGTTTCTGCTGCTGGTATTTCCTATTTAATAGTCTCCTTTAGTAGACTGTAAGCTTCTTGAAATCAGAGACTGGACTTTGATTATAATTGCAAAACTAGTGTAGACATTCAATAAATGTTAAATCAATATGTGTATTGTGAACTAGGATAGATGGCAGATCAAGCAAATGTTGTGCAAGAAGTAGTTTCTATAGGAGATGAAAGGAATTTCCCAGTAAGTGGACAGTATATGGTCAGTGTGGGAAGTGGGAATCAGTAATTGAAGAAAAGAGAGAGGCCCAGGGATTTCTTCCTCATTGCCCCAATCTCTCTTTTCCCCAATCATTGATTAAGGACATACATAGTCCAGGATTGTTATTAAGGCTCTCATAACAAGGAAAGTTGGTTCCAAGAGAAATGTGGAAGCCCAGTTACTACAACTAAAGTTGTAAAACAAGTTGATTAAAAAGGATGACTACTGTACTTCTTCTGATTAAGGTCAAATCAGTCCTAAGGGCTGAGGTTGTGGTTAAGTGACAGAGAGCTTGCCTCACACATGTGAGGTACTGGCTTCCATCCTCAGCACCATATAAAAATAAATAAACAAAATCAGTCCTGAAGCCAAAGGCAAGGTTGATCCTGTTTAAGATGAAGTGACCCTGTCAGCTGGGGGAAATCATGCTTCTTCAGAGATTGGCATCTAAACAGGTCCATTACATATTTGTACCAGATCGTTGTTACATACACAGATTGAAGCATAAAATAATTAGTTTTTTAACCCTGTTGAGGAGGACTTGTTATGTTTAAGGCCTTCCCTGCCCAGCATGCTCAGGATTGTACACCAATGCTAAGGCATATGACATTAAAGCTGGGAGGTTTAAAAAAAAAAAAAAAAAAAAAGCAGCCCCTATTTAAAGTATTGAGACCTCAGCAGAGGAAGCTACTGGGAAAGATGAAGGTGATATGCTGGGCTGAACCTCCTTGCCTAGAGAACAGTCCCATAAAAACTGAGTAGCTGCTCAACTCTCAAAAGTCCAGAGGTGCAGACATTACTCAGGGGAAATAGGCTCTTCACTATGAGAGAGACTATAGATTTCCACCTGGGTAGTCTCCATTTCCATCTTGAATGTGATGAAACAGTATGTTGGAATCTTGGAATTGGTGGTCCCATAACTATTTGAGAAGTCTTGGGGAGACTCTAAATGTGACTTTTTAAAAAAAGAAAATGAACAAAATCCTCAGCTAAAGCATTTTGGAAATAAGTAGCACGTATTTTCATGGACAAGCACAAACCAATACATTAAAGCAATGGGGATCTATTGGCTGAGAAAAAGGCAGAGAATTTGACTTATTTGCAGATGGGTCCACAGCCACAGAAGTGGCATGATGACTGTGCCTATGAGGAGGACAGGGAGAAAAGGCAGACATCTGGATGGGGTGGCTAATGAGAAACCATTCCTCTACTTTAAGCTTGGGTCTTTTACTTTTCTCTTGGAAGTTTTGTGAAAACTTGAGAATGGGTGGGAAGCATGGTAAACTGTTAGGAAGAACAGATCAATTTAATGGGGTACAGTTGGCTCTCCATCTCTGTTATGTAAGTCAATTAACCTGAAGGCAGGTAAGTGCAGCTTATTGGGCCATTGTTGGAACAGTGCACAATTCTTGGTACCAGTTGCAAATTCCTGAGATAGGTATCTTTGGATGGCTCCCAGGATGAGGGAAAACCTTTTCCATTTCAGCTGTGGTAAAGCCTTGGCTCTCAGACCCTTGGATGTGCCAGGAGACCCCTAGAAATCCCAGGGCATTGCCAGAAAGGTATGCAAGAGGAAGAGGGAAATGAGAGGGAACTCCCAAGTGAAGAAAAGTAAGGGTAGGGGGAGCAAGAGGGAGAGAAGAAGAGAGGGAGGAGAGAAGAGGACAGGAGAGGAGAGGACAGGAGAAGAGTGGAGTGTGTGTCATGGGGGTTGGTATGTGGTGCTTATAGGTGCTGCTGTGGTCTGAAAGGGCCATTCACCTAAACCAGCCTTCTCAATATTCAGAGGAGACCTCATGTCCTATAAGGTATGAATTAGTGTTTATGGGGGAACTAAAAAAATGGAGCAGAGAAGTCCTTTGGTCTCATCCATTGGGGAAATGGTTCAATAGATTTCTTTACTGCAGCTCTTCTCAGAGCCTTGGCACCGTAGTATGTAGCCTTTCCTCAGATCACTTGATTAAGGAACTATTTACTCAAGGACCATTCAAGGAGCAACATTGTGAGAACTGGAGTTTTTGAAATACTGATCCAGGTCCATCCCTCCCTTTCTAGGCATTTCCATACTGGTTCTTCCCTTGGCTCTTAATCTAAGACAAACCCCTCTCTTCATCTTTTGGCTGGAGCATGAAAGTTACATGCCAGGGCATATTCCAGAGCCAGTTCTCACGGCACCAACCCTCCATTCATTCACTCACTGATGTACTCATTCACTCAAACTCTGTCCTTGTTTGCTGTTGTGCCACTGGTTCTGGCTCCAAGCACTTACTCTGTCCTCGGACCTAGACACCAGTACTTGACTACCCTTCTTCAGAGTTGGATGTCCAGATTTCTCTTCTGGCATTTTGACTGTCAGTGCTCCTGCCTTTGATGCATCATGCTTGCACTCATACTCACACACTCATACACTTATATGTTCACACAGTTATGCACTCATGTACACTAACATGCTTGCACATTTACATGCTTGCATGCTTATGGACACTTACACACTTACACACTGTGCATTCATGCACTCTTACATACTCACACACTTACATACTCACACACTTACATACTCACACACATACTTGCACACGTGTGCACACTTACACACTCGTGCATACTTACATGCTTGAACACTTGCATGCTTGTTGGCATTTACACACTTACATCCTGGTGCATACTCAGTTATTTCATCAAACTTATTTCATCAAACACAACATGAAGTCAAATGTCAGAAAATTTTCACCAAAATTCCTCGGTCTATTATGCAGAGTAGTCAGCCCACCAATTTCTTCCACTTACTCTGAGCAAAGAATGTCGTGAGTGTGCCAATGAAAGTAGTATTCTATACTGGTGTCATAGGTCACATGCCCTGGAAAATAGACTGAGACAGAGGTTTGCTTTTATGAAATTTTCTGAGGAATTCTCCTAGGAATACATGCTGGAGAATGGAAGGAATGAGATGGGGCAGAGGGAGACACTGAACAAGGAACCAGTCGAGACAGGGGCTTTAGGTGACTCCACATGAAGCTCTAGAGTTGAGCAGTCTTTTGGAAATGTTCCCAGTTGAGCAAGGCCTATATCTGAAGTATCAGTCATTGGATGCAAACTGGCCATGGCATGTCCTGGAGAGAGGCTGCTTCCATCAGTCCTTGGAGGACAATTCTTAGGGAAAACCTCAACTTTAACTATCAGCAGCTGGGCCTTGATCCTGAAAAGAAGTTCTTGGCAGTGCATTCCTGTATTCCCTGTGAATTCTCTGCAGTAGGGCTATGTATCTGGTAGTCTTTACACCTACACTAGCTGCTCTGGTGTTCTTTGAAATAATAAATATTTGGATTAGACTTGTCCTGAATGAAATCTCCTATTTTGTTGGCATATTAATTTAAAATAAATATAAAAGAACCTGCAGTGAAACTGAAATAAAATGTCTGTTTTATTGCTGCAGAGCAGCAATAGAATGTTAATGCTAATAATGTATCCACAAAATCTCTTATGTTCTTAGAAATAAATATGCATTTTGTGAAACATTTCAGTCATCTAAAAACATCTCTAGGCATGTACATGTATTTGCTGGAGTTGCCATAATAAAGTGTTACAGATTAGGTGGCTTCAAGAAAAAAAAATTAAGAATTCCAAAACTGAGTTGGAAGCAGAGTTTGTTTCTTCTGAAGTTTTTCTCCGTGGCTTGAGACAAATTTCACTTTTCTTTCTTTTTTTTTTTTTTTTTTTTCCTTTTTTGGTACCCAGGGATTAAACCCAGGAGCACTTAGCGCCTGCACCACATTCCCAGCCTTTCTTCTTTCTTTCTTTCATTGTTTTGAGTCAGGGAAAACCTCAACTGTGAACTATCTCTTTAAGTTGCTTAGGGCCTCACCAAGTTGCAGAGGCTGACTTTAAACTTGCAATCCTCTTGCCTCTGCCTTGCAGTCGCTGGGATTACAGGTGTGCATCACAGCATCCAGCAGTGTTTCTTATCCCCAAGGTTTTTCTTAACCCTGATGTGATTGTAGGACAAACTTCCTCCTAGAATCCCTTGCTCACCTTTATTAATATAAACATACAGAGAGCCTTACCACTAATATTCCCCAGATGTTGCTTTGGAATATGGAATTAAGTGCCTAAAGTCATTTAAGAGTAGAATTTATCCTCTCCATAATTTGTTTCTCTGAAAATTAATGTTATCACATATAGGATTCATGCTCTTGACCCCATTTTCATTTTTATTCCTAGAGTAGATCCCTTGCTCTAGAGTTCTGTTTCCTCTTCTATCCTGTGACCAGGACATTTAGAAGCCTCTCTAGTTCTTGCTCTTCAGCCCAATAGAAGTCCAAATATAGAAGTCCTTGATTCCACTCCTCTAGTTCCCACCACCATCCTACTTGCTACACAGCCAAAAGCACCACCAAAAGAAAAGCATTGTATTCACATGCCCAACCCCAGACAAGGAGGGGGACGGGGCAGGGAACCAACACTTCTCAAGCATCCACCACCTGTTGGACCCAGGGGCAGCTATTTTCATAGAAAACACCTTCTTACTCTCTATAATACCACAGGTGTGTTTTCTACTACCATTTTATAGATGAGCAAAGTAGTAGACTCTGAAAGACTAAATGACTTGCCCAAGTCACCCATTAGAATGTGGAAAGGACAGAACAGAAGTGTACGTCTGTCTGTCTCCAAATCCTGGCTTCTTTCCATTGGCCTCCACTGCTTATTATAAGAAAGGCATCATGATGTCACCAAGCTCCATTTCCCATTGACCCTTCCCCATGTCCCTGGAACAAAAGATTTAGACATTTACAATCAATGTGCCTGAATTTTCGTACCCCATTTGTGTCTGAGCAAAGGTTCTGCCCAGTGTCTTAGAATATCCTTGTATCATAGAGCAGGATGATTCTCTTCTGTGCCCATATGACCATTGCCTGTGTAATGAGTTTCAATATTCTTCATTTGTTTTATCTGCTAAAATCTCCTCTTAGCCAGCCCATCATGAAGAGCTCTTACCAGGTCTCCTCCCAGAGGAGGTTATGGTGAGTAGGTAGTATGTACGTTCCATTCTCTTTTGCCTTTTTTAGTGGTGCCACTCGTTGACTGTTTTCCAAAGGTTCTCTAACTCTTTGAAAACCACTTCCCCACTTATTGGGTAGATGGGTATTTCTTGAAGAGCAAGGTTAGGAAACCAAACACAAATCAAAAGTTTCCCTTTCTGTTTGTAATACAAACTTTCAGCCATACCTCCTATTAGGATAACTGGAATATAAAGAGGTGGGAGGAGATGACAAAATATTACCTGGCTACAAAATGATTATAAAAATGTATTCTTTTTAACATTTTTTTCTGTGTTCTTTTTACATATACATGACAGTAGAATATATTTTGACATATCATACATACATGGAGTATAACTTACCATTTTAGTGGTTGTACAAGATTTGAAATTACCCTGGTCATGTATTCATATATGAACATAGGAAAGTTATGTCCAATTCATTCAAAAGTCTTTCCCATTCCTATCCCCCAGCTTTCTCTCATTCCCCACTGTCCAGTCTGGTGAAACTCCACTCCTCCCTCCCTACTACGTATTGTGAGTCAGCATTCGCATATTAGAGAGGACATTCAGCCTTTGGTTTGGGGGATTGGCTTATTTCACTTAGCATGATAGTCTCTAGTTTCGTGCATTTACCAGCAAATACCATAATTTCATTCTTCTTTATGGATGAGCAATATTCCATTGTGTATATGTACCACATTTTCTTTATCCATTCATCTATTGAAGGGCACCTACATTGGTTCCATAGCTTAGCTGTTGTGAATTGAGCTGCTATAAAAATTGTTGTGGCTGCGTCACTATTATATGCTGATTTTAAGTCCATTGCGTATATGACGAGGAGTGGGATATCTGGGTGGCTTCATTCCAAGTTTTCTGAGGAATCTCCATACTGTTCTCCAGAGTGTGTTTACTAATTTGCAGTCCCACCAGCAATGTATTAGTGTATCTTCCCCCCACATCCTCACCTATATTTATTGCTACTAATATTCTTAATAAATGCCATTCTGACTGGAGTGAGATTAAATCTCAGTGCAGTTTTAACTTACATTTCTCTAATTGCAAGTGATGTTGAACATTTTTTTCATATATTTGTTGACTGATCATATTTCTTCTTCTGTGAAGTGTCTGTTCAGTTCCTTTGCCCATTTCTTGATTGGTTATTTGGGGGGGGGGGTTGGTGTTAAGTTTTTTGAGTTCTTTATATCCTGGAGATTAATGCTCTATCTGAAGTTCAGGTGACAAAGATTTTCTCCCATTCTGTAGGCTTTCTGTTTACATTCTTTTTTTTTTTAAAGAGAGAGGGAGAGGGAGAGAGAGAGAGAGAGAGAAAGAATTTTAACACCTATTTTTTAGTTATCGGCGGACACAACATCCTTGTATGTGGTGCTGAGGATCCAACCCGGCCGCACGCATGCCAGGCAAGCGCACCACTGCTTGAGCCACATCCCAGCCCCTTACATTCTTGATTGTTGCCTTTGCTGTGAAAGCTTTTTAGTTTGACACCATCCCATTTATTAATTCTTGATTTTACTTCTTGCACTGTCAGGGTCTTATTGAAGAATTTGGTTCCTAAGCTGACATTGTTTTGCTCAGATTTTTTACAGTTGTGACTTAAAGATCCAACCAGAACAAGTGTAGAGGAAGAAAAGTTTATTGAGGGTTCACAGTTTCAGAGGTTTCAGTCCATACACAGCTGGCTCCATTCCTCGGGGCTTGAGATAAGGCTGAACATCATGTCAGAAGAGTGTGTTGGAGGGAAACAGCTCACAGGATGATCAGAAAGCAGAGAGATATAAATACATACCCCCTAACCACACCCCCAATGCCCTATCTCCTCTAGCCACACCCTACCCACCTTCAGTTACCACTCAGTTAATCCCATCAGGGGATCAACTCACTGATAAGACTCTCGAAACCTAATCACTTTGCATCTCTGAATCTTTTCCCAGTTTCTCACATGTGAGCTTTGGGGGGACACCTCACATCCAAACCATAACAGACATGATGGAGAATTGTGTCTCCTTTTTCTTCCAGCAGGCACTTTGAGTTGAATTTTATGCAGGGTGAGAGATGGGGTTCAATTTCATTTTCTTACATATGGATTTTTAAAATGGATTCTTTTTAAAGAGCCAAAATAGGAGATCACATCCATTGAGTCCCTGAGTTGTGCCCAAAGATGACAATTGCCAAGAGGGAGAAACTCCTGGGGGAAAGGTTTATCTTCAAGCTGAGTTTCTCAGGGCTGACCTATTTCTGCCTCAGGCTCATGCCTAGATGGTGGAGTCAGAGCCAGACAGTTATCCAAGGACCTGTGCCAGCAGCCTCCTATAACAAATATATTCCACACTCCACTCTGGTTCCCCTCCATCCCTTACACACACACACACACAAACACACACACTTCTCTGCTTGGTTTTATGTGATCAACCACTTTGATCACATAAACAGAAAGCAGTGCTATACTGTTTCTTACCTTTACTATGCCCTGTCAGATCAAGCCAAATACCTGACCTGCCATTCTAGTTCTTCTGTAATCGGACATATTCTTCCTCTGTGACCAACATGGCTCTCCACTAGGGTTAGGCCGTGTTCTTCATAGTCTCCCACGAGTGCCTTCTTTCTTCTCATTTTCCTTTATGAAGTACTCTGCTCCTCCCTGCCTAAAATAAGCACTTGCCATATCTATTCAAATTCTTCCCAGTCATTAGACCCAACCTTGATTCCAATCTTTCTGGTTCTGCTGTCCCAGTGCCTTCCTGGCCACAGCAACTTCTCAATTCTGTGAAGCTTTCATTGCACCAATTCCTTGTGTACCAATTCCACACTGGCTGCCATCGGTTTCTATCATATCATTTTTTCATGGGTAGACAGACATTTGGTCATAAGAAAAAGACTAGTAGGAGACGTTTTTATTTCTCCACTTGTACCCTTCACAGTAAGGTCATATAGCAAGGAATCAGTAAATATTTGCTGGAATTAAAATTACTGAGCAAAGATTTTTTTTTTCTTTCTTTGTTCTGTCACCCAGAAAGGCATCCAGGCAACTCATCAAGGACTAATTGAATCAGAATCTCTGGGGATAGGCCTCAGACTTTCACAGTTTTTAGAAGCTTCCTGGGTGATTCTTAATATGTTGTGGTGCTGGGAATCATTGTTCTTTATGGTGGCTCACCTTGAGTTATGGTCAATTTTGCTATAATTAATACTTGTTTTAAAAAACAGTATTTGTCAGGCACGGTAGCACATCCTATAATCCCAACAGCTGGGAGGCTGAGGCAGGAGTCTCACAAATTCAAAGACAGCCTCAGCAAAAGCAAGGCACTAAGCAACTCAGTGAGACCCTGTCTCTAAATAAAAATACAAAACAGGGCGGGGGATGCGGCTCAGTGGGCAAGTGCCCCTCAGTTCAATCCCTGGTACCCCACCCCCCACAAAAAACAGAATTTGTTCTAAAAAGATGAATATACTAAGGCACCATCTGAATATCAAGTAAATTTCTTATTTGCTTATGTGTGAGATTATTTGGAAGAAACATTAGAACATAGAAAACTGCACATACATGAACCAAGCCAGGGGGAGGATACAAAACATGTACGTGTGCATACACTTGTGTTCTCACACACACACACACACACACACACACACACACACAGTTCAAATATTGATCAATTTACCACCTGCTATAAGCCACACCTAACCACCTCTGTGCCTTTGCTTTCTGTCTGATAACCTTCCTTCACCATAACTAGCAAAAAGCCACTTCCAAAAGCAAACTTCAGGTCTTTTACAAAGGAAAGTACTATATTTACTATCAAATTTATGTATTTCTTAACCATTTAATATGAGCAGAACCATGTTAACATTTTTATTCATTATCTTTTTCATGTGTCTCTGACAAAGTCTTGGCATGTTACAGCCCTGACTCATCTGTCTCATAAGCTCTGTGGTTTCTATTGCTAGTTTTTCATAGCAAGGTGATTTTTGGAAACACACCTGTGGTGTAATTGCAGAACTGACTGCACTTAGCACAGTATCTCTCTAACATGTGTTAAATAAATGGAACACTTAAGAAAATATTAAAAAGACAGGAGACTAAGTGGAATTACTATAAGGAATTTTTTTTAATTTGACCTTCTTATAAAACCAAGTATAAATCTACAAACTAAAGGCAACCATTTGGCTTAGAATTACATAATGCTCTGGAATTTCTGGATTGAAAGAAATAAAAGTTGTTTTCATAGACGCATGAGTCAATAAGGAAATGTGAATCAATAAACTAATGCACAAGAGTCTTTACAAACTGAAATTAAATTCACATCTCTCCTGTGAACATCTTATTTTAATAACATAAGAGAGAAATGATTTCCAACTACTAAAAATTTTCATCCTTTGAACAATTAATATTTGTTATAAAACAGTCTTTTCTTGCTTTTAAACCACTACTAAAGATTTTGACTGAAGCCCTGAAAAGAGGTACTCACTATGTTTTTTGTTGATTTGTTTTGTGAAAAAGTTTCAAATAAGTGACTTCTATGACATCTGCTTTGGACAGAATGTCCTACCCCTGACCACACAGCCATCTTCATTTCTAATGAAAGCCTTGCTGTTTAAAACGAAAATGGTGTTAATAATTTCATTGAGACCTCTGAAAGGTAAGTCAGGGTAGTGGTCTCTTCCAAACATTTCCAAGTTCTCACTCCATGGGCATGTGGCAGGATTGCATTCCCAGACCTCCTTGGAGGTCTGGCCCATTAGCTGAGGTGGATTGGTAACAGGATGATATTCAGGAACATTGTGCTATCAATGGGGAAGTTCATCTTGAATGAACTCACACGTGAGCAAGTTGTGAAAGGTAAACATATGTATTTTATTCCTAAAATAGCAACCAGAATTTTTCTTTACATATAATGGTTAAAATATGCACATGAGCAAACACATAAACACACACACGCACACTTGTGTGCAGGTACACAAATACACTGTACTGTCTACAAGAATTTTGCCTGTTGCCCAAACAGGCAACTAAGGAAACTGAGATCCTAAAAGGTAAATTATCTCATTCAAGGTCTAAAATAGACTTAAATAATAAACACATTAAGTAGCTTTCTTTTGTTTTGTTCCTTATCTTTATGAAACCTACCATGAATAAGCCATTTCCAAAGTATATTCAGTGTTTGTCCTGACAATCCAACATCACACTCCTACCCCCAACCCTGCTCCTGAAATTGGATCTAACACCTGTCCCTCAGGAATTATGCAGAGGGAGGGATGACTGAGTCAGGGAGCCAGGAGGTAGCCTTGGAAAAGAGAGCAGCCCACGCCCAGCAAGGTCCCACCAACCCCAGACTTGTCACAGAGGCCACAAGATGGTTTGCAGGTTTCCTTAATCTTGCCAAGGGTGACAAGAAGCCAGACTTTTGCAGGCCACAAATGAGTCAATGAGTCAGTAGATCAGCCATTTTAAAGTCTCCTCATCACATGGCATCTTCGATTTCTCCTCAGCTTAGGTGTCACTCCTGGCAAGAGGAAAAGGTCCTCAAAGACACCGTGGCTGTCCCTCCTCATTCCACACTACTTCCCATGCATTCTTCTTCTGGAACTCACCTCTCAGTCCCAGGACCCAGGAAAACAGTGAGAAATGGGCATCCTGGGAAAGATGGTTGGAACACTTGTTAGTAGCAGGAACAATGGCTGACATTTCTTGACAATTTGAATTGAGCCAGGTGTTCTAGGGGCATCACGAGTTCTAGCTCATCTTCTCCTGAAACCAAGGTGTGTGCTATTACTAATCCTGATCTATAGATGAGAAAATGAGGCTCCGGGCATGAGAAGGAAGGTTTGTCTTCCAGCTGTATTGCTCTGTGCCCTTTGCCTTTCCTGAGCTGCTCCTGCAACCCTAAATTGGGTGAGCAGTGCTCTCTCTCCTCTTCTGAACTTGGTCTCTAGAACAACCCTGCAGCTCAATTTACAACTGTCCTTTGTACACCATGTCGCTTCTCTTCCAGTATTTGTTCAGTCATCTCTTTTTAAATTATGAACTGAACTCTGCATCCTTTTGAGTGAATTTCGGGGCTAAACAAACAAGTAGAAGATATTTCGGAAGAACCTGGAGCCTTCCTGTTGCCCCTGGAATCACAGTGGGTAAAAGAGCCTGTTCCGGTCCCATTACAGGCCTGCCCCTTCACCTGAACAGCAGAGGGCGCTGTGAGCTGTGGCCTCAATAGGAAGGAGGTCGCCCTTTCTGCCTTCCCAGATGGGGTTCTCCCACCTCAAATCCACACTGGAAAGGAACTGCCTGCTTTTCACGTCTCTGCAGCTCTCCTCCTCTCATCTTGGGGCCACCTGACAGATCTATTTCAGTCCTGGTTCTAAAAGCAATCTAAACCCTAGATTATTGGAATAAAAGGAGTCTCCACCCACAGTGGGGGCCTCCAAGTTCACTGCAAGTTCTGTTCTCATCTCCCGCCCTCTTTCTCACCGTTGGAATTCAGCCTCCTCCTGAGGCTCAGTCTGTAATTTTCTATGGTGGCTTAAGTACTGGCTTTTCCCTGTAGGTTAGCCCTGCCCTGGAGTATGTCCCTTTCGTGTGCTTACCAAACACCCTGGGTGCTTAAGGTCTGGTCATTTAACTCAAGTGACACAGGTTTTAAAGAAAACATACACAATTTCATTTATGTGCCAGGAAATAAAGACGTTTCTATTTTCTAAAATATATGTCCCCTAATCCCCTCCCACCTCATTAGAGCATCATGGATCAGGCCATTGTGTACAGAGTGGCTCAGTAAAACTTTCAAGTGAAGTTTCTCTTTGAGTTTTTCATACTCACATTTTACCCTCAACGATTCATTAATTTAGATCCATTGGTTGGACTTAATGATGCATTCTAGATGGGAAAAAAAGAAATAACAGAGGTGACAACGAGTAACGATACTGACAAAAAATGATATATATTTACATATATATGTATGTTTATGTGTAGCCTTCCTAGAGATAAACATGTAAAAATCACAACTACAAGGAATTAAATTAACATATTTCACTGAATGTAAGATTATCAGTTACATCATTTTTGTTTTGCTAAAAACAACAACAACAACAAAAAAAAAACTTGTCAATGAAGCCACGACATATTTAATTGGTTATAAGATACATTTCAACTTTAAAGGTGTTAAAAGGTAAAGAAAATGCCCATCTTAAAATTGAAGAGATGTGGTACTAAAAGTCATACTCAGTACAAGCTAACCCTAAATTGTGGCTCTCAGTATATCCAGAAAGCTTGTTTTCAAGGAAGTAGCTCTTAATAAGAATCTATTGGTTAAACAAATAAGTTTTAATTAATATAGCCATGTTGGCAATTTTAGTCAATGCCTTAAAAGACAAACAGCCAGGTCAAAATCTTCCTCAGTGTTTCCTAATGGAGCAATTCTCACCAAGCTGGGTGACTGTGTACACATCTAATAAGTACACTCCATCTTAACTTCCTGACCCATAAAATGAGTGGGCTGCACTAGAATCTCATCTCCAATTCAACTTTCATTTCCTGCCTCTCATCTTTTATAAATCAATGATCATGGATTCACATTGTCCCATCTCAATGGGCCCAAATATCTAGCTCAAATAAACCCAATGTGCAAAAATCTCTCGTAAGCTATATTCTGCTGAAGTTCTGTTTTAGCAAGAAACCCCGAATTTATAAAATGAAGACATGAGTGAATGAAAGGTGACCTATTGATTGTCTTTGCTAGTAGTCCTGGGTACTGAGCTACAATATTTATGACCGAGAAGGACACTGACCATCCCATGTGTGTCTAAAAACTTACCTCTGCTGCCCTCGATTTCCCCTTCAGAGAAGACATTCTCATTCTCAAAGCATCTCTTATCTAAAAAAGCAATGACAGAAATATCTCAAAACCATCAGAGGAAACAACAAAAATCCCAAGACTCAAAATTGTCCTGAAACTTTAAGACCAGTAACCCTGACAAAAGCGGCATCAGATGGCTTAATATAGTGGCAAATAATATGACTTGGGTAAAAGTGGAGGTGTGGTTGTGATCAGATTTAGAATTAAAATTAAATTTGTGGCCATGGTTTCTATTCCTTTCACCAATTATGCTCTTACACAGCCTCCTGCTGACCTGATAAAGAGTGAGATGAGAGAGTATAGTTCTCCCCTCACAGCTGATGCCCTGAGCTGGTCTCTTAAACACAGCTCCCTGGACTATGCCCTCCCATCAAATTGCCTTGTACTGCTGCTTCCTTTAGCCACATGGAAATCATCTGCAAGGAATTAAGTGAATTCAAATTACCTTGTGATCCATAATGGTTCCAAACAGCAAGATGAAGAAACCCTGTGGTAAAATTCAACAGAATGATGAAGATCAGCTTCTCAAACAGTACCACAGCTGTTATTTTAATACCACTGTTCTCCATAACTTCTAGGACAGCAATTGGACATTAGAAACTGATGCAGACAAAAATGCATTCATGGGTGTTTCCTTTGAGTCTACCTCCTCCTTGGATGAGGATCCCTCTCTTGAGGCTTGATATTTATCGAATGACTACAAATATAAAATAGAATCTTCAACCGTATTAAAGCTTCTGAACTTTCTTTCCAAATATTGTAGTAGCTGTTTTTACTTATGAGGACAGTTACACATGACATCGAATCTTGTAATTCAAAATCACAATCATGTTTCTTGGAAAGCTGGGAATGGAACCACCATTTGACCTAGCTATTTCTCTTCTCAGACTATACCCAAAAGACCTAAAAACACCATACTACAGGGACACAATCACATCAATGTTTATAGCAGCACAATTCACAATAGCTAGACTGTGGAACCAACCTAGATGCCCTTCAATGGATGAATGGATTAAAAAATGTGGCATATATACACAATGGAATATTACTCAGCACTAAAAAATAACAAGATCATGGCATTTGCAGGGAAATGGATGGCATTAGAGCAGATTATGCTAAGTGAAGTTAGCCAATCCCTAAAAACAAATGCCAAATGTCTTCTCTGATATAAGGGGGATGACTCAAAATGGGGTAGGGAGGAAGAGCATGAGAAGAAGATTATCACTAAATAAGGAAGAGAAGTGAGAGGGAAAGGGAGGGAGGAGGGGAATTGCACGGAAGATGGAAGGAGACCCTCATTGTTATACAGAATACATGTATGACGAAGTGAGGAAAAAGAAAAAAAAGAAGTGTGTCACATTAGATTGGGTAGAGAGAAGTGATGGGAGGGGAGAGGAGGGGAAGGGGGGATAGGAAGGGCAGCAGAATAAAATAGACATTATTATTGCTGTGTGTATATACATGACTGCATAACCAATGTGATTCTGCAACCTGTACACTCAGAAAAATGAGAAATTATACCCCATGTGATTCAAATGTATGATATGTCAAGATTATTGTACGGTCATGGGTCATGTGTATCTAATTAAAACAAATAAAATAAATAAATAATTTTTTTAAAAAAATCACAATCATGGAAGTCGCCTTAAGAAAATGAAACTTCTTTTCTAGTCTGCTTTGAGTTGCAGTTACTGTTCTGTAAATAGGCAATCATGGGCTCTCAGCTAGTGGAAGAATATTTTTGTATGAAAGAAAGAGAAAGCTACAAAGACCTGAAAGGCCTAAAATCACCATCTAAGGATAGTTTAAGGGTGAAGAAACACCAGTCAGGTGACTAAAAATGTTAAAGGTGAGTCACAGGGATAGCTTGTTGAGAAAACAGGATTGTATACAAGTAAAAGTACTTAGGGGGCTGGCGGTACAGCTGGGTTGGCAGAGTACTTGCCTAGTGTGTGCAAAGTCCAGGGTTCAAACCCCAGCCCCCAAATCAAAACAAAGTGGGTATTTTTCTTTCTATCAAGAAAACAGAAATACAAATGAGCTGAAAAAGAAATATAGAACAAAACATCCTGGAGTTTAGTTAAGTTGCAAAGTAAGAAAGAGGATGAGATCATTAGTCACCAGAGTAACTTCTATAGTGGGACAATGCATGTGAATCCAAAAGTTTTTGATTTCCAAAAAATAAGAACAAAAAGAAAGAAAGAAAAAAAACTTGAGATGAAATCTTAGAGTAGTTTTGATTTGCATTTCTCTAATTGCTAGAGATGTTGAACATTTTTTCATATGTTTGTTGATTGATTATATATCCTCTTCTGAAAAGTGTTTGTTCAGTTCCTTGGCCCATTTATTAATTGGGTTATTATTATTATTATTAATATTAAAGTTTTTTAGTATTGGCAAGGATGTGGGGGAAAAGCACACTCATACATTGCTGGTGGGATTGCAAATTGGCACAGCCAATCTGAAAAGCAGTATAGAGATTCCTTGGAAAAGTTGGAATGGAACCACCATTTGACCCATCTGTCCTACTCCTCAGCTTATACCCAAACGACTTAAAAACAGCATACTACAGGGATGCAGCCATATCAATGTTTATAGCAGCACAATTAACAGTAGCTAAATTGTAGAACCAACCCAGATGCCCTTCAGTAGATGAATGGATAGAGAAATTTTGGTATATATATACAATGGACCATTATTCAGCATTAAAAGAGAATAAAATCATGGTATTTGCAGGTAAATGGATGGAGTTAGAGAATATAATGCTAAGTGAAGTAAGCCAATCCTGAAAACCAAAGGACGAATATTTTCTTTGATATAAGGAGGCTGACTCATAATGGCATTGGAGGGGGAACATGGGAGGAATGGAGGAACTTAGATAGGATAAAGAGGAGTGAGGAGTGGGGGGGAATGGGGGTAGGAATGATGGTGGAATGAGTTAGACACCATTACCCTAAGTACATGTATGAAGACACGAATGTTGTGAAAATACTTTGTGTACAATCAGTGACTTAAAAAATTCAGCTCTATATCTGTAATATGAAATGAATTGCATTCTGCCATCATGTATAACAAATTAGAATAAACAAATAATAAAAAAACTTGAAACAAAGGTTTTCTTTAATCCAACAGGAAGAATGAAATAAATATGCTACATAATTTTTTAAGAATTCTGAGTAACAGAAAGTCAAGAATAATATATTTTTTTCTAGAGAAGAAAAAGAAAAAAGATTTCCTAATCTTGTGAAAATAGAAGGAAGACCAGTATTACAGAGGAAAGGAGCCAGGAGGAAAGAAGAAGGAGAGGAAAGGGGAAATACTGGGGAACAATATTAGCCAAATCATATTGTTATGTTGTGTGCATATATGAATATATAACAACAAATCCTACTATTATGTACAAATATAATGCACCAATAAAACACAGGGAATTAACTAGTTAATGAGCATAGTTTTTGTTGTTGTTGTTGTTGTTTTTTAGAGAGAGAGAATTTTTTAATATCTATTTTTTAGTTTTTTGGTGGACACAACATCTTTTATTTTATTTTTATGTGGTGCTGAGGATCGAACCCAGCGCCCTGCACATGCCAGGTGAGTGTGCTACCGTCTGAGTCACATCCCCAGCCCCATGAGCATAATTTTTAAAAGAAAGAATTCTAAGTAAGATATGTAAGTGATCTGAGTTGGAGTTTTTTTTTAATCTGTCTTATCTTTTGAATCCCACACTGAAATAGAATAATAATATCAAAGAAAACATTCTGCCTTTGATTTTTGGGATTGGCTTACTTCGCTTAGCATTATATTCTCTAATTCCATCCATTTACCTGCAAATGCCAAATAATAATTAATATAACAATATTAATATAACTAAGCAGTTATACTGATATACCTGAAAGTGGTAGTCAGGTCATTTTTTTCCTGAAAAGACCCAGACAGTAAATATTTTAGGCCATGTGGGCCATGCAGTGACTCACATGTACCAATGCAGCTCAAAGGCAGTCATGGGGGGAAAGGTAAAGAAACCAGCAAGACTATATTCCAGTAAAACCCTATTTACAAAAACAGGCAGTAGGTCATAGTTTGCCAACCCCTGATTAACACCATAATTGAGACTGTGGACTTGCCAAATTACCTATTACTCATAGGCATAGAAAGCAATTTAGCTAATGACAGTGTCCCAAATGTACAAGCTGAGTAGCAAGAGGGAGTAAAACAACTTTGAGACAGTCGATCTTGCCAAACCAACTATGTGAGAGTCCATTTTAGATTCTTATCTTTCTTTTACAGATAAGGAGGTTGAGACTGAGACTTTACCATATGTTTCCCAAGACCAGGAAAAATATGGTAAGATCCATTTCATTAAATAACAACTTAGATTTATTTCACAAGGACTAGCAGCGAAGAGGTATGAGAACTCCTAACTGGTTAACATCCAAAGTGAATGCCAAGGGCCCTCTCTTCATACTATAGAAAATGGTTATTTCACTGAAAATCGGCTATTCCACTGGAAAAGGATAAAATCATGCTTGTTTTGAGGCATGATGTGAGCATAGCTTCACACCTCCCTGACTTCCTCTGTAAGATAAGATTGACTTCTGGTGTTGAAACCTTAGGAGGGATACTTAGGAGGATCACTGAGGAGAGAAGGAAGGAGATTTGCACCCAACTGACCTGGTCAGGTAAATTCAGCTTGACAGTCAACAGAGTAAGAGACTCAATATCCATAAGATGTGGAAGGAAATGGAAGGGGTGTTTTGAGTTCTGTAATTTTAAATCATGGCCTTTTTTTCCTTTCCTTTTCTTTTTTTTTTCTTTCTATCCAGCCAAGTTACACACACGCGCGCACACACACACACACACACGCGCGCGCGCACACACACACACACACACACACAGAATCTCCCTCTTGGAACTTACCTGGAAAGCATTGAGCACAGCAAAAATTATATGGAATATCAATGAAGTTTCTTCTATGAGAATGACTATTCCAAAACCCCAGGTTAGTCCTAGCAATGGGGTGAGGATGGCCACATTTTTGCTGATCCTCATAATTATGGCCATATCCTGAGACTTGGAACTGCCAATAGAGGGCCTCTGAGTGTTAACAGCAACAACCAAAACCACAAGGAGATTCACAGCCACAATGACCAAGGCTGGGATGACAAATGCAAAGAGGGCTTTGGTATTATCCCAGTTAAGCCAACAAGCATCACATCTCACATAGCCTTTCTGTGGCTCTGTGATAGCAACTGTGGTGACAGCAATAACCAGCGGGCACCCATAGCCAATGGCAAAACCAATGACCATCATGTGGGACTTCATCATCCTACGGAAAATGACCAATATTCCATAGGTGATGAGCAGCGCTTTGAAGAACATCCAGAAAAACAGAGAGAGGTAGAAAAAGTGACTGAAAAATGTCACTGTGACACACCAGTTGTCTTCCTGGGACTTTACGGTAAAGTTAGAGCCTATGATGAACCACACATTAGCAATCAGGAGCGACACTGCTATGTTCACGATGCACACATGATGCATGTATGATATCTCTGTCATAACCACACGGGACCAAACTGTGGCTTCAATGATCAGGCAAAGAACCAAGCTAAGGATTGAGATGCTGAGTCCAATGCCAGTGATGTAGTCCAGGGCTTTGTCACTCACAGATTTGGGGGACATTAGGATGGAAAATGACATCATCACATTGGTATAGTTACAATGGCATTTCACTTTGTCCATGGTATCCACCATCTTCTTACACTGATTCTTATCCCACATCCTTTTCTGGGAGTGCCAGCCAACACACTGTGCCCTGGTACTTCGGGATTTATTGACTTTTTCAAAGGTGAATAAGATTTCCTTCATCGTTTCTGGCAAAATGACTGAAAGGACCAGACCATTTATGGGTCTGGAAACACTCTCATTTGGCAAGTGGGGTTCTTTCAGAATGGCCCCCAAGGTTGGAAAAGCTATGCTAATGGCTCGGAATGTGTCCCCTGGTGGCAGTTTGTGTAGCTCTTGCCTGGGAATTTCTATCATTCCTAAGATGCTTTCTGTTGTATTATCCACGCTCATGGAGAAATTGAAACTTCTCTTTGTGGTGTTGTGATTGATGTGAAAGCCTTTCATCTGAATGAAGAGTTCATCCACGATGTCCTCAGACTCATTGTGGATATGGAGTTGGCTCGCAAACGAATTCACTGACTGCAACAAATTTGAGCTGGCATTTTTGTCAGGAATGAAAGGCCAGTTTGAAATGGCTGCTGTGTCCAGGATGTGGTTGGCCACTTCACTGTAGCTCTGCAGTGGAGGAAAGCTCATTATTGTACAAAGTGGATTTCTAAAATCTAAAATTTCTAAACATCTAATTACCTGCTCTTATTTGACATATTTCTCTTCAAATTCTCTGTATTCAAGTCTCACATAAGTAAGGTTGCACACAGGGAAGAAAAGTAAAAGATCTCATATATAAATGCATGTACACACATACACACAAATGATACAGACCTCAGCTAAAAATTACCTGCTTTATCATTGTACCAAAGGCAACATCTCCAAAACACAGGATATAGAACCCAAGTTTCCCATGAGATAGGATAAATGATTATTTCATGAGTGGAGTAGCGGTGGATTCTTTGGTGATCTAAGTTTGAACAACACTATGTACCATATCTCTATATCCCTCTCTTTAATAATAAGTGCTGATGTTCATTAGCACACTAAAGGCTCTACATTCTGCCATAAGGAAAACTGCGTTTAAACCAAAATTTCCTGCAAGTGCTATGCCACCTTTCAAAGATAGAACCACTGAGCTGAGCATGGTGGCTCACATCTGTAATTCCAGTGTCTCAGGAGGCTGAGGCAGGCGGATCACAAGTTCAAAGGCAGCCTCAGCAACGTAGCAAGGCCCCCAACAACTCAGTGAGACTCTGTCTCTAAATAAAATACAATTAAGGCCTGGGGATGTGGGTCACTGGTTAAGCACCCCTGGGTTCCATCCTGAGTATCAAAAATAATGGAATCTCTGTTAACATTCCTCAGAACAGTTGTGCTCTACCAGAACATAATTTTGGAAATACTAGAGTAAGTTCCATTTTTGCTCATGGTGATCACAATGTATTTCAAATCTTCTAACTTAAGTCAATATGCAAAACTGAAGTGAAATTCCTGATGTTCTTATTATGGTAGTTGTAGTTTTTACCCTGAAAAATACATCTGAAACTGTTAAAGTGTAAGATTTTTAAAAAACTATTACCAGTGTAAGAGTACCTTCATTTTCTCCCGGGTAACACCACCACACAAATCTGTAGAAATATTTTTCAATAACTCAACTATAAATGCAATATTTCCAGATGTGGTTTCTGAGGATTTCACAACATCAATGATGCAAGCATAATCATGAGGGCAATTCTTGCAGATTCTTTGAGCTACACTCTTAACAGGCTCTGGAGCTCGAAAATCTAGAATGGGTAGAGGTATAGAAGGTGCTGCTACAGAAAGACGTAATGCTGCATTTGAGTCCTGTTTAAAAAAAAAAAAAAAAGATTGTTGTTTTATTAAAAAATGATTGAATTTCTGGCATGTATCATACTAAAGGAACTAAAAGCACAAACAATCCACATGGAAAAGAAGCAAGTGGTCCTAAAAAGGGGTTTTAGTGCTGAGAAGTAGAGGCAGGTAAGATAGGGTCACAAATAAGCATCAACGTCCATCAAATTCCCATAGAAATCAGGATACTGATACTGACCTTCCCTACTGGAATTCACTTTCAGGAAAGTGGCTTTAACACAAGTATTATTATAACAAGATGATTTTCCACAGAGATGTAGAGAAAGAGAAACCACATGGAATTTCAAATGGGAGTTGTTTTTGGAGGTTGGCAAGTTGAAATACCAAATGCTAAAGAATTACAATTTTGAAAAGTTTATAATTTACAAGTTAGAAGTTATTTGCTCATTTCCTGATGCTTTTACGTAGACTCCCTCAGAATGTGACTTTGAATAAGACAAAGCAATAATTTATTTCCTTTAATTCACTTTTGAATGCCACTGTAGTTGCAAGGATAATTATATGATTACCTATGTTAATTGACAGACCCTAGGAAGTCCCTTTATAAAACCACACAGGAAATGCAGGGACCCACATGCTTCAATGGTATGAAGGAAAGACAGAAAGAAATGGGGGCTAAGTGCAAAAATATAAAACAGGACATTTTAATTTTAACTGAGATGTGTTCTCTACATTGAATTTCTATGGCCTCTGAATCACACATCTCTACTTTCTTTTGGTCAAGAGACTGAAAGTATTAAAGAAAGATATCAGGGGCTGGGGCTGGGGCTCAGTGGTAGTGCACTTGCCTGGCATGTGTGAGGCACTGTGTTTGATTCTCAGCACCACATATAAATACACGAATAAAATAAAGGTCTATCAACAACTAAAAAATATACTTAAAAAAGAAAGATATCAAATTTAATTCTAGACATTCAGTTGATTAATTAACACAGGAGCATGCAAATCCAACTTTAAGGCTAAATTTGAATCTCTAAGCAATCATTTATACCACAGGGTAAATGAGCTTCAAGTCTTTGTTGGGAAAAGGTTCTGAGAAGGGAAATGAAATTGGCAGAGATGAGAGTACCCCAGAGTTGGGGTAAGAGAAAAAGGACAAAAGACAAATTTAACCCACTCTATATTTTCCTAAATCCAGGTCTGAGCTGAACAGAGAGCATTACATATGTCTCCGCCACCACCTGGGAGATTAGCTCCTATATCAATAATATGCAAATGAGTCACCTTAAAAAGTGTTTCCACAGAAAGGCTTGTACATGTTTCAGTTGATTTTTGCCACTTTTTTTGATGACATATAAATCCGATTTCTCCACGAAAGTGCTTAGCACAGGGTTGGCTGCAGTTGGTAGAGGAAAGGCAAGGTTCATGACATTTCTCTAAAAAGGAAAAAGAAATGAGTAAGAGACCAAATTAGCATTTATGCACTGGCACTCTGATAAGTGCATGTAATTCATTCTGGGACTTTGGGGATTGCTTCCCAGAGGAAGTGACATTGAACTGGGTCTGCAGCAATGAATAAGGGCTGCCAGGCCAATGGGGATGCTGGTGTCTAGGCAGAGTGAGCAGCATGTGGAGAGGGCATCTAGAGGTCATTTAGAAAATCTAGCTCAGAACACCTGAGAGGAAGTACAGGCAGTGAGAACTGAAGAAAAGCACGGGTAAAGTCCTGAGGGGCACTGAATGCTGTGCTAGCATCAGAGTTACCAGAAAACATGATTGGATTTGTTATTGAAAGGTAATTGGCAACAGCATAGAGCAAGAATCAATAAACTATTCTGCACAGAACTGTATAAGTATTTGCCAGATAAAATACAGAAAACCCATTTAAATGTTAATTTTACTTAAGATACAGTCAATTCTCATTATTCACAGGAGTTATGTTCTGTGAATTCACCATGAATTAGCATTCTGAACCAACCATCCTAGGGGAACTTAAGGTTAGATTCCTGCCAGTTTCTGCTCATGACATTTTCATCAACTGATCAATATATGAACTTGTATTATTTGTTTCTGTTAAATGACACCTTATTTAATATATATTGTTGATTCATTAACATTGAGTTCAGGGCCCATAAGCACTGCAACTCAAGCCTGAACCAAGTTTATCTAACCCATGTATTTTCTCCAGAAAACACCACAGCCTTCTTTCACTTAGAAACACTAGACAGCACTTTGGCACTATGGTTGGGGGGCGTTTTATACAAAAAGAAATCATAAACAAAAAGCACAAAAATGCAAAATCATGAATTATGCAGACTGGAAGAGGACTCATTCGTAGCATGAGAGCTAGAATAAGAAAGCAGGATGTTGTGGTTTGGATATGAGCTGTCCCCCAAAAGTCCATGTGTGAGACAATGCAAAAATTTTCAGAGATAAAATGATTAGATTAGGAGAGTTGTGACCTAATCAGTGGATTAATCCACTGATATGGATTAACTGGCCTGTAACTGTAGGCAGATGGAATGTGATTAGAGGAAGTGGGTCACTGGGGGTGTGACTTTGGAGTTTATATTTTGACCCTGTTGAACAGAATTAGCTCTCTCTGCTTTATTGCTGCAGTGTCCTGAATTGCTTTCCTCTGCCTTTCCCTTCCATTACATTGTTCTGCCTCACCACAGCCCCAGAGCTTTAGAGTCAACAGAAGCAACACACCGTGGACTGAACTTAGGAAACTGTGAGCCCAAACAAACTTTTCTTCCTCTACTTTTTTTTTTTTGTCAAGTGTTTTGGTTGCAGTGACAAAAAGCTAACACAAGGCATCACCTTGGCCAATCTTAGCTGGGAACCTGTGCATTAGGCAACTCCATTTTCGCTGTTCTGTGCATGTCTGTGAATGATCACAAGAACACTGTATTGATTTAAGGGTTATAAATAAATTTCAGGTAGTAAGTGAATTTGCAAATTTAGAATCTGCCAAAAAAAAAATGAGGGTGGATTGAAAGTGTTTTGTTAAAAAGAGAGAGAGAGAGAGAGAGAGAATTATTTTTACTGTATTTATGACACATGCAATATTATCCATTGCTTATCTGAAATTCAAATTTAACCTGGCATCTTATATTTTTATTTTCTAAATACAGCAAACCCTAGTCAGAATAAATATTTTCAACTTTGCAGATCACATGGGTGTCTGTCGCATCTACTCAACTATGTCTTTTTAGTGTGAAAAGTAGCCAAAGACAGTATGTAACTGAATGGGGATGACTGTGTTCCATTAAAAACGGGTGGTGGGCCAAATATGGCCCATAGGTCAAAGTGAATTAGCATAAGACAGGAAGTCTAAGAAAGAAACTGTTGAAGTATTCTTAGAAAAATTGCCTTTAAGATAGTGACAATAGAATGGAAATATGTAGATGATGCTGACACCTAGTAGGTGCAGAAGTCAATAAAATGAGGTGACCAACTGGTTAGAATCAAGGCATGCACCCATACTTAGGGCCTGGACTACTGCTTTCTCTTGGAAAGAAAACAATTGGGTATGTATTTTTCCTTGACATCTACCACATATAACAATTTTGCAAGTTATTTAACTGGAGTAGTTCTTAATTTTTTCATTCATTTGCTTGGAGATGATGCTATAATGTTGTTACAAAGGTTTAATGAGACAGCCTCTTGTTCAACACTTAGATAAGTGTTGTCATAAATACCCAGTAAATGTTAGCTACCTTTCTCTCCTCTTTTTCTTTCCAAGTCCACATTTATTTAGAGATGCGTTTGCCACCAGAACTATACCTGTCCATGACTGTGCAGAATCCAGTTATCCCTACTATGTGGGTGTGAGCCACATGGTTTTGTTATATTACTACTAATGACTTTACCTCCTTAGTTTATGTTTCACTTCTTGAGAGTGACCAGTCTCACCATCATGGCATCCACCTGGCATTGCTTCAACAGACCTCTCAGCACCACAGTGTTGCATTTGTTAAAGCACCCTGAAAATATCTGAAGGAAGGAAAGGAGGAATTTGGTCCTCTTTCCTGTTCTGCCTGTTGTTAGCTCATTAGTTTGAACAGATTTACTTCCTTTGGGGTTTGAAAATGGACATTTGTCAACTGCTGTAGAATACACAGGAATGTTTGCAAACTCACTTCACTGACTATGCCATTGATAATGGTATTGTTGTAATAAATCTACCAATAGTGGCAAATATGATGGACTTTTTAGAAATAATGATTTCCTTGGAACACCTGTGGCCTGGGGGCAAGCTTGGAACATCAGTGTCCTTCCTTTATCCTGCCCTGTCTCCAAATGAATAAAGATGGTTCTAGAGATACATACCTTGTATCCTTCCGGTCCCAGGTTTCCCTTCAAAGTTTTGAAGTTTTGCTCTATCCTGAAAAACACAATCCCCAAAGGCCCTCTTTACTGTGGGACTGTCTTTGCTCATCTCAACTTAGAGGCTCCATGTAAATATGGAAAGGAAATATGTTCATGATGAGGAAAATACCTGCAGCAGATTCCTGTGATGGTATTGCAGGTACTTGCCCAAGGGAACACAGATGAGAGCACAGAGAACACACTGCCCTCCATGAGGGCTTAACCTCGACAGAGTCACTTGGGCTCTGAAGGTCAAGTTAGGGGATAGGGTACATCATTTTTTTTTTAGTGGTCAATGTACCTTTATTTTATTTATTTTTATGTGGTGCTGAGGATTGAACCCAGTGCCTCATACATGCCAGGCAAGCCCTCTATTGAGCTATAGTCCCAGCCCCTAGGGTACATCTTTTGGGAAGCTTTAATTATGCCAATCAAGCTCGGACTCTATTAACTATAAAGGTGAAATGCTGTAATGTGACCCTCCAGCTACATCCTTAGAAGAAAGAAATGGACATATACTAGGAAGGGTCCTTGGTTATAATAACAGAATAAAAATTTTTTTAGACCTATAAAGGACTATAAATATTATCTTAAAACACAAACCTCATCTTATAGATAAGGAAACTAAGACTCAAAAAAGTAAAACAACTTGTGTAGCTAGTGAGAAGCAAAATCAAGATCTGAATCTAAGTTTCCCTACAACTGCCAGGCTAGTGCTTTCTCCTCTCTTCAGCTCCCTGTCCACATTCCCTGTGGCTTGCAAAGGGATGGTTCTACTACGCCATTGCTCTCCAATCACATTCCTGCCACCTTTCCTCTATGTTTATTCCCTTCCTTAGAAAGTTAGTATCAGCAAGAGTAAACTTATAGTCATATAAATGTATTTAAAAGGACATGCTGTTTATCAGAAATCCAGCTATCTAGAGAAACTGAGGGATTTCTCTTGGGACCATGTAGAGATGGATCAAACTTACTTTTATATGATTCTTGGGTCTATGGTGGGAACATTCTGTAGCCAGAAAAAACACTACGCAGCAAATCATGGTAGCCTGGGACTTCATTTTCACATATTAGGATCTTAACCTGCAATAGAGAAAAAAAAGTGGGTTCTGCCAAAGGGGATCAGTTCACATAAGTGACATTAACATTGCACTTAGCAGGCTAACCAGTCTCTTAGCAAGGGGACTCTGAGATCTCCACACCCAAACAACCTGCTCCCAAAGGGACACCAACCAATATCTATTTTCAAACCAATTAAGATAAAAAAAAAAGAAAAGTCTTTCTCTGAACTGTTGACCTATCCACAGCAGAAGACAGGAATAAGGGAAGCACCAGGACTGATGTAAGTCCAACAGAGCATCGGTCCTTATTTAATCTACGTTTCTTTAAAGTACCATTTGTCAAAAATTGCTATTGCCTATACTAGTCTAAACACTTTCTTTGCTTTAATTCATTTAATCATATAACAGAAGATACTATTACTATCCTCATTTTATCAGTGGGAAACTAAAGCACAAAGAATTGAGCAACTATGAGCCCAAGGTCACTCACATAAAAAGTATGAGAACCTAGAGTCCAGCTCAAATGGCCCAGCTGGACAGCCATTCCTGATTTCTATAGTAGGGTCTCTCTGGGATGATGCTATTGACATTTGGATAATTCTTACTCGTTGAAGGCTCTCCTGTGAGTTGTAGGATGTTTAGCAGCATCTCTAGTTTCTATCTAATAGATGCCACCAGCACCCCCCAAAACACACCCCAAGTATGGCAGCCAACATTGTCTCCTTACTTTGCCAAATGTGTTCTAGAGGAGACTTTCTCCCACACACATTGAGAATCACTATCCTTCATAATACTTTGTCTTGGAGACAAGTAAAGTGAACATAACATGTACAATTGTCTGCTACTGGAACATACACTGAGACTTCCTCTACCGGATGAATAGATTTCTGTATAGATCCACTAGAAGCACTGGAAGTTAACTCTGTTTGTTGCCATGTCTTTGTTTCTTGCCTTTTATTTTTTTCCCTAATGTTTCCATTTTTCAAAACCAGATCTCCAAGATAGTATCAAATACCATGGTTTAACTTCGTCACAGATAATCCTGGTCATTCCATTATACTTTCATACATAATGGTGATAATTTATACCTGTTATTGGTAAGAGTTCCTTAGAATGGTTTTCTTGGAAGGGTACAGGCAGAAAAGTGAAAAAACCATGGATTTTAGAGTTGATAAACACTAGACTGCAATCTTATCTCCACTGTTTATAAACTAGTTTAACTTCACTGAGTCTTTTTGTTTTCATTTCATTAAGTTTAAATGTTGATTCATTCATTTATCAAATGCCTTTTATTTGCCAGAAACTTTACCAGATGCTGGAGGAACAAAAATTAAAAATTGCTGTCCTTTCCATAAAGCATGTGCAGTGGGGACACAGACAAGTCCATCTAATAGTGAGAAGAAGGTTCACCCATACACTGACCTGGTTAACAAGGCTAGGCAGAGAATAAGCCCTCAGCAAACCTCAGTTCCACTTAGTGAGGGGAAAGCTCTAAGGGAGATGATCTAACTCTGATTCGTCATTACTCCTGAGACCATCTGATCTAACATCAGACCTTTATTGGGTGGAGTCAAATCTAAGATGAACTTTCCTAAGTCTAGGGAGCCTCCTACTGAAATCAGAGTGACAGGTACTTGCAGGAAGGCTTTAAGTTGTCTTTGACTTTAAAATTCTTAACCAATGAATGGGGGAAAGTATTTTTTTTTATTTTTTTTTTGGGGGGGGAAAGTATTTTGATTTACAAAATCATCTTGTAGAGCAAGTCTGAGCAGGGGAAAGAGAACATGGCAGAATGACAGGCAAAGTGTGGTAATGAATTTGCATAGATGTGGGGATTGCGTGTACAGAATTTATCATCTTACAGTGTGGGTGGGAAGAAGCTATTGTGTGTGTTGCAAAATGGTGGATGGGCACTCTAACCAATTTGGAATATGAATATTGTTTAACACAAATATGTAGACAATCATCACAAAAGAAATTACCAGCAGAGGCAGGAAAAATTGTATTAAATGTATCCATAACTTTCATATATACAACTGTGACTTTCAAAGTTTTTGACCATGGTATAAGAAATGAATCTTACATTATAACTCAGTATGTATATACGTACAGGTGTGTATATAGGTATTATACATAAATCCGAAAAATACATGATCTTTATGTTTTTAAAATTCTTTATGTGAAAATATTTATCCTTCCTACCTATAAGCAAGATACTCTTAGCATATCCAATTCATCTCATACATACTATATTCCATTTGACATTCTTGCAAATACTGGTTGCTACCCATTAAATTAAATTCACAAGCTACTAATGGACTATAGTCTGTAATTTAAAAAACAGAAATATAGGGCTGGGGATATAGCTCAGTTGGTAGAGTCCTTGCCTAGCATGCACAAGGCCCTGGGTTCAATCCCCAGCACCAAACACACACACAAATTAAAATAAAAAAAAACAGAAGTATAGACTATAAGGTTTGTTTTCATTGTCAACTTGAAAACTGTTCATTTCTTTCACTAAAGTAGTCATTTTGATCCTTTCTCTTTGCGATTCTTCATAATTATGCTGAAATTTCCCTCCAAGATACAAGGGAGAAAAGATATGCACATTCAGGACCAAATCATTAGACTGATGTTGCCTGTAAACCAAATTATCCTCCATTAGAGATCATAGTGTTAAATGCACAAATGAGTTAAGGTGAACCAAAAGGAGGTATTTATAAATAATAACACCTACCATCTGAAACTTCAGGAGAAGGGTCCCTTTACCATCCATAATTGTCAATATAGAAATTTTATTTAAAGTTAACCTTGCTGGAAGAGTCAGGCATTTGACACAATAATATGATATAATTTGTGGGGTCCAAAAATGCTTCCCCTCCCAGTGCTGGGGTCTCCCAGTAAGCATAGCCTCTTAAAGTATTCAGGGTGTAGGATCCAAGAGTCAAGACATTTTTTATAAGTCATTGTACTCTTATGGGACATTATGAGATAATTATATATTTTATATATTCATATAAGAAAAGTTTTACTAGTAAAAATATGTATGAGATATAAAATTAAAATCATAAGCATGACTATAAGAAACATGAACTGAGCATAATTGCCTGGAGGGTTTTGATCACCTGTGTTATTGTAGTTTGTATATGTAACCTATGTATCATTAGGTATGATAATTATATGGTAAGTTTTCTTCAGTTGCTACAAATGTTGGGAGAATTTCAATAACCTTACACAAGAGGAGTCATAGAATCCTTATTTTGCAGAGTTTGATCACTGTGATGAATCCTATAGGTGTTCTCAGGTTGGCCCCAAATGGGTTGTTTCTCTTCTCACCAAAAAAAAAGTTGAATGGGGTATCTCAGATGGGGCCAAAGCCAAAAGCCAAATGTTCTGCAAAGCAGAGAGAGAACAGAGCTCTGAGAATTAAAACATAAAAAGAAGTCCTAGCAGCACAATTCATAACCAGAGACTGGTATTTTATATAACAGAGTAGAGAAAGCCCACATTCTTTGATTTACCACTGATCAAGACTTAATTAAAGTAAACTTTAACTGTGCATGATTCCAAATTGAGAAGTTTCTGCAAATACAAGCAAAGTTCCTCTCCAGTATCTTGTGTTATCTCTTGAAAGAATGAGGGAAAGAAAAGAACAATGATGCAAAATTTGAATACTAAGTTAAATAGGACAAGAGAATTGTGAATCATCCAAAGGAACATGAGCAAAACACAGGACTAAAAGAAGCAGCTTTTAGATGTAAATCTCCCCCAGGCTAACTCACCTGGCTGAGTCACCAGTTTTTGGTGACAAATGGCTGGAGTCAATGCCATGTTCTATCCTACATGGAAAATCCAGAGTTGTTCCATGTATTTTATGCTTAAATTCCCTTTATACCATTTATTGACTTCTAATTCTCCAGTGTATTCAGTTTGTTAACAAAATTGTCAGTCTCCATAACATCCCTAGTTCTATACGGAGACAGAGAAACATTTTGTTTGAGAGATAAGTCACTAGCTACTAAATCCAGGATCCTAGTACTCAGGATGAGGGAAAGCAAGACAGTAAGGATTAGACCTTTCAGAACTGTACTGTAGCTTTGAATATCTATGTCTGCCACATGATCCACCACTAGTTTACCAAGCGCTTGTAGCAGGCACTAAAAGTTAAAGGAAAATTTAACAGTGAGATGTTTGTATCCACGGATTTAAATTTTCTTTGAATTTAGGAAATCTGCCTGCTTTACTTTTAGTAGGCAAACAATAGAGTTTGGTATTTGCTATATTTAACGAAGGGATGGTACCCTAAACTAGGTTTCTGTAGAACATTTTTCTGATGAAAGACAAAGGCGTTCCATGGTTAGTTCAACTGGGATAACAATGTGTGCTATACCACTCCCCCCAGACTTCCTTCTGTCCCCAACACACACACACACACACACACACACACACCAAAGCTTCCGAGAGTTCTTATAAAATAAAAAAAAAAAAACAAAAAACATGTCACCCAGTTTTTATTAAAATTTGCTTGCTCATCAAAAATACTTTGGGGAATTTTAAGCTGCTGTTCCATGAAAATTTGTCATCTTGGAGGCAAACAAGTTAATCTGCCCAAACTCAGCCCTGCTATGTATTTGTTGGGCCCCTGTACCAATGGGTTCATGGGAGCTCTTTAAGTCACTTACACCAAAGCTTGGGACAATCACAAGGAGAACAGGTTCAGGAATGGAAAATAAAAATCAGTGAGGAAAAAAACAAGATACAAAAGAACTCTTGCCTGAAGTTATCTGTGGCAACAAGGTAAATAATAATTTTTCATTTGCAAACAAACTCCCTCCAGTTTCTAACTAGTCACATCTTGCTCCCAAAAAAGCTCCACATTTTCTTCCCAAAGAGTCTGCAAGATACTTATTTTTGCAATAAAAGCAACTACACGGCATTTTCTCAAGACATGTAAAAGTAATCAATCCATGTCCCAAATTCCTCCTCCCCTCCTCCACAAATCACCTCGGTGCATCCTTATACAAGTGTGAATTACCCACTACAGTCCACCTTTGCTTTTCACACAATAATGAACAGCAACTCTAGGCTGCTGAATTAAGCCAGGCTCCCTGCTCTAACCTAGTGATTAAAGAGAGAGAAAATAACATTTGTTGGCTCAGAAACTTAAAAGAAAATGTAGCATGGTCCAATAGACCCAGAGTGAACTACCTTCCCAACCAATTTACAGCAGTCAACACCCACCACCCCACTGCCCAAGCACTGATCACAATGGGTCAACAGAGCACATCAGTGCTCTTAGCCCCAGAGACTGAGAGAAATCAGGTCACATCTAGGGTACAGAAAGGGAAAAAATCAGGCTTTTGCTAGTTGGGAGGTGAACACCTAACTTTTCTCTCAGCACCCAGCAGAGTGTAAGGTACATAAATGAACACTCAGTAAGCATCCATTGTATAAGTCAATTATGATCCCTCAGAGAGAAAATGAATGAGTAAAGATCCCTACCCAGCGTTTGAAGTTTTGTTTTACAATCAACAGGAAACTTTTCTATCTTAGAGAGGCAAGTGATCATACAGTGGTCTTCAGGATCCCGGAGAGATTGGTTCCAGGATCCACACAGACACTAAAATCCACCCACACAGAAAATCCCTCATACCAAATGAAATATGGTTGCATGTCACTTGTGCACATCCACCCCTAAACTTTAAAACGTCTCTAGATTATGTATCTCATACAAGGCAAATGCTTTGTAATAGTTTTTAGACTCTATTATTTAGGAAATAATGACAAGAAAAAGGTAGAGATGTGTTTGGTATAGACACATTTTGCTTTTTCTTAATGGTTTTAATTCAAAGTTGGTTGAACCCATGGATGTGGAACCCACAGATAGAGAAGGCCAAGGTATTTGCAATTCTAGGTAATTTTTGAAACCTAGTGATTTAAGCAGAAATGCTCACTAATGCTAGATTTACTACGTATTTCTTCATTGTACTACCTGAAGCATGTAGGTAAAATGTAGTGGGAGGTCCCAACTAGGTAAATAAGAAATAAATCCATGTGAAGGAAGGGAAAAAAGAAAAAGAGAGCCCTGCTAGCATATGAATGTGTGCCATGGGTGTCATAAGAGGGTGACATGACCATGCATGGGTCTTTTCCATGCTGTGTCTACAAACCAGAACTCACAGAACACTGTTCCCCTGGACAGACCCAGAAAACCTGAACACCATCTTCTATTACGATTAGCCTGGGTCCTGGAGCTGACTTGGGTATGTGCTTGATGGAGCTGGAGATGACTCTCACAGACTGAGATGTGCCCCACCTGTCTGAACATGCTGGGCAAGGACTGGCACTGGGACTCCCAAAGAAAATAAGAAAGGGTCAGACCAGGAATAGTAAATGCAGTCAGTGATGAGGGAATGTGTGGAAAGTGTGATCTCTCAGATCTCTTGATGCCAACACCCTAAGGTGAGAGGTCTGGGAACATCTGGAAATCAGTACACACGGTCCCTAAGTGCTCCTCTCTGCTGAAGTGTACCACACGAGGTGAGAGGAAGGCAGCCATTCCCACCAGCTTATCTAGACAGTAACTCACCTCATACTCCTTGGCCAATCCCTTTGTCTGATATGAGTGACCAATTCAGAAAGGTTAACTGAAGGGCGAGGAACCTAAGAGTTAGGTGACCCACATTTTAGGGTGTGTGTATGTTTTGCTGCCCTAAGCCAAATTCCATAACTGTATGTCCCATATACTCCATTACTGCAATTAGAATTCTGATTATAACCTCAGATGGATAAATGAGTTGTTTATGTGTTTAAAACCCACTATTTCTTGGCCTCAATAACAGATTCTCTTTAGTTACTCTTAGTGGTTCTCCCTTGCCTAGGATAGGGTACTTCATACAGAACCTTGGGGAAAAGAAAGGTAGCAAGATCTATCAGAATTGGGAACATCTCTTCCTTGGCTATTTTAGACGGCTTCCAGATAATCTTTTTGTAGCTCAGTATCTTTTCTGAGATTAGTTTGGATCCAAATTCTGATAGGTCTCAAGATCATAAAACTCAGAGTTGGGAGGCATCCACACAGCTCACCAACTATCCTGGTATTTACCATAATTTCAAAGAAACTGATAGTCCCAGCAATTACTCTCTCCCATGAAGAAAGCACACACACACACACACACACACACACACACACAATCAGCATCTAGGGACACAACAATTTAGAGCTTTCAGGATTTATCTCATAATCTAAGGAATATGAGACTTCAAACAGCACATCACTGTCCCCTCAAAAGAAGGGACATACTCTGCAAAGGGTTCTAACAGTAAGTGGAAGAAATGTTTTAAGTTTCTATAAAGACAGCTTTGTCAGCCTGGTTAAAGAAGAAACCACTACAGAATGCTTTTTATAAAACATTCAGCTTTGCATTCAGTCTAAAGGAAGGGAATTGAATTTTATCATGCAAGAGGACAATTCAGGGACAGTGAGTCTGATTGCCTGACAGGATGTTTTTCATTTTTCACTCCTAGAAGTGAGCAATTAGAGCCTGACCGATGACTCTTTGAAGAAAAACAAACATAAAAGAGACTTAGGAAACACTCCAACTTGGAGCTGGCCAATTTCTAAATAATGTTCGGGAAGGATCCTGCAGAATCAAGCATTCCAGAAAATACCATCATAAATCACACATTTCTCCCATGCTGGAACATATTCAAAAACATTTCTCTCTTCAGGAGAAAAGAGGTGTGGGCTTGGGACAGGTACTCACGGTATCCAGGAAGTAGATCTAGCAGCTGGGAGGTGGAGAATCACCCAGCTGGCAGATTGGCACTGAGTTCCCACCATCGTGCCCCGGCATCACATGTGCCCACACTGGTGCCCCCCACAGTCTTCCTTCAGTGGCCATGACCCATCTTTTTCATCTTTTGGAAGGGAAGTCCGGGAGGCCCTGGTGAGAACCAGCCGCCTGTTGTAAGAAGCCAATCTGACAACAGTATAGCTGCCCACAGCTTCAAGGCTTGTGCAAGTGTGTGATTCACTCCACAGTGGGCCCGTCAAGCACACCTGAGAGAAATTACAGGTTTCTCTTGTCTGAAGCAGATCCATTAAAGTGAGTCACCTGTTTGTCCTGCCATTCCTCATCTTTATCTCAGATGATGACATGAGACTCTGTGTTCCACCTACTACACTGGTGTGAGTAGGAGAGTGATAATATGCAAGGTTGCACTACTATCGCTGATGATTTTAAAAGGTTTTTATTGCTTTTCTGCCTATACCGATGTTGAACTTGGAGAAAACTGGCTGACTTTCTATAGGCAGAAACTTACTCTGCACCGTCTTGGGAAGCGTTGAGGAACTGCACAGAATAGGTTAACTCCCGATGAACCTTTGAGATGACACATGCAATGTCCTGCACATCTCACAAAGGGGGTGACTTTTAGATAATTACATCAGAAAATCATCATCTAATCTCTAGCTTGACACCAGAGGGATTTATTTATTTATTTATTTGATGATGAGGAACGGTAGTTCTTATTGAGCCTCCACCTGGCTGTAGGTAACTCAGACCTAGAATACATAGTCCACATAGTCTGCACTTGTGGGGAACTTCACTTGATATGACTCAGGCTGCATAGCTACTTTGAGTTGTTCTTCACTACCAAATAATTTCATACATAGTAATTCTGGGGTCTTCTATTTACAGGCCTTCCTTCCCTCAAAGATCTGATGCAAACCTGCCTTTAGAAGTTACCAGAGGAAGGTATGGACAATAGAGAAATAAATAAGAGAAAATTCTATTACACATTTTACAGTAATGATGGTCAAGGAGGCAATGTTTGTTGAAATGGGTCAGATTTATTTAGGTCACTAGTTAAGTACTAGGTCATTTGGGATTTGAAAAAAACAGTATCAAGAGGTTGTGTAACCAAAGGACTTTACATATTTAGTGAACACATTCTATATACAAAGCACCTTGCTCTGCTCTATAAGCGTGTGAAAGTACGTAACACAGTGAGCAACAATGTTTTACAGTCTTATCTGGGAAAGAAAATGCATGCACATAAAGGACTCAAAGTAAACAAACAATATAACACAATATATACCAATGTAAAGTGAATGGCACAGGTTATAAATCACATAACACATTAAGGAAGGAGGATCAGCATTTCTGGTTAGACCAATCAGGGAATACTTCTCCGGAAAAAAAGAAAGTGAAGCTAAGCTTAGACAAGGACAGAGCTTAGAGCCCTGTGCCACACACTCTTTTTTCCAAGGCAGGGAACCATGTATCATTACCAGAGTAGCATTGGATAAAAGGCTCATTCTATGGTAGTAAACTCAGCAGATTTTGTTGACTGATACCCCTAACACTGAACAGACCAAATTGAATGCTTGACTCTTATTTAACAGTCAGTCAACTAATTCCTGTGGGCATATCTACATCCAAACTCATGCAAAGAGCAGAGCTGTACATTTTTTTGTGTTATGTGTGTTTGTATGTGTACACATATTCACAAGTACTCTTTAAAAAACTTAACATTTAATGAGCAATTAATATTTGCCAAGTACTATTCTAAATACCTGCATTTGTACATTTAATCTTTACAGTAATCCTCTGAGGTAGGTTTTATTATCTTCAATTTACAGAAAAGTAGTCTAAGGAATGTAAATGACTTTCCCAAGGATGGCCATAAATAAAAATAAAGTACTCTACCCATGAGTCTGCCTTAGGCAGTGTTAGCACCAATTTCTCCTTGGTCCACCTGATCAAGTCATCCCCTTTGTGAGGTATAAGCAGGATACTCCATGTGTCCCTGTCAAGGTCATCAGGAGCCAACCTATCCCATGCAGTTCTTCGACATTTTCTAAGATGGTACAGAGTAGTTTGGGGCTGCAGAAGAGTGAGCACAATTTCTTCACGGGGTCCCAAAATAATTCTGTAGTTTCTTGTACCATCCATGGGCCTTTCTTGGTTTAATGATGAGCATGGTGGGGTATCTTTCCCAATATCCTATCTCCAGAAGTGAGTACACCGTAGTGTTTTCATACCAGCTGTGACTGCTTAATGCATGATACAAACAACAGGCTAATCCCTCCTTCTGTCCCTGTACTCAGAATCCTCAGCTGTAAAATGAGGCAATTAGACTTAGCCTTTTCTAAAGTCTGTCCAGATTTACAGTCATCTAACTATTTGGCTTTATGAGATTCCATCTTTGCCTCAATATATTGTCTCTGGATAAGTGGCATTTCTTGATGCCTAATTTCTGTGCACTGAGAAAAACCAGGACTATGCCTATCTCACCTCCTTCTCTTGAGGAGTCTCTCCAGGTCTATTGCTAAAAGACAAATTCAAACCACTTTCTGACTCCATTTGAGAAGAATGCTATTGTTGTCCCAATATAAGCAGTGCCTCTTGTAAGATAATTCTTTCTCCAGGTTGATGCATTTTTTTCTACCTTCTGATGAATCTCTTTATTATTCCTTTGCCTTCTCAAACTTCTCACTTAGAGGAAGATTCCTTGGAGAAAAAAAAAAACAGAAAGAAAGAGACACTACTCGTGCACAAAGCAAGCCTCACATTCCCATTTCTACTGGAACATCAATAACACTGGCTTCTTGGTGAGATAGTTGGGACCATCCACTGCCCCTTGCCTTTGTTCCGTGGTTTTCTCCTGTGGCAGCTGGCAATGCACTTACTCTGTAAAGGGGCTTCTACCTATAACATTGTTCTCTATCAAGCAACACCTGGTTTGAAGGTTGAATTTGTTTACATACAAAGTTAAGAAAATGAGCAGCTTTGACCTTGAAATATGATATTCCCTTTCCCCATCACAGGCTTCAAATATACAGTGTTGGTGACAGAAAGTGTAAACAGAAAGCCCTTCAGTGGCTACCTGATCTTGGAGAGAAAGTCAAGAACTGGGAGTCCACAGACTTGGGCTTCTGCCTCTGGCTCAACCTTTGATTAGCTGTGCTCACAACTCCAGGCTTCTGCCTCCTTGACTTGAAATAGGGTTTTGTTTTGTTTTTTCTGATTCAGACTCTATGATTTTCACTTGGCTTATGACCAAAGAAGTCACATCTGTATATATATGGTTCATGGGCAAGATGTGTTCAGTAGCACAGAACAACTCAGAAGAAGGACTTCCATCCTCTGCACACTTCGTGCCCTCCTCTGACAGCTCCACGGAGTGAGGTTTCCTTCATTCTCTCTGGTGGCAAGAAGACAGGAATAAGCACATTTCTCCTTTGGGCTCTGCCATTCCTGGAATGAACAACCTTGTCATGAACAGAAAATCACAGCTTTAACATATATGTAGCAAAACCCAAAGGCTATTCACAACAATTGCATTATAAAGCTCACTCTTTCTTGAACCTTTGGGTAGAGCCCTCTTGGCAGATGGAGAGTCTCTTCTCTTTAGGCCATTCCAGAATCCAGAGAACAGACTCGTTCTATTGCCTACAAGTGTTGTGTTCCAAACCCTGTCTTTCCCTGGCTGGACCACTTCCTCGACAGGGCAACTTCTCTTAGGAAAGACCCTTCCTTTTCCCTACACAAGGCCCTGGGCATTGCCCAAGGCCCAAAGGCTGTTGGAGCCTGGAGTAAGGGGCGGGAGGCTCCCTCTGCAGGCCTGAATTCGTCTGCCTCCATTTCTGTTTGTCACTCTATGTGCATCTCATCTGTGTAGTCATTCCCTCTACCTAATTCCATGTATCTGAGTGTCCCTATGCACCACCAGCCTCTCTGTGCTACATCTCCCTGTCTCTGTGAATCTTGTGTCTGTCTCCCTCTCTGCTTTTCCCTTTCTAGATCTAGAGGGACATCAGGCCACAGGATTGGGACAGTGTACCTACACATGTCCATGTATGGAGAATGCTGTCTTCAACTCTGAGCCACCATGTCCCTCTGTCTAGATGTCTCTGAGCTTGTTTCCCCCCTGTAGCTCCCTTCTCTAACTCTCTCTACATACATTTTTCTGTCCATTTTTCAGACACTACTTCAAATGTAAAGCAACTTTTACATTACTCTTAGGGCCTTTCCCAAATATGTTCCATCATAATTTCTTGATCTTTTAAGATGAGAAAAAAGAGAGAGGTGACAGTGAGAAATTTTGGGATATTGCTCATATAATTTATGATGTCCTAGAATGGGAAACTAGGGGACAGATGGAAGAGAGGGAGCAGTTAAGCAGAGCGGGCACCTGTGCTCAGCGCTCTAATTCACAAACCTTCTCAGACATGCCTGGTGGTTTTGCAGGGATGGCAAAAATTTCAGTAGCTCAAGAATTGGAAATGTGAATGAATTTCTAACTATACCAAAGTGACAATATATTGTATGGATGAATCCTTTCAATTAAGAAAAAAGTCATTTCTAATTACAATCGAATTATCATTTTTGAAAGAAGTGCCACACGTATGGAGACCCTCTGGCTTTGCACTCACCTCCTGAGTTAGGAATGCATGCAGTTTGTTAGCTTGGCCCTTTGGTGGGTTGACAAGAGAATTCAGAAGAAAGGTCCTATGAAAGACAAAGTATTAGTTCGTTTGCAATTATCACAGTAATTCAAAGCACACGAGGATTTAAAGCAGAGATTTATTTTATCTTTTAACTTCACCCTTTCTCCTCTTTATATTAGAACCCCTAACAATACAGGAACAGGCTGGTGCGAAAGGTCCTCCTCCTCTCCAGCCAGGCCTGCCTGGATCCCTCTCCTGAAAGAGTCCCTAGTTGGGGTCTCGGGAAGGGAGGAACACAGAGAGGATGGTGCAGAATGGTCCTTGGACCCCAAGCACCCCTTCTCATTTGATCTGCTGAGATCCTCAACATTAAAGTAATTCTTTTTGGATGTGCCTGTATTGAAAATATATCTTTTAGGTATGTTTTAGGTATATGTTGCCTAAGAGAAGTAACACACTAATACACTAGTAGATTTACTATCACATTACCATAGGCTAATTCATGATCTTAGATGTAATATAACCACAGACAAGCATTTATTATCCTGGGTGTAGGGTATTGGGACTGACCCTGTCCAGGCAAGTACTACCCAGGGTGAGTTAAACCTGGATGTAGAAGATTGCTACCTACGAATCAGGGGCTGACAAAGCTGGAGAGGAGAACAGACGATAGACCATGCCTAATTCCATCCTCTGAACAGGTTGATAAAGCTAATAAGCTAGTGAGCAGAATGCAGGAAGGATTTCAAGAAGTGAACCGAAAGGTACCTAGTACTTAGACCCGTGAGTCCTAACCCCAGCCGTGCATTAGAATTACTGCAGAGTTTAAAGACATGCTTAGGCCCTAAACCCAAGAGTTTCTGATGTAATTTTTCTTCAGTGAGGCCTGGACTATGGGATTTTTTTTTAAAGTTCCCTTGATGTTTCTAATGTACAGCCGACATTGAAAACCACTGACAGCCTATAGACAATTGACAATAAAGTACTGAGCATCGTTTGGACTTATTCATTTAAAAACCAAAGAGAAATGGACAAGATGACTCTTTTTCTTTGTCACAGAAAGGCAAACTTTCCCTTTGGTGGCCTGAAGGAACCAATACTGAAAGCACATTTTAAAAAAAGAGTAGTGCTAACCTGGAAGAGATCAAGACACTGCCCCGAGAGCGCTGTGACCGTGGACAGATGACAGAGGGGTATGCTTAAATCAGGTGCACTGGTAGGAAGCAGTATTTATGAAGCAAAGATCCTTTCAGAAGGCTTTTGATGAATGCATCTCAGCCTTGACTGTCAAAACTCCCCAAACCCAAGGCATAATGCAGACCCATTCAGGAGTATGACCCAGTAACCCCATTTTTTTTAATCTTCCCAGTTGATTCTCATGTGTGGCTGAGGTTGAAAGCGACTGCTTTAAATAATTATTAGTGTCAATACTCAGTAAATTTGCCTTTTTTTCTGTCTTTAGCTGGAAGGAATATAGAGAAGTCAGTCATATCCCAGGTGTAGAAACCAAGGACTAAGAACAAGATCAAAGCTTAGGTAAAAGTAAGGGTAGATGCAATAAGCAAAGAAAAGGAAGAAAAAGGAGAGAAGATAAGAAAGAGATAAAAGAAGTCAAAGAAAAGAGAATGGGAAGGCAAGGGACATAGGGAAAAGTGATAATAGTGCTACTCAGGGCCACAGGTACACAGTCCCAGAATGACCTGTCACCCACCAGGTGCCTATCTCCTGAAGCACCAGCTCTTGACGGGCGGTGTTGGTCCTTTCAGATGTGGCCTGGAAAACTCTAGATCACCTCCTCTCTTGTTGCTGGTCTATGTCTTAGGTTAACCTCAAATCCCTTTTTGCTGCCATCTAGAAAGTTCCAGATTTTCTCTCACTCAGAACAAGTTTGCTTAATAATAAATGGTTTCTAAGTTATAAGAATAGAATATATGTTAAAGGGCATGTTATAGTCTATCCTATTAGATAATAATGACTGAAGCTTCTCTACAACATCCTTGAGCTGAGCCCCAGCCTACTTAACTCCAGTTATCATGGCAACTGGCCCATCTTGAAAACCAAGCTCTCAAGAAGTTCTTTGTGTGGGATCAGAATATGACTCCCTGAAATTTTCACACTGTGGATGTCATGCAACTGATCAGCAGAGAACCATCAGGCTGGTGGGATCAGACTTCTCAGCTCCCCTCATCTCTCTCTTTCATCCTGTGCTCTCTTACATCTCCAAACCTGCCACCTTGTTACTCACTTTTAAGTGCATTTAAGCCTAAGCCTACTTTTTTTTTATTTTAATATTTATTTTTCAGTTTTCGGCGGACACATCTTTGTTTGTATGTGGTGCTGAGGATCGAACCCGGGCCGCGTGCACGCCAGGCAAGCGCGCTACCGCTTGAGCCACATCCCCAGCCCTAAGCCTACTTTTATTTCTCTGGATTTCAAGATTTTATTTCTCTGTAAATCTTGTACTCAGAAAGAATATGAACAGCTCAAACAGGCACTCACTTGGGGAAAAAACAAATTACAGAGTGTTGAGGTGCTAGTTCAGCACTGTTATCTTGCTGGTTTAGCAATGCAAAAAAATGCACAGGAGAGCTTTACCTCTGATATTCTGGTGATCCATTTCACAGAGTTCACTCGACCCTTTAAGGCTTCTCTTATCTGGATATTTAACAAAAGGAGTTAAGAATTAAAAGGTTATATGAAGTTAATACATGTACCTGAACCTGGCAAATACTGTGACAAGGGAATGTTACCAGCCGGGTCCCTATTGGTAGAACACAGAGGGATCAGTAACCTGGTGGAATGGTCTGGAAAGGAATTGGGAGACAGGAGAGGTAGAACTGGCTTAGGAGACTCATGTTCAGGAACTTAAGCCTGGACCCAATGGCTAAGAAGTAAAGTTGGCCACAAGCTTGAGGATTTCAAACATAAGGCTTTAATTTATTTATTGTACTTTATTTTATTTTTGGAACATTTAAATAGTTAATCACTTCCACAATTTGTCAATGATTCCACCCATTTCCAGATGAAAAAAGAAAGTACTATACAACGTAGCTACAGTCCATGGAATCAAGGAAATAAGAATATTAAATAACAATTACATTTGGTTTTATAACTTTAAAGTGCTTTTCACAGTTGTCATATTGTTTTACCCCCCACCAAAAAAAAAACAAACCCTGCAGGATAGATATTATTATCCCCATTCTACAACTGAGGAAATTAAGGCTCCAAGATTGACATCTAAAATCTTCTAGCTACTAAGAGAAACAACCAGGACTTGAATTCACATCCCCTGACTCCAGATCATCCTTTCCTCTCCTGTTGAATATCGTACCTCTTCTTATTTCCTCTGACTTTCCTTCTGCTGTGAAAATGTTACTTACATTCCAAGGCCTTGTATAAGTTCTGTCTTCACAATTAACGTATGCCAAAGCCCTCCAGTTTAGGGTGACTTCACCCTTCCCTGAAAATGCAGTTTTCTTTGTCACTTCCAAGGTCCAATGAGGGGTCAGGGGCCAGTACACCAAGTGATCCACTGGGATTTGTGGAGATATATTAGAGCTCCTACTTACATTTTTTGTTGTCATTCTTTTTCAACTCTGTGTTGCATAATTATATACTTTTATAAGGTACATAATTCATACTTTAAAAATTAATAGTAAGCACATTTTGGCATACATTCTCACTGTTTTTGACTGACTACTACTTGTTTTTGGAGATGACTAGAAATTATAGTTTTTCTTCCATCAATCATGTAGGCTCCTGTGATACTTTCAAGTACTTACCTTTTGAGGAACCTGGGATTCATAAGCATTAAGAACTCCCCAATTGCACACAGCTAATACAGATGCTCCTTGAATGACAATGGGATTGCATCCCCATAAACCTGTTTCAGTCAGTTCTGTGTCAGTGTGACCAACAAGAAAAACTTAGGAGAGGAAAAGTTTATTTGCAGCTCACTGTTCCAAAGGTTCGTCTAAGGTGAGCAGAATCCACTGATTTGCATCAAAGTTGAGGCAATGCATCATGGCCTCCTCTTGGAGAAAATCTGCTCAGTTTCTGGTGGGTCAGAAAGCAAAGGGGGCCACAAGAAAGAACAACCAGGAACCCACCTCCTCCAGCCATGCCCACCTCCTGGGATTCAATCTAAGTTACAATCCAATCATTTTACCTTTGAATATTCCTGCATTAACACAGTAGCTTTGGGGAGACACCTCATAACCAAACCCATTGTAAGTCGAATATCATAAGTTAAACTTAATCCATTTAGTCTACTGAACATCATAGCTTAGCAACACAGTGGAGTATCAGTTGTTTACCATTTCAACACTTGGCTAACTGGGACTTGCCAACACCCATCCTGGTGAGAGAGTATCATACTGCACATTTCCAGCCCAGGAAAAGATCAGAATTCAAAATTTGAAATAAAGTTTCTACTGAATGCATATCACTTTTGCACCATCATAAAGTGAAAATTTCATAGATTGGAACTTTATTAAGTTAGGAACTATTAGGTACATAGAAATATCAAGACTAATATGCTTTCACATCTCAATAATTTTTACCAGGTTGATATGATAACCTTAAAAAATGATGAAAGGACAATTGTGAAAGTCTTCTTTCACAAGCCTTTGATATCAACCTAATAATAGAATTATCATACATACTTTTTAAAAAGCCACAACTTTGGAGTGAAGATGAGTTTTGCTTTTGTTTTGTTGTGTGTGTGTGTGTGTGTGTGTTTTGTTTGTTTGTTTTTTGCGGGGGGGGGGGGGGTGCATATCCAACCTTGTATTGTCCCTTTTGACTTTATAAATTAATTTATTTTAATTGGTAGAAGGTGTTTGTATCTATATCTGAGAGGGTTGTTTGCTATTCCAAGAGGCAACACAATACAAGGGGGGGAAAGGGGGACAATCTCAGAAGCCTCAGTAAACATCTGAGGTTTTATTTGTTTAATTTTTATTTGTTCTCACCACTTACAACAATCAACACTCATCTGTGTTTAAAGAATTCCCTTCCTTTAGTCCCCTGCTCTTCAAGGTAAAAATCAGGAACTTACTCCTCCAACCAATTCTGCAGCTAAGGTACAGTCACATGACCTGAGTTCAGATCATCAGCCCCCTCAATGCAAAAACCCAGGTACCACCGAGCCCCAACAGGCTGGGTTGGAGGTAATCCCCCACACAGCAGTAGTAGCAACTCTAGTTTAAGCATCCACTGTGTAACATTGGCCTATTGAGTTTTGCTATCTGTGCCAAGCCAAAGGGCAGGAACAATGGTATCCCTCTTGGAACAGCTCTGTCCTGTGCATTAGAGACAATTCCTGCAATGGAACCTCCAAGCCAAGGAGAGATCCTCCCAAAGATGGCACTATGAGATGGAACAAACCCCTTTTCTGAATCAGTGGGTCATGGTGGGTTTGTGCAGAGTTCTGAACAAGCTACTTAATCACTCTGTTTCCCCATCTGTAAAATTGAAAATGGTAATACCCAAGATTGTTTTAAGGATTAGAACTAATGTGCATAAAATACTTATCCTCTCAAGAGCTCAAAAGGTGGTAGATATCACCTTGGTTATAAGGAACAGTGGTGCTCTACTCATGTGACTCTACACATGACTCAGGTGAAAGACTCTCAGTGGCCTTTACAAGTGAGCATCTCAGGGCCAAGTACTGGTAAACAAGAAAGAAAAAAAAAAAAGAATTTATAAATGGTACCTTCGGGTCCAGGATTGTTCCAAACACCAGGATGAAGAAGCCCTGTGAAAGATAAAAAAGGAAGGAGAAGCCATTTACAAAATGATAATAATAAATACTAGTATTTATCATTCCACCACTATTTGGGTAAAAAGAAAACAATTTTATTCAATCTTTTAATTTCCTATTTTAAGATCCTAATTTCCTATTTTATGACACTGTGAAACCTCAGCAAACCAAACAGAACAAGGTCCCTGCTTCATACAGGAATATTTGAAGGATTTTTTAAGGTGAGCAAAATAAAAGTGTTTAGAATTTAGCAGAGGCTATTCCTCTTATTGGAATATAATGTTCCAAGAAAAAGTTAGGCAATGGACGGTGAGCAGCCTTGCAGTCCCTGAACAATAAGTATTGAAAGAAACTTCCACAACAAAGAGCAAAAAGAAGTGTACTTAGCTTCCCAGGACACACTCAAACTCCTTCTACCATCCACAGCAAAGAATATTACAAAACTTTGCAAAGAAAAACCAAATATATGTATACTCAGAAAAATTAATAAATCATAAAATAGATTTACTTTCTAACCATATTGTAGCTGCTCCAAAGAAGATAAAATAGAGGGAATTGATTGGTTCTTCAATCTCCTACCATCCATACAAGAGGAGGATCCCATAAAACGAAAAACAGATTGTTCCTTTGCAGTTTTAGTCCCTGGACAAGGAAGGATAGGGAGTAGTCCCATTTTTCAGATAAGGAAAAGAAAGCTCAGACATTCCACTTTCATTAAGTGATAGAGATATCCATTGGGGGGGGGGGAGAGTTTTCTTGAGTGTTCAATTACTTACACTATGGATCAAAAAGGGAAGTGAGATAATGACCTTTTCTTTAGGCCTCCTTATGAAGTTGCTCCAATTTCATAAGTAAATACAAACTCAGTCAGAAGCCTGTTAAGGCTCATGGGTTTAACACAACTGGCACCATAAGGATGTTAGAATCAGATTCATCAGTGAGAATAACACCCAACCTACAGCTAACAGTTTGGTAAAAGTCCACCTGAGAGATGGAGGACTTTACAGGAACAGGTGTATAGCCACACAGCTCATTCATTCCCCCAAACATATATACCTTTCCATCCAGTCTGTCCAACAAACATTCAACACCTTGCTCCACACATAGCTTTTATCAGATTGCTCTTTTGTGTGACACTCTTAGCCTACAAGATAATTATTGAAACCTGTCATTGTTTCTACTAAAATAAAGTCCTCTGGACTACAAAGTATTATTCTTAAAAAGATGCTTAGGACAAATACGTGTCCGCCTGATTTTGGTGCTAGGAATACATTTGGAATCAGAATCTAAATGAGGCTGGCTCAGAAATTTAAAATGTTAAAGATCTGGAAACCACCATTCTAGCATGTTTCTGCTTAGAATCTGCATTCTTTGGCTAAAGGACTAAGAAGAGTTTCTCTCCTCGTAAGATTTTCAATTCCTTAGGGTTGACCTATTTATATTTATATCCACAACAGGTAGCACAATGACTGACACAAAATAAATACTCAATAAGGATGGTGTCTCTGTACTGAGTTTTTATGTGTTTAATAACTTTATGGTACACTCTGTCCCTGTATAGCCACAAATATGTAAAGGAAACGTTCAATTAAAATCACTTTTCATTGGTTTGTGCCCCTTGGGGAAAGTTACCTAAAATGTCAATGAGAAGATTTAGACAAAAGATTAGTCATGAAGTTTAATATCTGAAGGAGAAGGGATGAGAGAATGTACCTAATAAGAATTTATCAGCTGCATCTTTGCATTTCTTTTAGTAGATAAAACACAATTTGAGCAAGTAAACCCCAAGGTGTTCCCCCAAGTTTTAATATATGTGCTGTATATTTCTCCTACTAAAACAGCTACAAGGGGTCCCCAAACCTCACCCAGCCCACAATTACCTCCCATAAATAACAGGAGGGGATACCAATCAGAAGTAACTATGGATCGTTAAGATAGCAGCTAACTACCTAATACACCTCCATAGTAAAGGGGATGGTTAAGCCATTGGAGATACTCCCATGGGGTTGGGACCAGGAAATCTTCAGAAGAATCTTCCTCACACACGTTCTGGGCCTCCCAGCATATTTCAGAATCTCTTTTCTGCTCTGTCAGCCTCAACTGCCTCTTGTGTCTTCTCATCCTAAGAATCTGTTTCCCTCCTTCTTCCTACCTGGCTTTCTGTGTCTCTCGCCTCATGACTGTTATCTCCTCTCCATGACTGACTCCTCTTCCTCTCCTCCCTTCCTAGGCATCATGAGGATGTATTGATCCAGTGAGATGCTGGTAAATAACTATCAACTCTCCTAATTTGTAGTATTTACCCATCTCTATGGTTAAGTGCTCTCACTGGGGCTGATTAAATCTAGCAATACAATATGGCTGAGCATGAAGGTAGGAAGAAATGGGCAGTAGAACATCATTATTTAGTATTTCCATCATATGGATATAGCAAACCCAAATCAAGAGTATAGTAAATGTTAGACAAATGATTAGGAAGTGATTAGTCTCAAAGTATGATCTTTGTTTTTAATTTATTTCATTGCACATTTTAATTTTTGCTGAGGATTGCTTTTATAACCAGCTCACAAAATTCCTGAGAATGTGTCAGTTCCCATGAGCCAGAACAAGCCAGCTTCAGCACAGCCCGCCTTCTGCCCTCCCAATGTCTGGCCCTCACCCATGCCCTGCTCTCAGCTCCCCAATGACTTCTACACACGGAGCCCCAAACTGCTCCTGGCCCAGAATCAAGGCAAAAACTGAATGGAAATTTCAATTCATCCTAGTATGACAGGTCAAAGTGCTCACAGACTAGTCCAGAAGAAAAAAATCACAGGTGAGATGGCCCCAAGGGAGACAAAAAAGGAAAGTGCTGTGGGGTGAGACATGAGCTAAGGTCCCTTGGAAGATAGATATGGGATATGCTGAACTGAGACTTGGGAAACTGGGTTCTCACCTCAGTCCTATTTATGACTAGTTTTGTAAACATGTGTAAGGAATTGATAATTACTAATTGCTATACAAATGTACAGTACAATAGTTTCCATAGAAATGTGAGGCATCCTCTGTTATTAACATTGTTCTCATACATTATTTTCAAACCCCTATATTATGCAAAATATCTTATTAGCATAGAAAATTTGTCAAGGATAAAACTGTGAACGTTGTTAGTTCATACAAGATATGAGAGAAGAGAAATCATTTTTAATGCCCTCTATATAGCACAACTTGTTAAAATAAGATGGTTTCCAATGGCAACTAAAAATTCTAAGTGGCAGAAAATATAATAAAAAATTTAATACCTCCAGTTATAACCCTAAATTTTGGGAGAGGTGTTATTGTTTAATTTCTCAACAGTAACAAGTCAGCCTATTAGAAGCCTGCTTGTGATCTTCAGATTATTTTAGTACTTTGATGCTTTCACAATCATTTTATTTCCAAACAACTCTATGAAGTGGACAATATTATACCCATTTTATGTACAAGAAAAATATGCTTGAAGAAGTTAAGTAAATATTCCAAGATCTTATTAAACATTATTAGTAAATAAGAGGGTCAAAATTCAAATCCAGGCCTTTCTGGAACAAAGGCTAATTTTCTTACTCAATATGCTATTTAATTGTCTTTTGTATAATCTGATGCCACAAAGTTTTGATGATCACAAAACTTCTTCATATATTCTCTCACTTCAATCTTGAGCAGAAGCATCTGGACTTACCTGGAATGCATTGAGCAGGGAGAAGATAACGTGGAAGGCCAGGGAGCTGTCATCAATGACTGTGGCTATTCCGAATCCCCAGGTCAGACCCAGCAGTGGTGTGAGGATGGCGATGTTCTTACTGATTCTCACAATGGCTCTCACTTCCTGGAACATGGAACTGCCAGTGGCAGCTCGCTGGGTCTTGGTGATGACTAGTGTGACCGTGATCAGGTTGACTATCACAATGACCAGAGCTGGGACCACAAAGGCCAAGAGGGCTTTGGTCGTGTCCCAGTTAAGCCAGCAGGCCTCTGGCCGTAGGTAGCCTTTGCCAGGCTCAGTGACAGCAACTGTAATAACAGCAATGACCAAAGGGCACCCATAGCCCACTGAAAAGAGAGATGCCACCAGGACTGACTTAGGCAGTGTATGGAAAACAATCAGAATTCCATAGAGGATGAGGAGTGCCTTGGCAAGCATCCAGAAAAACACAGACAGGTAAAAGAAATGGACAAAAAATGTTGCTGCTACACACCCATTGTGGTGTGTCATTGAACCACTGAGAAAGGAAGCCACAATGAACCATACATCAGCTATCAGTAAGGTGGCCGCAATGTTAGCGATACACAGGTGGCGTAAGTATGAGATCTCAGTCTTCGTCACTTGACCCCACACCAAGGCCTCGATGGACAAGCAAAGGATTAAGCTGAGAATCGAAATTCCCAGGCCTATGTATGTGATATAAATCAGAGTTGGGCTCTCCAAGGTCTGAGGTGACATAAGAATTGAGAAAGAGGTAAACAACTTGCTTGGCCAACATTTGCAAACAGCTTGCTGGGAGTTTTCTTGAATCATTTTACAGGCCTGCTTGTCCCATCTGCTCTCCAGGGAGTGCCAGCCAACACACTGTGTCTTCCTTTCCTCTGACTTGCTGATCTTTTCGAAAATCAGTGAGATTCTTTTAAGTTCCTTGGGCAAAATGACAGACAGAACAAGCCCATTTGCAGTGACACTTTCCAAAAGACTGGCTTCCAAGATGGCCCCAAGAGTTGGAAATGCAATGCTGATGATCTGAGAAGGGGAAGGCACCTTTTGAAGTTCTTCTTGACTAATCAACACCCTCCCGGTAACTTCATTGCCAGTGTCATTAACTTTCATGGAAAAAGTGAAATTCTTTCCTGTGTTGTCTTCAGAAATGGTGGTGCCCATGGTATGAATGAAGACGTCTGATATGTCAATGGGATGTTTACTTACAAAAAGCTTTCTTGCAAAGGAATTGACTGAGTGAAGCAGAACACAGCTGCTGTTTCTGTCAGGAATGAAGGTCCAGTTTGAAATGCTTTTGCTGTTAAGAATGTGGTTGGCCATGGTGCTGTAACTCTGCCAGTGAAGAACTGGTATTAGTACTGAGCCACTCTCAAACAGCCAATGCATTCAAGATTCACTTTTACAAAGTGTGGTCCTCTGACCAGCAGCACAGGCATCCCTTAAGAACTTCTTAAAGGCAGAGAATCCTACCCCAGATCCTACCCCAGACTTAATGAATCAGAATCAGCATCAGAACAAGATCCCCAGGCAATCTGCTCATTTCTATCATCAATTCCACTTCACAAAAATTACAGTTTGCAAAACTACAATTTGCTTAACCTGTCAAGTACCCATCATGTGATTAAAAACATCTGTTAAATTCCAACTGTTGCAGAATCCTATACAGGAACATAGTAAATGGGAAACTGACCCCAGAGGCTGAAGCTACTTTTTAACTACCCTTTGCTTTGAACAAAAGAAACAGATCCAGTTCCATTTCAACATTTCTGCAGAGAATATGGCTATTTTCTTGGCATTCCATTATTTTCTGTTTTAGTAACCAGCTCTAACTCACAAATAAAAGTAAGAAAGATGTTTCTCTCTGCCAAAGCTAGAATGATTCTTAGAGGTTTACAGCAGCCAAAATTGGAAAAGCAGACTCCAGTGTCCACCACAGTCCCAAGTAAGTGCAGTCTATAAATGTTTGTTAATTCAACAAGTTATTCATTCTTTCTGTCTTCATTGAGAGTTTACTGAGCACTTGCTATGCTAGACACTGGAAATACTGAGGTGGAAGAGTCTTCAGTCTCCAGGAAGCTCAGAGAATACTCCAAGTAACCTAAATTCCTTTTCCATGTAGACAGTGCTCTACTAAATATCCAAGGCCACTCACCTTCATCTTTGCCTCATCAACGTCTGTCAGCAGAGCTGTTGAAATGTTGTGTAAGAGCTGTACAATGACAGCGATGTTTCCTGGTATCCGGGGAGACCGCTTAATGTTTTTAATCACACAAGACAAATCTTTTGGACACTTTTGCATCAACATATCTGTTATGGTCTCAGATTTTCCAGCATATTCATTTATTCTTATGGTTTCTCCAAATGGTTTAGCTAAATATGAGTCTTCCTAAGATACAGCCAAAACAAAGAAATTTTTAATATGTCATGTTTATGTTAAGAGTAAGAGTACTTTTACCAAAATTTACCAGGCTTATTGTACAATTGTGAATTGCATAATGATTTTCTGTTTTCCATTTCAAAGTCACATTTTGGGTAGAATAACTTGATCAATACCAAAGTAAATGAACCAAAAAAAAAAAAAAAAATCCAATAGCCTACTCCTTAACCCCTCCTTCAAAACAGCAACTGTCATCTTTCACATTAGATTTTGGACAGCCTCTGTATATACATACTATGTGTACATCTGTGCGTGTGTGTGTGTGTGTGTGTGTGTGTGGAGAGACAGAGAGAGAGAGACAGACAGACAGACAGACAGACTAGATTTCTAGTGAAATTTAAGCTTATTATTACTATTCCCCAAAACCAAAGTCTGAGACATGACTATAACTGAACTAGATTGAACAAAACTATTAGGACACTGAGGTACAAGAATGCAAGAATGTCTAAAAACAGTGAAAGCCGGTATTTCTCATTGATTCAGGTTCTGGGTCCCATGCTTTATGGTAGAAATGGTAAACTATGGCCCCTAGGTAACTGTCTTTTTTTTTGTTTGTTTGTTTGGTTTTTTTGCTTTTTATCTTTTGTGAATAAAACTTTATTGGAACTCCACTGGCTTATTCACTTAAGTATTGTCTATGGCTGCTTTCACACTATAATGGAAGAGCTGTATAGCAGTAACAGAGAACATGTGACCCACAAAACCAACATTATTCACTGTCTGGCCCTTTACAGGAAAGTTGGCTGACCTTGCTCGAAAGGACCTCCAGCCTACCCTTTCACAGGAAGAGGAGTCTATGGATCTAGAAGACATGCCAATGCAGAGCCCTTCGTCCTGCTAGAGACATGTAAATTCCCTACTCAACACTCCAGGTCCACTTCTAGGGCCTGGAAGGGCTTCTTCCTCAAAGCTAGATGACACCACCATCCTAGGGATGTAAGAGGTTAAGAGGCACTGTTTTCAGGGTTATAGATGCATGACCTTGGCTGTACACTGCCCTTGAGGAATAGAATGGAATCTGGGATGGAAGCAGACAGGTTATATCTTATTTAGCAATTTTTAAGTTAAAAACATTTAAATATTAAGACATATGGTGTGTGGATCTGCACATACATCTTTTCTCAATCTCCCCAGATGTTAGAACTGGGCAGCCTCTTGAAGTCTGATCAGAGACTTCTGGTCTAATACCCACTAAATACTCCCTAGAGATGTGCACAAACACAACAGCAACAACAAAGGAATGTTCCTAAAACAAAAGAAAAGCTAAAGCAGAGACTCCTCTGAAGGAACCAGGAGCTGATTTACCTGCACAATAGTAAAGCCCCTGCCAGAAAAGGAGAAAAAGAAGCAAAGGAGAAGAAATAGCATTTGACTTGAGTTTATTAGACTTTAATTAAAAAGCTACCTAATTACTTAAGTATATATGAAAATGTCCGTTTGATGACAAAGTCATTCCCTTTAGGCCAGCTGGCTTCTTACATTTGAACAACAACAGAAATCACCTGTGGATCTTGCTAGACAATAGATTCTGATTTAGCAGGCCAAGGTGGGGCCCAAATTCCACATGTCTAAAAAGTTTCCAGGGCTGCTGTCAGTGGGTGAAGGATGCCTTGTGAATCAGAGCTTTGGGGTGTTAAAGTGCTAACTGAGCAGTTTTCAGTGACAACTGTGGCACCCATTGGAGCTCTAACCTAAATGAGCAGGTTCCTTCATGTCAAGAAAGGGTGTGAGGAACTGAAGCACAAATGCCCAAAATTAAGAGAGTAGAGATATGTAGGTATTTACGTATTAACAAACAACCTATTACCACCCTGCCTCATGTTCGTCTTCCCCCTAATTTAAGCCCAATATGAATTGCTAATTCAAGGTTCCACTTTTTACAGAGAGCCCACAAAAGAATCCATGTTATGAGAGACAGGATATTACCTCAAAGATGTTGAAGGCATTAAGAGTCCGGCAGGTATCAGTAACTTTGTACCATTTGTTTTTCCTGCATGAAAATCCCATATTTCCCTCAGTACCTGGAGGACAAGGTTGGTTGCAATGGGAATTGTCCATACAGACATAATCACATACACCTGGGAGAAAAAAAAGATGTCCATATCAGAAAGCTCTGAGATCAAAGTTATGCTGGGCCAATCACCAAGGTGTCCCTGAAGTAAAGGCACATAAATCTGGTGGATGTCAGGTATCTTTTCTTGGTAAAATGGCAGAAGATTAAAATGAATCAGTGGGTATCACATATTTCAGCAACAAAATCCTATCGTGTCTGATAGAATCTTATCCTGAACTCCAATATATAAAACATATAAAAGTGGAATTGCCCCAGTTAAATTGGGCCAGAAGAGTCCACAGCTTAGCCCACTGGGTCACTCTCCTGTGCCCACAGAAACCCCTGGGCAACTCCTCAGATTGCTAAAGCTTTCCAGATCAGCTCATTTGGAATCCACTGTCCCTGATGTTCCCAGAGAAGCCCTTCAGTTCTAGAAACTTATAGTGTGTCACATCATCAATGAGCTTTTACGGATCCCTTTTAGCCACCTCCCTAGTTTGAGTCCACTCAATACAAAAGATCTGTGGCAAAGAAGTCTCCGGCCAGGATGGAGCAGGGAATGCTGGGAGGAAAGAGGAACACACCTGTGGTCAAAGGCACATTTTAACACAAGGGGAAAAAAAAAAAACAGAGTCCAAATACAAGCTACCAAGATGTCCCATCTGCTATGCCATGTGACAGAGGACTGAGAATGGCCTTCTGTTACAATATAGGAACAGTCAGCCTTCCATGTGATTAGGAACTGCTGCCAACATACCATGTGGCCTGGCAGGTACCTTCTCCGTGTTTTTGTTGGCAGCCTAGACAGAAAAATAAAAATATTCATGTCAAAATCAGTTGTTGATATGTAATCCCAATGGTTCATTTTAGTCACAGATGAAAAACTATGTCTGAATCAGCTGTGAGGCCAGTGTGGCCACTGAAATCATACTTCAGAGCTGTGAAGTATGGCCCGTGGCCCCATTTTCCCCTCAGCCCTCCTTCCCATTGCACGTAGCAGGCGTCCACCTCTGTCTCCAGTAAGAACAGTCCACACTCTGTCCACAAAACACATTGTGGACAGAGGTGGATTTACAGAGAAATTAATGAAGGTTCACTTTGCTTCTAGAGGCCCCTTTGAATTCTAGGAACACAGGACTGAATATCCTTGAAATCATGGATGTGATATGGCTTATTTTATAGGCAAGAGAATAAAGTCTTATTACATAAGCAAAATAGCTAAAGTTCTTCCACTAAAAGAGTACTAAAATAATAGTCTTAAGAGTTCTGGAAGATTCTTTAGATCACCCAGCCCAACCCCCTTATTTTATAGATAAGAAAACCGAGGCCTTGCTAGATGAGGTGCCCTGCACAAGGCTATATAAGGAGTTCCTCTCATGGCTGAGACTAGGACTTTATATCTCCTTAGGGAACAGGTTTTTTTTTTTCAAAGAGCCAGCCCATGTCTACCTGCAACAGGCAGAGTAGGTATGTGGAAGGAAGCATAGGCTTCTCAAGGGGCCCCAAACCCATCCTGATAGAGCCATGTTCTTCAATACACTATGGGAAATGCAGTAGGAAGTCAACACTCTGGATGAGACTTGACCCATTAAACCAACTCCAGTGAAGTCACATCATATCAATCAGGTATGTGGGCAGAAGGCCATAGTATGAAGTTTGCAAATAGTTCTGGAAAACCGTCTTCTTAAATGAAGGACCTAATTCAATCCTTCCCAGCTATTTTCCAAAGCATGCCATATGTGACTCCTCTGATCATTTCATTTCTAGGGGGCATGCAGTGTGGATCACTTCAGCTTCAGATACCAACAATCCTCAACCTAATAACATAAAAAAGACAGTTGCAAATCGGCAGCCTGCTCAACTGGTTAGGCTGCCCCAGTATGAGGGCAAGTCAAGAGGGGGCAATTCCCAACTGTTCAGTGCCCAGAAACTTCTATAATAGAGGGAAAAAAGGACAAAATGTCCCTGATGAGGTGATCCCAGCAATCAAGAAAAACAAAGCCAACCTCCCATCCTCTGTCTACACTCCACATTCTGTCTGGTACAAAACTGTGGATTAGGGGCTAGGAATGTTGCTCAGCAGTGGAGTGCATGCCAAGCACATTAGAGCCCTGGGTTCAATCCTCAGCACCACATAAAATAAATAAAAATAAAGATACTGTGTTCAACTACAACTAAACAATAAATATTTAAAAAAATTTAAAAAGAAAACTGTGGATTAAAAAAATCAAATTAAGAAGGGAAATAGTACCATGTTGTGGGGTTGGAGTGCCTCCAGCGAAAAAGCTTCTAAAGGGTCTTTAATTTCTCCTGGAACCAGATATGCATTCTGTGTTGGCAGAAGGGAAGTCATGGAAAAGAGTCCCACCCACACTAGTTAAGGCAAACTACTTAGAAAGTAAATATTATTTGGAAAACTGCTAAAAAGAACTTTGAGTTTCCCCTGCTCCTCTCTCAAGAAGGCTTTACTAAAAAGGAACATATTAAAATGGAAATAGCAAGAAGCTGAGAATCTGAAGACAGATGTTCTCACCTTGGCCCTGTAGCTGAGCAGGGTGCATACCTCATGCAAATTACATTCTACAACACTGGCCTCAATCTCTCCATCTATAAAACAAGGGAGTGGAGCTTCACCTGTCAATCTCAGACCTGTGGTCAAATAATAATACTCTCTTCTCAAGATCTCAAGATGCTCAAAATATTTTTTTTCTCTCTCTCACACTTTCTTTCCACACCTTATTTTAAATAAGCAACTAATAGGGAAATTTAAATGACCTATGGTATGAAAGAAAATATTCCCGAGAGAGGCCCATTTTTGCTATTCATTATCAGTTTCCCAAAGAAGATGCTTTTGCCATTTTGACTAAGATGATGCACTACTGTGCCAATCCAGGTTTAGTTCCTGCCAACTAAATGCCAATTAATAACTCCCAGTCATGGTGGTAACTCCCACCACCTCTACATTTTCAAGAGCCTCTTAGGAAATAGCATCACCCTGATTATAAGCAAGCGAAAGGATATGGAAAGAAGTTTATTACCCTTCATTTCAATCTTATTGCATCTCAGAATAAAATGGGGAAAATAATTTGTAGCTACTGGCTGACATGGGTATTTGTTAACTGTAGCTGCAGTTTCTTCTGTCAGGGCTGTCACTCCATCATCATCCTCTCTAGCACATGGACTCTCAGGAAACTGAGAGCTGGTTGATGGATTCTGTTGTCCATTTACATTCCCCACCCATTTCCTCCACCTTTTCCCCTTTTCTTACCTGACTTAATATCTTACAGGACTCTGTGGGCAAAAGAAACACCAAACAGAAGAACAAAAGTGTACAAGTCATTGTCTTCCACACAGTTGAATTTCTTGCTTCTATAAAAATAAACAAAAGGGCAAAATATTGCAAATTGGAAGCTCTCATCATTCTATGCCACCGTAGACCATCAGCCTGTGAGACTGGGCTCCGTCTTCAGTGCTGTCCACTCAGAATTCTCTGCTCCAGAGGTGGTGACCCATCAACTTCACCAGGAGGCTACAGGTGTAAGCACCAGCCCACACGGGGAGGTACAGGCAATTGCTGATCGATCCCTCACCCTCTGCTACCAGCTTACAAGTCACACCTAACATGGGAATCTCTCCAAATGAAGCTGCTGCTTACCAGATTGCATCTCGCCTACGAGGTATAATAAATAACAGCCTGTGTTTGGGCAGCAGGAATGATGGTTCACTCTCTGGGTTCGGCAGGGCTGAGAAACGTGTAGGTGGCTATAGTGGAAGATGAGCTGGGGTTCCTATGGGTAAGCTCAGCCAAGATACATTTTTTGAAAGACAGTAAGCACCAAACTTGGCCTATTATCCCACCCTCCCCAGTAATTGTCATGGATAGGTAGTGATTTCTTCAAAACTAATCTGCTATTGTTATATTTACCAGAAATGATGTCAAAACGTAATGGATTTCTTGACACCAAGAATGCCTGGCAAGTGGTGGGAACATAATACATTCAATAAAGGAATAAGGAGGGAGGGAGATAGGGTGGAAGGAAGAAAAGAAGTGAAAGGGAGAAGGTGGGTGGAAAGAGCTGAGGATTTGTATCAGGATCTGAGTTCTATAAAGGATTCACCAAAGTTAAGAATGCGAATATTAAATTTTAATAATTTTAATATTTTCATCCTGAGCAAGGTCATCTGTGAAAGAGATTTGATGTCTTCATTCTCAAATAAAAGGGTTAAGAAGACGCGGATGTCATCACAAAATCTAGGAGCTATCAAAATGATTGATATTGGTTACTTGACCGTTTTTAGTCCAAAATAAATCTTTACCCAATTATGTGTAGTTCTATAGTAAACCATGTCATTATTTTAAAGTCTAGACAGCAACAATTTTTCAATCATGTTTCTTGCACTGAAATGTTAGTCTAGCCGAAATTCCACTGAAATTCAATAATTGTTTTAAAAATTTTGTATTGCCTATTTCAGCCTGGTTGCTAATACTATTTTCTGCAAAGTCTGTAGCTTTTACACAAAGGGGCAAAGGGAGTACATTATTGCTCATCACTTTTATGTGTCTTTGGTGGCAACAGAGATGGACACACAATTTCAAGTTAAGTGGTAGCTTTTTTCTATCTTTTATTCCAACTTGAGTCATTCAAAGACATGGAGACTCCATATAAAAACCATCCAAATGACCCATTAGAATCATTACCACAATGCAATTACTGCTTTGTGCAAAATCATCAAAACTAAAAAACTAGAAATATGTTGACATAATTCTCATACCACTTGATAATAAGTCCATACTTTTTTTGAATTAACTTTAATAATTTTCATCATATTCAATGTTCCTTCTCATGTCTAAAACAAATTTTATAAATTCTTTAAGAAAGAGACAACACACTTTCATAAAGCTAGTATTACTTGGCCCCAAAACTCAAGTAAATTAAAAAAAAAAAAAGTTGAGTAATTTATTCATTTCTGCAAATCAAGATGAAAATCATCTTGTTTGCTTAAAATTTTAGTGTGTTGTATTAAAATATAATCTTTACTACATTATCATTTTGCTTTAAAGTTGAAATATAATTAAGTTTAATGCTTTTCAAAATGTTTTTTGGTTATTACTAAAATTAAATATCTATGTATGACAAAGTAAGCACTCTTGAGTTTTATGTGGGAATGATCTTCATTAGACAGGAGCCACTCCTTTGTTAGATTTTGAAGTGCGACCTTTCTTATTTCAACAATGGTGACTCTAATTCTTAGTGACTTTTTAGCTTATTCTCAATTCTTTTGACTGAAAGGAAAATTTCCAAGAGTTAACATTTTTGTGTTTAGCTTATAAAACTGATTGCTTTTTAAATACAGTGGCATGTTTTAATCTAGGCTCAAATGAAAACAGTTTTCTTCCAGTTTTGTTGACATTAAGCCATAGTCATTAACTCCTTTTTCAGATCCACAGAAAATTCAGAAGAAGTAAAAGGGTATAGTGGCAAAATAGAAGCATGGCTCTAATATTTCGACCACATGGTGCTCCCCCCACCCAGAGCCTTCATGCCATTTTTTTTTTCTGAAAACCACTGGTATCCAACTGTTCCCATCTCCCTACCCCACTGGTATCCAACTGTTCCCATCTCCCTACCCCAGGTGGTTGGATTATAACTCTAAAAGAAGGGATAGTTGGAGTATAACTCTTGCCTCTCAAATAAATGCCTGAAATGTTGTCTTTGTGCAGCCTAAGCCAAAAACTTCATTAAAAACATGCATTTCAGAAAAGACTTATCTCTTAAGAACATAACCTAAAAAAAATAAATAAAAAATACCTCATGTAATTCATACTTGCCCCACCCCACCCCACAATAAGCAATCACATCAGTACTAAAATTTCACAAGGGGAAATGTGCCAAGTACAACATGTACAATTTTTTTTAAAAAAAATAAAATATAGAAACTACTTCACTATCTCCTTCATTAAAAAAAAAAAATGGAACCACAGAGTATACTGATATATTGGCTAAATCTGCAAAGAGATAATATTTCCAATCCTCAAATCTAGATTACACTTTTCCCTTCTCTTGTCTGATTTACAAACCTTAAGAAGATGCTTAAGATGTTCATTTATGTGTTGATTTCACAAACAAAAATGGAACCCCTCATTGCCAAGCAATGTACTAGCAGTTAAAAATTAAACAACAACCAGGATGACTTCTTTCCCTCAGCCCCCACGGGAAAGTCACAGTGAAACCAGGCACAGCCTCAGGGCTGGGAACTCGGATGGGCTTGCTTCTTAGAGACCAACAGACCCTAAGGGGCAAAACTGGAGTAATTGACATGACAGGACGTATCTCAAAGTTCCAGATTCCGTAAATGATTCTCATTTTTGTTGGCAATTTAATTATATAAAATATCTCTTCCTATCTGTATCAAAATCCTCCACCCCAAAGCCATACAGTTGGCGGGCAACAGGCACAGCTCACTAACATGAAACAACAGGCAGAAAGAAAATGTGTGAATCACACGCTGGGACGTGTTTAATGCACGGCCCCTTCAGAAAAAAAGCATTTGCTTAATTAAAAAGTATAAGTGCGCACGCGCACACACAGGCCAATAAAGACAGGCAATTTTGTAGAGTCATTTTGAAAAAAAAAAAAATCTTTTGCAAGTTGACCTCTCACATCTTGATTAACAACAACAAAAAAAAAGAGAAAATATTGGGATAGTCATCACAAATCACATCAATCACAAAGGTAAACAAAACTCCAGACAGAACTTTAACTACCAACCAGGAACATTTCAATCACCAGTTTTGTCAGCTGATAGTCTGTGGCTACTACTTGCATAATTAGATTTTACAATTGTTGAGGTTTCAAATGATATTCCAAAAAGAACCATAAAAATTTGCCGGGCAGACTGTGGATATACACTTCAGATGATCTCAGGGGTGGAAGATTCCATAGCGTCCGTCATTAACCATCCCATCATGTCACCCTTGGTCAGTGACCAGGTGTACCTCCTGCCTGAGTGCAGTCATTGTGGAAGGGCAGAGGAGAGTAAAGCAAACAGTTATTTATTCTTTGTCAGAGGCCATGTGGATGTTAGCTCTTTTTAGGCCTTCAAACAATTCTGTGTTTCTGAAATGACTTCCAGAATTTTCCAATGTTAAGGAACTAAAAATTGACCCTGCCCAATTTTCAATTACCAGGCAGCATAGTTGGGATTTGAACCTAGGTTTATTATCTTTTAGGGTTTTTTCCAGAATATCATGTGACTTTTCTAAAATATGAAAGAGCTAATTTTTGTATGTATCTAATTCTTTCAGAGCATTTCACTATAACTTTCAAATTGATGTCATAATAATTTTATGAAGTAAGCAAAATAGATATCATTTTTTCCTTGTCTAACAGAGGGAAAATCATGGTTCAGATAGCAAGTGATTTGCCCAAGTTCATACTGCAAGTTATTGAAAGATCTAGATTCTTAGATAAGACTCTTAAATGAAATCATCCCTCAGTTTCTACAAGGGACTGGTGCCAAGACTTTCCATAGACACCAAAATATGAGGATTCTCAAGTCCCTTATATAAAATGACATAGTATTTGCCTATAACCTGTCCACATTCTCCCTTTTACCTTAAATCATTTCTAGATTTCTTAAAATAATTATTCCAATGGAAATGCTATATAAATAGCTGTTATATTATGTTAGAAAGAATGACAATAATGTTGTCTGTATGTGCTCAGTACAGATTGATCTGTAGTTGTTTGATCCACAGATGCAGAAGGCTGAGTGTACATTATTCTGTCTGTGTCTTCCTTCCTGTACTTGTTGAAAATAGCAAGTGTTGGTCATCATCTCTAGGAAGATGAATACCAGTAGTTTTGTGGGTTTCTTTTTTTAATTTCAGCTAAATGTATATTTTTTCAGGGATCTTCTAGAGGAAGCATCTCCAACAGTAGGAAGTAGAAGCACTGGCTCAGGTCGACAGGCTAAATGTTTGGAAGCAAGGATGATTTTTCATGCCCCAAATCACCCTCACAGTTAACCTACTCATAGATCTGGTGAGCCTTCAATTTTCTCCAGAATACCAGTTTGCTAAACCTTAAGTCATTTTCACTAGTTCCTCTGAGACTCAACCAGTTTCTCCAAACCTTTTTTGATTTGAATACCTTCCTCTTTATGTACCCATGTTGTACGCAGTGCCAACTCACATCTAGAATGTGAACAGTGAACAGGGACGAGCATGTGCAGATGACATCTATGCCAGGCACTTGGTCCAGGTGTGCCCTGAGAATCATCCACCTCATGAGTCACCACAAAATCAAAGAGAATTTCATCTGATAGTCAGATGCTGCCAAGATAGAGATTGTAAAAATCGACACAATTTGGATAGGAACTCTAAACAACTAGGGAAAGTCTGACTATGGCAGCGCTAGCAGCACTTCTGAGCTTTTGTACAGAAATAATTTAAAGTACAGTAAACAGCATGATGTTAAGGTGTGTGTGTGTGTGTGTGTGTGTGTGTGAAGTCTTGATAATTCATTAACATGAGATAGCAGTATTATATAACTTCTTGATATTGGGAGGATAAACAGTCAACATGATCCTCAAGGCACAACCAGAGAAAAACACTAGTAGGATTTCTCATCCATCTGGAATTAAATCAGAGTACTTCTGGCACCCAACAAAATGCTGAAAACCAGCAAAAAAAAAAAAAAAAAAAATTCTCTAATTGCAAAATAAATAAATAAAGTGTAAGATTTAAAGAAACAATTCAAAAACTATTAAAGGAAAAAAAAAATAATTCTGAAATGGAGTGAAATGCAGTAATAGAGCACAGCTCCTAAAGTTTATCCCCCTTTCCTCTCCCCCTTAACCAAACTACAGTGTAGACAGAATCTCTGGAAACGTCAGAAATGCCCAGAAATCTAGAGAGAAGCAAAGGTGAGGCCTTTTGCTTTTCCTCATCTGTCTTAGTCATTTTCTGCTGTACAACAGATTACCATGGACCAGATGATTTATAACAAATAGAAGTTTATTTGACTCACAGTTCTGGTGGCTGGGCAACCAAAACCACAGCCTTGGCCTTTGGGAGAGGGACTTCATGCCGCATTGTAACATGAAAAGTGACAGCACAGGAGAGACAGAATAATCAGGATGAATTCATCTTTTTATCAGGAACCCACTTCCCTACTAACCAACTCCTTCTCAAGATAACAGCCTTAGTCCATTCATGGAAACACAGCCCTCATGACATAATCAACCTCTTAAAAGCCCCATTTCTTATCACAGTTACAATGGCAATTAAACAGCTTCAACATGAGCTGTAGAGGAGACATTCAAACCCTAGCGTCAACCAACCAAAGAGCTCTAGAACGGGAAGCTGGGGATACACTGTGAACTGTAGAGAGGGAATGATGAGATTGCCTCTCTGGGGAAATGAAGACTCCAAGGCTCTACCCAGACAAAGAAACAATCCATAGCCTTAAGACATTTGCCATTGGCATCTATGATCCATGGAAATGGAGGGAATTCTGACACCATGCAACAAAAACTCAGTATCAGAGTTATGCCCACGTGAGCAGCTGGCTCTGTATTTGTTCCCTGTCGCTCATCAGAATTATTCTCTGTGCTTCTAAATCCTACTCTGTCCAAGAAGCTGACCTCTGCACACTGTCTTGCCTCGGTTTCCAGTGAGGGTTCTTCTAATGGGAGTCACTGGCAGACGATGGGGGGGGGGGGTAGGAATAGGGAGAAGAGGAGACATACTCCTTATTTCTCCTTCCTCTGCAGTTAGAATCCTAGATGTGGCTGCTTTTCTCTGGCTGTTGTTTTTGTTGGGCATTTTCTCTTTTTATGCCTCAGTTGGCACCGGACTTTAATAGTTTCCTTCTCATGCCTCTTCAAAGTTAGTGATAGTAATGGTTTTCCACTTCTTCTGGGCCCCCGCTGCCTCCCTTATTGGGTCTTGAGTCCTGCCTACTATCTAAAGAATCTCTTCATTAAATTTCTTCAATTTATTCTTTTCAGCTGGGTCCTTTTCAGGTAACTTGTATTCAGAGTTAGCTGGGAGCTTGACTAATACATGCAGTGTAATGCTGCCTCAGAACTCTGCTTCTCCTGGGTATTCCCTTAGATTGCAAGAAAAGTGAACAGAGCACAAAATACCCAGACCCTAAACCGTGCCCTTGCAAAAATGAACTAGTGTCAGGTACAGAGAGGGAGAAATCAAGAAATCACCCACTGTATACCAGAGTAATTTAAACACTAGCAAGGTAAAAGGTGATACATCCCAATGACTCAAACATATTATAGAGAAAGATTTTAAGGAAAAACACAAAGGAGCAGAGCTTCTGAAAGACAGCCAAAGAACTCAAATCTAAACATCAATACACATGCGCGCATGCACACATGCACACACAGGCAAGAAAATGTTTCACAATTTAGTTTAAGGTACAGAACAAGATAACATGAACATGGTTTTTAATGCCCAAGTTCAAAGGAGATAAATTTGAAAGTTCAAAAATCAAAATAGCAACATAAAATTCATAAATCAATCAGGAGCTTGAAACAAAGAGACACTATAAAAACTAAAGTATCAACATGTAAGATTTATCAGCAGAAATGCTGATAAAGTAAAGGAGAAATAAAAAGACAGAAAGATAATATAGAAAATGGATAAAGATAACCAGAATAAAAATAAATGTAATCCCTGACGTATAGAGATAATATGAACCTTCTCTGGAAAAAAAAAATGCATTCAGCTATAATGTAAGACCATTTTTGCTGAAACTTAGCCATAAAAAAGGTCAATATGAAAGCATAATGTAGCTGTCAAAAATTGGGTGTCAAAGGACTGACTAAGAAATTGTTGAGACCTCATCTTTCCAGTGGGAATAAATCCACATGGCCTGTACAATTAACAGGGCCACTTTAAAAAATAACTGCTTCCACCCACAATATATTTTATTAACTGTTTTTGAGTATGTTATGTTATTTAGAAAATAACATTTCTTGTGAGAAAAAATTATAAGTTCAACAATCCTTCAGGTTTCATTTGACATTCCTTTTTTCTATTTAGTTTAAATAAAATTGAATGTATTCATTTTAGAAGCAAATAGAACATAATTATTAATAATTGTACTTTTTCTGTTTTGTTTTATATCGATCTACCCATTGATCTACCGTGTCTTTATATATGTCCTGTTGATATCTATAAAAATAGGTGGAATAAGGGTTAGCCATTAACAATGATTATTTCTAGGTAGCAGGATTTTCTATGGTTTCTTTTACTTTTCTCCTGGAAATGTTTTGTTCTCTTTGAATTTTTTGTAACAACATGTATCATTTTTAAGAAAAGCATGGTTTTCAAAGGAGGGAAAGAGTAAGAAACAGACTTGAAATAAATACAACATGATGCTAACAGCAAGTAATTCTGGAGATGGAAATATGAGTGACTCATTTTCACTTTTATACTTGAGATTTTTCTAATTTCTACAAATTATTTTTAAGAAGAAAAAACAAAACCACTGGAAATAAATACAGGACAATATTAACTATGACAAAAGGAGAAAAACTTCTCTGCATACTTTTCTCTGTACTCTATATTTTCTACAAATAATTATTTTTATAATAGGAAAAATTAAACTTATTAACATTGTGGTAGAAAGAGAATGAAGTAATTTGGAAGTCAGCTCTGTGTTCTTCTCCCAATTCTGTCATGACTAATTTTATGAAATTTGGCAGGGTACATGGTTTCTCTGGGCCTTCTTTCTCCATTCATTCATTCACTTATTCATTTAGAAAATATTCACGTTAGGCCTCTTTCTTCCAGGGTAAAAATCAGGCTCTAGAGATGATTATGAAGAAAAATAGGCCATGGTCTGACCCTTCAGGAAGCTACAGTGTAATTAAGGAAGACAGGTAATAAAAAAGGTAACAGTTAATGCTCTAAGTATCCTCCCTGAGCCATATAAAATTTATTTTTGAGGCCTGTGGCAAGAAAAAATAAACTCAGGTATAAAATAATGGATTTTGGGGTAGATCAGAAACAAGGTGGCACTGAGTGTGGCCACTGCGGGGGCAGTGGTGAAGAATAGTGTTCCAGGTAGAGGAGCAGCAGATCCAGAGCAGGTTTGGAATACCCAGGTGAGGCAGGGATGTCTGAGAAGGTCACCGTGGAGCATTACAGGAGCAGTAGGAGCTAAGGCCTGCAGCTACTCAGTCAAATAAAAAGTGGTACCAAAATCAGGCTGATTCTGTGCTGCAATAAAGCAAACAAATTCCTCCATGGACAGAGGAGCTATCAAATCTTCCAATGACAGGATCAGATTCCACTTTCTCAAGTTTATTTTGCCACCACAGAGGCTGGAGACAGTGGAGAGGCCATTCCTCCACCCAGATGAACAACTAGAAGGATCCAAACCAAGGCAATGGCAGGCAAGTGGGTCCAAAGCCAGCAAGCCTAATAGGATCTGATGCCAAATCAGAAATAGGGAGACTAAAGGGGGAAGTTACTAAAACTTGGGTTGAAGGGAAAAGATTAAAAGGTTAGGGAGGGCTGGAGTTGTAGCTCAGTGGTAGAGCACTTGCCTAGCACGTGTGAGGCACTGGGTTCCATCCTCAGCATCATATAAAAATAAATAAATAAAATAAAAGTATCATGTCCATTTACAACTAAAAAAAATTTTTAATAAAATAAAATAATAAAAAGGTTAGATGACAGGGATAAAAAGATGATACTTATGTTTTCTGAGTCAGGAATTTTGATGCCATTAATCAACAGGAGAAATACAGAAAGAGGGCCAAATCTCAAAACAAAGAAAAATCAGGAAATTCAGTTGATGTTTAGGTACCACTTAGCCTACATATACAAGATTTGTATTTTTCCATTACATAATTTTTGTTGAAACACGTTTACTATTGTTCATATTTCAATAGACTTTTCTTCTATAAAAGCCGTGTTATTATCACAACCGCAGGGCACCTGGTGTCATACTGCTTTATAGTTCTGCAAAAGCATCCCAATACTGTCTCACTCACATGAGTAAAGGCTGAGAAATGAAAAAGTCTGACATAAAAATAATAACAGTTTTAAGGTAACTGTTATTAAAAAAAAAACACATAAAAATATATAACAATCTATCACAAAAGAATGATTTCTGACCTACTGTTGTTGTTGAAAGCATCAAATTTGAATATTCACATCATGTAAATCCTCATAACTGTGTTCTTTGTTGACTGATAACTCCATTTCCTCTTTCACAAAATGAGAATATTAAAGGGAAAAACTTGAAGTAACACCTTTGCTCTGATTGCAGGGCAGGAGACGAATTAAAAATGTGGACCACTTGACTCAGCGACTTAATAATGGACATTAAAATGCACACAGTAGTTACATTTTAACTGGACAACAAGTTGGTGTTTGGGTTCCTTACGTACATCAGCTCTATCTCATTTGATGTTTGTCCGTCTTCCTCTCTCTTTGCATAGATGTAGAGATGAAGATAACAATAGACATGAGAGACTTATGAATAATTGTTTGTGGTTACTTTATAAACAGAAAGAGGAAAAAAGAATAGATGTTCAAAAGTAAAAAAGCTATATGAACATAGGGAGCTGTCTAACTTTTACGACCAGAAGGTATTTCTATCTCTTCAGTTCTCCAAATCGAAGGCTCATCTCCCCCTTTGGGTCCTTACATTTCACATTCTTTCTTATATTTCTTTTTCTTATATTTGCTTTTTCTTCTTACTAGAAGATACACTTTCAGACTCCCTTTAATGAAGATCAGTGGATGATAAACTCTCTTAATCTTTGTATGTCTGAAAACATTAGGTTTTCTCTCATTCTGGATGATTAAATGAATGAGTACACGGTCGGGGCATCGATGGTTTTGTTTCGAATGATGCTTTATTTAGAATATGGCTATGGAGTAGGAAGGGACTTTTGCATCAAATACATTTTGAAATGGCTTTATGGGAGAAAGACTCCAGGACAGCAACCAAGAACTAAGATGCAGAGCCCTTGGGTGAAAAGGACATCCAAGGTGCAGCCACCATTCTGGAGACAGCAAAGCCTTCTGGATAAATCGTGGAGGAAGAACCAATACCCAATGTCTACACAGAAGATAAGTACACAAGTATCATGAACATGTGTTGCTTACAAAACTAGATGGGCACCGATGTGACTGGTTCTCAAACTATAACTGAACTTAATAAGCACTACAGTCCTTATTTGAGCCAACGGTGGAAAATTTTCCCTTACAAAGAAACTCATTGAGTTTTGGTTCAAACTGAGCCTCTTTTGATTAATTCAAGGGTTTCCTCCTTCTTTCCCTCCTCTTTTCTTTTCTGGAACAATGTCCTAGCATTATGAAATAAACATCCAAAGATGCGCCCCCACTGCCAGCCTCTGCTGAGATGTGCAATTGTGCTGGTCTTTGGGCGTTGTGCCCACCCCAGCTTTGCCACGTGGTGACATCTGGTCTTGCTCTCCCTGCAGGTATCCAGCTGCTCTGTCTGGACCAGTTTCTGCCACTTCTCAGGGGCTTGGGAAGTGCTTTTCCCTCATCCCGTATTCTTCCTCCTCTCTCTTCCAGCTCTGTTTCTTCAGGAATCACAGAGACTTTCTGTCTTCCAAAGTCCAGTTGTTGCCACAGGAAGCCCAATTTCTCTCCTCAAACCAGCAGGGAACATGTCACCATTTAGACATTCTGCATCAGCATCATGACTCCCTCATTTTCCTTCCTCAGTGCCATCTACCGAAGCACGGAGGTGCCCTCCTGGCTGTCCCTCCCCACCTTCAAGAGAGGATTCTGAGCTTAGAACCCTTTGGACAACATTTTGGGGTTGTGTCTGTCTGGCTAGCTTCTTAGAACTTTTTTTTTTTTTTTTAAGTTCTGAGCTTTAAGTTTCCTGCTTCAGTAGAAAATTAAGTGCTTTTATATATACAAATCAAAATAAACTACTAGGTACCTAAACACAATTCCTACCCATGTGTTTTATGCACACACTTGTCTCAGAAGGTGATGGTGAGTGAATACTGGGGAAAAGAGAGAGATTTGGGCCAAGGAAGAAGAGGTTCCCCCTGGTGTTTGAATTTGGACAGGTTATTGGCAGACTCCCTGGTCATCAGCTCATATATACCACCCAATCGATGCCTCTAGAGGTGAGAGGACCTTGTAGGTGACTCAGGGTGCAGGAAGAACTGAACTCCGAGATCCAAATCATTAGGGACCATTAAGAATCTCAATGCTCAGTTTGCTTAGAAATGATGGTACCACTCTCTTCCAGCTGCAATGACAATTTGAGACTATTTAAGACTCTCAGAATTATTACTTAGCAAGGGGACAGCCCCTCCAGACATAAGACTAGGTTGGAATTTTCTGCAAAATCACTGGGAAGAAAGAAGGGGACTGAGGAAGATGCAGAGCCTCTTAACTGATTCAGAGAATCTTTGAAGAAATGTGATATTTTTAAAATTTAGTGTGCTGTGGGGTAAAATTTATGCCTGCTACAACTAGAGCATTATGTCAAGCAAAATACCCCATAGTATTTGTTATTAGACATCATTTTATGCATCACAACTTGTAAGGACTAGTCTGATATGGATAGAGTTGTGTTTTTTGTTATCAAATATATTAAAATATTTGTTTTGTCCCATAAAACTTTCAAACTAAGAAAAATTAATTCCCATCATTGCATTCTTTCAAACAAAGATATAATTTGAAAAAAATAGCTACAATAATAGTTAGCAACAGTTGCCACATGTTCTCAAATTTAGCAGTTCAGGACTCCCTTTGCCTTGCTTTGGAGGAATATGCTGAACTCTATTACTTTTAGCATTATTATTATCATTATTATTACTAATTACTTGCCTAGGCTCTCCCTTGCCCCACTACAGGTGTGCTGCCATTTGAATAATGTGCCTCACTGGAGCCCACTGCATTGGGGAATAACATCAGCTGGGCTCATTAGTCCACAGCCCAGGAATTTGGAAATTTGGATAGGGAAAAAGAGAGGAGACTCACTCTCTTCACTGAGTGAAGTTGAAAAAGACAAGAGTTCATAGCAGCAATTTCCAGCTTTGATTATATATTAGGATCCCCAGGAGAGCTTTTAAAACATAGCAGTGTCTGGACCCTACTTTAGACCCATTGGATCAGAATATCTGGGAGCAAGGCTCAGTTACCTCCACCAAAACTTTTTATTTTGAGTAATATCACTTTAAGTCCTAATGAAAAATTGAAAGACTCCTACAGCAAACACCCTTCATCTTGATGGCACTAAGTGCTAACATTTTCAGGAAAGAATGGCCTTTTAAAACTCTTCAGGTGATATTCTTTAAAAAATATTTTTAGCCGTAGATGGACACAATATCTTTTTTTTATTTTTATTTTTTTATGTGGTTCTGAGACCTCATAAATCTAACCCAGTTCCTCACACATGCTTGGCAGGTGCTCTACCACTGAGCCACAATTCCAGCCCCTACAGGTGACACTAATATAGAGAACTGAGAAAAGTCTCCATAGTTATATTAATATATAAATAAGAACAACCCAACTACAGAAAGGACAGAGAAAAATGAAATAGATGTAGCAAGAAAGACTGAAGTGGAAAACAAGAGTCAGGACCCTGTCTCTTGTGCTGTGTTCTGTGAGATGCCTGAGTATCACCATAACAGAGTCATCTATTGGGTTTAAGCTAGTGTGATTGTTTTATCATCACTGTCAAAAGACTTAAGAATAATATGCAGAGGAAGCAAGTTTCTATAACCTCATCCCTAAATAAAAATAAAAGCAGGTGTTGTTGGATACTTACAGCTTTTTAATGGCTATTATGTTAACAGAAATATAAAAATAACAAATCCAGAAAGCCATGAATTCCCATGAAAATGGAATTAATGGACTACCTGCTAAATTATAGGCTTTCAGATGTATCTTCCGTGTGCTAAGATAAATTATTCTCTATTGGTGAATTAAGTCACATCTCACTCATCAGAGGCAATACCCATGCAAAAGGGAGGTGGTTGTGGTCTGCCCACTGGGCCAGTGTTTTATCACTGACATGGTTTAGAACTGCCAGAACATACTGATAACATGTTTAGAAATATTATCTACAGAGAAAGCACTCCATTATTGCCTGGACTCAGGGAAAATCATTTCTACCCCCATGCCCTGTGCCCTCCAACTTTAGAAAGACCAACCAGTCCCCAGGCTTTGAACTGTCCTCTGAGCTCATTATCTCTAAATAAGAGGTCTGGTTTCTGTTTACAATTTTTTATTCATTCTGCAAAATGACAATGATGCTTTAACTCTATATTATACCAATATTGTTGAAAGGGGGTTTAGACCTCCCTGATCTTAGGATACAATCCATAAAGACATAAAAGACAAGGTTTTTAGTCTATTAAGGCTAATCACTAGTTAAAAATATGCTTAAAATCATTTATCAGAACTACCAAGAAGTTGATTTTTCCAAATGATAAGAATATGAATAAATTTTGAAGGAGGAACTGCAAATAATAATAATAATAATAGATAAATTCAAACCTCACCCTTTTCTCAGGAAGCTTTCTTTAAGGGGGAGTGTCAAAATTCAAAGGATAAAATTTTGAAGCAAAACTCAACTTTTAAAATTTGCACTCAAATATTTACAAAGCTTCTTTCAGATAAAAAGAAGAAATAAAGTTAAGGGTCAATTACAAGACTATTTTAAGGAATAGTATGCAAGATGACAGAAAGGTAGGTGTTTGGGTACACTCTCCCACAACACAAAAAAATGACCCAAGGAAAATCTTTCAAACCAATAAAAATCTCCTCAAAGTTCACATCATCTAAAGAAAAGAATGTCTGGGATCAAGAGATCTCAGTGCACTGGTTAGTCAATGGAATTGAAGGATTTTTTAAGGAGGTGAAAAAAATAATTCTTTGGCTTCCAAATTCAAGGTTGGTGAACCTTATTAAGAAATCAATATTGTGAATAAAACATTATAAAGAATGATGAGGGAAAATGATAACAATGGTTCATTAACCTCTGTATTTGCACTTAACCACTTGGAGATTACCAGAAAGAAAAAAAGTCAGTTAGAGATTCTAATTTCTTATATTCTGAAATTTGGATGGCAATCAAAAGAGCACGGAAAAATAAATGTAAACAAAATATGTTCATAACCAGGCTGGTGCTCTTAATGAGTTATGTAAAGAGCTTCAAAGTTATCATGTTCTTTCTTAATACTTACTCACTGTCATGTTATTAATTAAGCCCCCAAATTACCAAAGCCCCACAATTATAGAATCATAATCGGCTGCTCATTTCTGAAATTCCTGTCCGAAGCAAGTCACTGGAAAAAGAAGGAGGACATGGGACTACTCACTGTGGCCAGCCTATGACAAAGTCATAGGTAAATTCACCCTACTCCCTGGCAGCTGGAGACACGCGGCCATCAGTGGCTTTCCTTCACCATATCTCTTTTCAAATCAGCTGGCCAGGCATCAGCTCCTCTGAGCAGTCAATTTAGCCCCAAATGGCAGATCCCCAGGCGGAGGCAGCTGGGCTGGGGCCTGCCCTCCACAGAGGTGCTACAGTCTGACAGGATGAGTCTTGCTTGGGGAGCACCTCCCAAAGTGGGAGGGGCACGGTGCTGGGGAGTGGATGAATCACACACTGGGTGACACACCCGAGACTCACAAAAAGCAAAGGCTTCTGTCTTTGGCAAGGGATCCAGTCTATGGTGGTGGCACGGGATCTGTGGTACTTGGCCATACTTATTTCATCCTTACAATTCTTCCTATAAGCCTGGAGGTGGAATATTAAAACCACAGTGTCTATGCTTGGGGCTCTGTAACTGGCATGAATTGCACTGCAATTTTTAACCTCCTTGCGGTTGTCTGGAGTCACAAAAATAGTTCTATCATGGTGACCAGCAATTAAAGATGGTAGCTCCTCCCTCAACCCAGGTCCCTGGGTGACTGTGATAAGCAGAAGCCCCTCTCAACCCACAATGGGCATGAGAACAAGTTACTCATTATTGTTCTTAGTTACTGATATGTGGGGGCTCTTTTTTACCTCAGCATAACCTAACCTATACTGACTGATAAGAGACCAAAGGCTCTTGAAAAGCAGCATGGTCGGTGACATTGTTTTTTAAAACTTGAAAGATTCAAAAATCTTTTCCAACTCTTTAAAGTCTCCATGGACTTTTTGGTACCCCTAATTCCATGTTTAAAAAGCTAATTTCGTGTTTATCTAGGGTGTAGCATTATTTTAAATATTCACTAAGAAGTTCCTAGAACATAGTGAGAGATACCCCTCATTTTTAATCCTTCCTCTGCTCCATCTTCATTTTGTCTTAGACTCTTCTGGATCTCCTAGGGAGTGATAAGAACAGAAAGGGAAAGTCCACAGGTGCTTACTTTATTTTTCATTAACTCTAGATTTGAAATTCCGTTTGGGGAGTAATATTCATCCCTTGATTACCATTCAAGTTCATCCCTCTGATGGGAAAAAAAAAATCTTTTAAACAGACTTTATCTTTTAGAGAATTTTTAGATTAAGCAAAATTAAGCTGAAAATACAGATATTTTCCATATATCCCCATCCCAAACACTCACAACCTCACCTATTATCAACATCTGTTATGGTTTAGATGTGGTGTCCCCAAAAGCTCATGTGTCAGACAATGCAAGAAGATTCAGAGGAGAAATGATTGTTAAGACAATCAGTGAATTAATCCCCTGATAGGGATTGCATGTGTGGTAATTGAAGTGGTAGGGTGTGGCTGGAGGAGTTGGGAATAGGGTGTGGCTTTGGGATATATATTTGTATCTGGCAAGTGGAAACCTCTCTACTTCCTTATCACCATGATGTGAGCTGCTTCCCTCCATCACACTCTCCTGCCATGATGTTCAGCCTCCCCTGAAGCCCTGGGGAGTGGATCCAACCTTCATGGACTGAGACTTCTGAAACTGTGAGCCCTCAAATAACCTTTTTCTCCCCTATTGTTGTTCTGGTCAGGTCCTTTAGTCATAACAGCAAAAAAGCTGACTAAAACAATATCCCGATACCAGAGTGTTGCATTTGTTAAAATTGATGAACTTACACTGACACATCCTTATCAATCATGTTTTCATTATATATATATATATATATATATATATATATATATACACACACACACACACACACACACACACACACACACAATTCTCACTGTGTCACATATCTGTGAAAATACATATACTTAAAATATGACCTCTGACCTCTCAAGAGCTCACCATGCATTTGGAAGCAGACACATACATAAGAAAAATGTACAGGGTCTTCTCTGAATAGAGCTGAAACAAGTCCCTCAAAGCAGGAAGGAGCTGTTGGAGGCTGTGTCAGGAGCCACTTTGTAGGACACACAGGGCCAGACCAGGCCAGGAAGACACATTCCATTTCTATTGATGAGCAAAATTCAGGAAAGACTGAATCTTGTTCCTAATTCATTTGCTCAGAAAACTTTATTAAGCATGTACTAGAGACAAGGAATGTAAAAGACGTAAGTGTTTTTAATGATCATTCAGCCCAACCCCACACTACACAAAAGAGAAAAACAACTCATCTATTATTTCCAGAGTTGGGACTCCTGACTTCTTCAAAGACAGGAACTGGCCAGCCTTCACCAAATAAAGCAGGGCTCCCAACATAGCTCCAGCCCCTTCACCAGCCATGCTGGAATTGACACTTTGTACCTAAGTAATTCCCTGCTGAGGGTTTGTCTTCTGTTTTCCAGCCTCCCAGCCTTCCTGCGTGCTGTGCCCTCTACCTAGGACTTCCCTCCTTCTTCTCTTGACTCATGCCTGGTGTTCAGTCAGGGTTCAACCCAATTCTTTCTACAGGAAACCTCTTCCTAAGCCCCAGATGAAGCCAAGCACCCCTTCTTTGGCCTACATATACCTTATCATTGATTTGTCTTGCTAGATTCTGTTTTCTCCCCTCTGCAGTCATTTCCATCAAGACTGTCACCTGCTCTGTCCTGTTCATCTTGCTCCAGCTATACAAACTGGTTCACAGGCCCTTCCTTTCTGTTGACCTATACTGAAGCCTAAAGGGCTCCACCCATCTCCACCCACAGCCTCACACCTGGCTGACTCACCCTTCTCCTGGAGTGTCTCCTGCTCTGTCATGCTTTCCATGTCCAGCCACCCTGGCCCAGGTCCTCCCTGGGCCACCATGGTATACCAGGCTGGCACCACCTCATCATTCAGGTTTTGGCTCAAATGTCATCTGCTCAGAAAAGTAGTCCCTGTTGTGGCTGTCATTCTTTAGGCACCCTAAACTGGCTTCTTTCTTACTAAAATCCAGATTGATGATTCAGGAGGGGTGTGTGTGTGTGTGTGTGTGTGTGTGTGTGTGTGTACGTGCGCATGCCCACACACACATGCAGGTGGTAGGGATGGAATCTAGGGCCTCCTACATGCTAGGCACTGAGCCACATACTGAGTCCTCAAGTCTATTTACCTTATTTTTTAAATGCAAACATGAAAGAAATACCTTCTCCAAGTCTATACACAAGCAATTGAGCTTGGCAGGGACAAAATTGCAGAATGTAGACATCTACTATATTTTACTGACTCTAAGGTACCACTGGTTATAAGATGTCTGTTGCTTTATGGACCCCTGAGGAAAAAAAACAAACATGCTGATAAACTGAAACAATGCTAGGAAGCTATGAAACAATGCTCCAAATATATCCCCAAGTCAACGACTAAAAAATGTGCATCTCGTGATTGATAAACTATGGCAGTTTCACTTTAAAACAATGAATGTAGAATTCCATAGCCCCTGCTGGCAGCTGTCCAATACTGACCTTCAGGCTCCTTTCCCACAGTCCCAGATGACTAATGACACCTACTGGGTCTCTCTGACGAGACTGCTCTTCAGCCTTACCCAGAATTTCAAGGAGAAAATTGGAGCCATCCAATGGGGACTCATCTACTTCTCAGCTCCAAGCCCACCTGCACATGCTCCTGCCTTCTCTTCCTTCCCTCCTGTCTTGTGAGGAATGTCTGTCTTTTTCTAGAAACTGGTCCCTTCACAGAGGCTCTGTCCCTATCTCCTCGTCCCTCCCCAAGGACCACACACTTCAGACTTACTTCCTATTCCTGCACTGTCACTCTCCTCCTGGACAGTGGGCCATCTCACCAACATTCAAACGTCCTCAACGTCTCCCCTTATAAACAAGACAGAGCAAAATAGGACTCTTCCTTTTCCCCTCATCCTCCTATTGACCCCATCCAAAGTTCTTCTTCCTACCTACACTTCTGAGCACCTTCCATACAGGCTGTCTCGGCTTCCTAACCTTGCAGTTCTTTCTCAATCCAGTCTTTTCCCTTTGTATGATGTAGAAAACAACTGTACAAACAACACTGATATTTTCCACCTTCACAAATATGTATATAATAACTCGCTGCCCTCAACATATTCAATCACTCAATTCATCTGGCCACTTTTCCCTACTACTTCTATGGTAGTGGGATTGAACCCAAGGGTCTCGTGCATGCCAAGCAATCACTCTACCATTGAACCACATTTCCAGCCCAATGCCTGCTTACTTTTGTCAAATTATTTTTATCTTTTGAATTTGTGGTGAAAAGCACATACTATAAAATGTACCCTCTTAATCATTTTTAAGTGAACACTTCAGTACTATGAAGTGTGTTCACATTGTTGTGCAACAGACCTTTAGACCAATTTTTTTAATATTTATTTTTTTAGTTATAGTTGGATACAATACTATTATTCCATTCATTTATTTTTGTGTGGTGCTGAGGATCAAACCCAGGGCCCCGCACATGCTAGGTGAGCGCTCTACTGCTGAGCCACAATCCCAGCCCCTAGACCACTTTTCATGCAAAACTGAAACTCCATATTCATTGGAAAATTCCCTATTTCCACCTTCTTCCAATCCCTGGCAACCAACTTTCTATTTTCTATTTTCATGAATTTGACTTATTTAAATACTTCATTTAAATACAACAATATGGTCTTTGTCCCTTTCTGACTGGCCTATTTCATTTAGTGTAATGTCTCAAGCCTCATCCATGTTGGATCATATGTCAGAATTTCCTTTTTTTCAAGGCAGAATAATATCCCATTGTATGCATATCCCACATTTTCCTCCTCCATTCACCTGTCAACTGGCATTTGGGTTTCTGAAGCTTCCCTTCTTGAATTCTTGAGTTTGTCACTTTCCTTATTTCCTCTGGTCTCCTCTGATGTGGAAATTGCATTCAGCAAGAGACCTCTCCGCTTATATGTTTGGAGAACTCAGGTTTATTTTTGCCGGCAGACTGAGATAAGCTATTGCTCTAAAATTCTGGGCCTTGAGCTGAGGTTACCTGGGGCCTAGGAAATTTGACATCATTTCTTAACTATTACAACATTGATTTGAATTCTTGGCCTACAGTGACCAAAGACCATGCACAGGAATTTTTGCGATAAGCAGTTCACAGATGCAGATCAAAGTCAAGGAAACACCTGTGAGTGATACCACAGGCAGCAGTTTCTCAAGATAATTGTAAGCTTACATTCCTAACAGATATATATATATATATATATATATATATATATATATATATATATATATATATATAAACTAGCATAGAAATGTTACTATTTAGAGGAGAATTTAGACAACACTCTTATAAAGAGACCAAAGCTATAAAGTAATATTTGCCTCTTTGCCTCTCCACTGAATTTCTAAGGGTCAAGTTTGGGAAATTCCAACACCCTTCTCCTCACCCCTCTGCTGTCCACTCCTCTCTCACTCACAGTTCCCTTTATTTCTCTTCTAAGCACAACATTCCCACATAAGCACATCCTGATTTCTATTTCAAAATATATCTCAAATCTGTCTATTTCTTCATATTTCCCTCTAGCCCAGGTCCCCTTGTCTCTGGCCTGTGTTAACACGAACACTTCTGATTGTCTTCTACTTTTACACTTGACCCCTTCCAATCTGTTTTTAAAAATCTCCTATAGCATGTACTCAATTATATCACTTTTCAGACTAAAACCTGAGTTCTCTATGACCCCCCTCCTGGCCCCCATAGCTGCAGTGCCCAGCTGACCCCAGACCAGCTGCTCCTCCAGGCTCACCTTGCTTCCTCTGTCCACTAAGGTCCAGATATAAGGGTCTTGTTCAGCTTCTGAAACTTGCCCAGCTCATGTCCTGCTCTGGGCCTTTGTATATCCAGTTTCTTTCTCCTCCTCAGCCTTCACTGCAGTGCCTTCTTCAACACAAACACACACACACACACACACTCATACCTTTGTGTGCCATTTCTCCTCTTCAGAATGCCCTGAAGACTAAGGTGAGGAAAGAGAAGGCTGTGAAAGTGCTGACCTTGCACTGTGTAACCCCAAGAAAGAGGGACTCCTTCAGTGCTGTGTCCTAAGTCTCACTTGCGGCCCCTTAGTCCAGCCCTGCCCCTCTCTTATGTCTGAGGTTCGATACAGTCTCTGGGAGGCTTCCTTTGACCATTCTCTCTAACAGGTTCCCCATCCTTCCTGCCTGCCAACCCTATAATCCTAAATCACTGCTCTTTCTTTGTTTTCCTTCATCTGATTCACCCCAATTTTTAAACATCTTATTTATCTCAGGGTTGTCTGTTTATCCCCTCTGTCCCAGGAAAATAAGAACTGTACACACATTAACCATTTGGAGTGAATTTAAAGCCATAATTACTTCAACCACCCTTGAGTGAACATGGCTTCAAACTCTGTGAGTCTTCTGTCCACCTCTTCCTGCCTTCCAAATAGGTGAGGAGCTGAGATGAGAAGTAAGGGGCCTGGGAGCTTTATCAATTTCTAAGGGTAAAAAGAATTAAAGTATCACTAAACTCAGAATTCTTAAAATTAAAAAAAAAACTTGACATTTAACCCAATATTCAAAATTTAAAGGCAATCTGATATGGTCTAGTGAACTCATTTCTGACAAGCTGCAACAAGGCTTTTGTTTCATATACAAGAAAGCCTTTAACTCTTAACATATCAACCCTCCAAAAGACCACCAGAAAAATCCATTGATCAAAATGCTACATGTACTAGACTTACTCTCAACAGCAAGAAAGAACTCCACCTTGACTGTCAGTAAGTCCCACAAGAGGGAAGACAAAGGAGGATATTCATGGGGTTTGGGAACCTTGAAAATCAGGAATCTGGGTGAGATTGGACAGTTTATGGCACATGGCTTGGCCAGGTGGACACAAAACCAAGAAGGGTTTAAGCAAGTCTCGAGAAGCAGGCGATTACTCTTGACAATAAGCTATTTTATTTCATTCAGGGTTTATCTGCCAGGAGCAAATATTTTCTGGAGAGAAGGTGGGTGTCTATGCTATTTTCGCTTGCCTCAAGTTTTATTTCACACAGGGACAGGAAAGGATGCCCAGTTTCAGTACCATTTAACACAAAGACTGGAAAGAAAAACTTTTTTCTACGGCTCTAAAACTCACCCTCACAATTTTAATTTATATTCCCTCTCCTTTACCCACCATCCACCCTTCCTCAAGTCCATTGTTTAAATGGTCAATAGCCTCATTTCCCATCTGAGTCACTAAATAGGCTTTTAAGGCTCCAATGTGATCAGTAGGAGATCTCATTATTTTTCTCTTAAAAGGTTATTATCTACCACAAAATTAGTCACTTGGATAATTTTAAGAGTCTAGTTGTTGGAATGGACCTGGGTGGTGAATTACTCCTGGGGGTAAACGTTTCCTTTCAATGTATTCATCAACTCTCCTCAAGCCACCTCCTTGTTTTCTTTTTGAAAGGGCCAGTCCTTTGGGCTGATTTCCTGTGCCTTTTAATGTTTACTAGATGCTCTGATTTTGTTTTGCTTCTGGCTACACTTCCCAACTCCTTAATGGAGCTGACAGTTCTGCTTTTCCAGGGGCCTATGTGTCAGTCCGGACAAAGCTTCATGCCTTCCTTCCTCTTCAGGAGTCCCTGGGTCGTTGGTGGACACTGCTGGCTGGCTAACTGTGGAAGTCCTCCTCTGAGATTAAACAGCAATAACATGCAACGACGAGTGGCCTCCTACTATTTTTATCACCCACATAGATGACTGAGGGCAAGAAGGGGTAACATTATAAAGATGCTGAGAGAGAGAGAGAATAGGGCTAAGATGGCTTTAAACTCAGATTCCTAACATTTCAATTGAAGAAAGAGACTACTGATGCAGAACTTGATTTTCTAAAAGACACATTTATTCCTATTATAATACTTCCCAGCTGTGTGAACCTGGGCAAATCACTTACCCTCCCCTTCTGTCAGTTTGCTCCTCTGTAAGTAGGGATGTAAAAGACACTAGTATGTGCACCAATTTTTATTCCCTTTTCTTTATTAACGAGCCCTAACTTTTTTTCCAGGGTAATAATGTGCTCTGTTAAAATATATACCTTCCTACTGTGCATCTAGGGCTAGGGATATAACCAAGTTCTGGACAATGAAATGTCAGTTGAGAGGCTGGGGATGTGGCTCAAGCGGTAGCACGCTTGCCTGGCATGCGTGCAGCCCGGGTTCGATCTTCAGCACCACATACAAACAAAGATGTTGTGTCCGCCAAAAACTAAAAAAAAAAAAAAAAAATATTAAAAATTCTCTCTCTCTCTCTCTCTCTCTTTAAAAAAAAAAGAAATGTCTGTTGAATTTGCTAGGTGAGGGTTAGAGGAAAGTGTTTTTCACGTTAAAGTGGAGGGAGCGGGAGCAGACTCAGCAACCATGGGTTTTTGGCTGATGTTTTAGTCAGCTCTTTGTTGCTATAACTAAAATACCTGACAAAGACAACTAAGAGGAGTCTACCCAGAGCTCATGCAGGCTAATCCTGTTGGGATGTGTGGAGTATAAATTGGAACAATTTACTTAAAGAACCACTGGACAGAAGTATCAAAAGCATTGAAAATGCTCACAATTTCAAAGATTCAGACCATGATGATCTGACTCCATCACTCTGGGCCCAAGGTGTGGCAGGACATCACAATAGAAGGGTCTTGGTAGAGGGAAACTGCTCACCTTATGGTAGCCAGGAAGCAGAGAGAGGGGAGAGTATGGGGACACAGGAAAGAAGAACCCTTGTAGGATACATCCCCAGGGACCCACTTCTTCCAGCCATGCCCACCTGCCTACGGTTACCACCCAGTTAGTCCATTTAGACTTTGGTGGACTGATTAGGTTACATCTCTCACAATCCAAACACTTTGCCTCTGAACATTACTGCATTAATCCAGGAGCTCTTCGGGACACCTCATATGCAAACCATAACAGCCTACTTACGTATTCTCATGCTACCTGGGATGGAGATGCAATATTTACTTTGTTATCACAAAAATGAAAGCAGATGCTAAGATTGGTAGAACAGAAACATAGTGAAGATACAGTTCTTTTTTTTTTTTTTTACCTTTTGTGCTTGTTTCTCTTATTTTTTTTATTATTAGTTGTTCAAAACATTACAAAGCTCTTGACATATCATATTTTATACATTTGATTCAAGCGGATTATGAACTCCCATTTTTACCCCGTATACAGATTGCAGAATCACATCAGTTATACATCCACGTTTTTACATACTGCCATACTAGTGACTGTTGTATTCTGCTGCCCTTCCTATCCTCTACTATTCCCCCTCCCCTCCTCTCCCCTCCCCTCCCATCTTCTCTCTCTTCCCCATCTACTGTAATTCATTTCTCTCTCTTGTTTTTTTCCCCCTTTCCCCTCACTTCCTCTTATATGTAATTTTGTATAACAATGAGGGTCTCCTTCCATTACCATTCAATTTCCTTCTCTCTCCCTTTCCTTCCCCCCTCTCGTCCCTGTTTAATGGTGATCTTCTCATGCTCTTCCTCCCTGCTCTGTTCTTAGTTGCCCTCCTTATATCAAAGAAGATATATGGCATTTGTTTTTTAGGGATTGGTTGGCTTCACTTAGCTTAATCTGTTCTAATGCCATCCATTTCCCTGAAAATGCCATTATTTTGTCATTTTTTAGTGCTGAGTAATACTCCATTGTGTATAAATGCCACATTTTTTTTATCCATTCATCTATTGAAGGACATCTAGGTTGGTTCCACAGTCTAGCTATTGTGAATTGTGCTGCTATGAACATCGATGTAGCAGTATCCCTGTAGTATGCTCTTTTTAGGTCTTTAGGGAATAGTCCAAGAAGGGGAATATCTGGGTCAAATGGTGGTTCCATTCCCAGCTTTCCCAGGAATCTCCATACTGTTTTCCAAATTGGCCGCAGCTTGATATCAAAACAGAGACTCTGCGTCTGATAGAAGAAAAGGTTGGCTCCAATCTACATATTGTGGGGTCGGGCTCCAAATTCCTTAATAGGACACCCATAGCACAAGAATTAAAAACAAGAATCAACAAATGGGACTTACTGGAACTAAAAAGTTTTTTCTCAGCAAGAGAAACAATAAGAGAGGTAAATAGGGAGCCTACTTCCTGGGAACAAATTTTTACTCCTCACACTTCGGATAGAGCCCTAATATCCAGTGTATACAAAGAACTCAAAAAATTAAACAATAAGAAAACAAATAACCCAATCAACAAATGGGCCAAGGACCTGAACAGACACTTCTCAGAGGAGGACATACAATCAATCAACAAGTACATGAAAAAATGCTCACCATCTCTAGAAGATACAGTTCTTGATACCTTGCCTGAGTCTTTTCATAAAGACTGCCTGCCACCTAATCAGTGACATTAAGAGAAAAAATATAACACCAAACTGTGTTTTTATTACACGCAGCTAAATACAGGATTTGATAATAGTACCTGTGCTATATTGAACATGCCCCTTCTGAAATTCAGATGTTGCCAATGTGTTGGTATTGAGAAGTAGGACCTTTAAGAGGTGCTGGTCTAGGAGACCAAGGTAGGATTTCTAACAGACAACTAGCTTTAGGAACTCAATACTTCATGGTAGAGAATTCATCTAATGGGAGGAAAAAGTCAAGTTGAGATGGAAAAGCTTAATTTAGCACAGTGGTGCATGAGAGTCAGAAGGGTATGAGCTTATTAAAGTGTCCTTTAGTCTCACCTTCATTTCTCTGCCTCACTGTGGACTTGACCTAACGTCATCTACAATAGGAAGCTATCATCCATACCCAGGTAAACAGGTTTGTCCTGGGTCAGTCTACCCATAATCCATTTGGGCTAAGCTTTGTTGAGATGTGTGGAGTATAAATTGGAACAATTCATTTAAGGAATCACTGGACAGATGTATCAAAAGCATTGAAAATGCTCATACCATTACCCAATTGGTAATGCCACTTCTGGGCTTTTACCTTAAAGAAACAAGATGTTTCCAGGTATTCATGTAAAAGAATATTTATCACAGGGGCTGGTTACAAATTCCAGAGCCTTCTAGAATTCCCTGCGACTCCATGGGGAGGAAACTGGCAAGAGAGAAACAAAGTGCTCAAAAGACACAGCCATGCTTGAAGGAATCCAAGAAGAATTTTGAAGCAGTAATTTCCAATAAACTGCTCTAGCTCCCATGTGGGGGATCTCAGAAGCAGCTCTGCCTGCTCTGATCTCCGTCCATAGTGTGCCCATATGTGTATCTGCCACTGCACCTGGAGAATAATCACTGCTTCCATTTTGCCTCCCAACCCCCAGGAGAAAGAAATTCCAGGGTATGTTCTTTCTAGCTTCTCACCTGTGCTGCAAAGAAGACCATAGCAATATGTGGCCATGATGCCAAGTAGACAACAGATAAGGCCAAAAGAAAACACAAATCTGTAAAACAAAACAGCAACAGCAAAACAATTTTAAAACTGATAACACTACAAAGTTTCTATTTCCTAGGAGTCTTGGTTACAACAGAAAGGTATCATTCAACCAGTCCAGCCATCTACTATATAAGAATTAATGCTGTTTTTTTCTTACCTCAGAGGATGATATCAGTTAAAAGGATGTAAATGGTTATAACATAGTCCCAAGTCTGGCATGAGAACTCCGTGAGCAAATCATTATTCATAATGGGGATTTTTCATAATATACCCCCTAAAAAGTACTCTCTCACTGGTGAGCAGAATTTGTTCACTGAAGCATTTCCATATCACTTCCAGAAACAAGGGAAGGGTGAATACCATTGCACACGGTAAGGAAGGCCAAAGATACAGGAACTTTTCAGTCTGGTAGGAAGCAGGGCCTGTGGTAGGCAGAACAATTGCCCTCCCTCCGAAGATGACTGTGACCTAGTCCCCAGAACCTGTGAACATGTTACAGGAAAAAGGAATTTTGCAGATATTATTAAGGTAGGACAAGTTGGGGCAGAAAGCCTGGATCCTCCAGGTGAGCCCAACATAATCATAAGAGTTCTTAGACATGGAGAGGAAAGCAAAGGCAGGGAGATGTGGCTATCCTGGAAGATTGAATGATGCCTTGTAAGCATTCCACCCTTGTTTGCACATCTACAAACTACTATATTGGATACGTTTGTGAAAAACTAGTAAGGGGGTGTCCATTGGTGGCTTTGGAAATGGAGAAAAGAGGCCATAAACCAAGAAATGCCAGCAACTTCTTAAGACTGGAAAATGGAATAACATGAATCCCTCACTAGAGCCCCAAGAAAGGACCATAGCCTGCATGCACATTGATTCAGCCTAGGGAGTTCCAGTTGGACTTTTGAGCTCCAGCACAAAATGTTTCTATTGTTCTATGCCACTAAATTTGAGCTGGGAAGGAAAAGAGGCAGAGGGCTATAAGGGCTCAAAAACACACCGCTGTGCTTAAGGAGATCCACAAAGGGCCAATGCTTCATTTCCCTGGATATATCTGTCAGGTTTCAAGTTTCCTAGGGAGGACTCATGAAAGGCCTGGTTTATTACTTGATGTTGAGTCAAGACAAAGAGCAGTTAAGAGCACAGGCAAAAGTCTAATCAGATAGGTGTGAGACAACAATCTCCTTTTTCTTGGCAGCTTGTCCCAGAAATTTGTGGATAACTAAGTCAAAGGAGGATAAAGCTATTGGGAAAATTGAGTTAGGATGCACAGGTGCTGCATTCAGGAACTTGTTATTGAAGGTTTTTGTGAGAATCAAGTGCATAACAGTGTGATACCGTGAAGAACTAGGCAGGATCAATCACAACTCCGTGCATGTGGGACAGAAGGCCATGAGCTGAGTAGTGAAGACACTCCCCGGGGACCAATGAAGGCTACAGGACAGCACACAGACCTGAGGTCTTGCCTCCTCCTGCTGCCAAGAGGATACCTTGACACCAACTGAGAATAAAGGCAGGTGGGTCCCATTAGAGAAATAGTTTGAGAAGAACTTCATCTTGATTGCTCCTTGTTTTAAACCAGACAAGATCATTGACTTTGAATCACAATGTTTTTTCTCTTTCTTTCCTGCTGTGAGAACAAAAGCTTAGATCAAGATGAAATCAACAAAGACATTTTTACATTACATATATACTCAAGGAACTAAAAATAATTGTTTTATTTTATTATTTTATTTCATTCTCCACTTCCCTCCCTCCAATAGGACTGTTGATAATCTTGGTGAGACTGAGGAAAACAATCCCTTTTACATTGAATACATTTATGTGTCCCCTGTTGTTTTTCTCATACTCCAGGACTTTTATTATATTAAAAATCACAATTGCTAGTTTTGTCACTTGTTCAAAATCACTGCCTAAGCTCTGAACCAAGACTCAGAGCTCTATGTGGAAGGTTTTGCTTTCCCCTAGTGTTCTGCAGACAACTGGCTGTTGTTAGTGGAAAGAGCTGTGTGATGTCACATTGTTCTAACCTCTTAAATAACATGTTTCACACCTAGAGTCATTCAGATAGCCACGTCCTTTCTAGGGTAACATGGTTCCCAGTTTCTGTGACATTATAGTCATGTAGTACCAGGAGGGACACATTAACTTCCTTTTGGACAGCAAAATATTTCCTATTCAGAATTCAAGCTGAAAATAGATTTTCTTTCTTAGGCATGATGGTGGCACCAGTTCTCTCCCCCGACCACTGCTTGGAATGGACTGGGCTGTGTGGAACTTATACAAGGCCCTTGGGGAGAAGCTAGAAGTAGAAAAGTCAGAGATGCCTTACCAGTAACTCTTTGAGAAGTCCAGGGTGCAGGTTATTTTGTGAGTTTGTTACATAAGTAACCATAGAGAGGATTTGTTTTCTTTGGAGGTTGGTTAAAGAAGGAGCACATTAGAAAAAGGAGCTGCTCCCAGATAATCCAGAGCTGTCAGTGGCAAATAGCATGGAGGAAGGAACCAAAACCCTGCAGCAACCTGGGGTTAAAGGATCTTTCAAGGAAATAGCGTCCAGCTATTTGTTGCTATTGCTGTGAGTTGGTTGTTTTCTCAGACCACAGGATCCCCTCTCTCTTCCCTCTGAGTATATAACAAGAAGGAAAAGGCTTTAAACTGTAGTAACAATTTTGGGGGCATCTTTTATAGGTAAGTGGCAAAATTTGAAGTGATTTGCTAAGTGCCCAGAGCTACTAATTTTTGAGCAAGTTTTCAAAGCCAGATTGATCTGATTCCAAACCCTCACCTCTCATCCTCTATTATGTGGCACTTTTCTTGAGGAAGAGGTTGGGCTAGGGGAGTGAGATGGTTATGTCCCAGCTCTGAATGAATTCATTGGGTTGAAGCCCTGCATGATTTATTTGCAGGTTCTACATGTATTTGTGTTTTACTCAAGACAAACCAAAGAAGCCAAGCTTTGACTGCCATCTAGTGGTCAGTTGTTTGTTTTACGGAAGTAAAGTAGATTTTTTTTTTTTTTTTTTGTCTTCACTGAAAACCCATGAAAAGCATATTTGTAGAGGTGTACACTAAGAAAGGAAAAATGCTAACTAAAATCTTATGTGTGATCATATCACACAGAGGAATCTTAAAGGACTGGGATAACTAAAATGATTGTTCTACCAATGGAAAGATTTGATGCTCAGAGAAGATTCATAAAAGTAGTAAAAAATTTGAATACCCTATTTAGGCTTCTTTCATACTCATTATCTCGAGAGTGCCAATAATAAAGCATATATGATCAAGAGAATAAGCTCCAAAATCACGCTGTCTGGGCTGGGAGGTTAGTTCCATCCCTTACTAGCTCAGAAGCCTTGGTCAAGTTGCTTAATCTTCCTGAATTGGTTCACTCTTCTGTGAAGAATAAAAAAAACATCACACAGAACTGTTGAATGGCGAAATAATTAGGAAAGTGGTAAGTTGAAACAGTGCTTGTTACATCATATTGACAGGATTCCTATTTCTGTTTTTGTTTTTTTTTTAAGATGAACACAATATCTTTGTTTATTTTTTATGTGGTGCTGAGGATCAAACCCAGTACCTCACAAGGGCAAGGCAAGTGCTCTACCGCTGAGCTATAATCCCAGCCCCTCTATTTCTAAAGATAAGCCTTGGTGTAATTAAACAGACCACTTAAAATCCAGTATAAAATATTTAACATATTTGAAGAGCCTAACAGAGTTCCTGGAATAGCTACTTAATAACAATTGGTGAGATAGCAGTGGATTTCAACTAGGATACTTAAATATTTGAAGAGGAGAGATGAAAAGGCAGAAGGGGGTCAAAACAGACACAACCTCTGCTTTCTTTTATTAATTCATCTACAAAACATTTATGGAGAGTCAGGCACAGTGGTGCACACCTGTAATCCTAGAAGCTTGAGAGGCTGAGGCAGGAGGATCAAAAGTTTGAAGCCAACCTCAGCAACTTAAGGAGGTTATAAGCAACCTAGTGAGACCCTGCATCTAAATAAATTAAAAGGGCTGAGGATGTGGCTCAGTGGTTAAGCATCCTTGGATTCAATCCCCAACCCCCTAACCCCCAAATTACTGATTGTGAACTATATGCTAGGTTATTTTAGGCCAGCCCACAATGTCAGCTGTTTTGTGTGTGTGTGTGTGTGTGTGTGTGTGTGTGTGTGTGTGTGTGTGTTGAAATCTATACTGATGGTGTAAATGCAATGGTGGGTAGAATTGCTGTCTCAGCATGCAATTAGTGCTCAACTGTTATCATCACACACCCATAAGGAAATGCCTTGCTTTGTCCTACTCTGTTCAATAGTTTTTCTCATAATTTCATGACGCATTAATAGAGGTCCAGAAAATATTGTAATACCCAGACCCAGTCTCTCTTGAATCTTAGTAATAGAATCTTGAAAGTAATAGAACCTAATAAAGCTATTTCAGTTAAACTGTCATCTGCTTTTACTTCTTAGAATAGAACTAAATTTGAAGACTTTATCCTCACATAAAACTATCTCATAAGGTTTGGATTGGACAATCTCTAATATCTCCTCAAACACTAAAATTCTATAGTCAAGTTATCACCATGTGCCTGCAAGGCTTAATTTTTGTCTAATGTTTATGCAGGCCAATTAAAAAGCAACTCAAAATTTTTAGATTTTTTTTTTTACTTAAATGATTTGACATACTTATATCCATACTGCTTCATAGTTACTTCATAGTAATTTTTAGAAAGTCTGAGCTTTGTATGTGGCATATTTCTAGCATGAATACATGGGGCATGTTTAGGTTTTTTGGTTTGTTTTTGTACTGGTGAATGAACCCAGAGCTTTACAATGATAGGCAAGTGCTTTCTACCACTAAGTGAGATCCTTGGTGCCTTGCTATCTATCTTGATTCAATCTTTTCTATATCTGTCAGGACTTTTTCAGTTGTGAGCCAGAAACCCAACAAGCTTATGAGCAAATTTGTGCTTCAGGAACCAAGCAACAGGTAACTGAGGTTCCAGAATGACTATAATCAGTTTCAAAATCCTTTTACGATTCTGTTTCCATCTCAATGCTTTACTAAATTTTGTTCTTTCCAATTAGCTATTCCATGACAGAAAAATATAAGTATGGAGAGTTTTCAGGCTGACACTAGCTTTTTGTTTCCAAATTCCAAAATCTTGCTCTCTGATTAACTTTAAAACTCAATTTGAGCTAAGTACTCCACCTACTGGGAGCAATTATTGGAAGGTAGAAACTAAGATGATAGCAGCTACCATTCAAAGAATATAATACAGATAGAAGAATGTAGTATCTCCCCATATAATGTGATACTGTACTCAAAATCAAAGGGAGTGAAAATACTATACCTCCTCTCTCTTAACCTTATCCATCTCATTACATCACATCCAACACTGTAAAATGCTTTTTTGAAACTTCATTTTTTTCTAAACCAACTGTATCCCAAGCACTTCACAAGGCACTTTATATAAATCACTTCAAATTATCCCCATAATCCTGGAAGGTAGGAAATGTCTTACAGTTTCAGATGAAATGACATATTTCGAAAGATACAAGAAAAGTCACACAGGCCTAGAAGCTTTAATACTTTCATTTTCTATTTGTTTCTTTTATTTGGAAAATTCAAATTATAAATATTCATCACTCTAAAATAAACATATGCTAAAGTTAATAATAACAAAAACTGACAAAAATAGCGATACGATTCTTTTATTATTGAGTTTTATTTTGAGGAAAAAGCATCCTTTTTTTTTTTTACAACACTTGTAAACAAGTCAGTAAATATACTATTCTGAGATTCCTCGTGTGTGTGTGTGTGTGTGTGTGTGTGTGTGTGTGTTTGTGTGTGTGTGTGTGTGTTTTGTATGTGTGTGTTTTGGAATGTTAGATTACAACAGCAACCACATTACATAATAGTTATTGAAGGCAAGTCAGGCTAAAACAAGGATAAAATTTTATAGCTAAAAATATTCATAGCAGCAACTTTAAAAAGATGATTTTATTAAGTCATTGCACTTGGTCATTTTATTGCTACAGCAAAACAAGGCCATTCAATTATAACACTTCTCGTTTTGGATTTTAACTGATTGTCTCATTCTGCTCATACATTTCAAGTTTAAATGCAAGCATAAAAAATTTACCAAAAAACTTACAGAGCACTTGAATTTTTTTTTCCCCCTGTAATCACAGTAAGGAGCTAATTTTAAAAAGAAAAAAAAAAAAGGGATCCTCTGGTTCCACAAGACCCATTCTCTCTCTGCATCTTTAGACTTTTCAGTAAAGTTCTATAAAATTCTGTAGAGGTAACAGCTTATAAGACAGAAGCTTAGTGGTCACAACACAAAAAAGTAACATTGGATACAATTAGAAAATTAGTATTATGTGTTTCAAAGCATAGCAAACCTGAACTATACATTCACTAATAATTTGGCAACAACAGACTCATCTTTTCTGTCATTTATACTCACAAATAGGGAGTGGAGGGTGGGAACTAATGTTTCACCTCCAATAAAAGCTATTACTATTACATACCATTTTGTGACATGAAATTTAGGAAAGTCTTCATATAAAGAGCAAATACTGGTAAACTATGATAAAGGAATCGTTTTCCCCTTAATTTCAAGCTTGCTTGGTTTTCCTTACATTTTGTCAAGGGTAGAAAAGCAGAGAGAACTTCAATGAGTTTTATATTCTGAGAAGAAGGAAAGTCAAATATACTACAGAAAAATGACCAAAAAACCTTCATGAATAACCTGAAATCTGCTGGAACCTTCTCTCACCTCATTGTTATGGTAGGTAGGGATAACTTAGTACATCTTCCAATGAGAAAGCTGGAAGATATGGTATCTAGGATGCAATATTTTTATTTTTACCTAAAGACTGTCATTAATTGATGATATAATTTATTTAACAAGGCAATCATTCATTTGACTAATCATTTAAAAACAAAAAGGAACAATTTTGTTCAGTAGTGATCTCATTAGAAGAGCCCAAAGACATTAAATAGTTAAAATGTACACACTCAAAAAGCAAAATTAAATTTCCTCCAAAGCCCAAACATTGTGACTTAAATATTAAGTAATTGTGTATTGGCATTTCTATTATTTTCTACTTCAGTTCTTTTTATATCTTTTTTAAACAGTAAGAATTTCATTTACACAAGATTTCCATACTTTTGAGATTAAAAAAATGTAAAGAAAAAACATTGGGTGGTTTAAAACAAAAACAAAAAAAAAATGGAAGCATGATAACTTGGTACTCAAAATCATTTCCTATAGTACAGCTGGATGCCTTTTTTTTTTTTCAAATGAAAAATTTCAAAATTTTAAATAAACATAAGTTTTTAGACATATTATGTATAGAATATAACATTCTGAAATGTTCAACTGTTCATAAATGACTCTGAAGAAATTGCTGATTCACCTATTCTGTGAAAATCTGGTTTTCAATATGATCAACTATATTTGGTTTAAATAAGCTGTAATATTATATTTTATGATATACTAACACCCTTTCTAAACTTTTAATCTAAATAACATTCCAAAATATCTCCAGGAGTTAGTTTGGCCTATTATGTAAATTATACACTGTAAAACCTGAGTATTTACATAATGACAACTTGTCCCAGTATGAAGCCTTACATGAGGTTCTGAAAAGATTTGGATTTTGTTTTCCTAATATTACATTATTAAAAGTCAGAGGGAAGAGTATGAAGAACTAAAGATAATGAAATATTTGAGACTGTAAAACAAGCAAGAAAGTACAGCAATAAGGCTGGTGTTAACTATTTCATATGTGCTGTAGTTTCTAGGCACAAGTAAAGGATTAAATTGATGTTTTTAGATTCCTTAGAACTAATGAACTTATAATAAAGCTCATGTTTAACAATCCATTACATTTTAACTAAATTCCTTTTATGAATCCTATAGTGCAAGCAATATAAAACACTCAAAGTTGAAACTGTTTTTATTATTTCATTAGTTATTACTGTATGCATGGGTGAGTAATCTGATTTATAGCTAGGAAACTCCTATTTCATCACCCAAATTAAAAACAGCACTGCAGACAAACAGGCACAACAGTGTAATCTTGGGTAAGAAGCTAAAAGTAAAAATATGTATATATTTACAAAGTTTATATCCCTTAATGTATCATGGGAAAAGTAGTGACTATAGTTACTATAAAGCTAATCTGTCGCTCTCAAATAGTTTATCTTACAGATTACTTGTAAAGATATCACCATATTTATAGTATAGATCTCTTTAAAAATAATACTACAAGTTTCAATAAAAAAATTATGAACTTTCTTTCCTTTTTATACAGATTCAGTAGTATTTTCAAGCAAACAAACAAAAATAATGTTTGCAATCCCAGCACAGTAAGAAATAAGGCCTCTTTTTTTTTCATATTGGCAAAACTAAATATATATATATATATATATATATATATATATATATGTGTGTGTGTGTGTGTGTATATATATATATATATATATATATATATGTGTGTGTGTGTGTGTGTATATATATATATATATATATATATATATATATTAAAAAAACACCCACCCCCTAACTTTTTAATACATAATATAGTTCATATACTCATATTTCATTATCACAACATCAGCGTTTGTTATTTTTAAGTAACAAGTCGATGGAAGTTCATATTGTTGCATCTGAATCCCTGGAACACTTCAAGAAGACAGGACAGCTTTTTTCAGTTTCTCTATTTCCATCTAAAATAAATATAAATTGGGAAACAGATAAAATACACATTAGTGCAAATTATTTTGACATATGTCATTAACGTTTGATCATACTTTTTAAGCCAGTAGATTTTAATTTCCAGATCTAAAATCCAGTTTCCCATGGTGTAATAAATATTGAGTAAATGCTCAACAGAAGAAAAATGTCACAGTACAAGTTCCAAAGAAGCACTGAACAACAAGAAAAATATCAACTGTAATTCTTACAGCCAGAACAATATTAAGTAATGTGAAATTTAAAAGAATTTTAAGAAAATTATTCTATAAAGAACAAAAGAACTCTGGAAATCAAATTAAAAAATGTACATGTATATGTAATTAAACAAAGGGGGCAGTGTAGAATAGTATAAAAAATAAAGGACCAGTTTATATTCCATGATTTTCACTATCTATGTATTACTGGTAAATTGCTTAACATTACTTCCTTTCAAATTCCCCACCTATAAACAGAAGGTACTAAAATGTCTCTAAAGCCCAGAAATATATCCAAGATTCAGACAATGTGTTAGAAATATTTCCACCTTTAGGAGAAGGGCCCCTTCACTTAAGAGAAAGGAAAAAAAAAATGATCATAATGACTACAAAGAGATACTTAATTTTCACATACTACAAATGCCTAAGTTGAGGCTAAAAGACATTAAATAGTAAGTCAATATTTCTACATCAGTAACTGGTGGCATAGGATTTGTATTAGTAAAGTCTATGTCTATATTGTCCAGTTTTTGTACTTTCTTCCCAATTCACCAATGTTTTCTTTACCTTTCACTTCCTTGCTTTTTCCTGATAATATCGCCTCTTTTTCAACAATGCACATAAGCAACGCGTGCATCAGTTAACCTCTGACTTAGTCGTAAAGTATAATTCTGATGTGGTCACAATCTCCTAAGTAATGCCAACCATCCAAATATGGTTTATTAACTTCAGGATCTCTCCTGATATCATTCTTAAATTTTCTTTTAATAACATAATTATACACTAAATGTTTTGGCAGTATTGAATGAGAACAATTCTCAATTTACAGTCTCAATTGAGATAAAATATCTTTAAATCATCCTCTTCATGTACTATTACTGTCTTGTTTCCAAAGATAAGTGAAAATAGGCAAGAATGCACAGAAAGCAGTAAGAAATAAGTTGGCAAAAGAGGGAATAAAAATGGGAGGAATAATCCTTCATTCAAAGTCAGTACTACTCCATACAAACAGTGATTTCTGACATAAATTTTAGTTATCAAGCAAAATCTTATATTGCTATCTACCCTCCTCATTGTTCCTTTTTTATCGCCCCCAAGTGTAATTTAGTATTATATAGTACTAATATTATAGTATTTCAAAATACTACATCTAATCTTTCTGCAAACATTTCTTTAACTATATGATCCTAAAACTTTAATGACTTAAATTTGCTTTTACAAACACAGAGGTCAAACTTTGCCCATTAGGGAGAAAAAATACAGTTCTATAGGAGGGTAACATCTGATCATGTTGGAAAAATTAAATTCTTCAAAAAAGAATTCATTAGATTCCTTTCATAATTTTTATGAGACAAACATTCCTCTTGCTTATCTTATTTTCATATATGAATATCAGCATGTATATATAAAAAAAAGTCAAGAAACTTTTTTTTAAATTTCTCAATTTCTACCAATTTACATGCTGTGAATTTAAGGTGTATTTTAAACACGTTTCCTCTAACATTCATTAATACAACAATAATTTATTAGGTATCTAGTAAGTGTGTAGCACTGTTAGGAGTGATGGACAAAGATGAAACAGACATGGATCTCACTCTAAACAGTCTTACAATAAGGAATGGAACAAAACAAATAGTACAGTAATAGATTGAAAATTATGATTTATACATGTCTTTAAAAACTAGAGGAAATGTGAATTTGGATGAAAATTAAAACTTCTTGTCAAAGGAAGACTACTACCAACTTAATAAATGTGATTCTTTGAGCAGGTCTTTAAGAATCTATAGAATGAGCATTAGAAGATGAGGCAAGAAGACAATTTAGGAAGAGTGAAAATTCAGATGTATCAACTTGTTAAGGCACAATGGAGGATCAGAAATTAAGAAAGAAAGATAAACTAGGACTAGAATAATAGAAGACCTCACACACCAAGTTGAGAATTTTGAACTTTATTCAACAAGTAACAGAAAACTTTTGAAAGTACCCGAGCAAGGAAAGATTAATCTGCAATAAAATTGGAGAAACTTGAGCAAGCTCAATAGAAAATAAAGAACATCAGAACAAGAGAGTGTTGAGATAAAAGTTAGAAGGTAAAGCAAATAGAACTGAAAGTAATAGAATTAGAAGAGAGGGTAAGTACCATGTCTGTGTGACCAGAAGGGTAACAGAAACAGGAAGTCAAAAAAACAAAAGAAGAAAATAAAATATTTCCCTGGAGATATGGTAAGTTCACCATGTAACATCCAGGGAGACTAACAGAAACTGGGAATACAAGAATTAGATTTAGAGGGAGATGCATTAAAGCTAATCACTAGATTCACTGTTGCAAATGAATTCAAACAGTGAATGCATAGAAAAAAAGAGCAAAGGATAGTAGTTAAGGAATATTTACATTTAAGGTTCAAGAAACAAAAAAGAAAGAGAAGTTAGACAAGAAACAAGTATCACCCTACTACAACAAACCTCTGACAAAGAGAAAACAGTAAAAATTTGAAATGTGCAGAAACTGAAGAAGAAAAAATGGGTGTGGCATCAGTAAACCTAATAAAATGCAAGGGGTTAAAGAATGAAATGAAGGTAAAGACTCAGACACTGCAAATGTAGGCTTTTTGTGAGAGGGTAGAATGATAGTTGTTTTTGTTTTGTAGGAAATGAACCTCAAATGAAAAGAGAAAACACGTACAGTAGATCAAAAGGGCAGTTAGACCCGGAAGAAGGCTTTGGTTTGAAGGGGGGAAATTGAGTATTTTCATACAAAGAAACAAAAGCATCCAAAAAAAAAAAAAAAAAGAATTTGTCAGATATAAGAGTAAAAATGAAGTTTTCATAATACTCTGTAAGTTGTATCTTTAAATATATTATTTCAACAACTAAAGTTAAAGAAAGTTAAGTGACTCACCCAAGTTTACCCAGTATGATAATTTCTAAGAGTAGACATTTTAAAGTCTGGTTACTTCTGTTAAAAATGTTTAAAATTTTTCAGTTCCACTGCTCTTACTTCACCAATCTAATCTCCAGTTTTCTCACCCTTATAAATAAAAACAATAATCCTTACAAGTCCTTATATGTATCGAATGAGATAATGAACAGAAAGAGCTAAGCCTAAATGATATAATTTAGGGTAGTCAAGACTATAATTCAAAATAGGAGCTCAAGTTCTATAACCACAGTCCCACGTTCTATCTTGACCTATGATGCTGACAAAAGAAACAGGCTAAGTAATGAGGTAAGGTAAAATGTAGAGAAGATATGAAATACTTCAATAGAGAATAAGAAGAGCCTCTGGGAGGGAAAAAAAAAGCAAGATACAATTTTCTCTTACATATGTAGGAAGAAGAACACAATTGAAGACAAAAATGCATGAGCAGAGAAAGAAAGTTAAGGAAGAAAAAGGAATTAAATAAAATTGCCAGCCATCAGCAAAGAATACAGGTAAACTTCTAGTGAGAACTGGAAAGCAATAACACCACCAGTCCTGCCACAGGGAAAAAATAAACTGGCGATTTAAGAGGAAAGAACAATATTTATTTTATTCACAAATATATACCTTCAGGTTCATACACTGCCTAAGAGAGTTAATGTTCAAAGATGTTTTTCCGTTTGAATGAATGAAATATGACAGAGTATCAACAAGATATTTACAAAACTGCTACCATGCAGTAGGGAATGTCCAAGTGGAATAGAATGGCGTAATTTGTAGAACCAATCACATGGTTGGGATTAAAAAAAAAAAAGGTATAGTTTATACTGTCTAAAATCTCAATGCTGGCAGAAACAAATTACCTCTAGATTACTTCTCAAGGCCTTCTCTTCTTCCAAATCTTTTCTCAGTTTTTCCAGTTCTTTCCTAAAAAACAAAATATTTATTACTTCCAATTAAACAATATAGACGAGGCAAATAGACAAATTAACAGAATCTCTTCTGCCTAACCTCCCAGGTATATGAGGGAAACTAGCCATGTTGACTGATAAAATTTTCAGATGTTCCAGTTTCAACAATTCGATGTTAATAGTAAAAAAAATTCAGCAAAACCCTGGCAAACTTATCTAAGATAAATTAAGTAAATTCAGAACAGCTTATGAAAAAACAAAAAAGGAAATAATATATGGCTTTTAAAAGCAATTTTCCACATTCATCTAGCATATATTTTATTTTGGCTAGATACTTCAGAGCCAAAACAATTTGCAAAATAATATCAACAAGTCACAATAAAGGCAAATTACAATTTATCTGATAATTTCACCGATACTTTCCTTTTTTAAAATTAACCAAACAGCAAAATTAGTATAACCAATAATCTTTCTTAACTCATATTTTTATTTTTCCATATTCAACTATTTTTTCAATAAAGATATTCCATATTGTGTCTTTTCAGAAATTATTTGAAAACATTTTCACTCAGCTTAAATTTTCATATTTATGCTATTTAGTATTCAAATATCTGTTTTTGATTTTTTTTTAATTGAACTAAGAGATTTTATTGGGGTCTGCACGAAGGAGAAGAAAAGGAGAGGAAGAGAGCAGCCCCCTGAGCCAGTTTTGGCTTTAGAAGTGTTGATTAGGCCATGTGGCAGTTGCTGATTTGCAGGGTGACTCAGGAATGGTGGTGACTGGCAGGGTTTGTTAGGAAAGGGTGATTAAACAATGTGTCTTGAGGGAATTTTTGAAGGAAAATTTTGACTTTGGCGCCCTTGAGACAAGAGGTGGAGGGGTAAAGGATTGTGTAATATTCTTCTGTAGAGATAGAAACTTCAGTGGGGAGAGACCCTATGGGGCAAATAAAACCTAATGCCAAGGTCTCTTGAAAACCCAACATTCCTCCCTTGTTCTTTTTGTTTGGACTCAGGGCGTTGAAATCGTCTGGCTACTTCCTGTTGGAGAGGGACGACAAGTTTGAAGGAAGGGAGGAATGGTCAGGTTGGGGGGACAAGAGAATTATAGCCATAAAGGCCAGGGTGCTAACGATGCAAATTTCCTTGGCGTTGAAATCGATGGAAGTTCCTTGAAGCCATAGGTCATGGATAGCCTCGGTCCAATCCTTTTCGGTATAAATGGGTGGAATCAGCCAGCTGTCTTGTTGGAGGGCTTCCACAAACTGCTGGAACCGGGAGTGCCACTCGGTGAAGCTGGATGAGGCCATGCTGCCTGAGGTCCTGAGGTGGCTGACACTGACAGCTCTCAGTGAGCTTCACGCTTATTTCTCATTCATGGTTGGGAGAGAGGGCTAAAAGCTGGGGTTTTTTTTTTTGTTGTTGTTGTTTGTTTGTGCATATTTTCTGCCTTTTAACATACATTAGAAAAATTCTCTTCATGAGTACCTTCAAAAAATAGTCCAGTATGATGGTGCATGCCTCTAATCCCAGCTACCCAAGAGGTTTAGGCAAAAATGATTCCATGTTCAAGGCATCCTGGGCAACTTATTGAGATCCTTTCTCAAAAATGAAAAATTAAAAAATATAAAAAAGAATCAGAAATGTAGCTCAGTGGTAGAGCACTTGCCTAGTATGTGCAAGGGCCTGGGTTTAATTCCCAGCACAGCCCCCACCAAAAAGAAGAGTATAGAAAAACAGTTTGAGAAACTGTTTAAAAATTTATTAACTAAAACAAGGGAACTTTTAAAATTATTTATATTATTTAAATTAACATTTTAAAACTAATTTCTTCTAGGCCTTTAATAATTAGAAAACCATGCTTCTATATGAGGCAAATTTTCTATTTTCTACTTGACCATAATTTTTGAAATTATAATATTCAACTCAAATTCATCTAGAGCTTATTTTATAGTGATAAGAGGTATACACCTAAGCTAAATTCATATTTCTATAATATTATCCTAGTTTATATATTTTCTATTGTGATTATTCAACATTCTGAGTTCATTATACATTAAATCTATATTTAAGACTAATCCTGCATTATTTATCCCATCCTATTTACCTATATAGTGTTAACATTATTTGCTTTCTGATCTAATAATTTAGTACTTCTCACATTTTTATTCTTCTTTTAAAAATATATTGATAAATGTATAGTTTTTATATACCACTGTTTTCTTTTTACAAGTCTAGGATCAAACTGTAAGTACTATTCTGCAACTTCTCTAATGAATACTTAGATGACTGACATATTTCAATCTTTACATGTCAAGCTGTATTTTTTAGTTACTTGTTGCATGCATTTTAGATTTTAATATTGGATGTATAAATATTACTTATGTAAGCTATAAAGATATAATAGTAATGCAAAAGCCAATTTGGGTTAATGTATCATCAAATGACAAACTATATATTATGTACATAAAGTATATAATATATATAAATATATACATGCACACATATTTTAAGTAGTTATTCAAGATACATTTTTGTTTCTAAGAGGTAATAAATGTTCTATGAACTACAAATACCTCATGTTATTAATCTCACTACATTTTTTTTTATAAAGAATACTAGGCCACCTGAGAATTGAACAAGAAATGGTTAAAATTAGGTCCTGGGTAACATGGCCTCTGGCTGTGAATTTTATATTCTAAAAATACAAATTCTTTTAGAAAGGATGTTGATGTAAGGGGATGAGCACCATCGTTCTAAGTTCAAATAGATTAGTGACTCAATTATTTGTTTTACCTTGATATTTTGCAGTATTATGTTTAAAATATCAAGTTTTAGAATTCAAATACTAGTTTTAATAGAAAAGATCTCTAAAATAATAGAGGACTTGAGGGTTGTTTTAGTTCTGTCTTTTAAAAAGCTGTATAATAAGTAAATAGCTTAACTTCTCTGAACCTTTATTTCTTCATTTTAAAAAATAGAGAGGGCTACAGTAAGTGATCTTTTACATGTACTTAAGCTCTACAAAGTCTCTCACATTCAATTAGGGATGTCCAACTGTACACCATATCAAAAACTTTCAGAGTTAAGAGAAAGGATTTAGAGATCACCTATCCTAACCCTCTCAGAAATTCAACTATACATATATACCTGACCCTAAAATACAATATGATTTTCCTCATATTTTTCAAGACCATTTAACTCCTATGTCTGACCAGAAGATTTCTAGTCCAACTTAGAGGTTTCCATGTATCTATTCCAGGACTAACATACTGGAACAAGTTTTCCAATTCAAGTTTTTATCAAAAGCACCTTTAATGAAAATTTTCTTATACCAGAAACAGGCAGAACAGATCTTTATTTAATACACTTTGAAAGAATTCTTTGCATATGTACTAGGTAGTACTCACAGAAGAAAACAAAGGTTACTTACCCATGATCCTTTTTCAGTGCTTCTACACTACACAGCAATTCAATAATCTGGGCGCGAAGTTCATCTAGGGAATTTTTTTTGCCATCATCTGTTTCTACTTTAGATTTTATTTCTAATGGAGTTAGGAAGGCAGATGTATTTGCTTTAGAAGTATTTGAAGGTGTTGAAAGGTAGACAGATGGCTGAAAACATAATAAAAGTTTCTTCTGATCTTATTTGTATATATAAATGTATATTACATTTAAGTAGATACTTAGAGCAAAAGATGTTTAAAAATAACAATGCAGACTGAACAACCCAGACCTGAAAACTGGAAATCCAAGATGCTCAAAAGTTCAAATCTTTGAGTAGCAACTTTCCACAAGTGAATAATTCTATACCTGACTTTATATAATGGGTTAAGTCAAAATGTAGTCATACTACTGTATAAAATTATCTTCAGGCTTTGTATACAAGAAGTACATAAAACAAATAAATTTTATACTTCATCTTGGGTCCCATTCTCAAGATATCTCATTGTATACTTGCAAATATTACAAAATACAAAAGAACTGGAAATCTGAAACACTTCTGGTCCCTAGCATTTTGGTAACCTGTACTCCAAGATAACGGTAAATTTGAAAATTCAAGAAACAGTTTGATGTTCCTGACTGGAAAAAAACAACAAACAATTAAAGAATTAATTTGCAACAACTAGTGGGTTTTGTTGAAGAAATATATGGCAATGGCTTTGTTTTTAAAAAGGAGAAACAAACAAAAAAAATCCATCAAATTTATCTTATGGATGCTGTGCCTACTGGAGAATCTAAAAGCAAGAATATATCAGTATTAATAAGGTGTTACTTGATCTTCCATATTAAACACATATCATTTAGAATATCTAAAGAGGCTGACTTAAAAGTAATCATGAAAAAATTTAGAATGATCATGGAAGAAGCATTAAGATGAATCCACATACTGGAATCATTTTTGTAGCAAAAAAAACAACAAAGCCATTTTAGTAAAATTTCAATGGATTGTCAACTGCTTAGAGAATGAGATTTAATTGTATTTAATAAATTGGAAATGTATCCAAATGCCGTGTAATAAAACTAAGGAACAACTTAGGAGGAGATGTGACCTTTTTAAGTATATGTGTCAGTTGTGGTAAAAATATTTTAAATAAAAATAGCACAAGTTTAGAAAAGATACCTAAGACCGTGTAACAGATAGAAGGATCCATGTATTTTGCCATTCATTCCAGTATGTACTGAGTGTTTAATTATGGTGCCAACAACCAAGCTAGGTAAAGAGTAAAGAAATAATGGTTTCTGATCTAATTAAATGTTATCCCTCTTTTAAAAGTATGTGGACTAGACAATTTCAGAGTATACGTTTAATAAGAAAATGAAACATATATAAATCTATGCCTTAAAATATGAAATAAGTAATATTATTAATTTTAAAAACAATATAAGCTCTTCTAAAAATATCACTAGAGAACAGTGTGACTTAAGATTAACAATTCAATTCCTCAAAAAAATTATTTTATTTCTTGGCAGAAGAAATAATTTTTAGAAAATATACTAAATTCTATAATTCTGATGTTCACAAAGAATCCTGAAAACCATACAAATGTGACTCACCTTTGGAACGTAGCATGTATCCTTTTTAAATTCAGATGGCTTTAGGTTGGCACTATCTTCTTCTTTTGATAACTTCAAAGTTTTTTCTGGGCTTTGAGTTGGCTAGATGATTTTTTTAGAAATCAAGAAACAAAACAAATCAAAGAAGGAAACTAGTAGTAGGCATTTGGATAATAAAGAAAATTACTTATACTACTTCACTTGCTACTATTCTTGTTATTCCATTACTCTTAAAAAGATATTATGTAACTTCAAGCTGAATAACACATTTGCATATCTTGAGGGCAAGAATAACTCATCTCACAGCAACAAAAATTTTTTCCACTTAAGTAGGCTAAAAACATCATAGTAAATACAAGTTAATATATTATCATTAAAGTACAACCTGTATTCCAGGCAAAAAACAGAAAGCATAATAACAAGTTACTTAGATAATAGGACACGTGCTACAAAAAAATCCTGAATATTTCCGAAGAAAAAAAATTCTCATTTTACCCTAAAATGAGTTATCTTCCACTTTTCAATCTTGATCACTATTGTTAGATTAGTAGATTGAACAGGTTCCCTGTCCTCATTTGACCCTGGGCTGTGTGGTTATGGTCTCATAACAAATAATCTATTCCAGACCATACTGAAGAACATACCTCTTTCCTTGTTATTTTCTTATACATCAGCATTTGCCATTTGACCGTAAGAGGTGCCTTTCCTGATTTATTTAGATGTAGCTATAAAACCTCTCATTTTCTCATCTTCAAATGGACTTTGTATTTGCTAAATCTTCTGAGTTTTCCTATAGTTAAGTGTAACTCACAGAATGTCCACCATTGAAGCGACCAGGCAATCTTCTTCCAGGCATCTTCGGTCTATTTGCAGTGAGATGTAACAAGTTTTCTGAGGAAGCTATGTCATCAAAATTTACAACATCTAGAGAATAAAAATAAATATTGTCTACTGAGATATAATTGTACCTTTTAAAGGGTAAAAAGTAATGTTTCTGGCTTTTGAACAAAAAGAGTACCACTACTTTGAAGGACTAACAAGTTGACCTGTGCTTTTCATATGCATTTGGAAAACAACACCCTTAAGACACATTCTTTTTACTTAATACATTTTATAGTACAAGACTTTATAAACAATAAGGGTTATGTTTTCAATAGATATTTAGACTTCAACAAAAAGTTTCTATTGAAAGATAAATCTGTACCATAAACTGTAGTAACACAGAAACTATCATCTGAAGTTCTTGCTTATTTAAAAAAATGATCTACTTAAAACTTCTAATTAATTACAACATCATAAAATTTATTTTAAACTTAATATAGTGAACTGATATTCAAATTTTAAGGATTCAAGTGTATCTGGCACCTTGCTGCTCTCTATTTGCATTTTTCAGTGTAAAGCGAAAGTATGATTTTTACTGATTTATTTATTTTTGGTACCAGGGACTGAACCCAAGCATGCTTAACCACTGAGCAACATCCCCAGCACTTTCTATTTTTTTGAGACAGGGTCTCACTAAGTTGCTGAGGCTGGCTTTGAACTTGCAATCCTCCTGCCTCAGCCTCCCAAGCTGCTGAGATTACAGGCCAAAAGTATGATTTAACATGTCTTCATATGGGATGTTACAGTTAGAACTAAAACTGTTTAGCATCTATGCTTAAACATTACCATTTGTAGAAATCATAAGATAGTTTTAAATCTAAGGCAAATCAAATACCAAAGGAAAATGCTATAAAGATCAATCTGCTTCTCTACCATCAAAGGCTGAATGATCTTTGACCCAAAAATTTGGGTTTAAAGAAGAATCTAGTATAAGTCATACCTCTGAAAGAATGGTATGCATTACCTTGCCTTTTCCTAGATAATCCATAAAATCATGCTAAAGAAGTAGTTGTAACTCTGAAGCCCGGGTATCTATATATAATAAAAGAACCCTAGCAGTAATTCCTGATACTTCCATTGTTACTTATTACCTTGATTTAACCCAGATTCCAAGCCAGGGATATTAACCACAGCCAAATGGCAGCAGATATCCTAATTTTCCAGGCCTGGATTTTTTTTCTCCCCTTTAGCATTTGCCTGGATGGTTATAATACTTTGTTAGATACTACGATGTTGCAACAGTGATTTGTTATTGCTTAAAATATTCATCATCACCCTCAATGTTTAATTCATCAAATTTCATATAAAAATAATTTTTAAAATTTTGTATTAAGGAATAAGTGACACAAATGTAAGGCAAAAAAAGAGGCATCACTGTTTGGCAATATGTGTTTTAAAATTGGAAACATTGGTTGATTATTGCTAATGTTTTTCTATAGATTACATTGTGTGTTCTCTCTTTGATCAAGTCACTAAGATAATGTATCACAACAGACACTGCAATATATTAAGGTTAATTTTTTAGTCTTTTGGTGACTGTAACTATATAACAAGTCATAGCAAGAAATAAAGACTGCAGTGGAAAATGTATTATATAATCTAAAAAAGGTGTAATTTAAATATTTACTTATATAAAGGTCATTCTATCTGTAAATAATTGTTTTGTTTTGCTTTGGTGGTACTGGGGATTGAACCTAAGGGTACCCTACCATGGCACTACAACCTAGCCCTTTTTATTTTGAGACAAGATTTCACTAAATTGGTAGACGTCCTCAAAGTTGTAATCCTTATGCCTCAGCCACCCAAGTAGCTGGGATTACAGGTGGATGCTGTCTATATATTTGTAAATATCTTGAAAAAATCAGTATTTTTTAAAAAGAATGTTAAGAACAGGATACAATTGGTTAAAAATTTCTTTTTACACTGACAAATGTACACTGATAGCCCACAAAACACTTTGAAAAATAAAAATCAATCATTTTGGCCTGTAAAGATTATTTTCAAATGCATATTTAAGCAACTTGTAGAAAGAAAACAGAAAAACATGGAAGAAATTAAAAGAAATGAAAACGAAGGGTAAATAAACGTAGATTTACAAAATACACCATGCTTATATAATAGGCCTTCCAAATGTCCAGTTTGGGGACTACAACACCAAGACAATTTCACCATTCTAAAACTCTCTCAGGTTCTCCATTTATGCCATTATGTTAGTAATACAGAACAGTGCACATTTTTGACTCATAATATATCTAAATGCTTTTAAGTTTACTTAAAAGTGATAACAATGGATTTACACTATACAAATGGCACAAAAGGCATGACCATAACTTAACTCTTGTAATTACACCTCGTCACTCTGACAACTACTTGTGCTTTTGCATGTTGGTAGGAAGATATGGAACGTTTTTAAAAAGCCAAGTGAAATCTCCAATTTTAGGAGCAAATAACCTGATTTTTATGGTTGCCAAGGTTTGAAATTTTTAAAAAATCTTTGTTACAGGAATATTTTAGGCTGTAATCAAGAAAAATTTTCCAAAATGAACTTCATTTTATTTTAAAATGGAAAACCAAAAGGGTTAGAATAAATAGACAGACAGACATGTACACTTTCAGTAAAATTATAAAGAAAAAAAATCAATGTGCACCACCTATTTATACTGAATGTACTATTTTGATTTCTTTTATAAGTTGTTATCTTACCAAAATGGAGAAGGGTAGGATAATTTCCTGACACGTAAGAAGGAAAACATGGCAAACAGGCTAGGAAACAAAATCTGGAAAGAAAAGTCAAGGATAGGAATGTCTAGAAAAAAGACTAAACCAAAAAAATTATTTCACAAAGCAGGAAAAAGGAACAGTTGTAGAATGAATAGAAGCATTTCAATGTTTAGCATATAGCTACTGCAGGTTATGTAAACTTACACAAGATATGTATTAGATTTTTAGATTTCTGGGTCATTCAAAAGAAAAAGTTAAGATTAGTATTAATATCAATACACATTAAACTAGAAAGATGCCTTGTTTTATTACTCACTAAAAAATAAAGATAGTTTTTAAAAGAATGGCACAATACTTTAAGAGGCCAGTTTTATAAATCAATATTAACATCTCATAAAATAATTGTAACTAAAATTAAACCACCTTTCAGTCAGTCAATTCTAGTCTTTGGTGTATACAGAAATTACAATAAAGGAGGCAACTTTAATCCTATGATATTATAAAATAAAAATTACAAATATTATTTTAAAAATATCTCACTATAAAAATTCAATACAACCTTTAAAGTATCTTTATACATAAATAAAAATTTACCAAGGCCTTAATCAGTGATACTTTCTATAATATAATCGAGGAAACTATTATTAGAAACTAATTTTTTTAATCCTTGTTTAGATAAGAGACTCACTTTTGATAGCATCCTCTACTCAATAAGAACCTTATTATAAAAATCCCACCATAAATTCTTTCTGAAAGAAAGAAATCAGTTAATATTTGGAAAGTAATTCACACAAAAAGAGATAAAGTATAAAATAAAATGGAAAGGAGAGAATGCTTCCTTATTCCATAATGACTGCTTTGGGAATGAAGAACTTATGTTTTCTAAAATTTCATTTATTTTAAAATGTATTTTTATTAGTGAATTATACATAATCATGGGGTTCATTGTGACATATTTATATATCCACATAATAAAATTTGATCAATTTCCTTCTCCAGTACCTGCTCTTTCCTCTCCTCCTACCTTCCCCTGATTGCCTTCCTCTACTACACTGGTCTCCCTTCTATAACATTTCATTTTAATCCTGGAAGAACTTATCAAAAAAAAAAAAAAATCAAAAAAGATAAAATACTACACTGTAAAGGTAACTCATCAGCTGAACTAAATGTAACAGCTATGTTAGTACTAAAGTCTCTAGTATTTTAAAACTAATCTGAAAATAATTTACTTCTCAGAAAATTTATTATTGTAGAAGTATTTTAGAAAAATTCATTATTTTAAAAATATGTGGACCTTGTGAACTTTATAAATGACTAGCAGTGTCAGTGAGATTTTCCTTAAACTAATTTTTAATATAGTGTTTGAAAAAATGAAAAAAAAAAAACACTAAAATATAGTTCTTAGTAGCTCTGTAATTTGTAGTGCTATATAATATATGAGAACATACAAGGGGGAACTCAGTTATATCATGCCATTAAAAAGGGGAAAAGAAAATATTATTCTAGGAGTGACTTTCTTACATGTACAAAAGTCAGAATCTGTGTGTATATCTATATATAATTAGTATTATATATAAAGACATAAATGTTTATATGTAGTTTTATATAAACAGGACAATTTTATGTGATAATAAAATGAGGGCCATATGCCTTTTATAAATTAAAGGAACAGATTTCCATACCAGGTGTTCTAATGGGTATTAGTAGATGTACTGAATCATAAAATGTTAGCTAAGTAAGAAAACAGATTTTGAGGAGAAACTTATCAATAATAAAACCCACTTTTTTAAAATAGCAAAGTCAGTATACTTTATACTATATCATTTCTACTATATCTTTTACCTCAAATTATTACTTTAACTGAAAAATGTCAATAAGCTGGTTTCATATGTTTTACATTTTCTGTAAATTATGAATTAGTTTTATGCATTATTCTTAAAAGGTATATCTTCAAACTAAGTAGAAAATATGAAATTTACATAAACCTAGTGCGAAATTTAAAGCTGTACTTGAACTAAAACAATTTTTTAAGAAGTGTTAATAACTCACAGAAGAGTTAGAATAATACTTTTATATTTCAAGCACAGATATACTATTCCTAATCCAAAACCCCAAAATCAAATACACTAAAAAAAAAAAAAAAATCTACTTTTTAATGAGCATCAACATGATGCCACTCACAAGTAGAAATTTCTGCAGGAGACTTCATGTAATGGGTCACAGCCAAAACATGATTTATTGATAATACTGTACAAAATTACTTCAAAGCTACATGTATACCAAATATTTGAAACATAAAAGAATCTTATAATTTGCTTTGGTTCCCATCTCCAAGATATCTATCTCATTATACATATGTAAATATTCTAAATACACCCCTCCAAAACGAAATTCAAAATATTTCTAGTTCCAGACATTTTGGATAAGGGATTATGTATATGTAAATATCCCCCTCGCCCGCCATCCCCCTGCCATGTCAAAATAAATAAATAAATAAACTCTTAAGGCATTTCTTGTTCCAAACATTCTGGATAAGGGATACTTAACCTATACTAGGAACATATGACATTCTAATGGGGGAAAATAGTATACAAGGAAAGAATTAATGTTTAGGACATAAGCTGTTTACCACCTACAACTATGTCTTTTTTTTTTTTTTTTTTTTTTGTATGAGATATCAAACCCAGAGGCCCATAACCACTGAGCAACATCACAGCCCTTTTATGTATATATTTATTTAGAGACAAGATTTCACTGAGCTGAGTTGCTTAGGGCCTTGCTAAAGTGTTGAGGCCAACTCTGAACTCAGTGATAGCCCTACCTCAGATTCCAGAGCCACTGGTATTACAGGCCTGCAGCACCATGACCAACCAGCAACTCTTTTATCTTAGCATACTACCAGTATCTAAAAATATTTTCTGGGAATAAAGCAATTGTTTAGTAAACATTTGCTACTTAATATAAACTCAAATTCCCCAAATTTATATTTTCTAAACTTTGCAGGATAACAGTGTTTTATGCCAAAATTAGTTTTGTGAGCAAAATAAAAGACAGTTGCTTGGAAATTAGCTGCTAATTTTCTGATTTGTGTAAGTCTTAGCATCTTTACATTATTTCCTTATTTATTAAAAAAAATTTAAAAACAGAAATTAGAAATATTCAAACTCTGTTCCACAAAGCCTCTTTCTTTACATAAAGAATAAATAACCACTATGTCAATGAGGCAAAAAATGGAACAAAAACAAAGTTAAAAACTAAAACTTTCCAATCACCAACAGTTTGAAATAATTTTATATATATTATTTCCAACAGAAATACAAAAAAACAAAGTATGTTTGTTGTTGAATATACTTAGAAAAAGTCTTGGAAAAATGTGAAAATTAGTTTTATCTAAATTTTAAAAGATTTTTTCACTACTTTGAAATTAACTAAATAAAGCAAAAGTTGATACAAATAACAACAACAACAAAAAAAAAATACAGATTCCAAATGTTATTACTTTAATCCCCAAAGGACTCCACCAAAATTTTAAGTATTTTCTGATCAAGAATGTTGAAAATTCAAAGATAATACTAATAGTTTTTTTTAACTTATTTTGAAAGTTAAAATTGTATAAACAACCTTTTTTTTTCTTTAAGGATTATTTTTAGAAAACACTTTTCTGGCTATATTTTAAATCAAATGGAAAAATATGAGCTGACAAGAATCCATTTTTAACTACTAAGCTCCATAATAAAAAGATAAAGATTTTTTAAAAATACTTTTTTCATTTTTATTAAAATAGTAAATAAGTTAATTTTTACCAGATAAGAAATACTAAGTATATTTCAAGACTTTCTCAAACCTATAATCAACACCTCAATTCCCAGAAATGAGTAATGAATACAGCATCATAAAGGGCAGTTAATATCCAAATAAATGGATTATAAAGTATTCAAAAGACTGAAAGGAGGCAACACTTAAGACAGAGGCTTTGCATTGGCAAACTGAAAAGACAGAAGAAAAATAAGATCACCTGGAAAAAAGTTTGAAATGTAAATATAATACAGTGGGAAAAAAAATCTAAACGTAACTGAACTTGAAGTTCATAAAATGTTAACACGGGAGCAAAAACAAATACATTAAGACATTAAGATTTTTTAAAAAGAATATCACAGAGCACTTTATAGAAAAGGAATTTAAAGAGTTCTCTTTTGATTTATGTAATTGTACGTAGTTGATATGTCTATAGCTTACTGTTTAAATGTTAAACAGAGAAAAATAGCATCTGTTTCCTAGAGTTTACGTTGTAAAGATAAAATAAAAACATGAAAAAAGTGTTTTGAAAAATATAAAAAACTAAAAACTAATTTTGCAAGCACTATACAAAATAATAACCATTACCACAAATTATTATAATGATTATATAAAGCTTTTAATAGAGACACCTTTATCAAAACACCTGTTTCAAGTTTTTAATTTTTCAATTAATACAGTATAAAAAACGAGGAACATGTTTTTTAGTCAGTCCTAAAGCTTACAAAATAATATTTAGCAAAAAAAGTGACATGACTTCCTATATTGGAAAAAAAGTATCCCCAGATTAAGAGGAAATATCTAAAAAGTCTTATTAAATATAAGCTAGTTCGGCACTGAGAGCCTGTGTCATCTTATTTTTTAACTATTAAAACTAAACTGCATTTATAGGTGCCTGATTTAGGTAATATGGTCATTCTATTATAAAGGAAAGAAATAAAAGATGAATGAGCTTTTAACATGGATTTCAGTCTTTTGAACACTATGAAAACTTATTAATTCTGTATTATCATCAGTAGGAACCTTCTGATCAATAAGAACCATGAAGATTTGACCATTTATCTTCTTTATTTTTATACTTTGGTTAATACATTTAAGAAAATTTCAATGAATTTCCACTATAACTATCTACACAAAAATTGCATATACACTGCTTAGTTCCTAAAAACTGAGATTCCTTTGATTACTTCTTTTAATGTACTACCTACTTCCATGATGACTTACCTGTTTCTTTAGAACTTCTTGCTATAAATGAATCAAGGTCCACTGATTTTGGTCTAGGTGGTAACTGTTCGGATTCGGGCTTTGGTTTGGATACTGGCTCAGTTTCAAATTTTGATGAAACGGTAGAAACTTCTCCATTGATCCTGAAATGAGAAAAACGAACATACAAAATCACTTGAACTGAAAAACAACTTTTTTAAAAAATTGTGATTTGGTGCTGGGCACCTATAATCCCAGCGACTTGTGAGGCTGAGGCAGAAGGACTGTGAATTCAAAGCCAGCCTTAGCAATTTAGTGAGGCCTTAAGCAACTCAGCAAGACTCTGTCTCTAAATAAAATACAAAAACAAGTTGAGGATGTGGCTCAGTGGTTAAGCACCCCTGTGTTCAATCTCCAGTAACAAAAAAAAAAAAGGATTTGGTGACATTAAAGACTGTATAAACATAAGACAGATTGCTTTCTATTCTATAACACTATTTCCATAAAAGTAAACCTCTACTACAGTAGTGTTCACAATAAAATAAGAAATGTAAATATAGTTTGAGTGTATTCACCTACTGTGAGTATAACAATTAAGAACACTATTATAGTCTTTTGAGGAAATATAAACAATACTTTAAAAATTACTTTTGAGATTTAAAAAGGCAATAGAGTTCAGTTAGGTCAAAGGCAGGTAAATCAATAAGTAATTTAAAATTAGGTAAAACTTACTTGGCTACAGGAGGTGGTGGGGGAACTGGTTTTTCAGGTCGCTTTGGGTAAACTGTTCCAGGAGATCTTAATAAATTATTGGCTTTGGTGGGTGGAGTAGGCTTCTTGGGTGGGACCTGTGGAGCAGCTGGTTTAGAAGGTTTCTGTTCCAGTGTTTTTTCATCTGAAGATTTAAAAATATTTAACAAGTTATTAACAATCAAAACTATTTAGGTTTCTCTATTTATTGCAACTACTGTAAGGCAGCCATAGGCATGAACTCATTTTCTATAACCATATGTAAGTGCATTATTTCGTTTGTTTTAAAGTTACACTTTATTAAGCATCATGTAACTAAAAAAGTTTCCTTTAGTTGGGACAGAAATCATTAATAACCTTCTGATTAACAAATAATGCCTGCTTTTAATTATGTTCCCAGAATCCTCTGCTTTTAGGGGGTGATATTCTTTCTCAAATATACCACATATAATTGAACTACAAGCAGAAAATTATCTAGACTTGAGCCAGATTATTTTCTGAAATGGAAGTATAAGGAACTAAAAACAAAAAAGAACTGTAGTAGCATATAAAATTCTGATTTAAAAATCATAATGACAAAAAAAATCATAAAGACAAAAAAAAAATAGACCAAATGCTAAGAAAAAGTGACACTAGGCCAATTAGCCACATGAAGGAATACAGGCTTATATTTACAGTTCTTGCTACTGTACTAGGAATTTTATTAGCCCTGTTTCATGTAATAAATCCATCTGACAAATAAGAATATGCTGAATAAAGAATATTAAGAATAATGTCATGCCTTGTTAATAAAAATTTTATCACCAAAAAGGCATTGAACACTCTTTGGTGCTACATATACTTTTTCAGGTACTAAGAATAAATATTAAAAACTCACATATGTGCACATATAATTCAAATTCATGATACAACAGTTAGAACGTATCATAAGGTACATTTCCAAAAATAAGAAACTATTTAGTGCAAAACTGAATGATTCTACCTCTTCTTTGAAGTTTATTTGGTCTCTGAAAAGACTATCTATCAGAGGACCACAAACAATTTTATGAAATTTCCTATCAGAAATTGGTGGTCATCAAACCTGAAGAAACACCACAGGGCATGGTAAAAACTCCTCCTTTAAAATTATAAGTTTCACCTCACAAGAAAAAAATACAAAATACTATTTCCTCAGTCTTACCATTTACTTAATAACTCCCTTGGCTCTTGTGAAAAATATGAGTCCGTTGAAACTGATTATCATTTAGTACAAATATCTATTTTTATATGACCTCAAGACATAACAATGCATAAAAAATTATACCTAATTCTGACCCTAATCAAATAGAGCTTTCCTTGATATTTCAGAAAATATAAGAAAAACATTTTATAAAAAATAACCAGGAAAGGGATGGGGTATAGCTCAATGAGTGAGGGTTTTCTGGCAAGCACAGGATCCTAATGTTGGGGGAGAGAGGAAAGGGTGAAGGGATAAAGAAATAATATCAAAGAAAAAATGTCAAAGGCTAAACAGAGTTCACTAATTTTAACAGATTTACAAATAACTTGAAAATAGTTTTGTGTATAATTCCAAAACAACCCCCCCCAAAAAAAAACAACCACACTTAATATTCATGGAAATCAAAACAAAGAAAAAGATTAATTATTCCTGGTATGTCCAAGACTATATTACTAATAATACAATGGCAATGTACTTGAGTACTTATGTTATTTTTGTTGTTGTTGAGGACATTAACATAACAAAAAAATCAATAATTTTAAAATGAACAATTCAGTACCATTTCATATATTTGCAATGATATGCAACTATCAACTTTACAGAGTTCTAAAACACTTCTATTACTCCAAAAGAACAGTTTCTGTTAATCTATTACTCACCGTTCACCCCTCCATTTAATTCCTAACAATCAGTTATCTGCCTTCAAACTCTATGAATTTACCAATTCTGAATTATTTCCGACTTGTGAAATCATACAACATATAACCTTTAGTTCAAATTTAACATAATATTTTCGAGGTTCATCCTTATTGAAGCATTTATGTATATAACACAATCTGATATACCTTGAAGGACATTTTGATTGTTTCAATTAACATTCAGGTACAAGTATAAGTATACCTATTTTCAATTCTTTTGTCGGGTCATATAGTAATCCTACACTTAACTTTTTGAAGAATTATCAAACTTTGCTCACAACCACAAAACCATTTTATATTAGCATAGGCAATGTATACTCATTACTCCATGTCCTTGCCAACATATTATTTTCCTTTTTTTTTTTTTTTAAATTATAGTCATCCTAGTGGGCATAAAGTGGCAGCTCGTTCATTGTGGTTTTTATTTACATTTCCCTGAAGATGTTAAATATCTTGGCCATGTGCTTTTCAGCTATTTTTATATCTCCTTTAGGAAAATAATTATTTCAGTGTTTTTCCCACTTTCAATGTTTTTCTGTTGTTGAGTTGTAATATTTCTTTATATATTCCACATATAAATCTTTGTCAGATATCATTTGCAAATACTTTTTCATTCTAGAGGTTGTCTTTCCAATTTTAATAATGGCCTTTGATGCACAAAAATTTTAATTTTGATAAAGTCCAAGTTAATTTTTATTTGTTGAATGTGCTTTAGGTGTCAGATTGTATAAAGTACAAACTATTTCTGTTAATAATGCTCTGACATCAAATATGTAGAATTTATTCCCATACCAACCAATACCAGCTAGCATCCTAAAATCCCACCTGGAACAGATCCCACAAACCAAGGACTCAGTCCTCTAGCACTACCTCCATTTCAGATGTCAACTGCAAGTCTAACCCTTTCATGCTCCCAACTAAATGGATATAAATTAGAGGTTCCTATGACCTCCTCCTCAAGTTTGATATTTGCTGAATGGCTCACCTAACTCTGGAAGGCACTTTATTTCATATTTACCAATATTATAAAGGGTACAATTCAGAAACAGCCAGATAGATGAGATAATGTTACAGGGCAAGGTATGTGAAAAGAGGCACAGAGTTTCCATGCCTAGAATAGTGTATCCCATCTTTCCAGCACCTCAATGTATTTATTTACCAACCTAAACTTCAAACTTTTCAAACTTCACCTTTAAGGTTTCTGATGGCGATTTCATTAGGACAGCATGATTCAGTACATCATTGACCATTGGTGATTAACTCAATTTCTAGTCATTCTCCCCTCTCTAGAGGTCAGGTGATGGGGCTAAAAGTTTCAACACTATAATCATAAGGTTGGTTCCCTGGGCAGCCAGCTCCCATTTCTTATAGGCTTTAAAAAAGTTTATGAATTTAAGCTCACGTGTGGATGAAAAATATGTTATGAACTAACAAATCATGCACCAATCACCATTATCACTCATGAGATTCCAATGGTTTTACGAGCTATGTGTCAGGAACATAAATCAAATATTTCCTTCTTGTATTACAATATCACATGTATGTTAGAATCCATTGCCAAACTCAAGGTCATGAATATTTACCCCTATGTTTTCTTCCAAGAGTTTTGCTCTTATATTTAGGTTACTGATCCACTTTTGATTAGTTTTTATATACAGTGTGAGGTGGGGTTTCAACTTTATTCTGTTGCATGTAGCTATCCCAACTGTGAGAATTTTGGTCCAGTTAGAAATTCACTGAAACAAAAAGGAAATTCAGATTTTTAAAAAATATTCCTAAGTTAGCTATCTGAATGCCCAAGGAAAAATTATCTAAGATACAGATGTTAAGATAATTTAAGATATGGAAAAGAAGTAGTAATTATCATTAAGTATGTAAATATTTTTCACTAAAAAAACAGCTAAAATATAAGGATGCTATTAAAACATGCCCTTTTATAAGATAGGCAGAGAAAAACAAGTATCACATAATCTCACTCATATGTAACATCTAAAAAAGATGACTGACATATAAATAATAAATAAATAAATCTTCACCTCTACCTCACACTGTACAGATCTGAATTCAGAAACAGGTTACTTGGTGCTTATGATATATATATATATATATTTCAAACAACAATTTTAGCTGCTGTTAGCAAGAGATTGATCTTCGTTTGTCATTGCCAAAAGAACCCCTTATTTCAACTTTGAATTATATGTACTTCCTTTGCTTTTATGATAGGACTCTCTAATCATTCTCTTCTTATCTCTATGATTACTCCCCATCTGTTTTCAAGAGTCTCAGTTCACAGAAGAACATCTTACAGGGACCTATTTTAAGATTCTATGCTAAGCTCTCTTGCTATATTTACTCTAAGCAATCTTATTGAACAATCTTACCCATATTCATAAATTTAATAACTAACCTTCAGGATAACACCTGCTAAATAAATAACTGAACTCAGCCTTATTCTACTCCAGAACTAGTCTCCTTTTCATACAACCTATCTGATTTTCCCCTCCTTAAAATATTAAGATTGATTAGTCAACAAACCACTCTAATGTAGAACACCTGAATTGTTTCCTTATTGATAGACCCTAAATAAATCTCAACATTTTTAACAGACAATGTAACTGATTCATCCAAATGTACCCTACTTTTTATGATTACACTAAACTAATTGTTCACAGCATTCTTTTACACATCTTGTTGATCTGCAGGTGAACATGTGCCCCAAAATGATCCACAAAATTAAAAAAGAATTAATTCCATGGTTAGAGAGATGTTTTCCTCTCTTTCATGTCAAACAGATGAATTTTTCACTATCAGCATTCCTGTGACCACTAGGGAAGCCAATCTAAAGATAAAGTAGACAATAAGGATGAAAGAATATAAAGAGAAATATCATACAGGTCTATAATGAAATTACTGAGCTGCAGATCACATAAGTCTTCTGAACTTTCAATTATGTGAGATTGATTCCTTATTCCTCAGGTCAATCTGAATAACAATTTTCTGTTCTTGGGTTTGAAAACACTTCAGCTTCTTCTTAAAAAAAAAAAAAAAAAACCCATACAACTTTCACCATCCATACTAGAATACTAGAATAAAGTTTCAGAAGAACACTCCATGCTATGGAATCATTAAATTCTAAGAATCCTTCAAATTATTAAATAAATATTGTATTGAGAATCCCCTATGCATTATAAGTCTGCATCAGGTGCTAAACAACCAATAGCAAATAAAGTTCTGATATATACAAACAACCCTTTTTATTTCATGGAGTTTAGTCAAGTGTGGTGAAAAAAGACAACAAACACAAAATAAACATCTAAACTAATCTTTAGAAATTTGTACTTTTGGATAGAGTAGCAACAAAAAAGCAGCACCTGTAAAATGACAAGGAACTAGACATTAAAGATTCTGAGGGTACAATGAGTCCAGAGAAAGGATTCCAAGCTTGTGATAAATATTTAACTAGCAATTATCAGACTATTACTCTGAAGAATAAACTTTTAAAAATTCTTCATAGTAACTAGCAAAGACCCACTTGCCTTATAAAAACATACTTAGTGATTTTACATTTAATATTTAGTTAGAAGTCTGTTTCATCAGTAGGTAAGCATAATAAACAAATATTGTTCACTACCTTAAAAGGTCAATGTTATTTTTCAATTGAAACTGAAGTAATGCATATAGCAAAATAAAAAATATAAGTCCTATCACAGCTCTGTGTTTATAATTCCAAGTCACACACTGTAACGCCTCGAGCAATGCTTTTTTGGTTTATTTCTTTATTTCTTATGTTCCAGATAAGGATTTGAATTCAGTTCTTCCAATACTAAATGCCTTTAAATGGATATACAAATGCTGATATTTTTTTCCCACATTTTTGATTGGTGCATTATAGTTATACATACTGATGGGATTTATTGTTACACATTCATACATGCAAACAATACACAATATAACAACATGATTTGGCCAATGCCACCCCTCAACACATCCCCCCTCTCTTGATATTTCCCACCCCTTGGGACTTTTCCTATACTGATCTCCATTTGATTTTCATGAGATCTGCAACCACTTTTCTTTTCCTTTTTCCTTTCTAGCTTCCACAAGAGAAAACATACAATCCTTAACATTGAGTTTGACATATTTCTCTTAACATAATGCTCTCCAGTTCCAACGATTTTCCTGCGAATGACATAATTTTTCTTTATGACTGAATAAAAACTCCATGTGTATATATCACATTTTCTTTATTCATTTATTCATTAATGGACACCTAGCCTGATTCCATAGTTTGGCTAATATGAACTGTGCTGCACATGGGTAGCATGTGCACTATAGCACTATAGCAAGATGACTTTAATTTTTTAGGAATGGTATAGCTGGGTCATATGGTAATTCCATGCCTAGCCTTTTGAGAAACCTTCATACTGATTTACAATCCTACCAACAATATAAAAGTGTTTCCATTTATTAACACTTTGCATTATTTACTAAGCTTTAGAGGTCCTACTGAGAAAGTCATTGCCTATGCCTACATGCTGGAATGTTGACCCTACATTTTCTCCTAGTTTCTTTTCTAATTCATGGATATTAGATCCATTTGAGTTACTTTCTATGCAGAGTGAGAATTAAGGGTCTAGCTTAATTCTTTTACAGAAAGATAATCAGCTTTTCTAGCACCATTTGTTAAAAAGGCTGCCTTTTTTGATAATATACGTTTATGTTTTGGCATCTTTGCTGAAGATGAGATGACTATTGATATGTGGGCTTGTCTCTGTGTCTTCTATTCTCTACTACTGGTGTATGTGTTTGCTTTTATGCCAGTGCCATGGAGTTTTTGGTAGTATAGCTCTGTGTTTATAATTCAAAGTCACACACTGTAACAACTCGAGCACTGCTTTTTTGGTTTATTTCTTTGGCTATTTTGGATCTTTTATTCTTCCAAATGAATTTTAGGACCACTTTTTCTAGTTCTGTGAAGAATATCATTGGTATTTTGATGGGGATTGCATTGAATCCATGTATTGCTTTTGGTAATATGGTCATTTTAACAATATTAATTTTGCTTATCCAGGAACATGAAAGGTGTTTCCATCTTCTCAATTTTTCTTCAATTTCTCTCTTCAATGTTTTATAGTTTTCATTATAAAGGTCTTTCACCTCATTGGTTAGATTTATTCCTAAGTACCTTGTTTTTGTTTTTTTTTTAAAGCTATTGTGAATGAAATCGTTTTCCTGATTTTTCCTCAACAAGATATATTATTGGTATATAGGAAAGCTATTAATTTTTGTATATTGATTTTGTACCTGCTACTTTGCCAAATTTATTAGCTCTAGTAGTATTTTGGTGGAATTCTTTAGGTATATGATCATATTATTTGCAAACAGTGATAATTTGACCTCTTCCTTTCCTATTTTTATCCCTTTTACTTCTTTCTCTTGCCTAATTGCTCTGGCTACAATTTCTCGTACTATTATTAAATAGGAGTGGTGAACATGAACATCCTAGTAGCAGATTTTAAAGAAAATGCTTTCAGTTTTTCCCCACTTACCATGAGGTTGACTTTGGGTTTTCATATATAGCCTTTATGATGTTGAAGTAGGTTCCTCCTATCCCTAGTTTCTTCAGTATTTTTTATCATGAATGGGTGCTGAATTTTGTCAAAGGCCTTCTCTGCATCTATTGAGATGACTAAGTGATTTCTGTGTTTAATTCTATTTTTGTGATAAATTTCATTCATTGATTTACATATATTAAGCCATTCTTGCATCTCTGAAATAAAACCAACTTGGTCGTGGTGTACAATCTTCTTAACATATTGTTTAATATGATTTGCTAATATTTTATTAACTATTTTACACCTAAGTGTGATACTGGCTTCACAGAGCACATTTGGAACTGTTCCATCCCTTTCTATTTCATGGAAATATCTGAGGAATATTAGCATTAATTCCTCTTTAAAAGTTTGGTAGAATTCAGCTGAGAATCATTCTAGTCCTGGGCTTTTCTTTGTTGGAAGGTTTTTTATTACTACTTCTATTGCATTGCTAGTTATGGGATTTTAACTTTCCATGTCCTTTTGATTCAGTTTTAGCCAGTCATATTTGTCTAGAAACATAGCCATTTCTTCTAGATTTTCCAACTTATTGGAGTATAACTTTTCAAAAGAGCCCCAATAATCTGCTGGATTTCTGCAAAGTCTGTGGTAATTTCTCCTTTTTCATCTTTAATTTTGTTAATATGGGTTTTCTTTTGGCTGAGGGCTTATCAATCTATTGATCTTTTCAAAAAACCAACTCTTTGTTTGATCGATATTTTGTATTACTTTTCATTCTAAATTTCATTTATTTAGGCGCTGATCTAATTTCCTTCCTTTTACTGGTTTTGAAATTGGTTTACTCTTTTTCAAGGGCCTTGAGATACACCATTAGATTGCTTATTTGGGATCTTTCTGATTCTCTTTTGCAGGCACTCAAAGCTATAATATTTCCTCTCACATGTTGATCTTGATTTTAATTTCACAATAAAGTATGCTTTATTATACCAAGGTTTCCAGAACACATGACAAACTTAAAAAAAAAAATTAACCTTCATTTCCAATCCCTATGTAATACAGACTAATTATTTAAGAATATATGGTTAGCTAGGCACAGTGGCACATGCCTGTAATCCCAGCAACTCAGGAGGCCATGGCAAGAGGATCAAAAGTTCCAAGACAGCCTTAGCAACCCAGTGAAGTCCTAAGTAACTTAGCAAAACCCTGTCTCAAAAAAAAAAAAAAAAAAACAACTGGTGATGTGGCTCAGTGGTTAAGCACCCCTGGGTTTAATCCCTGGTATTTAAAAAAAAAAAAAAAAAAAAAGGCAAAATTTTGTATAGCATATTCCATATTTTAAAATAATTTTCTTTTAAATTTTAACTTATGTCTAAAGATGAATATTTCTTTATTTGTTGTCATATATTCACTTTATTATTAGAGTTATAGGAATGTTATTACTTAGTCACTTGAAAATGTTTAGGGTGGGGGGGAGTGACTTTAAAAAAAACATTAGAAATCTATAAGCCGGTGGCACGTGCCTGTAATCCCAGTGGATCCGGAGGATTATTTCCATATTTTAGAAGAAATTTTCTTTATACCTTTTAAGGAATTTTTAAAATTTTAACTGAAATACTATAAATACTATGTCAGTTTTAAATCTTTAGCTGTCTTAAATATTATTTGAAAAAAAACTATGTTTAAATACTATATCCTCCTAAAGACATGGTTTAATTTTTAAAAGGATTAATTTATGAATGAAAGTTTTATTTCCTGTGAGTCTTGATAAATTTCTGCCTCCCAGAAAACTCTAAACATGGCAAAGTAAATATGAACACATGTTAAAAGTCAGTATAAATGACCCACTGTGGAGATCAATATTTGTATAAAATGAAATTAAAAAAAGATGTTTTAGTTTTGAAAGTAGAAAAATCAGTCTCACCTTTTTCTTCTGGCTTCATAGGAAAAAACTTCTTCTCTGTAGCTAAGAGATCAGGCTTTGGAGCTGGTGGACGGTGGTAGTGGAGGGACAAAATGAATGCTTATTTAAAAATAATTTTACAGCATAGAGATATTTAACTAAATAGTAGTTTTAAAATAAAAACAGATGACATCATGCATGATTTAACAAAAGAACAAAGAATCATCTTGCTCAATTTCTAATCCTAAACCTGCCAACATTATCCTAAACTCTGGTTTTATTTCCTTCTTTGTCAAATCAGAGTTCATAACCTCTGCTACACCTAGTCCAGTAGAATGTTCTGTGCTGGTAAAAATGTTCTACTTTGTGTTGTTTTATATTTGACTAATGAGTACATGAAATGCTGCTTTTGTGAATAAAAAACTAAATTTTTTATCTTATTTATTTAATTTTAAAAGCACCATGTGGCTAGTCACTACCACATTGAATTGCACAGCTTTCAAGTAAGCCTCCAACACAAACTTCCATAAAAATTACTTTAAATTTATGCTTTTTTTAGAATTAGATCAGCAAATATAAAGCTAAAACCAAAGAGTAGGGAAGGGCTTGAATGTTTATAAAAACAGCATATCTTTCAAGGAAATATAAGTTTTACTACACTTGCATTAAATCAGATATCTAAGAATAGAAATCATGGAAATAAACTCTAATAAGACTTTTACTTGACACTTTTAGTGTATCATATTTATTCAACTGTTTAAAAAATTCAAAAACTTCATCTACCTTGCTTCACTCTTAGCATCAACTTTGAAATAAGAGCACATAAATATTAATTTTTTTTCATATAGTAACGGGTTTTACTTAAAAAGGCAGAAGGTTCTATTTGGAATTGTGGAGTAAAAAGTTTCTCCATGCTCCATAAGAACTAAAATTAAACATTCAACCCCTTAGATCAATAGCCATGATATTATTTCATGGACAAAACCATAAAACATAAAATGAAATTCAGAGATCAAATCAGATACACGGAATGTGGATACAGAACAAATGCAAAAGAAAACAACTAAAAGATTAGTTGTACATAATGCTTGGTGAAGTATGGGAATGTCTTCATTTCTACTTGGATTTGCCCCATTAATGTTTATAATTGTATGGCTTTTGATTTCACATACTTATGAATAATTATATACATATGACTTCATTTTTTTCCATTTTCAAAATCATTATTATATTATAAAATATGTTGTACAAAGAATTTTGTAATTCAAAAATAAATAAAAAGGTAAGGGTTAGGAAGGGGCTGACTGATTACGTACCCCTAGGTTCAATCCCTAATACCTAAATAAATAGGTAGAATAAATAATTGGCCAAGTCAATACATAGTTCTCTAAAATAGGTTTAAATCCCATCAATTTTATTAATTAGGTATTTCATATAACTAAATGGCTAAATTATCTTCCAGATATACCTATTTTATACCATTTTTACTTTTTAAAATAATAATAATGCATGGGAACATTAAATTTTTATATAGTTCTGGAAAAACTTATATATATTATTCTTGATTTGGCTAATAAAATTAGTGGTTTACATTAGGCACAATCTTACCATTTTAGAACTTAAAACAGAAAACTAAACATTGTGTTTCTTACATACCTGGACCCTTAGCAGGAGGTGGTGGTTTCTTTGGTTTCTGTTAAAATAATAATGGCAAAAGTGGTTAGCTAGTTACTTATTAAATATTTATAGTTAAAATAAATACTGATCATTAATAATCTAAATTATACAAATATCTCTCATCTCATTGTTGCAAAAATGATAAAATGCTAAACTCCTAACAAAATGTCACTGAAAAACATTTATTCCATTAGAACAAATAATCTCCTTGATCAAAATCCAGTTAAATATTTCAAAAACTATCAATGTATTCAATAAACCCCAAAATCTTAATAAGCAAAGTGTTCCCTCTTATCTCCACTACCTTTAAGATTGCTAAATACCATTTTACCTATATTTCTCAGTTCAAGGCAGTAAAGCAGTGTAGCAGGACAAGAGGAAGAGAGATCTTGTTGAAAAAAATTAATAAGATAAATTATAAATAGATCTAGCTTTCACTCTTTATTCTTCTGAACTTAAAGGGAAAGTTAAAGACAATGGCCTCTTTTTCTTTTACAAGCATTCGTTCATTTTTACGACTAAATACCTTAAAAAAATTGAGACACATTTCTAAATATGAACTTAGTTTTACCTTAGTCATTGATGCATGGCTCAGCCTTACTTTATTCTGAGAATTGACAGAGAAACATTAGGTCTTGTAAGGAGGCAAAATCTGTGCTTTACTGTACTTTTAAGCAACATTAAGCTTCTCAAAAACATTCAGTGTAAATAGTTTCCTTCAGCCAGGTGTTGTGGCACAAGTATATAATCAGGAGGATTTTGAGTTCCAGGGCAAAACACCAAGAACACTGGCTCAAATTTTTTTTAAAAAGTTTCTTCCAGGAGGGTACTAATTAATCCAATTAATACACCCAAGCTTTTTTTTTAATTTTTAAAATATGAAGTAAACAAATCTAAGCAGGGCATGGTGGAACATGCCTGTGATCCCAGTGGCTCAAAGGCTTAGGCAAGAAGATTGGAAGTTCAAAGCCAGCCTCAGCAATTTAACAAGGCTCTAGGAAACTAAGTAAAACCCTATCTCAAAATAAAAAACAAAAAGAGTTGGGGATGTGGCTCAGTAGTTAAGTACCCATGGGTTCAGTTCCTGGTACAAAAAAAAATTAAAAAGAAGTCTTAAGATTACATTTCGGTAGACATGTCATTGAGGGCTGGGAGAGGCTGGAATAAAGCATAGAACTGAAACATTATAATATTATTTTACTGTAATTCAATACATATTTTAGAACTGTTTCATAAAAGTTATTCAATAATAAGGCAAAAAACCCTGTTTTTGAAAAAAATGTTGGCAAAATGTTAAAGTATTATCATCATTGAAAAACAAAAGCTTACTGGAAAGTCCTTATCCAGTTCATTTATCTGAACAGCAAAATTGTCTGGAAATACTCCTTCTTTACCATTAAGTTCACCCTTCCACCACCCAGCTTCTCCAGTCTCCTGAAAAGCATAGCAAAAAATAATTAAAATAATAAGTTATCTTTACATAAGGAAAAGGTTTTCAACAAAAAGAAAATAATAAATTCCAATATCATTACAAGAAAAAGCCAACTTAAACAGATCATAAGGTCCTCCTAAAACAGAGTATACTTCACATGTTACAATTAGCAGGAGTTACAGCTGGGTTTAATTTTTGAAAATAACTTTTAAGATTCTATCTATAAAGTTAAAAGGATCTTAGGAGAGAGGCAAGAGATAAAAGGAAAGGAATTAAGAAAGAGAAGAAAGTAAAGAGAGAAAGGGAAAGTAAGACTTTCAAAACTATCTTTCTTAATATTATCCGTAACACGTAATATACTAAAAATTACTTGTTTGGCAACTTTAGACATTAACAAGATCTTAAAAGCTCCTTCCAAATAACCAAACTTGAATGAAAAATTAGGTACCATGAGTTCAAACTATATGGATATTAAATTACATAAATTTGTGGGATTTGTGCTAAATGAATAGATTTTAGCTGCTTTACCACAAGGGTAACTATGTGAGATCATGAATATATTAAATTTGCTTCACTAGAGCTGGGGTTGTGGCTCAGCAGTACAGCATTTGCCTTGCACGTATGAGACACTGGGTTCTATCCTCAGCACCACAGAAAAATAAACAAACAAAATAAAGGTATAAAAAAAATAAAAATTCTTTTAAAAAAATTTGCTTCACTAGGGTACATACATTAAAAATACAAAATAAAATTTATTTTAAAAATTACAAAGTCATCTGATAACAAAGTCTAAACCAATGGGAGAAATTTCAAGTTATCTGCAATGTTATAGTAAAAATGAAATATTTATCATTTTTTCTAAGTACTTAAGATAGGATTCTGTCCACATCAAATACTACAAGGTTTTCCCTTTATTTTCTGCAGAATTTTTTCCAACTTATAAAATCAATTCATTCTTTGCAACAGTTCCAAACAACACATTGTGGTGGGGAGGGGGGAGTGGAAAAGAATTAAGTATAGAAATCTGGGAAGCTCAAATTAATAAAGAAAAAAAGCAATGTGATCTAACAGACAAAAAAGATGGCTCAAATAAAATAACATTCTGAGTGCTAATTATATGTAAGGCTCTGAGGACTCAGAAACAAACAAGACAAAGTGTCTGGCTCTTCTGGAGCTTACATTCTAGGGGCAATATAAGAATTCAGCAATATATGCCTATGGATAAGTTAAATGACTCACTGAAAACCACCTTACCTTACTTATCAAATGGATTATTTCCCCTTCTTTAAAAGAAAGTTCGTCTTCATTGGTACCTTCATAGGCAAATAATGTTCTACAGTATTCTTTAGCTGAAATAAAAAATACAAATACTGGCTGATGCAAATTGATTCAGCAAATACTTATTATGCCTCTATTCGTGAAAAGAAATATATAAGAAGCTATTACTAATAAGCTTTATAATTCATCTTTAAATTTTAAAATTAAAAACTATAGCCAATACTGTATGTTAAAAAAACAATTTTGCTAATCATTCTTCAAGTAATTACTAAATGTCTGCTATATATCAGGCACAATTCTAACTGCAGGGGGATGCATCAATGAACACAGCATGCCCAAATCCTTAACTTTATGGGGCTTACATCTAGTAGGAATTAATACTTTGATAAGTAGTAGCATGCATCATATGCATTCAAAAAGTCCAATATATTATTAAGTATGTTTCTACTATGAAGGTTTTATTAAAAAACTTACCTTTAATTTTACCTTCAGTTTCTGTTTTTGTTATCTCCACACTTGTTTTGGATCCTATTGACTGTATGGTTAAGGGCTAAAACAGAAAAAGATGATATCAACTAACTTAAGTTAGAATAAAGATACTATTGCTGAACAAAATTTCCATTTACAATCACCCAGCTTTCCCTGTAGTTTTTGTAGTCAAGTTAATAATGAGACTGAAAATTCAGCAATGAAAGAGATCTTGAACATTCCTCAAGTGGTAGCTCATAATTGCTAATTTTTAAAACTCCTTGAGGATGATAAACATTCTCAGAGTTCTAAAATGAGAACACAGGCATTTATGCATATCATAATTTATTCTTCTATCTATATAAATATTATTCCTCCTTTTTTTACATTAAGAAGCAGTTAAATAATCTCCCCACAATAACAGACATTTAGAAGTAGAGCCCAGATCTGAATCTATAAAGTTTGACTCCAGCAAGTGCACATCTTTTTTAATACCTTAATTTTATTTATTTATTTTTATGTGGTGCTGAGGATTGAACCAGCGCCTCCCACATGTGAGGGAGCACACTACCACTGAGCCCCAACCCCAGCCCCCAGAAAGTCCACTCTTAATAGTACTAAACCTTAAAATAACAAAGCAGATTTAAAAAATAAATAAAACTTTTTATAATTTATTTATTACTATCTGAAAATATTTTGTAAGTGTTGCAACTCTTAGATAGTCCACTTAGACATTTTCCCATTGTAACTAGTAAAGTCCTTCAAAGAATTCTCTCTAGAAATAACAGTACATTTGACCTTGGGTTTCCATTAGTTAAAAATCTGAACACACTTAGCTGTCACTGTTTGTTTTCTATTTATCTTCCAAAACACTCATTTTAATTTCTCCCAATTCTAACCACCATATCTTCCAATCTGGTGTCCCCTTACTAACATAGCAAATGTACTCCCTATTTATCAAATAGTGTGGTAACTCAGAGACTATTCTCATGAACAAATGAGTAGTGGAACTTGTTAATGGTGACTGAAAGATTACCAATATAATCATTAATCAAATGGTTATTCAATATAATCATAAGCTTGTAGAATTGCAAGGGACCCCGGATCTCTAGTGTAATGTCCCTTGTAACACAAGAATTGCTTCCCCAATATTCTGTTGTATGACTGCAGATTACGATTTTAAAAACTGAAAATTTCACCAATTAGACTCCATAATATTAATGCCACACAATAACATTGTAGAAAGTGAAAGTTCTAAAATAGAAAGGAAGAAAGGAAGGACGGAGGAAGGGACGGAGGGAGGGAGGGAGGGTAGGTTGTCTTCTTAAACTCAACTCACTATTACATGGAAAAATTCAGAGTGAAAAAAAGGGTTCAGACAAATCACCCTGGGAGAAAATTACAGAACTGTTTTTCACTAACCAATTACAATTTAATAAATGATATGTAGTTAAAATTAGCAAATAAATATTAAAATATTTAAACTCTTAAATGTTAGATAAAGAGATTCAATTGAGAACTACAGGGAAAACATGCCTCTAAAAGTCAGAGGAAATGCCTCTTACCTGAAGTACTCACTCTGACTCTCAAAACTATTGACAATAGGAACAAAAATTTTTTAAAAAGACTCTGAAGACCAGCAATTTTTCTCCCAAAATAGTTCACTTACTTCATTTATTTCTTTTGAAAATGCCAGTATGATGCCAATGAAAAATAAAACTCAGAGGGCAGATCATTAAATTTAACCATTATTAACAATCCAAAGTAAAATTAAATTGTATCTGATTAATTTAATATCTCATTCTAAATTCATTTTAAAATAGCCCATTTTAGGTGTGTATAAAATTAAAATGATACAGAAAATAATGTTCACCTTTGGATTTACACTAAACCTAACTACAAAACCTAAAACTTCCACTTAGAATAAGTTAATGTTAAATTAACCATGAAATAGCATCCTAATTTTATAGGATTCAAACAATATTAATCCATGCAAATTTGGAAACAAAAGTTTCTCAGGAACTTCTCATTCAGAACCAAATTATTAGCAATCTCAAAGAAGGAAAATATAGCACAGTTACAAACTGCTCTTTATATTAAAAAAAAAAAAAGCTTAATGTGAGAATGAGTGAAGTTAATATAAAATAAATACATCATTACCACCTTTTCTGTTTTTTTCTCTTCTGTTTCACTACTGGATATTCTTGTCCTAAGTTTCACGGAGCCTTCTTTAAAAATATCTCCAAATCCAATTCCTCGAATTTTCTTTGGCTGAGCAATTGATCCAGATGCAGTTTCATTCCCATTCCCTGGAGAGGGTAAGGGTGAGGTAGGCCCAGGCAAAACAGTTTCTGAAAAAAATATTTTCAAAGAATGACACCTACAATCAGGAGAAACTTCAAATCCCTTTTCATAATGTCTATATGCTATACCTCTGCCTAATTTTTTAAAAATGGCAGAAAACACACAATAAAATTAATGATGTAAGTACTAAAATATCCAAGAGTATGAATTATTTATATGGATTTTTTTGTTGTATAAAACAATAACAATTTTAGGCAAATTTAACTAGTAAAATACTAATTAAGAAATTCAGGAAATCATACCACAAAAGGTCCTCAACCAAATGCTATGATTTTAATGTGTTTCCCTCTTTACCCCCCCACCAAAGATTTCTATGATTAAAGTTTGGTTCCCAATGTAAATGGTATTGATAAATTGTAGGACTTTTAAGAGGTAAAACATACTGAGAGGTGATTGGGTCATGACCATCCCCATAAAGAGATTCAGGCTAGTCCAGCAGGAGTAGCCTGACCCCTCCCTAGTCTCTTGAACTTCCAGAACTGTGTATTAAATAAGTGACTTTTTTTTTTTAATATAAAGTGCTTTAGTCTCAACTACTTTGTTATAGAAATACAAATTGAAACAAGATTATGTCAAATTTACAGGTTTTGGCCAAAGATAACATAAGACTGAAACGTTAAAATGGGAAAGTATAACCATTTTTAAAAGTTAACATGACTAAATCGAATTAAAGTTAGGGTGATTGTTGAATATAAAAAATGGGAAAGTCAAAAGAGTGTTTATTTTTTAAAAAAAGAGTATTTATTTTAAAAAGTGAAAAAAAAATAGAAAAGTCAGAAATTCACTTAAAAATTGTTATTTTAACTCAGATGAATTAACTTAAGTCTTATTTTAAAGCAAATTCCAACACCAACTTTAAAATTATAATAAACAAAAAGTTTTAAATAAAGTTTAAAAGTATATGTTTAAGAAAGATTTTACTTGTTTGCTCAGTAACAAGAGTTCTTACATATAGGTCGAATGAGTCCATGAAAAAACTGTCTCCCTGCCCCTGAAAATTGTGTGCACATATTTTCTTTCTTTTTTTTAATATTTAATTGATTTTATTTTTTAAATACATGACAGTGGAATGCATTACAATTCTTATTACACATATAGAGCACAATTTTTCATTATCTCTGTTTGTATATAAAGTATGTTCACATCAATTCATGTCTTCATACATGTACTTTGGATAATGATGTCTATCACATTCCACTATCATTGCTAACCCCTTGCCCCCTCCCTTTCAATTTTTACCCCTCACACATCAGATACAGCACTAATCTGTAGGGTATATAAAGAACTCAAAAAGCTAAGCACCAAAAAAACAAATAACCCAATCAATAAATAGGCCAAGGAACAGAACCAACACTTCTCAGAAGAGGATATACAATCAATTAACAAATATATGAAAAAATGTTCATCATCTCTAGCAATTAGAGAAATGCAAATCAAAACTACTCTAAGATATCATTTCACTCCAGTCAGAATAGTAGCTATTTTGAAGTCAAACAACAATAAGTGTTGGCAAGGATGTGGGGGGAAAAGGCACACTCATACATTGCTGATGGGACTGCAAATTGGTGCAGCCAATATAGAAACCAATATGGAGAATCCTTGGAAAACTGGGAATGCAACCACCATTTGACCCAGCTATCCCTCTCCTCGGTCTATACCCAAAGGACTTAAAAACAGCATACTACAGGGACACAACCACATCAGTGTTTATGGCAGCACAATTCACAATAGCTAAATTGTGGAACCAACCTTGATTAACCTTAGTAGATGGATTAAAAAAAAAGTGTCATATATACACAATGTAGTATTACTCAGCAATAAAAGAGAATAAAATCATGGCATTTGCTGGTAAATGGATGGTGTTGGAGAAAATAATGCTAAATGAAGTTATCCAATCTACTAATAGATAAATTATCAAATTTCACTATTAAATCAGTGGTTATAGGGCACCACTTTAGTGGTAAAGAATATGAACTCTAGACCAAATTCTCCTGATTTAACACTCAGCTCCTCCACTTTATGCATCCAGTGTTTTCACCTATACAATGAGATACTTCCTAAGATTCCTATTATGGTTAATTTATTTCTGTAAAATGCTTGAAACAGTATCTGATTCAGTAGCTAGTATTTTTAAGTAATATATTATTGAGAAATATTCAAGTAAAAGAGATTACTGATCAGATAGAGCTGACAAAACATAAAAAGGGGTGGGGGATTCTTAGCCACCACAAGAGAAAAAATACAGAAGAAACAAGGAGAAAGAAGGAAGGAGGAGGAGAAAGGGAAGCCAAGGGGACTCATGAGGCAAAATAGTAATATTTTACAGTATATCTAATTTTTTAATATTTAAGTGCTTTTTCCATCATATTGCCTCTGAATTGCAGAGCTGACAGAAAATATCTGCATTTTATGTATGTCACTGTCAGTCATAAAACATTTTCTATATAATCTAAAATTCTTCCTCTTTCCCTCCCTCTTCATTGAATCTCTGTTGTAAAAGTTATTTGATGGTTTGTATCTCCTTATAAAGTGACTTAAAGTAATCAAGAAGCTCAAAATATAATCACTTGTTGAAAAAAACAAAAAGAATAAAAATCTAACAAAAACCACAAAGCATTTAATGGAAGCAATCCATGTTTACCATTAAAGTAATTGTTCAACATCATTCTAAGATTTTTTAAAGATGACTGTACACTTGCTAAGAAAAAGTATGGGGGTGAGTGAGTGGGTATTCAACTGAACTAAAAATCAATCCATATTCCTTACAAAGGATCCTTAAAAAGGTGTCTGGTTATAACAGCAATTTTACAAAAACTCATAACATACTATAAGCAAACCTTACAAAGCTGCTTACCACAAGTTCAGTATGAATGCTAATGTGGGTTTTATAGATGCCAAATAAATCATATACAACCTTACCTCCTACAAACTAAGACTGAAGACCACAACATTTCTATCCACCAGGTTGTCAAAGCCAGTATATACAAGCATTCTCCAGGATCTTATGTTATACTAGCACTATCACTTTCTCGTTCTCTAGTGTGTAAATAGTCAAAACTTAAGCTACTCCTCCTCTAAGAAAAGGAACTCTTTCTACCCATAAGGGACTAAAAACTCCTAAAAACAATCTATCAGGAGCTCTTTTAAAATGTTTTATGCCATGTATCCTTCTAGCTGCCCAGTAATACCTAGAGGGATAAGTGACACAAAGAATTTAGGTTCCTGCTTGGACCTTTTCAGTTTCCTCAAAATTGTCCACTTTGCACCTCATTCTTAACATCTAACACTTTATATAGAAAACCTCAAAAATCAGATGTTATCATTCCTCCTGCCACTAAGCCTACTAATTTTGATGTAGTTCCCTTAATGCAAAACTCCTTCCTTCCACCTTCTAGGTAAATTCTGTTCTAACAGTAAGTTACATTCTTCTGAGTTTCTACCTCCAGCTGTTCCTCTTCTATTTTTCTTGCCATTGACACTTAAAAGTGATCAAAACTTTTCCTTAAAAAAACAGAGTAAAAACATTCTTGAATATACATTAACCTCAACTGGTGCACTCTTATTCCTCTTCAATTTACCTTAATCCACATTCACCTCACTATACCTCTCCCACATGGGTCCCTTAATAATTTACTTGTTCCTATATCTAGGATTTCTTTTCTTATCTTTATTGATCTCTCAAATGGCACTATGCACAGTCTCCCTAAAAAACTCTAATTCCTTAGCTATCACACATTTATTGGTGGCTTCTTGGAGCTCTCTATCTCCATGACTTCCTGGTCCCCTATCAGTTACTCTCCCTCGGTCCATACCTTATATAATACTATATAGGATTCTATTCCAGGCTCTTTTTTCACTCTGTAAGTTAACCCTAGGTAATCTCATCTAATTCTAGGATTTCTTATAACAACTAAAATACTGTCAGGTTCCAATTTTGGACAAAGTTTCTTTAAGGATTCAGACCCATATATCTTTACTTGGATGTCCTCATATTCCTACAGGATTCAAACTCAACATCTACAAAAGTGAATTCATCATTTTCTCCCAAAACTAACCACTATCTCGGCAAATTACACCTCCATATATCCAACTTATTGAGCCAAAAGCTGGTGGCCTTTGACTTCTCTTATGGGTCATCCTCTCCATATCTCATTATCACTAGATCCTATTTTTATACCACATGAAAGCTCCTGCACATGTCTCTCCATTCCCACAGCATTCTTCTACCTTAAGCAAATACGATTTCTACCTAAATTACCAAAACATTCTCAACTGGTCCTACCATCCAAGTATCACTCTTCTCCAATCTATCTTAGAAACAATGAATGTTTCATTCCATTCTAATACTTCTCTGTGAATTAACATTTTCTATAATGACTTCTTAAGCCCAATAATTTCTCCACTATCAACATATACCACATTCAACTATATATTTTATTATCCCTCTGAATTGAAAGTCTTCCAGGACACTGAAAATGCAATGCATTTTCTTCACTCTACTCCAAATTTGCTTAAAATTTCCTACTTATTTGAAGAACTCAATCTGTGACTTCTAAGGGTGGGGAAATACTCTTTCAATTCCTGCCAAGCAAGTAATAATCCCCCTCCAGTAGTTACATATTTCACTTAATAATAAAAGCTAAAGTCTTTTAAAATGGCTACAAATCATTCCATGATTTGGCATCCCAAAGTCCCTTCCATCACCTCTCTGACTTCATCTCCTGTTTAATAACTTTCAGTAACAAGGTAATGGATAACAACTTAAAGTGTAAGTTGACTATTAAGAGATGAGCACAGTGGCATACACATATCATCCCAGCTTCTCAGGAGGCAGAGACAGAAGGATCTCAAGTTCAAAGCCAGCCTGAACAACATAATGAGACCCTGACTCAAAAAAAAAAAAAAAATGCTTATTAGACATCTAAATGGAGATTTTGAAATATGACTATTATGAGGAGAGGACTTTTATAAAAGAATGAAAACAAGTAGATATAGTGAATGGCTTTATAGAATAAAAGGAATAATTAAAAGTAAAGTCCTATTTAGCAAGTTGGTAGAATTTGAACATTGACAAGGTACTATAGAAAGACTAAGTATATTTGACAAAATAAAACCACATTTCATTACAAACACTGAAATAAACTGGTCTCAGTGGTACATGACTGTAATCCCAGTGAATAAAAAGACTGAATAGGGCGGATTAGGGATTAGGGCGGATTCTGCTGGGAATAGGGCGGATCCTGCTGACTCAGGCGCCTGCTACTTTGGAGTTCCTGCTACTTTTTGAGTTCTCACGGGGTTCCAGGGGAATTGGCGGGCACGGAGCCAGGTGGAGGGAGTGTGTTCCCGGGAAGTGTGTGTAGAATGCCGGTGAGAGTTCGGGAATAAAGAGTTGCTGTTTGAACCTACAAGGCTTTGTGGCGGCTCAGTTATTTGTGCCCAGCTAGACTGCAGCATTTAAGTACTGTTTTCAAAGATAATAATACACGAATGGCCAGCAGGCATGTAAAAACATACTTGATACCACTAATCATTACAGAAATGCAAAAAAAAAAAATCACAATTAAGTATCATTTTACACCAATATATTAGAATGGGTAATACAGAAGGAAAAAAAGTATTGGAAGGCAAAGAGAACCTTATGTACTATTAGTGGGTCTACATACATGATACAACTTGTATGAATAACAACATGGTGTTCCACAAACTACCAAATAATCCAATAATCCCACTTTTAGGTATATTCCACTTGAAAGCAGGGTCTCAAAGGACTTCTGCACACCCATGTTCATGTCAGCATTATTCATAACTGCCAAGAGGAGGAAGCAACTCAAATACCATTGAAAGATGAGTGAATATATTTAAATGTAACACAGATATACAACAGAATATTGTTCAACCTTTTAAAAACAGGAAATCTTGTCAAATACTACGACATGGATTATCTGGAAAATATTAGACTAAATGAAATAAAAAGACAAAAACTGTATTATTTCCTTGTATGACAAATCTGAAGTAATCAATTTCATAGAAACAGATGATTAATAGGGTCCAGGACAAGGGAAAATGATGAGTTACCTTTCCTTGATGTATAAATTTGCAGTTTTGTAAAACGAAAATTTCTAAATCTGTTGCAAACAATGTGAATATACCTAACATTGCTAGAACTGACACTTAAAAACTGTTAAGATGACAAATTTTTATTGTTTATCACGATTAGAAATGGTTTGGGGGACTGATTGAACAGAGGATAATAAGAGAAATAAAGAAAAGAACAATTAGAAGAGGGAAAAAACAGGATTTTAGAAAATAACCTCTAAGCTTAAATAGCTGGAGTGAGCGCTATTGATTAGATTTCTAATGTTTCCTGGGATATTTCTCAGATGAAAAAAAAAAATCTGCAAATTAAGCAAAATAAAGCGACAATTTTTAGATCTGCCCCACAAAGTCCCTATGACTATTTAGGGTAAATTAAATCATTTTATCCTATTATCTAAGTTTATTTAGTTCCTATTAGTCTTATCCACCAGAAATGTAGACCTTAAACCTCTGGATCACAGAGAGATTTGTCCCTTCACAAAACCAGCATAGAACTTAGATTACAAAAGGCTTAAGAAATATTCACGTGATTAAAATGTCCTCCACTTCTTTCTTAGGTTATATGTGCTATTCTAAAAAACATAGTATTTAAAACTATTCAAACTAATTTACATGTTAACTTTATTACTTATTCATTATTACTACAATTAACTCCTTTCCTGAAAAGCAGGTATTATTTATAATTAAATGGCAATTTTTTCTCAAGATCTCATTCATTATTCCTCTTTTTTTGGGGGGCGGGGGGTACCGGGAATTGAACCAAGGGGTTAACCCCTGGAGCACATCTCCAGCTCTTTTTTGTATTTTATTTAGAGGCACAGTGTCACTGAGTTGCTTAGAGCCTCACTAAGTTATTGAGGCTGGCTTTGAACTCGCAGTCATCCTGCCTCAGCCTCACAGGCCACTGGGATTACAGGCATGTGCCACCATGCCCATTATTCCTAACTCATATTATTATAATATCTATTATTTGCTGTCTATTTCCTAGAACAAATCAACAGTATTTTATGAACATTTTTTCTTTGTCATTTTCTAAAATGCTAAGAGGTCTCTTCTAAATCTTTTAGAAAATGAATCGTTTTAGTCAACTTTTCCACTGCTGTGACTAAAAGACTTGACAAGAAAAATTTTAGAGGAGAAGTTTATGTGGGAGCTTACAGTTTCAGAGGTCTCAGTCCATAGAAAACCAGCTCCATTACTTGGGACTTGAGGTAAGGCTGAACATCATGGTAGAAGACTGTAGTGGAGGGAAGGAGCTCAAGATATCACACTAGGAAACAGAGAGTGACTCTACTTACCAGATATAAAATATGTACCCCAAAGGCACACTCCTGTGCCCATATCCTCTAGCCACACCCTACCTGCCTTCAGTTATCAGTTAATCCCCATCAGGAATTAATTCACTGACTGGAATAAGACTCTCATAATCTTATCATTTCACCTCTGAAATGTCCTTGTGTTGTCTCATGTATGATCTTTTAAGGAACATAATATCTAATCAATAACATGAATTCATGTTGGTTTTTCTGTACACATCAAATAACAAAAAAATTAAAATATTGCCTTTTAAACATTTATCCTTTCAAGCCTAATATATGACAGCTTTTATGCCAAAAAGTAAACAGACATAGGCAATATAATTGTGACTTGCAAAGTATTGATAACTAAAACTCATAAGAAAAACTAAATTCCTTTAAAAGTAAAGCAAACTCAATTACTCATTTCACACATCTATAGAGAAATCAGAACATAATATATGCTATTAAATTGTTTATCTAACAGAGAGATAGAGAGGTAGAAGTCTGTGTGTAGGCATTCCCCAGCTTAGTCCACTAAGATGGCCTCAAAGTAACATCACTCCAAGTAGAAATGAGCACACCACCTCCTAGATCTTGTCCTGGATCTTCCTCTCTAAAAGAAACCAAGGTTGCCTTGATAAGTCATTGATTCAAGGATTGGGAAAGTAAAGTTCAAACTTAGTATGGAAGATCCCGTATTGCAAAGTAAGGACATCTTCAAAAAAAAATTGAGAAATGTCAAAAGGACATAGCAATGCAAACTAAAATGACTAAAATAACAACAACAACAAAAAAGAGCAGATCCATCATTGCCTAGGGACAAGGACAGAAAAAGACAGACTGCAAAGAAGCAGGGGGATATTTTGGAGGTGATAGAATGTTCTGTATATTTATTATTGTGGGGTGGTGCTTTCTATGCATGCATACATCTCACATCTGTCAAACTTATCAACCTGTATATTTTAAAGGGACAAACATATTGTATGTAAATTATACCTCCAAGAAAGTTAAAAGGTCACAATGGCCATATATGAGGGATGTCAAAATAAATATTGCTGGCTAGGCACAATGGCATATACCTATCTATAATTCCAGCAACTTTGGAGACTAAGACAGGAGAATAACAAATTCAAGGCCAGCCTTAGGAACTAAGCAACTTAGTGAGACCCTGTCTCAAAATAAAAAACTTTAAAGGGGGCCTGGGGATATAGGTCAGTGGTACAATCCCCTATATAAAAAATAAATACTAGTTATAGATTGATGGTGAGTGAATAAATGGAACTCACTAAATAGTCCATAGTGATAAATAAACAAGTAAGCTGAAGACAAAAGTAACTCTAAAGAATAAAATCAAAGGGATGACAGAGTCATAAAATGACCCGTTTGCAACCATGAGAACAATAACTGATTCAGGCAAAATTTATTTATAATGCTGTAACTTTGGATAAAAGTCTGATAGGAAACTGTTGTATATATTCAAAGTTCCTACAAAAACACTTAAATATATGGAGAAAAACAGTAAACTTATTTATACTGGCAGCACTGTTTTAACTAAACTCACAATTAAATTTTAATAAAATTTAACACCACCAATTATAAAAGTCAGACATCACTGTCTTCCAATATAATGTCAAGAGACATTACTCTGTAGTTCTGCCAATAAAATACTATCTAAATCTAATGATGCATTAGAAGAAAATCCCAAGTAGGAGTCATTCTACAAAATAAATTGCCTTAACTCTAAAATCTGTCAAGAAAAACAGAAAAAAAGCTAGGAAATTAGTCTACTTAAAGAAACATGAAAAATAAACTGTGTGGTTCTGTTCAACAATCAGGGAAAAAAAACATCAATAAAACCATGCTGAAATACTGGCTCAGTGGTACACATCTGTAATACCAACTATTCTTGTGGCTGAGGGAAGAGGTTTACAAGTTTGAGGTCAGGCTTGGCAACCTGTCTCAAAATAAAATAAAAAGAACTGGGGGTATAGTACAGAGCTAGAGCACTTGCCTAGCATGTGAATATGGAAAACAGTGAAAGTAAGATTTTTGTAATTTCCAAATTACCTCAAGTATTACACAGGCCATTTCCAAACTCAGCAGTTCAAAAGTTTACATAAATAAATCTTAAGTAGAAAGAACAGATAACATAAATAGCATTTTTTTATTAGTATAACAAAGGCATGAAGTAGAGATCAGAGATGAAACTAAATATTAAAATTATTTGACGTAGGCTATTTAGTTCACCTTTATCCTCATTAAAAGCAGTTTACCTACAGCTAACTCAGAGTTCAAAAATAAGTCAGAATACAGATGAAAAATTACAAAATAAATAATTCATTCAATTTTTTTAAAAAAGATCTACCTGAATCCTCTTGAGTTTCATGAGTTTCACCATCATCTGTCACTTCAAATTCTTTCACAAAGTTTGAGGGAAACAGTCCCAACTTGTTGTTCAGGGTTCCACTCCACCAACCTTCTTCTACCTGAAAGAGTCCACAACTTAAAAATGATAAAAATTTCTTTTAAGTAAAAACCTTTTTAGCCTATGAAAACCTAAGCTATGAAACACAAGAACAAAGTTAATTAAACAAAATACGGCCTTTAAGATAAAATGAGGAAAATATATTAAAAAAATAATTTACTTCATAGGTTGTGATTTGTGAAAATATATTAAATCTAAATGGATATATGGAACTAATATTGTCCTTTAAAATATTTACAATGCAAATATGTAATCAATCACAACCTATGAAGTAAATTATTTTTCATGAAAATATCAGATAATCAAGTATTATGTATCAATAGCAATAAGTACATAGGTCTCTTTTAGAATGTCATTCTTTTAAAAATTACTGGGCCTTGGTGTATAATTATGACATACATTATTTAAGATATTTAGAAAAATTTTAACTTAGAAAAAGTTTGATTACTAACAAAAAAAATTACTAACCCTATACTTGAACAATGATTCTTAACCATAAAGTATGATAATCACTTACTTTTAAATATTCATAATCACTCTACTAAACACCCCCTCCAAACTGAAATCTTTATAAATCAAATTTTTAGAAAAATATTTATACTCACTAGTTAACAAGGTTACTCAATTTCCACAAAACCATTTAATAAAATATTTCATATACATTATTGTTGTTTGGAGACAGGGTCTCATTAAGTTACTGAGGCTGGCTTTGAACCTGTGATTCTCTTGCCTCAACCCCCCCAAGTTGCTAGGATTATAGGCATGTACCACCATGCCAGGTTCATAACTATTTTAAATGTATAGGTTCTGCTAAGGGTGCTAACATATGTTATACTTACCTCTTCATTAATATCAATAATATCTCCCACTTTCAGCTCCAGTTCATCCTCATTTTGTGGAATGTACTCAAAAAGAACTTTACACTGCCTTTTCTTGGTCTCTACAGGAAGTAACAATAAAAAATTAGTTTAAGAAAGATCAGTTCTAAAAACAGTATCTTTGTTTACATGTTTATCATCAGAGGACCTATCAGGATGAATTAGACAGAACATATGAGCATTCTAAGAAGCTAACCAAAAACAGCCCTAGTTGACATTTTTAACTCTGCCTCCATGACATAATGTATTCATTCACAAATAGATTCAACTATATATAAGGTACAAAGTTTCCATCAATGGTGTTAATTTATATTATCTGATCCCACTAATTACACAAAAGCAAAACATCCATTATCTAATTTTAAGACAACAAAAACAAACAATGACATTTTGACCCAAAAATTTTATCATAAGTCCTCCAGGCCAGTGATTTTCAAACTACTTCCTGATTAAAGCCTAAGAATATTTAAAATATGCTACTCTGAAGAGTGTCTTCAGTAAAAAGAGGCAAAATGTACAAACCTAGAATGTTTTAGCTTATCTATATCTCTTATTTTCTGACAAATAAAAATTAAACACATAAGTGAAGATAAAAATAATTCTACAAGTTTCACTTATCAAAACACGATCATTTATAATGTTCCAGACTTATATGCTCGACATCTTTCAAGCTCCAAGAATTGAAAACTCAGACTCACTCTCATCTTTAAAGGTGAATCATGGGGCTGGGGTTTGGCTAAGTGGTATAGTGGTTGCCTAGCATACACGAGGCACTGGGTTCGATCCTCAGCACCACATAAATGTAAAATAAAGATTTGTATCCACTTAAAACTTAAGAATAAATTTTTTTTAAAGGTGAATCATTAAGCAGGTATGGATTGACAACCAGGTGTAACTGATTAAGTGATTGTTCTTGCTATCCAAAATATGTTCCTCAGATCAGCAATAGTTATTACCTACTCCAGAGCCGTATGTTATGGACTGAATTGTGTCTCCCTTAAAATTTATATATTGATGTCCTAGCTCCCAACGTGCATTTGGTGACAGGGTCTTTTGAGAGGTAATTAAGGTTAAGATAAGCCATACAGATGGAGCCCTAGTTGGGAAGGACTGGTATCAGAAAGGACTTGTATTCTTTTAAAAGAAGAACAGACATCAGCCCACCACTGTCCTCCTTCCCACCCCTCAGCAGAAAGGGACTCATGTGAAAAAACAGTAAGAAGGTGACCTCTACACACCAGGTGGAGAGACAATCACCAAAAACCAACCCCAGGGATACTCTGATCTTAGACTTCTAAATCTTCAAAAATGTTACAAAATTTCTACTATTTAAGTCAGCTAGTTTGTGGTATTTTGTTATGGCAACCCTAGAAGAATAAATTCAAATAAGTACTTTAACTGAGTCACTTAGTCTTCCACTCAGTGATCCAGTTATCCTGACTATTTCAACATAGATCTGAAATGTCCTCCCTAAAAGCTCATGTAATGAAGGTAATGCAGCAATGTCCAGAGTTGAGGCTTTAAAGGAAGTGATTAGATCATGATGCTCTAATCTCATTACTGGGCTAATCCATTTAATAGATTCATTTAGTGGATTAATCCATTTAATGGGTAATAATATCAATGGTGCATGATTGGAGGAATTAGATCACTAAAAGCATGTCCTTGGCACTTTATTTTGTTCCATGTTCCTTTGTTTTTCTCTTTGAAGGATGCCATAAACTGAGCAGCTTTCCTCTATCATGCCTTGATGCTATGCCTCATCTCAGGCCCAGAGCTCTGAACCCAGGAGCCAAAAGAAATCTTTACTCCTCTAAGTTGTTCTTGTTTGGTCTTTTGGTCACAGAAACAAGAAAGCTGACCAACATGCTCATCCTTAATTTCTGGAAAATGGCATATCATATTCCTTCTAATATTTAAATACTTCTCTTGCCAAGAACCAATTACTTTCATCCATAAACCTCACTCTGTCTTCATCTTCAGTTCTCAGCTATGAAACACTAACCTCCACCCATCTTTATGAATTATGTACTCTTCTTTGCACTTCTGTAGTTTCATGTACTTTATCCTATTGGATTCTGCAATCTACCTGTGATTAAAAATTCACCTTTTTTCTTTTCAGGCTATCACACTGACTTATTTCTTTTGAGTATCCTCCTCTACTCTAGAGGCTAAACAAGAGTAATGGGCATTGTTAGTAATGAACATCTCCTAACAATGTAACTATCACAAAATACCTGAGAACAATGAAATAAAGGGTAGAAATTTTTTCTCACAATTCTAGAGGCTGAGAAGTCCAAAATCAAAGTGCCAGAAAGTTTCATGTCTGATGAGGGCCCTCTTGTTACACAATCCTCAACTTTGCAAAAAATGGAAAGGCAATAAAAGGACCAAAACTACTTCCCTCTGGACCTTTTATAAAGCATTAATTAATTCATGAAGGCAGACCCCTTATGAATTAATCATTTTCCAAAAGGCCCACCTCTTAAAACCACAATAGAAATTAAGTTTCAACCTGAATTTTGGAGGGGACTATCATTCAACCCAGAGTAGTATCCAATAAATCTTTTTGAATGAATTAATCAACAAGCACCTAACCATATGGTATCAGTGCCAATTAATAATATTCCAAGTGTTAAGGGCTGGGGTTGTGGCTCAGCAGTAGAGCGCTCACCTCGCACGTGCAGGGTACTGGGTTCGATCCTCAGCACCACATAAAAATAAGTAAGTGAAATAAAGGTATTGTGTCCAACTACAACTAAAAATAAATAAATAAATATTTTTTTAAATAATAATAATATTCCAAGTGACTACATTCCATCAGCAATCTACCACCCACAATTCTGACAATATTTATCTTAACAATTTAAATATACACTTAAAGACCTCAACAATTGGTGATGTACTTGCAGTTCGTAAAATATTTAGTGCATACAACAAATATTCCTGGGCTGGGGATGTGGCTCAAGCGGTAACGTGCTCGCCTGGCATGTGCGGGGCACTGGGTTCGATCCTCAGCACCACATAAAAATAAAATAAAGATGTTACGTCCACCAAAAATTGAAAAAGAAATATTAAAAAATTCTCTCTCTCTCTCTTAAAAAAAAAAAAAAAAAATCCAAAAACTAAAGGAATGAACAGGTCTGACCTGGAGAAAATATGGAAGAGTCTAAAGCAGAGAAATCACAAGTTGGAAACTAGCCTGGGCAAATTAGTGAGACCCAGTCTCAAAAAAAGAAGCGAGGTGGGAGGGGTAGGAGTGGCTGGGATGTATATCAAATGATAGAGCGCTTGTCCAGCAAGCACAAGGCACTGGATTCAATTCACAGTACTACAAACATAGAGAGTGAGAGGGGTGGGGCTGTGACCCTACAACAGAATATCATTGGTTTGAAAATCAGAAGATTAGGTTGACATAATATTCTTAATTCACCTACATTCTTTAGAATCAGTTTCCTAAGCCATTTAAAGACAGAAAGAGAGAGAGGGTATGAGAACAAGAGAGATGAAATGGATAACCATTAGAGTTATTTCATTCTCTTACATTCTATAGATCTATGAAATTATTTATCAAAAAGGAAAAAAAAAAAAAGTCTAACAAAACCCCCACCTCAAAAGAAACATATTACATACAATCAACCATATGTAAAACAGACATGACAATCAAGTAGAATGAATTGAGTCTCTAAATAGTTAAAACTCCATAAGTTTTCCCTTCTTCCTAAAAAAATTAATAATTTACATCTGATTTATTATTCTATGTGTTATAAGAAACAAAAACTAAAGAAAGTAAACAATGACAACAATTTTGTAACTGACCTAGACTTCATAGCAGAATTTTTTAAAGGTTACCTTTCATTCAGTCAGGTAATTTTTTAAGCAATAATTTGAAGAAAATTGTTTTATGCATACTTCAGGGAGCTTCCCATCTCTAAATAGTTTTGCAAGTTCTAGCAGCGAGCAGACAAAAATGTATTCATTAATGGAATTTTGTAGTTTTGAGATAGTAGGGATTGAACCTAGCAGTGGTCTACCATTAAGCTATATTCATGCTCAGCCTTTCCTTATTTTGAGATATGGTCTTGCTAAATTACCCAAGCTGGCCTGGAAATTGTGATTCTCCTGCCTCGGACTCCCAACTAGGTAGCATATCAGGTATGGGCTTAGCATCCAGGATTAAAGGATTCAATTTATTTAGCATTTCTTAGACAAGGGGAGATTATCTATATTATTGTAAAGAAAAATTGATTTTCCTAAGTTTTCTCTTAAAAGAAGAAAATCTATTTTTTCTGATAATTTTAGACCTTTTTAAGATATATGGTTTGCTTCTTTTTCTTACGCCTCATTATCTCTTAAAACTGGACTTAAGGTAATTAGAGTATTTTGAGTGAGTCCCAACCCCAGGAGTGTCAATTAACTTGGAACCTAGTCATATTTTAAACAAGACGTATATTTTTTTCCTTCCATACTAGGTATGAGTTTTAGATTAGCTTGTAGAATAATTTGCAAAGGAATTTTTCATTTTTCAAAGAAAACATGTCACAATGAATAGTAAACACCTACATAGCTCCTATTATTACTATTAAATGTGAGCGGTTTCAAGTTTTTTTCACATAATTTCATATTTGCATTATGGGTTCACTCTTGAGTTGCCAGCATACTGAATTCAACCATTAATTTAATTGGCAAAATAATTAAAGGAATTTTTGAGATTTTTTCACATTATAAATTGCACAGTGTCTACCCATATATATTGCTCAATTATTAATTTTAAAATGGATCAGAACCTGTGCTAAACACAAAAGAGGAAAAAAACAAATACAAAAGCAAATTGTCAATAAAGATGAATTAACTTAAGTCAAATTTTTAAAATAACCATTTTCTTATCATAAAAACATCCATACAGCTTTTCAGAGCTACAAAGAAATTAATGGTAAAAGAATTATAAGTAAAGCTATTAATATTAACTAAAATGAGGTTAAAGGAGGTACAGCAAAGGTAGAAACATTTCATGTCCTTATAGTAAGTATCAGCACTATTTAAAGTCTTTCACAAACATCTCCCATACAACAACACATAAAAACTTCTCATTACTTAACCAATGAGAAAACAAAACTCAGAAGTTAAATAATCTGTCAAACACCATAGGGCTAAAATGAGGCAAAACTAAAATACTCACTTCTGACATCCCCACTTCTAAACCATTTCTATTTCTACTACAGCATGTAGCAAACAATGGATCACTGCATGTTACATGTTAAATTCTAATCTAAAATTCTAATAGTTCTTTAAAGCATAAAACAATAATTACAAACATTTACCAAGCACTTATAATAATTACTTAACATGTTAATATTAAAATTCTATGAGATAATTATTACGATCATCCCTATGTTATAGTAACTTGAAGTTTGCCCCTAACAGACTTTAAGTTCTGAATCATGATCCATACCCACCTTATTTGGCAGATTTAACTGCCTAGAACACTACTACTTCTCATGGTAATATACCTACAGATATTTAGGCATTCATACTATGTACTGAATAGTACATAGTAATCAAAAAGTTTCAGAAAACACTTTTTAAAATTCTTATAACACTTTTTTAAAAAGTTTTGTCATTTTTGAAAAACAAAACCAAATGTGTGTGGGTTTGGGGTTGTAGCTCAGTGTTAAGAGCGCTTGCCTAGCACATGTGAGGCACTGGGTTTAATTCTCAGCACCACATGTATAAAAATAAATTTTAAAAAGGTTCATCGATAACTAAAAATAAATAAATAAAAACCAAGTGTGTGAAACTTCACTCTGAAGGATGTTTACTTTCCTTATTCTTTCTCTATAAAAACAAAAAATCCTTAATTTTCAAACAGATGGCATCAATAATGGTTATGTATTTCAGGCCTAAATATTAATAATTCTAAAACATATCTAAATATTAATAACTCAAATAAAAGTCTTCAACTATGAAACTACATCTCACTGAAGAAAACTGTTTTTAATCTTTCCATCAAATGCTAAAATGAAAAGCATATCCCACAATGAAGGTAAGACTGAATGCTAAAACTTCAGAGACAGGAGCAAAAGGACTTCTGACTCACTTTTTGGTTCAATTTGGCCCTCAAAGATATACCTTCAGGTTTTATTCCAGCATTTAAACTCACTTAATCAGTCAAAGCTTTTTAATGGATTTCCTTCTCCAGTGAGCAAAGAAAATTATCAAACATTAGGAAACAGTGATTCAGCCACTTATCATATGGCTGAATCCTTAAGAATTCTCTTCTTTTTTTTTAAAGACATGTTTATTTATTTGTTTTTTTAAATTTTTTTTTTTTTTAGGTTTAAGTGGACACATTATCTTTATTTTACATTTATGTGGGGCTGAGGATCGAACCCAGTGCCTCATGCATGCTAGCCGAGCACTCTACCACTGAGCCACAACCCCAGCCCCAAGAATTCGCTTCTTTAGGAATAAAAATTTTAAAATACTTAGACCATAAAAGTTTAAAGCCGCTCAAGAGGGGCTGAGGATGTGGCTCAAGCAGTAGCGCGCTCACCTGGCATGCGTGCGGCCGGGGTTCGATCCTCAGCACCACATATAAAGATGTTGTGTCCGCCGAAGACTAAAAAATAAACATTAAAATTCTTTCTCTCTCTCTCTCTTTAAAAAAATAAATAAATAAATAAAGCCGCTCAAGAAGATACTACCTATTTTACTTAATTTAGACACTTAGAATCTTAGAAAATCTTTATTGTCATTATCAGCATCCAAAAGAAAAACTTTGCCAGGTATGGTTGCAGCACACATGTAATCGCAGAGACTCAGAGGGTGAAGCAGGAGGATCACAAGTTCAAAGTCAGACTTGGTAATGAGACTCTTAGCAACTTAGCATCTCAGCAACTTAGGGAGACCCTGTCTCAAAATAAACAATTAAAAAAAGACTAGGGATATAGCTCAGTGGTAAAGTACACGTGGGTTCCATCTTCAATACCAAGAAAAAAAAAGGGGGGGGGGGGACAAAAATCCATGATAATAAGTTAGAAGTTACTCTAGTTGGCTGCAGAAGGTTAAGCCAATTTTTCTGAATTTATCAACGGTTATGAAATATCCTCCACTTTTGATGTAATTAATCAAGAAAGGAATTATTTACATACTCTTCTTGATGTTTTTGATTTGTGGATGTGGCTGAATTCCTCCGGCTGGAAGTCCATAGGTACTTATTCGTTGCACAAGACTTGCTACATTTCCATGCCTTTCCCTTTTGATGGGCAAATTGTCATCCTTGGAATCTGTGTCTCGTTTAATTTCCTACAAAAGGGGATATCCATAAAAAGGAAATTAAGACACATCTTATTTAAACTCACAAATGCAAAATAGCAAAACATATCTATAACGACCACTACATAAATGAAGATATCAATAGTTTTCAACCTTTTGCTCTGCTCAGGTACGATTCAACCTATTAAAAAAAACCTATAAAATAGACTCATTATGAATTGTCTTATCAAAATTAGAGATACCAGTAAAGGAAAGGGAAGCTAAAAAACTCTACCCACCACCACCCTCATCCTAAAACAGAAAGAAATCTTGAAATATACCAACAATAAGACAAACAAAAACTCTAAGTCAGGGATGAGCAATCTTTTTCTATAAAACACCTGTGATTTGCAGGTCATATAATCTCTGGGAATAATTAATTTTGTATGTATTACTACAAATGCTGTAATATACTAAAATAAATGAACACAGAAATATTCCAGTAAAACTAAATGTATGCACATAAATTAATTTTCATATACTCTTTACATTTCATATAATATTCATTTTATTTTTTTCCAATCAATTATAAAATTCTTAACATTCTTATATCATGGGCCTTCAGATGGTACGAAGATTTTTGTCCTGTGGGGTTTACTTTAATGGCTCCTGTTTAAAGTCACAGGTACAACATAGATATGTGAACCGTCATGGAAAGCAATATGAAAATTTACTGGAAGACATGAAAAAAAAGAAAAAAAAAAAAAAGAAGTTATGCTATGTTCAGTGACTAAAAACTCAGTATCTTAAAAGACATCAATTCTCCCCTAAAACTGATAAAACTATGCAAAGCAACTTGAATAAATCATCAAATATTTAACAATTTAATAAACTGGCTCTAAATTTAAACACAAAAACAAAAGGCCAATAATAAACAAAATACCTGAAAGAATTAGAGAATCCTTTTTAACCAAAATACAAAACAAAGCTATGATACAATAAATTAGACAGTGTGGTAGAGGCATAAAGCAGACATACTATTACAAATGATGGTAAGACAAATCAGTATTACTTCACAGAGAAGCTGACATCTCTACTGAGACAGAAAGAATAAGTGAGAACAAGGTATAGGGCAGCGGGCAGAGGGCAGAGGAAAGGAAGAGTACCCTAAAAGGAAAGAACAGTGTACAAGCAGCTCAGAGAGCAAAAAAGAACACAGACCCTCCAAGGAATGAAGTTTAGCTGAACCAGGGAAGGGAAGGGAAGAGAAGGGAAGGGAAGGGAAGGAAAGGAAAGGAAAGGAAAGGGAAAGGTGGCAAGAGTTCAGGGAGGTACACATGCTATAATAAATTAAGCATGTAAAAGTTAAGAATACTAAAGCCAGCAGAAGACAGATAAAGACTCTCATGGTAGGGAACTGGAACTATAAAAATGATGGAATACTGTCACAGAATTTTAAAAGGAAAAAAAAAAGATTATTCTATGCAGCATGAAAGAATGAGTTACACGGGGACAACTCTAAAAGCAACTATACCAGGTGATAGCTGAATATGAACCAAATTATGACAGTGACAGAGAAATTTGAAAGATTCATGTTTGGATTTTAAAAGTTCCCCAAAGAGTTCATGTTAGGCAACACATCAAGGTTCAGAAGTGAAAAGTGTGTATTACCAGAGTTGTGTTATAGTTTAGATATTAAGTATCCCCTGAAAAGCTCTTATGTTAGGCAATGCAGGAATGTTCAGTGATGGAATTATTAAGATTATGAGCCTGTAACCTCATCAGTGCATTAATCCATTTGATGGATCAATAATTTGAATGAATTACCAGGTAGTAACTGCAAGCAGGCAGGGCATGGATGGAGGAAGAAGGTCATTGAGGTGTGGCCTTGGCTCCTATCTTATCCCTGGTTCCTCTTGCTCTCTGCTTTCTGCTCCCTTTCTTCCTCTTACCCCCACCACCCACCACCCCCAGCTTTGAATTGCCATTTGCTAAGCAGCTTTCCTCTGTCATGAACTTCTTCTGTGATGTTCTGCCTTACCTCAGACCCAGAGAAATGGAATCAACTGACCATGGACTGAGACCTCTGAAGCCAAGAACCTGAATAAACTTTTCCTCCTCCATATTGTTCTTATGAGGTTTTGTCACAGACAAAAAGCTGACTAACGTGATTCAGAACATATTCAAGAGGCATAATCTTGAAAATGAATCAGATGTAAACTATGGAAAAAGAGTAAAAAAGATGATACCCCAGGTTCCTGACTTGGGCAACTGCTCAAATGATGTCACCATTCACTAAGAAAAAGTGTATCAAGAAAATTAGAAAAATAAGCCACAAACTGAGAGAAAACACTTTAAAAAAAAAATTTCTGATAAAGAACTGTTAGCCAAAATATACAAACAACTCAACAACAAATTCCTGATTAAAAAATGCATACAAGATGCAAACCAATGGCTCTATAAAAAGACATAAAACTATGAAAGACATATAAATGAATAAATAAGCATATGAAAAGACGCCAAACATCATATGCCTTTTGCAAACAAAACAATGAGATGCCAATACACACCTATAAGAATGGCCAAAATCCAATATACTGACATCAAATGACAGCAAGGATAGGAAATAACAGAAACTTTCATTCACTGCTGGGAACTCAAAATGTATAGTCGCTTTGGAAGATAGTTGACAGTTTCTAATCTAATAAACATACTCTTAACTATGCAATACAGCAAATGCATTCTTCATTATTTACCCAAATGAATTGAAAACAGGTCTACACTAAGGATGTTTTTAGCAACTTTGTTCATAACTGCCAAAATTTGGAAATAAACAAGATGTTCTTGAGTAGTGAATGAATAAACAAAACAGTGGTACACACAGACAATAGAACATTAATCAGAGATATAAAGAAATGAGCTACCCAGACATGAAAAGACTTGGACGAACCGTAAACATATACTACTATGTGAAAGAAGCTATTCTGGGAAGACCATATTCTGTAAAATTCCAACTACCTGATGTTCTGAAAAGTGTAGTCAATGGCTGCCACTGGAGGGAAACAGAAATGAATGAGTAGGAACAGGGGATTTTATGAGCAATGAAAACTATTCTGTATATGATTCTACAATGGTAGATACATATCATTATACTATAACAAGAAGAATGAACCCCCACTATGGACTTCAGGTGATAATAATGAGTCAGTGTAGGTTTACTGTATGTAAAAAAAAAAAAAAAAAAAAAGCAATAATTAGGGAGGCCCACGTATGTGTGGAGTTAGGGAACATTTGAGAATTCTTTGTTGAGTTCTTCTGTAACCTAAAACTACCCTAAAACATAGAGGCTATTAAAAAGAAGGAAAGGAATACAAAAAGAAAGTAGAACAAATGTGAAAGAAGAAAACAAGAAATTTTAAACCAAAACACTTAATTTTTGCTTCAATTTTGTTTCTATCAGAACATATTATTATGGGCAGTAAACCTCATAGACACATATCTACACATAAGCACATGAAGAATCCCTGTTCTATTTCTATTTCCTGTGATATTTCCTCCTTGATTATCTATTTCAGTCAACACACACACAAACACACACACACACACACACACACATACACCCAATGGAGTCAAGCTTTACTTCTTCTGCCTCTGAGAGACTTTATCTCCAAACTTCTGACCTCTTTTGTGGTTAAAAATTCAACAGATACGGGGCTGGGGATGTGGCTCAAGCGGTAGCGCGCTCGCCTGGCATGCGTGCGGCCCGGGTTCGATCCTCAGCACCACATACAAACAAAGATGTTGTGTCCGCCGAAAACTAAAAAATAAATATTAAAATTCTCTCTTTAAAAAAAAATAAACTTGATCATAACCTATAAAAAAAAAAATTCAACAGATACATCACTAAATGTGAGTTCAAGGATAAGAGATTTTGTTTTATTATATTTCCAGTGCCCAGAATAAAGTCTCTAATAAGCACTGAAAGAGTTAAATGAACCACTATTTACGAATTATAAAATCAGAAAGCAATGAGACAGTTGTATAACACTCTGACTCAAAAACGGACCCAACCAAATACAGAATTCTTTATATAAAGGAACCATTTGAAATCAGTAAAGAAAAGATAAATTCTTTATTAAATGATATTGGGAGAACTACCTAGATATATGGAAAAAACTAAGCTGGATCTCTTATACCAAAGTAAATTCCAACTAGTCCAAAGACAGAGTTATACAAAAATAACATAACGGTACTAAGAGAAAATATGAGTGACCATTTCTTCAAACCTTAGGAGCAAAAAAATTGATGTTATGACTTCACAAGCATGACAGAAAACAAGAAACAGGAAAGAAAATTTTGACAGCTCTAACTAGAAAGTAAAAAAAAAAAGTTTGTTGTAAAACTATGTCATGTTATAAATGATGCATAACATTTCTGTCAAGGACAGACTACCTATTATGGTAGTCTTCATAAGACCACTATAAGATTATGGCTTCCATATAACAGAGCTAAAAAGTCTCTGTTGCCTAGTGACACTGCAGTTAACGTGATATCACAACACATTTCTTATGTGTTTGTGGTGACAAACCAAATGCACTCCCAATCGTATAAAAGTATAGCACATAAAATTATATACAGTATACATATAAACACTATACAGTATACATTATATATAGTACATAATTAAGTATAGTACATATACTCAATAATGATGATAAATGGTTACATTAGTAAATTGATTATGCATTTAACATACTATATTTTATCATACTTTTATCATTATTTAGTTTTTAATCAATATTTTAGTGTACCCCTACTGACAAAAAAAAATTTGTTGTAAAACTATGTCATGTTACACAAGAAACAACCTCATCTCATCAAAACAGTGTCACCTGGTAGCATCATTTTTTCTCATGCTTAGTTATTAAATGTTAAACTATTATGTTATTTTGTTTGTCATGGCCCTAGGAATAACATATACCATATAGCCTAATATGTTATAAGCTATACTATCAAGGTTCATATGAGTAAAACTTTAATGATATTTTCACAACAACAAAATAATCAAAACAAATTTTTTAGAATGTGTCGCCATCATTAAGTGACATAATGGTGAATCAAACATTTGGATGGCAAAGATAAACAGTAAAGAAGCTGGAAAAAAATCACAATATAAAAGTATCAACGGATTTATTATTTCAAGAAATTCTCCATAAAATTAATAAATTATCTTTTTATGAGCAAACTCCATGAGCAGATAATTCCAAAAGGAAATGGAAATAAATAAATGAAGACTGAGGATATAATAAAAATTTTTATGACATTTACCTTTACAAAATTAAAAACTTTAAAAGTACTGTCAGACCTGCTTAAAGGCAAAACTAATCAAAAACTGTAATGTGTATGGAATAACAAATCTATTTCTAGGGATTGATCCTATAAAAATAAACTGACAACTACCTTAAGATGAATATTATATGTATATATGGATTGAGTTTGAGAACATATTGTTTATAATAAACTAAGAGCTTGAAGAGCTATTAATAAGAAACTACTTTAAAAAAAACTAATGATACAATCATCTGTTGATATCTATGGAGGATTAGTTCTAGAACCAGCATGCCCCATCCCAGCACACAGAAATCTGCAGATACTCAAGTCCCTTACATAAAATGATATATTTGCCCATAACCTACACATATCTTCCTATGTACTTTAAATGAGCGCTACATTATTTATAATACCTAAAACAATATGACATGGAAGTAGTTGTATTTTATTGCTTAGGGAATAAAGACAAGAGAAAAAAGTTTGTACATGTTCATGTTTGCCCTCTGGTCTCTCAGACTGAATAAATTTAGTATAGTTCTTTGTATACCTATCTCAACCCTGTACTTTGCTTGTCCATGGGAAGTAAGGACAGAATACCAACAGCCTATGAGCAGCAAAAACCGGCACATTTCTTCAATGAATGTAGTACAGTTTCACACATTTCTCCATCATCTAGCTTGTAGGGTTTCTAATGATTTTGACTTTATATTGCTCAGAACTGTTTGATGCTTATAAACAATGCATATTACTTTCTAATCAGAAAAAGAGTTCTTTTAGTTTAGAAAAAACAGTTAAATGGATAGCAAATTGCGAAAAAATGACGAAGTACAAATCATAGAAGATACACACAGTATTCCACAAGGTACACTGATTCATTCTGATTAGTAGTGTACTCAAGAAAAAGTACTCTGATTTGCGAGTAACACACAATTGGGCATAGTGGCGCACGCCTGTAATTCCAGCTAGATGGGAGGCTGGTGCAGGAAGATCCTCCTGGTGCAGGAGGATCCCAAGTTCAAAACCTGTGAAGGTTTTGAAAAAAAGGGCTTTATGACAGTTTAAAGTGTTCAGTTAACATGTGAGGACTTGTGTTCAATCCCCAGTATCAGAAAAACAAAACAAAGTAAGACAAAACAAAAAAGCAAGTCATATCACATGTGTTAACTTCAAGGTTTTCAGACTGCACTAAGTATTTTCCAAACTAAAAAAAAACATACAATCTACATAAAGACTGGTAATTAGAACCTCAACATTCCAAAGAGTGCTCATTTTGGCTTCTACTATGTCTCATAAGCTACCTACATTTTTAAAAATAATATAAAGTTGACAGATGCCTATAATCCCAGCTTCTCAGGAAGCCAAGGCAGGAGGATTAAGTTCAAGACCAGCCTGAGTAACACTGAAAGACCTTGTCTTAAAACAAAGTATTTTTTTAAAGGGAGCTGGGGTTTTGCTCAATGATAAAGCACCCAAGCACCTCTGGGTTCAATCCCCAGTACAGCAAAAAAGGAAGATTTTTTTTTTTAAATTTTAATTAATAAAGTCACATCTCTAACAGCTATAGGTGCTTTGCAGTACAGGAGACGAAGCACTTGGCTTGGTGTTCAAATTCTGTTCCTATAGAAAAGTAACTCTACTTTGAACAAACAAGACAAAGTATAGTTTCTGAAGACAGATAACCTAGGTACAAATATTGGTTCTATTCTGTTCACTAGCTATATAAGCTTAGATATCTGTGTTATCTTTAATAAAAATTTACCATGTGAATATATTAATTCTTTGCTCAAGATCTAGAACCATTCTAGGAACCCTCAATATTTTCAGAGACAACCATATCCTTGAATACTAGACATAATAATTCTTCTGAAGACAAAAGACACAAGACAAGGGGGGAAGCAAATTAATAATATAATGAACACTGCCTTGCAAATATATAATGCCAACTAAGATGCTATCATATGCACCGAGTGACCTCAAGACTTTAAGCAAAATCATAAACAGGGCAAGGTTTGTGTTGGGGTCCATCACCTCCTCTTCCAGAACCCCTTCTCCCCAATATCATTCTTTACACTGCTAGATACATATATATATATATATATATATATATATATATATGTATATACATTCTTACCAACCTACATTGCTCCTCAGTCTCTGGACATGCAGTATCCCCAGACTCTCTGGCCATCGTCTTCAACAATAATTTTACTAAGTGCTAGAGTAGTAAAGACTTCCAGTGTGCTTCATCCTTCCTCTGTCCTTTTATCTAAACAGCCAATACATAAAATAAATTCTACCAATAAAGTATTTTTTTCCTACTAACTTTACTTTCTTTCTAAACTTTGAAAATGGTTCCAGAAAATTCCAATTTAAAAAAAAAAAAAAGTATCTTCCCTTAGAAAGCAATCATGTATGGACAAAACAAATTCTGAAAAACAATGAATCTCATTCTTAAAACTTCCTGCAAAACATGTAATGTCAACACAAAAGTGGCCAAGAAAATATATGATACAGATAATCTCTATGCAGTATTATGTTGGGCTGGAGATATAGATTAGTTGGTAAAGTGCTTGCCTAGCATGCATAGGCCCTGGGTTCAATCCTCAGCACCATCAAAAAGAAAAAAAAAAAAAAAAGTATTATGTTGACTAGTAGGAAGTAGCATCCTGGAGGTGAATGAGAAATATAAGCAAATTGGTGGGGAGGTACAATACAGCTATTCTTCATCTATTAAGGTAATCAAAGATATTTAACTTTGATTATACTAACCAAAAACAGATAAAAAGATAATCAACAAAACTCACATTATAATATATCTACATAATAATTTGGTTATCTGATCATGGCTAATACATTATCATGATTTGAAAACAGAAAGAAATTAACTTGTATTCCACAGAATCCCCCAAAAAACTAAAAACTAGATGAAAAGACAAGAACTTCTTTTTATTTCTCAAATGAAAGAGGTTATTTAATCACCAAATTTCTAACAGAGTAATAGCTCTGCTTAAGCTAATAAAAATCTAAAAATATACTTACATTTAACTTAACAGTCTGCATTTCCAGAAATGTTATATGAACTAGTACCTCCTATTTTACAGAAGCATAATTAGAAGAGATGAAAAATTATATTAAATAAGAAAAATTTAATAAGAAATAAAAAAAAAATTATAGGATTAAATGTTTATTTGGGGGCTAGGGATATGGCTCAAGCGGTAATGCGCTCGCCTGGCATGCACGGGGCGCTGGGTTTGATCCTCAGCACCACATAAAAATAAAGATGTTGTGTCCACCAAAAACTAAAAAATAAATATTAAAAAAAATTTTTTTCTCTCTCTCTTAAAAAAAATGTTTATTTGGTGCATGCCTACTGTTTTAGTCTGACTGAATTAACTTTAGGCACACATTTTTAAAAGTTAGTCTAGAAATGACTGATTTAGGATTCTAGCTTAACAAAATGGTCTGCCCCATCCCTAAAGTTATTATTACCATTTGTTGTTGTTTTGCCATGTAAGTGATTATACATATTAAAGAATGATCCAAAAGTTGATTTTCCTTTTATGATTAAACAATATAGTCACACACGGCGGCGGGGGGGGGGGGGGATCCTTTAAGTCCAAAATAAAATGAACAGAAAAAGATGTTCCTTAACATACATATCTTTATATTATATGTACTGATTTCTTGCATATAAATCAGCAAGGAAAACAACAATGGAAAATGTAATAGGAAAGGGCTATTTTTGAAAGTTTCTAAACTTCTCTCTCTAAATATGCTTTTCACTGCATAATTGTTGTCTATACACTTTGGACAAAGGGACTCCCTATTTAAACTGCCCCTCCTCCATTTGGAAAAGCAAAAGTAGGGAAAGAGGGAGGAGAAAGTTATAAAAATTCATTGTCAATGGCATCCTACTCCTTTGCTTTTTCTATCTCAACAATGTTAATGAGAGCCAAATGAAATATAGAGGGAAAAACACATAAAGAACTCTTCTACCCATGTTCTTTCAGGCATATTTCACTGATTGCAATGGTTTGAAAATACTCCATTATTTTACACTAGTCACGTTTTTCATACTAGCTAATTTTAAAAAAAATGTTATTCACAATTTCAGTCCTAGGATAAAGAGGTTTTACTAAGAACTTCAGGGAATGAAGGCGAGAGTGTTTACAATTTCTTCTGACTGAAAAGACATCAAGACTGCAATAGATCCTCTCTTAAAGATGTTACTCTCCTTGAGAATATACATAACAGTGAAAAGTGGGCAATTAGTGCTGGTCCAAAAAGCAAGAGCAGGAGATAGCTCAGAAGCCCAGCTTCTAACACTCAAACTTTCCTGATGGAACCTAGTTAAATTATTCTACAATAGTAACCAATTTAAAATAACTGAGCAGAAACAAAATTTACTAACTTTTTAAGGGAAAAAGTTTGAATTTAACTTTGTAAATTAAATCCCAATCAAACATTATCATGACTTATATACATAAATGTGTTGAATTTCTATTTATGGTGTGGAAACATAGTATGTAAAGGAGAGGAAGGGTACAAATAATTGATTTTAAAAGATTTTCTAGAGAAAACAGTCTTTAAAGATAGCTATCAAATTTCATTTTACTTTTTTTGTAGTACTGGGGACCTGAAATAAAGTTCACTTTACCACAGAGCTATATACCCAGTCCATTTTTTGCTTTTTAATTCTGAGATAGGGTTTTATTAAGTTGCTTCAGCTGTCCTTGAATTTGCCATCCTCCTGCCTCAAATTTCAACCAAGGTCACTGGGATTACAATGTACCACCATGCATAGGGATCTATACAAATTCCTAATGAGGAAGGAGGCTAGTAGAGGGTCTTGAAGAAGAAATGCACTTCTCAGGATAATTTTATGCTTGCTTGAATTTTGGTTCAACATGTATTAATTGTGTGATTTTACCAAATCTAAATCTTTATACATTTTCTCAAGCATTACCTGTATAAATTATTTCTCTAATTCACTGAACACAGTCCATATTGGATTTAGAATATCATCTAAAATAACGTAAGTCATGAAACAAATTATTTTTAGTCAATGATTAAAATTAATGCTTTAACTGATTTTTCATAAATAACTATATACAACTTTGGCAGTCCATCTATCAATTTTATTTTTTGCCTTTTTAATAAATGTTTGTTTCCTGCTCAAGTAACATGTTCTGCATGAATGGCAATCAAGCATCTTTTAAAACAAGAACTGTATATACTAAAAGTATACAACATGTTTTATATATATATATATGCATAGTGAAATGATTACTTTAGTCAAGCTAATTGATATCTGCTTTTTATAATTTCCAGTTAGTAAGTATACTACGTTATCTTCCATTTAATACTCCGATATCTACAGTTTTTACTCTATTAATCTGTCACCAATTAATAAAAGTAAAATAAATGCCAAATGTTCTCTAATTGAACTGCTATGAAGCTACTTTCCTGAATTGTTCTATTAATTAAAGTCACTCATCTTTTAACACTTAAAAATATAATTAATGTGTATTCAAAAGAACTATTTTCATAAAATAAAAAAATTTAAATATAAAAGTCATATATTAATTTCCAACCAAGCAAAAAAAAATCATATATTGCGGGCACAGTGGCATATGCCTGTAATCCCAGCAGCTCAGGAGATTGAGGGAGGAAGTTCACAAATTCAAATCCAGTCTCAGCAATTTAGGGAGGCCCTGTCTCAAAACAAAAAATTAAAAAAAAAAAAAAAAAGTGTCTGGGGATGAAGCTCAGTGGTTGAGTACCTCTGGGGTCAATCATGGGTACCAAAAAAAAGCCATATAAAATCAAGGTGACATTTCCTTCATTAGAATAATATTTCTTCTCATAGAAACAGTAAAATACGAACAAGTTTAAAAACAAAATCAATATTCTTCTAGAAAAATAATATGACAATTTAAAGAAAAAAAAAATCAACAAGTCCCTCCTAAAGTAGCCATATACATCATCTTAATCCTCATAGTGCTACTTAATTTTTCCTTATAAGTGACTCTTTTAAAAGATTTTAAGTACATATGAAGGTCTGATGTCTACTTTGGCATTTAACATGGATCTAGAAAAAAATGGCAGCTAAACATTTTCAATTACAAGTTTTTAAACTGCCTAATAAAAAAAAATAAAAATGCAGAATCAATGATTTATCTTTTTTCCAACAAAAAAGCTAGAAACTTAGTTTAAAACCAAGAAAATAAATCCAAATTATTTTTATCTCTTTCCTGAAATACGTAAGTGTGAATAATTTTTGTTCCCTTCTTCCTTATTATGTCAAAAGTCTAAAATACTTTTCAAAGTCAGGAAGTCTTCAAAAGAAATCAAAATTTCATTTTAAATGTAAAAATATAACAGTAATTCACTTACCAGCACCTGAGACATATTCTGTGATCATATCCACTTATTTTTTAAAGTATCAAAATAAATATAACAAAACTGGTAATATAGCAAACCACACCACCTTGAGAATCAGTACAAACCTCATAAGAAAGTTGCTTCACATTCACAGATTAAACCCCCTTCCAAGCTGGGTGCAATGGGACACACTTGTAATCCCAGCGGCTAGGCAGGCTGAGGCAGGAGGATTGAGAGTTCGAAGCCAGCCTCTGTGCTAGGCAACTCAGTGAGACCCTGTCTCTAAATAAAATACAAAAAAGGACTGGGGATGTGGCTTAGTGGTTAAGTACCCCTGAGTTTAATCCCTAGTACAAAAAAAAAAAAAAAAAAAAAATCCACAAATACTCTCTTAATATTCTTTAAGTATATAAAGACTCTGTTAGGGCTGCCATTGGTTGTGGCTCAGTGGCAGAGCACTTGCCTCACACATGTGTGGCACTGGGTTCAATCCTCAGCACCACATAAAATAAATGAACAAAATAAAGTTATTGTGTCCATGTATAACTAAAAATTTTTTAAAAAAAAAATCAAAAAAATATTGTTAACCTTCTGTTTTAATATCTTATTTCACTGATATTTTTCTGCTTTCTCTATATCTTTTTATGCTTCAATAATTGTAAATTTAACTACTAAATGCACCTTCTAAAGTATTGTTCCTCCCCAACCTCCTTAAAATATTGTTCCTCCCCACCTCCTTACATGACTATGTACTCCTTTATATGAAACTCATCAGTTAACAGAATCCACAAACATTTATTAAATGCCTCCAACCAGCCAATTGCTCGGTTAGGTTATATTAAACCTTCTATGTTGCCAGGCATGGTGGCACCTGCCTGTAATCCTAGCAACTCAAGAGGCAGGAGGCCAGCCTCAGCAACTTAGTAAGACCCTGTCTCAAAATAGAAAAATAAAAGGAGTAGGATGAGATTCTCTAGGTTCATTCCCTAGTACAAAAAAAACAAAGATTTCCTCTTATGAAAAACTAGAGATGTACTTTACCCTATTCCTTCCACTAAGTATAGTTAAAAACTCTAGACATTAAAAATATTTAAAATTAAAAATATAAAACTTAAAAATATAAATATATGAAAAGACTCTGAAATGTAGAGTATAGGAAGTAGAATAGCCAAGAAAACCAGGTTCCAGAATTTGAGGAACAATACAGAAGTGAATTTACTGATTTTATACAATACAGAAGTGAATTTACTGATTTTATAGTTTGCCTATATCCGCAGACCAGGTATTAGAGAAGTTAGCAACCTGGAAATGCCAAGAGGTATAACAATATGGCTCCAAGAAAATTCTGCTATTGCTAACCTTAGCCAAAGGAGCAGAAAAATAGCTATCCTAGCAAGACAGAAAGCTCTGAGATAGTAGCCGTTCTACTGCAGTCAAATGGCACAGGGGAAAAAACAAAACAAAATTCTAGCCCCATCCCTACCCAAGCTAATATTGAGTAGACTTTCATCCTCACCAGGCTGCAATAGACACCATGACCACCACCATATCTCCATATCCCCAACAAGGTAGTGTCAGAGAAGGCCAAATAGACAGCCAGGACTTTCCAGCACACAAGATAGGAAAAAAAAACTTCTCTCCTGCCCTCCAACCCATCCCAACCAGTAGTGGCCACTCCAGAAACATTAATATGGCACACCTGCCCCTTTAGCCAGGCAAAGCAATGGAGGCTTCTCACCTGGAAGAAGTAAGGAGTCCTCCCCCACAACTGTCAACAGAAACAAAGTTGGGTACTGAACTTTGAGGCAACTCATTTTACTTTTTTTCAACACAAGTTTCCCCTTTAGGAATATAAACCTTTGAGATCCAAGGTTATCAACCACTACTCTCTGTGTACAGGTTTGTACTGAATACTCTAGGCAACTGTAACACAAGGGTGACCATTTGTATGTATGTAAAAGGCACCATAAAATCCAGGTGCGGTGGTGCACACCTGTAATCCCAGTGGCTCGGGAGGCTAAGGCAGGAGGACTGCAAGTTCAAAGTCAGCCTCAGCAACTTAACAAGGCCCTAAGCAACTTAGTAAGACTCTATTTCAAAATATTAAAAAAAAAAACAACAAAAAAAAAAACGCTGGGGTTCTGTCTCGGTTAAACTCCCTTGGGTTCAATCCCTGGTACTCCTTCCTCCTACAAACAACCAAACCAAAAACAAACCAGAATTAACATACCAAAGTGCTGTACTAAAGGTAAAATCACAGGGAAATAACACTTAATTGTCCATGACTTTCCCCTTAAATCTCAATTACTCTGTACATAAAAATAATAGAGAGCCAACAATTTGGGAACAAACTTTTGAAACATGCATATCAGATAGAGCACTAATCTCTAGGATATGTAAAGAACTCAAAAATGTTAACACCAAAAAAACAACCCCATCAATAAATGGGCCAAGGACCTGAACAAATACTTCTCAGAAGATACAGTCAATCAACAAATATATATATAAAAAAATAAAAGTTTGACATTGCTAGCAATTAGAGAAATGCAAATCAAAACCACTCTAAGATTTCATCTCACTCCAGTCAGAATGGCAACTATTAAGAATACAAACAACAATAAGTGTCGGCAAGGATGTCAGGGGGGAAAGGCGCAATCTTACGTTGCTGGAGGGACTGCAAAACTGGTGCAGCCAATATGGAAAGCAGTATGGAAAATCCTTGGAAAACTGGGAATGGAACCATCATTTAACCCAGCTATCCTACTTTTGGGTCTATACTCAAAGGATTCAAAACAGCATACTACAGGAACACAGCCACATCAATGTTTATAGCAGCACAATTCACAATAGCTAAACTGTGGCACCAACCTAGATGCCCTTCAGTAGATGAACAGATAAAGAAAATGTGGTATATATACAAAACGGAATATTATTTGGCAATAAAAGAAAATAAAACCATAGTATTTGCAGGTAAATGGATGGCGTTGGAAAAAATAATGCTAAGTGAAGTTAGCCAATCACAAAAAAACAAATGCTGAATGTTTTCTCTGATTTAACGATGCTGATTCATAATGTGGTGGTGGGAGGGGGCATAGGAGGATTAGATGAAAGGGAAGGGAGGGGAGCATGGAGGATAGAAAAGACAGTGGAATGAGATAAACATCATTACCCTAAGTACATGTATGAAGACACAAATGGTGTGACTCTATTTTATGTAAAAACCAGAGATATAAAAAATTGTGCTCTCTATATATAATATGAATTGTAAAGCATTCTATCATATATAACAAAATTTTAAAAAGAAAAAGAAAAAACAGCCTCACTGTCCATTCTGTTTTCCAACTTTAAAAATTAACTTTTAGCAGATACATTAAAAACATAAAAATTAGACATATTACCAAGGTAATATGTAATGTTTCAATGTGTGTATTCATTGTATGTTTAAATCAGATTAAACATATCTCCTAAAACATGTATTAAGTTTAATGGAAAAAACTTTCAAAATCGTGGCAGCTTTTTGAAATGCATATTAACTATAGTCTACTATAATAGAACACCAAAATCTCCTGTTCCAAACTGAAACTTAAATCCACTGATGATCCCTTCCCCATTCCTCCCTACTTTCTAATCTCCCTGCCTCTGGTAACTGCTATTATATTCTCGACTTCTATGAGATTAACATTTTTAGATTTCATATATGAGTGAGATCATATAGTACTTATCAAGTACCTGGCTTACTTCAATTTATATAGTAATCTATAATTCTATCCATGTTGTCACAAATGATAGCATTTCATTCTTTTTGTGGCTAAATAATAATCCATTGAGCATAGACACCACACTTCCTTCATTTGTCAGTTAATGGATACTAAGGTTGTCTCCATTTCTTGGATATGTTGAAAAATGCTCTAATGAAAACGGGAATGTGCCAGGTACAGTGGTGCAGGCCTATAACCTCAGCAGCTCAGGAGAATGGGGAAGAAGTTCAAAGTCATCCTCAGCATCTTAGTGAGGACCTAAGCAATTCAGTGAGACTCTTGTCTCTAAATAAAATTTTATATAAAAAAGAACTAGGGATGTGGTTCAGTAGTTAAGTGCCCCTGGATTCAATCTTAAGAACAGAGAGAGAAAGAGAGAGAGACAGAGAGAGAGAGAGAGAAAGGGAATGTGGACATCTCTTTAACATACTAACTTTACTTATTCTGGATACATACCCAGTGGTGGGATTGCTAGTAGTTCTATTTTTAACTTTTTGAGTAATCTCCATATTGTTTGGCTATAGAAATTTATACTCCCACCTACATCCTTGCCATCACTTGTTATCTTGGTCTTATTGATAACAGCCTTGATTTGTATATCTGTGCTGATTAGTGATACTGAGCATTTTTTTCAAATAGCTGACTATCTATTATGACTTCTTTTGAAAAATGTCTATTTTTTAAATCAGATTATTGGTATCTTCTCTATATTAACACTCTTTTCTATATATATTAACACTTTTTGTTCTAATATCACTACCTTATTCTAAACATTCTCGGATCTTCTCTTAACCTGAGGCAATAAAATAAAGAAAACATCGACTTCATTACATAGCACTAATGATGTAGACTTCATGAATATCAATTAATGCATGTATCTGGTACAGTAGACATTACTAGTGCTCACCTAGTGTTTCTAATTCTACTGTCATTCTGGACACATAATAAGATCATATTTTCTTGCCCCTCTTGATGGAACACAAGACCAAAGACTATACCATTGCTCCGGCCAATGAAATACAAAGGAAAGTAATACACCACTTCCACAGGGAAGCACTTAAAATTGGAATCTAATTCTTCATACTATCTTGCCCTACTTTATCAAAGAAGTACAACTTGATAAGAAATTGCCACAAGACTGAAGTAGCTCCAGGAGGTTGTGCTAACACATGAAAAGCTGCTCAGAGTTTTGGCTAGCTATATCACAAAAAATTGCATGAAAAGATCATACTCTCATTCTATTATTCCACCACTGTCATTTTATATTATTATTCCACATGTGGTACTAATTTTAGTATCACAATATAAACTCACCTATTCTGATTCTAATTTCCTCAACTTGTATAATAAAAACTTGTTTTTGAGGAGAATTTCTAGGAGTGGGGATAGTAGAAGGCCATAAATGAAACATTCTGCAAAGTTATCTACAAACAACTATGCAGTTCAAACCCTGATTCTTTTTGTACTTATATTATTATTTTGACTTTTTTTCACATATTTCTATTTCATCTTTGGTCTTTGATATCTCCTTACGTCATGTGCCTTTCTGAAAGAAATTTAAATTTTGTAATTTTAATATTTTTCAACTACATTGGTGCTACTGAAGAATTTCATATCACTTTGTCCTTACATCCACAAAAGCATAAAGGATATTACAAAATGATCATATTTCTCTAATAACCAGCACATAGCAAAAATACATTTCTCATTAAAAAAAAAAAATCTGACATTTGCCTATAATAAAGCTAACTACTACTAAGTCCTTACCAGTGTGACTTTGGGCAAATTATAGAACTTTGGAACCTCAGCACTAAAAATGTAAAAAGTAACAATAATTGAAACTCAGAAGATGGACAATAATTTAGACTGCTCAAGTAGTCATACATAAAGGATTATTCAGGAGCTATTAAAAATGTATAAAAATCCATTAAGTGGGAAGGTTAGCTTGTGAACACTCAATGTAGACAAGAGCAGAGGTGAGTGGTAAGATTTAAAAGTTTCACAATGCCAAGACTGTGTAACTTTGAAGAAAATGCCCAGGTACAATGATCACTTAGAAAGATATGATAAGAAAAGCAGACAAACAACTGGATGGGTGGGTTATGCTAAATGAACCCCAAGCACCCAAGCTGAGAATCTTGCCTTTTCTTGATAAAATCTGAATTCTATAATCTTTATTACTGTTCTTACTTAGAAATTATTTTAACGCCACTTTTCCCTATCCTATCATGCTCTACTAATCACTATGAGCTAACTAGTGATATAAAACCCATTGCAGCGGAAATAATTACATTACATATCCATATCAAAACCACAAATATTAAGAAAAGTTGCACATCAACAATAATTATATAAATATCTAAATCACAATAAAATATTACTTGTTTGTGTACAGGCAAATAGGTATAAAACCATAAACTGGATGGATATATAATACAATTTCAGAATACAGGTGTTTCTAAAGAGGAAAGTAATGAGAAATCAACTTTATCTATAATGTTGTCTTTATTACAAAGTAACACTGAAGCAAAAATGACAAAAATAATAATATTCCATACATTAAGTTCATGGATCCTTGTCCTATACTTATTGTGAAATACCTTTAAAATTAGAAGAAAAACTAACATTGCAAAAGGGCAGTGAATTGGACATGTTCATCATAAAACAAAATTTTGGGGGGTGATGAAGGGTACTGGGAATTGAACTCAGGGGCACTCAATCAACAGAGCCACATCCCCAGCCCTATTTTGTATTTGACTTAGAGACAGGGTCTCACTGAATTGTTTAGCACTTCACCATTGCTGAGGCTGGCTGTGAACTTGTGATCCTCCTACCTTACCCTCCAAGCTGCTGGGATTACAGCTGTATGCTACTGCACCCAGCACAAAACAAATTTATAGTATTTAAAATTTTTCACAATAGGCCACAAAAATGATTTGACCTTTCCATTCATCTTCTAAGCCAAATATGATTATCACTGTTCTTCAGTAAAACTACCTGAAATAATAATAGGGAGACTAGTTCTACTGTCCATTCCACAATTATATATTTATAAAATAACACAAGCATTTAGGAAAGTTTAAAGTGGGTAGTAAATTATAATTTAAGGCTTTCTCCTTAATCTTATTTATTTTGTTGTTGCTGTTGTGTTGTTGTTGTTGTTAAGATGCTGGATGTCATTAGCTATCCAACAGTAGACAAATCATTTAACTTTCATTCTGAATGTAACCATATTTAAAATGAGATTATTATCTTCCCTACATCACAAGACTATTATAGGCTAAATGAGAATGTGTATAGCAAAGCTACTTAATAAATTACTGCCGCAGTCTGGCTGGGGCTCTCAACAAATTACAAAGTGCCACCCAGATACAAATTATTATTTATTTTTTAAAAATACATAGTGTTACAATTTGGATCTGAAATGTTCTCCAAAAGCTCCTGTGCTCAAAGCTTGGTTCCCCAATGCAGCAGTGTTCACAGGTGGGGCCTGTGGACATGAATAGATCAAAAAGACTCTAACCTCATCAATAAATTAATACATTGATGAATTCACAGTTTTTTAATAGGCTATTGGGAGGTGGCAGAAACTTTAGGAGATGAGGACTAGCTGAATAAAGTAGGTTACTGGGGGCATGCTCTTGGAGGGTTATAGTTTGTCCCCACCCCTTCTTCTGACTGCTTCCTGGCCACCATGAGCTGAGCAGCTTTGCTCCACTGCATATTCCCTACCATGATGCTCTGCCTCAATAAAGACCTAAAAGCAATGGAGTCAACCAAACATAAACTGAAACCTCTCAAACCATGAGCTAAAATAAATCTTTCCTCCTTTAAGTTGATTTTCTCAGGTATTTTGTCACAGTGAAATAAAGCTGACTAACACAGGTATACACAAACCTACAAACATATACAAGCACATAAACACACATATATACAGTGTTATTATCCAGCAGGTCATTAAAGCAATAATAAAATCCATTATAGAAGTATCTAAACTTCTATTTTCTTAAATTCTACAGTAAAAATTGATTGAAAACATTTTCATTTTAGGTATTATTTTAAGTATTTAACATTGAAAATAAAATTCTATGAAGCAACAGCTTGAAATTTAACTGAGAATACTTACCTTAACAAAATTATCAGGAAACATTCCCCTTCTCCCATTTAGTTCTCCTTCTAGCCATCCTTCCTCCTGTAGTTTTTTCACATTCCTGATGATTTCCCCAACTCGAATAGTTAATTCATCATCATGCACAGCATCATAATCATACTCCACAATATAGTCAACTAAAAAAGGGGAGGGAAAAAAAGAAATGTCTAAAATCTAATTCACAAAATACTATAAATAATATTAAAAATCTGATTACCAACATTAGTTAACACAACATAAACATCATCATGACCTGTCTTAATGACTTCAATATCTGACTATATCAACAAATTTATTATCTTAGTACAGAACACAGTACAGCTTTTAAGTGAGAGCCTCAAAAGAAATAAAACATGTAACTCATTCCATTACGTTCTTAAAATCACATGTACACTCTTTGTGGCAGAGAGACTCTACAGTGGTCCCCTGGTTACCACCCCCATCCCATATTTACATCATTTTGTAATTCCTTCTCCTTGAGTGGGAATGTGACCTATGACTGACTTCTATCCAATAGAATATGACAAAAATGATGGATTACATGTGATTAAGAAAAATTGTAATGCCCATCTTGCTAGGAGTCTCTCCCTTATAGCTTTGAAAATATACACTGCTACAGTTTGTACACTGGCCTATGGAGAAGGCCACAAGCAAGTAATGAGGGGAGGCCTCTGGCTGAGTCCCTCAGTCCAACAATGAACAGTAACTGAGGAAGTCAGCAATCACATGAACTTAGAAACAGATCTTTCCCCACTAGAGCCCCAGATGAGAAGCCAACCCTAATCAATACCTTCAATGCAGATTTATAAAAGGTCCAACTAACCAAGCCCATACTAAAAAACCACAGAAACAATAAATATATCTTGTTCTGAACTATTAAATTTGTATTGATACCATTATAGAAAAAAAGAAAATGAAAATACCCTAAAACAAAGATTAATATTATAACACATCATATACATATATCATTAATATTTTATACGGCTCAATGTTTTTTAAAAAGGGAATAACAGATTTTCTATTCCAGATGGCAGATTAGCCATACTCCATTAATATTTTTTCCTACAAAAATAATAAGAAAATAATAAAATATATTTATACAGCTATAACCAAAAAACTAAGGAAAGGAAGTATAAAAACACATTACTTGTCAAACCAACCATCATTCCTGTACTGTCTGTCCTTTTCCTTTTGTTCTCACAGAAACTAAACTAGGTTTATATTCTGAAACACAGTACTTTTATAAGTCAAGCTTCTCTAAGCCACAGGAAGTTAAATCTTAACTAGCCTAAGCCAGCATTTCTCTGAAGTACAATCATGTCATCTGGAGAACCATGTTTAAATGTACATTTTGATTAAGTAAGGGCAAGGATATCTAATGCTGCTGTTCAAAGAGGCAAAGGTCTAGAGATAGTCCATTTACAGTTACTTCAATTCATACATACCCACAGTGAGCGGTTTTCAAATAGACATGGAATAAATGAATTCCTACCTTCCTCCTAAGTTTTATTTGACCTTTAAAACAAAAACACAGGACTAGGTGTAGCTCAGTGGCAGAGCTACTAAGAGGATGTGATTAGAATGTGAGGCCTTGGGTTCAATTCCCAGCACCACTCTCATTCTAGGAAAAAGAAGGAATGTCTTCCTTAACTAAACTTTTAATATGTTGTGCCTAAACTGCTGTTTGAGAAAAAAACAGAACAAACAAACAAAAACCAGCAGTTATGATTCAGGTGGAAGTGAACAAAGAAGAAAATCATGGCTAAATTCTCAAACTACTAAATTTAGCTCAACTGCAGATTAGCCATACCTAAATAACTAAATTTAGATCTATAAGGTTGTAAAGGTACCATACCTTTAGATTTATTACATGAAGTAGTTCTATCATAACTTTTAAGTAAAATTTAGACAAAATTTCTATTTACAGCTGAAAACATCCTAATATGGTAAGGGAGCCAGGAAGGAATTTCAACAAGTTTCTGAAAATGGATGCATAGCTGATAAAGGCAGAAGCCTTCATAAGAAAGATATCAAATTGCTCTATAGAATCCCCAAAGACCAAAAACAGATTACAAAAGGGCTCATATATAATGCAGGGCTAAAAATAGGAGAATTAATCTCTATATAGAAGCGCTGAGAGCCATTATCAACTAGAGTAATTCAATAAGACAAACTGTTTTAAAAGCTATGCATTTTTCTCTTGAAGCAAAAACCTAACAGCTAAACTACAAAACAATAAACAAACCAGTTTGAGTAAATTTATATAGCTAATAATATTATAGATTATTGCTGGTTTCGCAGAACAATTACTGAGAAATTTATGTTACTCACAGGACCAGGCAGTTTATGACCTGCTAATTCCAAAATAATACTCTAAGTCCTTGGGGAGTAGGGTGGGGGGTCACGACTCAATAGCTTTTGATTTACTAGTTATTTGTTATCAAATATAAGCAGACAATAGTTTGTCATGAAAGACTATGATAACTAAAAAATAACTCCTAGAATAAAGAGTCAGAGCTAAAGTAAATGAAGAGGGTGTTATGTTATATCCAGGAAAACTGATGGAATAAACAAATACATTAAGGACAGTAGAAGCCATGTTTTTCAAGCTTTTCTAAGACAGAGAAGAGGGTTACGAACATATAAAAGGAAAAAGCCAGATTCAATCTTGTGATATTCAACTGTAAGAAATTATCAGTGTGAATCTATAGTTTCAATACACAAACAGATATAAACGTCTATATGCATATATGTTTATATAAATATATATATATACACACACACATATATACACACACATATATACACACATATTATACATATATATATACACACACACACATATATACATATATAGATATATATACACACATATTCATTCACAGAACACACACACTACTTCTGTCCATTAAATTGACCTTAAATCAGTGACACTCCAGTGGCAATGAGCAGACCTAATGCAAAGATTTAATAAATATCACTTTCTACAAAAAGCAATCAGGAATCTGGGGAAAAATGACCCATTCCAGAGGTAGGCAGGAAAGTACAAGATAAGCCTGGAACATTGTGTCGTGCCAGAAAAGCAAGGAAGTTCTCTAACAAATGAAGTGCTATCACATAGATACAGAAAAGTGATATCAAAAGGGTGCCTCCTGTTTAAATTAGAACAGTTTGAGCATCAAAATATTGAAATTAATAGAATACATCCTGCTCAATAAAATAAGCCTGTACAGATTATAAATCAACATTTTTTTCATGGTGCTGGGGATTCAACCCAGGGGTACTCTACCATTGAGCTATATCCCCAGACCTTTTTATTTTACTTTATTTAATTTTATTCTTTTTTTTTCCCCCAGACAGGGTGTCACTAAATTATCTAGGCTAACCCTAAATTTGTGATTCACCTGGTCTCAGCTTCCTGAGTAGTTGGAATTACAAGCATGCACCACCATGGACCAGCTTTAATTTCTTAAATCTTATGGTTGTGTTGTGATTATGTGGAAGAAGGTAATGGTTTGTAAGAAATACACAGTAAAGCATTCAGGTGAAAGATATCAGAAAAAAAAATTCCTTATCCTATATATCTGACTTTTCCACAACTCAGTGATTATTTCAATATTTGAAAAATTCAAAACATATGCAACGAATTTATATCTTTAAATTTATGTACTTAAGCATATAAAGTAATGAAATGATATGAAAAAAGAAATGAAATTATATGAAAAACAATAAAAAGGCTTTGATTATCTTTCGAATTAAATTTTAAAGGAGACAAATCCAAAAAATCATTCCCAAAAGGGTAAAACAAAGAGACAAAGAAAATACGAAAACAAAAACTCAGGTGATCAATCCAACATCCAATTAAAAGTTCAAGGAGAGAAGAAACTGAAGAATTAATAAAATAAATAAGAAAATAATACAAAGCTAACTGAAACAAATCTTCAAACAGGACTGTGAGAGTTTAGTACAATGAACAAATAAAGATTTGCCTGTATGTAAAAATCAATAAGAATAAAAAGATCCTAGAAAACTCTAAGAGGAAATAAAAAGTTCATCCACAAAGAACTGAGAATTAAGTTAGAAAACTTGTCATTAGCAAGTTTTCTAGAAAAAAAAAATTTCTAGAAAAAAATCATTGAAGTGCTGAAAAAAAAAATTCATTCCCTATTCTGCCAAACTAGCAAGCAAGCATAACATTTTCACACAGGCAAAGAAAAAGAAAATTAACTCCCACATATGAAATTACAAAATATTATCCAGGAAAATAAAAATATGAAAGAAACAGTAAGACACAAAATCCAAGAAACAGTGGAGCCAAAGAGTAAGAAAATAAGTGCTAAACAGCAATTGTGCATCAAAAAATCCACCTAGACTGAAATGAGGCAGAAAGTACTAGGAAGAATCTGGAAGTCAAGAGGAATGGAGAGGATAGACTATGAAACAGTACTATCTTACAAACTCAAAGAGACAAATAAGTCAGATAGGAGGTAAACACTAAAGTTTACTGAAATTTTCTGGAAAGGCAAAAAGTTATACAATGTTGAATACATTAATCATCATACACTACTTGGCTACAGAGTAAAAAATATCTACATGGCCCTAATAATGTAGAAACTAATTATTTTAACTTTGATAATCAAATTATTTTATAACAAAACAAATGAACTTATAGTTGCAGATAAAAATGTAAATGTTAACATCCTAGATATTAAAAAGGACACAATCCTTTAAAGAGACTGAAAGATCAAAGTTGGTAAAGAGAAGAATAGAGGTATCAATATCTTCATAATAAAAGTGCAAATCCACAAATATAATATTAGTTGCTGGAGAAGAAATAAAGTGTATCTCTTGGTAAGGTATCCAATAAGAAACTGGAACTGTCATAAGATACAAGGAGAAAAGATATGACTATAAATGTTAGGGTTTAGCAATGAGGCATCCTCTAAAAGTTCATGTGTGAGACAATGCAAGAATACTTTAGGTGAAATAACTGAGAGTCTTAATCAATGGATTGATACACTGATATGGGTTAACTGGGCAATAAATGTAGGTAGGGAGGGTGTGGCTGGAAGAAGTAGATCATTGGGGGCGTGCCTTTATGGTTTGTATTTTGTTCCTGGTGAGAGGAGCTCTCTCTTTGCTTCCAGATTGCCTTGTCCTAAGCCGCTTTGCTTTGTCATACCCTTCCACCATTATGTTCTGCCTCACCATGGGCCCAGAGCTATTAAGTTGGCCAGCCACAGACTGAACTTCTGAAACCATGAGCCAAAATAAACTTTCCTCCCCTATATTGTTCTTGTCAGGTCTTTCGCTTACATAGATAAAAAAAAGCTAACTAAAATGGTAAGTAAACCAAACCTTTACCTATCATGTTAACAAGATTAATATAAAAGTAAAAGTATCAAATCAAAATTAAGAGTAGAAACTTATTAGGAATATGAGAGCCAAAATACTTAAAAATTTATATATTTCAAAGTTGTTTCCCTTTGGAGAATGCAGAATAGAGATCAATGAATCAAGGAATTACTATTTTTCATTATAAGTCATTTGAATGTTTTTGATATTAATTAAACACAGATGTTATCTTGATAAGGTTTTTCTAAACAAAAACAGTAAATACTAAAGTGACTTGTTCAGTATTATGGCAAAAGTGTTTATAACACATAATTTCATGTATTATAACAAGAATTTTAATGAATCAAAATCTATTTTATTTCTCTTAGGGAAAAATACCATATAGATAATACAATAAGGTTACATTCTAACTTTTAAACATATTTAGGCCTATAATGTTTTAAAGGGTTACAAAACATGTATAGTAACAACATACTTTTGTAAAAGAAATAGAAGTATACACAGGAAAATGTCTAAAGAGCTATATGTCAAATGTTAATAGAAGAATTTGAGATGCTGTTGTTATCAACTTTTACTTTATGTGTAATAAAGAATTAACCTTACCCAAAAGAAAGACCTGGAAAGACCCTCGTCTCCTGAGAGGGCTTGCTAGGAAGAATGTCTCCTTTAACTAGGAACTTTATGGTTCCCTGGGAAATTTTGTTTACCTAAAGATCACATCAAAGAGTCCAACAATGTGATTATGCTGGGAGCTTTGGTGGATTCATTATCAGTTCTACCTTCAGAGGGGCTAAAACCCAAAGATCAGTCATACAGGCAGTCAACCATATCTCATCAACAAAAATTCTGAATACCAAGGCTCAGGTGATCTTTCCTGGTTAGCAATATTCTTTGTGTGGTACTACCTATCTTTGCAAAGAGGAATTAAGACTCCCACAATTCCATAGAGAGGATGACTAGATAGAAGCTCCACATTTGGAACTTTCACAGACTCTGTCCCATGCTTCTCTTTCCTTTGATGATTTTAATCTGTATCTTTCCTTTTAATAAACCCTAACCAAAAGCATTCACTGAGCTTTGTGAGTCCTTCTAGCAAATTATCTGACATGAGGGAGGCTGTTTGGGGCAACCACCAAACTACTGTTGGAGTCAGAAGTAATAGGCGGTATTATAAAACTGCAATGCCTATCTCAGCATTTTTCTACAAAAATTAAGTCTTAATTAGATAAAAATAAGTTACTAAAAATACTAATATTCACCAGACAGTATGTAGAAATTACATTACTGAACAACTAGCATGCAGGCTATCATTTCAAAAATCAAAAATCTCCATATTTGGGAAACTCACATAATTCATCATTTCATTGAAAACTGGTAAACTCCTAGGAAAATTAAATAAAACCTTTCCACTATAACAATTATGTTTAACGGATTAAACAAAGTTTGTACTCATTGTTTTCTTAAGGTAAACAAATAACATTGACTAAATAAAACATCTAGAGAAAAAAGGGGAGAAAAATGTATACATCCAAAAAAAAAAAAAATCACCTCACAAGGTTAAAAAAAAAAAAAATCCATGGTATATACAGACTTATTTATCACTAATGGTTCTCTACTGACTTACTCTTCTGTCAAACCAATCATGTAAGTATAAAACCTGGGATTGTCAACTGCCCATATTTCGTTCTAATTGAAATTATTACTGAAAGACAAAGTAAAATTATGTTGTTATAATTGTTCAGATCTTTTGGTCATAGTGACCAAAAAAAAGCTGATAAAAAAATTAGTAGATTAAATCTTTATCTATCATATTAACAAGACAAAAAAATGTAAGTATCAAATCAAATGATATTGTTATATTGTGTACATGTACAAATTTTTTTTTTTTGGCCTTCAAGAAAGATTTTTATTTTTTATTTTATTTACAAATTTTTATATAATAGCAAATCCAACCATAATGTACAACTATAATGCATCAATAAAAATTGTGGAAAAAATATAAGTTACTTAGCTACTTAAAAACAAGGTCTAAAGAAAGCAACCAAAAGTAATTATACACAGTTTGAGTGTAAATTTGAAACCTAGATATAAATTATATTTAGATATATAACATTTGGGCACAATAATAATATGTGGATGTATATTATTTACTATTTAATATATTATTTAATAGATTTCTTAATATTTATATATTAAATAAGTGTATTTAATATATAATATTTATAAGTTATAAATTTAAATATTAGTATTTGGATATATAATTAAATAGTATCTATTATATTACATTTAATAGTATATATTATTTGGATATGATATATATATATTTATATATAATATTTGAATATATGATTAGATTAGGATATAATCTGCATCACATTTTAGCATTTTTGTGATCTATAAGTGTTAAAATTTTTTTTAAAAAGTTACCAGTGGACAACCAGGATGTACTTATCTGAAGCAGAAATTTTTGGAGCCACAAACTGGTAGAAATACTGGATGAATTTCCTTTGGGGTATTGGAAAAAAATTCACCACAAACTAGGTGATTGAAAACAATATAAATGGCCAAATGCAGTGGCACATACCTGTAGTCCCAGGAGCTCTGGAGGCTAAGACAGGAGGATCATGAGTTCAAAACTAGCCTCAACAAAAAAGTGAGGCACTAAACAACCCAGTGAGACCCTGTCTCTAAATAAAATACAAAATAGGGCTGTGGATGTGGCTCAAAGGTCAAGAGCCCCTGAGTTCAATCCAAAAAAAAAAACAAAACATAAATGTATTCTATTCCAATTTTAATTCTGGAAGCCAAAAAATCATAGTATCAGCAAAGCTGATTCTTTCCAGAGATTTTGAAGAATTATTCCACATCTATCTTAGCTTCTGGTGACTACCAATAATAATTTGTCATTCCATGGCTTACTTAACTCTGACCTGTGCTTTCCTCTTCACATGGCATTTCCCTAGGTCTTTATCTCAAATCTCCCTCTCCTTACTCTAGCAAAGACCAGTTCCTCCAAACTTTATAAGCCACCCTACATCCAGTATGATCTCATCTTGAAATACTTAATTACATATGTAAAAACTCTATTTCCAAATATTATCACATTTATAGGTACCAGGGGATAGGACTTAGACATATCTTTTTGAAGACAAATATTCAATTCAGTACAAACATACACACAATGGTAATTTCAATGAATTGCTAGAGTCTGAGTGCAAAAAGCATGAGAATGAAATACAACTATGAACTTTAAGAGGCCCCCAGACTTTCATGGATTTTACCTATAGGAACCCCATCAGATTCTCATAGTGAAGAGCTAAGATTCCCTAATGGTTCTGGGCAAGGAGAGGAAAAACAGCACTGTAAAATTCACTCAGTGTTCTCCATAACAAAGGCCTACTCTCCAAGGGAAAGACAATTCCAGGGCTTTAATCCCACTTGAAGATGGACATTTCTGATTGGTCTCCTCTTGCCTTTTTGTCTCACTTACTGGAAGTCGGGATAAGAAAGACTTTTGAGAAGGTCACAGCCCCAGAAAACAGACCCAATAGGAGACTGAAATTTAATTATAAAATTATGGGATACTTCCCCCCTAAATTCTACCACCACACCAATAACAATGGATTACTGCTAAAAGAGCAACCAGATAGACTCTATGTGAAGAGTTCTTGGGGACCCCAAAGATAGCAGAAGAAATAAAAACAAGGACACTAGAGGAATTTAAACTCTTTGAGACCTTCTGCTAGAGGAACCATTAAATACAGTCCAACTTCTAACTAGATAAATATAAAATTTCACGATAAAGACTTACCTCAATTCCTATTACCTCATATATCATATTTAGCTTTCAAAAACTACAAGTCATGCTAGAAAGGCAAGTAAAAACAAAAGCCAAAGAGACAAAGCAAGCATCAAAACCAGACTTGGAAAAAACATTTTCTTAAATTATCAGTCAGGGAATTTATGATAACTATGACTAATATTCTAAAGATGATAATATAAAAAGTAGGTAACATGCAGCAACTCTAAAAAAAAATCAAAAGGAAATGCTAAAAATCAAAAACATAGTTACAGAAATAATTACTTCAATTTATGAGGTTATCTGTAAACTACACAAACATAGTCAAGGACAGAATCAAAAAGCTTAAAGTCAATAAAATTTCCCAAACTGAAATGTAATGAGAAAAAAGAACTGCAAAAAACAAACAAAATAGAACATCCAAGAATAGCAAAACACTTCATGTAACATACATGTAACTGGAATTCCAGAAGGAGCAGAAGGAAAAAGAATACAAGTAATAAAGTAATAATGGCAAGAATTTTCCACAACTAATAATATGCACCAAATATTTATCTCCTTCCCTTCCTCCTTCTCCCCAGTGCATGCGGAAGCGCACATGCACACAAACCCAGAAAACTCAGAATCTTTTTTTTTAAAAAAGGTAGATACCTAGACTTATCATATTTAAACTGGAAAAAAAAAAAGGCAGAAAATCTTGAAAGAGGTCATCAGGGGAAAAAAAGAACACCTTACCAATAAAAGTACACAAGAATTAAAACAGTTTACTTGTTAAGAGATCACAAAAGCAAGAATATAATGGCAAAAAACTATTTGAAGTATTGAAAGAAAAAACACCAAACTATAATTCTATATCTGATAATATTAGTTAAAGAGAAAGTTAAGGAAAAAATAATTCATTACCAGCAGACCTGCCACAAAAGAAATGTTGAAAGAAGTCATTGCGCTGGTAATGTGGTTCAGTGGTAGAGAACTTGCCTAGCTTGTATGTGGATTCCCAGTGCCATTAAAAAAATTTTATAAAACTAAAGAAGTTCCTCAGAGCAAGGAGGAATATATCCATAGATAGATAGAGACAAAACTTGAATCTAGTGGGCTGGGGCTGAGGCTCAGTGGTAAAGCACTTGCCTAGCATGTGTGAAGCACTGGGTTCAATTCTTAGCACCACATATAAAAACAAATAATAAATGAAATAAAAAAAAAAAACTTGAATCTAGCCAGGCACAGTAGTGCACACCTGTAATCCCAACAGCTTGGTAGGCTGAGGCATGAGGATTACAAGTTCGTGGTGAGCCTTAGCAACTTAGCCAAACCTTGTCTCAATATAAAAAATAAAAAGTGCTAGTCGTAAAACATCCTTGGGTTCAATCCCTGGTACAAAAAAAAAAAAGAAAGAAAGAAAGAAAGAAAAAGAAAAAAAAAGTGAATCTATATAAAGTTAAAAAAAAAAAAAAGGAAAAACTAAAGGCAAACAAATTCTTTTATTTTTCTAATTCTTAATTTTCTAAAAGTTAACTATTTAAAATCATAATAGTTGCAATGTATTGGGCACAAAAATAAGTGAAATGAATGACAGCCATAGACTACATATGAACAAACGAAATAATAATAATGCAAGTCATAAGAGATAGGAGGAAGAACTTGGAATACTCTGACCAATACACATGAAGTGTTGCAGAGTTAATTTAAAGGTATATGAAATTAGTTTTAAACATATATTGCAAAATCTAGGGAAATTACTAAAAAATATTTGAAGTATAATTTATATACTAAGATGGGAAATAGAACAGAATTATTAAATATTCTAAGGTGACTACCCCACACAGACTAGCACTCAGTTGATCAGGAGCACGGGGCAGCCAGGGCGCCGCAAGCCCAGAGTGAACCCAGTGCTGCGAAGAAGAGTCCCAGTAGTTGGGGCCTGGTGGGCAGGAGAAGTGAGGGGGATAGAGACCCGGAGCAACCCCAAAGAGACTGGGATTGGAGAGGCAACCGGCAGGGGAGGGAGAGCCACCTCACAAGGATTGCTTCCCCCACCCTGAGGGCAGTGACTCACATGGAATGCACAATACCACCTACTGGAAGAGAAAAAAATAGAATTCTAAGAGTGCACTTATTTTTCTTTTTCCTTCTTTCCATTGTTCTTTTTATCATTCTCTTCTCTCTTTTCCTCTCTTTTTTCATTCCTTTTTCTCTATCTGTTCTCCCCTTCTTTTTTCATTGTCTTTTCTTTTTACCTTTCTTCCTCCTTCTCTTCCTCTCCCAACCTCCCAAGTGTTACTATTTCTACTACGTGTAAATTACTAAAGGCAAATAGGTGATTGTTTTTATGATTCTTATTGTCCTCCCAAGTACTTAGCCACCCTACAATACCTCCTGTCTATTCTCCTGTTAATAACCCCCTTCATTAGAGTTCTCCTCCAAAGTAGCTAAGATATATTAACCCCCATACCCTCACATCTTTCCCAAACATAAAGTCCTACACCTGACCCTCAGTTCTCTACATGCCACCAGAATCTGTATGTCTTTGATGATGAATATTCATGAATATATTTTAAATGAATATATTTTAAACTGTAATTGAATCCAACATCTCTAGACATTGTCTCCCATCACAAAGGAGAGATCTCAGAACTATACAAGAGCAACAGAAATTTATAGAAGAAAAATAATAACACAACAGTCACAGAGCTGGAAAGAAACACAAGCAACATGAAAAAACAAGGAAAGAAAAGGTCACAAACAATGCAGGACAACTCAAAAATAGAGGAGATTAATAGCTATAGCAGAAAAAAATTTCAGATAAAGATTTCAAGATATACATGGTTCAGATGATCTAGAGTCTTAAGGAGGACTTTAGACAGCAAATGCAGACAATGAAAGATCACTTTGACAATGAATTACATAAACAAATCCAAGAAACAAAAGATCAATTCTACAGGGAGATAGAGGTTACATACACACACACCAACAACAACAACAACAAAAAAACAGAAATCCTGGAAATGAAGGAAATAATAAACCAAATTAAAAACTCAAATGAGAGTATCACCAGCAGAACAGAACACTTAGAAGTCAGAACATCAGACAATGAAGACAATGTATATCATCTCAAAAGAGCGTAGACAGCACTGAAAGGCTGATAAGAAACCACAAACAGAACATTCAAGAAATTTGGGATAACATAAAGAGACCAAATTTAAGAGTTATTGGGGGAGAGGGGAAGGGGGGATAGGAAGGGGAGCAGAATAAAATAGACATTATTATTGCTGTATGTATATAGGTGACTGTATGACCAATGTGATTCTGCAACCTGTACAATCAGAAAAATGAGAAATTATACCCCATTTGATTCAAATGTATGATATGTCAAGATCATTGTACTGTCATATGTAGCTAATAAAAAATTAAAAAAAAAAAAAGTTATCGGGATAGAGGAAGGTATAGAGGTCCAAACCAAAGGAATGAGCAACCTCTTCAATGAGATAATTTTAGAAAACTTTCCAGACATGAAGAATGAAACAGAAATATAAATCCTAGAAGCCTACAGGACACCACTTGTACAAAACCACAAGAGATCCACACCAAGACACATTATAATGAAAATGCCCAACATACAGAACAAGGAGAGAATTTTAAAAGCCACAAGAAAAGGAAGCAGATTATATTTAGGGGTAAACCAATTAGGTTAAGGGCGGATTTTTCAACACAGACCCTGAAAGCTAGAAGATTCTGGAACAACATATTTTAAACGCTAAAAGATAATGGGTTCCAACCAAGAATCTTGTATCCAGCAAAATTAAGCTTCAGGTTTGAAGATGAAATAAAAACCTTCCACAATAAACAAAAGTTAAAAGAATTTGCAGCTAGAAAACTGGTGCTTCAAAACGTCCTTGGCAAAGCATTAGACGAAGAAGAAATGAAAAATAACAATGAAAATCAACAGTGGGAGGTAGTAAAGGAAAAACTAATCAAAGAGGAAAAACAAATCAAGTTAAATAACAAAAATAAACATGGCTGGAAGTACAAACCATATCTCAATAGTAACCCTAAATGTTAATGGCTTAAACTCACCAATCAAAAGACATAGGCTAGCAGACTAGATTTTTGAAAAGATCCAACAGGAGACTCATCTGATAAGAAAAGACATACACAGACTGGAGGTGAAAGGTTGGGAAAAATCATATCACTCACATGGACCTCGGAAGCAAGCAGGGCTGTCCATACTCATATCAAATAAAATAGACTTCAAGCCAAAAGTTAGTCAAAAGGGATAAAGAAGGACACTACATACTGCTCAAGGGCACCATTCACCCACAAGACATAACAATCATTAATATGTATGCCCCAAACAATGGTGCAGCTGTGTTCATCAATCAAACTCTTCTCAAGTTCAAGAGACAAATAGACCACAAAACAATAATCATGGGTGATTTTAACACACCTCTCTCACCACTGGACAGATCTTCCAAACAAAAGTTGAATAAAGAAATTATAGAATTTAATAACACAATTAATAACTGAGACTTAATTGACATATATAGAATATACCAACTAACATCAAGCGGATATACTTTTTTCTCAGCAGCACATGGATCCTTCTCAAAAATAGACCATATATTATGCCATAGGGCAACTCTTAGCAAATTCAAAGGAGTGGAGATATTACCATGTATTTCATCCAATCATAAAGGAATGAAATTGGAAATCAATGATAAAATAAAGAAGAAAAATTCCTACATCACATGGAGAATGAACAATATGCTACTGAATGAAAAATGGGTTACAGAAGACATCATGGAGGAAATTAAAAAATTCTTAGAGGTAAGTGAAAACACAGACAAAACATATCAAAATCTCTGGGACACTATGAAAACAGTACTAAGAGGAAAATTCACTGCATGGAGTTCATTCCTTAAAAGAAGGAAAAGCCAACAAAAAAAAGACCTCACCCTACATCTCAAAGCCCTAGAAAAATAAGAACAATATCAACAGGAAATGCAGTAGAAGGCAAGAAATAATTTAAATCAGAGCTGAAATCAATGAAATTGAAACAAAACAAACAATTAAAAAAATTGACAAAACTAAAAGTTGGTTCTTTGAAAAAAATAAATAAGATTGACAGACCCTTAGCCATGTTAATGAAGAGAAGAAGAGAGAGAACCCAAATTACTAGAATACGGGATGAAAAAGGCAATATGACAACAGACATTAGAGAAATACAGAAGATAATTAAAAATTATTTTGAAACCTATACTCCAATAAAATAGAAGATAGTGAAGGCATCAATAAATTCCAATAAAGTCATATGATATGCCCAGATTGAATTAGGAAGATACATACAACTTAAACAGACCAATATCAAGTGAGGAAATATAAGAAGCCATCAAAAGATTACCAACCAAGAAAAGCTCAGGACCAGACGGATATACAGCCGAGTTTTATAAGACCTTTAAAGAAGAAGTAATACCAATAATCTTCAATCTATTTCAGGAAATAGAAAAAGAGGCAATACTTCCAAATTCATTCTACGAGGCCAATATCACCCTGATTCCAAAACCAGACAAAGACACTTCAAAGAAAGAAAACCTCAGACCAATATTTCTAATGAATATACATATAAAAATCCTCAATAAAATTCTGGCAAACTGGATACAAAAACATATCAAAAGGATCGTATGGGATAGGGAGGAAGAGCATGAGAAGAAGATTACCACTAAATAGGGAAGAGAAGTGGGAGGGAAATGGAGGGAGAAGGGGAATTGCATGGAAGATGGAAGGAGACCCTCATCGTTATACAGAATACATGTATGATGTTGTGACGAGAAAAAGAAAAAAAAAGTGTCACATTAGATTGGATAGAGAGAAGTGATGGGAGGGGAGGGGAAGGGAAGGGGGGATAGGAAGGGCAGCAGAATAAAATAGACATTATTATTGCTGTATGTATATAGATGACTGTATAACCAATGTGATTCTGCAACCTGTACAATCAGAAAAATGAGAAATTATAACCCATTTGATTCAAATGTATGAATTGTCAGGATCATTGTAATGTCATGTGTAACTAATAATAAAAAAAAATCGTGCACCGTAATCAAGTGGGATTTATCCCCGGGTGCAAGGTTGGTTCAACATATGGAAATCAATAAATGTAATTCATCACATCAATAGACTTAAAGATAAGAACCACATGATCATCTCAATAGGCACAGAAAAAGCATTTGACAAAATACAGCACCCCTTTATGTTCAAAACACTAGAAAAACTAGGGATAACAGGAACTTACCTCAACATTGTAAAAGTTATCTACACTAAGCCTCAGGCCAGCATCATTCTAAACAGAAAAAAACTGAAGGCATTCTCTCTAAAATCTGGAACAAGACAGGGATGTCCTCTCTCACCACTTGTATTCAACATAGTTCTTAAAACACTGGCCAGAGCAATTAGACAGACAAAAGAAATAAAGAATTAACTATAGGAAAATAAGAACTTAAACTAGTACTATTTGCTGATGATATGATTCTATACCTAGAAGACCCAAAAAACTCTACCAAGAAACTTCTGGAACTAGTAAATGAATTCAGCAAAGTGGCAGGATATAAAATCAACACCCATAAATCAAAGGCATTCGTGTATACCAGTGACAAATCCTCTGAAAAGGAAACGAGGAAAACTATCCCATTCACAATATCCTCCAAAAAAAAAAAAAAAAAACTTGGGAATCAACTTAACAAAAGAGGTGAAAGATCTATTCAATGAAAACTACAGAACCCTAAAGAGAGAAATAGAAGAAGACCTTAGAAGATGGAAAGATCTACCTTGCTCATGGATAGGCAGAATTAATATTATTAAAATGACCATTTTACCAAAAGCACTATACAAATTCAATGCAATTCTGATCAAAATCCCAATGGCATGCTTCACAGAAACAGAAAAAGCAATTATGAAATTCATCTGGAAAAATAAGAGACCCAGAATAACTAAAGCAATTCTAAGCAGGAAGAGAGAAACAAGTGGTATCGCTATACTAGATCTTAAACTATACTACACAGCAATAGTAACAAAAAGAGCATGGTACCGGCACCAAAATAAGCTAGTGAACCAATGGTACAGGATAGAGAACACAGAGACTAACCCACAAAATTACAACGATCTTATATTAAACAAAGGTGCTAAAAGCATGCACTGGAGATAGAATAGCATCTTCAACAAATGGTGCTGGGAAAACTGGAAATCCATATGCAACAAAATGAAATAGAATCCCTATCTCTCACCATGCACAAAAGCTAACTCAAAATGGATCAAGGACCTAGGAATTAAACCAGTGACTCTGTGACTAATAGAAGAAAAAGTAGGCCCTAATCTCCATCACATGGGGCTAGGCCCCAATTTTCTTAATAAAAACCTATAGCACAAGAATTAAAACCAAGAATCAACAAATGGAGTGAATTCAAACTAAAAAGTTTTTTTCTCAGCAAGAGAAATAATATGTGAGGGGAGCCTACATCCTGGGAACAAATTTTTTACCCCTCACACATCAGATAGAGCTCTAATCTCTAGGGTATATAAAGAACTCAAAAAGCTAAACATCAAAAATAACCCAATCAACAAATGGGCGAAGGACCTGAACAGACACTTCTCAGAAGAGGATATGCAATCAATCAACAAATATACGAAAAAATGCTCATCATCTCTAGCAATCAGAGAAATGCAAATTAAAACTACCCTAAGATACCATCTCACTCCAGTAAGATTGGCAGCCATGATGAAGGCAAACAACAACAAGTGCTGGCAAGGATGCAGGGAAAAAGGTACACTCATACACTGCTGGTGGGCCTGAAAATTGGTGCAGCCAATTTGGAAAGCAGTATGGAGATTCCTTGAAAACCTGGGAATGGAACCACCATTTGACCCAGATATTCCTCTTCTCAGACTATACCCAAAAGACCTAAAAACAGCATATTACAGGGACACAGCCACGTCAATGTTTATAGCAGCACAATTCACAATAGCTACACTGTGGAGCCAACCTAGATGTCCTTCAATGGATGAATGGATTAAAAAAATGTGGCATTTATACACAATGGAGTATTACTCTGCATTAAAAAATGACAAAATCATAGAATTTGCAGGGAAATGGATGGCATTAGAGCAGATTATGCTAAGTGAAGCTAGCCAATCCCTAAAAAACAAATGCCAAATGTCTTCTTTGATATAAGGAGAGTAACTAAGAACAGAGTAGGGACGAAGAGCATGAGAACAAGATTAACATTAAACAGAGATGAGAGGTGGGAGGGAAAGGGAGAGAGAAGGGAAATTGCATGGAAATGGAAGGAGACCCTCAGGGTTATACAAAATTTCATAAAAGAGGAAGTGAGGGGAAAGGGGAAAATAATACAAGGGGGAGAAATGAAGGACAGTAGAGGGGGTAGGGAGAGAAGAGGGGAGGGGAGGGGAGGGGAGGGGGGATAGTAGAGGATGGGAAAGGCAGCAGAATACAACAGACACTAGTATGGCAATATGTAAATAAATGGATGTGTAACTGATGTGATTCTGCAATTTGTATACGGGGTAAAAATGGGAGTTCATAACCCACTTGAATCAAAGTGTGAAATATGATATATCAAGAACTATGTAATGTTTCGAACAACCAACAATAAAAAAATTTAAAAAAAAATAACAATAAAAGCAAATTCTAATTTCAAAAAATTTCATTTGAATGCTGAATCAGCCTTGAATACCCAGGATAAATCCCACTTGGTTGTGGTGTATTGTTGGATTTGATTTGCTAATATTTTGTTGAGGATTTGGCATCTATGTTCGTGAGGTATTGGTCTGTTTACTTGTATGTTTGTCTGCTTTTGGTTTTAGGATGTTACCGGCTTCACAGGATGAGTTATTATCTCTTCTTCTATCTTCTGAAAGAGACTATGGAGAATTTGTGTAAGTGTTTCCTTAAATGTTTGTACAATTGCCAATCAAGCTATCTAGGCCTCATGCTATCTGTTTTGGAAGATTATTAAGTATTGACCAAATTTCTTTAATAGATTAAGGCCTATTCAGATTATCTATTTCTTCCTGTGTGAGATTTGACAGGTTGTGTCTTTTGAGGAATTAGTTCATTTTATCTAGATTATCAAATTTTAGTCATAGAGTTTCATTGTATTTTTTATTATTGGTTAACAGTCTGTGATGCTTTAGATATTAGGTGTTTCTCAAAATCTCATGTGTGAGACAATGCAAGAAAATGGTGAGGTACTCAGTAGATGTAAATTGTGTTATGGAGTCTTAATCAGTATAATAATCCCTTGATAGGCATTAATTAGGTGGTAACTTAGTCAGATAGGGTGTGGCTGCAGGAGATAGATCTTTGGGAGCATGCCTTTGGAGTTTGTATTTTGTCCCTGGTTTGCAGAGCGTTCTCTCTGCTTCCCGATTTTCATATTCTGAGCTGTTTTCCTCTGGTAAACCCTTCTGCCATATTGTTCTGCCTCATCTCAGGAAGAGCAACAGAATTGGCTGTCTGTGGATGAAGACCTCTGAATCCATGAGTGTCAAATAACCTTTTTCTCCTCTTTCTTGCCAGGTCTTTTGGTCTCAATAACAACAACAAAAGCTCACTAAAACACTGTCCATGAACCCTAGAGTGATGTTCCCCCTTTCATTTTCTGATATTAATAACTTGTGTCCCCTCTTTTTCTTTGTTAGTCAAGGTAGAGACTTAGCAATGCTATGGACATTTTTCAAAGAATGAGCTTTTTGTTTTGTTTCTTTTCCCTATTAATTTCCGGTTTCAAATTTCATTGATTTCTACTATCTTTTTTTATTACTTTTTTCTTCTGCTTACTTTGGATTTAATTTGCTCTTCTTTTTATAGTTTCCTTAGATGACTGATTCTAGATCTTTCTTATTTTCTAAAATATGCCTTCGATGCTATAAATTTTTCTATCATAACTGTATTCACGGCTTCCCATAAATTTTTGTTTGTTTGTTTTGAATATTTTTTTTAGTTGTAGACAGACACAATATCTTTATTTTATTTATTTGTTTTTAGGTTGTGCTAAAGAAAGAACCCAGTAACTCACATATGCTACAACTGAGCTACAACCCCAGCCCCCAGTTTCCCATACATTTTGATAAGTTGGGTTTTGTTTTTCAAGTAAAATTTTTTTTAATTTCTCTTGCAATTTCCTTTTTTTTTTTTTTTTTGACCTATGTGCTATTTAGAAGCATATTGTTTAATTGTTAGGTATTTTTGGATTTTCATCTATCTTTCTGTTATCAATTTTTTTGGTTTAATTCCATTGTGAGTCAGAGTAGACATTGTATTATTTTTATTCTTTTAAATTTATTGCAGTGCATTTCATGTTCAAAAACACTATTTTGATGAATGATTCATGTGAGCTTGAAAAAAAATGTATACACTTGTGTGGTGAGGTACTCAGTAGATGTAAATTATATTTGGTGTAGTTGAATTCAACTATGTTACATGGCGGCGGGTGCGGAGAGATCAAGTCTCTGACCTCTTCAGCTGCGCGGGCATAGGGAGTCGTAAACCGTCTAAATGCTGTTTGCTCAGGATCACTAGGCAATGCTGAGCTAACGTGGATCTGGGGCGAAAGGTCTGGGCCTCTCAGAACACACACCGAGCCCGGATCGGCTGAATTCAAGCTCCCGTTCGCCTGCTTCTCGCAGACAAACTGCTGTGACTCAGCACTAAACGATCCCGCTGAAACAACTGGTCGGCCCTTCTGAACCTACGGGGGTAAATGCCAACCGAGGCTTCATAGGCAGTGGCCACAGGATTGAAAGGGGGCTTGGGAGAGCCAGTCAGGACCCACCCGTTGCATTGGTCACCCGGCAAAGGGAAACAAACTGTCGCCATCTGCATGGGATACCACCATGGCAGAGAACTGATGTCACCAGAATGCGGCGGAGGAGATAACTTTATTGAAACCAGCGGCGACAGGTGTGTAACCCCCTAGCCTTCCCTCTCCACACAGTGGGGAAACCTTAAGGGCCCCTCCCAGCTCTCCCGTGAGCGCTATAGCCAGACCGAGGGAATCAGGAGTGGCGCAGGACCCGTGGCGCAGAACTCCCGGCTACCGCTCCCACCAGTGCTGACAACTGAGGTCTCTTGTAGTGGCTACCGGAGGGCAAACAAAATTCGCTGAGGGTTCTCAGCCCCAAGCTCTACAAACTTAGGGTCTGAGGGAATGGCAAAAAGGGAGAGTGTGCCCAGTCGTTCATGAAAACAGGGCTCCCGGGAGCAGCAGACCTGGCGTGTAGCCAGTATTGTGGTGAGCATCACCGGGGAGCGGGGCCTGGCTTGAGGAAAAGTAGGGAAGTGACTAGACACAAGAGAAGGCCCTAGGCACTCAGGATTGGAGACCCACCCAGTCTGGGAGGAGGAGCTACTGCACAGTGATTGGTTCCCGCGTATTAAGAGGAGAAGATTGGCCCAGTGGGCACAGCTCCACCTATTGGAAGAGAAGTTAATCAAACTCTAAGACTGCATTGATTATTATTTTTTTTTTAATTTGTTTTTTTTTTCATTTTCATTTTTTTGTTGTTGTTTTTTAAATTTTTTTAATTTATTTTTTTAAATTTAAATTCTAATTTTTTATTATTTTTCTTCATTTTTTTTCTTTTCTATTTTTTTTCTTTTGTCTTTTCATTTCTTCTCAATTTTCTTATTCCCCCTTCCTTGAATTCTACGTACTTACTCTCATTCTCTTTAGTGACTTCTTCCCTTCCCTCCTAATACCTTTCCTCCCAAGCATCAAATAAATTTATAGGAGTAAACAGTAACTCAGTAGTCAAACAGAACAAGAAGTAACATGAGCAGCATGAAAAAGCAAGGAAGAAAAGGAGTACAAACAATGAAGGACAGCCTAAATATTCAGGAGGACCTAGAGTCATCAGAAAAATGGTCAAATAAAGAACTCAAGGAATACCTTAGACAGATGGAATGGAACCTCAAAGAGGATATGAGACAGCAAATTCAAACAGTGAAAGAACGCATTGAAAATGAATTACATAAACAGATAAAAGAAGAAGTTAAGCATCTTCATCAGGAGATAGAGATTATAAAAAAAAATCAAACAATAATTCTAGAAGTGAAGGAAACTATAAACCAAATTAAAAACTCAAATGAGAGTATCACTAACAGAGTGGAGCAAGTAGAAGCCAGAACGTCAGACAATGAAGACAAAATATATCATCTTGAAAAGAGTCTAGCCAACTCAGAAAGGCTGGTTAAAAATCACAAGAAAAACATCCAACAGATATGGAAAGACATAAAAAAAGCAAACTTAAGAGTCATCGGGATAGAGGAAGGTATAGAGATTCAATCCAAGGGAATGAGTAACCTGCTGAATGAAATAATTACAGAAAACTTTTCAGAAATAAAAAAGGAAACGGATATACAAATTGCAGATGCATACAGGACACCGAGCATACAAAATCACAATAGACCAATGCCAAGACACATTGTTATGAAGATATCCAACATATAGAACAAAGAGAAAATATTAAAAACTACAAGAGAAAGGAGGCAGATTACATTCAGGGGTAAACCAATAAGGTTAACAACGGATTTTTCATCACAGACGCTGAAAGCGAGAAGATCCTGGAACAACGTATTTCAAACACTGAAAGACAATGGATGCCAACCAAGAATTCTGTATCCAGCAAAATTAAGCTTCAGGTACAACAACGAAATAAAAATCTTTCATGATAAACAAAAGTTAAAAGAATTTGCAGCCAGAAAACCAGCATTGCAAAGCATCTTGAGCAAAACACTACACAAGGAAGAAATGAAAAACAATAACCAAAACCATCAGTGGGAAGTGCCTCAGTAAAGACAGAGGGTGGGTGGAAAGCTAATCATGGAGAAACAAACTAAATTTAAAAAAAAAAAAGATAAATAATCAAACATGGCTGGAAGTACAAACCATATATCAATAGTAACTCTAAACGTTAATGGCTTAAACTCTCCAATAAAGCGACATAGGCTGGTAACATGGATTAAAAAAACAAATCCAACAATATGCTGCCTCCAGGAGACACATCAGATTGGAAAAGACATACACAGGCTGAAGGTGAAAGGTTGGGAAAAATATACCACACACATGGTCCTCGTAAGCAAGCAGGGGTGGCCATCCTCATATCGAATAAAATCGACTTCAAGACTAAGTTAATCAAAAGGGATAAGGAAGGACATTATATACTATTAAAAGGAACCATTCAACAACAAGACATAACAATTATCAATATTTATGCACCAAATAATGGTGCTGCGACGTTCATACAGCAAATTCTCCTCAAGTTCAAGAATCAAATAGACCACAACACAATAATTATGGGTGACTTCAATACACCTCTCTCGCCATTGGACAGATCCTCAAAACAAAAGTTGAATAAAGAAACTATAGAACTCAATATCACAATCAATAACTTAGACTTAACTGACATATATAGAATATATCAACCATCATCAAGTGGATATACTTTTTTCTCAGCAGCACATGGAACCTTCTCAAAAATTGACCATATATTATGCCATAGGGCAACCCTCAGTAAATATAAAGGGGTGGAGATAATACCATGTATTTTATCTGATCATAATGGAATGAAACTGGAAATCAATGATAAAAGAAGGAAGGAAAAATTCTACTTCACATGGAAAATGAACAATATGTTACTGAATGATCAATGGGTTACAGAAGACATAAAGGAGGAAATCAAAAAATTCTTAGAGATAAATGAAAATACAGACACAACATATCGGAATCTATGGGACACAATGAAAGCAGTTTTAAGAGGGAAATTCATCGCCTGGAGGTCATTCCTCAAAAAAAGAAAAAAACAACAAATAAATGAGCTCACACTTCATCTCAAAGCCCTAGAAAAGGAAGAGCAAAATAACAACAAATGTAGCAGAAGGCAAGAAATAATTAAAATCAGAGCGGAAATCAACGAAATTGAAACAAAAGAAACTATTGAAAAAATTAACAAAACAAAAGTTAACACAAAATGGATCAAGGAGCTTGATATCAAATCAGAGACTCTGCGTCTGATAGAAGAAAAAGTTGGCTCCGATCGGACTCCAAATTCCTTAATAGGACACCCATAGCACAAGAGTTAATAACAAGAATCAACAAATGGGACTTACTTAAACTAAAAAGTTTTTTCTCAGCAAGAGAAACAATAAGAGAGGTAAATAGGGAGCCTACATCATGGGAACAAATTTTTACTCCTCACACTTCAGATAGAGCCCTAATATTCAGAGTATACAAAGAACTCAAAAAATTAGACAATAAGTTAACAAATAACCCAATCAACAAGTGGGCCAAGAACCTGAACAGACACTTCTCAGAGGAGGACATACAATCAATCAACAAGTACATGAAAAAATGCTCACCATCCTCTAGCAGTCAGAGAAATGCAAATCAAAACCACCCTAAGATACCATCTCACTCCAGTAAGATTGGCAGCCATTCTGAAGTCAAACAACAACAAGTGCTGGTGAGGATGTGGGGAAAAGGGTACACTTGTACATTGCTGGTGGGACTGCAAATTGGTGCGGCCAATTTGGAAAGCAGTATGGAGATTCCTGGGAAAGCTGGGAATGGAACCACCATTTGACCCAGCTATTGCCCTTCTCAGACTATTCCCTGAAGACCTTAAAAGAGCGTACTCCAGGGATACTGCCACATCGATGTTCATAGCAGCACAATTCACGATAGCTAGACTGTGGAACCAACCCAGATGCCCTTCAATAGATGAATGGATTAAAAAAATGTGGCATTTATACACCATGCAGTATTACGCAGCACTAAAAAATGACAAAATCATGGAATTTGCAGGGAAATGGATGGCACTAGAGCAGATTATGCTAAGTGAAGCTAGCCAATCCCTAAAAAACAAATGCCAAATGTCTTCTTTGATGTAATGAGAGCAACTAAGAACAGAGAAGGGAGGAAGAGCAGGAGGAAAAGATTAACATTAAACAGAGACATGAGGTGGGAGGGAAAGGGAGAGAAAAGGGATATTGCATGGAAATGGAAGGAGACCCTCATTGTTATACAAAATTACATATAAGAGGTTGTGAGGGGAATGGGAAAATAAACAAGGAGAGAAATGAATTACAGTAGATGGGGTAGAGAGAGAAGATGGGAGGGGAGGGGAGGGGGGATAGTTGAGGATAGGAAAGATAGCAGAATAGAACAGTCACTAATATGGCATTATGTAAAAATGTGGATGTGTAACCGATATGATTCTGCAATCTGTATTTGGGGTAAAATGGGAGTTCATAACCCACTTGAATGTAATGTATGAAATATGATATGTCAAGAGCTTTGTAATGTTTTGAACAACCAATTAAAAAAATACACACACAAAAAAAAGAATTTCTAGAACCTGGTACCTTTTGCCTTTTACTTGTCACAGCATCAAATTTTGTATTTTCTGGCATGAGTACTTTATTTGATTAACCCACTAAGTCTCAAGTTTTCAATTCTATATAGGACAATAAGATATTATGGGTAAATATGCAAACTTCTCCAGATTCCTTGAGGACAGAGAACATGTCTAATCTTATTCATCACTGTATCCCAAATAAAATACAATAAATGTTAGCTGAATGGAAAAAAAAAAAAAAAAAGAATTCAACTATGTTCTTACTGTTTTCCTATATGCTTGAACTGTCCATTTCTGATAAACATGTACTGTTATCTTTAACTATTATAGATAACTCATCTTTTTCTGCTTATAGTTCTATCCGTTTTTTTACCTCATGTAGTTTGATTTTCTGCTGTTGGACACATGCATTTGATTATTTTTATATTTTTGAGGAGTTGGCATCTTTATCATTATATAATTTCCTTCTTCATCCCAGATGAATTTCTTTATACAAATTCTGCTTGATCTGCAATTATTATAGCTACTCTTTCTTTTTTAATGTTATCATGACGTATCTTTCTCTATCCATTTACTTTATAATCTAGATGTGCCACTATACTTAAATTGAATTTCTTGCAGACAATATTCAGCTGTTCTGGGTTTTTGATCCACTCTAACAACATCTGGTTTTTAATTGATACTTTTGGACAATTGACATTTAAAGTAATTATTCATGTAGCTGAATTAACATTTACCATGATCACTATTTTTTTTCATTTGTTTCTCTTGGTTTCTGCTCCTATTTTTGTCTTCTCCCTTTTGTGCTTTTTTGTTTGTTTTGTTTTCTGTTTGGTTGTGTGTGTGTGTTTGTGTGTGTGTGTTATTGGAGATTGAACCTAGGGCCTCATGCATGCTGTGCAAGTACTCTACCACTGAGCTATATGACAAGACCTTTAAAAATTAATGTTTTAGACAGAATCCTGCTAAGTTGCCTAAGCTGGCCTTGAATTGGGATCTTCCTGCCTCAGTTTCACAAGTAACTGGGCTTACAAGTATGTTCTATGGCATCTGACCCCTTCTGTAGTTTTAATTGAGAATATTACACAAGTTTATTTTTACTTTCTTCTTAATACATCATTTATGCATCTTTTTTTTACTTTCTGTCATTCTTTTTTCTTTTTGTTGGTGGTTAGTTACATTTATAAGTAATTATATCTACTTTCAAATAACATTATACCACTGCATAGGTACCACAAGTAACTACAACAAAATCATTCTAATTCTTCCTCCCACTTATTGTATCATTGTTGTCATTCATTTCACTTATATATAAGCATGTGTTAGCATACATATGAATAAGCATACAGAATCAAATACATTGTTGCTGTTTTTGTTTTAAACATACCACCATTAGTTCAACGGATAAAATACAAAAAAAAAATACTTTTATCTTCATTTATTTCCTCTCCATTGTTCTTCCTTTCTTTATGAATATGAATTTCTGACCTATATAGTTGTCCTTTTCTCTAAAGAACTTCATTTTTGTGTAGATTTTGTACCCAAATCATCCTCAATTTTTATTTGTCTGAGAAGGCCTTTATTCCTTTTCAACTACTGAAGGACAATTTTGCAGGGTACAGAATTCAGAATCCTATGTAGGTGGTTTGTTTGTTTGTTTGTTTGTTTTCCTCAGTACTAAATATTTTGTCCTTGCTTGTATGATTCCTGAGAAGTTAGACGCAGTTCTTTTATTTACTATTCTATAAGTAAGTTGTGTGTGTAGGTTTGGGGGGAGTTCTTTTGTTTTCTTTTAAATCTCTACTTTCTTTCAGTATTTTGTCTACATTTTTTGATTGTCTGCAATTTTAATATAATATGCCTTACTGTAGTTTTGGGTATTTATTCTGCTTGGTGTTCTCTGAGTTTCCTAAATCTGTAGTTTGGTATCTGACTTTAATTTGGGGAAAATTCAGTCATTATTGCTTCAAATATTTCTTCTGTTTGGTTTTGTGTGTTTGTGGGTTTGTGTGTGTGTGTGTGTGTGTGTGTGTATTGTGTATACATTTTTGTTGTTGTTGTTCCACAGTTCCTGGATATTCTATTCTAGTGGGTTTGGTTTTGTTTGCTTGCTTCTTTTCTTCTCTCTTTTCTTTTCAGTTTTTAGATGTTTCTATTGTAAGATCTTTAATCTAAGATTCTTCATCAGCCTGTCCAGTCTACTAATAAGCCCATCAAAAGCATTTTTCATTTCTATTATGGTATTTTTTCTAATTTTTTTTCTTAGAATTATTTTTCTTAGAATGTATTTCTGCTTATATTGTCCATTCATTTTGCATGCTAAATGCTTTATCCCTCAGATTTTTTTTATCATATTTATTATAGTAATTTCCAATGCATGGTCTGATAATTCCAGTTTCCCTGCTTTACCTGAGTCTGGTTTGATTCTATGTTTCTTCAAACTGTGCTTTTAGTCTTTTAGTGTGCCTTGTGATTTTTTTGATAGTCAGTCGTGAGTTTTCCAGCAATAGGAACTGCTAAAAATAGGCCTTTAGAAAGGTAAGGTGTTGGGGGAAGAAACACATTCTATAGTCCTGTGATTAGATGTATCTTGGAACGAGCTTGTGCCTTTGAATTGTGAATATCACAAGTTCTTCTCAGTTTTTCCCCTCTTAGGTAGAACAAGATGGTTAGAGTTGGCTGAAGGTTTTTCCCTTCTCTCAGGTGAGTAAGACTCTTATAAAACCACAGCAGGGTGGCCTCTGGTCAATTAATGTCCCTGAGGACTGACCTTGATAAGAACAGAATGCCCTGGTCTATTTCAAAATGGCTATTTTCCTTCTTCAGAAGAAAAGCATAAGGGGCTTTTCCTCCAATATTCACTGTGAGAACCTGGTCAAGTACTTAGAGGTAACACTCACATAAGTGTATGCACTTCCCTATGGTCACATCCCACGGAAGTTTTAACTCGAAAAATTGTCCACACTGAGCCTCCAGCAATTCATCAATCACTGTTCAGGCTCTCCTGCACCAGCACCAAACTTCCCGTGGAGGTTTCTGCACCAGTAAATTGTGACTATCTATATTCTCCTGATTCTCTCTGTAGTTTTGAGGGTGGCAGTCAGCTTGTGACCTCTCTTCTCTTCTAGATCTAAGGAGAGTTATTGGATTTTCAGTTTTTCAACTTTTTCCTTTTTACTTTAATAGAGTGACAACTTCCAAGCTCTTTACAAGCTTGACCAGAAACCAAAGTCTATTTGTGCATTTTCAATACCCCTTCATCACTTGGAGTTTGATCCAGCCTGTTTCACACACTAGCCACAAACCCCTGGGTCACTGTTTTTTCACCATTGTAAACCAGGGCACTCTCAAGTCACATTGGAAGATGTGGGAAGTAAAGTTAGTGTAAATGGCATTCTGTGAGGCCCCTTTGTGCCATCTAGTCTCCCGTTGTTGTTTTTAATTTACTCTTTAATTACAGCCTTAAGTTACAGCTCCCCAGATGATTTCATTTAGCAGGAGTTTGTTGACAAATTCAAATAAACTCACTTCATAAATAAGACTCATAAAGAATGCCTTGTATTGAGGGCTGGGATTGTGGCTCAGTGGCAGAGAGCTTGCCTTGCACATATGAGGCACTGGGTTTGATCCTTAGCACCCATAAAAATAAGTAAATAAAATAAAGGTATTATGTCCATCTATAACATATATATATATATATATATATATATATATATATATATATATATAAATGCCTTGTATTGAAATACCCTCCCTCTTGTTAAAATATTTCACTCCAAGACAGAATGACTTCACTTTGTACCCTTAATCTTCATGGTCACAAAGTACTAGGGAGACTTGATCAAGTCTTAGTGTGGCCAACCAGGGTATTAAGGGCTTTAGGTGCATGAGTTAACTTATATGTCTCTATAACACTACCTTAGAGTTGTTGAAATTCAATGCTTAGCAAACTGTTCAGTAAGAAGGGCATGCTCAAGAAGTGGAGACCATTATTAAATCTTCTCAACCACCTTATGAATTACTAATTGTTATTATCTCTACAGATGAAAAGAGAGACATTGTGGCTGGGTTTGTGGCTCAGTAGTAGAGCGCAAGCCTGACATGTTTGAGGCACTGGGTTTGACTCTCAGCATCAAATATAAATAAATAAATAAAATAAAGGTCTATTGACAACTAAGAAATATATATGTATATGTATGTATGTGTATATATATATATATATACACATATATATATATACATGTATATATATATATATACATATATATACATATATATATATATATACATATATATATATATATATATATATATATATATATATATATTAAAAGCGAGAGAGAGAGAAAAAAAAGAAAGGGTAGACATTAAGCCATTCCCCAAGGTCACCCAAGTGGAAAAGCCAGGCTTGGAACCCATACTCTGGCTTAAAAGCCCAAGCTCTTAATCATTGTTTTTATGACTTTGTTAAAAATTTATTTTAGATTCAGGTAGACAAAATAATTTTATTTTTAATTTTAGACTTCTTGTAGTCTCTACATTGGAAAAATAATCTTTCTCCACTTAAATTCATTTTTTAGAAATAATTATGTGAATTAGTTTATAACTATTTAATGTTGTCCTTAACAGCATTGCAATAAAGTGAATAAAGAACAGAGAATTACTCAATGCCATGGAAGTAAATGCATGGTTTGTCCCTAAATATCTTCTCTCAAAAGACAAATACTCTCTTCTGCTAAGATTTTTTTCTTCTGTTTGTTTGTTTTGACCTGGTTATCTAGATCACAATAACTGTTTTAGCGTGGGTCATGGACTGTAGATACTAGAGGTTGCAAGACAAGATTGATTGATTGGCTGACTCTGTGCTGGTTAATGGACAGACCAGGGCTCAAGTTAGATCCTGCAGTGTTCTTCCCACCTGAGGGTGCATTTCACTGATGCTCAGAAAAGTTATACCACAAAATGTTGTAAGCAAATGTCAAAAGATTAGTAAAGGGGAGGCTATTATATGTTCATGTTGCTGATGTAAGTTGGTTATTATTATATTTAAAATCATATGAAATGAGAAACAATCTACATTGACAGAAGCAGTTCAAAGGTGGCAAGAGGGTCAGGAAAGAGGTGCATAGAGGAATTACAATATGGCAGAAGAAACTTTTGGAGTGATGGATTTACTCATTATAAAAAAAATAATAGGGGGATCCAACATGGCGGCCGGCAAGAAAGCAGCACTTTCAGTATCTCCACATTAACCGGATCAGAAACACCCATTAAAACAGCTACATTCTACCTACTGAGGAACTTCTAGCAAAATTCCGCTGAAAGGAGACCTGCCAGGAATTAGTAAGTTATATTACAGGTGACAGTTGGCCCCAGACAAGTGAATCTTGGCCGGCCACGTGGGCGCAGAGGTCCAATCCCGCAGCCACCGCCCAACCGGCTCTGCAAGCGGCCCCCGGCGGCCGGGGGCAGCGAGAAGGGTCCCCACCTGGCCCGGCAGACGGTGCCCGCCATCCTGGCTCTCCTGGCGGCCCCGCTCGCTCTGTGGTCGGCCACCCCGCCCGCCTGAATCTTACCCACGAGGCCGCTGCCTACCGGGTTATACAAGCGGCCCCTGGCGGCCGGCGCGGCCAGAAGGGTCCCCGCCTGGCCTGGCAAACGGCCCCCCGCCCTCCCGGCTCTGCTGGCGGCCCCGGCCCCGGCCAGCGCAGGCTCGGCTCTGCAGGCGGCTCCCGGCGGCCCGCGCAGCGAGAAGGGTCCCCGCCTGGCCCAGCAGACGGCCTGTGGCCTCCCGGGTCTGCTAACGCCCCACCCGCACGGCTAACGGCCCCCTGCCCGCCCGGCTCTGCAAACGGCCCCGCCCACCCGGCAATCGGGCCCCCCGCCCGCGGCCAGCGCCGGCCCGGCTCTGCAGGCGGCCCCCAGCGGTCCCGCGCGGCGAGAAGGGTCCCCGCCCGGCAGATGGCCTGTGCCCTCCCGGCTCTGCTAACGGCCCCACCCCCACTGCGAACGGCCCCGCCCACCCGGCAAACGGCTCCCCCCTCTGAGACGACGTGAAGGGAATCTAACCAAGCCTTTATGAAATAGCGAACTGGGAACTAAAACCAGAGATTGTGTCAGACCAGAGACAAGCCAGTTCCACCCCTCCCTTCGGACACTCCAGCAAGGAGGCAGGGGCCCGCCATAGCAGAGAGGGGAAGTCACCAAAGTTCGGCCAAAGAGATTCCTTCCCAGCGAATCTACTTTAGCAGGTGTGTGACTCCCACCCGCATCAGATACAAACAACCGGGAAACTTCAAAATCTCTCCGTGCGCGTGACCATAAGGGCCAAAGGACTCTCGACCCCCAACTCCCAATACTGCCAGTGACGGGCGTGACTGTAGGGGCGGAGGGAAGCAGAGAAGACTCCCCACCCCCAACTCCCCCAACCGCCAACTGAGAGGGCATGACGGTAGGGGCGGAGGGAAACAGAGGACACTCCAGACCCCCAACTCCTCCTACCGCCAGCGGAGTGGTCATGATTGTAGGGGCTGAGGGAAGCAGAGGGGATCCTCGACCCCCAACTCCCATTACCACCAGTGGCGACAGCAATGGTCTTAGCCGCCAGACTCCGAAGGTGTGCCCACCAAAGGGGTCCGGAAAAATTAAACTATTGACTCCCAGAACACAGCTCCACAGCACTGGGGCTTAGATGAATGACAGAGAGAGTGCTCAGTCGTTAGGGAAATAGAGCACCCAGAGGGGCTGAAAGTGTAACCAAATCCTTGGAGAACCTCCTCCGGTGCACAGGACCTGGCTGGCTGACAGGAGGAAGGGGAGCAGGGGCCATAGAAGTGAAACGGCTCTGGACCAACAGGATTGAGAGACTCCCAGGAGCCGCCTTACAGGGATTGCTGTTGACACATTGAGGGCAAATCTCAGCCCGGAGGGCACAGCTTTGCCTACGGGAAGAGAAGAAAATGGATCTCTAAGACCTAATTTTATTTCTTATTTTATTTTATTTTATTTTTTCTCTCCCTTTTTCCCTCTTTCTCTCCCCTTCCAAGTTTTATTGTTCTTTCCATTCTCCTCTATGCTATCTAACTCCCCCTCCTTCTTTCTTTTCAAGAGCACCTTCCTTCCCCTTCCCCCCAACTTTCATCCCAAGCATTACGTCCTCCATTTCGTGTAACTGTCTAAATGCAAACAGGTGAATGTTTCAAGGCCATCTATAGTGCTCCTAAATACCTAGCTACTACCAACACCCTGATCCAATTGACGGTTAGCATCCCCCTTCAGTAGAGCAATCTTCTAAAGTAGCCAAGACATACTAACCCTTATACCTTCATAGCACCTAACCTAAAGTCCTAAGAACAAACAACAAATCACTATATGCATACAAAATCCGGAAGCCCTTTATAAATTGAATGAATCAGCTCTAAAGTACAATAAAGCCCAACATCTACAGGCATAATCTCCCACCACAAAGGAGAGACAACAGAGATAAACAAAGCCAAAACAAATGTATAGGAGAAAGCAGTTACAAAGCAGTCAAACAGAGCTGGAAAGTAACGTGAACAACATGAAAAAACCAGGGAAAAAAGGAGTACAGATAATGCAGGACAACTTAAATCTACAGGAGGACCTAGAAGCATCAGAAATATGGACAGGGAAAGAAATCAAGGCATACCTAACTCAGATGGAACGGAATTTTAGAGAAGACATGAGACAGCAAATCCAAGAATTGAAAGTATATTTTGAAAACCAACTAAACAAACAAATTCAAACTGCAAAGAACGAGCTTTACCAGGAGATAGAGATCTTAAAAAAAAAAAACCAAACAGTGATTTTAGAAATGCAAGAAACCATAAACCAGATTAAAAATGCTAACGAGAATATTACAAATAGACTAGATCAAGTAGAAGTCAGAACATCAGATAATGAAGACAAAGTTAATCAACTTGAAAAGAATATAGTCAATACTGAAAAGATGCTTAAATCTCACGAGCAATCTATCCAAGAGATATGGGATCTCATCAAAAAACCAAATTTGAGAGTCATTGGGATAGAAGAAGGCACAGAGATTCAAGCCAAAGGAATGGACAACCTATTGAATGAAATAATCCTAGAAAACTTCCCAGAGATGAAAGATGGAATGGATTGTCAAATCCTGGAAGCCTACAGGACCCCAAACATCCAAAACTGTAATAGGCCAACTCCAAGACATATAATTATGAAGATAGCCAATATACAGAACAAGGAGAGAATATTAAAAGCTACGAGGGAAAGGAGGCAGATTACATTCAGGGGTAAACCAATTAGGTTAACGGCTGATTTTTCATCACAGACTTTGAAAGCAAGAAGATCCTGGAACAATGTATTTCAAACGCTGAAAAATAATGGATTCCAACCAAGAATACTGTATCCAGCAAAATTAAGCTTCAGATTTGACAATGAAATTAAAATCTTTCACGATAAACAAAAGCTAAAAGATTTCGCAGCCAGAAAACCAGCACTGCAAAGCATTTTGGGCAAAATTCTACAAGAAGAGGAATGGAAAAACAGTGCCCAAAACCAACAGCGGGAGGTATCTCAGTAAAGGGGGAGGAAAACAACCAAAAAGTAAAAACTAGCCAAACTAAAATGAATAAATAAACATGACTGGAAGTACAAATCATATTTCAATTGTAACCTTAAATGTTAATGGGCTAAACTCACCAATCAAGAGACACAGGCTGGTAACCTGGATCAAAAAAACAAATCCAACAATATGCTGCCTTCAGGAGACTCATATGATAGGAAAAGACATACACAGGCTGAAGGTGAAAGGTTGGGAAAAATCATACCACTCACATGGCCCTCGGAAGCAAGCAGGAGTGGCCATACTCATATCGAATAAAATCAACTTCAAACCTAAGTTAATCAAAAGGGATAAAGAAGGACACTATATCCTGTTAAAAGGAACTATTCACCAACAAGATATAACAATTATCAATTTATATGCACCAAATAATGGTGCAGCAACGTTCATAAAACAAACTCTCCTCAAGTTCAAGAGTCAAACTGACCACAACACAATAATTATGGGTGACTTCAACACACCGCTCTCGCCATTAGACAGATCCTCCAGACAAAAGCTGAATAAAGAAACTATAGAACTCAATGACACAATCAATAACCTAGACTTAACCGACATATATAGAATATATCAACCATCATCAAGTGGATACACGTTCTTCTCAGCAGCACATGGATCGTACTCAAAGATAGATCATATATTATGCCATAGGGCAACTCTTAGTAAATATAAAGGAGTGGAGATAATACCATGCACCATATCTGATCATAATGGAATGAAACTGGAAATCAATGAAAAAAGAAGGAAGGAAAAATCCTGCATCACATGGAAAATAAACAATATGTTACTGAATGATCAATGGGTTACAGAAGACATAAAGGAGGAAATAAAAAAATTCTTAGAGATAAACGACAATTCAGACACAACATACCGGAATCTATGGGACACAATGAAAGCAGTTTTAAGAGGGAAATTCATTTCCTGGAGTTCATTCCTCAAAAAAAAGAAAAAACCAACAAATAAACAAACTCACACTACATCTCAAAACCCTAAAAAAGGAAGAGCAAAACAACAGCAAATATAGCAGAAGACAAGAAATAATTAAAATCAGAGCGGAAATCAACGAAATTGAAACAAAAAAAACCATTGAAAAAACTAAAAGTTGGTTCTTTGAAAAAATAAATAAGATCGACAGACCCTTAGCCATGCTAACGAAGAGAAGAAGAGAGAAAACTCAAATCACTAACATACGGGATGAAAAAGGCAATATCACAACAGACACTACAGAAATACAGAAGATAATTACAAAGTATTTTGAAACCCTATATTCTAATAAAATAGAAGACAGTGAAGACATCGATAAATTTCTTAAGTCATATGAGCTGCCCAGATTGAGTCAGGAAGACACACACAATTTAAACAGACCAATAACAAAGGAAGAAATATAAGAAGCCATCAAAAGACTACCAACCAAAAAAAGCCCTGGACCAGATGGGTACACAGCAGAGTTTTACAAAACCTTCAAAGAAGAATTAATACCAATACTTTTCAAGCTATTTCAAGAAATAGAAAAAGAAGGAGCTCTTCCAAATTCATTCTATGAGGCCAACATCACCCTGATCCCGAAACCAGACAAAGACACTTCAAAGAAAGAAAACTACAGACCAATATCTCTAATGAACACAGATGCAAAAATTCTCAATAAAATCCTGGCGAATCGAATACAAAAGCATATCAAAAAAATTGTGCACCATGATCAAGTAGGATTCATCCCTGGGATGCAAGGTTGGTTCAATATACGGAAATCAATAAATATTATTCACCACATCAATAGACTTAAAGATAAGAACCATATGATCGTCTCAATAGATGCAGAAAAAGCATTCGACAAAGTACAGCATCCTTTTATGTTCAAAACACTAGAAAAACTGGGGATAACAGGAACTTACCTCAACATTGTAAAAGCTATATATGCTAAGCCTCAGGCTAGCATCATTCTAAATGGAGAAAAACTGAAGGCATTCCCGCTAAAATCTGGAACAAGACAGGGATGCCCTCTCTCACCACTTCTATTTAATTTAGTCCTTGAAATACTAGCCAGAGCAATTAGACAGACGAAAGAAATTAAAGGCATCAAAATAGGAAAAGAAGAACTTAAAATATCACTATTTGCGGACGATATGATCCTATACTTAGAAGACCCAAAAGGGTCTACAAAGAAACTACTAGAACTAATAAATGAATTCAGCAAAGTGGCAGGATATAAAATCAACACGCATAAATCAAAGGCATTCCTGTATATCAGTAACAAAACTTCTGAAATGGAAATGAGGAAAACCACCCCATTCACAATATCCTCAAAAAAAATAAAATACTTGGGATTCAACCTAACAAAAGAGGTGAAAGATTTATACAATGAAAACTACAGAACCCTAAAGAGAGAGATAGAAGAAGATCTTAGAAGATGGAAAAATGTACCCTGTTCATGGACAGGCAGAACCAACATCATCAAAATGGCGATATTACCAAAAGTTCTCTACAGGTTCAATGCAATGCCAATCAAAATCCCAACGGCATTTCTGGTAGAAATAGATAAAGCTATCATGAAATTCATATGGAAAAACAAATGACCCAGAATAGCAAAAGCAATTCTAAGCAGGAAGTGTGAATCGGGAGGTATAGCGATACCAGATTTCGAACTGTACTACAGAGCAATAGTAATAAAAACAGCATGGTACTGGTACCAAAACAGGCAGGTGGATCAATGGTACAGAATAGAGGACACAGAGACCAATCCACAAAATTACAACTTTCTTATATTTGATAAAGGCGCTAAAAGCATGCAATGGAGAAAGGATAGCATCTTCAACAAATGGTGCTGGGAAAACTGGAAATCCATATGCAACAAAATGAAGCTGAACCCCTTTCTCTCACCATGCACAAAAGTAAATTCAAAATGGATCAAGGACCTGGATATCAAATCAGAGACTCTGCACCTGATAGAAGAAAAAGTTGGCTCCGATCTACACATTGTGGGGTCGGGCTCCAAATTCCTTAATAGGACGCCCATAGCACAAAAGTTAATAACTAGAATCAACAAATGGGACTTACTCAAACTAAAAAGTTTTTTCTCAGCAAGAGAAACAATAAGAGAGGTAAATAGGGAACCTACATCCTGGGAACAAATCTTTACTCCTCACACTTCAGATAGAGCCCTAATATCCAGAATATACAAAGAACTCAAAAAATTAAACAACAAGATAACAAACAACCCTATCAACAAATGGGTGAAGGACCTGAACAGACACTTCTCAGAGGAGGACATACAATCTATCAATAAGTACATGAAAAAATGCTCACCATCTCTAGCAGTCAGAGAAATGCAAATCAAAACCACCCTAAGATACCATCTCACTCCAGTAAGATTGGCAGCCATTATGAAGTCAAGCAACAATAAGTGCTGGCGAGGATGTGGGGAAAAGGGTACACTTGTACATTGCTGGTGGAACTGCAAACGGGTGAGGCCAATATGGAAAGCAGTATGGAGATTCCTAGGAAAGCTGGGAATGGAACCACCATTTGACCCAGCTATCGCCCTTCTCGGTCTATTCCCTGAGGACCTTAAAAGAGCATACTATAGGGATACTGCCACATCAATGATCATGGCAGCACAATTCACAATAGCTAGACTTTGGAATCAACCCAGATGCCCTTCAATATATGAATGGATTAAAAAACTGTGGCATTTATACACAATGGAGTATTACGCAGCACTAAAAAACGACAAAATAATGGGTTTGCAGGGAAATGGATGGCATTAGAGCAGATTATGCTAAGTGAAGCTAGCCAATCCTTAAAAAACAAATGCCAAATGTCTTCTTTGATATAAAGAGAGCAACTAAGATCAGAACAGGGAAGAAGAGCATGAGGAAAAGATTAACATTAAACAGAGACGAGTAGGGGGAGAGAGAAGGGAAACTATGGAAATGGAAGGAGACCCTCATTGTTACACAAAATTACATATAAGAGTTTGTGAGGGGAAAGGGGAAAAAAAAAACAAGGGAGAGAATTAAACAACAGCAGATGGGGTAGAGAGGGAAGATGAGAGGGAAGGGGAGGGGGGATAGTAGGGGATAGGAAAGGTAGCAGAATACTACAGTCACTAATATGGTATTATGTAAAAATGTGGATGTGTAACCGATGTGATTCTGCAACTTGTATTTGGGGTAAAAAATGGGAGTTCATAACCCACTTGAATCAAATGTATGGAAGATGATATGTCATGAGCTTTGTAATGTTTTGAACAACCAATTAAAAAAAAAAGAAAATTAAAAAAAAAAATAAAAATAAAGTGGCATATATACACAATGGAATATTACTTGGCACTAAAAAATCAGAAGATCATGGCATTTGCAGGGAAATGGATGGCATTAGAGCAGATTATGCTAAGTGAAGTTAGCCAATCCCAAAAAAACAAATGCTGAATGCCTTCTCTGATATCAAAGAGGGGTGACACAAATTGGGGAAGAGAGGAAGAGCATGGGAAGATTACCTCTACATAGGGAAGAGGGGTGGGAAGGAAAGAGAGGCAGAAAGAAAATTGCATGGATGGTGGAAGGAGACCCTCATACAAAATACATGTATGAAGATGTGAGAGAAAAAAAAAAAGAATAGCGTTACCCTAGATTAGGTAGAGAGAAGTGATGGGAGGCGAGTGGAGGGGTTGGGGAGATAGGAAGGATAGTAGAATGAAACAGACATTATTATTACTGTGTGTATATATGTGAATGTGCTGAGAGCCATAGCCAAGTAGGAATGACGCCTGGCATTTTTGGTTGAAAGGTGACCCCAGTCAGGGATTAGGGTGGCTCCATGTTTAGGGTGGCTCCTTCTGGATTAGGGTGGCTCCAGGTTTAGGGTGGATCCTGCTGGGAAGAGGGCGTATCCTGCTGCCTCAGGCACCCGCTCCTTGAGTTCCCATTGAGTTCTCCTGGGGTTCTGAGAGAATTGGTACACAGAGCCCGGTGGAGGGAGTGTATTTTTTTCCCAGAACGTGCGTGTAGAGTGTCGGTGAGAGTTCGGGAATAAAGAGTTGCTGTTGGAATCTACAAGTTTTTGTGGTGGCTGGGTTATTTTGTGCCCAGCCAGACTGCGGCATGAATGCATGAACAATGTAATTCTGCAACCTGTACACTCAGAAAAATGAGAAATTATATTCCATCTGATTCAAATGTATGATATGTCAAGGTCATTGTACTGTCATGTGTAACTAATTAAAATAAATTTAAAAAAAAGAAATATTTGAAGTATACTTTATAGGCTAAGATGGGAAATAGAACAGAATTATTAAATATTCTAAGGAAACCAGAGAAAATTTTTAAAAAGAAAAGTCAATAAAATACAAAATAGTCAATTTGGGGTCAATAGATAAATCTCTAGTAGAATGTCAAACAGAATAAAAAAGAAAAAACAGTATTACCAATATCAGGAATAAAAGAATATTATTACGTACCTCACATTTATTAAAAAGATAACAATCTAGGGCAGGATGATCAAAGCCAGCCTCAGCAACTTAGGCCCTAAGCAACTCAGTGAGACCCTATCTCTAAAGAAAATATTTTTAAAAGTGCTGTGGATGTGTCTCAGTAGTTAAGCACCCCTGGGTTCAATCCCCAGTCCCAAAAATAAACAAACAAAAAAATAAGAAGAAGAAGAAAAACCATAAACAAGAATATACATATAAATATTTTTCAAAGTTTTATTAGTTTCACAGTTTGAGATAACCTGAAAAACAATTTTTAAAATTGAGTTCACAGAAGACACTTCTCAGAGGAGGATATACAATCAATCAACAAGTACATGAAAAAATGCTCACCATCTCTAGCAGTCAGAGAAATGCAAATCAAAACCACCCTAAGATACCATCTCACTCCAGTAAGATTGGTAGCCATTATGAAGTCAAACAACAACAAGTGCTGGTGAGGATGTGGGGAAAAGGGTACACTTGTACATTGCTGGTGGGACTGCAAATTGGTGCGGCCAATTTGGAAAGCAGTATGGAGATTCCTGGGAAAGCTGGGAATGGAACCACCATTTGACCCAGCTATTCCCCTTCTCGGACTATTCCCTGAAGACCTTAAAAGAGCATACTATAGGGATACTGCTACATCGATGTTCATAGCAGCACAATTCACAATAGCTAGACTGTGGAACCAACTTAGATGCCCTTCAATAGATGAATGGATTAAAAATGTGGAATTTATATACAATGGAGTATTACTCAGCACTAAAAAATGACAAAATCATGGAATTTGCAGGGAAATGGATGGCATTAGAGCAGATTATGCTAAGTGAAGCTAGCCAATTCCTAAAAAACAAATGCCAAATGTCTTCTTAGATATAAGGAGAGCAACTAAAAACAGAGCAGGGAGGAAGAGCATGAGAAAAAGATTAACATTAAACAGGGACGAGAGTGGGGAGGGAAAGGGAGAGAGAAGGGAAATTGCATGGAAATGGAAGGAGACCTTCATTGTTATACAAAATTACATATAAGACGATGTGAGGGGAAAGGGAAAAAAAATCAAGGGAGAGAAATGAATTACAGTAGATGGGGTAGAGAGAGAAGATGGGAGGGGATGGGGGATAGTAGAGGATAGGAAAGACAGCAGAATACAACAGTCACTAGTATGGCAATATGTAAAAACGTGGATGTGTAACCGATGTGATTCTGCAATCTGTATACGGGGTAAAAATGGGAATTCATAACCCACTTGAATCAAATGTATAAATATGATAGGTCAAGAGCTTTGTAAAGTTTCGAACAACCAATAAAAAAAAAATTGAGTTCACAGAAGCTGGAGATGTGATTCAGTGCTAAAATGCCTCTGGGTTTAATTCCCAGTCCAACCCCCTTCCCCCAAAAAAATTGAGTTCATAATTTAAAACCTTCCCAAAAAAAGGAATCTCGAAGCTCAGATAGTTTCAGTAACAAATTCTACCAAATATTTAAAGAAATATGCCAATTTTATGCAATGAAATACTACCACACATCTACTAGAATAAATAAAATAAAAAATACTCATTTAAAACTAATTCCATACAAGAGACACAGAAAAACATTAAAGATAAATGAAAGATATTTTATAAAATAGTATAGACAGTATAATACTATTTTTCCTAAAAGTAAAGATAGGTGGGAGAAGAGGGCTGCTCAGAAAAATCAAATATAGAATTCATAAGCCAAATTTAAACACTCTTTTTTTCTGAGTGGTGAGACAACTGAAAATTTTAAAGTTTTTTTTTTTTTTTAATTTTTCAAACATTTACATTTTTCTAAATGTTATTACTGTCCTAGAAAGAAGTAGGCTATTCATATTTTAAAAGGCACCAAATATAATATCACCATGAGACAATTATTTCAAATTTTATGATTTCCCTAATATAAAAAATAGCATATGTATTTATTCATACATTAGTTTATAAGATACCAAGTCTGCATGAATGAATATACAGCACAAGAACAATAAACATATCTGGGTGAGTTTTCCACTGTCATTTGTACTTGCATCTTCTTATTCTTCTCCAAAAAATACAAATTATGTGCAGTTTCAAAAGCAAAATTTAATCATAAATACACTGACATGTAAAATTATTCATCAACCTACATCTCAAAAACAGTTTAACTAGTTAGATTAAAACATGGTTAAACCACAAAAAGGAACAGAACTTAATTGCAACAAATATGACTTAGGGATATATGTAGAAAGTTTCAAGTAAATAAAGCAAGAGACCAAATTAATAATATAAAGGATGAACTAAATATGTAAAAATATATTTTAGGGGGCTGGGGCTGTGGTTTCGTGAAGCGCACTTCCCTGGCATGTGTGAGGCACTGGGTTTGAAACTAAGCACTGCATAAAAATAAAGAAAATAAAGGTCTCTCAACAACTAGAAAAATATTAAAATATATATATACATATATGTATTTGTTTGTTTATTTATTTATTTTAGGATTTGAACCAATGTATCAAAATAACTATTCATTCTGTGGAGTATGTCAGTTCATTTTTTCCTTTTTTCTTTATTTTCTAAACTTTCAAAGATGAATAATTTTATAATCAGAAAAATAGATATCCAAATGTGTACTGTTCCTATAGAATGCTAGTATGGCAGACGCCAAATTATGCAACAGTATTCCTTTTTTAGCCACTCTTCCAGTGAGGGTTTCATTCTAAGGAGATACAGAAAGCTTTGAGATACCCTGTCCAAAAATACAATAGAACCTTTTCCCCATTTGCAGAGCTAATAAGAGCAATACAGGTTGTTTCATCCCTGAAGACACCATAAAAAAAGCTATAATACTATTACCCGTTTCTCTAAGAACTTCTCTAGGAATTCTCTTGTAATTGAATTACTAATACGAAACTCAATTTAAAAAAAAAAAAAAAGTTATCCCCCTCTTCTGACATCACTTTACTATCTTAAAAACAAAAAAATTCCATACAATAAGTATAAAAAACAAGAAATTCTGACTTAGATATATTATCTGTAATTAAACTCCTGAATACTCAATTTAATAGGGCTATTTATTCTTAGCAATCTACTTAAATTATAACGTCTACGTCGGGATATGAGAATTAAGTTCTCCAGTATCCTTTATAATATTCATGTATATAAATAATATGTAATGTTATTCAAAAGATTATATAGAGTTATGTGGGGTATGGCAAAAATATATATATTCCAGCAGTAAAATGTGAATTCAATACAACGAACTACTTAAAATTATGTTAAACTATTCTTCAAATTTATTTTTGTCATCTTTCAGGAAAATAATATTAGAATGAGTTTTATACATTTCATTCTCCTTATTTTAACAAAATCTTTCCACACAAAAAGTACAACTTTTCCAAAAGAGAACACATTTTCCAATAAAATTAACATATTCTTTAAAAAGTGGTTTGTTATAACTTATACATATTATTATAACATTTCAACTCTTTTCAGATTACAACTACATTCAAAAACACTAGACAGTAAACTAGATCTTTAAAACCAATTCATCCTATTTGGGGTGGGTTGGTTTGTTTGCCAACATATAATTAACTGTCCTAATACCAAATACTAAAATTTTGCTTATCTAACTGATCAGTTCCTCTAAGCTTCCTCCAATAGCACCAGCATTTGAATGGTTAGTTCACTCAGAAACCCACTTCCAAACATCTCAAAAGACTGAATACCTCAAAAATACCTCAAAAAAGCCTATCAGAATGAACAATAAAAAATAAACTGAGCCATAAGAGATTACACAAAGAAATTTGTCAATACAATATTCTGAAGAAATGCTACAGAGTTAGGCCAGGCTGGTTCTTAGATATACTATAAAGTTACAAACCTAAATAGTGAGTGGAAATTTTCTGTTTAAAAAAAAAAAAAAAAATTATTCAACAGATTTTTTTTTAAATCAACAGTATTTAAAAAAAAAAAAAAAAAGAATGTCTGAGAATAAAGCTTAAAATCTTAAAATCTTGCTGGATACAATGGAGAACACTTCTATTGCCAGCTACACAGAAGGCTTAAGCAGGAGGATTGCCAAATTCAAGGCCAGCCTCAGCAATTACATGGTGAGACCCTCTGCAACTTAGTGAGATCCCATATCAAAACAAAAAATAAAAAGGGCTGGGAATGTAACTCAGTGATGATCACTTGCCTAGCACTTATGAGGCCCTAGATTTGATCCCTAGTACAACAACCACAAGGAAAAAAAAAAGTCTAGAAATTTTTAAAATTTCAGAGCTGATGCACATGCTTATGATCTAGCAACTCGGAAGACAAAGACAGGTGGATCACAAGCTCAAAAGCCAGCCTCAGCAACTTTAGCAAGGCCCTAAGCAACTCAGTGAGACCCTAACTCAAAATAAAAAATAAAAAGGGCTAGAGATATGGCTCAGTGTTAAAATGCCTCTGGGTTTAATCCCAATACTAATAAATAAATAAACAGAAATTTCTATGCCAAAAAAAAAAAAAAAATACTAGTGGCAATATTATAAGAGATTTTTATTCTACTCAAATAAGCACTTTTTATAATAAAAAATCACTTCATAAAAAATAGACAATTTACACAACAATTCTAAACAGTTATAAATTTTATGGGCATTGAATAGGGAATATTTATTTTTAGTTTTGGTCAACACAATAGAGATAAATATTACAACAGCATCAACTTGGGTCTGGGTCTGTAAAATTACCAGTTTTACTATTGAGCATTAATCTTTATTATTACAAACTACAAAATAGAGAAAGTTATAATATACTTTAATGTTTCTATCAACTATTTCCATTAAATATATATTTTTTACTTTTACTTTCAATTTCCAAAACTTAAGTATTTACTTTTCACCATAAAACAAAAGTCTTTATTAGATAATTTCTAGAGTTCAATACAGTATTTAATACAAATAGAAGAATACAAAATTGATTAGCATTGCTTAATGTCATCATGAATAACATTTCATTAAATTTTATTGCTACTGGATTCATTAGTCAAAATACTAATAAAAAAGAACAATATTATCCCTAAAGTCATTGTAGTAATATAATAGTTTCATTTAAAATGCTCTTATCGTTATATTATAATTTGCCATTTATTTTCTCAAGCTTGTTAAATATAGAATTGTTAAGTAGTATTTCTTATATGATTTCAACATAAGTAAATTTAGTCATTCTTAAAACCAAGAACAAATACTACATACCCCTCCCCTCCCTTTGTACTTTCGATTTATTTATTTATTTATTCATTCATTTATTTTTAGTTGTTGATGGGCCTTTATTTTCTTTATTTATATGCGGTGCTGAGAATCAACCCAGTGCCTCACACATGCTAGGCAAGTGTTCTGCCACTGAGCCACAACCCCAGCCCCCCCCCCCGCTCCTTTGTATTTTAAATACTGTGCAAAGGTTTGCTTGGCACCATATCCTCTCATCACATATCCAAGAGAAAAGGAAATCTGATAAAGGAAATGTAACTAAATTAGATTAGTGAAAAACATCTGCAAAAATAAATATAATCTAAGTTTAAAAAACAATAGCGGGTCTGAGGATACAGTTCAGTTGGTAAAGTGCTTGCCTAGCATGCAGGAGGCCCTGGGTTCAATCCCCAGCATTACAAAAAAAAAAAAAGAAAAGAAAAGAAAAAAAATTAAAAAAAAAAAAACAATAGCGATTTTCGTCTCACAAAATTACTTAGAATTTAAGATTAAAAACAAAGAAATTGAACTGAGACTGAAGCTCAGTGGCAGAGTGTGTGCCTAGCATGTATGGGGCACTGGGTTCAATCCTTAGCACCACATAAAAATAAACTTCCCATCTGCAACTACAAAAAAAAAAAAAAATTTAAAGACATAAAACTAATTCCTTAAAAAAAAGAAATTACCATGCCCATGTAATAAATGCCTCCTCCCAAAATAAATTCTTAAGATAACAAACATTAAAAATCCATTTGAAGAGCAAACAAGTTGGAGTATTCAATTAAGTATTCTTCATTCCTCATTTTATTTTCCAGTCTTAACTTGAAGAAAACACTAAAAATTAGTTTTAAGCATGGTGCAAGTCAGACCAAAAAGTACCATATGAATGTTCATCTGTAAGTTTTATAAAACTCACTTAAAAAAACGCTATGAAAACCTACTGGATACATAAAAAAGACCAATGTGTAACAGAGTTAAAATTTATTAACATGTCATAAGACAAAACACTTACTCAAGCACATGAACAGTGTTTAATACCAATCCACAATTTTTAGGTGATAAAATTTGAATTTCTTTGGGTTATTTTTGTTTGTTTGTTTGTTGGGGGGCAGGAGAGGGGGATGAGAATCATTCTCAGTGTATAGCCCAGGCTGGTCTGAAACTACTAGGCACAAGTGATCTTCTAGCCTTACTTTCCAGAGTAAGTAAGACTGCAGGTACCCTCACCATTGCACCCATCTAATTTGTTTTTAAACCACACTAAGATAGTCATATTACTTGCTCTGCTGACTTACATTATTTCCCTTTCCCAAAATGTTTTAAGAAACAATTAAGAAGACATGCTTTAAAATCAAACCAACACAAGTCTGATCTTGCCACCTCCACATCCTGTATTCAACCTTGGGAGAGTAACAATCTCTGTAACTTTGATCCCTGTTTCTGAAAAATGGGAACAATAATATATGTCATAACACCTCCTATGGGGATCAAATGCTCAATACAATGCCTAGCATAATAAGCATTTTCTAAATAGTAATATTCAGCAAAGTATCAGCTAAAAAGAAAATTTTAAACTTACCAAAACATGGGAAATTGCTATAGAAGAATTAATTTCAAAATAGACTTGAAATACATAAGTTACAAAGACAAATGAAAAACCTGTAATGGCACACTTAAGAATCATGAAAATATTTGAAATAATCATTTGAGTTTCTCCATGTATCTAAGCATACATGAAAAATACAAACATACAAAAAGTAAAATTAAATTCTTCTAATAAAAGAATTGTTTGTTCACTTTTAGTGATTACAATTCACTAAAATGAACATTTTTTCTATGAGAAAATATACTTAAGTTATTATAAGAAGTTATCACTAATTAAATATCTAACAAAATAGCAAAATATCACAAAAAAATATTTTCAGATAGATTCTTATTAGATTTTCAACAAACCTATAAGGTTTACATCCTAAAACTGTACTATTCAGCAGATAACCAGAAGCCACAGGTAATGACTGAGCACTAAACACAGGGCTAGTCCAACTGAGATGTTGTATAAATGTAAAATACAAATCAGATTTCAAAGACAGAAAAATAAGTCAACTACCTCATTAACATTTTTATACTTAATTTATGCTGAAATAATGTGTTTTCTTTACTCCAACATAATGAAAAAAATGGTTAAAATGTCAAATTCTTTTTTTGCAACATTACTAAAAAATTTTAAAATTATATAATTTATCAATTTATTTATTTTCATTATTTGGTTTTCTGTTTTATTTATTATACATATGTAACCCATCACAGTGACAATTACACCTGTAATCCCAGCTACTTAGGAGACTGAGGCAGGACTGCAAGTTTGAGGACAGCCTGGGCAATTTAATCAGGTCCTATCTCAAAAAATAAAAACAGTTGGGCAGGTACCTCAATAGTAAAATATACCTGCGTTTACTCTCTAGCACTATAAGAAAAAAGAAAAAGAAAAAAGGGAGAAGTCAGGACTTGGGACAAAAGTATATCATAGAGATCACCTCAAAGGAAAGTTTGCTTCACTGTAAATACGCATTACCTGGAATAGAAGAAAAAATATTTTATCTACTGCTGCTGTAGTTTGGATCTTGAATGTCCCCCAAAGGCCTATGTGTTGAAGGCTAGCCTGTGGTGCTATTGGCAGGTAGTAGAATATTTAGTAGTTGGGGCCTACTGGAAGGAAATTATGGCACTGGAGGTATACACTTTAAAGGACACTGGGACCCCTGCCATTTTATTTGTTTGGTTTTGCTTCTAGCTGGCATCATATGAATAGGACTCCTCTGCCATGTGCTTCCATCATGATGTACTACACTGTGACCAGCCAAGAGACCGTGAACGAAAAGTTCTAAAACTGTGAGCCAAAATAAACCTTTCCTCCTTTTAAGTTGATTATCTCGGGTACTTTGTCACAACGCCAGAACACTAACACAACAGAACTGATGATACTCGTGTATCATCACTAGTCAAACTAATGAGAGATGACTAAATCTTATTTGCCTTCCAATGCAAAGAATTCATATTCTGATCTTCTTTACACTTCTCCTATTACAGTTTATTATTTCTGATCCTGGAATATCTCCTGTTAAAATACTACATTCCCTTTCTTGTTTGGACTCCTAATGAAGTCACATGTTAAATTTTATTCCTATTATGTTAAGCCTTATTCCTATCACAACACTACTAAGCCATTCTAATAGATTTAGAATCAGAAGGAGGAAGAGACAAGATCATTAATATCAGAATCCAGATATTGTGAGAAGTTAAAGAAATTAAGACAAATACTTCTTGATTGATCTTTCATCTGTAGCTCCTTTCCTTGGTGATATGACTTTTTGTTAACACTTCTTTTTTATTTGGGGGGGGGGGGGGGGGGACGGGGGAGGTGTTGCTAAAGATCAAACTCAGGGCCTCATGCATGCTAGGCAAGCCTTCTATCACTAACCTGCATCATCAACCCAAACAGCTTTCATCTAATGTTGACAGTAATTGTTTGTTACTATAACAATACTTAAAAGTATTGTTTTACTAGAAACCCCTAGTGATTAGAAGTTACATAGTAACTCCCTTGGAACCTAGAATTACCTAGACATTTAATCATCAAAAAGAACCTAAACTAAACCAAAAGTGTGGTGGTGGTATATGATTGTAGTCTCAGCTAATCTGGAGGATAAGGCAGGAAGATCACTTGATCCCAGGAGTTCAAGGTCAGCCTGAGCAACATGATGATACTCTGTCCTCAAAAGAAAAAAAAAAAAAAAAAGAACCTGAGCTAAGTGATACTGATAAAGTATTAAAATAGATATATTGAATTCAGATTCCCATGTTAGTTATCTCTGTTTTGCAAGTAAGTTAAAAAAACAGAACAGTAGGCACTGGGGTTGTGGCTCAGTGGCAGGGTGCTCACCTAGCATGCTTGAGGCACTGGATTCTATCCTCAGCACCACATAAATAAAAGATATTGTATCCACGTAAAACTAAAACAATACTTAAAAATAAATATTAAAAAAAAAAAAACAGTATCATGATGGGAAGTTTAGGGTACACAAAATTTGGAAGATTATAAGTCTACTGGAGCTATTAGAAAGGACTGATGTGATACATTTAGGTTCCAGGAAACAGAGTCCATAACACTATCATGTCTGATACCAGATTAACATCTTTAGCCAGAAAAAAAAAAAAGAACCCCCCCGCCCCACACCCCCCTCAAAAAAAAAAAAATTTATATATATTTATATATATATATATATATATATATAAACAAACATATATATATATATATATATATATATATATATATATATATATATATATATATATATATATATAACATACCCAAAAGAAAATGCCTACCTCACTTGGTGCTAAAATGGTCTCAGGTGGGAAAATTCCTAGAAAGAGTATGAATGGAATTCTAACTGCTTTGTAGTGATACAAAGTCTGTAAAATAGTCTAAATATCTAAAACAAACCCAAAAGAAGGCTGAGGGGGAGTATGAGGAAGTACTAGAAAGGAATAATCAATCCAAAAGGAAAACAATGAAGGTCTTTCTAATAACTAGCCTAACACCACTTCAGTGAAATCAAGAGACCACGAATTAAAAGTACTTTAAAGTTTCTCATGCCTTAGTTGTCCATTTATTCTTATGTTTGTAGTTATAACTATTTAACATCCTTGAGAATTACATACTTGTTTTAAAACATAAAAGCATGCTTCAACTCTGTGATCTGCTCTCCTTTCAATCTGAAAGGAAAAAAATCCAGGTGGAAAAAAAGCAACAAAGAAAAAAGCAGGCATATCAAATCCCTGGGACCAAATAAACAGAGGGGATGCTACAGACTATGAATATTCCCAAACCTTTAGATACACAGAGGATGCCATAAATCCGAAATTTATTTGGAACCAATTATATCTCAGTTATAGATTCAGCTACTAATGTTGACTACTGATATAGTCTCAAGATAGGTAACATAGTAGCAGGTCCACAGCTGAGCAGCTCAACATCTTACCAGTATTACTATCCTAAACAGTTCCAATAACCAAACTCGTTTTTATTCCGGAGAACAAATACCTATTTTGTATTTTTCTCATTAAAAAACAAAAACAACAACAAAAAAAAACTAGGGGCTGGGGATGTGGCTCAAGCGGTAGCGTGCTTGCCTGGCATGCATGCCGCCTGGGTTCCTTAGATCCTCAGCACCACATACAAACAAAGATGTTGTGGTCTGCCAATAACTAAGGAATAAATATTGAAAAATTCTCATTCTCTCTCTCTCTCTCTCTCTCTCTCTCTCTCTCTCTCTCCTCTCTCTCTCTCTTAAAAAAAATAAATAAAAATAAATTTTAAAAGATTAAAAAAAAAAAAACTAGATGGGGGGGGGGGGGGTCCTGGAGTTGTGGCTCAGCATAGAGTGTTCGCCTATCATGTGTGAGGCCCTGGGTTCAATCCTCAGCACCACATATAAATAAATAAGTAAACTAAAGGAATTGTGTACAACTACAACTAAAAAATAAATATTAAAAAAAAAAAATCTAGACCCTGTCTGGTTTCATTTCCCTGTAGCTAGGTCTCCAAGGCCTATTTCCAGACCCTGTCTCCTCCCTTCTCCCTTCACAATGCCATCCTGAACCTCTACCTGGTGGCTTACTACCAACCAGCATCTCACTCCCACACCCAGCTGACCGGCTCCACCAGTCTACACACTAAATTTTGCTACACATATCCCTGATGTTGACATGCTGACGATAACTATAACTGAACTTCAATCCAGATTTCCCAAATTAGTGTTGGGAACTCATCTAGAAAGACTTACTGCCTGGCTGCTACTATTATTTAGCACCTAAATCCTGTTGGTGTTAAATCTGTATAGTAGATATCAATTCCTACAATCAAGTAAGTCACAGTTCCACCCTTTCTTTTCTGAATATAAATTCTGAAAATGTTCAGATCTTTGACAACTTATTCATCCATTTACCAAGAAAAGAGGTCTACAACTTATTCATCCATTTACCAGGAAAAGAGGTCTGCCCTATACTCAGTGAAATCAAGAATCATTACACCTCTTTCTCTGCCTATCTTTATGCCCTTGACACAATGATACCACTTCTTTATACACATCAGAAAATGAAACATTTTTACCATACTCAAAACACATTTAACAACAGGGAAAGATATTCCATTAAAGAGAAAGGGGTTTTCACAGATTTGGATTAGGTATAAAAATTGGCAGGGAGGGGGAAAAATTTCCTATTACTTTTTTATGCTCTAGATTGTGTAACTGAAGTCAATCCTGAGGCTGAATTAGCAAGTATCCCCTATTGTATGTAAGCTAATGTATCTGTATGGATCAAGTTTTTCTCCAAATAGTACAATGTAAATGTAAAATAAAGAAATTCTATTATAGAAGTGTGTGTGTGTGTGTGTGTGTGTGTGTGTGGTATATATCATCTAAACACACTGCAAGTTTCCATTTAAACTTCACGACTGACATGCTTTATATGTAAGTTTTTAGAATAAATTTAAACTCAAAAGCTCATAACCGTATCTGAAATTAAGAAAAATTCAGTCCTTAAAATATGCTTACTCTTTCAAAAATAAAAATTCAAATTTAGCAACACTGTGCCATTTACTTTCATATTTCACTTCAAAATGCACAAATGTATTTTTGGAACAAATTTTTTTAAAAGTATTGCTTTGTATCTCCCAAAGATGTTCCCTAATTATTTCACGAGAGCCTCATATTTCTTGAAAGACATTTTCGACATTTAACAAACATAAAAAATAAAAACAGGTTAACAGAAAATTCAAATGTCTCTAGTAATAAGTCATTCCACTTAAAAGTTTTTTCTAAATAAGCTTATTTTTAATAATGGAGCTTCTCAGAGTATAACCAATACTGAAAAAAATAGTATCTTTCTACATAATTTCTGTAAGATTACACTACATAAAATTCTATTGATTTCTGCATTAGTATAGACTCATGTCCTCTCACTGGCCCTTGAAAGACAGTATTCTGTTTAAGGTCCCAACAAGAATCAAGAAAATCATTTAAAAATGAAAACATCCAGCAGCACTGGTAACTTCCTAAGCACTTTATAAGTATTCACTCACTCAGGCATTCTAACATCTATGAGAGTCATACTTGAATCCCATTTTTAGATCAAGAAACTGAAGCACAGAGAGGTTAAGTAATTTGCTCAGTCACACAGATAGGTGAGACCTCAGGAAATAAATTCCTATCCAGGGCCCCTACTCTTAACTGTATCACTAAAGTGCAGAAACCATCACTCAGTAGGTATCCACATTAATCTCTCAAAAAAATTTTCAATTTTTCTTTCATTTTTGACAAATTATATAAAACCCCATGTAAATATTTTAGGCTACATCTTAAAAGATCGCTGATGAAAAAACCAAGCAAATGAACCTTAAAGAGGAAACTCCTTCAAATAAACTTGAGGATTTTAATATGGTTACATGACTAATAAATTTAAAGTATACATTCATATGAAAATGTTTCACAAATATTTCTCATTTTAACAACAAATACCCCAAATAAGAGAAGTTCATAATTGAGTAGTCAAGATGACAGTATGCTAACGTGGAACTTTACCAAACTTCACTTATCCAGAATGTAACAACTCACTAAGAAAAGACCTCTGGCCAAATAGATATTATAATGTCCAAGTATTGGTATTCATTCACTTTTCCCACCAGAGGACCTCACACTGTTCAGTAAGGGTCTACTGATTTTCCCCCATGTATAATCACAAATTTGCACATGATTTCCACACAGTCAAAAAAAAAAAGAAAACGGGGAATGAAGGGGGACACTAATTACAGTTACAAGCATAGAAAAGCAAAGTAGGGGGGAAAGCACCTATTTAAATAATTTCAAAATGGAAAGGAGTAATGTTAACAAATACTATCAACTACAATACACCAATAAAAATGTGGAAAAAAATGCAAAGAAGTATGTTATTTAGCATTTGGATCAAGTCCTATATATGATCTAACAGATTCTCAAGGCACACCAGCAACTGAAAAAGTAACAAATTATATAATTAAAATAAATTTAATTATATTCTACATCCTATTTTAGATCGAGTTGTACATTTAATTTTAGTATAATTTTCATCCAAAGCAGTTAGTGATTTTAAAATTTGATGCTTAAAGGAATAAGCCCACAATTACCCTGTAAGCTCAACTAATCAATTAAAAAGGAATTCATTCGAAGGATCCAAATAGCAAATATTTTATTTTACTGTTTCTGAGTTCAAGAGTACTTTGTTTATAAAAGGTAGCTGAGAACAGGTGGTAAGTGAGGGGAACATAAAAATAGAAAATCTAAGAAAACAGAATAGCTAGGCAAGTGCCTATACACACTGTTCAAAGCATCATGCACAAAGCAAAGGGTGGGCAGAGGGTGCCACATCAGCAGTACTCTATTTGTCCTGCTACTAAATCATTTGTTAGTTTCATGAATTATTCATTTCGGTAATGGTTTGTTGATATGAAGCGACACCAACTCTCAACTGGAAGCAGTGATAGAGTCCTCCTGATTTACTCCACTAAACTTGGATTTACTCTCACAGAACGTTCTCTCCCTTATGGTGGCCCAAATTTGATTTTTTAAAATATTCTTTTAAAAAAATGCTTTTAAATTTTAAAGAATTAGGAATTAGTGCCTAGCCTACACTGAACTTTTTAATCAAAAGAATCGTTACACCACTTGACAAAACTTTCCAAACCAAACTGCAATACATTCCCTAATTCCAAATAAAACTTTTAAAACACACAGCAACAACGTATAAGGCTTTGTACTTTTCTCTCCTCTAGCAAGGAAGTCTAACTCCAAACAGGAAACTACTCCTCACCGGGTTCAATACTGAATCCTACCAAACTCCAACCCAGTTGGGGAGGAGATTTAATGTTTAAGTACCAGCATATTTGCCTAGGTAGATCCAGACTAAAATACATATTATAGATTTCCTTTTCTCGAGTCATCTCTTGCTGCAAGTTTCAGCAAGGAAAAAAAAAAAAAAAACTTTGACAAAATGTGTACTTATATGTCCCTAAAAGTCCAATCTATACAAAGCCTCAGAGAAGACAAAGTGCCACTTTGTCAAGTTTTCCGATCACCCTCCCCCATCCGAAGAGGGCGGCGCAGGGCAGTGGGCGCCGAGAGGTGGTCGAGAGTCCCAGCCCTCCTTCCCACACCTTGAGGTGAACAGGAGAAGGGGCGGAGAGGTCAGCGCCCGAGAGCACCGCGAGAAGAACAAGGTGGGAGGCAGGACTAGGAGGGGCGCCAGCGAGGGTGGTGTAGGTTGCTGCAGCGCGGGGGCTGAGCCCCGTCGCGTCCCCACTGAGGCTGACCAGGGAACCGCCTCCCCGGCTCGAGAGGGCCTGGACCGGCGGCGGGAAGCGCCCAACCTTACCCATGCTGGGGACTCCTGCGGGAAGAAGCCCGGCACCCGCTCTCCTCCTCCGCTGGCTCGCGCGAGCGCTCCTGAGACAGGAGGCGGGCCCCGCGCTCGGCTCTGGCCCCTCCTGAGCTCAGGTGGGGCAAGCAGGCGCCTCCATCCGCCCACGACACTATCCGGCCAGTCTCTTCAACGCGGCCCGTGAGGCAGCGACGATGGCAACTCCTCACGCCTGGCCTCCGCCGAAGCCACGGCGGCGGGAGGGCCCTTCCCCCGCGCGCCCAGACTGCGACTCTCCCACCCTTGTCGCTTCCGCAGGAGTTGGGACGCGCTGGTTCGCTCAGGCCGCCAGCTCCAACCCCGAGCGCCCGCCCAGCCTCAGAACCCGCCCCTAGCTGCTCCCTCAGGGCCTGGCGTCCTACAAGGCGACGCCAAAGACTGAGGTAAAGAGCCGGACAGAAGCCGGGAAGGTGCGGGGAGATGGGCCGGGATGAGGGAAATCTCGCGAGAACGTCCTCGTTCTCTTGGCCCCGCCCCCGATGTGCTGGAGTTTTTACCCAGCACCGGAGCTAGGGCTGTTGCCAGTTGCGGGGACGTCACTGCCCTGGGTCGCGCGCCGCCCGCGTCCAGGTGCCACGAGCGGATGAGAGAGCAGTATAAAGAAGCTACGCTTCTTCCTCCCCGCGGAGCTTCAGAACATCTGGGTAGGGCGTTTTGTCTGTTCTGTGGCCTGAAATGGATACAAAAGGTTTTTGCTGATAGGCAAAATAAGCTTGGGTTGCCCCACTTTCCGCGGTGGCGACGCGGTGTTAACTTTCTGCAGAGGAGCAGCTTATGGGAGTCAACGACAAGAACTGAGGACGCGCTTGATTTCGGTGTTGAGGGTTACCCCAGCAGCTGTTGAAACCCCGCAGTTTACCTTGCAAAGTCCCTATAGAACAGAGTAATATGCTCTTCGTCGGGGAAGAAAGAAAAATGAAAAACTAAGCACATAAATCTGTGTCACAGAAATAATTTTATTACATTCTTTTAGTCTCTTGACAGCCGAAAATAACTTTCTATTCTCTTTTGAAAGTATAAATTGTTACGCAACCATGGAAGAAAAATAGGCATCATGATTTGAAATATTGCCAGGCATTTTTTTCTAGAGTCAATATGAAGGAGGGCATGGGATTATTATGTTTAAATGTGGGCTTTCTTAAAGTTATAAACAAGTATAATTAATTCATCCAGGTTTTTTTGTTTTGTTTTTTCCTCCTCTCCTGCTTAAGTAGACACAATTCCTAGGCAAATTGTGGAAGAAACATCTGTTGAACGCCAACTATTGTGCCTACTGCTTTTTCAGTAAATTATGCCATTTAATTCTCGCAGTCTTCCAATACTAAAACCGCCTTGCCTTTGAAATCAGGCAGACCTTGGTTTCTGAAACTTAGCACAGGCATTTATTTTGGGGGGAGCTTTGGATAAATTAACATGGCTGGACTTCAGTTTTTAGGTTTGTTGAAAGAAATCTTTAAAATGCGGACTATGGTGTCAAGCACAGAATAGCGACACTATAAATATCAGTTTCCACTATCTCTTACATGCCTGTTTTTACCATCTTTTAATTTTTTTTTATTGCTTCTAAAATAGTTACCTACGGTAATACTAAACAGGAATTGTCAAACTCAGAAGCAGAGGCCAAAAAGGAGAAAAGAAAAAAAAATTTACAATGTATATCTAAATAAGATGTTGACTGTGTGGTATTGGAATCATGGAACTTGGGCTTTCTTTAATCAACAAATACTTGTTGAGTAATATTTGTTCATTGTATCCTACTAAACAAATAAAAAAAGGATGAAGTACATACAGCCCTCATCCTCAAGGACTGCATTCTAACTAGGACGTGAGACATGAATACATGAAACTAATAAACAGTATGCGGTAGTGAAAGTCAAATGCTTGAGATTTTATAGGAAAATAAATTACTACAGGCAGGGCAAACTATAGGGAGAAGGTGTGAATTGCACTAAAGCTTGAAGGAAGGCAGTAATTCTGTCTGAAGATGTCCTAGAAGTAAAGATGGGAGGTGGCTATGCAAACAGAATATTCCTGAGCTTTTGAAAAATCTGTGCAGCTCAAGCAACCCATAAGAAAGTAGTTCAAGCATGGCTAGGTAGTACATCAGGAGACCAAGGGAGGAGGATCACTTGAGCCCAGGCTATTTTTCCAGCATGGGCAAAATAGCAAGACCCTGTCTTTTTAAAGAAAGTAAATAGTTTTAAGATTTTGAAAAATGAGGCTGGTGAGAGGCAGAAGAGAATTCATTGAAGGAGACAGAAAAGAAAAATCCATTGGAAGAGATCTAAATATCTAGGTCTCGATTGAACCCTAGATATTTTAAGAAGAAAGGACAATAAATAGAACTGAAGAAAGGTTAAGGAAAACAAATGGGGGGTATTGTTTTGCCAATAAGGTCACATTAAAAAGTCTTATTTCAGAATATGTGTATATATAATAGGATATAATATATAAAATCAGATATTTAGAATATATGTAACAAAATTCATATTAACCTTCATCAAGTAGATAAGGTGACCACATTTTCTTAACCAGAGATCAGGTTCCATGATTTGACAATGTGACAAAGCATTTACAATCAGTTCTGTCCTAGAAATCCCAGGATCTGTAATATCCCCATAATAAGCAGTGTAGTTTAGAGTTTAAAAATTAAAATAAGCAAATTCAAAAGGCATTATCCCATTGAGGTAATGTTCCAATGTTGGATACAAAAATTGGAAGGATGAGGGAATAGGACCTATAGGAAGAGTTGAGTAAGTTGGAAAAAAAATAAATAACCATGATCCTAAAGTTAGTGCTATCTTCCAAACCAGAAAAAATTATATCCAGGAATTTATTTTTAAACTTACAAAATGGTGCATTTTCTAAACCTTTGAGTGCTATGCAAATGTTGGTTATTAATTGTTCATAGAGCTCCTTTAATTAATTATCCTAATTACAATGCCTATACTGTGAGGTCATTAAAGCTAAAAATCTACAATGCCCACCAGCCTATAATCCCAGCTAGTTGGGAAGCTGAAGTAAGAGGATTCCAAGTTCAAAGCCAAAAATTTCAGAAATTTAGTGAGATCTCATCTCAAAACAAAAGTTGAAAATTTTCCTGCTCAAACCGATGACCCATCAGCTTGTGATAAAATATTATTTCACTAGAAATTTGGGGGATATGCTCATATAAGACAACTCTATAAGCACTTTTCATTATTGCATTTTCAGAGCTGGGGATATAGCTCAGTTGGTTGAGTGCTTATCTTGCATGCACAAGGCCCTGGGTTCACCATAAAAGAAAAAAAAAGAAAAAGAAATCATTATTGCATTGTAAAAAAAGTGTAACTAATTTTTTTTTATTATTGTAGAAAAAGTGTAACTAAAAATGTGATGACCCCATCAAAATGAATCACCACTTTGCCTACTATAAGGACCTTTTTAATAATCATATGCCAGTATCAAAGAACTGGGCTATCATAATAGGGAAATCTTAGGAACTTCATAGGTCCTCAACAGGAGTCTCTTTTAAAAATACTTTTAAAAGTATACTCTCCCAAAATGTTACAACTGGCCCCTTATGAAGAGTCAGATACTTTAGGTAATCTCAAATGACAAATGCATTTGCATTTTTCAAATATCAGCCAAATTTTGCACATAATATTATATAAAGAATTTCTAGTAATGAACACATTAATTCAAGTCAACACTTACTGAACATTCGTTTTAAATGAGTAGCTGCTACTTGGAAAATATGATCCCTGCCATTAAAAGAGGAAGTATTGGGGATCCTGTTGGGGGAACATTGGGGTTGACTGACAAAGTTGAGAAAGGGTAATCAGCCAACCAGGACAAAGACATGTGGACAGCCAAAAGCCTAGAGAGCCAAGCTCCAGCCGATCAAAGTCGAACAAGGGAGGCCCTGTGTGCCAAGGGAATGATCTGCACTGTTATCCTAGACAGTTAATGAAGGATGTTAAGTAGGTAATTGATTTTTCTTTTAGCTACATCTACAATCACAGGGGGAAAAAGTGCTAATGTCTCAAAAAAAAAAAAAAATAGGTACAAAAATTTGGTTCAATAAGCATTGATTAAGTATCTACTACACTTAATCAACTAGTAAAAAAAATTTTATGGGGCTGGGTATGTGGCTCAAGCGGTAGCGCGCGCTCGCCTGGCATGCGTACGGCCCGGGTTCAATTCTCAGCACCACATACAAAGAAAGATGTTGTGTCCGCCGAAAACTAAAAAACAAATAAAATATTTTTTAAAAAATTTACTAGTATAAAATAACATTTAAACCAATGTAATGTATAGGGCATGACAGATCTGAGGAACTCTGAGAGATGTAATGCAATACACACTCTCCCTTTAAAGAATGTGATTTCTGGCTAAAAAGGCTAAGAAATGCTAACTGTTATTAAATAACTTTCTGTTATTTAAATAAAATTCACTGTATTAGCTAGGTATGGTGGTGCACTTCTATAATCTCAGCAGTTTGGGAGACTGAGGCAGAAGGATCTCAAGTTCAAGTCCGGTCTCAGAAATTATAAATAAATAAAAAGGACTGGGGATGTGACTCAGTGGGTAAGCACCCCTGGGTTTAATCCCCTGTACCAAAAAAAAAAAAAAAAATTCACCCTATTGGAGAGAAACTGCATAGAGAGTGACATATCTCAGACAAATAAACTGGACACATTCTTATCTTAGTAAGGCATTTGCAATATTCCTGTTTGAATCTCTGCAAATTTTAAACAGTAAATACAAGTGACTGTTGTCCAACAATCAGGTGATTTTTATACACATTACAAGTTACACTACTACAGGGTAGCTTTTTAAAAAGCTGGAATACTAGTAATCTGTATTTCATTTATTCAGGATCTTTTATAAATTACAAAGGACAAATTCTCTTTTTTTAAGTAGAAACTCATGGGAACTCTCAATAGAGGATTTCATCTATAATCATTATCTCTTAGACACCATCTAAGCATTTATGTGTATCAGGCCTCATGTGACTCTAAAAGGCATCGTCCAATTATTACATTGCTATGGTTCTGCCCACCTAGCCATAGACTGTTTCCAAAACAAGAAATGAGAACTTTATTTCAGGTCTCTACTTAACTCCCTTAACTAACAGATGATAATGAGATTTATTTCCTGTCTAATGTTGGAACTTTTAAACTCACTATTCAGAATTTTTTCTTTTGTAATGCTGGAGATTGAATGGCATAATTTTGATGCCCAGAATTAAATGCCTGCCAAAGCTTAAAAAAAAAAAAAAAAGCTCATAAACCAAGATACTGCTTTCTGCTTATTTCTGAGAATTCACATTCCATTCTGCCAGTTTCCAGGCCACATCTCACCACTCCCACGACTAAACCACATTCTATATGTGGCTCATAAGCAATTTTCCTCAACCTCCTGTCGGCCCACACTTCCTTAGTCAGCATCTGTCTTTTCTCAGATCTATTAATTGAAGGGCTACTTCAACTAATGTGTGTACAGCACAGTACACTATTAACTTCCTTGTCCCCAAGGTTTATACCTTTCCTTTATAATCAGGGAAAATGAGTCATTCTAAATACCCCCCCCTGCATACGTTGCTACCTTCTTTATAGAATTGCTTCTTTGACAAGGACCTTGTTCCCTTTGCCCCATTAAAATTGTGTCTCTGATTTGGACTCCTAATTTATACTTGAACACTCTTTTTCCCTCTTTAATTTCCTAGGCTACCTCCTCATTCTTCTTTTTTCACTTCCTCCCTCCCTGCCCTTTTCCTCTATATTATACCATATCTCTCCTAACTCTTCAGCATTGTCCTTAATTGTCGATCCAGTTTGCCTGGTTTAGTAAACCTTATGTGGGTAGCCTCTTTGATCTTCTAAACCTCTCTCACCACCAAATACATTTTCACAGAATAATCTTGATTCATTACAAGGTAATAAAGCTTTCTACACATTAACAGCATGCAATCTCAATGTGTTCCTTAAATATCCAGAAGTAAAGTAGGTAGGACTATTTCTAGTTTGAAAATACTCTCAACAACATTAATAACAACTAACACCATCTGACAATTTAAGTCTCAGACACTGACCTGAACACATATACCTCGTCAGACATGACTGCCATTACAATGCAATGCATAGTGGTACTGTCACCCCCCTTTCAAAGAGTAGGAAACTTGATTTGCATGAGATCACATAAGTACGAAATGGCAGAGCCTATGCTTGCATTCAGGGCAAATTCCATAGCTGAGACTCTAACCTATCTTAGGTCACTTGCCCCTTGAACTGGGAGTTCTTCCTTTGCCTAAAAAGAAGGAGAAGGAGAAGGGAAAAACTGAAGGAATCCTCCTCCAGTTGTTTTTTGTACAGATCAACCATGAAATGGCCTGACATAATTATTTTCCCTCCTCCTTTCATTGAAGACCTCTGTGCCAGGTGCTTGGGCAGATGGGTAGAGAGAGGAATAAGGAGATGCTTTTCTTATGATCAAAGAGCTCGTGATTTTAAAAGGAGAAGTCAAATTTCATGATAACACAGCATAAATCATGTATGATTTTTCTCTCATGCCCCTTGGACATGACTCCTCTCTTGAATCTATTCCCTCCCTCCTTATAAAACTTGTTATCTCTACCTCTCCTAGGATATTTGGTACGTTTTCTACTGTGAAATAGCTATTTTCATGCAACTTTTGTTTCCTTTTATATGAATAAAATTCTCAAAGACTGAAGACTGTCCCACACATTTTTATATTCATGCCAGCTATTGGCACACAGAAAGTTCTCAGTAATTATGCACTAAGGGGCTATGGATGTAGCTCAATGGTAGAGCATTTGAGCATGCACAAGCCCTAGGATCAATCCCCAATGTCATCAGGACCCAAAAATTACATGCTAAATTCCACAGTAGGAAGAATGCCTAATTAGTTCTCTGTGTCTACAAGATTTCAAATAAAGGAATTTTACTTAAGTGATTCTAAGACATTCTTCTTATATTGAATAATATTCCATTTGGTAGCAACCTCTTTCTGGAGATAATTGGCCAATATGTGATTACTTACGACACATGCTTAATTGAGTATTCCAGTATCTTTTTAGTTAAGAGTCGTTGATAAACAATTAAGTGATAATTCCAAGTTAATTTTTACATATTTGAATTCTATTCAAAGAACCATCTCAAAAAAGTTCAAGAAATGTATTCAGTACTGTTACACTCTAGTTGTTACAAGCTCATAAGTTTTTCTAAGGATTATGGTTGAGAAGGGGTAGAGAAATAAATACCAATAGTATGAGAGAAATGCTAGACAGTCTTATCTACGCAATTGACTTCACCCTGACAGGTGAAGTCAGGCTTTTTTACTTGTATTCACAAGTATAAAGCCTGGCCTCTCTGCACATAGGCACATATTTGTGTTTATTCTTATATATATCATATATATGAGTTCTCCTTCCACTCTGGAATCACTCTCTTATTCTTCAAACCTTACCTCTTACCCCTAAAGAGTATGGAATGAATGAAGAAATCAGGCTATTACAACATTATAAGGTTGTGCTAGAAACACCTTAAGGAGTCATGACCTGTTTGTTAGAAATTAATCACTACCTACCTGTGTGCAGTAGGTAGTGACTAATTTCTAAATCTAAAACCAGGTACAAAAGGAAAACCCGCGACTCAGAGATAATGCTGGATGTTTCAGAACCCAATTAAAACACTTACAAAATGGGAAGCTATTATGAACATTACACTTTAGAATTCTGTTAAAAGACCTTCAGTTTTCCAACGTCCAGGAAAATCATAATATTTCAAGAGAAAAAACCTTAGACAATTACCACCTCTAATAAAAACTCACCTACTGATCTCTCTCCCCCAAATGAAATTGTTAGTTAATAGGTCTATGTGGATATTTCTGAAACCAAAATGAAAGGGAAAGGAACTTTGTGGCAGACACTTTGAAGATATAGGAATTGAAAGCACAGGGGACAGTTTCATTTTGGGGAGGGGAAGAACCTTGAGAAAGAGGAACTCTAATTTAAACAAATTTAGTGATAGAGATAAATTCAAGTCAATTAAAGGCCTAAGAGAAAATCACATTTATTTATTCATTAATGCATTAATGGAGGGGTTGTTTTTTTCAAATGAAGTACTAAATTAAAATCAATTTTGTCCAGTATAAGCAAAAGCCTGGCCTACTCTTCCACACACATAATATTTACAGTCCACAATTTTCCTTTCCCATGCTAGGGATCAAACCCAGGGGTTCAAGTATGGTAGGCAGGTTCTTTACCACTGAGCTCCAGCTTCAACACTAAAGACCATAATTTTATTCTTTTCTTCTGATAATGTAAAAATTGTTTGTTGAACAAAATTCAAACAGTACAGGCAAAATAAGATAAAAATCCCAAAGAATCTCACATCTCAGAATGACCACTATTAACAGTTTGGATTATATTTACTAGAATTTTTATTCATGTTCTAACATGTAAATAGTTTGTAATTATACTATACATATTGCTCTGCAACTTAGGTTTTTCTCCCTAGTCATACATATACATACATTCCTTTCTAGTACATTCTATGTCTATAGAATATACACGTATTCCCAGTCCAATCTAGGTCTGTTTCCAGTCATTTCTTGAAATGGTGCATTTTGTTGTTTTACTGAACCATGAATGATTAATATAAATAAATATTTAAAATATTTCCAGGTTATTTTATTTATTTATTTATTTTGGCATCATAAACACTGCCTTGGTGAACATCTTTATATTTATACATGTATTTTTTGCACACTTGTGATTATGAGATTTTTAATAAAAATGAAATCGCTAAACCTAAAGGCATACATTCACATTTTAATTAGGTTTTGCCTTCTAAAAAGACTGCACCAATTACTCATCTTCAACAGACTACATTGTCCCCAAAACTGGATATTAACAGTCTTTTGAATTTCATCCATAGAGTAGGAAAGAAATCATACTCCATTGTTTCAATGTATATTGAGGGAGATTGAGAATCTTTACATACATACACTGGCTATTTTAATTTTATTTTTTGCTTAACAATTGCTGGGCCTGCCAGCCCTTATCCTTGGCGAATTTTTGTATTTTGTTTTCATTTTCTCATTGATTTCTAAGAATGCTTTTATTCTAGGGATGGTAGCAATTTTTTCCAAATGTCCATTTACCCTTAGATCCATTCCTCTTTCTCCTGGGTATGTATAGCGTAGAGAGAGGGACCTATTGTTGACCCCTGCAGACTGCTTTCCTTGTACCACGACCCCTGGCTGATTTTTTATGAGTAAAATTTTGATATATCTGTATTTTGCTTGAGGGTGAATTAAGTAAGATTGTAATTCAAGTTCACTTTCCTCTCAATTACTAGGTATTTATAATATTTGAAAAAAATAATCTGCCTTTATGCTGTTATTTGAAATGCCACCTTTATCATGTACATCTACATGAATTGATTAGTTTCTGGACTCTGATGTACCTATTCCTATTTGTATTTCACAATTTTGTAACATTTTAAAATACAATTCTGTTTAACATCCCTTCCTTGCAATTGCTCATCTTCAGAGTACAAACTATTTTAAATGTTTAGAATTACAAAAGAGACTTGCACTTGCAAGAAAGAACAAGCCAAAATCAAAAACAATCTCCAGGCCAAGTAACAGAGATAGTAAATTGTCCTGTATAACTCCGTGCAGATGTTTACCTTTTGACTGCCAGCTGAGCCAGGATCTGGCATTTGTAAACATTCAGTAAATAAGTGATTCCCAAGCCTGGCTGACTATTGAAAGTACACCAAACTCATATTTTGGCCAAATTCCAACTGATTGTATATTAAAACCAATATTCATCAGCACTCATAATCACAGCTGAATATTACTGTCGTAGATGGAAACTCTTGTATATAAGAATTAATGTAAATTTGTCATTAAAATTATTATTCCAATTTTCTTATTTAAAATTTTAGAAGTCAGTATTTTTAGTTCAGCATTATAGAGTAGGAACAGTTTCTCAGCTCTCTTCCTGCTCCATTGCTCCAGAGATCATTGGTATGCATACTTTACAATGCTAAATATATGCCCATTTTAACAGTAGTCAGTAATATTTTTTTTTCTTTTTTCTTTTTTTATTATTAGTTGTTCAAAACATTACAAAGCTCTTGACATATCATATTTCATACATTTGATTCAAGCGGATTAGGAACTCCCATTTTTACCCCGTATACAGATTGCAGAATCACATCCTTTACACCTCCACTTTTTTACATACTGCCATACTAGTGTATGTTGTATTCTGCTGCCTTTCCTATCCTCTACTATCCCCCCTCCCCTCCCCTCCCCTTCCCTCCCATCTTCTCTCTCTACCCCATCTACTGTAATTCATTTCTCTCTCTTGTTTTTTTTTCCCCTTTCCCCTCACTTCCTCTTATATGTAATTTTGTATAACAATGAGGGTCTCCTTCCTTTACCATGCAATTTCCCTTCTCTCTCCCTTTCCCTCCCCCCCTCTCCTTCCTGTTTAATGGTGATCTTCTTCTCATACTCTTCCTCCCTGCTCTGTTCTTAGTTGCCCTCCTTATATCAAAGAAGACATTTGGCATTTGTTTTTTAAGGATTGGCTAGCTTCACTTAGCATAATCTGCTCTAATGCCATCCATTTCCCTGTAAATGCCATGATTTTGTCATTTTTTAATGCTGAGTAATACTCCATTGTGTATAAATGCCACATTTTTTTTATCCATTCATCTTATTGAAGGGCATCTAGGTTTGTTCCACAGTCTAGCTATTGTGAATTGTGCTGCTATGAACATCGATGTAGCAGTATCCCTATAGTACGCTCTTTTAAGGTCTTCAGGGAATAGTCCGAGAAAGGGAATAGCTAGGTCAAATGGTGGTTCCATTCCCAGCTTTCCCAGGAATCTCCATACTGCTTTCCAAATTGGCCGTACCAATTTGCAGTCCCACCAGCAATGTACAAGTGTACCCTTTTCCCCACATCCTCACCAGCACTTGTTGTTGTTTGACTTCAGAATGGCTGCCAGTCTTACTGGAGTGAGATGGTATCTTAGGGTGGTTTTGATTTGCATTTCTCTGCTAGTCAGTAATATTGCCATCAAGTACCAAGTGTATAACTATCCCTCTTTCTCCAGAGATAACTGACCAGGGAAATGTCTCATAGATTCAAAAGTATATAGAATTGTCTTTCTGGAATACTTTTTAAAATTTGGGGTTTTATTTGTTTGTTTTGTTTTGTTTTTTTTTTAAGGAGGAAATATGTTTGTCCCTTCTCACCTTTTCCTCTTTTTTTCCCCACTTATCCTAAGATTTTATAAAATCTTTTAATAAATATAATTTAACATGGATATTTTTTCTGATTTCAAATCTTGTCTTCACATGAAATACTGAAATGGTAGAATTGATATCCTGCCTTTCCTTTGTCATCACATAACACAAAGAATTCCAAAACAATATCTTTACCTTGATATATTCATTATTACATTGTAAAGAAACAACTAAAAATTCAATGTAGTTCATAAACATTATTTTCCTTAGTGAAGTCAACATTGCCAGCACTTTCATAAAAATTCAAATAAACAAAAAACACAATCTTTACATTTCTTCCTTATATAGCTATTTAAAACTTCATGAGGCTGGGGCTGTAGCTCAGTGGTGGAGCACTTGCCTAGCAAGTGCAAGGCCCTGGGTTTGATTCCCAGCATTGCCAAAAATAAAATAAATAAACACTGTGCACTTTTATTGGCACAGAAGGGATACAAAATTCTTCCCAGAGTCTTCCTCTACATTTATTTTCATCTGGATACAATTCACTGAATTTCCACCTTCTGCAGGCCATCCACATTCCTTGGCTCACTGCCTCTTTTTCTGTTCTCAAAACCAACAAATTTGCATCTCTTTGATTGTGCTCAGTAGTCCTATCTTCCTCTGACTCCATTAGGCTGCCTTCTTCCTTCCTCTTTTAAAGACCTTTATAATTATACTGGCTCACCTGAATAATCTAGGACACTTCCCCTATTTTAAAATCAGTAAATTAGCAACATTAATTCCATCCTAATTCCCTTTGGCTGTGTAATGTAACATATTCACAGGTTTCAGAAATTAGGATATTTGGGGCGAGGGTATTATTCAGCCTAAAACAGCATATGTATTTATATACTTCTTATAAGTCAAGATTCAGTTATAGAAAACACAATCTATTCTAGATTAAGCAGAAAGTAATATATTTTAATGTTTTCAGAACTACTGAGTGAATAACTAAGTAGACTTAGCTAACTTTCAGAGAATACAGTGCAGAACTAAGCAACTAGAGAGTTGACACTGCTACCATAATCAGGTGTCCATGGAATCTGGACTCTTTGGGTAGAACTGTTGTCTGGAAAAACCATATCACTTCTACCACTATCAAAAAGCTGTTTCTGACAAATCAGAGATAGAGTACAATCCTGCTAAACTATGTAGCCTCTGCTGTGGTTCATACTAGCAAAACGGATGACTGATGCCCCTTTCTCTCTTTATTTAGCCCAGTTTCAATATCAAGTGTCATAAAAGTGCATCTGAGTTAATCATATCAGGAACTCTGGTTATGATTTCTTATTTTTACTTTTCAATGAACAAGGAGATTGAAATGGGTATTAAGCAAATAAATCAAGATTTGTTTAAAAATATACATTGTAAATATACATAGTATACATGGTATGTTTCTGGAGAAACTTTTATAGTAGATGCATCTGGGGAGGGATATTGAGAGGTTAGAGGGTAGGATGGGGGATACCTTATTTTCACTATGTATCTTTTGTAATTATTGAAATTGGTAACTTGCGTAACTGAAGAATTTTTTTATTGTATAGGGCAAAAAAGTATATAGGTGCATGCTTATAATCCAAGTTACTTAAGAAGTTGAGGTAGGAAGATTGCAAGTTTGAGACCAGCCTGCACACTTAGTGAGACCCTGCCTCAAAATAAAAACTGAAAAGAGTAGGGAATGTAGTTCAAGAATAGAACACCCCCAGATTTAATCCCCAGCATGGGGGGGTGGGTAATACTCATTGAAATAAATGTGCTTCCTATTTGGTCTGTTTGAGGAAGATCATGATTAGGGAAGTAGTAATTGATTACTATCAGAATTTGGTTTTATTATTACTGTTGTCATCATTTATGTATTAAAAATAATCTTTACTATGATTTATTTTCTTCACCTTGCATTTTGTTCTGTTTGTCATTGTCCTCATATTTTGATATGACTTGTTAAGTAATGTATACACAAATGTCTGACTTCTATAAATATATCCTCATCTCCAATTATCCCTCACTTGGATAAGGTTAATCCCATGGACTGAATTCTCATAGCGGGGAACCACAATTCTATTGCTGACACTTGCAGAGTTGCAGGCATGATGCCAAAAAGGACCAGTTCTGTAGGATAGTCTTTCAAAATCAAACCTATTGAACTATGGATAATAGTAAATTAAATATAGTGCTGAGTCAGAGAGTCTAGGAAAAGGATTTATTTAAAGAAATGGGGACAGAAATGGGGAATTCAGAGGAAGTCCTTTTTGACTGGGGAAGATAATAAGTTGATTTATGCAGTTTGGGTTGATACTTGGAGAAGGTCTTTTAAAGAGCAAAGCCTGAGCCTTCAGCTGAAATGAGGAACTGAAATTTAAAGAGGCAGGGCAAGGGTAAAGCTGCTGGGCACATTTAATAATCATCAAATATATATAAAACCTTTATTATTTGGATTTCACTAAATCTGCTTCATCACAGACCAAAGTGCACACTGATATTTCCCTCTTGGTAGTAAAAAGTGAAACCTCTCAGTAGGAAATGAGTAGAAATGGTAATCTGAGGCTTCCTCACTGAGAAATGTTTGAAATACAGCTCTATTGCAACTGGGTTGTTGAGCCCTGGGCCTATGTCACTGAATTGCTCTCTGGACTCCCTTAGGCTAAATGAATAAGTAGAAAACAGTTTATACAGCCCTAGGTGACCACAGCACAGCATCTTGGCAAACATCTGATGCTTTCTCTTTAATGTCAATTGAAAAATTCATGCGAGGGTAGGATTTTATTCTTAACTATGGACTCAATGATAATCACAGTGCTTTGTGATTGGGCCATTGAGTGATCAGGAAAAGGGATATGTAACCATGTGGAAACATTGAAAACTGATCCTCTCTGTCCTACACACACACTCTCTCTCTCTGTGGAGGAGTTGCCTGCAAAAGTTAATCATTGACTAGAACCAGGAAGACAATCAGCTGCTCTCAGTGATACCAACACTACCTGTAGAGATCTGTGTATGCCCTCATGGTTCCCTGAGGAATTTACTGGGTGTGGAGGAAGAAACAACTTCACAGTAGTGATTTGACCCATGACCAGAAACCTGACTCAAGCGAAGGACAAAGTTGCAGACACTGTCAGATACCAGTTCACATTTTATTGGGAAGAACAGCTGGAACCAGAAAGGCCACCTGCCTGAGGCAGAAAGTCCAGGCCTTCAAATGACTCAGTCTTTCCTAAGAGCGGTTGGAGGAATGCTGGTGGCTGGTGATTTTCCTGTTCCTGTGGTGCCCAGTATGAATGTTTTGCTTTGCCATTAAAGCCCCTTTTGAGGCCAAGATGCTAGGAAAACAGGCTGATGGCACCAAGAATCACACAGAATCATCCTGTCACTTTGTTCTCCTCTGTAGTATGATTTCACACAGCTGATGGGCTCAAAGCATCTGCTCAAATTTCTTTCTGAACTTTCTCTTGAAATACTTTGAGCAGAGGAGGAAAGAGTCAGAAAGTTAAATAGGTCTGACAGAGTACGACTGTAGTCCAATTTATTATTATTTCTTTTAACAGTGGATTGCCTCTATCTTCCAAATGAAATTATAGGCACAACTTGCACATGGAAAGTAAGAGGGCTTTTCTTTTTTATTTTATTTATTTATTTATTATTTGCTTGCAGTGCTGGGGACCATGTGTGCAAAGCACAGGCTCTACCGCTAAGTTATATGCAGAGCTTTTTGGTGGCACTGGGGATTGAACCCAGGGCTTCATTGTGTGCCAGGCAAAAGTTCTTCCACTGAACCACACCACCAGACCTAAAAGGAGATCTTTTTTATGTTTGAAGCTAGCTTTTTGAAATCTAGAACTCTCCTGCTGTAACCTGGAAGTTGACCCTCCTAATATTTGAAAACCATTACAATTGAGATGAATTCCTTTAAAATAGAAAGTGTTCTTTAAAATATGAAAACCTGTGCAATAATGATTATGTTGAGCCAGAATCTATGAGTTAATCTCCCTTGGTATGAATTAGTTTATGTCAAATTTCTATTTTTCCTAATAACTGCTGAAACAAATGCACTAGAGAATATGAACTTAAATAGAGGGAAAATAAAATTACTTTTGAAGCATGTGGCACTGCAAGTTAGGGAAGACATAAGGGAGTTTCTCAGAGAGGATTTGAGAACTGGTTTGGGTTATCAGCACCAAAACATAGGATACTGAGACCATGGGAGTGACTTATTGCCTATGTGATACTGGGCAAGTTACTTGACCTCCCTGTTCCTTGATTTCCTAAAACATGGTCATAATAATATTGTATATTTAAAGTAGTCTTTTGAGGATCAAATGAGTTGATATTTTTTAAGTCTTAAGGGTCGAAGCCTTTAGGTCCTTCAACCCTTTCCAGTTGACATGATTTAAGAACCTTTACCATTCCAGGTTTCTCAATAAGCCTTTAAAATGTATCAGATGCACAACCCAATGTAGAAGAAAGAGATATGCTGCTCACCATTCTAGACCTTCTACTCTATACCCTATCTAAGTGAAGCAGCAACAAACACTCCTGGTGACTGCATTTCACTCATCCTTTCCTATAGTGTGGTGGAATTTGGGATTCCAAGTGTGATTTACTTTGTCTTTGTTAAATGTGAAACACAACTATTGTGATCCTTTTCCTTTGCATTACAATTTCACTGCCATTCAACTTACACCTTCTGCTAAAACACCCTCTGTCATCTGGAGATTTGGCAAATAGGCCCTTGTTCATATAAAATTTTCTAGTAAGGTCAAAGACAAAGAGCTCTGTATCACATGACCTCCTTCAATACTGATATTGACACTATGCTTAAGAATCTTCTCAACTTGGAAATATTTGCAGCCAGACTGGATTTACAAATAAGTGAAACACTTGGATTTTTTTCAAAGGAAGCATCAAATATTCCCAGCCTGCCAAAATGCATTTCCAATTCTCTCTAATACTCAGACTTTCAAAGTATCTAAAGTTTTTCCTCCTTAAAATGAGCCTACCTGAGGCCCTAATTTCTATCATGTGGGATTAGACCCCAACTTCCTTAGAGAGACTCCTGTGGCACTAGAATTAAAATCAAGAATCAATAAATGGGATGGATTCAAACTAAAAAGTTTCTTCTAAGCAAAAGAAATAATCTGTTAGGTGAATAGAGAGCCTACATTTTGGGAACAAATCTTTACCCCTCATAAATCAGATAGAGCACTAATATCTAAGATACATAAAGAACTCAAAAAGCTAAGCACCAAAAAAACAAATAACCCAATCAATAAATGGGCCAAGGACCTGAACAGACACATCTCAGAAGATGATATACAATCAATCTCCAAGTATATGAAAAAATGTTCATCATCGCAAGCAATTAGAGAAATGCAAATCAAAACTACTATAAGATTTCATCTTACTCCAGTCAGAATGGCAGCTGTTATGAATACAAACAACAGTAAGTGTTGGCGAGGATGCAGGGGAAAAGGTACACTCATACACTGCTGGTGGGACTGCAAATTGCAGCCAATTTGGAAAGCAGTATGGGGATTTCTTGGAAAACTGGGAATGCAACCACCATTTGACCCAGCTATCTCTCCTTAGTCTATACCCAAAGGACTTAAAACAGCATATCACAGGGACACAGCCACATCAATGTTTATAACAGCACAATTCACAATAGCTGAACTGTGGAACCAACCTAGATGCCCTTCAATAGATGATGGATTAAAAAAAAATGTGGCATATATACACAATGGAATATTACTCAGCTATAAAAGAGAATAAAATCATGACATTTGCAGGTAAATGGATGGAGTTAGAGAAGATAATGCTAAGTGAAGTTAGTCAATCCCCAAAAACCAAATGCTGAATGCTTTCTCTGATATGAGGAGGCTGATTCATAGTGGGGTAGGGAGGGGGAGCATGGGAGGAACAGAGGAACTCTAGATAGGGCAGAGGTGTGGGAGGAAAAGGGAGAGGGCATGGGGTTAGAAATGATGGTGGAATGTGATGGACATTAATATCCAAAGTACATGTATGAAGACATGAATTGGTGTGAATATACTTTGTATACAACCAGAGATATGAAAATTGTGCTCTATGTGTGTAATATGAATTGTAATGCCTTCCGCTATTATATATAAATAAAAACATTAATTAAAAAAAGCAGAAAAAAAACCATGAGCCTACCTGGCTGGCACTCAACTATAATCCCAGTTACTTGGTGGGCTGAAGCAAGAGGATCACAAATTTGAGACCAGCCTGGGCAACTTGCCAAGACACTGTCTCAAAAATGCTAAACAGTGCTTGTTTAGCATGCACAAGGCCTTGATTTCAATCTCCAGTACCCCAAAACAAAACGTCAAAAAATATTAAATCCTTCAGTCTTATTCAGGTGTCAATTTTTCAGCGATTCCTTAACAGCAGATTTTGTGGGATCAGGGAATAGAGTGGAGATGGCAAGAAGACCCTGGGTATCTGAGAAGAAAGAGGATTTGGAAGATTGGAGGAACCCTACCAAATTCCATTTGCTTCGGCCTGTCTGGTAATTTTGGACCTTCAACTCTTCCCTCAATAATATGATTGCCTAAACTGTCTTAGGAACTTAAAAATAATACAATCTTTATATGATAGAATACAGTGGCTGGGAGCTCTCACCTGAGTGATAAACCAAGAGGGAGAATAATGAAGAAGTTCATCTGAGCCCTTTTAACCACAATCCTATAAACTTTTTAAGAAATGGGAGCAAGTATAGGAAAGGGACCAGAGGTGGGAGGAGGGTGGGAGGAAGTGCTGGGGAGTGATATTGGCCAAATTATATTGTTATATTATTTATTGTGTGTATGTATGAATATGTAACAACAAATCCCATAATTATGTACTACTATAATGCAGCAATAAAAAATGTGGAAAATAAAAAGAAATGGGAGCAAAAACTGATCCCATTACTCCCTTTAACATATTGATCTCCCATATTACCAGATGGGAAATTTCCATAGTTCTGCATAGGATTGAGAGGTTCTCAGAGTATTAAAGCCTTCTACACATCTAGAAGTATGGTGTGGAGAAAAATAATACTCTGTCTACTACCATTCCAGTAAATGCCATGTTTCCAAAATCACCTAAAGGTAGCTAACATTGTGCACCATGGAGATGCAGAATGTGGTAGTTGAATATAATCACAATTAAATTAAAAGCATCTCAGTCAGACTGGGGATGTAGCTCGGTGGTAGAATGCTTGCCTGTCATGCACAAGGCCCTGGGTTCCAACCCCAACACTGAAACAAGAAAAAGAAAAAAGACAGTAATCCCAGGCATCCAGTGAGTTTAAGACTTAACTGTTGCCTAGGTTAGAGGTTATGACCTAGGACACTCAAACCACCTGGAATGTTAAAGTACAGATTCTAATTAGCAGTTAAGGAGAGGACAGCTGAGACTCTGGTTTTCTGAGAAAACATAGCTTCAAGGTGCTTCTAGGTATATATGCTACAGCTGCCCATAATAAACTCCAGATCCTTTCCAAAGTTGGAAGGAGAATGCAAAATGACATTATGAACTTTTTCCAATGAGGCAAAGTTCATGGGAAAATTATAAAGTACTAAACATATGCCATATATCATATTAATATAAACTGTTTCCTTGTTTCATTTTAGACCCTGGACCGTGTATGTACCTGGCAGGTATGATTAACAACAACAAAGACTCATTATTACTCCAAATCCACCTGCCTCCTACCTAAAAACATTCCACCCACTGAAACATTATTTGATTTTGTGACACTATGAAAGCTGTGGTTACAGATAAACAAGCACAATGAATAAAGAGAGGTATCCAAATAGCAGGTGGAGAAGAAAAACAAGCAAAAAAGATGAGAGAACATTTGCTAACTAGAAAGAACTATGTATAATAACTCTTATTTGCCTTTGGGTTCAGTCTGGTTATACTCTATTCAGGTAAGGTTCATGATTTCCACATTTGTAAATGAAAGAACCACAGATTTTCATGAAAAGATAATATGAATGAATGAATTCAATGTACTGTAAATGATCTCTTATTGGGAGGATAGAAGTTGGGGTTAGGATATATGACCAAAAAAGTCATTATTGAATACCTGCTATATAAAAACTACATCAATTATATAATTAATTTTCTCTCAACCTCAATAAGTGAGTATATTATTGGATGGGGAGGTAGCTCAGTGGTAAAACCCTTGCATAGCACACTTGAGGCCCTGCAATCAATCCCTAGCATGCATGCATGTGCATACACACACACACACACACACACACACACACACACACATGTATGTTATTAAAATCCCCATTTCATATTTATGAATCTAACCATCAAAAGAAGTTATAAAACTTGCCTAAATTCATAGACTGGCAGAACTATACTTTCAAATTCATTTTTATCTTAAGTATTTATTATACCATTTTAATCCTTTTAAAGCTATAGGTTGATTTCTGTTCTGATACTGGCTATTTTGAATACCTAGAAGAACAATAACACTAATGAGTGTGGTGTGACTGGGAAGGGACACATTGAGGACAAATGCTTTTCAAATTAAATTTTAAAAATAAAAATGTAAAAAAATTAAAGCAGTATACAAAGTTATAAAATAAAAAATAAATCTCTTGTATTGTCCTTTTTTTCTCTTTTTCTTTATTTTTTTTATTTTATTTTATTTATTTATTTATTTTTATTTTTTTGTAGTGGTAGGGATTAAATCAAGGGTCTTGTGCATTCCAGGAAAGCACTCTACTACTACTGAGCTTTACCTCCATATACCTCCAACCCTTCTGTTCCCCTTTCAAAAACAAAATTGTTAGATCAATTATTCAGAAACTTTAAGGATGGGAATTCAGCCCCGGTGTATCAAGGAGCATTCCACGTGACTCAGTCACAGTGAGGGTAAGAACATGAATTCAGATCATCCTTAAAAGCAAATCTTTCACTCAGACTGCAATCACACAGCATATTTAACTTGAAGTTTGTCTCTTTTTTTTGTCTTGAATCTACAAATGTTTGCTTAAAAGATGCAAATGATGGGCTGGAGGAGTGGCTCAGAGGTAGAGCACTTGCCTGGCATGTGTGAGGCCCTGGGTTGGATCCTAAGCACCACATATAAATAAATAAATAAAGTAAAAAAAAGTCTATTAACAACTGAAAAAAAATATTAAAAAATGCAAGTGATGTCATTTCTCACACACTAATGCATGGTATACTTGAAATCTCAGAACAAAGTTAGCAAACAGATCAGATCTGTTCCCACTTGTCCTATGTTCCCTGCAGAGAAGCATTGTGTGTCTGATGTCTGAATCACAAGACATGGTAGACTTTTTTGGGATGATAACTAAATCCTAAATATGAAACTATTGGGAAACTACAAATAAAGAGATTTTTTAAAAACTAATTTTGGAGTAATCTAATATATACATACATGTATATACATATGTGTGTGTATATATAATACATATATACATATTTTTTTAATGATATTGGAGGAAATTTATATTTCTTAGAATCTATGGGAAAGTTTGTGTTCATCTTCAAGAATTTATTTTGTTTTGTTTTGCAGTACTGGGAATTGAGCCTATAACCTTGTCCATGCTAGACAAGTACTCTACTATATCCTCAGTCCCACTTTTGAGGATTTCTAATGACTTCTTTTTGGGTGGTCACATTAAAGTTCTTAGAACTCCATGGTTGGAAGTTACAATAGTGATTTGACCAGAAACCCATTACCCCAAAGAAATAATGGGAATCTGTAGCCATTTGTTTAAGTCTCCTTAGGAGCCTAAAACTTAAAATGCCTTGCTTACCACTTGATTTAATATGGAAATGGTTCAGTGAATATGTTCTTAGAATATAAAAATTAGAAAGAGCTTTGTCTCCCAGATTTGCAGTTAGTAAAACTTGACTGTGAGATTAAATTTACCTTGTTAGGGGAACACAAAGGTAAAGAAAAAAAGTTATAATTGATTGGCTGTCAAGTGGTACACTTTTTAATCATTGCTAGCTATAATTGACAAACAGAAAAAAATTTTCAATCAGGTTTGTCTTCAAATCTTTGTGAAAAAGTGGCACTGGATACATATGATTAGAGAAAGAAGAATAAACGGGCTGTGAAGCATGGACATTGAAAAGAACTTGACAATTTTTTTTTTTTTTTTTTTGCAGTTTTTGATCACGTAGTCAACTTTTTTGAAGAAGAAGTTCTTTTATTTGTGTCATAATGAAAGAAGACATAAAGTTCTATTAAAATATAAAACCAGTCTGGGGATGACTTGTCTACTGTGTATCAGGCCCTATAATATTCAGTCCCCAGCACTGAAAAAAAAAACAAAAAGCATTCCAGCAACAGAAAGAACCAAGTCCTGAGAAGAACATGAGCTATCAAAACAAGAGAATTCTGAATATGTTTAATTTATGTAAAAAAAAAGTTCTTAGATTTTTTTTTTTCTAGCATAAAACTCTATAGGTCTTTCTACTTCTGTTTTAATTGAATACTACACAGGCAAAAAAAAAAAAAAAAAAAAACTTGGAAAACTTCTACAGCCACAGGTATGATACTTTATATGCCCACTATAAAAATCCAGATTGGTCTTATTGATTTAAGTCACAACATATAGAAGGGTGACAATAAAGTGACATTCCCATGTAAAAGAGGATAGTGTGAGCCAGGTGTGGTGGTGCTCATCTATAATATCAGTGACCTGGGCAGGAAGATCACAAATCAAAGCCAGCCTCTACAATTTAGCAAGGTCTTAAGCAACTTAGCAAGACTGTCTCAAAATAAAAAGGGCTGGGTGCGACTCAGTAGTTAAGTGCCCCTGGGTTTAATACCTAGTACCAAAAAAAAAAAAAAAAAAAATCAACCAAACTCAATAAGAGTGTTCAACAACTTACAACATATAAATAATATATCACAAAATTCTAAATTGTTCATTCAGCATATATTCATTGAATTTTAATTTGATGTGTACTATCTAAGCAAAAATCTCTGGGGAGAGTTTTTCTGCTCCCCTTATAGTGATAGCATATTTTTTTAAAACAGAATTTAAACTTGATTGATAAGGCCTTTTTATAATTTAGTTTGCCAAAGATTCAGGCCCTACAGCTACAAGATAAGAATCTTCCAAAGTGAACTTTTCCATTTTCCAGAAAAAAAAAAATGTTAATGTAAATGAGATATCTATGGTTTGAAACTGTCCAGAAATTTATTTATTTATTTATTTTTTTAAAATTAGTAAATATCTTTTTTTTTTTAATTTTTTATTGTTGGTTGTTCAAAACATTACAAATTTCTTGACATATCATATTCCACACTTTGATTCAAGTGGGTTATGAACTCCTACCTTCACCCCATACACAGATTGCAGAATCACATCAGTTACACATTCATTGATTTACATATTGCCATACTAGTGTCTGTTGTGCTCCGCTGCCTTTCCCATCCTCCACCATCCCCCCTCCCCACCTCTCCCCTCCCCTCCCCTCCTCTCTCTCTACCCCCTCCACTGTATAACCCTGAGGGTCTCCTTCCATTTCCATGCAATTTCCCTTCTCTCTCCCTTTCCCTCCCACCTCTCATCCCTGTTAAATGTTAATCTTCTTCTCCTGCTCTTCGTCCCTACTCTGATCTTAGTTACTCTCCTTATATCAAAGAAGACATTTGGCATTTGTTTTTTAGGGATTGGCTAGCTTCACTTAGCATAATCTGCTCTAATGCCATCCATTTCCCTGCAAATTCTATGATTTTGTCATTTTTTAATGCAGAGTAATACTCCATTGTGTATAAATGCCACATTTTTTTTATCCATTCGTCTATTGAAGGGCATCTAGGTTGGTTCCACAGTCTTGCTATTGTGAATTGTGCTGCTATGAACATCTATGTAGCAGTGTCCCTGTAGCATGCTCTTTTTAGGTCTTTAGGGAATAGACCAAGAAGGGGAATAGCTGGGTCAAATGGTGGCTCCATTCCCAGCTTTCCCTGGAATCTCCATACTGCTTTCCAAATTGGCTGCACCAATTTGCAGTCCCACCAGCAATGTACAAGTGTACCCTTTTCCCCACATCCTCACCAGCACTTGTTGTTGTTTGACTTCATAATGGCTGCCAATCTTACTGGAGTGAGATGGTATCTTAGGGTGGTTTTGATTTGCATTTCTCTGACTGCTAGAGATGGTGAGCATTTTTTCATGTACTTATTGATAGATTGTATGTCCTCCTCTGAGAAGTGTCTGTTCAGGTCCTTCACCCATTTGTTGATAGGGTTGTTTGTTATCTTGTTGTTTAATTTTTTGAGTTCTTTGTATATTCTGGATATTAGGGCTCTATCTGAAGTGTGAGGAGTAAAGATTTGTTCCCAGGATGTAGGTTCCCTATTTACCTCTCTTATTGTTTCTCTTGCTGAGAAAAAACTTTTTAGTTTGAGTAAGTCCCATTTGTTGATTCTAGTTATTAACTTTTGTGCTATGGGCGTCCTATTAAGGAATTTGGAGCCCGACCCCACAATGTGTAGATCGGAGCCAACTTTTTCTTCTATCAGGTGCAGAGTCTCTGATTTGATATCTAGGTCCTTGATCCATTTTGAATTTACTTTTGTGCATGGTGAGAGAAAGGGGTTCAGCTTCATTTTGTTGCATATGGATTTCCAGTTTTCCCAGCACCATTTGTTGAAGATGCTATCCTTTCTCCATTGCATGCTTTTAGCGCCTTTATCAAATATAAGAAAGTTGTAATTTTGTGGATTGGTCTCTGTGTCCTCTATTCTGTACCATTGATCCACCTGCCTGTTTTGGTACCAGTACCATGCTGTTTTTATTACTATTGCTCTGTAGTACAGTTTGAAATCTGGTATCGCTATACCTCCCGATTCACACTTCCTGACCCCACCGAATGTAGATCATAGCCAACTTTTTCTTCTATCAGACGGCGTGTCTCTGATTTGATATCAAGCTCCTTGATCCATTTTGAATTCACTTTTGTGCATGGCGAGAGAAAGGGATTCAGTTTCATTTTGTTGCATATGGATTTCCAGTTTTCCCAGCACCATTTGTTGAAGATGCTATCCTTCCTCCATTGCATACTTTTAGCCCCTTTATCAAATATAAGATAGTTGTAGTTTTGTGGATTGGTTTCTGTGTCCTCTATTCTGTACCACTGCCCAGAAATTTAAAGTGGCCAATCATGGTAAAATTCCCACTTCCCCAAATGGTGAATACAAATTTTCTCAGTATGGGAGCAATGCTGTCTGTGTTCTCATAAAACATGTATTGTAAGCACTTTAAAAATGTGGAAGCTGCTTTGAAAATGCAATTGTAGATTAATTGCCATGGAAGAGGGACTAAATATCAGAGCTGAGGCATTTAAAGCGGAAACAGAGGTACACACAAGCCACTCCCAGGTACAAGAATATGTGGAGCATCCCAGGAATCTTGAGATCCATAAGCAAGAAGGCAATGAAAAGAAACAGAATGAATAAATGTAGCATAGGGCAGGGTCTCTGCTAAAGAGATTGAAGACAGGCTAGAAGGCAGGATTCTAAAACAGACTTAACACTAAAAGCTACTTTTAGATCTTCTTTCTCCTGTACCAATTCTTCTGAAACTAGTCACTTTGACCTTCCTGACTGATCAGATAAGATTTTTTGTTTGTTTGTTTGTTTTCTCTTTCCTAATCATGAACCACTTTACTTGTATGCTTCTCAATGTTCCTACCAGTTGTGTACACACCCTCAATCTTTGAGAAAAGAGAGTTTTTTCAAATTATTTAATCTATATTCTAATAGTTCAGACAAGTCATTCAAAGGAGGGCTCACCCTGTCCCTGTGAAATGAGAGGGTGGGTCACATCAAGGACAATAAGACTGTGAATAACAGATAAACAACTCAGGAGAATTATTGGCTCATATAACTGGAAATCCTGAGATTGAGCAGTTTGAGACTGGTTTACTCAAATAATCCTAGCTCCTATTTTTATAATTCCCCTGACTATGCCCACCTTTACATATTTGTTCATCTTCAGTGTGGCATCCGCCTTAATGACCAAATGACTTCATTACTTAAAAATCTTTGCATCTTGCCTTATAAAATCAAGAAAAAAGAGTAGCTCTTTTGGTGCTTTTAAACATAGTATATTCTTGCCTAGAGGTTTTTGGAAAACTTTCCTTCTTTTTGGTCCAAATTAGGTCTCATTCAAAGACCCAACTCTATGGAATTGGTTTGCTAAGGCTGCCATAGTGGAGTGTCGCAAACAGGTAGCTGAAACAATGGATGTTTATTTTCTCATAGTTCTGGAGGCTGGAAGACTGAGATCAGGGTGTGGACAGGGTTGTCCTCTGAGCTTCTTCTTCCTTGTAAATGGCACCTTCTCCTCCCTATGTCTTCACATGGCCTCCCTCCATGTGTATCTGTGCCCTAAACTCCTCTTTTCATAAGGACATCAGTCACATTGGATTTAGGACCTATCTGAATTATCTCATTTTTACTTAATTACCTCTTTAAAGATTCTTGCTCCAAGCTCAATTCACACTAGCTAAGCTATAGAACCAACATAGGTACCCTTCAACTTCAACAGATGAATGGGTAAAGAAAATGTGGTATATATACTCAGCCTTAAAGAAGAAGGAAATTATGTCATTTGCCGGTAAATGGATAGAACTGCAGACTACCATGCTAAGTGAAATAAGCCAATCCCAAAAAACCAAAGGCCGAATGTTCTCTCTGAAGTTCACTGGATTATACAAAGAGGAATGAAGGGAAGGGAGGGGGTATGGGAATACAAAAGAAAGTAGAACAAATCAGTCATAAATTTCCTATGTTCCTATATGAATATACGACCAGTGTAACTCCCCATCGTGTACAACCACAACAATGGGCAGTTATACTCCATGTATGTATAATATGTCAAAATACATTCTACTGTCATGTATGTTTAGAAAACAAACAAAAAAGTTAAAAAAAAATTCCTTGCTCCAAATAAGGTCATGCTCTGAGGTACTAGAGTTTAGGGTGTCAACATATGAATTTTGGAAGGATACAATTCAGCCCATGTCATTTTAATGACAGAGACCTAGTTATGTTGATTAGTTTTGTCCCAGATTCCTGAATTAATGAGATCATCCCCACTAGTAAGTCAGACTCATCCCCCAAACCCATAGGCACTATTGGGGAGAGTGGAAGACTGGGTAAAAATTGGACTGACAGAGGGAATAAGCAACCAACAATGTCCACTACATGAGAGTTGGGCTAAGTGAGTGCTAAGATGGTTTCTAGCTCTAAAATGCTTAAGTTCCAAATAAATTACGTTTATTTTTCTCTTAATATACTAAAAGTAACTCAATACAAAACAATAGGAAGACCAGAAATGGGCAATCAAAATGTTATATTGCCAGAGAAGCCAGCAGGGCAGGATGACATCCTATTAAGCACAGCTCTATTATCTCTTCATAGTGGCATTGGAGACAAGAGCTTAAACGCCAGTTAGCTGAATGAAGGAAAAAGTCATTGGCTTCATGTGGGGAAAGGAAAGATGGCTAGGTACATTCTGTATGCATCATAGTGAATATGGTAAGTGTTCTATGTCTATTGGCACTGCTCAAGAGAGTTGACAGAACAGCTCTTTAGCTTTTAACTCATTCTTTGATTGCCAGATTAACCAGGAAGAATTGATGTTTTATAGGTTAAAATGATTAAAAATTGGCAAATTCATTATTCAATCTAAAGATACTTCTTGATAGGCCTTAAGGGTATTGGTTCTAACACAAAGTAGCAGAACTGGGAACTTACCTAGTATGTTCTAACACAAAGTTTTAATCCCCACCATGCAAAACGAAACAAACAAAAACACTAAAACAATGCAGCAAATATAAAGGATTAATGAAAGAAAAGATATCTCAGAATATAAATTCACTTACAGTCCCATGACCCATATAGACTTCATTTATGATATGATATTAATTATGACAATGGCAATCTTAACTGATACAGAAAAAGCTCATTTATATTTCACATAGACTATTTTCTTTTTTGTACTGGGGGTTGAACACAAGGGCATTTAACCACTGAGCTATATCCCCAGCCATTTTTGTAATGAATTTAGGGACAAGGTCTCGCTGAGTTGCTTAGAGTCTCCCTAGATTGCAGAGGCTGGCTTTGAACTTGCGATCCTCCTGCCTCAGCCTCCCAAACCATTGAGATTACAGGCATGCGACACTGTACCTGGCACAGACTATTTTCTTTTTTTAGTTATATATGGACACAATGTCTCCACTTTATTTATTTATTTTTATGTGTTGCTGAGGATGGAACCCAGTGCCTCACATGTGCTAGGCAAGGGCTCTATCACTGAGCTACAATTCTAGCCCCTAGACTACTTTCTATATCAGTGAAATATATAGTAAATCCAAAAGTACTCAAACAACTAATAAAAATGTGGCATTTGTTTTTTAGTGTTAGTTAATAACTTTTCCTATTTGTACAAAGGAAATCTCCAACTATAAATGGGAAATGTGATTTTCTGAATTTTACATAAATATTTAGTAAACAAAATGATCTTTCTCCCAATCCCAGTGATTCTTATCATCTAATTTTATAGGAACTAACTTGGGTCAGGTGGTAAATGCCTATAATCCCAGTGACTAGGGAGGCTGAGGCAAGAAGACTGCAAATTCGAAACCAGCCTCAACAATTTATCAAGGCCCTAAGCAACTAAGTAAGAGCCTGTCTCAAAATAAAAAATAAAAGGGCTGGGGATGTGGCTCGGTGGTTAAGTGTCTCTGGGTTCAATCCCTGATATCAAAAACAAAACCAAAAATGTTTTATGGGAACTGGAATCCCAAAGCTTATTTGAAGGATTATTTGTTTTGTTTGAACCTCAAGTTAGATTTCTTTCTTTCTTTCTTTCTTTTTTTTTTTTTTTTAAGAAACATGTGTTTTCTTTTTTTATAGGCCTGGAGATTGAACCCAGGGCCTTGCACATGCTAGGCACACAATCTACCACTGAGCTATATCTTCAGTCCTTTTTACTTTTTATTTTGAAATGATCAGAGAAACTTCTCCAGTAACAAACTATAAAATGATCCCTGAAAGTATAGTCTTGAGAGACATGGTCTCGCTAAGTTGCCAAGCTGGCCTCAAACTGAGATCCTGCTGCCTAATGCTAAGTGAAGTTAGCCAATCTCAAAAATTAAATGCCGAGTAACTTGGTTTATACGCATATACCACAATTCTTGGCAAGAAATTTATTAAATGACCCTTATAGGACTTAATAGAAGAAAATAATTTGCCCCGTACTAGGTAAATCTCACAAACTCCTGTTTTCTATTTAGGTTTTAGTCTTATTTTCTTTCTCCTAAATTTATGGGAAGAGATTTAAAGAGGTAATTTTTAAATGAGAAGTTCTTCCTTATCCTACTAAAATTGTCTTTATCAGAAATTTTGTGTTTCAGGCTGGGTACAGTGTCGCATATTTGTAATCCTAGTGCCTTGGGAGGCTAAGGCAGGAGGACTGCAGGATCAAAGCCAGCCTCAGCAATATAGCGAGGCCCTCAGCAACTTAACAAGACCCTGTCTCAAAATAAAAAGGGCTGGGGATGTAGCCCAGTGATTAAGTACCCCTGGGTTGAATGCCTGGTACCAAAAATAAATAAAAGAAATAAAGAAAAAAGAAATTTTGTGTTTCAGAAGTTTACTTCATATTCTTCCCTTTAAAGTTGCATTATATATGTAGATTTTATATTGATAATTTGTGTTAGTTAAGACTGCTATACAAGTTATCATTGACTGGATCAATAATAAACATATATTTCTCACAGTTCTCCAGGCTAGAAGTCCAAGATCAGCGTGCTGTTTTGGTCATGTTCTTCAGGAGTACTCTCTTCCTGGTTTGCAGAGGGCCATATTATTTCTTGCTGTATCTTTGCATGGTAGACAGAGAGGTCTGCCATAGCTTTCTGGCCTCTTCTTTTAATAGTACTAATCCCATTTGTGAGGGCTGTTCCTTTATAAACTAATCACATCTCAGAGGCCCCACCTCCAAGTACCATCACACTGGGATTAATGTTTCAACATATAAATTTTTTGGGAAAACATATAGTCTATTTCATAAGGGAAAATAGGAGACTCCCAAAAATATTTCTACAAATTTCTAACAAGAAAAACATCATTTATGCCTCCAATATTAAGAAGTTTTTCAGAAGACCCTTTGTTTATTTGAATGTTTCCAAACATGCAAAATTCTAAGCTTAAATTTCTTCAATTTTTTCAACAAAGCAAGAGCACCAGTTACAAATTAAAGTTTTCAGCAGTGTTGGGATAGTGCAATATTTAAAACAAGAGAATTCTGTTTGGAAAATGATATTCCTTTAGGAATATGATATTCCACTTTTTATTTTCCCTTAAGGTGATCTTTAAAAAAAATATATTTCTATTATTCAGTTACTAAGTATGTTGAAGTTTAATTACTCGTGTGGCTATAATTTGCAGAAACAAAGTGTCGAAGCCATCATTTTTCTTTCACATTGACACAAATGCTGGCCTGCATGACAGATCACTGTGGGAGGTGTTTATTTTGCAATTAAATAAGAGTAAGGAGAATATCTTAAGTTATTACCTAGTGCCCCTCCCACTATCCTCTCCCCATAACTTTTTAAAGATTGTTAAACTCAAGGCTGAAAGTGATTTTTGGTAAAGTAAAATTCTGAGCTTCAGTAAATCAATTGAAACTTAACAGAGATAAGTGAAGTTGTTTGTATTTAAGTTCAAGTATGAGATGGACACGTGATCTAGAGGTAGATTGGTCTAAAACAATCTGAAGATTTTAGTTAATCACCAACTCAAGATGAGTCAAAGTATTGAATGACTCTCTTGTATTACAAAAATGGAAGTGTTGTATAGAGATGGGATCAAGTAATATTCTCAGTGTTCTGTGAACCAGTCGGGTACATGTGGGGTATTTTAAGATTCAAATTTTTTTAAAAAATCAAATTTTTAGGATCAATGTTAACAAAATTATATTCATGAGCAGATATATTCTCACAATGCACAATATTGCATAATATTCTCTACTAAGAAACAACATGAAGGAAACTGGAGATGCAAAGGCTCAAGAAGAAAAGCCAAGGGCTGGGGATGTGGCTCAAGCGGTAGCGCGCTCTCCTGGCATGCGTGCGGCCCAGGTTCAATCCTCAGCACCACATACAAACAAAGATGTTGTGTCCGCCAAAAACTAAAAAATAAATATTAAAATTAAAAAAAAAAGAAGAAGAAGAAAAGCCAAGAAGGAAAAGAATCACTAACATTCAGTTAATATCTCTTTTGTGTCAGGAATTATATAAGGTAACTTCTAGAACTTTACTTAATTCTGAAAATAATCCTATGCTGTAAGTATTGTTATCTCTATGGCTCTGTGTGATTAGGCAGCATGTCCAAAGGTTATTATTCAGTAACAGAGTTGTGACTCTAACTCCTGCTTATCAAATCTCATATCTGCACTTTTCCTGCCACACCTTTGGCCAACTTCACCTGCTTTAAATTCTACAGGAAATTAGGTGTGAGTTGCTTCATTCAATCCTTTGCTCAACACTATTTGGGAGACCTATAGTATACAAGGCACTGTGCCAAGAATTCTGTCCAAAGTGAGCTTCCTGGTTCTTAGATAAAATAAAAATACATTCCTGAATAAGTATAATGCAAAATGGAAAGCAAAAAGAAACATGGGAAGTAGTAAATGTGCTTCAGGGAAGGAAATATTGCCACTGAGGGAGAAAGCAGACATTTGAACTGGGCTTTGGAAAACAACTATTCAGATGTGCTGAGAAGTGATAGGAAGGTCATTCCAGGCAGAGGTAGTACACACATGAGAAAATGAAAGGCATGGGAAAATGAAAGGCAAGTCTAGGAAATACCAAGAAGCTTGGTGTAGCTCTGGCATAAAGTATGAGAAGATTAGTGATGAGTAAGTTGAAAATGAGAAATAAGTTCGCTTGACCTAGACAACAGAGTCAGAAATGACAGGTTAATGAGTTCTATAATGTTGCATAGGCAATGCAGAGCCACAATGGATTTTTTAAAAATGTTCAACATCTCTAGCAATTAGAGAATTGCAAATCAAAACTACTCTAAGTTTTCATCTCATCCTATTCAGAATGGCAGCTATTAAGAACACAAACAACAATAAGTGTTGGAGAGGATGTGGGGAAAAAGGCACACTCATACATTGCTAGTGGGACTGCAAAATGGTGCAGCCAATATGGAAAACAGTATGGAGATTCCTTGGAAAACTGGGAATGGAACCACCATTTGACCCAGCTATCCCACTCTTCAGTCTATATCCAAAGGACTTAAAAACAGCACACTACAGGGACACAGCTACATCAATGTTTGTAGCAGCACAATTCACAATAGCTAAATTATGGAACCAACCTAGATGCCCTTCAGTAGATGAATGGATAAAGAAAATGTGATTTATATACACAATTAAATATTACTCAGCAATAAAAGAGAATAAAATCATGGCATTTGCAGGTAAATGAATGGAGTTAGGGAAGAAAATGCTAAGTGAAGTTAGCCAATCTCAAAAACCAAATGCCAAATATTTTCTCTGATACAAAGAGGTTGATTCATAGTGGGGTTGGGAGGGGGAGCATGGGAAGATTAGACAAACTCTAGATAGGACAAAGGAGAGGGGAGGGAAGGAAAGGGAGGGGGCAAGGGGGTAAAAAAGATGGTGGAATGAGATGGATATCATTATCCTAAGTACATGTATGAAGACACAAATGGTGTTAATATACTTTGTATACAACCAGAGTTATGAAAAATTGTGCTTTATATGTGTAATATGAATTGTAATGCATTCTGCTGTCATACGTAATGAATTAGAATAAATTTTTTTTTAAAAAAGATAAAAACAATATCAGTTTCAAACAGAAAAAAAAAGAGAGAGAGAGCAATATGGGGTGCTGTGGAGCACTCCTGCAATCCCAGCAACTCAGGAGGCTGAAGCAGTCTGCCTCAGCAACTTAGCAAGGCTTCAGACAACTTAACAAGACCCTGTGTTAAAAATAAAAAATAAAAAGGGGGGCTGGGGATGTGGCTCAAGCGGTAGTGCGCTCGCCTGGCATGCATGCGGCCCGGGTTCGATCCTCAGCACCACATACAAAGATGTTGTGTCCACTGAAAACTAAAAAAAAATAAATATTAAAATTCTCTCTCTCTCTCTCTCTCTCTCTCTCTTTAAAAAAAAAAATAAAAAGGGCTGAAGATAAGACTTAGTGATTAAGTGCCCCTGGGTTCAATCCCCAGTACCAATAAATAAATAAATAATAAGGCAATGATCAGCTCCTCCTCTGACAGAGGATTAATATCCAGAATATATGAAGAATTCAAAAAGCTTAACACCAAGAAAACAAATAACTAAATCAATAAATGGGCACAAGAATTAACAGACATTTTTCAAAAGAAGAAACAAACATGTCCAACAAATATATGAAAAAATGTTCAATATCTCTAGCAATCAGGAAAAGCAAATCAAATTTACATCAAGATCTAGGAAGAACCCTAGATATGTCACATATTCATCTCAGTTAGAATGGCAGTTATCAGGAATACAAATAATAATAAATGCTGGCAAGGATGTGGGGGAAAAGGTACACGTGTACATCGGTGGTGGGACTGCAGACTAGTACAACCACTCTGCAAAACAGTATGGAGAATTCTCAGAAAACTAGAAATGGAGCCCTCATATGACCCTACTATCCCACTCCTGCCTATTTATCCAACAATACTAAAATCAGTCTACTATAACAATACAGCCACTTTAATGTTTTTAATAGCACAATTCACAAGAGCCAAATTATGGAATCAGCCCAGATGCCCATCGATAGACGAATGAATTAAGAAATTAGGGTACATATGCACAATGGAATTTTGCTCAGCCATAAAGAAGAATGAAAGTATGGCATTTGCCTTAGCCCCAGCCTTCTCCCTGTAGAATGCACTCCTGTGTTAATCAGCCAGGATTTGTGGTTGTAGGCAGAAATTACTTTAGCTAGGTTAAGAAGAAAAATAATGTTAATTTAACAAGAATTCTTGATATCTCCTGAAATCTTCAAGAAGATTGGAAAGTAAGGTGCAGAGGCTCTTCAGCCAGGATCCATGCCCACATGTACTGTGAGGGCTGCTTGAGGAGAGAGGACCCTTTGGTAGCCGCTTGACACAGACACCACACCCCTGCCAGTGACTCTAGAGACTCAACACAAGAAATTCCACCAAGCATGTTGTGGAAGGACTAATGCCTTCTGTTGTCATTCTTGTGAAATGATAGATTGGAAGGGCTCCTATTAGGATTTGCTTCTGGAGGGAAATCTATGGTTATGACTGATTGGTGAAACTAAGAGTAAGCAGCATCCAGTGTACTATGAAGTTAATGATTCTTCAACGAACAGCTCTTGCACAGAATCCCTCCAAGGTCCTGGAAGACCCCTCGATATGTCATATATTTTGTAAAATTTGCAAAATAAAGACACTCTATGAGAACCAAGTGTGGTGGTCCAAGCCTATAATTCCATCTACTCAGGAAGTAGGAGGATTGAAAGTTTGAGGCCAGCCTGACCAATTTAATTGGACTCTACCTTAAAAGAACAACATCAATGAAAGCACTCTAATTGCAACTCTGCCTTTCCTACTCTTACTAAATGTACATAATATAGTATTACTAACCAGACTTGTGGATTTAAAGAAACTTTTCTAAATGATTGATAATAATAAAAAAATTTGACCAATCATACTGAAGACTAAATTAAAAATATATATATATATTAAAAATATTCAGGGGCTGGGAGTGGTGGTATATTCCTGTAATCCCAGGGGCTGGGAGGCTGAGACAAGGGAGATCATGAGTTCAAGTCCAGCCTCAACAACTTAGTGAGGCCCTAAGCTACACAGAGATCCTGTCTCTGAATGAAAAACAAAAAGGACTGGGGATATGGCTTACCGGTTAAGTGCACTTGGGTTCAATCCCTGGTACCAAAACAAATTAAAACAACTCAGAAGCAAAACAACATTCAGTGGCTGGGGATGTAGCTCAGTTGGTAGAACACTTGCTCAACCACTTGCCCAGCATGGGTGAGCCTCTGGGTTTAATTCCCAGCACCACAAAACAAAACAAAACATTCACAAGTGAAGAAGCAATCAAGTTCTAAAAAAAAAAAAAAAATTAAAGATAAACATTAAGCAAATTAATTAATTTAAAAATGACATTACTTTTCAGGATCTGTGATGTTTATGATTTGAAATTTGTAATTTTTAGTATTTTTCATTCATAATGAGTATTTTTAACGTAATTGTGAATTCACAGTTTTATTGCTTCTTTTTTTTTTTTTTTTAATAAAAAAGGACCCCCAGTGGTATGAAATGAGGTTCAAGCCCCAGAAATGCAGGATCTCCCCTGGATGTATCCCTGAATAAACTGAGTGCCAGCCCTGACTTCTACCTCCAGCTAGCACTCAGAATGGAGATTTCTCGAACATAGGGAAGGTGTTTAAACATGCTGGGTGTCCCTAAATTTGATGAATGTCCCTTATACTGTGCTTCATCCTGTTTCACATTTGGGAATAGCACTGGTCTTGAGGAAACATAGTTGGATAGATTTAGAAAGGGATTAGAGAAGCAGGAACACATAGCAGAAATATTGTGTAGACATGGAAAACTGAATCATACCTGAAAAGAGGACCTTGAGGATTACCATGGACAGTTACCAGGATGATGGTGCCAATAACCAGGACAGAGATCTCAGAGAGATGCAGGCCTTAGGGAGAGCTAGAGATTCTTTCTGAACATTTTGGGATTCAAATTACATAGGACTCTATAAAGACAAAAGTTAGCAGATCTATTAGTGTTAATTCATCATCTCATAGTGCCGGATGAAGAGTAGTAAAAATTACACTTATAAAATTTAATTTATTGGTCAGAGTGGGTAAAATAAAATAGATTGATTTTTGAAAAATATCAACAAATATAATTGAAGGGCAAATGAAATTAAAATACATTGTAGGCAAAAATGACATTCATGATTAAATATCAGAGTTCCTGCTTTAATTTTAACATTTTTACTCTAGAAACTAGCAATACTAGAAAAGATTAATAAACATGATTGGTCTATAGTAACAATTATAACGATGACTATATAGAGCTTACTCTGATCCAAATTATTATTCTCTCACTTTCATTGTTCTTTATATTTTCTAATATGAGAGCATTATCATTCCCATTTTTACATAAAGATAAGTTGAGTCTTGGAGTGATTAAGTAACCTGCTCACTTTTGCAAGTAGTCTGGACTCCAAAGCCTATGTTCTTAACCAGAGCATTATATGCCATAGTGTTGCTTATCAGCATTCAATTATATTGGCTTCATTATTCTGCTGGCACACACGTATGTGAATAAATCCTTATACAAATATATATGCTTTGTTCCATCTCAACCATAACAAGTTAAATTTATCTTTGATAGCCTCATACCCTTCTAGGGAACAATAACCCATTCAAAGTTGCACAGAAATAAATGACCAACCAGACTGTATTCCTTAAATGTCCAACTTTTGGCAACTCTGCTATTAGAGACATAGAGCTTATTTGAGGGAGGAACAGGGCTTGACATGAGTTTCTTTGAAAAACAGGAAGAGAGAAATTATCTGTACACCATGGATTACATTTTTACTTTCTTTTCAGATCTCAGAGTCAGAATGGAATTTACGTGATGGGGCCCCAGGAAAAACAGGACCAGGAAGCTCTAGGCATCGTTTCCAGGGGCTTACCTTCAGGCTTCATTGCATAGGAGTAATGAAACAGGCCAAGCAAGATACCAAAGAAGTGGAGATAAGAAGAAGCTACAGATTAACTGTTTGTTTGTCCTAAAGTCAGTGAAAACAACTTGATAACTCTCTAAATACCTCCCCATTTTTAGCCCCTTTTATTTCTTTCATTTAGTTGTCATAGTTATTTTTCTTATTTATTTGCTTATTATCTGTCTTTACAGCATGCATTTTTAGCAAGGATAATATCGTCTCCAACACAAGAAAATTGGTTCTTGGGAGGAAAAAATTTTATCTTTCTTTATGTAAAGCATAAAGACACAGTGCATAAAAAGGTAAACTTTATCTGTGATACTAAAATTTCAAAAAGAAGCATTTAGGGAAAAAAAATGTCTAAATTTTTTTTTTTAGAAGGTGGTAATAAAAAGGAAAAAAAAGGTATAGAAACACTATTCTGGGGTAAGCTTCAGGAAGGAAGGATCTGGCAGGCTGGGGGTGTAGCTCAGTGGCAGAACACTTACCCAGCATGCCTGAGGGCCTGGGATGGATTCCCCAGCACCACAAAAGAAAAGCAAACATAAAGAAGACAAGGTTGAGGAACTGTTTTTCTTCTCAAGAGAGCTAGGAAGGTGGACCACCTATTAAATAATCAAGATCTCAATTCAAAAGTGAAATTACTTCTTCATTTTTGAGAAAGCTACTCTGTCACAGTTAGTACTGACTTTTTTTTATAGCTTTTTTTTTTTTTTTGAGAGAGAGAGAGAGAGAGAGAATATTTATTTTTTAGTTCTCAGCGGACACAACATCTTTGTTTGTATGTGGTGCTGTGCTGAGGATCGAACCCAGGCCGCACGCATGCCAGGCGAGAGCGCTACTGCTTGAGCCACATCCCCAGCCCAGTACTGACTTTCAAATGTCTCCATGCAAAATGCTTAATTTATAAAGTAGCCCATAGCATTCAAATCAGTTCTTCTTCTTATCCTCATGCTTTCACCTGAAGTCCATGCTGGGTATTAGTATGTCTTCTACATGAGCCTAGACTTGAATTGCATGAGCTCAAAGCCCTGATGGCCAAGAAGTGCTTGTGAGTGGGTGTCCCATGTGGGAGATGATAGGTGCAACAGCTTCCAGTGCCCTCATAGTGCCTATTCCTGGCCAGACAGGCCCCTGCTCTGTCTCCTAACTGATTAATAATAGTTCAGGCTTCAGATAGATGGAGGTAATTTCCCCAGCCCCAAACTTGTTTTTGCAGCTTCATCACATTCATGTGAAACTCTCAATCTCTAAGAGTTCTTGAGGAACCAAAGAAAATTCCACAGTCATGATCACAGAAGTGATCTTTCCTCAACCCTGTGCTGTTTAAGTGCCCGTATGTTACCAGAGTCCTAGGCTAGAGGCCTGACTCTAGGGTCCCTCACAAATCAGGTCCAGCCACTTGCCCCAAAAACCAGAAGGAAAAAGTCACAGTGAAAAGCAGGAAAGGAACTTTAATCAATCAATACAGCCATGTTGGGAAGAGGAGTGAAATCATGGGTCTGAGTTCTGTCTTTGGGATCTGAGTTCCCAGATTATAGACAAAGAAACCAAAAGTAGACATATTCAAGCATTTTGGCACTAAATACTGGTCCTGTTGATCATTATCCCAGGGTTGGTCAAGAGGACCTTATCTCAGCTACAAGAAAGATGCTGCTGCCTGTAGAGTAATGTCTATTCATTGAAAGGTTTTATCTGAAAGATCTGTTGTTACTGGAATCCAAGGTGACTCAGAGAAAGGAAGACAGATGCAAAATGGAGGCAGTTTTTGTTTTATAGTACTAGGGATTGAACCCACAGATGATCTATGACTGAACTAGATCCCTAGCCCTTTTTATTTTTTATTTTGAGACACAGTCCCACTCAGTTACAGAGGTAATTTGTGTATGTGTGTGTGTGTGTGTGTGTATACGTGCGCACTGGGGATTGAACCCAGCCTCATACATGTCAGGTAAACACTAAACCACTGAGCCCCATCCCTAGCCTGACAAAAACACTCTTAACAGATAATAAATCTAGATGGAATTTTTCTCTATATTAATTAGAAAGATTCTGAACAAAGCAATAATAATAATAATAATAATAATAATAATAATAATAATAATAATGGTATAGAAAATAAATTTATTTAGAAAAAGTAAAATTATTTTTATTCAGAAAGAAACAGCTAAAGTGAGTTAGTAAATGTCTATGAACAACCCCATAGATATGTCCCCGTTACTTTTCCACCCCTTGTAAGATCAACTGAATGTTGACACAAATGAGTATATAAGGATAAATGGATTTGGAGCATAAGAAAATGTGTTTCATCAGGGTGTGGTATTGTACACTTGTAATCCCAGGGGCTTAGGAGGCTGAGGCTGGAGGATTGCAAATTCAAGGTCAGCCTCAGCAATTTAGCAAGGCTATGCAATTTAGCTAGACCTGTCTCAAAACAAAACAAAAAATGGTCTGAGGATGTGACTTAATGGTTAAGCACTCTCCTGGGTTCAATACCTGGTACAAAAAAAAAAAGAAAAGAAAGAAAGAAAAAAAAGGAAAGAAAATGTTTTTCATTGGCCTAAAGGAGATTTGAGAGAGGAGATTTTGACTGCCAGAAGGTAATAGAATTCAAACATGGAAGGATTGTTAACCTTTAAGAAGGATCTACATTTCTTTCTTTTAGAGAAAGAAAAGATGATAGACAAAGGGAAAGTTGAGGTGGAGAATTAGGCAGAATTTCTACAAGAGTTATCTCTTAGTCTAAACTGTCTCAAAAGAAATGTTCTCACTGTCTGGCCTCAGTAAAACCTGCATTCAAAATTATTTTCCAAGTCTATATAAACATTCATATGAAGCTACTTCTACCCTATCCTGAATTGTTCCTCTTGTGAAATCAGTGAGGCCTTTAGAGTGATGGTCAGGGTTGGCAGGCTGCTTCCTATTAGTAGAGAAGAGCATGATCCTTAGTGACCTTGGTCATAGGCATACTATCCATGCTAGGCTGTGCCACAGGAAGGTGACAGAGGTCATCATCTTTAATGACAGCAGTGAGAAGGAACTGAGAACTGTGAATGAGGAAAGAATTTGAAACTTCGTGGGAAGTACTTCTGGGAGTTCTGTGTTGACAGCATTATTGATTTTCAGTGGTCAAAAGGGAAATGGAGGACATTTATATGGAGATTTTTAGTCTAGAGAATTCAATTAGAGTGCATTTTAAAGAAAGGAGTTAAGTGAAATTGTGGAAGGACACTTGCAGAGGCTGTCTAACAGACCTGTAACCAAATCTCAAGACTATCCAGCCCTTTCCATTCTCACAAAAATTCTGACAGGTCCATGGTGTGCAATCATGAAAATTGCTGATGGCTGGTTCACTATTTTCTAGCTGTCTTCTACTTCTATCAGTTGAATTGTTGTGCTAAGAGCACTTGTTATTATAAGTATGTTTTTTCTTTTCAGTCTTTTTAAATAATTATGTGTTGAAATCGACTTTCTGGTGTACAATTCTATGAATTTTTTTTTTTTTTTTTGGTACTGGGATTAAGCCCAGGGGCATTTGACCACTGAATTACATTCTTGGCCCTTTTTTAAAATTTTGAGATAGGGTCTCTTTAGTTGCTGAGGCTGGCTTTGAACTTGTGATACTCCTGCTTCAGCCTCACTGAGATTACAGGTGTGTGCCACCATGCCCAGCTCAATTCTATGAATTTTGACACACACATAGATTAGTGTAACCACTACCACGATGAAGATACAGAAAACTATGCTGGGCACAGTAGCATATGCCTGTAATCCCAGCAATTTGGGAAACTAAGACAGGAAGATCACAAGTTCAAGTCTAGCATGGACAACTTAGCGAAGCATTGTCTCAAAACAAAAATAATAAGGGGTGGGTTGTAACTCAGAGGTAGAGTGCCCCTAGGTTCATCCCTAGTACCACTAAACAAAGTAAAATAAAAGTCGTCTTGGACCTTCTTAAGTGTGTCAAATGAATGTTTTATGTTTTATATTTTTGACAGTTAAAAAAGATATTAGGGTATATGTGTTTTTATTTAGTTAGTTAGTTGTACTCGGTATGGAACTCAGGGCCTTGCACATGCTAGGCATGTGCTCTTACTACTGAGCTACACTCCAACCCTTAATTAATTAATTAATTTTCCTATATGTATTTTTAAAATTATTCCACACTAACTAGTTGGTTTGGGGTGCAGTCTATTCTGGATGCATGGGGGCTTTTTTGATGTTTTAGAAAGTGATCCAAATGCATTGGGTTGAAAGAAAGGTAGGAAAACCAGAAAGGAGTTTATTTCAATCATCTGAACTTGAGTGGTAGCAAAGGGAATCAAAGAACAGATAAAAGTGACTTTAGAAAAGAAGAAGCAGCTGAACTTGTGAGCCTGCTGGCTGGAGGGAAGGATGTGGATGGAGAAATTGTCAAGATGACTCTGAGACTTGGGGCCTGGTGGCTGAATAGTGCCAGTAATAAAAATAGGAAACACAAATAAGGAAAGCATTTATGGGGGAGAAAGAAGTATTTACAGAAGGATAAGATTAAAGAACTAAGGTTTATAGCTGTTAAATCTGTTGGGATGATTATGTGAAAACCCAAGCATGGGAAGGGTCATTCTACTTCCCACTGTTTCTTCCTGTTACAGAGTTTGACATTTGTGAAACTAAAGAGATGGAAAGTGGCTTGTGGCTTCAGGCTAGAGAGAAAACAGTCACTTTTTTTTTTTTTTTTTTAAGCATGATAAAGAACAGGAGAAACTCAAGGAAGTGGTAAATCTTCACAGGGGAAGGAAGAAGTACCTTTTAGATATTATGTCCTTGAGGGCAGAATAACAAAAGGGCTCTTTTTTTTTCAACTGAGTCAGAAGCAACTCTTGGCTTCGGTTGTTGATCTGGCTAAGAACCAACTCATGCAGGAGAAAAAGACAAGAGGAGGTAGGACCTTGATGTTGAAATCCGCTGGAGGGGCTCACTCAATACTACTTCTAGTCTGCTTCTACTTTGACTTTCTTCCACCAAAAATCTTGCTTTCCCTGACTCCTTTGCGGTTGAGACTCTCCATGTGCCTTAGTTTGGCTAATGAGATATGAGTAGAATTTTCTGCTTCCTTCATCTCACCTGGATGGCTGAAGAAACCACTCTCAAATCTCAATGGATTAGAACAGACCTGAACTTGAAGTAATCGGTTAATAGACCATTATCTCGGAGCCTATATGGAGAGCCTGGCCAGAGAAGTTACACTGATTTTTGGCAGACTGAATTTTAGGAAGACTTCCTTCCATGATAAAGTGGCCTGGTGCTTAGGTTACATCAGCACGTGGTTAGAGATGACAAGAATGGTGTTGGAAAGTGGGGGAGAGGAACGCAGATATTTTATTTGGAACTTATCAGGGTAATGATATTTATAGTTCTGTGATATCTGACGCATAGTGTGCACTCATTACTTATTGTATGAATGAATGAAATGAGACTTAATAAGATATCAAACACCAAAAGATGATCTTGTTATCTAAACTCAGTTGAATCAGCTGGGTATTATTATTACTTTTTTGGGGGTAGAGTGTGCCAGGGATTGAACTCAAGGACACCCAGCCACTGAGCCATATCTCCAGCCCTATTTTGTATTTTATTTAGAGATAGGGTCTCACTGAGTTGCTCACGTCTTCACTAAGTTGCTGAGGCTGGCTTTGAACTCGTGATCCTCCTGCCTCAGCCTTCCGAGTTGTTGGGATTATAGGCATGCATCACCGTGCCCAGCTATTATTACTTTTTAATACCCTCAACTGTCTCAGTATCATGACACATATCATTCCTCTTACCCAAAATGCTCACCCATCTCCCATATAACCATGTCCCTCCCTCACTTTCTCTATAAAAGTAAACAAGACACAAACACATCAATTTCACTCTATTCAAAGATTTTTTTTTTTTCTATTCTCACTCTGACAAAGTCTCAGTTACTCCAATAGCTGCATGGAGCCAGACAGTGTTAATTTGTATAATATTACCAGCTGCTATGCCTAGGGGTGAACTTCTAGCCAAAGCAAAGGCATTTATGTCTATTTTTGTTCTATGAAATTGAAAGCTTCCCAGAAGGGATGTATATCTTTATTTCCTTTCTATTTCCTCATACTCCTATTTTTGAAAGCTATTTTTCACTCAGTAAACATTATAGACTGACTCATAATCAGGTTCATAATTGTTGCATTTTTATTTAACAATAAATGTAAATGACCAGCCAGATGTAGTTTCTTAGTCACTAAATAAAGAAGGGAGAAAAATCTCCTGAGCAGTGTATTTCTAAATAATAACATGAAATTTAAGACTGGACTTGCAGTCTCACTGTAAATTAGGACTATAATCCTGATTCTTCCAGAAACTCAAGGAAAGACAGTTAATTTCTGTCTAGGTATTCATTTTATTTTGTAAGAAATTAGTTGCCCTATAGATTATTTAATATATAAAGCCATCTTTAACTAAGCCATCTTTAACTATGTCATCTGAAATCCCAGCAACTCAGGAGGCTAAGGCAGGAGGATTACAAATTGGAGGCCAGAGTTGTCAACTCCCGCAAGACCCTGTCTCAAAATAAAAAGGGTTGAGGATGTGGCTCAGCGGGAAAGCGCCCTGGGTTCAATCACCAGCAACAAAACAAAACAAACCCCTAAACTAAACTATTTTCTGGGTAGGAAAGTTGGAACTTGGAAAATAAGAGTCTTCTCTTATTAAAGTCTTCTCAAAGGAAGAGCTCTCACTGAGCAGACATGCTTTAAAAAGTCTCTAAAAATAATATTCCATCTTTGTGGCTGTATTCTGTGTGTGTGTATGTGTGTGTGTGTGTGTGTGTGTGTGTGAGAGAGAGAGAGAGAGAGAGAGAGAGAGAGAGGAGAGAGGAGATAAAGAGCGAGATAGAGAGAGAGATAAACAGAGAGGTGTGTATGTAGATGATAATAAGCATTGAATCTAGGGGTGCTCTACCACTGAACTACATCCCCAGTCCTTTTTATTTTGAAACAGGGTCTCCCTAAATTGCTGAGGCTGACATCAAACTCACGATCATTCTGCCTCAACATGCCTAGATGTGTACCACCATGCCCAGCATGTAGCGTCCTAAAACATTACAGAAAATGAAAAATCAGTATTCATGGGCTTAGAAGAGAGCATTAATCTAAAGATCATTTAGCCCAAATCCTTAATATGACAGATAAAGGAAGTTAGATAAATTTTGCTTCCCTTTCTGTGATTCAGTCAAGTGAGGTTTGGAGTACTTCAAATTTAGTTCTCAAAATGGGTTTATAGGTAGTGCATGGGATCTCTCTCATGCTGTCTTTTAGGCCTATGTTGGAGAGTGTAATTGGCAAAATGAGATAGACCTAAGGAGGTCTTTCAACAGTAAGAACTTTGCACAGAACATGAGATGGACTTATATTTGACCTAAAATCGGTCTCATAAGAAGTTCCAGTATAGTTGAATAACAATGATGAGAAGAATTTTTACTAGACTGACATTGTGTAGGCTCAAATAGAAAACTATTACATGTGCAAAACAAATTAGAACCTGGCTATCAAATGCAAAGAAATAATATGCTATTGGCAAAAGATAATGTTGAATTCTGGGAAAAAAAATTATCACCAGAAGAGAACACTCAGTGCCCCTTGAATAGAGGGTTTGGCTTTTATTTTAATTTGGACAATGAGTTACCCTCATTGCTATGTGTTAGGAAGCAAACTAAGAAAATGTGCTCTGGTCCTGTTTGTACTACTAATTCTCTGCATAATTTCATTGCGTGGTTCCCCCTCTTTTTTTTTTTCCTTCAAGTATCTCTTAGGACTGAGACATTTATGCTAAACTAAGGGTAGTAATGAATAAAAGTGGACCCCAAGTATACATGTGTATATGTATAGGTGTACACACACACACACACACACACACACACATCTTTTTTTAAATTAACAGGCAGTAAACCCAATGGAAGAAATAAATTTTAGAATGAGGAAAAAAATAAACTTTGCTTTCTGTATAATTTTTACACTTAAATTATTCTACTCACTTATATTAATATTAGGATATGTTTTATTCCTTGAGCACATGTTTTGCTATAGGCAAATAGTCTAGAAACAGAAGGAAAAGGGATGACATCACAGGGTAAAATGGCAACAAAGTTCAGAGTAGGTTTCTTCACATGAATAATGGAGTATTGGCTATCAGTGCCAGCTGCCAATATTTCCCTGTAAAGAAACATAGCTCCATGTTGCAATGCCACTGAACAGGTTGAAGAATACTCTCAGTTGGAGTTCAGTTACATTTTTTATGGTAGAATGGGTTGGACTAGATAAACACAAGTCTTGCTTGAAAGCTTCCTAGTGGTTCAGAATTCTTAGCAAATATGTCTGATTCTTCATCCAAGAAAGGTTGTTTCCATAAAGGCAAGTCCAAGGGCCAACACAGAGAAATACCTGCTTCATTTCAGATAACTTTCAGAGATTGAGATAAATTGGGTGGGTGTGAACGTATTTACCCTGTCTTCCATTCCAGGGGGATGACTCAGGATCTAGAAGGTTGGTTCTTCAGCCACCCACAGCTGTTTTCCAGGCAACTAAATATGAGGGTATGATTAATTGATTAACTGGAAAATATACTGCATCCTAACTGCCCACCAGCTGTGGAGCTGGTTAGTGAGGCACCAAAGGAGGAGTCAAAAATTTCACCTGCTTGCTCTTTGGTAGAACTGAGACACACAGAATACCAGGCAGAAAGAGGAGAGCTGGAGGCGGGATTGGCTTTGTTAATATGTTAACAAACTATTTGCCAAGATCAAAAGCCAGAGATACTGAGGTCAAGCTTGACACAGGAAGCTTCAAGCCTAATTCAGCTAAGAAATTTTAAAAATGTTGGCAACATTGCTATGCATATAATATATATGTCTAAAAAATACATGTTGGCTGATTGTTGCCTTTTTGTTTTGTTTTCCTGCTTTTCATCAATTTGTCATTAATTTGTGGGATAGAATCTCTAAGGGAAATTTATTGTTTAAAAACAATGTATTACCTTATTGTATAATCAGTTGGGCTATTTCATGAGGAAAAGGAGGAATGCAAGACAAAGTTCTAGAAGGTCAGAAGAAATTCAGTTTGTTTTCTAAGTGCTTTCTTTCTTCCTTTCTTTTCTTTTTTTTTTCTTACTATAGATTGGGGAGGGAGAGTCAACATGATCTAATTGTAAATGACTGAGATTTATTTGCTGGTTAATTGTTATCCAGGGGGAAGGAGGGTTTGCCAGGCTTATTCACACTCAAAACATTTTTACACAAGAAGCAGTAACTGCCAAAGCCAAAACCAAGGAGCTGATAATTGAGGGAATTTCCTCTTCTTTAGTGGGATGTAAGGTATAATCATGCTAAATGAAGGAAAAATACTTACAAAGTGGATTGCTCTATGTTCCATTCCCTTGTTTATATCCTTTCCAGGAAACTTTATTGTTTTTAAACATTAGAAAGAAAAGCCAACGTGGAAACCACTATGGTTAAATTAGAAACATACAGTTCCATAATTTTTACTTCTGATTTTCTATGTATTAACAACAACAAAAATTTCTCTTTCTTAATGTCTCATTGTAATATGATTTTTTCATAAAATACCTTCAGGCTTAAAAAAATATGGCAGTGTTTAAAGTTGAAAGGCAGAGTTTTCTAAGCTCATTTTTTTTTTTTTTTTTTTTAGTTTTTAGTTTTTTTAAAAAATTAAGCTCATTTTCCCAAAACTCCTTTTCTGAAAGTTCTAAAAAATGTAATGCTTTATAGACTTCTCACAAATCCTAGGAATGACTTGAGGTTAAAAGTGGTTTGAAGTTGATTGCTAATTAGATCTCAGAGCAAGACTGACCTATGCCTCTCCTCCTTCTAAATTGCTTACCTTATAGCCTTGCAAGGTGATGCAGCTTGTAATTCAGTGAGAGGTGGAGGCAGGAGGGTTACAAGTTTGAGGCCAACCTGGGCAATTTAGGGAGATCCTGTCAAAAAATAAAGAATAGAACTGCAGATGTAGCTCAGTGGTAGAGTGCTTGCTTAGCATGTGCAAGACCCTGGGTTTAATCCCCAGTACAGCAGTGGGGGGAAAAAGTTAAAAAATTATAGAAAAAAAAATAAAAGGTAAAAACAGTTGGGATGTAGCTCCATGGTAGAACACCTCTGGTTTCAATCTCCTAGTACTAAAATAAATAAGTAAATAGCATACATTTCCGAACAGTGTTTTTGCTTTTGGGCAAAATACAGACATTTGGTGTTTGAAAATGATTTCATTGGTAGCTATAATTTAATTTAGGATAAAATTAGGTACAGGTTGTGTCTATGAATGCTTATGTTTTAATTAATCTCCTGCAATTATTAAGTCAGTTTGAAACTGAGAATACATATAATCTAATTTTTTTTTTTTTTTTTTTTTGGTACTGGGATTGAACCCAGGGGCACTTAACCACTGAGCCATATCCCCAGCCCTTTTTATTTTTTATTTTTTTAATCTTTTATTTATTTTAGTTTTTAAATACACAACAGCAGTGGAATGCATTACAATTCTTATTATACATATAGAGCACAATTTTTCATATCTCTGTATATAAAGTATGTTCATGCCAATTCATGCCCTTATACATGTACTTTGTGGGGTTTTTTTTGCATTACAATTCTTTTTTTTTTTTTTAAAGAGAGAGAGAGTGAGAGAGAAAGAATTTTTTTTTTTTAATATTTATTTTTCAGTTTTCGGCGGACACAACATCTTTGTTTGTATGTGGTGCTGAGGATCGAACCCGGGCCGCACGCATGCCAGGCGAGCGCGCTACTGCTTGAGCCACATCCCCAGCCCCTGCATTACAATTCTTAATACACATATATACCACAATTTTTTATATCTCTGTTTGTATATAAAATATGTTGACACACAATTCAAGTCTTCATAACATATACTTTGTATAATGATGTCCATCACATTCCACCATCCCAGCCCTTTTTATTTTGAGACAGGGTCTTGTTGAGTTTCTGAGGGCCTCATTAAGTTTCTGAGGCTGGCTTTGAACTGACTATCCTCCTGCCTCAGCCTCCGAAGCTGCTGGGATTACAGGCATATGCCATCATACCCAGCTTAATTTTTTATTTTCGAAGATCCTTCACAAAGGATAACCTTACATCTCAAATATTACAGTCAGTTTGCCCCTCAGAAGGCAGAAAGGTGATACTGAAGTTAAAATTGTTGACACCAGGAGTCACAGTATTCAGCCTCCACTGATTTCAGAATTATCCCTCTCCACCTGCCATTAAATTAGCATCTTTATAAGCATGAGTAACTGACCAGAAATTCTCAATAGAAATAAGAATTTAAAAGGAATTTTAAACATAATACACTATCCTCTTTCCCTGAACTATTCATATAAAAATAATTGAACTTTCTTTATTTTAAAATTCATTTATTTACTATATGAAGGAAAGTGAAGTTGGACCCTTACTTTACACCACATACAAAAACTAACTCAAAATGGATCAAAGGCCTTAAGTATATGTCATAAAATTAGAAAACTCTTTTAAAAAAATACAGAGGAAACTCTTCATTGGATTTGACAATTATTTCTTGGACATGGCATCATAAAGTAAACAACAAGGCAAGTAAGCAAACTGGACTACATCAAAATTAAAAAGTTCTGTAGATCAATGGCATCATCAAAGATTGAAAATGCAATCCACAGAATGGAAAGAATATTTGCAAAGCATGCATCTGATGGGGTATTAAGTCCAGAATATATAAGGAACTCCTACAAGTCATCTATCTATCTATCTATCTATCTATCTATCTATCTATCTATCTATCTATCTGTCTGTCTATCTATCCATACTAGGTATTGAACCCAGGGGTGCTTAACCACTGAGCCACATCCCCAGCCCTTTCTCTTTGATTTTGAGAAAGGGTTTTGTCAAGTTGCTTAGGGCCTAATTAAGTTGCTGAGGTTGGCTTTGAATTTGCAATCTTCCTGCCTCATCCTCCTGAGTCACTGGGATTACAGGTGTGCGCCACCAGCCCAGCTTTATTTTTATTTTTGGTACCAGGTATTGAACCCAGAGGCACTTAACCACTAAGCCACATCCCCAGATCTTTTTAATTTTGGGGAGTGGGTACTGGGGCTTAAATCTAGAGGTACTTTATCACTGAGCTACATCTCCAGTCCTTTTTATTTTTTATGTTAAGGCAGGGCCTCACTAAATTGCTTAAGACCTTGCTAAATTGCTAAGGCTGGCCTTGAACTTGCCATTCTCTTGCCTCCACCTCCCAAGCCACTGAGATTATAGGCATGTGCCATTGAACCCAGCTACAATTCAACATTGTAAAAACCCAAATACTCTGATTTAAAAAATGAGCAAAGGACTTGAATTGATATTTCTCCAAAAAAAGACATACTAATGGCAAAGAAGCCCATGAATATTAATTATTAATAATTAAGGAAATGCACATCAAAACCATAATGAGACACCACCTTATATCCATTAAGATGACTATTATATATAAAACAAACCAACTAAAATGTAACAAGTCTTGGCAAGGAGACAGAAATCGAAAACTTTGTGCTCAGTAAATGGAAATATAAAATGGTGCAGTGCTGTGGAAAACAGCATGGTGACCCCTTAAAAAGTTAAACAGGATTATGCAATTACACTTCATAGATCTAATAACTCCACTTCTGAGTACATACTCCAAAGAATTGACAGCAGCACCTACAGAACAGATTTTTATAAATTCTTCTTTAAAACAGCATTATTCATAACAGCCAAAGTGTAAAAATAATAATGATAAATAACTATCCACAAATGAATGGATAAACTGTGGTATGTAAACCTACAGAGGTAGATACAGAGGTATACATGAAATATTATTCAGCTTTAAAGAGGGCTGAAATTCAGATAACATGGGTGACACATGGTGCCATGTGAAATAGGCCAGATACTGAAGGACACATTAGATGATTCTACCTATATGATGTACTTAGAATAGTGAAATTGGTAGAGAAGGAAATAAAACTGTGGTCACCAGGGGCTGAGGGAGGGAGAATAGGTGCTATGGTTTCATGGGTCAAGAGTTTCATTAGGGCTGATGAAGAAGTTCTGGACCTGAGACTGGGGATGGTTGCACAGCAGTGCAAATGTCCTTAATGCCACTGAACTGTACATTTAAGAATGGTTGAAATGGCAAATGATATTATGTCTATTTTACCACCATTAAAAATCCACTTATATATGTTAAATTTGAATTTCCCTAAAAGCAGATCCTGTGTGATAAGGATCCCAGAATAAGTAGTTGATTTGGTATCCCAAGAAATATTGTTGATGGAGCAGGTGGGGAGAATGGTAAGGAAGAGAAGCCATCCCAAAAGTAACTGTTTTCAAACCAGTTACTGAGTGAACAATAGGAACTTACTCCACCTGGGAGCCAGTACTTATTTATATTGACATAAGATAAACCTCAGCATTGCCTTGCTAGCTGGGAAAGGGAGTTGGCATACTATTCCAATTCCCATAAGTCATGTTGAAAGGACTAATCCCCAAATGTCTGTTTACTCCTGAGCCCAGTACAACAGAGTAGACTCCAGTGGCCAAAGAAAAGACTTTGGCCATCGGGATCCTGATGCTGGCAGCTGGACATAGTCAAGGCTGAGGCATAGGCAGCATCTGCCTGGGTATATTTCAGACTTAAAAAAAAAAAAAATTCAAAGTGGACATGAATTAAGTAATTTAAGTTGGAGAATATTTCTTGATTATGCAGATCCCAGGTAGCACTCTGTAAGACCTTCAGAATGTGAAGCATACATTAAACTCAGTTTTTTGGGACTATCTGCCTTTGAGCTGTTTACTGTGTAGCATCCTTAGCTTCTGGTCAAGTCTTCACTTCCCAACTGTCTCCTTATTCCCTGCTCTAGTAAGGAAAAGCATACAATAGCCTTACTTTCTGAAGAAGGAAAATGGGCAGAAAATTGGGGGTTTCTTTTAAGTGTAATTAAATCTCATTTAATTATTTTTGTATATTCACTTGAACTGAAACAACAGCCTTTCCTGTAAGTATGGAATAAAAGGAGGAGGTGGGGAAGAAATGGGAGGCAAGGGAGGTGGAAAAATCTCTTGGAGGACATCCAAGGGCATAACCCCCAGCACTGAAAGTTTAGGAGAGTGGAGAGTTGGCTGGGTTATGGAGAACAAAGTGAAACTGACTGTAATGAATGCCAGGGACAATTCTCATTGTGAGGCTATTCATTGTGGAATCCTTTGAAACTTTGTAACTTTCTCTTTGATGTCTTTACACCCCTTTCCTGTTTTTCATTTCATTAATAGTAAAAATGTAACCAAAGAAAAATCTTTAAAAGTTTCTATGTGGGGCTGGGGATACAGCTCAGTTGGTAGAGTGCTTCCCCAGCATGCATGAAGCCCTGGGTTTGATTCCCAGCACTGCAAAAAAAGGAAAAGATTATGTGGTTTCAACTTTGTTATGGAGTTCTGAAGTTTTCTAATGCAAGGGATGCTAGAGGAAACAAAATTCCTTATGGGAACACAATGAAAATGGAGGCTGATGGTCCCACCCCAAGGAAATGGGAAGAAAGAGAGCAGCCCAGCACAATTTCATTTATCCCTGCCATCTACTGCTTGTCTACACATTGCTCCCCTGGCTTAGAGCTGAAGAAGTCCCTGCCATATGAGGAAGGGGAAAGAAAAGACAATGTTGGCATACTAAGTTGTAATCTAAATAAAGTGTTGACAGTAAAATTACAGTTAAAGTAGCTTTTATGGTCTAAGGACCTACCATTTCTCACATTTGGAATCATATCTGGCTTATTTATTTATTTTTTTTCCAGTCTTGGGGATTAAACATGCAGTGCTCTACCACTGAGCTATACCCTGAGCCCTTTTAAAATTTATTTTTATTTTAAAAAAATTTATATTTGTTCTTTTTAGTATACATGAGATTATAATGTATTTTTGACATATTGCACATACATGGAGTATAACTTCCTATTTTTGTGGTTCTACATGATGTGGAGTTACATTGGTTATGTATTCATATATGAACAGAGGAAAGTTATGTCTGATTCATTCTACTGTCTTTACCATTGCCATCCCCCCTTACTTCTCCCCACTCCCTGCTGTCCAATCTGGTGAACCTCCCCTTCTCCCTCCCCTCTGCCTATTGTGAGTTAGCATGTGCATATCAGCATGGCCTTGGTTTTGGAGGATTGACTTATTTCCTTTAGTATGATAGTTTATAGTTACAACAATTTACCAACAAATGCTCAAATTTTATTCTTCTTTATGGTAGAGTAATATTCCGTTGTGTATATATGTACCACATTTTCTTTATTCATTTTTCTGTTGAAGGGATCTAGGTTGGTTCCTTAGCTTAGGTACTATGAATTGAGCTGCTATAAACATTGATGTAGCCATGTCTCTATAGTATGAAGTTTTTAAGTCCTTTGGGTATATACTGAAGAATAGTATAACTGGGCCAAATATGATTCCATTCTAAATTTTCTGAGGAATCTCCATACTGCTTTCCAGGGCTGTTGCACCAATTTGCAGTCCCACTAGCAATGTATGAGTGAACCTTTTTTGCCACATCCTCACCAACATTTATTGTTACTTGTATTCTTGATAATTGCCTTTCTGACTGGAATGAGATGAAGTCCCAGTGTAGTTTTAATTTGCATTTCTCTAATTGCTAGTGATGTTGAATATTTTTTCATGTATTTGTTGACTGATCATATTTCTTCTACTGTGAAGGGTCTTTTCAGTTCCTTTGCTCACTTATCATGCTGGGAGCCATTAGCCAAGTAGGTATGACAATTTCCTTGTCAGCGTACCCCATGTTGCTGACATTTTGCAGTGACATTGAATGTAGGTGACCTTGCTCAAGGACCAGGGCGGATTAGGGTGTTCCCGGTTTAAGATAATCGGGTTTAGGGCGTTCCCAGTTTAGGTTCCAGGTTTAAGATTTAAGATTATTCCTGCTGGGAATAGGGCGTATCCTGCTGCCTGAGTTCCCCTTGAGTTCTCACGGGATTCAGACAGTATTTTTTGGGAGACAGAAGCCCAGTGGGAGTGGATTTGGGCAGAGAACGTGGATTTCCCCAGAACGTGTTTGTAGACGGCTGGTGTGAGTTCGGGAATAAAGAGTTGCTGTTTGAATCTACAAGGTGTGTGGTGGCTCGTGATTGTGTGCCCATCCAGACTGCGGCATTTGTGCCCATCCAGACTGCGGCATTATCATAGGTTTTTTTTTTTTTTAGTGTTAAAATTTTTGATTTCTTTATATATGCTGGATATTAATGCTTTATCTGAGGTGCAGGTGGCAAAGATTTTCTCCAATTCTGTAGGCTATCTTTTCATGTTCTTGATGTTTCCTTTGCTGTGAGGAAGCTTTTTAGTTTGAAACAATACCATTTATTGATTCTTGATTTTACTTCTTGCACTTTGGGAGTCTTGCTGAGGAATTTGGTTCCTAAGCCAACATGATGGAGATTTGGGCCTACTTTTTCTTCTAGTAGGTGCAGGATATGTGGTCTAATGCCTTGATCCACTTTAAGTTGAGCTTTTTGCAGGGTGAGAGATATGTTTCTTTCCTTGACATGTCTCTGTCTCATTTTGTTAGAAATGTATTTCCGATTTCCCCAACACCATTTGTTGAAAAGGCTATCTTTTCTCCAAGGTATGTTTATAGCACCTTTATCAGTATGAGATAACTGTTTGTCTCTGTGACTTCTAGTCTGTTCCATTTGTCTTTATGTCTATTTTGGTGCCAATCCTATGCTGTTTTTGTTACTATAGCTCTGTAATATTATTTAAGGTCTGGTATTGTGATGCTTCCTACTTTTCTTTTCTCACTGAGGATTGCTTTGGCTATCCTGAGCCTATTTCTTTGAACGTCATTGTAATTTTAGCAGGAATTGTTTTAAATCTATATAGCACTTTTGGTAGTATGACTATTTTTTTTTAAAGAGAGAGTGAGAAAGAGAGAGAGAGAGAGAATTTTAATATTTATTTTTTTTAGTTATCGGCGGACACACATCTTTGTTTGTATGTGGTGCTGAGGATCGAACCCGGGCCGCACGCATGCCAGGCGAGTGCGCTACCACTTGAGCCACATCCCCAGCCCAACTATTTTAATAATATTAATTCTTCCTATCCAAGAACATGGAAGGTCTTTCCATTTTCTGAGATATTCTTCAATTTATTTCTTTAGGGTTCTGTAGTTTTCGTTGTGGAGGTCTTTCACCTCTTTTGTTAGATTGATTCCCCCACTTTTTTTTTTAGGTTATTATGAATGGATAGTTTGCCTAATTTCTCCTTCAGTTGCTTCATCACTGATATATAGGAATGCAATTGATATATGGTGTTAATTTTATATCCTACTACTTTGCTGAATTCATTTATGAGTTCTAGAAGTTTTCTAGTGGAGTTTTTTGGGTCTTCTAAATATAGAATCATGTTATTGGCAAGTAGGGATAGTTTGAGTTCTTTTTTTCCTATTTATATCCTTTTAATTTCCTTCTTCTGTCTAATTGCTTTCTAGGACTATATTGAATAGAAATGTCAAAAGAGGGCATCCTTGTCTTCTTTCATTTTTTAGAGGGAACGCTCTCAATTTTTCTTTATTTGGAATGATGTAGGCCTGGGGTTTAACATATATATCTTTTATAATGTTGAGATATGTTTCTACTACCTAGTATTTCTAGTGTTTTGAACATGAATGGATTCTGTATTTTGTCAAATCCTTTTTTTTTCTGCATGTATTGAGATAATCATATGATTCTTGTCATTAAGTCTACTGATGTGATGAATTACATTTATTGATTTCCATATGTTGAACCAACCTTGTATCTGGGATGAACCCCACTTGATCATGGTGCACTATCTTTTTAATATGTTTTGTATGTGATTTGCCAGTATTTTATTAAGAACTTTTGCATCTATGTTCACTAGGCATATTGGTTTGAAATTTTCTTTACTTGATATGTCTCTGTCTGATTTTGGTATCGGGGTGATAGTAGCTTCACAGAATGAGTTTGGAAGGGTTCTGTCCTTTTCTATTTTGGGGAATAATTTTAGGAAGATTGGTATTAGTTAGTTCTTTCAAGGTCTCATAGAGCTCAGCTGAGACTCCATCTGGTAATGGGCTTTTCTTTCTTAGTAGGCTTTTTTTTTTTTTTTTTTTTTTTTGGTACTGGAGATTGACTCAGGGGCACTCAACCACTGAGCCACATCCCTAGTCCTATTTTGTATTTTATTTAGAGACAGGGTCTCACTAAGTTGCTTAGTACCTCACTTTTGCTGATACTGGCTTTGAACTCATGATTCTCCTGCCTCAGCCTCCCAAGCCACTGGGATTACAGGTGTGCACCACTGCACCTGGTTCTTGATAGGGTTTTGATGTTTTAATATTCTTTGTCCTCCTGATTCAATTGGGTAGGTCATATGTCTCTAGAAATTTGTTGTTGTCTTCAAGATTTTCTATTTTTATTAGAGTACAAATTTTCAAAATAGTTTCTGATTATCATCTGTATTTCATTAATTATGTTGTGATGTTTCCTTTTTCAGTGCAAATTTTAATAATTTGAGTTTTCTCTTTTTATTTATAAGCTTGCCTAAGGGCTTATCAATTTTATTTATTTTTTCAAATAACAAACTTTTTGTTTTTTCAATTTTTTGATTGTTCCTTTTGTTTCAATTTCATTTATTTCAGTTCTGATTTTAATTATTTTCTGCCTTCTTCTGCTTTTGGTGTTGATTTGTTCTTCTTTTTCTAGGGTTTTAAGATGTAATGTTATGTTGTTGACTTTTTTTTTTTTTTTAAGGAATGAGTTCAATGAACTTTCCTCTTAGCACTGTCTTCATCATGTCCCAGAGATTTGATAAGTTGTATTGGTGTTCTCATTTACCCCTAAGTTGTTTGTTTTTCATCTCTAATTTTTTCTGCTATCCATTGGTCATTTAATAGCATATTATTTAGTCTCCAGGTGTTAGAGTTGCTTGAATTTTTTTATTTTACTGTTGTTTTCTAATTTCATTCCATTATAATCTGATAGAATGCAGGATATTAACTCTATTACTTTTGTATTTGTTAAAAATTGCTTTGTGACCTAAAATATGGTCTATTTTGGTGAAGGATCTGTGTTCTGCTGAGAAGAAAGTGTATTGAGTCTTTGATCAATAGAATATTCTATATATGTCTGTTAAGCCTAAATTATTAATTGTATTTTTTAGTTCTATAGCTTCTTTATTTAGTTTTTGTTTGGAGGATCTATCCACTGGTGAGAGAGGTGTGTTAAAATCACCCAGTATAATTATGTTGTGGTCAATTTGATTCTTGAAGTTCAGAAGGGTTTGTTTGATGTACATAGATGCCCTATTGTTTGAGGGTATAAATATTTACAATTTTATGTCTTGTTTATATTTAATTCTCTAAGCAGTATGAATTTGTGCCTTCTGGTTAACTTTGGCTTGAAGTCTATTTTATCTGATTTGAGGATAGAACCCCCAGTTTGTTTACAAAATCCATGTGAATAATATGTTTTTTTCCCATCCTTTTACTTTCAATCTGTGGATGTCTTTGCATATGAGGTGATTCTCTTGGAGATAGCATATTGTTGGGTTGTTTTTAAATTCAATCTGTCAGGCCATGTATTCTGATTGAGGATTTTAGGCCATTATAATCACTGTTATTACTGAGATATGATTTTTATTCCCTGTTATTTTGATTTATTTCTGGTTTTTAATTTGAATTATTTTCTCTTTTGTTTGACTATTTGTTTAGTGTAGTTCCTCCCTTTGCTGTTTTTCACTTTTACTTTTCATTTCTTCTTCATGAAATATCTTATTGAGTATGTTTTGTGGTGCAGCCTTTATAGTTGTGAATTCTTTTATGTTGTTTATCATGAAAGGTTTTTATTTCATCATCAATTCTGAAGCTTAATTTTGCTGGGTGTAGTATTCTTGATTGGCTTCCATTTTCTTTCAGAGCTTGGTATATATTATTCCAAGACCTGCCAGCTTTGAGGATCTGGTTTGAGAAATCAGCTGAGATCTGGATTAATTTTTACCTCTCAATGTTACCTGTCATTTTTCTCAGGCAGGCTTTAAAATTCTGTTCTTATTCTATATGTAGGCATTTTTGTAAGAATGTACCTTGGTGTGGGTATGTTGTAATATTGTGTTTTTGGTGTCCTGTAAATCTCCCATATTTGATTTTCCATTTCATTCTTTAAGTTTGGGGAATTATTTTATTGAAAAGATTGTGCCTTCCTTTTGTTTTATCTCCAAGCCTTCATCTATCCCAGTAAATCTAAAATGTGGTCTTTCCAGGTTATCCTATATTTCTTAGCAGTTCTGTTTATGGTCTCTTAATGTCTTTTCTTCATAATCAACTTTGTTTTCTTTTTGTATATTTTTTTAAAAATGTTTTAATTGACTTTTTAAAAATAAATGACAGTGGAATGCATTACAATTCTTAATACACATATACAGCACAATTTTTCATATATCTGCTTGTATATAAAGTATGATCACACCAATTCGTGTCTTCATAGATGTACTTTGGATTATGATGTCCATCACATTCCACTATCCTTCCTAACTCTCTGCCTCCTCCCTTCCCCATTCCATCCCTCTGCCCTATCTAGAGTTCGTCTATTCCTCCCATGCTCCCTTTCCCTATCCCACTATGAATCAGCCTCCTTATATCAGAGAAAACTTTCGGCATTTGGTTTTGGGGGATTGGCTAACTTCATTTAGCATTATCTTCTCTAACTCCATCCATTTACCTGCAAATGCCATGATTTTATTATTCTCTTTTATAGCTGAGTAATATTTCATTGTGTATATATGCCACATTTTTAAAATCTATTCATCTACTGAAGGGTATCTAGGTTGGTTCCACAGTTTAGCTGTTGTGAATTGTGCGGCTATAAACATTGATGTGGCTGCATCCCTGTGGTATGCTGTTTTTAAGTCCTTTGTGTATAGATCAAGGAGAGGGATAGCTAGGTCAAATGGTGGTTCCATTTCCAGTTTTCCAAGGAATCTCCATACTGTTTTCCATATTGGCTGCACCAATTTGCAGTTCTACCAGCAATGTATGAGGGTACCTTTTCCCCACATTCAACTTTATTTTTAAGATTATATGTTTTTTCTTCATAGCCTGAAACTCTGTCTTCCAAGTGATCAGTTCTGTTGGTGATGGTTTTGATTGAGTTTTTAATTTGGTTTATTGACTGCTTCCTTTTGAGGATTTCTGCTTGAATTTTTTTTTCAGAATCTCTCTTTATCAAAGTGATCTTTCACTGCCTGTATTTTTTCTCTGATTTTATTCCCTATATAATACTTTATTTCACAGATCAGTTCAACTCTGTACATTCTAAATTCCTTCTCTGACATTTTTTCCACTGTGGTGTCAGTGGATTCTATTATTGGAGTATCTTGCGTCATTCAAGTCAATTTATTCCCTTACTTTTTCATGTCGTTTTTGTGTCTATCCATCTTATTATATGGATTTGAGGCAGTAGAGTTTCTACCTTGTGGATTTATAGTGTCTCTGAAGGTTTCCAGTGCCTTGCTGTTTAAGGGGAGATGAATAATCTCAACAACTAATGCAAACAATATATAGCATTAAACCAAATAGTTCCTGCTGAGATGTCTACAATGTTAATTGTCACAATAAATAGAAATGATATGATCAGTTATTGCCTACAATAAAAATAGTAAATTTTCAAAAACAATTACAATTTTTTTTAAAGAGAGAGAGAGAGAATTTTAATATTTATTTTTTAGTTTTCGGCGGACACAACATCTTTGTTTGTATGTGGTGCTGAGGATCGAACCCGGGCCACACGCATGCCAGGCGAGTGCGCTACCGCTTGAGCCATATCCCCAGACCCACAATTACAATTTTGAATGGTGAAAGAAGAGATAACAGAAGTGACATAGGATGGTGATGATGATTATAAGGGAGGAGGAAAGAAGATAGAAGTAAAAAATTAAAGGAAGAGTGAAAGAGAACAATAGATATCAGCTGTCAGCAGAAAAAAGAGAGAAAGGGAATTGAGGAAAACAAGGGAGAGAAAAAAAAAACCAAAATAACAAAAACAAAAAAACTCAATAAAAAAGAATTATTTCCATTGCAGTTCAAAAGATTCTCAACAGTGTTAGGTGGAATCTTCTGGAGTGTGATCCACTCTCTGGATTTCTGGAATAAGAGAGGTAATCCCATAGGCAGAATTCCTGGAGGAGGGGGTTTAGGAGTAGGTTGGCTCTTCACTGATTGCCATTTGGTCTAGAGATTTTAAATAAGCACACCTTCAGGATTCAGCAATTGTTGATCCATTCTGAAAGTGCACCCCAGGGGTCTCCCCTGGGTTCTACTCATGTGGTGGAGGAGCCAATTCTTCATCCACTATGTCACCTGTGGACTCCACATTTACTGGTCTTGGGTTCAGTCTGTAAACTCAATTTCTCCTGCCCCTACCTTTTCGAATTCCTGGCCAGGGGCATCTCTCCCAGCCAATCCTGAAAGCAGCTGTATTGCAGGGGGAGGAGGAGAGCCTGGTGGGTTTCCACAGTGAGTTGTCCCCTGTGTAAACCTTTGTCCAAGTTTGATTTTCTGCTGGCCACTTAGGCACACTGTATGTTGTGCAGTATGGGTTTTCCAGGTCTATATTTTAGGCCAGACTTGGGTTTGCCAGGAGTCAGCTCCCTCAGTTTCTGCTCCCTGTGCTGCTGCTGCAAATTGGTTTCTTCCCTGTCCTCTGCATGCAGCCTGAAGAGGTGGCAGCTTGTTTCCTGCACATGGGTATTGTGTGGCATGTCTTTCCATTTATTTGGGCAGTGTCTTTGATCTCTAAACTCTCCATATCCAGACGTGCCTCAGTCTTCCCAAGTATCTGGGTTTCTTTAATTCCCTTATTCCTTCACTGTGCTCGTGAAAGGACCACTCTGGCTGGTGCCTATGGCCACGGCAGTGGCTGTGGTGCTGGAGATTTCTTCCTTATTTTATTATATTCAACCTCCAGACTTCCCGATCTGCTTTGAGTGTCCAGTATTAAATTCCAGTAAAGTCCCTTTCTTTCTTTTTTCATTCACCCATCTTAGTGAGAAGCTGCCTGTCTGCTTTCTTGGCTTCACGCCACAGAGCAGCCAGGAAAGCATCCTGCTCTATTCTGCCATCTTGAAACGTCCTAATTTTTTTTTTTTTAAAGACAGGTTCTCACTAAATTGCCCAGTCCGTCCTTGAACTTGCAATCCTCCTGTGTCATCCTCGTGAGTAGCTGAGATTACAGGTGTATGTATGCTACCACACCTACCTCAAATCCAGCTCTATGTCTGGAAACTCCTCAAATTTAAGAGCAAAAGTTGCTGTTAACAACCATCAAGGACATTTTGCATTTCGGTTTGAATTTTTATATATACCTGACATTTCACCTGTATGAATTTGTGCGTGCCCTGATTTAAAATGTAGACTTCTCTACAATCTCTTTTCTCCTTTCTAGAAGAGCAAGAATTCTTGAGCTGGTGTTGCCACCTAGTGGTCAAAATGGGGGAATTGGCAAAGGCAATACTTCCTTCCTCTCATGGAAGTGGAGAACTTGTTCACACAGTCTCAGTCCTGCAAAATCTACTGAAGGTCATTTCTTTCCTACACATTGTGGGCAGATGCAGATGCTACCAGCACATATATACTCACACACTCACTCAGCCCTCTTTTCTCCTTGTCATTTTTAATCATTTCTATCTTGTGGTCCCACACGTGGCCATTCAGTCATTTTCATTCTCCTCCTTTTGTGTGTGTGTGTGTGTGTGTGTGTGTATGTGTAGAGTGTACTGGCGATAGAACCCAACCACTGAGCCACATTCTCAGCCCTTTTTATTTTTTTATTTTGAGACAGGGTCTTGTAAAAGTTGCTTAGTTGCTGAGGTTGGCCTTGAACTTGCAATCCTCCTGCCTCAGCCTCCGGAGTTGCTGGGATTACAGGAGTGTGCCACCACACCTGGCTCTCCTCCTCCTTCTTGTTCTTAATTTGTAAGCCTCCCCCCCCCCCTTTTAAGCAATGTATTTGCAGGAGTAGTTAGGCACGCTGAAGCCAATGTTATAAATTTTACAACTCTTGTGGAGTTAGGCAGTAGAATTGTCCTTTCAAAATTTATAAAAGTTTTAAAGAGAGTTTTTTTTTTCTTATCTCCCAATTACAGCTGGTTTTTCTTAATCACCAGCAATTAAGGCAAAATTAAAGTGATTTAATTTTTTTTCCTAGTGTTACTGGGGATTAAATCCAGGGGTTCTCTACTGTTGAGCCACATCCCCAACACTTTTTAATTTTTATTTTCAGACTAGGGCTTGCCAAAGTTACTGAGGCTGCCCTCCAACTTTGATCCTCCTGCCTCAGTCTCCTTAATTGCTCAAATTATATGTGCTTGCCACAGCATCTGGCTTCAAGTGATGTAATTTTAATGAAGATGTTTATATACACACACACAAACACATGTGTGTATTTACTTAGATTTGCCAAAGGAAACTGGTAGGATACACAAAAAAACTGATAAAATCATCTTCTGTAGGGTATGGGAAAAATACAGGGTTTGGGGCAGGATTGAAAGAGTAAAAACCATATTTTTAAAAAGCATCTTACTAAAATTTATTCATTTAAAGCATACAGTTCAGATATTCTTTTATTAGTAGAATGACAGAGTTATATATCAGTACAATCTAATTTTAGAGCATTTCCATCAGGCCATAAAGAAACTTTTCCCTCCTTGTGGCAACTTCCCACTCCTCAGCCCCAGGCAACCCCTAATCTACTTCTGTCTCAAAAAATTTATCTTTTCTGGAAATTTCATAAGTGGTTGTAAAATAACTGGTTTTCTTTGTTTCTTTCTTTCTTCCTCCTTTCTGGGGATTGAACTCAGGGCCTCTTGCATACTAGGCAAGAAAGCAGTTTACTACTGAGCTACATCCCAGTCCATGGAAATGTCATAAGTACAATCATATAACATGTGGTTTTCTGTGTCTGGTTTCTTTCATTTAGCATGCTGTATTTGAAATTCATCTATGTTATTGCATGCTTCAGTACTTCATCTTTTTTTCTCCCTTCCTTTTTCTTCATACTTTTTTTTTCTCTCTTTCTCAAATTAAACTGTAGGGTATGAAAAGCAGAAAAAAATGAGTAAATTTACAAGCTGGGTATGTGGTTCCACCTGTAATCCCAGCTATTTGGAAGGCTGAGTCAGGAGGATCACAAGTTTGAGGCTAGCCTCAGAAACTTAGCTTGACCCCTCAAAATAAAATAAAAAGGATTGAATGTGCAGTTCAGTAGAATGTGGTGTGTGTGTGTGTGTGTGTGTGTTACTAGGGATTGAACCCAGAGCTTTTAAGTTTACTGTGTGTGTGTGTGTGTGTGTGTGTGTGTGGTACTTTATGAAGCTCTGGGTTCAATCCCTAGTACCACACACACACACACACACACACAAACTTAAAGAGGAGAAATCTGACAAACGGTATGTCAACCACAGTGCAATTAAGGTTTACATAAATAGTGGTGTCACATTGAGAGTATGTACCCTTCATATGTTATGATCAAGATGGTACTTAACCTCTTTTGCTTTCTCCACCAAACTCATAATCCCTACACATTAATGAGGAAAAACATCAGGTAAATCCAGTTGAAGGACATTCTTCAAAGTACCTTAGCACTACTCCTCAAATAATGTTATTTAAAAAAAAAAAAAAAAAGCATGAGGACTGGTGTTGTGGCTCAGTGGCGGAATGCTTGCTTCGCATTTGTGAGACACTGGGTTCGATCCTCAGTACCACATAAAAATAAATAAATAAAATAAAGGTATTGTATCCCTTTACAACTAAAAATATTTTTTAAAAAGCACAAGAAATTTTCATAGCCAAGAGGAACCTAAGGAAACACAACCTTTGTGTGTAATGTGATATTCTGAATGGAATGTTGGAATATACACACACACAAAAGATGCTAGCAAAAATCTAAGAAACTCAGAACAAACTATGGACTTCAGTTAATAATGATATATTCACATTGGTACATTAATTGTAAGACATGTACCACACTAATCTTAGATATTAATAATGAGGATTGGCATGACATAGAAACTTCTTGCTGTATTTTCAATTTTTTCTATAACTCTAAACCTGAAAATATAAAAAGTTTACCTAAAAAAAAAAATCTATCTTTTTTCCCATTGAATTGCATTTCTGTCTTTGTTAAAAATCACCTGGGCATATCATGTAGGTCTGTTTCTGGGTGACTTTGTCCTTTCCAACAATCTATGCATTTATACTTCTGCCATTACCATACAGCTATATAATAAATATTGAAATTATGTAGACTGATTCTTCTCCCTTTATTTTTCTTATCTACATTGTTTTAGCTATTTCTTTCTTTTTTACTTATTTATTTATACCAGGGGTTAAACCCCAGGACATTCAACCACTGAGCCACATCCCCAGACCTTCTTAGTATTTTATTTAGAAATAGGGTCTCATTGAGTTGCTTAGAACCTCACCAAGTTGCTGAGTCTGGCTTTGAACTTAAGATCCTCCTATCTCAGCCTCCCTAGCCACTGATATTACAGGCATGTGCCACTACACCTGGCCTATTATTTTTGTTTTATTTTTATTTTTTGCAATACTGGGGATTGAACCCAGGGGCATTCTACCATGGGACAACATTCCAGACCCTTTTATTTTTAATTTTGAGATAGTGTCTTGCTAAGCTGTCAAGGCTGACCTTGAACTTGTAATCTTCCTGCCTTTGGCTTCATAGTTACTGGGATTAAAGATACCACTGTGCCTCGCATTTTAGCTATTCCAATTCCTTTGCTTTTCTATAAATATGAAAATAATGTGATATATATCATATACACACATACGTATACATATGTGTGTGTATGTATATCGTGTGTGTGTGTGTGTGTGTGTGTGTGTGTATAAAATAAGGCTTGGATTTTGGTAGGGTTTCCTCTTTGTATATCAATTTCATTACCTGTCTACTGGTTGCAGAGAATTGACACTTTTACTCTATTTAGTCTTTCAATACATGAATAGGGTATATTTTGTATTGGGTTGGTTACAATAGTGTTTTTCAAGAAATTGGTTCATCTTTATTTTCAAATTTCTGCATGTAGACTTGTCCGTAGTATTCCCTTCGTACTCTTCTGATGTCTGTAGAGTCTGTATTCATGTGTGTTTCATTCCTGATATTGGTAATTTGCATCTTTTCTTTTTGATTCTTTGTTGGTCTTGTTAGAACCTTGTCATTTTTTCTGAATTCTTTAAAAATCAGCTCTGTGTTTCATTGATTGACTTCTAGTTACTAACATTTATATGAAACCTGAATCTCACAAATCAAACTACACTGAGATGAAAATCTCACTCCAGTTAGCATGGTAGTCATCAGGAATACAAGTAACAATAACCACTGGAAAGGATGAGGGTGTTGGAGACACTCACAGGCACTGTTGGTAGGAATGTAATTGAGTGCTGCCACAATGGAAATCAGTATGGAACTACCACATGATACAGCTCTACTATTCCTATGTATTTATCCAAAGAATTGAAGTCAGCATGCTTAAGAGATACATGCATACTCATATTTTTTTGCAGCACAATCCACAATAGCCACATTATGAAATCAGCCTAGGTTTCCATAATTTTGAGTGAAATAAGCCAGACTCAGAAAAGTATGTTTTCTCTCATATGTGGAAACTGGGAGAAAAAAATGGGGGGCTGGGGGAGAAAGGAGGCCATGAAAGTAGAAGAGAGATCTTTAGGATAGAGGAAGTTGGAGAGGTATTAGGGAGTGAAATGCACCAAATTATGTTTTTATGTGTATATAAATATGAGACAATGAAACTCATCATTCTGAATAATTTATTTGTATCAAGAAAAACCCATTACTCCTACATTTTAATACATTGTATCTTATATGGAATGCTTCAGCTGCATATAACATTTATCTGATTAAAATGGCTTAATCTAAAGTAATACTACTGAATTATTTCATATTATAAGAATTTGGAGAAAGGTGATTTCAGTGGGTTTTTTGGGGGGGTATTGGGGATTGAACCCACGGGTGCTTAACCACTGAGCCACATTCCCATCCTTTTTTTGTATTTTATTTAGAGTCAGGTTCTGCTGTGTTGCTTGGGCCTAAGTTGCTGAGACTGGCTTTGAAATTGTGATCTCCTACCTTAGCCTCCCAAGGTGCTGGGATTGCAGGCATGAGCCACCTTGCCCACCTCTGTGATTTCAGCTTTGATGCAGTGATTCAATGATTTCATCAAGTACCCTTTTCTAGATTCCTGCTGTATTATACTGAGCACATTGGTATTTTGCTCTATGCTCCATTGCATCCTTAAAGAACCATAGTTAAGATAGTAAGTGAAAGGAGCACTATGGGGCAAGAGCTTCTCCTTTATTTTCCCCCTTAACAAGGAGGGAGCTTTCCTAACAGCTCTCCAGAAGACTTCTTACAGCTCATTTTTCACCTTCTCTGAGATCAAGGGATTTCTGCTCTCTCCATGAACAAATGAACAAACAACAATAAAAAATCAGAGCTCTATAAAAAAAGGAATAAAGAGAAGGAACAGATGTTTTGTAGTTAAAACAACAACAACAATATCTGCCATAATAATTATATAAGTTAAAATCAGAAAATGTCAAATAGAAATGTTTGAAATAAAAATAGGATATCAGGACTGGGTGTGGTTGTGCATGCCTGTAATCCAAGTGGCTCAGAAAGATGAGGCAAGAGGATCACAAGTTCAAAGCCATCCTCAGCAACTTAGCAAGGCTCTAAGCAACTTAGTGAGACCCTGATGCCCCCCCCCCCCCCAAAAAAAGGGAGTATAACTCAGTAGTGAAGTGCCCCTGGGTTTAATCTTTGGTTCCATCTCCACCCCCATCCCTGTCCCAAATAAAAAAGGGTTTTGGGAGCAGCTGGGAGCTTTGGTTGGTGGTATAGCTCATGTTTAACAAGCAAAAGGCAGTGGATTCAATCTCTAGTATGCATGTGCACACACACTCACACAAACCCAGATATATGATATAAAAAATCGCTTTATATTAGTAGGTATGACAAAGTTGAAGAAATTATTAATGACTTTGAAGATAGTTCAGTAGAAATCAAAACACACACATGAAAGAAAAAGAAGAGAAAACCAAAGAGAGGATCCAAGAACTATGTGGTAATATTTAATAGTCTATATATAAAATTAGAATCCCAGGAGAAGTGGGAGGTAAAGGTGGAGGGAAGAGATCAGGAGATGTTTGAAAAGATAATAGCTGAGAACTTTCCCAAAATAATGATAGACATCAAACTACAGATGCAAGGAAATACAGATAACCACAAGCATGATAAATGTAAAATGAAAATAATAAAACCAAAAATGAAAAGGATACAGAAATCACATCTAGATAAAACATAGTTAAGTTACTGAACACCACAGATAACAAGGGACTCTTGAAAGCAGTGTGAAGTAAGATACATCACATATAGAGGAGCAATGGTAAAATATACAGCTGTCATTTCATCAAAATTGAAGCAAACATAAAACTCAAGGTATCCTCTTTAGAATACAAAAAAAAAAAAAAAAAAAAAAAAAGAATGTTGACCTGGAATTCTACACTCAGTGAAAATATCTTTTAAAAATGAAAGTATTTTAAAAGTGGTACAAGCCTGTAATCCCAGGGACTAGGGAGACTGAAGCAGGAGGAATTGCAAGTTCAAGGCCAGTTTCAGTAACTTAGTGAGATTCTGTCTCAAAAATAATAAATAAAAATAAAACAAAATGAAATAAAAAGGGCTGGGGTGTAGTTCAGTGGTAAAGCCTCATTGGGTTCAATCCCCAGTACTTGAAGAAAAAGGAAGGAAGGAAGGAAGGAAGGGAGGGAGGGAGAGTGAGAGGGAGGGAGGGAGGAAAGAAGGAAGGAAGGAAGGAAGATTGATTTTCCAAACAAACCAAAGCTGGGAGAATTAATTACCACCTGACCTCTGCTACAAAATATTAAAGAAAATCTTCAGGCAGAAGAAATATAAATCCAGATGGAAGCTTTGAATCCAGAGAAGCAAATAAGCACCAGAAATAGCAGAAAAGAAGATAAAAACAAAAGACCTTTCTTTTTCTTTAGTAATTAGTAACACTGTGTAATTGAGTTTATAATGTATGTAGAAGTAAATGCATGAAAATAGCACAAATGATTTGAAAGAGGAATTGGAGGGAATGTGTTGAAAGGATTTCACACTATACATGAAGTGGTAATATATTGTTTGAATGTAGACAGTGATGTTGAAAGGTTCAGAGGGCAGACACTAACGAAACTATTTTATAAAGAGATGTAACTAATAAGCCCACGGTGGAGATAAGATAGAACCATCATAAAACCGGATAGTTGTAATTCTCCCGATTGGTCAACTTGACTACTCCACCATGTCTCTATGCACCGTCTCCCTGCTGGAGCTTCTGCCACCATGTTGCAGGGTGCACACTATCATCCTGCAGCAGGAGGATGCCTGAGCATAACTCCCCTACCTAAAAAATCAGACCCCCTCAATGTTCTTTTGTTTTATCTTATCCCCCACTCCACAAAAATAGACCTTCAGAGCTGCAACTGCATTCACAATGAAGACCAGCTCTGCCTTACAGTGCAGGGCAGCTGAGCAACTCCGTTTCATCATCCAAAACTGGACTTTGCCATTATTGTGTACACTCAAAGATCTAATAGGCATTTTTCCCCAAAATAAAGAGGCAGTCAAGAAACAGGAACACTTTGGAAGATTTCCAACTTGCTAACCATCAAGGTTTCCAGTGCTGGCAGTTTTAACAAGCCCTAGGGTTATAGTGATTAACCCTAAATTTGAGATCTACTGGCATCTGAGATTCACTGGCCTCAGAAGAGGAAGGGAAGATGGGTCCTCTCTGTGAAACAGCATGATCAGAGAGTTTCTCCCTGGGCAAATTGGGCCTTTTAAATAAAAGCTCCCTAAGTTTTCCTGATTCACAGGTCTGTGAACAAAATGAAAACATTTTGCTTCTAGGATGGCAGTGGTTAAGCCTGAAGCTTTGGAATTGCATTCTGAGCACTATTGTTTATTACCTGTTCACGTTTGGCAAGTTGGTTACCCTCTCTTTGTCTCAGTTTGCTCATCTGAAAAATGGGGCTAATGTTCATAGTAACCACTCTGTAAGGATGTGGTAGAGATCAGATGGATTGATCCAATCCTCTCAACAACATGATAAACACTCAACACTTGAAAAAAAAAATAGAGCCTTATTTTAGTTAGAATCACAAAGGTAATTTAAAGTGATATTTTTTTAATTATTTATTTTAAATTTAGTATTATTATTGTACTAGGGATTGAACACAGGGGTGATTTACCATTGAGTTCTATACCTAGTCCTTTTTTATTTTTTCATTTTGAGACAGGGTCTTGCTAAGCTGCTAAGACTGGCTTTAAACTTGCATTCCTCCTGTCTTATCTCTTGAGTTGCTGGGATTACAGCCAAGTATGTATCACCATGCCTAGATAATAAATGTTTATTAAAATCTATTTATAAATTCATCTTAAGTCAATATATAATATCTAGATTCCTGTTTAAATCCAAAGAGTTCAAAACCATGAGACTTGCCCCCTCCTGCTTCCCTACAAGTAATGGGGATTGAACCTAGGGCCTTGCACTTGCTAGGCAACGCCCCACCACTGAGCTACATCCCCATCCCTTTTGTTTTATTTGAAATAAGGTCTTGCTAAGTTTCCCAGGTTGGTCTAGAACTTGTGATCCTCCTGCTTCAGCCTTCTGAGTAGCTGAAATTACAGGCATACAACACAGTGCCTAGCACTTTGAGAGGTTTTTGAAGCAGGATGTGTGATTCTATTTTGGGGACCTTCTTATCTGTCACTAATTCACATGTCTATTTTTACTAGGAAGTCAAATTTTAGGCATTCATTATATCCTCAGGATTGAAGTGCTAACATAAAGTTAAGCTTTTTAAAGCATGCAGTTTGTAGCAGATGCATGACTAAGAAAATAAATAAATCTCTTAAGATAACGATTTTTGGATGATCCCACGTCCTCCAGAATTCTTATCTGATTTATGTTTCTTAGTAAATCAAAATATTTGTTCTAAGGTTGACAACAAGTTTTTAACAAATGGAATCTTAAATGACTTGAGCTATTTCAGATTATGAAACAAAACAAAACAAAATAAAAAAAAATAACTATACTGTCCCTGGGGTTTTATAAAATTATAAAAGGAACTATTGTTTGTTCCATTATAGATTTCTATCAAACACTATTTACAGAAATACCTCTGAAACCAGCATTTATGATATGCTGAAACACTGAATGTATGATTCAAGTGTTATACCAAAAGCTATTGAATGCAGTTTGTTATCAGAAGTGTGAGTGCTTTTTGGTTTTGTGCAGTGATTGCATTTGTTGATATCACTGAGGCTGCCACCTTCTTGATCTGCTCCTCCCCTTGATTAAATTGTACAGTGAGATGAAGATGAGAGGGAAAAAGCAAAGTATTGTGCTGGCTCTCCCTAATAACAGCCTGGTGACAAACACAAGGGATTTCTATCCAAATGGATGTCTATGCTATTATTCCTCCTGTCTATAATGCTCCACACAATCTATAAAAATATTCTCAATAAAGCCCAGGAACACTTCTTAGGCGCCCACATGTTTAATAATTAGCATTCTTCCTCTTCTCTACACCCTTATGACCAAGCAAGATTTTCAAACCACTTAAATTGAGTAATTGATAATCTATGTGAGACATCCCTAAGTGCCTTAGGCTTGAGTTTGTTCCTCCACTGAGCTCTCAGGTAGGATCACAAGAGAAAGTGCCCTTTTAGAGCTTGTCTCAGGTTTTGCTGCTATAACAGAATACCACAGACTGGGTAATTTATGATAAATAGAAATGTACTGGCTCACAATTCTGGAGACTGGAAAGTGTAAGATCAAGGGGTTGGCATCCAGCAAAGGCCTTCTTGCTATATCATTTCCCCATGGTAGAAGGGGAGAAAGAGAGGGAAGGGGGCCAATCTCATCCATTTATAAAGAACTCTTTTCTCTGATAACAAACTCACTCCTGCAATACTGACTTTAATCCACTCATGGTGGCAGAACCCTCATGATCTAAATACCTCTTAAAGACCCCATTCCCCAAGACATCCATATTGGGAATCGAGTTTCCTCTACATGAACTTTGGGGGACATTTTCAAGCCATAACAAATCCTTATGACCTAGAGTGAAACTGGTCTTTAGGATTGGAGAATGAGCAGGCAAGATTAATAAGCAAGCAAAGTATTTGAACAGCCCTTAAAGAGTGGCATTTATTAGGATTTCTTAGCTGCTTTCTCCTCCCCAGGGCTTTCATTCTTATAACTACAGTTTCTTTCTACATGTTGATGACTTTAAGTTCTACAATTTCAAGCAAAGCTCTTTGCTGAAATTCAGATATATATAATCAACTATTTGTCTTAGTCAGTTTTGGCTGCTGTTTTAGTCAGCTATTTGTGGGGAGCCATTCTCACGCGTGACTGGGCGGCTCCCGTTAAGGGTCTGAGGCGTTCTGGCTGTGTCAGAACTTTCCCGGCCCTTTCCTGATGAGAGAACCCGTCAGTGTGGGGGTGTGACTGACCACTGACCCCGGGGGCCTAATCACTGACCCTGACCTTGGAGTGTGCCCCCACCTCAACCTTCATTGGATGGAATTATCCCCTGAATTTCTTGTTCCCCAATAAAAGGCTACTCCCTGGCGTGTTCACTCTCTCTCTCTCCTGCTAGCCCTGAGTAATCCTTGCTGCCCTACGGGTGGTTCGAGGTTGGAGCAGAGAGGGGAGCCGTCTCGGACCTGGTCATAGAAAAAGGTAACTGAGTCTGTGTGTTTATTTCAATCTCTGCTAGCTAACTTTTATGCCAAGAACCTCATTAATGAAACCAATGCGCAGGCTGCATGGTGGAGCTATTTTGCTGCTGTGACTAAAGGACCCAACCAGAACAATTTTAGGGGACGAAAAGTTTATTTGAGGGCTCATGGTTTCAGAGGTCTTAGTCCATAGACAGTAGGCTCCATTCCATGGGGCTCCAGGAGAGGCAGAACATCATGGCAGAAGAATGTGGCGGAGGGAAGCAGCTCACATGGTGATCTTGAAGCAGAGATTCCACTCTCCATATACAAAATATATACCCTATAGCCACACCTAATTCCCACCTCTGCCAGCCTCACCCTACGACTTCAGTTGTCACTCAATTAATCCTTATTAGGGGATTAATTCATTGATTGGATTAAGATTCTCATCACCCAATCATTTCTCCTCTGAATCTTTTTGCATTGTCTCATCTATGAGCTTTTGGGGAACACCTCACATCCAAACCACAACATTGCTATAACAAAAATACCATTGAGTAGGTGGCTTAAACATTAGAATTTTATTTCTCACAGTTCTGGATGCCAGTACGTTCAAGATCAATTTGCCAGCCTATTCCATTTTCTTGGGGTCCTACTTCATGGTGCACAGATGATCACCATCTTGTTTTATCCTCACGTGGTAGAGAGAGATCATCTCTCTTGTGTCTTTTTTTTTTTTATAAGAGCAATAATCCCATTTGTGAGGGCACTCCTCTTATGAGCTAATTATATTTGAAAGACCACACCTCTAAAAATACAAAGACATTGGAAATTATTCTTCATCATAAGAAATTAGGGGAGGCATACATTCAGATCAGGGCATTATGGGACATATGATCTTATCACTTGGTAACTGTGGAATTCATCATTCTTTCCCTTCCTTCCTAAAGTGCTGATGATTTAGAAGGTATTTCTTTTCTTAGAAAATGACACAATGATCCACTGAATTTCCAAAACAGAAGCCAGACTTGACTTTTCCTCTCCTTAACCATGACCCCATTCATAAGTATACATCCATTCACTCCCTTCCTTAATGTATCTAGAATCCATCTCACTCTGTTCATGTCTGCTGCCACGGTCTTCATCTTCACTGCCACTCTAAAACCTTCCTCTACATCTCCTGGCCTCTAATTTGACCTTTTCCAATTCCCTCACTGTAATTAGATCTTTCTAAAACACACATTGCCTCTCCTGCTTTCTCTCTTCCCAGGGTTCTCTACTGCCTTCTAAATAAACACTAACTCTGGTCCCTGAAGTTCCCACTGCCCTCCCACCCCACCTCATCCCACCCAGCCCCCTATCCACTTTCACCTGGTTCCCTGTTATTTAACTTTAGGGTTTGAATTTGTTACTTCCTTTGGGAAATCATTCCGGAATTCCTGGACCAGGCCAGATGTTCTTCTGTTCCCACAGTTCCTTGCACTTACCCTTTATAGCATTACACAGTTTTACCTTTACTTCTTTTCTTCACCTACTGTAAGTTTCTAGACACAGGGAACTGTGCCTAGTTCAGCATTGTAATATGGCTGCTTAGAAATTGTTCTGAAATCCTTATTGAATGAATGAATGCATCGATCCACCTGAATGAAATCATTAATTCTGATAAGTAGTTCATATATGTGTGTGTACACCACAGCCACTGAATAAAACATAACGTGGAAAGCTTTATGAGTATGATTTTGGGACTGTGAAGAACAGAATTGTGAATCATAAATGGAAGCACATGATTCTTGATCTAATCATAAAGACATGGAGCGAAGCATATGAAAAAGTAAGATGATATATTCACTCATTAAGAAATAAGAAATGATGCTCCTATATGCCAAGAGTTGTGAGGGGCTTTGGAAATACAGAGGTGAATGAAGCTTGGTGGAAGTTCTGCAGGAGTTCAAAATTGAGTGGGTGAAAGATGTGCAGAATAGCACAAAGGAAATTCAATCTAGCCCCCTCATTTTATGAAGATCTAGATGATTTCTACAATGCCTTCCAAATTACTCTACAATTGCATGAAAGAGGATGGTTTTCTCTTTACACACCCACACTTCCCCCATCTTCAATTAATTTACCTCCTTTAAAGAGGAAGACAGTGTCAGTGAGCTCTGAGATCACAGCTAACGTATGTTCAGCTTCGAAGGACAATTGTGTATGATTCACCAAAGCTGCCCCACAAGGATGATTTCTACTGGCATCATAAATGCTTTTTTTTTTAACACTCTGGAGGTTAAACAGATTGGCCATTGATGATGGTTGCTGCATGATTATACTATTGCATACATATGCATATGATTGTTAAATATACATATTACTATTACAAATATGTATATTACATATGCATTATTACAGATCATTATCATAACCACTGATAACAGTTTTATAAGTAAGTCAGACTATTTCCTATCTGCATGAAAATGTTAAAAATGTTCATTAATTAAAATCATTGAGCTAGGTTAGCAGGATATGGAAAGAAATTGATTTCATAATCCTTGGACTCAAGTTTCTTGTTGACTAGAAATGACTTTCAAAAGAGATTGATCATGGTGGTCCTAGTATGCTTGAATTAGTTTTTCATGGACATTTTAGAAGTTACAGTAAAGTGAACCATTTATGCACATTTTAATATGTTGATGTCAGTCAAAGATAGGCCAACCAAGCCAGGTACAGTGGCTCACACCTGATAATTCCAGCGGCTAGGGAGGCTGAGACAGGAGGACTGCAAGTTTGAGACAAGCCTCAGCATTTAGTGAGGCCCTGAGCAACTTAGCAGGAACCCTGTCTCAAAATAAAAAAATAAAAAAGGGTAAGTCAACTAGTTTGCCCCAGGTGAGACTGAGGAAGTGGACTGTCAGAGGCTGTTTTTCTTGGATGAAACAGGCCTTATTCACAGGGTGTGTGCTGCACCATAGAGACAGGAGTAAGGCAGCCTAGAATTAAATGGTTGAAAATATCCACATCTTCAAGTCAGCAAACCAAAAATGTTCACTTTATGGAGGACAGTTGGTGCCTTAAATATCTCGATTTTACTCACATACCACCTGTTTCCTGGAGCTCTGAAAAACCATAGGTGGGACTTCATATGTGCTGTTTTTGCATTTAGAGGGTCACTGACCTTAAAAGACCTCATATGTGCAAAAAGTTGCACTGTGGAGTTTAAGCAGATTGTCCATTGATGATGGTTGCTACATGATTATACTATGGCATACATATGCATATGGCTGTTAAATCAACATATTACTATTACAAGTATGTATATTACATATTCATTATTACAGATCATTATTATAACCACTAATAGCAGTTTTATAAATAAGTCAGACTATTCCTTAGTCAAACTTGGGAGCATGACTTTCCTGCCTTTTTGATTATATAGTCCATGGCCAGGAGGGAGAATTTTCTCTCTTGGTTTTTTTTTTACTAGAGTGAAAATGGTTCTGTTTCCTTAAGTAGAAAAGTCAAAAGTTGCACCTCATCTCAGAGATCCAAACAGCTTTTAATTTATATGTTGATCTCAAATGACCCAGAATGCAATGGAATTTAAATTAGGCATGTTCACTGGAGACAGAACAAAATACCCTGCATTTTGTAATTATATGAGCACTCTGGCTTGGATGATGGATGAGGGGGAAAAATCTCTAGGCAGAAATTGTGATGTGCTTTCTCATTGCTCACAGCACTTATTTCCTGTAATACATGTTTTAAAGCATTGCCTTCCTTGCTTCTGATGCTTCCCAGACCAGCTGTGATTCTGATCATTTGCCCTCTGTTGTTCTCTACTTGTCCCATGTGAGGCTATTTCCTTTTCCCACTTGTCAGCTTCTAGAGACTAGGGACTAACATTATATATGGAAAAGGATAGAATGTTCTATTATTATGTCTTGCATTTGAGGCTGTATACTATGACATTTTGTGTTCTAACAGATGTGGTGCATATGTATGTGTGCATGTTCGTAAGATTAATGTGTTTACAAATACATCTGCCTCAGTTTTGGGTTCATTACCCCATTTTCACATTTTGGGGGAAAGAAGTTTACAGCACTTACATAATTTGCTGATTTGTTATGAGGCCAGGAAGCCAGAGCTTGACTGCAGAGCTTGTGTTCTTTTTTTTCCCTTAATGTTTGCTCTGAAGGCTCTACCCCTCCTGCCTGGCTGCACCACCCAGAATCCAACAGAGGACTCCACCTACAGTGATAACCTAGTAAGTACTTGTGGAATTGAGGTGCGCCTTGCTATATAGATGGATACTCTGTAGAAGGAAAGGCCTTCCCAATAAGTAGAAAGCAAGGCAAACAAGTGGACAAAAAAGTGCCACCTGGGACCTATATACCACACACTGCTTCATTCACCACTTTCAATCCAACGGGAAAAGACTTGAAAATGACCCCAAATCAATTCTGCATAAGTGGGACCAAGAATGCAAAGCAAATATTGCCAACTCACTTGAGAGATGACTATGAAAGGATTTGGTTCCAACTGAGCAGAAATTCAATTTTGGCATCCACTCAGCTCAGAAATAAGGTCAGTTGTTTAAAATTGTGTCCCAAGGAAAGCCTGAGTGTCAAAGGTGATTATCTTCAAACTTCCCCTGCATGCCAAGGGGACCTAAGATTAATTTTTGAGTGCTTTCCCTGAGAGTATTTACATCATCGTGAACTGTCCTTGTTCCCAGCAGGGTTCTTACATTCACAGGGTTTACCACAGTGCACCATACCACCAGGTTTCCCCAGGTTATTTTAAAAAATCTCATTTCCTTTCAGCAGCTGTGCTTTGTTTGTGTTCCCTTTGCATATCCTTCTTGGGGCAGACAAGCCATCATTCTTGTTGTTCTTGAGGAAGCAGTCAATTATGGATTTTTATAATTGGGATTCTAAAACATGGCATTTGAGACAGGACCACTTTCATCCAGAGATCCCTAGGGTATAATCTAATTACCAACAAGGTACAATGCCCACTGTTTGTCCAACAGTCTTGCTGAGAACTCAGGAGTATAAGGCTTTATATTGACCAGAGTCATAAATAATGGACAATTAGCTCATGAGCTAGCATTTGCTGAACACCAAAAAGTATCAGGCGTGCCACAGGATGGCAATACAGGGATGCAGTTTCTCAAATGATTTCCCCAGTGGCTGGGTGGGTGTTGTGAAGATATAAGGGACAGTCCTGCTCACATTCCAACGAACATAAACAGACCTATTTACACCCTTTCATCAGAGGAGCAACAACAAGTTCCCTGAGGGGGTGGAGTTGAGCGGATGCCTGTTTTAAAGTACAGAAGAAAGGAGAAAAGATCAGTTATGAGCTGCCCAGGATGGGAGTTTCCTGGATGGGAACTGGCTTGAAGGTCAGCTCTGTTGGGGGCCAAAGTCTTGACTTCATGCATCCTTCAAGAAGTTTCATGGAGGCTGTTTCTCCCTAGTTAGAATTACTCAGCTCTTTACCTGGACCTTGCTCAGTACAAGGGCCTTGTCTATTCTTATCTTGGTTCCCCTTGGAATCCAAATGTGCAACCTTCCCGAATATGGTTATCCCTGATATAGGAAAGGCACAGTGTGTTTGCCCTTTCCTAGAATAAATCTGGAATTAGCTCTCTGTTATGTGGGGTGGTATTGGTTTAAAAAAAAAAAAGGTCCCCTTGAGCCTTGATAGTTCTGGTGTGATCCACTGAGATAGATGCTAAGTACTGTTGAAAACTGATCATTTTGTTGAGTACAGCTGTCAATCATTCATTCATTGAACCAGTATTTTATAGAGTGCCTGTCATGTTGTTCTATCCTAGGTGAGCAGTGAGCAAAACAGACAGAAATCCCTGACCTCATGGAGACATAAAAGTTAAATAAAAAAAAATTAAATAGTGTGCTGGATGGTGTTATGTGCTAAAGAGATAAAAATCAGAGAAAGTGAATAGAAAATATATGTATATATGAGGAGTAGGGCTGCAGTTTCAGAAAGGCTATCCAGGAAAGGACTCCTGAGAAGACAACATTGGAGTGCAGAACAGACGAGGTGAAGGAGTGGGTTAGGAAGGCCATGTGAGTGAGGGGCATGCTGGGCAAATGAAGCTGCAAGAGCAGAGATCCTGAAGGTGGGCATGACTGGAATAGTCCAAGAACACCAAGGATGCCACAACAGCTCAGTTGAGTGAGGCAGGGGGAGTGGCAAAAAATAGGATCAGAGAGGAAATTAAGGGGATGGAGTAGAAAGCAGGTTGAGGAAGGGCTGAGTGGGCAGGACTTGTAGGCCATTGAAGGAATTTACTCTGAGGGAGGAAGATGGAAATCACTGGCTGATATGATGCAGGTGTTTTTCATTTAACACAGGCTTTGATGAACAGATATGAAGGACAATGCTGTAGTTAAGTGTCTAAGAAATGAAAATGACCAGTGCCCGTTTCAGTACATATCCTTTTCTACAATAGACCATGGTATATATTGGTTTCGTATTCAAATCTTGCCTTTCCCTCTCAACTTAACACGACCCTAACATTTGATTTACTCTCATGTTGCCTATTAAGAGAGGCCTTCTCTGAGATGGCATGTCCCATTACCCTCTAGTTTTGCATCCTCTTTTCTTGGTGCCTTAATCTTGTTATTCTGTACATTTTCCCCCTAGGATTGTTTAAGAAAAGACAACACGTACACTTATAACAAACACCCAGTGTATACACTTAAATGGACAAACAATATTAACATACATATAAGTTCTTCCAAATGAACTGCATCCTATTTTATTTTTCTTTAGAGTGCTTAGAATGAAGGTTGCTGTAGTACTGATGGGAGTCAGTGTGGGGTGGGATTTGAGTAGAGTGAAGTGGTTAGTCTTCTACTTTAACAGCATCACTCTGGCTGTGGTGTTGAGAACATATATACAGGAAGTAAGGAAGAAACTGGTAGACTAGTTATTGCTGATCATTGTTTCCCATTGTTGCTATATATTTGACAGTTCATTTAGAAGAGCGTGTATGCATGTTAGTATTGTTTATCCACTTAAGCATATACACCAGGAGTTTGTTATAGGTGTATGCATTGTCTTTTCTTAAACACTCCTTAAAAACTTGTACATAACAACAGGATAACAAGATAAAGACACTAAGAAAAGACTGGCATCCTAATTGGAATAAGCTATCCTCCATGTATGTATAATATGTCAAAATATACTCTACTGTCATGTATATCTAAAAAGAACAAACAGAAATTTTAAAAAGACACTAAGAAAACATTCCTCTAAAGTGAGCAATAGCATTGTGCTAAGAATAGATACTTACAGATTTTGTGACAAAAATTAGAGGAGAACAGAATTTTAGAGTCAATTCTTCTGCATTTCTTTCTTTTTCTTTTTTCTTTTTGCAGCATTGGAGATTGAACCCAGGGCCTTGTGCATGTTAGGCAAGCACTCCACCACTGAGCTATATCCCCAACCCTTTTATTGTTTTATTTTGATATAGGGTCTTGCTAAGTTACTGATGCTGGCTTTGAACTTGTGATCCTCCTGTCTCAGCCTCCTGAGCCACTGAGATTACAGGAATGCACCACTGTGCTCAGTTGGCCTTGAACTTCTGATCTCCCTGCCTCATACTCTGGAGAAGCTGGGCTGATAGACGTAAGCCACTGTGCCATTCACACATCACTCATTTACTCAGTTTCTGGGACAGTTGACACTTTCAGCCCTGAGGACCTCCCTGAATTTGTCTTCCCTTTGTTGGGTAGAAGCAAAAAGGAAGACTCCCTTCATCAGATGCTTTAGCCCTGCATGATCTAGAATGGGAAAGTAAAGCTTTGCACCATCAAAAAGTCTTGCATCTACCCTTCTCAGACACTGGAGGGGATAGCATCAGTGCCAGGCAGCGTAGTGGATGAAGACATAGATTTCAATTCTGCTCGATTGCTAACTAGTTCCTAATGATGGGCAACTTAATTATCTCCCTGGCCCTTGATTTACCCAACTTTAATCAGGGAAAGTTAAGTTACATTTAATGAAAAAACCAGTTGCAGAATAATATGTCAAGTATAGTCTCAATTTTTTTGTTTTAATAACATAAAAGATAAATTATTTACAACTGTGTTGCATGTCACACATATAGGTGTATATATATCCCATATATCCTATATATATATCTCCAAATATATATCATATAGATATCCATAGAGGATATATATACATACACAGATACGTAGGTGCATATATACCTACATTTACATGGAGATACACATATACATATCTGGATAAAGACAAAGAAAGGTCTTAACATAAGTTACTCCAGAGATACAAGCAGAATGCCTGGATCTTTGACCCCTGAGTCTTACTTTGCACTGCTATCAATAATCTGACTGGGCCATGGACTACCCCTTCCCTGAGGTTTGTGGTGGAGGGTGAGCTTCAATCCTACATAATTTCTCACACATGCTAGCAAATAAGGGTCCTGGAATTCTATAAACAGCAGGCATCGAATTTACCCTTTTGGTACCTAAGCTCATACATTCTTCATTTTCTTTTCTTTTTTGGGGGGTGGAGAGGCTACTGGGGATTGAACTCAGGGACACTTGGCCACTGAGCCACATTCGCAGCCCTATTTTGTATTTGATTTAGAGACAGGGTCTCACTGAGTTGTTTAGTGCCTTGATTTTGTTGAGGCTGGCTTTGAACTCATGATCCTCAGGCCTCAGTGTCCCAAGCAGCTGGGATTACAGGCGAGCACTTCTGCACCTGGCCATGCTTCATTTTCAAAAGCATCTCAGTGCTTGCTCTGTAAAAGGGAAGAGTCCCCCGGAGGTGGCAGTCTGGCTGGGCACAATTCAGGAGCCACTTGTCAAAAGAAACGAACTTTATTTTTAGAACACACACACCACACCACACAGCTCCTCAGGAAAAACCCTCAGAGCCCAACTGCCACCACCGCCTTCCCCCAAACCTCTCCACCTTCCCCACTCCTCCTGCTCTTGAGGCTGATTAGCTGGGTCGCTTGGGCAGAGCCAAAAAAAAGTCCCCCAATGAGCAGCTCTGTGGTCTGAAAGGGCGTGGAAACAGCCCAATGAGCATCACCGCAGAGGAGCCAATCAGTTGACAGCTAGAAGTTTGCTGGCAGCTGGAAGTTTGCTGGGGCCCCTTCGGCTGTGGCTCTCAGCAGCAAGCAGCTGGGATTACAGGCGAGCACTTCTGCACCTGGCCATGCTTCATTTTCAAAAGCATCTCAGTGCTTGCTCTGTAAAAGGGAAGAGTACCCTGGAGGTGGCGGGGGTGGGGGGTGTCCCGTGGTGCACAACCTGTGATATGTCCTATTGTTCCTAACTCAAGTTTGTCCATGAACAGAAGAGAATGGGCTCCTCTAGCTACTTCCCTTCTGTCCTGAGTTCCAGATTGCACTAAATATCCACCGGCTAGGCCTTATGAGCTCTTGACACTCACGGTATTGATGTGAAAATGGAGGTGGGGAGTGTTTGCTGGAGAGTGCGACTGGTGGCGCTGAAAGGAGAGATTATTTTCTGTTATTTGTGTTAGAATGATTTTACTTGATAAAATGAGCATATGTCTATAATTTAAAAACCTAGCCAGTAGAGAGAGACACTAAAAGCATCAGCATAGTTTCAAAATGCAAAATATGACCATAAAAAGTGGCATGCTGCCTGGCTGTGCAGGGTCTTCTTATCTATTAGCAGCGCTTGCTCAGGTACTTACGTTTCACTACGCTGGCCCCATTGGTGGTTATAAGATTTAGGCCATTTCTCCAGACTCACTATCAGATTCATAAATTAAATTGAATTTTTAAAGACCCCCCAAATTGAAGTAATTTTAGAAGGAAATTAAAGTTTTGGGGTACCCTGACTGAGAATAAATCTGAACAATTTAAAAAGTAATTGGACTAAAAGCAGACTGTTCGGGCTAAGGGAAAAGAAAACAATATGACTGTGGAATATTCTGGAAAATGTCTGACCTTACAGTCCATCCATCACCCCTCCAGCTTCTTGTCCTTCTGCCTTGACTTTTCAGGATTACATAATTTACAAACCAGCTCTGACCTTGCAACTCTGCATTAAAGGGAGAAGAAAGCAAATGCTTTTCTTACATGCTCTGTGGACCAATCCCAGACATGAGAGTGCATGTGGCTTTTGTATTCCTAACATTCCATTCAGGCAAGCCTCTTTTCCTATTAATGGCCTCTTGAGATATTAGGATAGTATTCTGAAAATGGACCGATTCTCTTCTTAATAAAAGGCGATTGGGTTATCACATCTCATTTTTTTTCTCACAAAGCAACATGCATAGCCATGTAGGGCATTGCTGACTTTCCAGATAGCTTTGGAATGAGATCAATTTTATTCTTGCCTCAAGTTGATTATAGAAATTGCTTGCTTGAACTTTATTTATTTATTTTTTTTTGTACTGGGGATTGAACACAGGGACACTCAACCACTGAGTCACATCCCCATCCCACCCCCTTTTTTGGTATTTTATTTAGAGACAGGGGCTCACTGAGTTGCTTAGTTCCTTGCTAATTTGCTGAGGCTGGCTTTGAACTTGCAGTCCTCCTCCCTCAGCCTCCCCAGCCACATGGATTGTAAACCACATGTGCACCACCATGCCTGGCTTTTTTTTTTTTTTTTTTAATGTGGTGCTGAGGATTAAATCCAGTGCCTCACATGTGCTAGGCAAGCATTCTACCATTGAGCGAAAACCCCAGCCCCTTGCTTGAACTTTAAAAACAAAGAATTAAAAAAAAAATTTTTTTTTCAGTACTAGGGATTGAACTCAGGACTTGATGCCTATTAGGCAAGTGCTCTACCACTGAGCTACTCCCAAACCAGAAATAAAAAATTTTGGAAGTGGAAGGAAGGAAGAAAGAAAGGAAAAGGAGGGAAGAATTTAAAAAGTAAGGGAGGGAGGGAGGGAGGAAAAGAGGGAGGGAAGGAGAAAGGAATAAAAGAGATCTTATTTGACCTATATACTTTGAGAACCAAAAGCACTCTGAAGTTTAAAAAGACCTTTAGTGTAGCCTTCTCAGCACTTTTTTTTTTCCTTTTTTCTTCAGTACTGAGGCCTGAATCCAGGGACATTATATCACTGAGCTACATCCCCATCCTTTTTTATTTTTTGAGACTTTGTCTCACTAAGTTGCTTCGGCTGGCCTCAAACTTGAGATCCTCCTGCCTGAGGCTCCCAAGCCATAGGCATTACAGGTGTGCACCACCATACCTGGTATCAGCTTTTTTTCAAATACTCATTTCCCTGAATTCAATTTCTTACTTTCCTTCTTTTTTCCCAAATTGAAAAACACAATCATGATCGCCACTTAAAAAACATATTTTAAGACTGAGATAGTTACTGAGCTTTTCAGCTACTGAGATTGCTACCAGAGGCAGTCAGTTAATTTGATTCAAGCTGCCCTTGAGACTTTGTGTAGGGAAATGCACTAATGCCATTGAATCGAAAGATGAGGGCATGACTCCAGAAATATGACTGAACCCAAAAGGTCTGCATCTTGTATGGTCCCCACTGCTTGGGTAAAGTAAATCAATAATGAATGTTGTTTTCATTTAGCAAATCTTCTCAAGGGATTTTAAAAAGACCTGTCTTCAAAAATGTGTATATGTGAATTTTAATTCAAATGCCAAGCAATCAACATGGATTATGTAAGCACAGTCTTCCTGTAGTAGAAGTTCAGAAAATTAACATGATGTACTTAGATTGTTACTAAGGCGTCTTAAGAACAGCCTTATCTGTCCTCTCATCTTCCCTTTTATTATTTGAGACACATTTTGGTATAAGTAGTTTCATTTTCTTATCTCTTTTGTATTTTTTTCAAGTTACTGTTTTACATATGACTTATTTACATTGGCTATCATGTTTCCCAAACATCACAAGGCTTATGTTTATGCATTTCAATCTTCTGGGACTTCAAGAAAGAAATTGCTTTCATTGCATTCAATATTCATTCTTTCCATACCAATGAGTTTCTAGGAGACTTTTCACAAGGCTCTTGGAGCCAGTGTGTTTTCCTGAAATTTTATTTTGGAATGATTCAGGACTTGAAAATAGTTGTAAAAAAGAAGTAAGGTAGGCTGGGGTTATGGCTCAGCGGTAGAGCATTCACCTTGCATGTGCAAGGCCCTGGGTTCAATCCTCAGTACCACATAAAAATAAATAAAAGTTATGTACAACTACAAAAAAATAAATATTTTTAAATAAATAAATAAATGGAGTAGGGGAATTGTGACCAACTACAACTAAAAAATAAATATTAAAAAAAGAAATAAAGTAAGAGAGATTAACCTATGGAATAATTTGAAATCATTAAAAATTAGATGGGCTTTAAAAGGTCATGTTCATCCATAAACTTTCTGTAATTAAAAAAAAAATTTAGAACACAGTATTTAAAGTTTTGTTATTTGTTGGATAGGTATTATACAGAGGGTGCACATGTGCTGTAAGACAATGGCCAACTTTTCCAAATCACACCTCAGTTCACATTCCTGGCAGAAATAGTTGGGGAAATCTGTCTTTTATGGGCTACACCTAAAATTATGAAATATCAAGTTTGTTTGTTTGTTTTTTAAAGTATGTGGTTACTGGGGATTGAACTCAGGGCTTTGGGCAAGTACTCTACCACTAAACTATATTCTCAGTCCCCAGTGTCAGGATTTCAAGCTGTTAAAGTGGTGGTTTGATTTCAGCTTACTAATTCCTTTCTTTACTGTCTTATTTAAAAATTCTTCTCTAAAATTTACTCTTCTTTCCTTACAGAGGGATGAATTAAAACAATTAAATTATCCATACATGTGGTCCTTTCAAAGACTTCAAATCCAAGGATTGTTCACAACAAAAAAATAAGCTAAGTAGTATTTTAATAATCTATTCAAATATAAACCTATATATTTCTGCTTTCTCCAATAGAGAAAAATTACTGATAACAAAAAAGCCTGGTTGAAATTTATGTTGAAAGACCCGAGGGGCTTGGGGTGTAGCAGAGAAAGGTGCAAGGTTTCCATCTGCAAAGAGATTTTCGAGTGACCATGACCAGCTAAATTCTACAAACTGAATAAGTTCTAGCAGGAATGAAGACAGTTGATGTCTGTCACTCAAATGGTCACTCCCAAATTATTGAGTCTTAATAATAGGGTCTTTTTAAGATAGTGTTGCCATTTATGATTTGTGTCCTTGATTTACATAAATATGATCATGTTTCATGGATTCTATATACATAAATTTGCTTACTTAGCATAGTTTATGTGCAAGCCCCAAATTATTCTTCATCATGCTTCTGAGGTTATTTGCAAATGTGCACAGAGTTGTGAAAATTTTTTGCTGCCTGACATCCATGTTATCTGCTAAGGTTGAATGAGGCAATGCTGTGCCTTCCTATTCCTGCTCTTGAACTGTGAGTATCCTCTTCAGTATCTACCTAGTGCTACATCTTCCATAGTAACTATGGTTTAGATAGGAAATGTCTCCTAAGATCTCATGTGAAACAATGCAAGAAAGTTTAGAGGTGAAATATTGGTTTATGAGAGTTTTGACCTAATCAGCGCATTAATCCCCTGATAGAGATTAATTGGGTGGGAACTGTAGGCAGGTAGTGGGTGGCTGGAGGAGGTTGGTCATTAGGGTATGACTTTGGGGTAAATATTTTGTCTTTGGTGAGAGAGGAACTCTCTGTGCTTCCTGGTGCCATGTCCTGAGCCACTTTCCTTCACCACACTCTCTGCCATAATGTTCTGCTCCACCTTGGGCCCAAAGCAATGGAATTGGCCATCTATGAGCTGAGACCTCTGAAACTGTGAGACCCAAAATATAACAAAATAAACTTTTTCTTCTTTAATTGCTCTTTTGGTCACAGCAGTGAAAAAGCTAACTAAAACAAAAGTTTTATCCTCTTATTTTTTTCCCCCTGTATTGGGGATGGAAACCAGGGGTGCTCTATCACTGAGCTACACCCCAATCTCTTTTTGTTCTTTTTGTTTTGAGTCATGGTTTTACTAAGTTGCTGAGGCTGGACTTCAGCTTGCAGTCCTCCTGCCTCAACCTCCCATGTTGCTGGGATTACAGGCGTGCGCCACCACACTCAACAGTTTTATGCTTTGTCTCGGTGATTTTGCTCTTTCTAATGCTCCTTAGCAGAGGAAAGTTGTGATGTGACTTCCAGAGAAAATATGTGCATTAATTATTTTTTATAAATAATAGGAATACTTACCCATTTACTGAGAAAATTAAAAGAGAAATCAAAAGTACTGATAATAGTAGCAAAAAGATCATATAGCTACCTCATAAAATTCTCAATTAACAAGATTTTGTTTTATTTGTTTAATCTCTCTTTTCAAACATGATACTAAGAATTACAGATAAAGTAAAAATTCTTCTTGTTCCATTACTTTCCTCCTCAGAGACAACTGCCATGATAAATTTATTGTGCATCATTCATCTAATACTTTTGCATATTTATGCATCTATGAACTAGACATGCTCATAATTAACCTGAAAGTATTTTCTCACCACTTGGTATTTTCCATTCAGCCCTTTGTTTTGGGCATCTGAATAAACATCTGTCTTAGTCTTTTTAATGGCTTTATAGTATTCCACTATACAAATAGTGAGTTTTATCATTCTCCTATTGATGGGTTTTTCAGTTATTCGCAAGTTTTAAAAACCATTTTAAGCAGGGCTGGAATGAGCATCTTTGAATTTGTCTCCTTGTGTACACGTGCAAAAATTACAGTGGCACACACCTGTATTCCCAGCAACACAGGAGGCTGAGGTAGGAGGATTGCAAGTTTGAAATTAGCCTCAGCAACTTAATGAGGCCTTAAGCAACTTAGTGACACCATGTCTCAAAATGAAATACATTGGGTTTGTGGCTCAGTGATAAACATCTCTGGGTTCAATCTCCTGTACCAAAACAATAAATAAACAATTTTTTTTTTCTTAAGCATATGGCAATGCTAGATCAAGGAATATTTTGTTTTACCATATAATTGCCAGTTGACTTCAAATTTGCTTGTAATTTTTATTCTCACACTCAGTCTCTGAGAACTTGGAATGAAATTGCAAAATATCTACGTTTGACTCTCTGGAGATGTTTGTTTGAGTAGAACCAGGCTGGAAATTCCTTGCCTCTTTGAAGGTGGAGAGTGAGCCTCCTTGTCTGTCCTAGAGGCTTCTAGATTTTACCATGTAAGGCTATGAACTAGGTAGCAATTAAAATTGAATTTTAGACACTTTTTAAGATGTGGAAGATGTTCATAGTGCAATGTGAAGTTTAAAAGAAGCAAGACAAAAATTTATTTTATACCAGATCCTAATTTTGTTAATTTGCATGTATTTAGGAAAGGGCAGAAGAAATATTAACAGTAATAACCGTGATTATGAGGTTTTTTGTTTTTCCTTTTTTATTATTTCATTTTCTAAGTTTCTTTAGAAACTGATTTTTGTAATTAGAGGAAGTGAAATGTTAAGATAAACCATGTTAAACAAATGATAAACTTCAAGTCTTTACAAAATTCCCAAACTCCCATATCTAAACGAGTAGAATCAAATAATTACCACCTCTGCTGTTTAGTTTGGAAATAATACATGTTCAGAGGTGGGTCATTACTAGTTATTGTTTCAGTCCCTATTTCTATTCCTACTCCAGTGGTGAGGGGGATGATCATATGAGTCTCAAGGATTCACCTTAATTCCATGTCACCTTTCAAGGTTGAGTATCAAACTGATAACCAAGAACCCATTTTATCAGACTAGCACTGTGAGCTGTAAGAGTGCAAATCTTTCTAGCAAAAACTAGAAATTGTCCATCACTAGAGGACTAACTAAATAAACAACAAACTACTATCAGACATTAAAAAACATTATGCACTCATAATACTGACATGCAAAGATCTACAAGTTATAATTTCAAAAGAAAATCAAATTTGTAAAACATAATTTAAGAGTATGAAACTGTTTCAATCAATATCTATCTATCTACAAACCATGCACATAAATGCACAGAAAATTTTGGTAAGATATTCCTCAAATGATGACTAGTTTCTGAGAACAGAAGCAAGTTTTGACATGTATTAAAAGAGGACTTTAGCTGTGTGGTGACACACATCTGTAATCCTGGCTATTTGGGAGGCTGAGGCAGGAAGATCACTAGTTTGAGGCCAGTTTCAGCAACTTAGCAAGACTGTCACAAAAGTAAAATTTTAAAAAGTGTCTGAGAGTGTGGCTCAGTGGCAGAGAGCTTGCCTAGGATGCATGAGGTCCTGGGCTCAATCCCTAGTACCACACACAAAACCATTCCACCACCATAAAAAAAGTCAAAACAAAGAAAAAGAGGACTTTAACATTTTAATATAGTTTTAAATTTTACAAAGTCATTTATAGTGAAATGTTTGAATTCATAATTATGAAACTTTTACTTTTTTTTTTTTTTTTTTTTTTGGTACTGGGGATTGAACCCAGGGCATGTTACCACTGAGCTGCATCCCAAATCCTTTTTAAATTTTGAGACAGGATCTAACTAAGTTCTTTAGGGACTCATTAATTAGCTGATTCTGGTTTTCAACTTGTGATCCTCCTACCTCAGCCTCCTGAGTCACTTGGATGAGTCAGTGATATGGGCCACTGCACCTGTCTCTAAAAGCTTTTGAAAGAAAAAAAAACACATTTAAAAAAATAATAAAAGTACCTCAAAATCTCACAGAGAATTAGCAAGAGGAAAAGTGTATGAGAGATGAGAAACCAGGCTTAAAATGAGACAGTACTCAGTTGTTAAAAAAATTATTAGTGCCTTTACTTATTAAGACACTTGAAAGATGTCAAGATGACCCTACCTTGTCATTCTAATCTAAGTGATATCTCTCTAATAGGTTGCATAATTGCATAATTTACTTATCCCTCTCTTTGGAGTCTTTTGTGTTCTTTGCTCTGTACCATCTGCCTTTTAAGTGTTGTTTTCTGTTGTCAGAAATGTTCAATATTACTTGCATCTGGACTTCAATCTCTCCATGTGTACTTGTTAGAACTAAAACTTAAAGTGGAATCTATTAACTGTATTTAGCTTTAAGCTGTAGCTACTAAAGAGATTGGTGAATTTCCCACATGTTAAGATTGTTCCTGACTTTTCCCTTTGTTCTGTGAGTTGCAGGAGACAGCTACCTACCTGAGAAAGGCTGCTACTTAACAAGCTTTTCCCTATGTCCCACTTTCTTCCTCTGAACTCTGAGCTGTCTCTGGTATTCAACAACAGTAGAGGTAGTTGTAAAAGTTCCTGGGCCTTTTGGATTAGAAGAGTTTTTTCCAAGCTGAGTCTCAGCCTCTGATTATTTGTTTCCCATAATAAAATTCTTCTGCAGCACTGGCTGCTCAGGACTACCTGAGCCTGACCACTTTATTCTAAGCCATTCAAAAGGACTCAAATCAACTCTTCAGATTTTCTGCTAGTGTCATCTATTTGCCAAGGAGAGCTGACATGTCTACTGAGATTTTGCACATCCCTCCTTACCTCACTCTCTTTTGGCATCCACTAATCTTGGCTGCCTGAAGCTTGCAGCCAAGGTCCCTTAGGAGGTTGGTAATAACTATGCGCTGTTTTATCTATCCTTATTGCCCATTCTGTACTCCCGATCTTTGTGTAACTGTTCCCCTTTTTTCCTTATTACCCGGGTGGGACTCTCCTCCCCTTTTATGCACTGATGATCCTACAACTCAAGCAGAGGTGATCAGAGTCCTACTCATGGTTCATGTATGGGCATATGGAGAGAAAGGCCCCTGTGTCTGGACCTCAGGCAAGAGCTCCCCTAAGCCGTCTTCTTTGCCTGTGGAGCAGCTTGTGTGTTCAATGAAACCAGAAGAAACAGGCAAGGATGCATGATGTAGAAAAAGAGAGAATAAGTCCTGGTGTCATGCTCTTCCATTCTGCAGGCCCTGAGGCCCGGATCCTTTCAGTCATGTGTTTCCCCAGCCTCTTTCCCAGATGTGTGAGTCAATCTGTTTCTTTCCTCCCCTTAGACTGGCTTCAATTGGATGTCCATCTCTTGCAACCTAAAGAGCCCTAATACAGTCATCCCTTACTAAGCTGGGCCATCATTTCCTGTCCCTTCCATGAAGAGTCCAATTTTCAGGTAATGGCTTATTACGCTCTTCCAAATCCTTCCCTAGTTGGACCTATTTCTTAGGGTGCCTTTTCTCAGACTCTTCACTCTGTTTGAAAGGGCAGCTAAGATAATCACAGCTGGTCTAGGTTTCCTTACAGGAAGGGTTCTGCCATTGTTGATCTGAAAAAAAGAGAAATAGTCTGCAGAAAACAGGGGAAAGGGAACCTGTTGTTCCAAGGCAGAAGAGGTAGGGAGAATAGGTAGTGGGGCATTAAAGAAAGGTCTGAGAAATATAAGTTTGCTCAGAGTCACAACATGTTAGGGTATGAACGATGATTGTGTGGATACTGTTCAGGGGCTAGATATTCTGTGGCTTAGCAGCACATATAGATAGCTGGTGGGAGAGAGACTAAACCCAGAAAATCTTCAGAAATATTGAGAACTACTTGCATATGTATGCAGATTTAAGATTCGAAACAATTGAACCAGATAATTACTTGGCAGCCAAATATCAGAAACTTCTCTGGTTTTTATTTTATTTATTTATTTACTATGTGTTACTGGGGATGGAACCCAGGATATCAAATGCTAGACAAGCACTCTTACCACTGAGCTGCATTCCCAGCCCTTTTTATTTTCTTATTTTGAGGCATGGCGTCACTAGTTGCCCAGGCTGACCTCTTACTTGCCTTCCAAGTAGCTGGGATAATAGGCAGGCACCATCATGCCTGATGTGATATCTTCTGTTTTTTTTTTTTAAGACATCTTGTAAAATTTTACTTTAATGTTCTTATAATAGGCTATGTCCTGGTATTAGCTTGAATTTGTTTTTAGGGGCAAGTTCTCTAAGACAGTAACTATATCTATTGATAGGTGAAAGTAAGCTGTTAGGACTAATCCTGTCAGCAGAGAAAAATATAGTATTTACATGACCGATAAATTGTGTGTGTGTGTGTGTGTGTGTGTGTGTGTTTCCTGGGACCAAATCCAGGGCCTTGCATGTTCTAGGCAAGCCCTCTACCACTGAGCTATACCCACAGCCCATGATGAACTCAGTAGCATCCAGAAACCTAAGGCAAGGAGACACATTTGATTCTTTCTAAAGTGGTACAAAGGATAACTGATGTATCTCATGCTATTGTATTGAAGGTATTGAGATAGAAATTTGGGAATAAGGGAAGAAATCCTGAGTCTCAAAGAAAGTGCCCATGAACCACTGAAATGCAAAAAGTGCCCATGAACAATTGCAGCTCCTGAGCAACATGCCCTCTGCCCCTTGCCCTTGTAACATACAAGTGCAGGAAAAACTGGCAGGAAGTTGTGGAGCTCCACCCTGGCTCCATCTCTCATCCAGCCCCTAGCAAACCTCCCCTTGTAAATGTTCACACTCCACACGAGTCCGTTGCTGTCTCTCCCTTTGGAGGTAGCCCCACTTTCTCCATCGAACACACATTCCTTGCTTGGCCCCAAAGGCACTTCTCTTGATATCACCCCCATTGTCCCTTGAATATGTATCTACTTTCCTAAATAAAACTCATTCTATGTCTTTGCTGGTGTGTGTCGAAGTTCTTTCCCTTCATATGTGCCACGAACCCAGGTGGTCCTGAGCTGAGTTCCACCTTCTCTCTAGGAACTGCATGGATCCTTCTTCAGAGACTTGGCCTCTCTCCTGACAGTACCATGCGTCTATTTACAATTTACATTGTCAAGTAAATGTGAACAAGAAGAGGCTAAGAGAGAGGGACTAGAACAGAAGCGCTTTATCCCAGTAAATCTACTGTTGGCTAACACTGGGAAAAACCAATCTGGCTCATGTCCATTGTTTATATATTGTTATACTGTAAAAATATGCAACCACAAATCCCACCATTATGTACAATTAAGGTGCATCAATAAAAATGAAAAATTAATAATAGTAATCATAAAATTTAAAAGTACTGCCCCCTCCAAAAAAACAAAACAAAACAAACAACAACAAAAAACCCCCCAAAACCCAGACAAGTCCCTGAAAATTGAATCAAGTGAGTATGAACAAATGGTTAAGGATTTGTCTTTGGAACATACAAAAAGAGAATATTTGGGATCATAAGAATTTCATGAGAATGATCAAAAGAACATATTATCTTTTCTATCCTTAAATCCAGACTTAGCGGGGTTCAGTAATACTTGAACAGGTTAGCTATTTTTATATGCAGTTCTGTTTTTTATTTTATTTATGCCAAAATTTCCAATTCAAGAAAACCACATCCATGGCAAAAGTTTCCTGTTTCTCTAGGAGCTTAACCAAGCCCTGTTTTCCTGATGTCAAGGGACCTTCAGTTGAAGCAACACAGCACAAGAGGAAACGTTTTTGGCATTACATTAACAGCCTAAAAATATGGTAATGGTGGTATGCTATACTCCCACTCCCAGACACCTTGGCTCTTTTCCTGTTTTTCTTGTGACTCCCTTTTCTTAAATTTAGGTGTATAACAGTGTGGGAAGCTGGAATCTAGAGGAACCATAGTGACTTCGTTTTCTAGCCAAACGGAGGAAGAGCATGCCTGCTTCCCTCGATGCTTCCAGGTGGCTACCTTCCCAGCACCAGGGTAGCTATGAAAGTGGGGGCCACGGAGATTCCAGAGGAGCACCTTGCAGATGTCCAGGCTGACAGCTGGACGCTTCCCGCCAGTGTCCTCCAGGGAAGGCTAGCCTCTGAAATCCCTAGCACTGGCCAACAGAAATAAATTGGATCTACTCCAAAGATCAATCACTTCTCGCTTTAGCGAGGGGGCTGGTTTACTGTTAAGTAAATGTGGGAGTTTGGGAGAGTAAAATATCATGCATAAAGGCATCTGAGTGGAATAGAATGGGCACAGATGGGCTTTGGAAGCAGCAGAAAGCAGTGAGCTCAAATCCAGTCTTCTCCACTTATTAGTGAAAGTATTTATCATTTGTTACAAAGGAGACAAAACGTTTTCACAGGATTCTAAACATTTTAGAATTCCTAAAAATGCCTTTCATTCACTTCTGGAATCTTAAAGTTCTTCTTGTGCACCCTTACCACTGCAAGATTTTCAGCCTCTAAACTACTCTTCACGGTTACTCTCTATACAAACCATTTTGTTATTACATCCTGCCAATTACCATATTTAGAATTTTCTCTTTCCCATGATTAGAAAAATTAGCTCAGTGAGGGCAAAAAGAAAAGACCATGTCATATATCTATTGGAAAAAAAAAATCCTGAGACTAGTTAAATTTAACAAAGTGTTTTTCAACAAGGAAAAGGTTCTATAGCCAGGTATCCTTCTGAACTAAAGATGGTTTGGAACACAGTTTGGTGAGCTATATTTATAACCAGAAAAACAGGAAATGGTCTACAGAGATTGCCTGATTGGGGCAGTTGGGTGTTTGCCTTATTTGGGGCATAATTTGGCAGCCTACAGCCTTGCCTTGACTGAAGATTTAGTTGTTATGATTGGTTGAGGTTTGCTTGCCAGTTACCAGGTTTTATTTTCTTTTTCTGATTCTTTTTTTTTTCTTGGAGTACTAGGGATCAAACTCAGGGTCTTGTGTATGCTAGGTCAGCACTCTATAATATTAGCAGCCCTTTTTATTTATTTATTTTTGAGACAGGGTCTCTCTAGTTGCCCAAGCTGGCCTCAAACTCCCCAGTAGCTCCTCCTGCCTCAGTCTCCCCAGTTTGGGGATTATAGGCATGCAGTAGCACATCCAGTTTACCAGTGTATAATATTCTTTGGAGGATACAGCTTGCTTTCACATTAAGCTAGGGTGCAGTTTGCTGTGTACAGAGACCACTTTGAGCCACATTCTATCACCCAGGTATGAAGCTGGTTTAGACCAATTTAATTCAATTTAACACATCTTCTTTAGCATAGAAAAGTACTTCACTATTGGGATTCTACTGACCATTACAGGATGTTTAGCATCTTTGGACCTTCACCCTCAACACCAATAGTACCTGCCAGTCATGGTGACCCCCTAAAAATGCCTTTAGAAATTTCTAAAGATCTCCATAACCTTTGTCTGAAAACCCCTACCATCATCCATCAGGCCCAAGGTGGTGGTGAAATCTGTGTTCGGTGTATGGTTTTCCTAGCCAACCGGTTCTGCTTGGTGCCATCCATGGAGGGCACGCATTGGGCTTTTTCTGTGGCACTTGGCTGCTGAGCCATGCAGAATGGCTGCTGGTGATGTGATCAATCCAACCCGAGGAGAAGGAACGCATTGGCCAGTTGTCTTTGCCTGGGCCGTTAAGGCAGCCATGGCTGGTCGTCTGATGATAAGGAAATTAGTTGCAGAGAAATTGAATATCCTTTGGAATCATATCCATTTGCAAAGAACTGCAAAAGGAAAACCAGTCCTTGCAAAGGACCCATTGAATTCTTACCCTAATTTCAACTTTAACACCTCTCATCAAGGGGACTATGCACTGTTTGCTGCTGAACCTGAGCTACAAGTTGGAATTGATATAATGAAGACCAGTTTTCCAGGCCAAGGTTCAATTCCAGAGTTCTTTCATATTATGAAAAGAAAGTTTACCAACAAACAATGGGAAACAATAAGAATCAGCTTTAAGGATGAATGGACTCAGCTGGTTATGTTTTATAGGAATTGGGCGCCGAAGGAAAGCTTCATAAAAGCTATTGGTGTTGGACTGGGATTTGAATTGCAGTGGCTTGAATTTGATATATCACCATTAAATTTGGATATAGGCGAAGTTTATAAAGAAACACGTTTGTTCCTGGATGGAGAGGAAGAAAAAGAACGGGCATTTGAGGAAAGCAAAATAGATGAACACCATTTTGTTTCCGTAGCTCTTAGGAAACCTAATGGATCTAGACATGAAGATGTTACTTCCCATGATGATTCTATACCAACCCAGAGGTAGTTTACTATTCTCACCTTTAATGTTTTAATATCATATGCTGTTCCTATAACACCTGAAGATCCTTCTTTTTGGGACTGTTTTTGCTTCACAGAAGAAATTCCAATCCGAAATGGCACAAAGTCATGATATGATTCCCTACATAATAAAGGGAACTGAAAATTATAATCTTCCATATTCACAGAAAAAAATCAATGCCTGATCAAGTTTTATTTCACAAAACTTTTTTTTTTTTTTAACTGAAAACTTTTACTATTCAAAAAGCAGACTTCTGGTATAATATGTTTACCTCTTCCTGTCTGAAATTGCATTGAATTGATAAAAAAAGGCTGGCAGAATTTTACATGTTCATTGTAGAAAAAAATATGGAAAAAGGAAACATTAGGATCCCATCTTTCATAGATAAGCTACTATTTAAACCCTGAGTTATCTTTCCAGATTTTTCTTGGCCATTGCATCCATGTTAACTTTTTTTTTAAATGGGAGCATACTGTTTTGTAAATTTTTTTTTTTTTAAAGAGAGAGAGAGTGAGAGAGAGAGAGAGAGAATTTTTTAAATATTTATTCTTTAGATTTCGGTGGACACAACATCTTTGTTTGTATGTGGTGCTGAGGATCAAACCCGGGCCGCACGCATGCCAGGCGAGTGCGCCACCGCTTGAGCCACATCCCCAGCCCCTGTTTTGTAAATTTTTTAAACTGTTTATAATACCTCTGTTACATAAGCTTTTAGTGGTTCTAAAGTACTCTCTTCTATGACTAATATCAGTTAAGATGCTTTTAACTAGAGGTAACATTGTCCAAATGGCTTAAGTAACCAAGGATATTTATTATATAACATATAATAAATGTCAGAGGTGTCATTAAGGATTTTTTTTGGGGGGGCCCTCAATTTATTGATTTTGCCTTAGGCTCATCTCATTCCCCAGCATAATGCTTCTAAAAATGCTTCATAAAACTTCTAGTTTTATATCTTCCTAAAATTGTATCTACAAGGCAGGAAAGACCATTTTTCCTGTAACATTGATTTTATGGTATGGAAGATTTCTAAAAGCCTCCAAACTATTTTCCCTCAACTCAGATTTGGTCATAGAGAAAGCTAACATCTGACATTTTTTTGCCTCTGTTAGAAGTAGATTCTATTGGAAAGGAAAAAGCTAAAGGAGATTTGGGATTATGGCACTGAGGTGAAGCCCACTGCCTGGCATAAGAAAGATGTGCCATAATGTACTTATTTTCTTTTGTGTTAGGCATTTTGGTTGTCTGCATTATGTTACTGTAAGTGGTGCCGTGAATGTCCTAGTACATTTTGAGGCACATGCTTAATTATGTCTTCTAAGAAAGTTTTTAGAACTGGAGTGACTGACTGAAAGGGCTTAAACATTTTTAGAGCTTTGATAAGTATTAGCATATTGTTCTTCAAAAAAAGCTCTCCAATTTACACTTCCATTTAGTAGTGTATGTGTGACCATGCCTATCTGTATACTCCCTGGTCAACTGTAGGCATTATCTATTATTTTTTCCCCCTGTATTTAATCTTTGTCAGTATAACTGAAGAATGTTGTGTCATTTTAAAAAATTTGTATTTCTTGCATTACAAATGAGGTTGATAAAAAAAACATTACTGGTTATTTGTATTCCTTTTTTAATGATCCTATTGTTCATCGTCTTCAGTCTGTTTTTATTTTAGTTAATAGAACTTAATTTAAAATGTGAACATAATATATTAAAATGCCAAGACCATCATATTGATGACAGAATCTACTATATGGTTGTAGTGCATGTCTTGGGAAGTTAGTCTTATTGTTAAATATCAAATAATTCCATTGTTTCTATTACTAACATTGAAAGTGGTATGTAAACTATATAAAAACAGGTACTTTTGTTAATTAAAAATCTTGGAATGTTTTATAATGTTTTTATTTTATTAAGTATGCTCATTTATTCTAAGCATAATAAGTAATATGTTTAAAAAAGATCAAGTAGCATTTATAATACATAAAGTATTGTTATCCCTATCTTGAGTGTAATGGTGATATGAAAAACCATTCGTCTTGTCATTATTATAAAAAATAATTAATACTAAAAAAATGAAAACCACTACTATGTCCAGTAGATGATAAGTATATGTCTCTGTAGCATATAGGATTATTATTATTATTTTGTTAGTTGCAGGAGGAAAATTTCTACACAATGTTTCTTTTTCCAACAAAAAAGCTCAAGAGATTCCTTCATTAGATATTTCTTCAATTCCAATTCCAATTATTAATCCTGTTTGAAAAGATCTTTGTTTTTTATGTTGAAGGTTGCATTGCCTAAAGCAAAGATCTGAAAAAGATATTTGTATGTGGGAAGTTTATTTGGGAGTGCTTTGGGGATCAATATTTGTGGAAGGAAAATGAAGCAGGTTGAAGCAGAAGGTGAAGTTGGAACGTAATGTAGTTTCAACAAAGGCCTCAACTAATTCCAGAAGGACCTCTGAAGCTGAGATGGTCCTTCAGACTTGTCCCAAGTTGGAGCAAGAGAGCCAGACTTTAACACTCCCTGTCAACCAGTGATTGGGTGTAAACGGACCTACAGATAGGGCATGACCTGGCATGAGGCAGCTATCATCAGCTGAAGTGGGTACCAAAGAGAGATGAAAGCTGAGGGCTCTATGTGGGCACTGCTCCCAGAAGCTGATGGATTAAGTTCTTCAATCCTGAAGGGGGACATTGAAGGACATTGGAGGTGTATCATTACAGCATGCATTACAGTATGAATTAACTTACCCGTAGGCAAAGAAGATTCCAAATTACAATGGTTTTAAAAAGTTAGAGGTGAACTACTCTTTTATATAAAATGAGTCCAGAGAGAGGTAGACGTAACTCTAAATAATATCATGTTTCTCTACTAAGGAAAAATAGAATGGATGTGATGATCTGAATGTTTTATATGTTGAAAATCCTAACCGCCAAGGTAGTGGTGTTAGGAAATGAGGCCTTTGGGAAGGGATAGGTCATGGAGGAGGAGCTCTCATGAATGAGATTAATGCTCTTATGAAAGAGACCTGGAGAATTAGCTAGTGCCTTCTTCCATGTGAGATTTCAAGAAGACACTTCCATCTATGAAGGAAGCGGAACTTGGCTGTCCTGGCACACTGATCTTGGACTCCTTTGTCCTCTGGAACTGTAAGAAATTAATTTCTGTTGTATATTAGCCACCCAGTAAATGGTTATTTGTTATAGCAGCCTGAGCAGAATGAGACAACAGATATTAGAGGGCAATAATATCTATGAAGCTTTATTGGATACTTTTACACATTACATATTCATTTGTCAATGTGTATTTAGGTGAATTCCATACCTTGACTATTGTAAATAATGCCACAATGAGCTCAGGAGAGCAGATATTTTTTTTACATACTAATTTCATTTTCTTTGCAAATGTAGTCAGTGCTGGAATTGCTGGATCATATGACAGTCAAAAAAATTTTTTTAGAACCTCCACGCTTTTTCCATAATGGTTGTATTAATTTACAGTCTCACCAGTAATGTTCATGCGTTCTGTTTTCTCTGTATCCTTGAAAACACTTATCTTTTGTCTGTTGATAATCGACATTCTAATGGATGTGAAGTGATATGTCATTGTGGTTTTAATTTGCATTTCTCTCATGATTAGTGATGTCATGCATTTTTTTATATACCCATTGGCTATTTTCATGTCTTCTTTTGAGAAGTAGTTGTTTAAATCTTTTGCCCATTTAAAAATTCTGATTACTTATTTTCTTACTATTGAGTTGAGTTCCTTATATATTTTGTACATTAACCCCTTATTAGATGTATGGTTTGCAGATATATATGTATGTATATATTTGTTCCGTAGTGTTTCTTCACTCTATTGGTTATTTCCATGGCTGTGCAAAAACCTTTTAGCTTTATGCAATTCCATTTGTCTATTTTGCTTTCCAATTAATTCTTTAATTTTTTTTAAGTTGTAGATGGACACAATAACTTTATTTTATTTATTTCTTTTATGTGGTGCTGAGGATGAAACCTTGTGCCTCACATATGCTAGGCAAGTGCTCTACTACTGAGCTATAACCACAGACCTTCAATCAATTCTTAAATTGTGGCTTTGTTTGATGGTTCATAATCTCAATAGGTCTATAACCACATCTGTTTTACTTATGCCTGCATCTTCATAACCTGATTCAGGGCCTGATATGTAGCAAGAACTCAGTTAATATTATTTGAAAGAAGGAATAAATAGAAGTGTACATATACATTAGGCATCTACATTTTTTTTTTTTAAAACACTAATAGCCAAAAATTCATCAATTGATTAGTAGGGACTTATTGTTACACAGCTATCATCTCTTTTTTTTTAAATTAAAAATAACCTTTTATTGTTTTATTTGATTGTTTATTATTTTGCTTTTTGTTTGTTTGTTTGTTTGTTTTGAGATGGGGCCTCAGTATGTTGCTCAGGCTGGTCACCCCTCCCAGCTTTAAAAATAACATTTTAAATTTACTTACTTAGATTTTTTAAATGCTTAGCTAATAACAGCTATCATCTCTTAATCCTTAACAGCAATTCCAAGAGGTAAGAACTTTTGCTGTCCTATTTTATATTGAGAAGACTACAGCTCAAAGAGATTAGTAACTTTCCCATTATCACTCTGCTGATATTTTTTTCTTGTTTTATGTGTCTGCCTAGAACTTTCAGTATATCCTGAATAAAAGGGGTGAGAATAGATATCTTACCTTATTCTTTTTGGGGGGGCAGGTACTGGAGATTGAACTCAGGGGCACTTGACCACTGAGCCACATCCCAGCTCTATTTTGTATTTTATTTAGACTCACTGAGTTGCTTAGCACCTTGCTTTTGCTGAGGCTGGCTTTGAACTCACAATCCTCCTGCTACAGCCTCTCAAGCCACTGGGATTACAGGCATGAACCACCATACCCGGCTTCTTATCTTATTCTTGACCTTAGATCAAAACTATTCAGCATTTCACCATTATATAAGAAATCAGTTGTAGTTCTGTTCTTCATTTACCAACAGTTTTTTTCACTGAATGGTGTTGAATTTATCAAATTGTTTCCACATTTATTGGGCTGATCATTTAGTTTTTCTTTGTCAGCTTGCTAATATGATAAATCACATTTATTGCTTTTCAATATTAAGCCAAACTTGCATTCCTGAGATAAACCTTATTTGGTCATAGTGTATTATCCTTTATTTTTTTTTTTTCATTGCTGTATATACTAAAATTTTGTTAAATATTTTTACACCTTGTTTGTGAGAAATACTAGTCTGTAGTTTGCTTTTCAGCAGTGGGGATTGAAGCCAGGGGTGCTTAACCTCTGTGCTATATCCCCAGATCTTTTTATCTTTTATTTTGAGACAGAGTCTTGCTAAGTTGGTGAGGGTCTTACCAAGTTGCTGAGGCTGGTTTTGCACATGTGATCCTTCTGCCTCTGGAATTGCTGGGACTACAGGTGTGAGCCACTCTGCCCAGCTGGTTTTCTTTTCTTGTAATGTCTGTTTCTTGTGTTGGCATCAATAAATTGATGGCCTCAGAATAATAGGAAGTTTTAGTACATGGTCAGTTGGCTCCATTGTTTATGGGTCTGTGGTGAGGCAGAACATCATGGCAGAAGAACATAGTAGAGGAAAGCTGCCCGTCTCATGGCAGCCAGAAAGCAGAGAGGGAGCATGAGAAGGGCCTATGGACAAGATAGACCCTTCCAGGGTCCCTCCCCAATGACCTACTTCCTCTAACAAGGTCCTACCTCCTACAGTTTCTACCAATAATGCCATCAAATTATTAGCCACTAATGAGGTCAGAGGGCTCAGGATCCTATCATTTCTCCTAATCCCTGCCTCTCAACATTGCTGCACAAAGGATCAAGCCTTCAGCACATAAGCCTTTGGGAGATATTTCATATCCAAACCATAACAGTATCTTCCAAGGAATTTTTCCATTTTATCGTTGTCATAAAAGCATATAACTTTCCCTTTGTTGTTCTTTAAAAATCCGTAGGATCTATTATATTTTGCCCTTAGCTTTTTGACATAATTTGTATTTTTGGCTCTTTGAGAAATACAGTAAAATTGAAGTGTACTTCTCAAAGAGCTATCTTTTTGTCCCAATTTTTCTCCATTGTTTTCTATTTTATTGTTTCTTATCTTCATTGTTTACTTTTTTCTGTTTTTTTTTTTTTTTTGGTGGGGGGGACAGTTATTTGTTCTTTTGTATCTAGTCTCTTAAGCAAGGTTTTTATTTTATTTTTCTAATGTAGGTCTTTAGCTAGAAAATTTTCTCCTAACATTAGTACAGTTTTATCCCACAAATTTTGACAGATTGTTTTCTCTTTGATTTGCTTTATTGTACTCTAACTTTTATTGTGACTTACTCTTTGATCCATGGTTTTTTTGAAGTATGTTGTCTAATTTCTAAATAATTGGAAAATTTGCAGATATCTTTCTCTCATTAACTTCAAGTTAAATCTCATAATGGTCAGAGAACACACTTTGCATGGTTTCCATTTTTTAAATTTGTAGAGATTTGTTGTATAATCCATGACATAGTCTATTTTGGTGAAAATTCCAAGTGCACTTGAAAAGAAAGCATATTCTGTATTATTAGGTGAAGAGTAATTGGTCAGTTTTGTTGTGACTGCTATCTGGGCTTCTACATCCTTGCTGATTTTATTTCCATTTGTTTCATCAGTTTTTAACATAAGGGTGTTAAAATCTCCAGCTCATAATAATGCATTTGTCTATTTCTCTTTTACTGTTTCTTCCATTTTTATTATAAGTTATTACATGCATGCATATTTAAACTGTTATCTTCCCTTCATAAATTGAAACTTTCATTTTTATAAAATAAACTTCTTTATGTTTGGTGATAGTTATTGCTCTGAAATATTTTTCTGATATCAATGTAGTCACCCTAGTTTGCTTTAAATTTATGTATGGATCTTTTAAAATCTTCTTTTTTTTTAGAGAGAGAATTTTAATATTTATTTATTTAGTTTTCGGCAGACACAACATCTGTATTTGTATGTGGTGCTGAGGATCGAACCCCGGGCTGCACGCATGCCAGGTGAGCACACTACCGCTTGAGCCACATCCCCAGCCCCTAAAATCTTCTTAACCTATCTGTGTATTTATATTTAAAGTTTCCTATATACAACATGTGTGTGTGTGTGTGTGTGTGTGTGTGTATTTTAATCCAACTTGTTTTTTAGTTGGAATGTTGAATCCTTTTATTTAGGGAGAATTTTTTTATATGTGGGGTTTATATTCACCATACTGCAAGTTATTTTCTAATTGTCCCATCTGTTTTTGTTCTATTTAGTTTTCTTTTCCTGCCTTGTTTTGGACTAATTGAATATTGTTTTTTAGCATTCTGTTTTATTTCCATTTTTGGTTTAAGTTTATTTGTTTTAGGTAGTTTTTTTAAGATTTAGAGTAAATATTTTTAAGTTAATACACTCTATCTTCAAATATTATACCATTTTAAATGTTGTGTAAGAATCTTCATGCTTTTTCAGTGTAATTTACCTTTATATGTTATAAACTATACATTATAATTGTAAAATTTACAATACACATTTTCATTCTACAATTTATAATGTATGTAGCAAATATCAGTATAGGTTTACAGATTCTATATTATTCAGCTATAGCATAAATTATTATTTACAATTGTAATATGCAATTTACCTCGTGTTATAAGTAATATATCATTATTTTAAGTAATCTCTTTAACATTGAAAAGTGAGAAAAAATCTTTATATTCATTCATATACTTATGACTTCTGATGCTCTCCATTCATTTATTTCAATTTGGATTTTCCTCTGGAGTAATTTTCTTCTGTCTGAAATGATTCTACTTCTTGTATTGCTAGTATTTTAGAAATTAAATTCTTTCAGCTTTTGTGTGAGTAAAAATGTCTTTCAACATTTATATAAAAGCTTTATTTCTTCTCATCTTTTGAAATATATGTTTTGTGTATATGGAATTCTAAATTCACAAGAGTTTTTTTCTTTGTAAAATTTAAAGGGGTTGCTCAACAGTCCCATGAGTGGTTGGCCATTTTGACTGGAATAGTCATTGAAGCTCACAACTAATGTCTGATAGAACTTATCAAGTAAATATCCTGCCTTTCTCCTCAGTTGGGACAACTTTGTGGCCTGGTCTGCATCATTTTCCAGAATTTTCTAACAGGATGAACTCTAGTTATCCATATCAGCACTTGTTCATTGGACTGTCCTATGTTCTCTTCTTTTCCCTATCATATTTCCTCATTTCTCTCTGGAGTTTCCTGGCATCACTTCCTTGATTAACTACTTGCACCCAAATCCTTTTTCAGGGTCTACTTCTTGGAGAAACCACGCCAAGATAATAACTAAGACAAAAATTATCCTAGTAGTACGCATATGCCTGAAATTTGAGAAGGAATGAAATAATAAAAGATGACTTGAAGCATGTAATTCACCTTGATAACAGAAAGTTCAATGAACCTGGTATTAATATATGTGCTGAACATTCTCCGCTGTGATATGTTAACTGATGACATATAGTAAGGTTGGATGAGGTTGACTTGGCTCAACAATAATTTATGAAGTGAATACCACGTATGTACCTTGGCATCTCTACAACTGTCATACTGTTGTCCATAAATTCCCTTACACTCTGACCTCTTGGGTCTATTTCTCCTCTTCCTTCTTCATATATGGCATGGAAATCTGTTTCTTATACCTTACAACCCTCTTGAGTAGTGATTGTTCCTTAACTGTTTTTCTCTAAACTGAATCTGAAAAAGGTGTTTTTGTTTCCGTTATTCTTCTGTGCTGCTTCTATATTATCACCACCCTAGCATCTACCTTGTTCTGTATCATCTTTCTCTCTTGAAATCCACATATCAGGTCGTTGCTTTCTTTTCAATCTCCCTTCCGTCATCTATCAACTTCTAAATAATTCTTCCACATTCCTGAAGGGCTTGACCACAGCCTCCTTCTGGAAAACTCATTTTACCCTTGGAATCTGTGAACTGAACTTTTCTTTTTATCCCTCATCTTAGTTCTTTCTCAATGCTCCTGCTATCTCTTATGCTTCTAGCCTATTAAAGGCAGGTATTTTGCAGGGTCCTTAATGCAGCCCTGTGTCTTTTTTATGTGTGTGGTGCTGGGGATTGAACCCAGGGCCTCAAGCATGCTAGGAAAATATTCTACCACTGAGCCTCAAGAATAGCCCTTTGCTTTATTCCTCTCCCTTCTTTCCTGGGGACCTTCACATTTTAAATGAATACTACTTTTTCAGATCTGTGTATGTTAGTCTACTTTTTGTAGCTGTGACCAAAATACTTGATAAGAACAACTTAGAGGAGGAAAGCTTTATGGGTCAATGCCACTGTGCTTGGCCCATAATGAGATAGAACATCACAGCACAAGGGCACTGTGGAAGCCAGGTATGGTGGTGCACACCTATAATCCCAGTGACTCAGGAGATGAGAATTGCAAGTTCGAGATCAGCCTTAGCAACTTATCAAGGCCCTAAGCAACTTATTGAGACCCTGTCTCAAAATAAAAAAGACTGGGAATGTGGCTCAGCGGTTAAGTGTCCCTGTGTTCATCCCTCTTAAAAAAAAAAAAAAAAAAAAAAAAAAGACCGGCACAGTGGAGTACTGGTCCATTCATGACAGCCAGAAAGCAGAGACAGCCAAGGAAGGGACTTCAGGGAAGATGCACCCTTCCAGGGCACACTCCCAGAGACCCACAGTTACCACCCAATCTGTCCATTCACACTAGGATGAATCAATTAGGTTACAACCCTCACAATCCAATAATTTCACCTCTGAATATCCCTGCATTAACACAGGAGCTTTGGGAGGGCACTTCCTATCCAAATCATAACATTGTCCTTAAGGAAAATTACTCTGTGGGTGTTTGGAAGAAACATTAATCTGAGGATATACTAAAGCTAATATCACCCCTACAATCTCTTCAAACTCATTCCCAATATTGCCTATAGAAAATCCTTGCAAAACACAGCCTTAATCAAGTTTAATGACCATCTTTAGTTTCTCATTGTCTATATGATACTGACCCAGTTTTATGAATTTAAAATAGAAAACTGCATCTGCTATTTAACTCTTACATGTTGTAGAGAATATGTCTATCATTTATCCAATCAACTAACAAATACTTTTTTCCTGCTTCTTATTTTACAGGCTTAGTTCTAAGTGCTAGAAATTCATTAGTGAACACAGGAGACCTCAATTCCCCTTTCCCCAAAGATCTCATTAGAACATGGGTGGAGTAGACACACAAAGAACAACAGAGATAATGAATAAGTATATTTATGTATTAAAAAGTAATAAATAATAAGCAAAAATAAGGCATAATGAATGAAGAGCAGAGTCAGATGAAGTAAAGTGCTAGGGAGTGGATATGTGTGATGGGCAGTGGGGTGGGTAGGCAGCAAAGATTGAGATATCAGAGAGTCACATGGATAGCTGATTAAGATTGCAAAGGGAGGGCTGGGGTTGTAGGTCAGTGGCAGAGCGCTTGCCTAGCATGTCTGAGGCAGTGGGTTCGATTCTCAGCACCACATATAAATAAATAAAAATAAAGGTTTATCAACAGCTAAAAAAAAAAAAAAAGATTGCAAACAGAGAGTGCAGCAAGCACAAGAAGTTCTATCCAGAAGTATGCCTGATGGGTTGGGGACAAATTAATGTTAGTGTGTTCCTCCTTCAAGACCAATGAACTTCTATACTTCTGTCAACCTTAAGAGCATCAGTGGTGCATGCCTGTAATCCCAGCTGCTTAAGAAACTAAGGCAGGAAGATTGTGAGTTCAAGGCCAGCCTAGGCAATACAGGCAGACTCTGCATCAAGAAAAAGACAAGGGAAAAAAAAAGGATAAACAGATTTAGAATATTTGTATAAGAGAGCAGGAAATGTATGATACATTTCAAAAGACTGCCAAAATGGTCAATATAAAATTTTATTATTTTAGCCATTTACTATTGTCATTCCCTAAAAGTTTCAAAAAGGCTGGATTTTGATATATAAGAGTAGAACTGAATAATGCTAAAACACTGAATGGTATATGCAAGCAGAGTGAATTGCATCAAAAAAGAGATTAATTATTTAAAATATGAAAACATGAAAAGTCAAATTTTTGCCCAATGTGAAAAAAAGAAATGTCGTAGTTAATAGCACATCAAGTAGCTCACTGAAGTGAAAACATACTGTTCTTAGAAAGATCAACAATACAAACCAATTATGTTCCTTTTTTCTTTCTGGTATCCATTTTTGAAGTAGAAGCTCATAGAACTCTTCTTTTTTGTAGAGATAATTTAAGACAGTACAAATTGCTTTTAAACAACAAAATATTTTTTCGTCATATTTCAAAAATATAGGTAAAAAATTTATTCTCAACTTTGTTAAGCACCTACCTGCTTCTGGTATTGAGGACTGAACTCAGGGACACATTACCACTGAGCTACATCCCTAGCCCTTTGTATTTAATTTTTTTTTTTTTTTTTTTTTTTTTGAGTCAGGGTCTTGCTAAGTTGCCCAGACTGGCCTTGAACTTGTAATCTTCCTATCTCAATTTGCAAAGTAGTTGAGAATACAGGTGTGTGCCACTGTGCCTGGCTGTTAAGGCTTTTTCTCAGCAATATTTTCTTTCTTTTTTTAAAATATATTTTTAGTTGTCAATGGACCTTTATTTTATTTACTTATATGCGATTCTGAGGATTGAACCCAGTGCCTCTCACATGCTAAGCAAAAGTTCTGCTCCTGAGCCACAATCCCAGCCCAATAATACTTTTAAAAATGCCTTTTGGAAGTTCAAGTTGATGTAGAAATTCAAGATTAATTTTGGATTAACTTTTTTTCTAACTTAATCTTGTAGTTGCCAATTCCACAAGTCAGAGACTTGTGTTTTCTAACAAGTTAAATATGAAAGGTTTTTTTCAAATGAGATTCTTAAAGTTGTTGACATCATCACGATCACTCTCATTATTGTCATTGTCTCATTATCCTCATGATTTTCAAGTTCTTAAATGATTCTGAATTTGGTAAAGGGGACACCCAGACTTCAAAAGCTAAATCAATGAGGAGGGGACTTTGTCCAGGGTGTCTGGGTAACTCTGTAAAGGGGTTGGTTACAGTGTATTCAAGTTCTTATTTGGCCCCTCACTCATTGCCTATGGGGCATGCTATGTTCCTGGTTATAGGATCTGAGTACCACTCATTGTGTGGCATCCTTTCCAAAGTGCTTCCATGAGATTCTTTGTCTCCTTAGTGATTTATCAGTGTTCATGGCTGGATCAGCAAATCCTCATCTGTTAAATGGAGAGATAGTAACATACATTATATGGATTTTGAAAATTTGATATTTTGAATATAAAGCCCTTTAGGAATGGAAAGTATTTAAATTATATTATACTTTGAATATAATATTTCAGTATCTATTATGGCAGGGGTCAACAGAGGGCAAATTGTAAAGTGCTATAAGTTCAGGCTGAAACCGCAATATGCAGGTGACTCAAGTTTCTTACTTCCTAGCTGTTGACCCTGGAACATGTTTTTTATTCTTTCTGTCCCAGTTTCCTTATTTGAAAAATAAGGGAGATAATGTTTTTACATCCTTGACAAGTGTGAGCATAAACTGGAGTTAATATGAGCAATACTTGAGCAGAGAGGCAACCATAAATGTTAGTATTGGAGACTGCAGGTTGTCTCCTCTTGAGTCCTCCACTTGGGAAGATCACTGATAAATTTATTCATAGGAAGGCCTGATGGAAAGGACAGATGTAAAATATTTGAAGAATAAAAGAAAGGCTGATGTTGGCAGACAGTGCATGAAGAAAAAGTATGGATAGGACAGGAGGATGGAAAGGTGGTAGGGCCCACAAGGAGGAAAAGGCCCTCAACCAAAGTGGTGAGTTGTGTTTTTTTTTTTAATTTATTTTTCAGTTTTACATCCCCAGCCCTGTGAGTTTTAATTGTAGTACTTTCAGGCTACTATGGATGGTAAAGGAGACTCAAAAGAAGGACGCTTGTCCTCAAGCAGCCCTGTGATAAAGTTACAGAGCAGGGTCTGTGAACACAGGGTGTGAGACACCAATGCTAAGTGCCAAATATTTGACAGTAGCAGTATCCAGGTTTTAAGGAGAAAGCGGTTGGGTGCTGATGACATAACCATGTTCTGAGAGTCAGAAGGCCTTGGTTCTCTTCGATGCTCACTCACCAACCAGCTGCCAGACCTTAAACAAGTTGCTTTGCCATTCTGGGCCTGCGAACTCATGTTGGAAATTCAGATGAGATAACTTTTCTAACCTTCCCATTGCTTTATAGTTGTACAGGATAAATTACTTCTGGCTCCAGTGGTACAGTAGGTATTTGAGAAGAATTTAGGATATAAATCCAGTATCCAGTTCCAAATTCAAACTATCTAAAACATTTGAAGACCTACTTCCAAAGAAGGGATATTCTAAGCAAATTAGTTTATTAGAACTGCTGTAACAAATTATCATCACCTTGGTGATTTAATGCAACATAAATACATTCTCTCATGGTTTTAGAGGCCAGGAGCCTAAAATCAAGGTGTCACCATGTTATGTTCCTTCTGAAAGATCGAAGGGAAACTTTTCTTTACTTCTTTCAGTTTCTGATAGTTCCTGGAGTTCGCTGGCTTGTGGCAGTATAACTCCATTCTCTGCCTCTCTCATTACATGGCTTTTTCTTCTTTTCTGTATCTTCTGTCTCTATTAAGGACATTTGTCATTGGATTTAGGGCCTACCAAGATAATCCAGGGTTGGGGCTGGGCATGTGGCTCAAGCGGTAGCGTGCTCGCCTGGCATGCACGAGGCACTGGGTTTGATCCTCAGCACCACATACAAATAAGATAAAGATGTTGTGTCCACCGACAACTAAAAAATAAGTTATTAAAAAAAATCTCTCTCTCTCTTTATAAAAAAAAAAAAGATAATCCAGGATAACCTCATCTCAAAGTTCTCAAAGGCATTAGTTTAATTATATCTTTAGAGATCCATTTTCCCCATATTCACAAGATTCAGGGGTTAGGACATGAACATATATTCTGGGGGACCACTATTTAACCCATTGCATATGGTTATAAAGGCAAATGTCCAAGCTTTTGTATATAGATCAAATATGCTAACATTCACAAAGAAAGACCTCTGATATGAAATGTAATGCTGCCTAGAGGGGAGTGTGGGAATTTGGAAAGTTTTAATTATTGCAGCTTACTGCTGAGATGCTTACTGAGATGCTCCTTGCCTTGCCCTGTGTGGGACAATCTTGCATGAGAAGGACCATCCTTTCCAATGTTGTTCTCAGCTTGCATTTGTCTCTAAGGACATTTGCGTAGGTGAAAAACCTGTTTATATTTATTGGGGCTGAGAACATGTCTTCATTTTATAAACAAACAGGAGTTTGTATCCTCATGAATTTCATTACAAGCTAGTGAAAGGGACCTCACAAAATATTATTATAAAAAGTGAGTGTTGGCTTAGAAGAATAGAAACTCAGAGAGAAAAAAAAATCCCCCTATTGTATTTTTCTTCATTTAAGCAAGTTATCTAGGAGGTAGCATTTTATCAGTGTTTCCTAAAGCAATTCCCATGGTCAGCTTCTCCCTCAGGGGTGCATATTATGATCTTAGTGGCAGTGTTTTGTATTTTCTAGAGCTCCTGGGATTGGACCTGGGATCCTATGCAGTGAGATCTCTTTTACCAGTCCTGTTGGGTAGCCCTGAGTATGGTAAGTATCCTTTCTTTTTATTTATTTATTTATTTTTAGTTGTAGTTGGACATAATATCTTTATTTTATTTATTTTTATGTGGTGCTGAGGATCGAACCCAGGGCCTCGCATGTGCCAGGTAAGTAACTTTTCTGAAAATTAATTTTCTTATCTGGGAAATAGAAGAATGTCATGTATCTAGTGATTGTTGCCTAAATCTACATCCACAAATAAATCATGAGGATATACCTAAATACTAACTGGATACTGGGAAGTAGGAGCCCATTGAACAGAAATAAAGCTCATCAAGGTTGGTGTCTCCCTCTGTTGCACTGTCCACCAGTGTAGGTGCTTGGTGATAAGAAGGTGGAGGAGGATAATAGCCCACACTTCAAAGCTGAGGCTCTGATGGTGCTCCTCTAATTAACTTCATTAATGAGAGGCTGTGTCCCATGCTTTTAACATCTGTTCTCCTACTCTCAGATTGAGTGTCAAAGCAATATCTTTTGAAAGAATTGGAAGAAGAATGCAAGGGAATGAAAATCTGAAATATGCAAGTTCTGGTGTCTGATGGCCTTTGGAGCAATTCCCACTACAGCCTAAATAAAACGCTCTATAGAATCTGGCCTTCATGTCCTCCCACCCAGCCCCCTCTGTTCTCATGATCTTGTTCTGGTCCTGGAAGTGCCAATCGTTCTCCACTGCCTTTGTCCCCACAGGGAGCTTTCTTCTCCCTTATTTTCTAATTTCTGACAATGTACTCAGGGTCTAATCAAAATGTTCCTTCCCTGCGTCTTGTCACTTATCTAAAAATTTATCATTCCTCTGATGAGATGCTACATAAGTTCAAGTTATAACCAACCCTCTGAGTTCCTCATCCCTAGGTATTCCCATAAGAAAGCAGGACACCCATGCTAGTAAACTTCAGTTTTGTCTTTTTCTTGTGAATCTGTCTTTTGTCAGTCCAATTTACAAGGCTCCAACCAGAGAATTTATGAGGGTAATAGGAAAATAATACCTTCCATTTCCCCACCCCAGCATAATTACTAGTTACTGGTGTATAAATAGAAGTCAATGAGGGTAGGGATCTTGCCTGTCTTGCTTAGCTCTGTATCTTCAGGGTTTAGAACAGTGCTTACTATGGTTGGTATTCAATAAATATTCTGAAAGATTCAGTGAATGACAGAAGTAATGTTGCTGGTGGAAAGAGGGAAGGGGGACTCTGGGAAGTAATTCAGGTGATATTTCCCACATACGTGACTTTCCTTCTCATTTCTATTATTGCCGGAATAGTCCAGGGCTCTACCACTGCATTAGGGAGAGAGCATTGACAAAGGCATTCCAGGCTTTAGGGAGCTTATGATCTGAGCTTTTTCCTTGCCAACTGGGTTGCTGTAAGTGCTTCACTCCATCAAGCTGCACCTTAGCCTAGGAGGCTCACTTGGAATTTCAGTTATGAAGATGGAATTGAAACCAGAAGTAGCAGGTCTGGATGGAGTTTCCATCCTTTATTTTCCATTCTGTTTATCCTTCTCTTTCAGAGTGCCTGGAGGATGACAGATGGGTGTCACTTAATTACCTCACCAGATAGGAAGTAAGAGGGAAAAAACACGGTTCTGATCCATAGTCAGGCAAAGTGGCATGTACTGTTCCCTCCACCTACTCATGTCAGCTGTGCTCTGCCACTCTGAGTAGGCTCATGGGATCCTCGACCCAACAAAACCAATTAATAGCATAGTCTGGAGTTTGTCGTATAGTCACTTTCTTGGCCTCACCTGTCCATTAAGATGATAGAAATTGAATTTGATTTCCCCACATTTGGACATAGCATTGGATGCGGGAATCTGAAGATCTGGGTCAAGTCCAGGTCAATCAGATTTTTTTTTTAATTTTTATTTATTTTTTTTAGTCATACATGACAGTAGAATGCATTTTGATATGTAATACATACATGGAATGTACATATATCGATCATATTGTCTATTCTATTCTGCTGCCCTCCCTATCCTCCCTACTCCTCCCCTCCTCTCCCATCCTTTCTCTCTATCCAATCTAATGTGACACACTTTTTTTTCTTTTTCTCATTACAACATCATATATGTATTCTGTATAACAATGAGGTTCTCCTCCCATCTTCTGTGCAACTCCCCTTCTCCCTCTTTTTCCCTCCCACCTCTCTTCCCTATTTAGTGGTAGTCTTCTTCTCATGCTCTTCCTCCCTATCCCATTTTGAGTCACCCCCCCCCCCTTATATCAGAGAAGACATTCGGCATTTGTTTTTTAGGGATTGGCTAACTTCACTTAGCATAATCTGCTCTAATGCCATCCATTTGCCTGCAAATGCCATGATTTTATTATTTTTTAGTGCTGAGTAACATTCCATTGTGTATAAATGCCACATTTTTAATCCATTCATCTATTGAAGGGCATCTAGGTTGGTTCCACATTCTAGCTATTGTGAATTGTGCTGCCATAAACATTGATGTGGCTGTGTCCCTGTAGTATGCTCTTCTTAGGTCTTTTGGGTATAGTCCGAGAAGGGGAATAGCTGGGTCAAATGGTGGTTCCATTCCCAGCTTTCCAAGGAATTTTCATACTGCTTTCCAAATTGGCTGCACCAATTTGCAGTTCCACCAGCAATGTATGAGTGTACCTTTTTCCCCCCTGCATCCTCGCCAGCATTTGTTGTTGTTTGACTTCATAATGGCTGCCATTCTTATTGGAGTGAGAGGGTATCTTAGAGTAGTTTTAATTTGCATTTCTCTGATTGCTAGAGATGGTGAGCATTTTTTCATGTATTTGTTGCAGGTCAATCAGATTTTTTATATTTGTGATTCTTGACTTTCTAGAGTCTTGGTTTTCCATCTCTAAAGTGATCACACTCTTGTTTTCCCATACAGATGGAGTGTGGTTATCTCTAGTAAGCCCAGTACTCCTGTGATTACTTGAAGAACACCTTTCTTCACACATAGACTGTAATCTCCACAAGGACCAGGACTGTCTGTCTGACTGAATCCTCGAGTTGGAGTAGAACTCAGGTGGAGTGTGTTGCATCCTGCGGAGGCTCAATAAACACTACTCAAATCAACGAAGAAATGAAATATGTGTTACCTCACTTTCCTGAGGAGGCTGAAGTCAAAAGGCTTCAGAGTCAATGCACATGGATGAAAATGACATCTCTGACTTCCTTGACCTTCCAGAAACTCAGGACTGTGCTTGACAAGGAAGTCAGAGAATAGCTGGTACTGTGACATCACACCATTCCTTTCCACACGAGCTGTCACCATGCCACATGCAAAGTGTATGTGTACTATCCATTCTCCTGGATCCCTGGGTGTTCTGTGAATGCTTCTCTCACTGGGAAGGGCTTCCTGGTTTACCTTTATGTGTTCCCCAAAGCTAGTGTACTTTTTTTTTTTTTTTTGCAAAAATGCAAATGTAAAGTCATCTTCACAGTGAAGATCGCATTATCTACCTGAAGAGGAGCACCAAATTGCCTAGGCCTGAAAAGTCTGGGCTGGGAGAAAGCATTCATAGAACCCTTTAGATAATTTGTACTTTCTAGAAAAGTACTGAAATATACCCCTAGATATGCAGCTGTAGAACTAGCATTATCTCAGGTCATTTAGGTGAACAGTACTTGTGATGAGGCAGTGAAACAGAGTGCAAGGCTCTTCTTCCTATTTGTTTTGAGTAGGTCTGGTCTTGGTCCTCTGTTTGCCCAGTTGACCTGTGAAATGGGTGTGTGAGCACCACACCTTCTCACAAGACTGTAACTTTGACGTCAGCAAGCTTCATTAGCTGCTGTTTGTCTAACCAAAGAGAACAGAGGGTGGAAAGTATCTTAATTATCTGTCTGCCCACATGCCAGGTGCCACTCGCCCAACATCCAGACCAAGATTGGCATCAATAGAACTGCGAAACAAGGAAACACGGAACAGTGGAAGGAAAAGGCAGACGAGGAACCCAAGACTGCTGATTGAGCAGAGCTTGCTGCTGTGTGTTGGGCAGGAGTGGCAGAGACACGGCATGCCTGGAATGTGGCAGACTCAGGCTCATACTCCAACTCCTCAGCTGAGGGTCTTTTTGCAAATTGATTAAGTGCCTGAGTCTTATTTCCAACATTAGAATAGGGAAAATAAAACAAAGCTTTTAGCATTGTTGGAAGGATGAGAGACATCTATGTAAATCATAGGCCTCATTGGACCCTCAAAAACTGACAGGAGAGTCAGGTGCAGTGATGCGTGATGGTATCCAAGCAGCTTGGGAGGCAGAGGCAGGAGGATTCCAAGTTCAAAGCCAGCCTCAGCAATTTAGGGAGGCCCTAAGCAACTTAGTGAGACCCTGTCTCAAAATAAAAATAAAAGGGACTGGGGATGTGGCTTAATGGTCAACTCCCCCCTAACCCCCACCACTCCCTCCCTGGGTTCAATTCCTGGTACCAAAAACCAAAAATGAACAACAAAAAAAAAAAACCTGAGATGAGAAAAAGAGCAACGCTTAATAACACCTATGTAAGACCAGGTGGAAGAAAATAATCCATTTTTACTTTGCTAAAAGAAACCACAGTCTACTATACTGACTAATAACAGATTTTGAAGATGAAATTTTGCTTGAGAAAGTAGCTCCTTGTCTCCCCTACCCATTGGTTCTATTTGGTTTTGCTTTTCTTCTGAAGCTTCTTGTAACCACACCCTTGGCTATAGCTGAGGTCACTGGAAAAGAAATGAAATGCAAATATGCGTTGTGCCTATGGGTTTTCCTTCCTTCCCAGGCACACGTTGATGTCACACTCCAAGGCTCATGGCAGCTTGCAGAGGGATGCCCTAGAACCAGAGTGACAACACTAGCACTTGGATTTTCCCCCTGGATTGCTCCTCACCCCAGTATCCACTAGGCTTCTGTTTGGTGGAAACCAGAAAAGCACATAAGGTTCTCTGGAGCAGGCAGTGAAGCTGCAGGCATCAGGCAATCCAAGTTGGTGTGACTGTCTTTTAGGCAGAGTGTTGAGGGAGATTAGCATAGAACCCATTCCAGGTAAAAATAGGACTTTTACCAAAACCATGAATGGAGAACCCCAATATACAGGGAAAGAATTGGAAAGAAAAAGAGAAGGAGGGAGGGTTAGCTAGTAGTTTAGCCAAGGTCTCATCCCATGTATTAGCTGTTAACTTTGATCATGTTACAGAGGGATACCCTAGAATCAGAGTTACCTAACCTAAGCCTTATTTTTCCACAGTTGTAAAATGGGGATAATGAATACCTACCTCAAAAACTTATTATCATGATTAAATAAGGTAGAGTTGGTAAAGAACCTTATATATTACTTGGTGCTTAATGAGTATTTAAAAATATCATTTGCTTTCTGCAAATCTTCTTTTTCATATTGCACACTGGAGCTGTGGTCAATTGTGTGCATTTCTTCTTCACTTCTTGATTAAGGACTTCATGTTGGAAGTTTTGATTTTGCTATGATAGGAGTATTCACACCATGGAAATTGGCAAATTATACAAGCCAACACTTCCTCAATATTCTTCCACTCAAAAAGCTGATTTTGAAACATTTATCAGTATACCAGTGAGAATTGGTCAGATAATTTAACATCTTTGATCCTCAGTTTCCTCAACTTTAAATAAAGGAAAACAAAACAAATTCTTTGTATTGCACAGAAATTTTGTGTCAACTAAAAAATGAAAAATAGAACCTGACTGAGAGTATTAATGATTCATATTAATGTTAGCTAGAAAAGGTATCAGTGATACTTCTTCCTGGGAAATACATTCAATGTATTCAGTTTTTCTGAATACCCTGGGGAAGGCAGAAGACCATAAAAGTAGTCATCTCAACCAAATTCACTCAGCCAGCGTATGTGTCTGAGGCCCTATGCTAGAAGCCAATGATAAACCATTAGTGAATATGGAGTCTCTGCTTTAGGGGGCTTATTACCAAAGGGGAGAAAGCTAGCAAACCAGGATGACTATACAGAAGCCACTGGCTATTAAGTACTTGAAATGTTGGTTAGCCCAAACTGACATATGCTATAAATGTAAAACACATACCAGATTTTGAAAATTTAGCATTAAACAAATAAAGTAGGCAATCTCATTACTAATTGTATTATATTATGTTAAGAAGAGCTTGACATAGGCAACATCATTTTGAAACATATTCTCGTCTTAAAACGGAATTAACTCTGGATCACTCTGACTTGGTATGACCTAAACCCCAAACAATATACTCCATCATCATAAGAAAGGAAATTGTTATCTGGGACTGAAATACCGGAAAAAAAAAACCCTGGTTCCTTATGAAGGTGACACCACAGGGACCCTTCCCTGACAACCCCTAGCAATTGCCTTAACTTCAAATCCCCCCCTCACTCCCCTATATCTATCCAGGCTGTAAGCAGAAGACGGCCCTCTCTGCAGGTCTGTCCTGAATAAACCTGTGCTACTGTTGATCTGCCTCTCCTATCCTTATTTCCTTCATGATGTTCTTTTCTTACAGGGTACAGGCTAAATATAAACACTTTATTAAATAAAATGTATTATTTAAATTAATTTCACTTGTTTCTTTTTATATAGCTACTAGGTAATTTAAAATTACATGGGTGGCTCACATTATACTTCCATTGACCATTTGCTTATCTTCTTTAGAGAAATATCTATTCAAATCCTTTGCCTATTTTAAAATTGGATTGTTTATCTTTTTGTTGTTAAGTTGTAAGTGTTGTTTATTATTATGGACACTGTACCCTAATCAGATTAATGATTTGAAAAAAAAAAAATTCTCCCAATCTGTAAGCTGTTTCTTCCCTTTTTCTTTTTTGATACTGGGGATTGAACTCAGGGTCACTCAACCACTGAGCCTCATCCCCAGCCCTATTTTGTATTTTATTTAGAGACAGGGTCTCACTGAGTTGCTCAGTGCCTTGCCATTGTTGAGGCTGGCTTTGAACTCATGGTCTTCCTACCTCAGCCTCTGGAGCTGCTGGAATTACAGATGTGCACTGCTGCTCCGAGTTTCTTTACTTTCTTAATAATGTTATTTTCCAGATTATTTTGGCTATTCAAGTCTCTTGCAGTTCCACATCAATTTTAGAATCAGTTCATCTATTTCTGTAGAAGACATAGTTGTAATGTTGATAGGGATTGCATTGAATCTATAGACTAATCTGGAAAATACTGTCATCTTAACAATATTAAGTCTTCCAACCCATGAATATTTACTTAGGTGTTAATTTCTTTCTGCAACATTTTTTGTTTTTCAGGGTACAAGAAACCTGGTTAAATCTTTTCCTAAGAGTTTTATTTTTTTGTGCTATTGTAAATGGAATTGTCAAACTGGAATGATAGTAATTTTATTATAACTGGCTTTGTTTATTTCCTTGATCTCTCTGTTAAACTATTTGTCTCCTGGTATCACACCCAGCTCTTAAGCTCCACTAATTCTAGTTGATTGCTCTATATCTGCATGTTAGCTAGCTGTATAGTCTGATCCAACTAAACTTGGGCTATTTCCAGAGGTACCTTTTGAGGCAAGTCTTTGAGGTTTGTTTTAACCCCTAGAGGGCTCTCCTTAGCTAACTCTTTGCCTGGTTCATTTTGGTAAAACTGTTGACCTGTGATTCAACTTGCTATTGTAATAGAACCACAAGCTTCCTCTTAGTTGCTTACCACTAAATCTCCATTGTTTTTCAGAGTGACCTAGGCTTGAATATCCCCAAATACAAGTCCATTCCTTTGGGATGAGCTTTAAAATTCCCTATTCTTTTTTTTTTCTATTTTTTATTGGAGTACTAAAATTATGCATAATGGTGGGATTCATTGTTACATATATATGCACACTCTATAACAATACAATTTGGTCAATATCATTCCTCAGTATTGAACTTTTTATTCTTATGGACTACTTCTCCCTCTGGACAAAATAACTGAGCCCTAGCTTTGGAGTTGGAAAAGGTAACAGTGGGACACTTCTCTTGGAGCCATATCCCTACTTAGCAAATAGGGTGCTGAATGGGGGTGATAGCCTCTGTTCTTCTTGGCTTGCCTTTTCCAGCATGGAATCTGTCTCATGAGTAAGCAGGCAAAAATGTTGCTAGGGCCCATATTTGCAGCTCACCCACCTGGAGACAGTCCTCTGCCTAGCCCCTCACAAGTTGTAAGATGGATGGAGGAAGGAAGCCTTTATTTTTTGGCTACACTTGGCAGGAATTTAGCTTCATCAACTTAGAGCTAGAGGGAGTGAGAAACGCTGCTCTCCACCCCTCTTAGTGAGCTACTGTTTTACTTGATTGGAAGCTGAAAGAATAGGGACCTTGTTTTCTTGGCCACACTCACCCGGTTAGCACTTCCATTATTGCACTGAGACATGGATGAGGGAGGAAAGGAGCCATGGTGTTCCTTCTGAGATTTAGCAAATTTTCTTGCATAAGTGTTTCTTCATTTGCTGTATGCATTATAGATAACTTTCAGAGATTTAAGTGGTTATTGTTGTAGGATTTTCACCAATTTAGTTGTTTATTGGAGAGTGAGTCCTCATAGCTCCTTGGTCTGTCATTTTAGAGGTGGAAGTAGAGGTAGTGTGTCCTTGAATCCATTCCCTTGGGAACTATGTCTTGTCTCCAATCCCTTCCTCTGTCTCCACCCATCGTGCCTTTCTACCAGGATACTCTGTCCCACCCAAAGGACACAGCTAACCTTGAACCAACACCTTCAAAACTGTAAGCCAAAATAAATCTTTTCTCTTCTAGATTGATTTTCTCAGGTGTTTTGTTCCAGCAACCCAAAGTTGACAAACACGTTATCAAATGCTGATCAAAAAATGGGGAAACACAAAGGCTTTATGCATTGCTGGTGAGAGTATAAGCTTTTGGAGAGCAATTTGGTGGATATTTAGTGAAATTAATTACATGCTTAGCCTATAGCTCAGGAAATCTCATGTTTAGGTCAATATCTTAGAAAATTTTTTTATAGAAAAACAAAAGGAAAGTGACTCACAGCAACATTGCTACTAATGTTCATCAAAGCAAAGATTTGGAACCAACCTAAATGGCCATCAATAGGGAATAAATGAAAATGATGTATATTATCAAATATATCATTTTTTTTGGTAGTAAACTGGGGGTTGTTCTAGGTTTTAATTCAACCAAAGGAAGTGTAGTTTGAAGTGTTGGTTTATGAGGGATGAGGCTCAGTAGTTGAGTGTTTCAACCAAAAAAAGGAACTAATATACATATATCATAAGAATGACTCACAAACATGATATGGAGGATAAGAAGTAAAAAGCAAAATAAAATGTTAAAATATTGTAATTTATGTAAAATGTGAAATAATACTTTTAGTAGTCCACTGTTACATAAATTTGGGAATATAGATATGGATGGTGGAATGATCTCATGAACTATGAAAGCATGAGTATGTATGGTGGGAGAGGAAATGTCAAATGCCATTGGGTATAAGAGGTGAAAATAAAATGGACTTAAAGAAAGGATTGTATAGGTTATATGATCTGGTTGCTATAGAAATGTGCTGCACACTGAGGAGTATGGCCAGTTCTATCAATGCGATTCTGTGTATGAAAGCTTTACAATATTAATGATGATGATAAAAAGAGATCATTATACATAATTGACTAAAAGTGCAACCAGCCATAGACAGTTCTTCTTTCCTTTCTGACTACCTTACAGGGTAGCACCAGAACTAGGGATTTAAGTATTCAAGATGGACTTTGAAGATCCCAACAAAAATTATAGTTTAGATTACTTTAGTTAAAAACTAGGCATGAGTTGCTATTGTAAAAGGTACTATTTATTTGTTTAAACTCATCAGCGCCTCAATCAAGTGGAGAACAACTGAGAAGACAGAGTTTAAAAGGAAATATTTCAACAAGACAAGCTGTTAAGGCTCATATGAATTATCCATGATAAGCGAAAAATTAAAATTTTGAACAAAATCCCTAAGACTTGAAAGATGGTCCAAGTGGTACCATCTGCTCATAAAATCATACAGAGGCTGTGGAACTTTCCAGCACTGGGTTGGATTATCTCCACAAACCTGCCTGCACAAGATCCTGTGGCACCAGATCATCAGGAGAGTTTCCAGGTGAAGAAGGCCATTAATACACTTTCATTCTCCATGCTTTATATATTTATATGTAACAATTCCCAAAGTAATTTTTTTTTTAAACCAAGGATTGAACTCAGGAACACTCAACTACTGAGCCTCATCCCTCATAAACCAACACTTCAAACTACACTTCCTTTTGTTGAATTAAAACCTAGAACAACCCCAATTTACTACCAACACCTGCCTGATTCATAACCATTCTTCAAATTTCATCTCAGCTCCGAGAGGATAGAATGAGCAAAAGTATTGAATACAGACACATCTGGGCACAAACCTAGACTTAACTCCTTATTTATTAGTTGCATCATTTTGGGCATGAATTAAAATCTCACTGTGTGCAATTTCCTGAGTAAAATAGGGGAAATCATATCTAACTTTTGAGTCATTTTGAGAATTGAAAAATTAGAGCAGGCACACAAATCAATATTTATGCTGTACGAGTCTTCATGTTCCTCTACTGCTCTTGTCTCTCCCCATCTCACCTCCCCGGGAACTTCCCCATCACGTGCAAGTGCACCTCAATAATTTATTGCTTGATTGTAATCTCATTTCATGGTGTAAGTCTTATCAGGAAGAGCAGAAGAGCTTGACATGAATGTTCTTTTCTTTCTTCCAACCTCACTCTCTGCCTCTTCTCTCAATTTCCTCCCTCCAGTGTCAAGAAAAACTGGTGCTTAACAAATCCTTGTAGACATCCTGGTTAGAGGGTTCTCATCCTTACTACATGCCTCCAGAATATATCTCAGTTAAGTGCAAAATGTCTGGACATTGCCAGATAGTGAAGCAAATGTCAGAGTTGGACAAGTGATTTGATGGATGGTGCCAAGTATTTCAGTGTTTCCAGAGTCACCTTTTTATCCTTCTGGACCTCCCTCAAACCAGCAACTGGAGGTCTCCAATATGGGCTCTCTTTTCTCCTCTGCTGATGATCCCTCCTTGCATGGGCACCTGGACAGTGTAAGGATGTCCTTAGGCCTGAGCCTAAGCAACTCCGTTTTAAAACTCTACTTTGAAACCTGCAGTCTCACCAGGCACACCTACAGAGGCCTCCAGATGGCCTTCAAGCATAAACAAGTCACTTCTCCCTACCCTGAAAAACTCAGAATGAAGTCTCTGGTGTGTTGTCCTTGCCCCATAAGGGGGAAAGGCAAGAAAATCAGGGTGAGGACCACCAGAGCAGAAGCTTTAACCCCAGGGTAAATGACGTCACTGAGACACCTGGTGGCGACTGACAGGGATTGAAAAGGGGGTCAAAAGCTCCAAAATTTAGTATAAATGAAGGAGCAAATGAACAGACATTCAGCTAGCCGACACTGATGCCCTTACACTGGAGAACCTGATGAGGACCTGGACTGACATTCCAACTCTTCTCATCGTTTGCCTGATTCTCTGCATCTTCCTCATCACTCTCAAACTCTATAGCCACATCTTGACCTCGATAAGAACCGCAACTTCTCCCTATGTCCCTCTCCAGCCACCAGCTCCTCCCCGGGAGAAGCCTGCTTTGTTCCTGATCTGATCACCACAATCTGAGTGAGTTTGCATCTGCTAGACTTAGAGCCTAAGCCTTGACACTTTTGATCTGACACTTAAACTTTGCATGCAGAAGGAATGTCTATCATGAGCCTTTCTTGATTAAGTGTGTTTGCAGTGCTTAAAATTAATCTAGAATTGTTTGCTGTGAATTGATTATGTCTATTGCGGTGCCTAGCATTAAGGATTGTCATTTTCTTGATTAAGAACCTATAAAGTGATATTGTACTGAGTTATTTGAGTGAGTAAAGCATTGACAAAGACAGAAGTGTATGGACATTCTTTATTTCTCCCCCTCGACTTGTATAAGTCGCACCTTTTGCCATCATGACAGAGACTTTTTTTTTTTTTAATGGGGGTTGGACTCAGAGGCACTTGACCACTGAGCTATATCCTCAGCCCTATTTTGTATTTTATTTAGAGACAAGGTCTCACTGAGTTCTTAGAACCTCGCTATTGCTGAGATTGGCTTTGAACTCTCAATCCTCCTAGACAGGCACTTTCTAGACACTGTAGTGAATCCTGCTCATAGAATAACTTGATGGTCTTGATCTGCTGCTAAAGCCTCTGTTTCTTTATTACCTTAAACTTTTTTTTTTAATACTGGTATTGAACCCAGAGGTACTTTACCACTGAGTCACATCCCTAGTCCTTTTTATTTTGAAACAGGGTCTTGCTAAGTTGCTCAAGGCCTTGTTAAGTTGCTGAGGCTGTGTTTTAATCAGTTTTTTGTTTTTGTTTTGTTTTTTTTTTTTGCTGCTGTGACTAAAGGACCCAACCAGCACAATTAATTATAGAGGAAGAAAAGTTTATTTAGGGGCTCAAGGTTTCAGAGGTCTTACTCCATGGAAAGTCAGCTCCATTCTTCAGGGCTCCAGGTGAGGCAGAAACAACATGGTGGAAGAGTGTGGCAGAGGAAAGCAGCTTGCATGAAAATCAGAAAGCAGAGAGAGAGAGAGAGACTCCACTCTCCAGATACAAAATATATACCCCATTACCCTTCCCCCAATGAGTCACTTCCTCCAGCCACACCCCACTTGCCTCCAGTCACTATTCAGTTAATCCCCATCAGGGAATCAATCCAATGATTAGGTTAAGGCTATAACTCAATCATTTTTCCTCCAAACTGTCTTGCTTTGTCTCACAGGTAAGTTTTTAGTGGACACCTCACATCTAAACCATAACAGACTGCCTTCACACTTGTGATCCTCCTGCTTCAGCCTCCTCAGTTGCTGGGATTACTGATGTGCACCACCACACCTGGCTCTGTACTGCCTTATTATAAAACAAGTCTTATTTATTAACCACTTGTATTTAAGTCTAAGAAGCATATACTGTTATTACCTCCACTTTACACACAGGAAAATTAAGACACAGAGAGTTTGCATAATTTGTATAAGGTCTGTATCAAGCAAAACTTTATGCTAGCCAGGTGTAGTGGCACATGCCTATAATCCCAGAGGCTAAGGCAGGAGGATTGCGAGTTCAAAGTTAGCCTCAGCAATTTAGTGAGGCCCTATGCAACTAACCAAAACCCCCTGTTTCTGGCCAGGCTATAAGGGCAATGACCAAGCAGACTCCATTTTACTCTGAGACTCCATTTCATATAAAAAATGCTTCTCCCATGGGAAAACCCCTGCCCCTGTACCCATCAACAGATGCTTAGCATAGCATGTTTGGCGACACAAAATGGCAATTCTTATACAATGTAAAATTGTTCTCTTCTTGGTTCTCATTTTTCTTGACAATATACACTGCCAGAGAATGATTGTCTAGACATTAGTAACCATTCTTTAACTTGTACTCAACTAGAGTAATTTTGACCTACTTCCCCTTGTGCTTATGATTTTAGATCTCATGATGTTTATTTATTGTTTTGAATCATCTCAACAGCCACTTATGATTAATGTGGTTTTGGACTATAAAGATGTACTCTAACCCTTGGAAGGGCTTGAAAGATGTAGATTTGCAGCCTTCCCCTTGGCCTGACAGCTGGTGAATAAAGATGGTTCTGTCCCCTGCTTTAAGATCGACTTGGTGATTTATTGCAATCTCACCATAACAAAATAAACTATAAGAAAGGGCTGAGGAGGTGGCTCAGTGGTTAAGTGCCCCTGGGTTCAATCCTTGGTAACAACAACAACAAAAACAAAAACAAAACTTCACTGCTGCCACCCCATAGTTAAACAGGTGTGAGGAAAATAGGATCCCAGCCGGGCACAGTGGCACATGCCTGTAATCCTAGCAGCTCAGGAGGCTGAGAAAGGAGGATCCTGAGTTCAAAGCAAGCCTCAGTGACTTAGAGAGGCTCTAAGCAACAACTCAGTGAGACCCTGTCTCTAAATAAAATACAAAAAAGGGCTGGGATGTGGCTCAGTGGTTAAGCACCCTTGGGTTCAATTCCCAGTACCAAAAAAAAAAAAAAGGATCCTGCTCTGCCCCACAACTCTTAATACATAGAATGCTTCCCTAAATGTTCCTTAGGTTTCCCAGTAAGTGGGTGGCATAGGAGTCTTGTTTTCTGTCTGATTCCCTAAAGAGAATTGGTTGGGATTAGGGCTTGGCCAGCAAGGACACTTTCTTAGGCTTTTCCTGGCCTTACGTGGTCAGTAAGGAGCCCAGAAATCTTGAGTATCTCAGTACTTCTAGGAAGCTTCATAACCAGTTAATTTGGTTATTACAAAGCTGAGAAAAAAAAAAGGACTCGTGTAACAACAGATATTAAGAAAAGCACTCCTTGCCACATACAGTGATGCATACCTGTAATTCCAGCTACTTGGGAGACTAAGGCAGGATATTTCAGGTTCAAGGTCAGCCTCAGTAATTTAGCAAGATCCTGTCTCAAAATAAAAATAAAGACAGGGGAAGTAGCTAAGTGGTAGAGAGCACTTGAGTTCGATCCTCAGTATGGCAGAGGGGTGGAGTGGAAAACCATTATCAGAAGGAAGGACAGAGGAGGATGTGCCATGCATCCAGCCTGTATGCATTCCCAGGAAGCAACTCCAGAAGAATTCTCATTACAACAACAGCCTGATTGTTTATCACGAAAGATCCATGAATAGGTAAGGATTTAGCTGAGCCCTGGATTTCCTTTAAAATACCCCATTGCCTGTAATTGGTAGAAAATAAATAAGCAAAAAGTGTTATCATCGGAAAAATACAGGTAATCTTTCTTTTCTCCAGATAACATAGCAGCTCTTATTGTCATAGGGATTCTCTTTTCTAATTTGTTTGTGTGTTTGTGGGTACTAGGGATTGTACCTTGGGCCTCATACGTACTAGGCAAGTGTTCCACTACTGAACTATATCTCCAGTCCTTTCTAGTTAATTTAAACTTTTGCTATCATGTAGACCTACAATGATACACCAAACCATAAAAATAGGTCTGTTTCATCCTACCATTTCCAAACAGGAAAAAAACAAAACAAAAAAAAAAACAAATGTAGTTTTACTGGTGAGAGTGTGTGTGTGTATGTATAGCTAAATTCACTGTTAATCCTTAAATGGATGATTTCATGGATATATAACCTGTCAGTTTCCCAGTTTCACTGGAAAAAGAGAGGCTTCCTGTTTCTCCAGGTGCAGTGAGCAGGGTTTTTCCTGCTCAGTGGGATGCACGTGGAGTGCCCAGTCAGTTTCCACATCACAAAACCCTCAGGAAGCCAATCACTGAGCCACCTCCAGTGTGTCCAAATGTAATGCAAATTTAGTCTTCAAAGGATCTTAAGTCATATATTCTGGCCATTATGTAGAGAGCATTTATTCCATATTAAAATTAATCCAGTTACATTTCAATTTATACAGTTAATGTCTGCTGAGTGGCTACTATGAACAAAACCCTCTGACAGATCTTAAAGAACAATCATTCTTCTTACTGGTAGAGGAACGTAAGACCTGAGGAGCTTTTCTTTTTAACAGCTATGTTGAGGATTAATTTACATACCACTTAACTTGCCCATTTTAAAATTCAACAAATTTTAGAAATTTATAAAATGGTGCAAACATCATCAGAATCCAATTTTAGAACATTTTCATCACCTCATGAGTTTTAAGAAGTGGCTAAAGCCCAGACCGCACCCCAGACTGATTAAGTCAGACTTTTTGAGGATGATTCAAGTAGCTTCCTGAAGGGTTATAAAATGCTACAAGTACTGAGAAGGACTGCCCTAGAGGATACAAACAGGAGTGGTACCCATCATGCCACTGGGAAACCTGTCTATAAACAGGGTTTTTTAGCCTTGACATTATTAACAATTGGGGCTGGATTTTTTTTTTTTTTTTTTAACAGGGTCTTGCTAATTTATCCAGGCTGATCTCAAACTTGAGAAGTTCCTATCTCATCCTCTATTCCCAGCAAAATTACAACCGGGCTAGATGATTCCTTCTTGTGAAGGGCTGTCCTGTGCATTGTAGGATGTTTAGCAACATCCTTGGCCTCTACCCTTGGCATCTACTGGATGCCAGTAACACCTCTCCTCTGTCCTAAATTGTAACAAGCAAAAATGCCTCTAGTTATTGCCAAATGTCCTGTGGTGGTGGTGTGGCATGTCCCCAGCTAAAAACCACTGGTTTGCAAAGATTCTAAGACATGATTACAAATAATGAAAAACTTAATAATAAAAATAACAATACTATGAGAGATCCCAAAACAATGTTATAGAAATTTAAAGAAAGAGGAGGAGGAAGAGGAAGAATAGAGAAGATTCTGTGTATATCCCAGTATGGTATAGTGGCAAGATGTTGGGCTTTGAAGTGACCAGATTTATCCTGGTTCAGTATTGGTTCTGTCACTTGCTGGTTTTCTGATCTTGAACAAGGTAGGCAAATTTTATGAGTCTCTTTTCTCAGCAACTATCCCATAGAGATTAACCTAGTGTAATTTACAAAATGAAGATTATGATATCTATCTTGCTGTGCCATTGGCAGGATGTTCTGGTTTCAATACTAGGTATCCCCCAAAAGTTCATGTGTGAGACAATGCAAGATAGGTTAGAGATGAGATGATTGAGTTGTGAGGGTCTTAACCTAATCAATGCATCAATCCACTTGAATGAATTAACGGAGTAATAACTATAGGCAGGTAGGGTGTGGCTGGAGGAAGTCATCCCTAGGGATATACCTTTGGGGTTCATTTTTTTTGTTCCTAACGAGCAGAGCTCTCTCTGCTTCCTAATTGCCATGCCCTGAGCTTCTTTCCTCTGCCATGATATTTTGCCTCACCTTGGGCCTGGATGGGGTTGGCCATGTGTAGTCTGAAACTGTGAGTTCCAAATAACTTTTCCTCCTCTAAAATTGTTCTTGTTAGTATTTGGGTGACAGCAATGCAAAAGTTGAGGAAACATAGGAAGAGATGTCATATGCCAAATATTAGGCACAGAGTAGGCACTTGATATAACCTTACATTGACTGGGCATTTACTCCGAGGTAAAGACCTTACATAATACCGCATTTTATCCTAACAACAATCCTATTAAATTGGTAAAAATTATTATTCCTCTTTTACAGATGAAGAAACCAAGACTTTGAGAAATTAAATAAATTTTGCAGATCATGGAGCTTGGTAAAGAGGAGAACTCAGGACTTAAAAGCTGGACTATTTGAGACTCTACTCCATGACATAGTCCAATGCCATTTAAACTTTCTTTTCCTAAGGACCACCTGGTACATTGTTAAAAATGTACATCTCAGTATTCAGATATCCTGGGATAGGATCATGAATCAATATTTCCTACAAACACCACAGATGATTTTTATGATCAGCTAATTTATAAGTTGTAATGCTTCTTATAAATACTGAATAAAGATTAAACAAAAAATAAGCTAGCTAAAAAAAAGCATTACTAAAGGAAGGAACAGCATGAACAAGGGTAAGAGTCTAAAATGTATGGGCCTTGCTTGGGTGTTGCAGTAATGAAAGCTAACATTTATCTTGCACTGAGACTAGGCACTGTCTTAGTAGGTAGCATATATCATGTTACTTAATCTTCTCAAACAACTTTGTGAGGTGGGTACTAGCATTTTCTCATCTACAGATGAAGAAACTGAAGCATGAAGAGGTGATGTAACTTGTATAAGGTCCCATACAAGGATCTAGACAGGACTTGAAACTAGCCAACCTGATGCCACAGCCTGCCTCTCCTACTTGCATGCCACATGGCAAGAGTAAATCTTGGGAGAAAATTGTGGAAAGGCAGACTGGGGCAGAAGCTGAAATATTAGCTCTTTACTTTGTTCCAACACTTTCTATGAGCCAGTCTTGCCCTAGGGAATCCCAATGGAATTGCATTGCTTCTGATTCTCATAACAACTGAGCTAAAGTACCTGAAGCTCAGGGAGTGTATAGAATTTGTCCAGCAGAGCTATTCTGTCATGGGAATCAAATAGAAAGCTTACTTTTTCTATTCCCAAATATATATGTGTGTGTGTATATACATATAGTCTTTAAAATTTATATAGTCTTTAAAATTACCTGTTTCATGCCCATTATTCATTCAACAATATAGTCATGGAAAACACACATTGAGCCAAAGCTAGAGAAAACTAAGGCATGCTTGTGTCCTGAAGGGGATCACAACCTTGTGTGGAAATGCACAGAGAAGCACTTGATTCTAACAGTAGGAGAGTATAAAAAGCACTCTTTCTAGAGAATAAGGAGGACTAAATTCCACCCCAGGGAGCAGAGAATTGGAGATGGCATTAAGCAGACCTGAAGAACCAGCTTAGGAGACCTGCTGGGGATGGAGACTTAATTCTTCAGACAATGGTATACAATGAGTGCAAACAAACCAGCATTTAAGATTAGTTGAGGCTGGGGTGGAAAATTGATAGGAGATAAATTGTTAGTTCAGTTAGGAAGATATTCTAGTAGCTTAAGGATAAGATGGAAGAGACATTGGAGTCCTAAATTAGGGCTGTGAAAATGGAGATAGGAGGGCAGGGAAGGAAGCAGTGGAGAATATTGTGCATGGTGAACATACAGTTGTTAGATCTTTCTCTGTGTCCTATACTGGGCAGGAGGACATATAGAGGGAAAGGCTGTGAGGCACAAGTTTGAATCTTTGTAATTTAATCCTTGATCCAGGGGGTTGATATCCTGTGCATAAAGTATTCTCTCATCTCTCCCACATATATAAAGTTCCTTCACTTTCAGGAAAGTTAGAAAGTTGCCCTTCATCAGTGCTACCACGTTTGGGATAGCACCTGATGTCTGGGAGGCAACAGATGAGAGGTCAAAATAAATTTTCCCCAAATTTTAATTAAGCCCTCTGCAGATACTTTGTGAGTGAAAGTTCTAAAATTGAAACTGTTATTGTTATTAAATATACTCCTTTCCTTTCCATGTTTGCATTAAATAATCAAGACTCAATTCTAAAAATAAAGTACTAGAATTTACATCTTAACTTTTCTTCTAGTCTCACTTCCTCTCTCTGTGTTTCTTCAACAAATTTGTTCAGAGACTTCCAAGTTAGACATCAGCTGGGCATTCCCAGACATGATTGTCTTGAATACCCTTTCTGTGTCTTGTGGAAGTCCAAAGCTCACCCCCAAATGATTCTATCTCCAGAAGGCTTGCAGCATGTTCTGATCCAAACTCCTGTTTTCCCTGTGTTCCTAGGTTGGTTGATCACCTGGAATAGCTCTGCATGCCATTCCTTTTTCTTGCTTAATAAGGAATTCAACTCCTTTCACTTCAAGCATGAGATACTGGGCTCACTAAAGATGGAAGGATGTGGGAGGAGCGTGTATGCTGCAGGAAGACAATACCTTCAAATCTAAAAAGTCATCAAGCCTTACCAGCAGTCCCTAGCAGTGACTTCCCATTGCCCATTTCTTACCCAGAAAAGATCCCCAACATGCTACCTTCCTCTTCTTCTTCTGTCCCTCCTGCCTCAAAATTCTCCTCTTTGCTTTCTGAGAAAGTATCCAGTTCCCAGCAGCCTGGACTCTGGAATCCATTGGATAGCAAAATGATTCAAGAACTCAACAGAAGTGTAGGGGCTCTTGTCAATAGAACCCAGCCTCTGAGATGGCAATTTGTGGTGATAGTAAGACTCTGTTCCTTCCCTCTCCCATCTATTGTTCCTGTATATGCTATCTTCCATTATGAGATTTATTAGGAATAAAGCCTAATAAAGATGTGTACAAAGTGCCCAAAGGACACCAGTCAAGAAACTTGCACCCAAAGGACTTCTGCATTCATCTTTGCATTTCCCAATTTTAGCAAGAATCCTACTAAGTCAGTTTAATCAGAACTTTCACCCTCGATCTCCAATCTAATTTCTCATCCCCTGCTGTATGCTAGGTCATGTTTAATTACCTTGGCCTGACTTCAGCAAGAATTTTTTTTTTTTTTTTGGTACCAGGCATTGAACTCAGGGGCACTTAACCATGGGGCCACATCTGCAGCCCTTTTTTGCATTTTATTTAGCAACAGGGTCTTGCTGAGTTGCTAAGTGACTCACTAAGTTGCTGAGTCTGGCTTTGAACCCACAATCCTCCTGCCTCATCCTCCTGAGTTGCTGGGATTGTAGGCGTGTGCCATCCACCGCACCCAGCTTCAGCAAGAATCTTTTTAGGTCAGTTTAGACAGAATCCTTCCTTATCCCTGATGATTCCTCTCAGTAATTTTCCATCACTGATCTCTTCCTTTCTCCTTGGTTATAAATTCCCACTTTTCCTTGTTGTATTCAGAGTTGAGCCTGATTTCTGTCCTTCCCTGTGAGATCCCATTGCAGCAGCCCTGCTAGGTACCGATCACAATATTTCCACTAGAAGAAAGTCTGTCTTACTGTTATTTAGCAGGAGCAGTGTGTCAGAATGGATAATATATATATATTTTTAACACTATCCATCCAGCCAACTAACAAACATTGAGAGCCAGCTAAATGTCAGATACTGCCTAGTCATTGGGTATATAGTCATGAATGAGACAGCAAGGGCTCTGCCCCACCGTGGTTTAAATTCTAGTATAGAAACATGGATTTTAATTTATGTCTCCAAGAAAGGATTGGAGTTCACTGTGCTGTAAAGGAGTCAAAATAAAAGAAGATTTAAAAAAAGCAAAAGGCAGGAAAGAGCACAAAATATAACTAAACTGCCAAGAAATTTAATATGGATGACTTATACTAAGTATGGTAGGAGGGTAAGGATGGAGGAGATGAGGCAGTGCCAGCCATATCCATAGCTGGAAGTTTCTCCCGTGGCAAGGGGAAAGTTTGAGAAACCATGCAATGTCTCTGCCTTTAAAATAAAATAAAATAAAATAAAGTACAGTTTATATTTATATTTTTATAGCTGTTTCAATAACATCTTTAGTCACCTTATGTTTCTAAAATTTTAAAACTTTTGAATCTTTAAATGGCATAATAACCATATATATTTATGGGGTACAGTATGATAATTGGATACATGTACAGTGTGTAATGATCACATCAGGGTAGTGATCATTACACACTGTACATTTTCATCTCCTTAAACATTTATCATTTCTTTCTACAGTGAGATTTTGAACTCTTTTCTACTTCTTTACAAAATACATAATAAATTGTGAACTGCAGCCATCCTTCCCTCTGCGTTGCAGAACACTAGAATTTGTTCCTCCTGATCTGCCTTTCTTTTTTCTGCTGCTGTGCCTTCCCCCTGTCCTCTGGTCAGCATATGCCCTTGTCATTCCCATCCAATGAGCCAGATAGGAACATTCATTTATTTGAACAGACATGTGTCAAGATCATTTGGAGAAAAGGCACCAGACCTATTACATACACTCAAATAATGCGATTAAGTCTAGTTTAAAAGCAGGAGTCCTCAGTCCCTCCTAATTAAGCCCTGACTGCTTCAGCCCACTGTTTCTCAGCTTGTGTCCTTAGCAGATTTCCACTTCCCTATCTCCCCACTTTTCATTCCTTACCCTTCCCCCCCACACACACACCCTGTCCATCTTATAGGCTCTCTCTTGCTGCCATATTACTTATGAGGAGTTTTGATATTCACTGGATTTCCGTAAGTGGAAGGGATAAATTCTTAGAACCCATATCCCTTAATGTGGGGGAAATTCCTATAACATGAAACATGTTGTAGTAACATGTTTCTTTTTGTATCTTTATTAGATTCATGGAGTTGTAAAAGCAAGGAACCTTAGAAATTGTCTTATGGAATCCAACTCCCAAGACTCTTGTAGGCAGCTTACAGTTGGGTCTTCTTTTCTTTTAAAAATCCCTTCAGCCCCTCCATGTCTTTTCACTGGAGAATTTAATCCATTTTTATTCGAGGTAATTATTGATAGGGAAGGATCTGTGGCTGACATCTTGCTAATAGTCTTCTAGTGGTTTTGCTGATTCTTTGTCCCTTTCTTCCTCTCGTTATCTTCTTTTGTGGCTAAGTGATTTTCTCTAGGATTGTTTTGATTTTTTGTGTATCTACTACAAGTTTTTGCCTGGTGGTTATCATGAGACAAAAACAACAAAAAAATCTGTGTTAATCAGTTTTTCATCACTGGGACCAAAATACCTGATATGAACAACTTAAGCAAGGAAGATGTATTTTAGCTGAGAGGTTTTAGGCCATAATCAGTGATCACCATTGCTATAGGCCTGAGGTGAGGCAGAATACTATGGCAATAGAGTAGCTCTATTCCACCACACCTAGATCATGGCAGCCAGGAAGGAGAGAGAGAGAGAGAGAGAGAGAGAGAGAGAGAGAGAGAGAGAGGAAGGTCTAGGGGGAAGATAAACCTTTCCAGGGCATTCCCCTAATGACCTACCTAGTACTTCCAACTAGACCCCCACATCTAAAGTTTCCACTACTTCCCCGTAAGGCCATCAGATTATCAATCCATCAGTGGATGAGTTCACCAATGAGATCAGAGCCCTCATAGTACAATCGATTCCCAAAAGCTCACCTTTGAACATTGCTACATTGGGGAAACTAAGCCTTCAACACAGAAGTGTTTGGGGGACACTTCATATCCAAAGTATAACAACATCTTACAGTTAGAACATGTTATTTTGAACTAAGCACAACTTAATTTTGATTGTAGGGAGAAACTATAGTACTCCTCCTCTCCCCCATTTTAAATTTCTGACAGCTTTCTATCTCCTTATGTTTCTCTTCTCCCTCTCGAACTCAAACATTACTCTTTTGGTGTTGTTCCATGAATCTCATAGGCTTTCTTCACTACTCCTTTTTCTTCTCGGATTGTGTATTTTAAAATAACTTGTCTTTGGGTTCACATATTATGTCTTCCTGATGAGTTCTGCTGTTGGTGCTCTCTATGGTATTTTTTTTTTTTTTTTAGAATAGTAAATGGCTCTATATGAAAGGCAGAGTTTAACTTATTTGTGAAATAGTCAAGGAAGTAGGATAAAATTTCAACCCACACTATTCATAAATCAGTTCTAGAAAAGGTGTCTTTAAGGTACACATATCCATTGTGCTCATCCTTATGAATTCTCTATTTAGCATTACTTTTAGCGTTGGGAAGAGAGATGGCTGAAAGCCTTGCCAAGTGACAACCACATTGTGGTTAAACGTAGTGTTTAAAATGTTTTAAATATTTCAGTGAAATTACTAATTTCAAGCAAGGTTTGGGTGTTTCTGATGCTTGGGAAATGACTTCAGGTACAAGCATAATTATATGTACAAAATGTCCCCCAAACTTTAGTTCAGTGTTAAGCTTTAATTACTTCAAAAGTATACATGCTACAAAAAACAGCAAAAAATCCTTTGAAAGTATTATTTCAATTTCTTTATTTTTATGCATTTTGGTGAAATTTGAATCTTTTTTTTTTTTTTGACCAGTGTTTGGTGTCTTCAACTTGAAAGACAAAAATTAAAACTGAACTGGGGCTGGGGCTCAGTGGCAGAGCGCTTGCCTAGCATGTGTGAGGCACTGGTTGGATTCTCAGCACCGCTATGAATAAATAAATAAAATAAAGGTCCATTGACAACTAAAAAAATTTTTTAAAAATTTAAAACTGAATACCTATTATTAAAAAAGTCACAAAAGTGTAATAATCATAGATGGGATTTTGAACATGCTACCCCCAAATACAGTATGTTGGCATTCAAGAAAACAACAGAATCAGGACTTACTCTCTGATTTTCTTCTGCCCTTCTCCTCTGAAACAGGCCATTAAAGATTCTCTGACCTTCTTGTAAAGGAAGTCAAAAAAATCTTCCTTCTGGAGCTACTTACCCTAAACCCAGAGGAAAGAAATGTCTTAATCTCTGAAGTCACAGGGACACAGGGAGGAATCTGAACAAACAGACCTGGTAAGTTCCCCTCCCTCATGTTATTACCATAGTCTCCTGCCCGCTTTGTCCAATCTCAGCTGTGAACCTAAGAATAAACAAACCCAGATTTCCTTGGGTCTCCATCTCTGAAGGCTCCTATGTCACATAAGTTTACATGAAATGAATGTGTTTACTTTTCTCTTTTGTTATAGGTATCTCAACTATAAACCTTGAGATAGGTGAAATTACATTTTTCCCCCATACTACACAAAAAGCTAAAATGAATTAAACTTTCAAATGAAAGTTTTTTTTTTTTTTTTTTAAAGTGTGTTATAGGTATAGCTTTAAAGGTATTGAGGTTGAAAATTGCAGTGACCTCTAAGGTACCCCAAGTAAAACACCATGTGTAGTAATTGTTGTGGGGAGTAAAAGTAAAAACCTTTTAATCACAAGGGAAAATTCCTTCTCAAGAAAAAATCCTTTTCCCTGAGATCAGATGATACAGGCAGTGTGCCAAAGAGTTAGTCATCCATAAAAACTAAAGACCCTTGAAGAACTGAGGCACGGATGTATGTGTGAAATGGTAAATTGGGGAGTAGGCAATTATATTACCTAAACTTTCATTGCTTAAATGATTTTGGATCCAGTTTTTTTTTTTTTTTTTTTTGCTAATGAAATGACTTTTCTGTCCATTTATCAGAAGATTTAAATGTTGTCCTGACCATTTGCAGAAACTGAAAAAGAAAAGTTACTCAAGAGATGGAATTTCTATTTACTCAAAGAATCTTCTATAACAAGGTACCATTGTGAGGCAGTTCCCTGTACATTGGCTAGGGAGTGAGCTGAGAAGCCACAAGACTTGGATTCAAATTCTATTTCCACCAGTGGCTAAGTATGTGAACAGCCAAGTTACAAAAGTCCCTTTAAGTCTCAGTTTGCATAGGGATGATGATCATACATACCTCAAAAAATTATTCTGTGTATTAAATGAGATCAAAATATGAAGAACTTCTACAGCATGTGGTATATAGTCAATGTTCAAAACATGCTGCCATTAGTGTTATTTTTATTTCTAGTGTCCTAAATCCTCTCCTAGTTTTCATTATAAATGGAGTCAAGTTCCTCATTTGGAGTGGGCCAAAGGAGAAAACTGCTTCTTTCTTTTGTGATATAACAATTTCTGAAAGACAAGGTTCAAGGCATCAAGACAGCGGGAGGTAAAACAGGAGGATCACAAATTCAAAGCCAGCCTCAATAATTTAGTAAGGCTCTAAGCTACTTAGCAAGACCCTGTCTCAAAATAAAAAATAAAAAAAGAAGAGGGTTGGGGATATGGCTCAGTGGTTAAGTGACCCTGGGTTCAATCCCTGGTCCTTAAAAAAAAAAAAAAAAGGCTTTGTAAAAAACAAAGTGAAATTGTTTTTCTCTAGGTTATGGAGACTTTTCTTTGCAAACTAATTTGAAATTTTATTGAAACTGACTTCAGAAAGGCTTGGAGAAGTCTTGAGATACCGGGAAGAACTAAGATGTGAGAAAGGATGTAGAGCAGGAAGACCCAAGAAACAGGTGGAGATCTTCACAAGAGAGGGGCTCTTTGCTCCAGGCTCTCTTTAATAGGTAGATAGACTTTCAAACAACTTCAAATCCAACTTTGTATTGAGCCCATTTTTTTTTGGGGGGGGGCAGTGCTAGGAATGGAACCTAGGTCCTCACATGTGTCAGTCAAGTCCCCTACCATTGAGTTCCACCTCAGCTCTGAGCCCATGACTTTAACCACTATACTGCAAAGGCCCCACTCTGCTGGAAATCCAACACCTTCTTTAGGCCTTCACAGCTGGACTGCCAGCTGAAATAAACCTTTACTTTATGCACACTAGTTCTTCATGGTTTGCATCTTGTACAACACTTATTCAGTCACCCAACAAATTTGTATTAAATAATCTGTGTGCCAGGTTCTATGTTAGGCATTTGTCAGTGTCAAAATATGAATGTCCTTATCTATGTGGCTCTCTTCCCAATATTACTACCAGTATTTGAAGGCAGATATCACCTTTCTTCACCATTGTGTAGCTCACATCGACTAGCAAGTTTTCAAGAAATGTTTGCCAAATTGAATAAAACTAAGTAAGAGAAGTGAAATATTCAGATGCACCTTGATGGGTGTTATCAACTGGTAGAGATTCCATGCAAAGAAAATGGGACATACAAAATCACTTAGTAGAAAAATGCAAAAATCTTACCTCTGGTAAGGGTGAGAAGTTCATGTTCTCTGAAGGTTAGAGTGACGGATAATGAGGCAGAAAAGGGAGGCTGGGGTCAAATTGGGGAGATCCTTGAATACCAAATTGAAAATTCTATACATAATTTTTCTTTTCTTTTTAAAAGTATATCTTTGTTTTATTTATTTATTTTTATGTGGTACTGAGGATGGAACCCAGTGCCTCACACGTGCTAGGCAAGCACTTAGCTACCACTCCAGCCCCTATACATAATATTTTTAACCATGGGGAGTTGAGGATTCTTGGGCAGGTATTAGAAATAAATAAAGCTGTGAGCTAGAAAGATTATTGTGACTGTGGCCTATAAGAATATAAGAGAAGAGGGACTAGAAAGAAGCAACTGAGTTATGAAGTTAAAGAGTACAACTGGGCAAATGTTAAGACCTAAAACTAGATTGCTGGTAGAAATAATGGAAAGATATATAAAAAATACAAGAGACTTTGTTAAGGGCAGGTCTTAGCAGCCGAGTAGAAGTAGGCGGTGTGGGAAAGCAAAGAAAGGAAGGAGTCAGAGATAGTTCTGGGGACTAGGCTCTAGATGAGGAAGAACAAATAGTAACAAATCAGTGATGGCAGAAATAGTGGTGGGTTTGTTCAGGAAGTGCAGGATGGTTTCAGAACTTTGAGGATGGGGGACATTCTAAATGGAGGAAGAGGCACTAAGCAGATTGCTGGAAATGCAAATGGGTCTTGAGTGAAGGACAGGGTCAGAGGGGCAGAGCTGAGAGGTAAAGGACAGAGGCAGTGCTGAGATGGACAAAATGTACATTTGCAGAGGAGAAGTCCAGGAGAGAGAGGAAGAGGGGTGAAGAAAGAATACCAGGGAACGTGCACATCTTAGAAAGAAAGAATACTGAAATGAAGAATCAGGAAGAAACACAAAGAGACAGAAATTTTGCCATCTTAAGGTAACGCTGATGCGTGGAAGCCAATGGAGGACAACGGGATTCTCATTAGCTGGAGGATTGTGGAGCAGAAGTGAGAACAGATGGTGGGGATTGTGGTTTGATGAGAGGAAAAACCCAATTAGAGAGATAAGAAAGTGGCTATGTACAAAGAAAATTTACATTTTCAAAACTTTGTTGATAAAAAAAAAAAAAGAAAGATTAAGTCGTAAAACGAAGAAGTAGCAGGTAATATGGAATCCCTTCTTTTATGTGCGTATTTCTTAATGTATTTAAGGATGAGGACACCCGGGCATCTTATTTATGGGGAAGATCAGGAAAGAGAGATTCTTTAAGATGCAAGAGGAAAAGGAGGCACAATTTTCGAGGAGGCAAGAGTTGTAAGCCCTAGGTCATAAGAGGTAGCCTCAGTCTTGGCAAGAAGGACCAGCACCCCAACCAGTGAAACAGAAGAGGGAAAGACAAGGAGAAGGGGGAGGGGAGAAAGGCTTAGATTTGCAAGAAGGAAGTGGAGGAAGCTGGCTTTGCAGAAACGTGATCATAAAGATTATCTGAAGAGAGTGAAGGGACCCAGGTGGGGACAGAGGATTTGAAAGCAGAAAAAGGTTAGTGCAGACACCAGGTTGAGTGCACTGAGAAGTAAAAGAAAAAAGCATGCTTGCCGTCGTGGGGTGAGGACCATGTTGGGTGGGTGGCATACAGCCCTGTTAGTGTCTATACCCATGATGGATCTTCACAGGGGAAGATCTGAAACCTTCAGGTCAGGCTGTGCCAAACTGCTTGAATCTTTTAAGATGGTTATGGTAAGCCATGGGGTACGGCTTGTAGGATGGTTCTGGGGCAAGTGGTGTGACAATCGAAGTGGGACAATAAAATGGGGAGGAGTAGATAGACCAGAAGTCATGATGGACATCCAGGTCAGACTTAGCAGAGCTGAAGAGTTTCAAATGGCAGTGTTATATCATCCTGTTTTCTGTGATTTTGCTTGTTTTACTTGCTTGGTTCAGAAACCCAACCAGTTTTTTCTAATATACATATTTCTTTTTTTTGAATTAATTTTTTATATATGACAACGGAATGTATTACAATTTTTATTACACACATAGAGCACAATTTTTCATATCTCTGGTTGTATATAAAGTATGTTCACACCAATTCGGGTCTTCATACATTTACTTTGGATAAGGATGTCCATCACATTCCACCATCATTTCTAACCCCATACCCCATCTCTTCCCCTCCCACCCTTCTGCCCTTATCTAGAGTTTGTCTATTCCTCCCATGCTCCCCCTCTCTACCCCACCACGGATCAGCCTCCTTATATCAAAGAAAACATTCAGCATTTATTTTTTTTTTTATATTGGCTAACTTAACTTAGCATTACCTTCTCCAACTTCATCCATTTACCTGCAAATGCCATAATTTTATTCTCTTTTATTGCTGAGTAATATTCCATTGTGTATATGTGCCACATTTTTTTTTTATCCATTCATCTTCTCCATATTCAAGGAATGACCTATTTACCCTTTTCCAAATTCTCCAAACTCAGCAGTCATTTTCTGTCCTATACATGTATAGCTTGGGTCACATGTCTTCATACTAAATTACCGTTTGTGATATATACTTCCATGTATGTTATCTCATGTATCTGATTTTCTTCTTTTTTCCTTCTTTCCCTCCTCCCTCCCTCCAGCCAGCCTGCCTGCCTTCCGTCCGTCCTTCCTTCATTCCTTCCTTCCTTCCTTCCTCTCTCTCTCATCTTTCTTTTCCAGGAATTGAACCCAGGGTGCTTAACTACCAAGCCACATCCCCAGCCCTTTTTATTTTTTACTTTGCAATTTTTCTCCATGTTGTTGAGGGCCTTGCTAAATTGCTGAGGCTGGCCTCAAACTTTTGATACTCCTGTCAGCCTCTCCCGGCACAGGGATTACAGGCAGTGTCACTGTATCTGATTTTGATGTAAGCTTCTGGAAGGCAAACCTTGCCTAATGTTCTATCTGCAACCCCACACCTTAATACTGGTCCAAATCAAGTCCTCAGTAACTGTTTGATGACCGAGTAGATGAAAGATCAGTCAGAGAGAACAAGTGAGAAGAGTGGAGAACCCAGTGATTCTGTAAGTCCCAGTCCAGACAAGCAACTCCATGATCCTCCCACAGTTCCCAATGTCTGCTTGGACACACCCCTCCTCAAACAGTGCCTTTGTCAATCTTCTCTCCCATCCTGCTTTAGCCTATCTGCTTATATCAGGGGAAAAGATCCCACATGAGCCAATTAATATGCTAGCTCTTTGATGGTAGAAAGGATAAGAAAAGATAAATTTGGTCCATTCTTTTGTTTTGTGAATGAGGAAGCTTAAAATGCCAAACAGATGCAGAGACGTACAGGGGCTTGTCCAAAGTCACACAGCCTTTAATGCCAGAGCCAAGTTCAGAAACTAGGATTCCTCATCATTATACTTTTCCCAGTACCACCTTGTAGCTAATCTGAGTAAGTGTTTTTCTCTAAATTCTAATGTATCTGAAGACATTTAAAACTTTCCAGTGCAATGTTTATTCTTCAATAAGAGGAGTTTATAAAAGATTATCCTCCCTAAAAGGAATTCCAGAGGGGAAGTTGATTTATTGAGTACATACTAAGGGATAAACCATTTGAGGATAATTTTAATTTTTTTCTCATTTGTTCCTCATATAGCCATTATGAGATAGTTTTTTTTAAAAAAAAAAAAAAACAAAAAAAAAACTTCCTTACAAGTGAAGAGACTCATAAAGATTGAGGTACTTGCTCAGACCTACCCAATTAATGTAGTAAAATGGAGATTTGAACCCACATCTGGTGGCTTCCCAAATCTACTCACTTTTGATTAAACTATTAAATCTTCTTTTATCAAGAACAGGGAGGGGTGATGAATGGGATCTATTTTTCCTCATGAACTCTCCTATTAACTAAGAAATGATTTCAGACTATGAGTGGGAAAAGCTTATGACAAAATAAAAAATTACAGGAGTGGGCTCCTAAGCACATGGGTGACACGCGATTGCAGGTGAGCTCCTTTTTTCCATAGTGCTATTCTTTTTACAGATTCTTTCCTCAGAGAAGGGAAATAATTTAATTACTTCACTGTTCTTGGGAGTTAGACAGATGTGTCATATCTTCTGGAAGGAATTGGCCATCTTATTTTTAAAATCATCCTGTCTTTATCATCCAAGAAAGAAGGAAGCTTCTGGAACAATGCCCACTTTGCAATTCTATCCCCATTTGATCTTATCCAAGGGTGCTGTCTTTGTAGTACGTCACCATGGAGACTGGATCAAACTCGTGTTCATGCACTTAATCTTGCAATCTGTTGCTGAATGGCTGATATTCCTTCTTAGACCAAAGAACAGCGGGTTCTTAAATGAGTTCTTTTAAGGAAAGAGAGCCATGGACAAATTGTTTAATCCAAGTCCTGGACACAGCACTTTAGTGATACACAAGATTAAACTTGTTATTGTCTGTGTAACACAACACAGGATATTTGAATTCAGGCGTGGACAATGGAAAGATACAACAGATGAGTTACATATTCAACTGCTTGCCAAAATTTCCAAGTTTGTTTCAGTCAACAAATGTTTACTAAGGACCTGGGAAAATAATCTCAAATCTTGACTATGGAGAAATGAAGACGATTAAAACACAGTGTCTTGCAATCCCAGCTACTCAGGATTTCAAGTTTGAGGCCAGCCACTGCAACAGTGAGACCCTGTATTAAAAAAAAAAAAAAAAAAAAGAGTGGCTTTACAAAGAATTTGAACTTCAATTTGAAAATAATGAGGAATCTTTGCTGGGTTTTGGTAAGGAAAGGATGTGATCAGATCTAGGTTCTAAAAAGTTCATTTTTCTTAGCAAATATGATTTACTGTAGGACTGAGAGATCTAGGGACAATTAGAGGCAGGGAAACCAATTATGGGGTTTGTGTAATCAAGGCAAGAGGCCTAGACTAGAGAAGAAGGGATATACCCAATACAGGAGGGGCAGGGGGCACAACTGATAGAGATAGCAGCAAATTAGAATTGATTGAGTTAGAATTAGCAGTTCTTAGTGTCACATAGTATAAGATGGGTGATGGATAACTAGGACTAAGCCAATGGGGAGGCTTCCCAGAGCTGGTTCACATGACAGTTCTGCGTGGACTGAACTTTAGTCACGTAATAATTAGCAGCAGTGGAGTGCGGGAAATGTATTCTTTTATCCTGGGCAGCCACATGATCAGATGAAAATAGGTATGTATGTACTTATTATGGGGGACAACGGCAATTGTTACTACCCATACCTGTATTATAGCTGCACTATTTTAATCAGTGTTACCCTTTCCTGAGAAGAAACTGAGAGCCCTTCAAAGGCAAGATGGAGTTTTATTATAACTGCAGCAACCTATGGTGCCCAGCACACAGTGGACACGTAGATATCTATAGTGTGTTAAAATTAAATGATCTTGTTGTTGCTTAGAAATGTTTCATGTTCTTCCTCTCTTTGAGCTTGGCTTCAGATGACTCTTACACCTTTTGTGTGTTCACACTTATTCCTGTCAAATTTTTGCCATTCCTTCATAACTCAGCTCAGGAAGTTGGCTATATAGCAATCATTCCTTAGAATGTGAACAAATGCTATTTTTATTCTGAAAAGTGGGTACATTAGTCCTCCCTTCCTAATCTGCAGTTTCTCCTTCTGCAGTTTCAGTTATCTATAGTCAACTTGCAACATCACAATTCCAACTCTCAGTGATCCTCTTTCTGACTGTATATTCCAGAAAGTCAATAGTAGCCTAACACTATGTCACATGCCTATGTCATTCATCTCATCAGGTGGACACTGGGTCATCTCACATCATCACCAGCAAAAGAAGTATACAGTACAATAAGTTATTTTGAAAGAGAGACAACTTTAATATGGCTTTTATTATCATATAGCTTTTATTAAGTTGTAATTATTCTGTTTTATTAGCAATTATCATTGTTAATCTCATTCTATGCCTGATTATAAATTAAGCTGTATTTTAGGTATATATGTATAGGAAAAAATAGTATATTAAGAGTTGGATGCTATCCATAATTTCAGGCACCCACTGAGAATAGGGATAAGGGGAGAATACCGGACTTACATTTCTAAAAATTTAAATTTTACTAGAACTTCCAAAAGTGTTCAGAATAGAGAAAAAGTTCAAGGCAAGATGGTAACACTAATGCTTTCTCCAGTGTCTAGTTATACATTTTCAATTCTTTAAATAAAAAGTTGGAGAAAACTGAAAAAAATGGAAGGATAGAAAAAGTACACTGATGTACTAAGGAAAATGAAGTATTAGCATTGAGTATGAGACCAAGAAACTAGAAGAATTGTACAACATTGGCAGAAGTAGGAAAGGTTCAATGTTAGGATGGAGGTTTGGAGATAGAGTGATTTTATGGCAAAGATTTCTCAGTCCTACAATAAATTATTTTTTCACCTGCTAAGAAAAATGAACTTTTTTTTTTTTTTTTCGATGTAAGCAGCAAAGAGGTGTTTATTGCGAGCTAGCTCGGTCCTCCGCGTGCACACACAGCAACTGGTGACGCTGAGAGGCCCCGAGCCCAGGGTTTGCAGCAGTTTTATATAGTCTTTGGAGAAGGCAGGGACTTCACATACATCATAGCATCTCTTAGCAAATCATCACACACCGCGGGAAAATCAAATAACAACTCTAAAACATGATTAGCACATTCACTGGCGGGAACAAGTTAGGTAGGGGTGATTGGTCAGTACAAAAGGGGTATTCATTTGAACTGATTGGTTTAAGCCAAGAGGGATGTATGTGCTGAACTACATGGTTTCCCAACATGTTATCAACCACCATAAACTACTGGGAGGGTCATCTGGCATCCCAGGTATTTCCCTGTCTCATGCTGATTGGTGCCTGCTAGGGGGTTGCTATGGATCTCCACCTAGCCTGACTGGGTCAGGGACACCTGGGGCAGCAGATCTCTCCTGTTATTTGTAGATAAACAACTTAGCAGGGTGGGAATGTGCTTAGGAGTGCTCTGTGGGTTTTTCCAAGGACAAAGGCCATGTCCCTTCCTTGGACAGGCTTTGCTCTGAGGTAGAGGCTGGTTTTTCATTCCCCCTTTGTCTGGAAACTTGGGAACCAATCATGGTTTCCTCAGTTGGGGGCCTATTTGGGCTGGCTCTACATCTTGTTAAACAGTAATCCTCACGGGACAGTCTTCAACTTCCCAGACTCACTCAAATTTGGCCTCCTAGATCCAACCTGACTCGATTTACCTATCTACACTGCCTATCCAGAAAAATGAACTTTTTAGAACCAGATCTGATCATATCCTTCCCTTACCAAAAGCCCAGCAAAGTTTCCTCATTATTTTCAACTTGAAGTTCAAAGTCTTAGTAAAGCAACTTAGTTCTTGCTTTAAATCTTTTGATCTTAGTTATAATTCATCAACACCTATCTTCTCTTTCCTTGCTCTTTGGAAAGAAAACTTCCTTATGTTTCATTGAATTTTTATCTTTTCTCAGAAAATAAATGTCTATGTGACTATATTGAGGTAACTAATGGTTGAAACATTTTTACAAAATGAAATGAAAATCATTAATATTTTTAAAAAATTCAGAGTAATAAAGCTTTATACCCCATCTAGATTAAAATTATTCAAGATTCAAATGATCCATAATTTATTAATGTATTAAAGATTGACTTTCGGGGGATGGAATCCAGGGGACCTCTACCACTGAGCTTCATCCCTGCCCCACCTCAGTTTTAAAATTTGGAGACAGGGTCTCCCTAAGTTGCCTAGGCTGGCTTTGAATTGCTATCCTTCTGTCTCAGCCTCCCAAGTTGCTGGCATTAGAGGTGTGCACCACAATACACAGTTCCATTTGATTTATCACTTATATAATTGGATGATTATTTAAATATTAGAAGTAAACAGGATTGAGTAACTGTTTTTATCTCTCAAATTGCATATTAAAATTCTGCTTGATGTGATCAGTGTCACATTAGAAAGTAATGAAATCTGAAAGTGATGCAAACAGAAGTAAAAATGTTTTGGGCTGAGTTGTGGCTCCTTGGTAGAGTGCTTGCCTAGCATGTGTGAGACACTGGGTTCGATCCTCAGTACCACATTAAAAAAATAAACAAAATAAAGTTATAATGTCTATCTACAAGTAAAAAAGAAATATTTACAAAAATGTTTTGGGTGTTAAGAAGATGAATAATTAAGAAAGGATGCCTCATACTTATCTGGTAACCCAAACTCTAAACTCAGACTTACCCAACTCTATGGGGCAACTCAACCTGATATTATCTTGAGAAATTTAAGCTTGGATATGGGAAGTTAAACGGACTAACTAAAAACTGCTCCTAACCCTACTCCCTTTGAATACCTTTTAAAAAAATCTTGATAGTGGTAAACAGTCTTGAATTTTTGAAGACATTATTGATACTGTTACACATGGAGACAGAGAAAATTGCTCTTACTCCTTGAACTTCTGGAAACAAGAGTTTCAAGTCCAAATATTACTCTCTAAGAGAGATATTTTCCAGAATTTCTTTGAATTTCACCGAGCTCATATATTATGTGTTTTTTTCCCTTTCAATATGGACAATCCTTTTCTTTAGTGACAGATGTTTAAAGACTAGATTGGAATTAATTCTTGTATTAGGTTTCAGCTTCTTCCAGAGTATGCATAGAATGAAGAATCAAGGGACGACAACACACTAACCTATAAGAAGACCTTTGTCTTAGTATATTAACTTCAGGATCACTGGGAGTTGGGTCTTAAAGAAGATAATCAAAATATATTTATTTTGAAGGAAGAGGGGCCAGGAAAGCTAGAATGAGTCCAGTATCATAAAGCTCACAACTGAGTTGTGTGGATCAGATGGCAGAATGGGTCATTTCAATCTAGTGTTCTCTTTGCCACCTGGATGCTGTCAGTGTGCAGATGATGGCTGACCCATACTAGAAATGGTGTCCACAGTCAGGAGACCGTTCCCCCAGGTGAAACAAGGTCTTTTCTCACATTCAGAATGTGGAAGATGCCATCCATTCAAGAGAATACTCTAGTTGTTTTTACTAATGAAGCAGAATGCTACCTTCCTTTTATATAACCATATCCAACCAAGGTTTTTGGAACTCAGCTGAAAAACTTAACACATTCTTTTGGGAGGGTGGGCGGTGTGGAGAATGTTTCTTATCTCTGTGGTAATCTGATTGAAAAATGTAAATCCTTTAACTAGGAAAATGCATCTGTCCACAAATTTCAATGAGTTTGATGCTGTGGAAGACCATCCCAGACCCAGTACTAATCACTCAGGGTCTGGAATTCTTGGTTTGGATTTCCTTAATGGCATTCCTTAGCCCAAATATTACCTGATATTAAAATCACTTGGGGGAACTTAAAAAAAAAATCTCAATGCCCAGGCCAGGCCACATCTTGTTCCAATTAAGTCAGAATCTCTGGAGATATTGATTATCCAGGAATCAACCCATAAATATTTTAAACTCCACCAGGTCCCAAAGCACAGCAGTTTGAGAACCAACACACCAGTCTCTTTGTCTTGCAGTGGATCTAAGTACTGTATGGTCGTTGGCTGTTTTAAATCATTGTGTCAAAAACAATAGAAAGCTCTCGGCTGGAGAAATAGTTTACTTAGAATTATCTTAGAAAAAAAGAAGTTAGATCAGAGGTGTGCATGACTTCGCAGGGCGTCCCCTGGCTCCACAAGCAAATGCGATTTCTTCAGCGAACGCCAAGGGGCGCCATCTCCTTCCTCGCTGTACCTGGAACGCCTTTCCCTTTCCGACCGCACAAAGAGCCCTACCTCCTCCCCGGTGACATCACAAAGGGCCGGTTCCCCGCCCCTTCGGCGCCACCACGTGTGTCCCCGTGCTCAACCGCCACCCGACTCAGTCCCTTGCCGGCGGGTTTGGGCAGCGGAGGAGGGTGTTTGGTAGTGGCTGGAGGCTTCGCTATGGGAAGTTGTCCCTTTGCTCTCTCTGGGCCAGCCCTCCTCCCTGGTTCTCCGCAGCCGCTGTCTGAGGAGAGCGCCGGGAGGCGCAGGCTGCAGCCGCGGCTGTTTCTCCCAGCCCGGGCGGCCGCGCCGCTCGGCAGGTGCTGAGCGCCTCCAGAGCTCCCTTGCCACCTCCCTCCCCTGCCCGGCTGCCTGGCTGCCGCAGTGCACATGGGGTGTTGGAGGTAGATGGGCTCCCGGCCCGGGAGGCGGCGGTGGATGCGGCGCTGGACAGTAGCAGCCGCCGATTCCAGCTGCCGTGGGGCCACGAGCCCCCGGCTCAGCCATGGGGACCTCCGCGAGCAGCAGCACCGCCCTCGCCTCTTGCAGCCGCATCGCCGGCGGAATTGGAGCCACGATGATCGTGGGCTCCCTTCTCCTGGTGAGCGCTCGGGGGTACCGTGGGTGGCGGCTGCGCGGAGCACAAGGAGCCGCTCTCTGGGAACGGGGCGGGTCCCCCGGCTGCTAATGCAGGAGATGCTGGGTCGAACTAGCTGGGGTGGAAGGGTTGCAAGGGAAACCAACATAGCTGAGGGCTCCTAGTAGGTCATTTGGGCTCTGGGCTCAGCTAGGGTTTGGGAATGAAGGCGAATTGTTTTCCTTGCTGTCTGGTTGCGCTGGAGGAGGCGCTAGAGGTGGCCGCCCGGCTTCCTGCGCATTTCAGGGCTTTTTTCCCCTACTTGGCCTACCTCTCACCCTCTACATCTACTCTCACTCCGACGTCCCCGCAACCCATCCGCTGCTGCTCCTTCTCGCATGGTGTGGGGCCGGAGCTGCAGTATAGGGCACCCACGACTAGCCGCTTTGTTGCAGCTGCAGTGTCATGTCGGGATGCTACCGCAGTGGGAGAGTGGTACCGGTGCGCGTCGGATTCTGGAGACCTCAGGGTGCTTCCGCTGGGTGCATTCCGTAGCAGGGCACAAGCCGCCCCTTTCTCCATCCCTCTACCATCTTTCTTCTCTCCTCCCACTTGGCTCGGGTGGGTCTGTTTCTGAATAAAACAAACAAAAAAATAAAACAAAAACCTTCACTCTCAGGCGCCTTCAAAGCATACCCGCGCAAAGCCAGCCAGCATGCTGGCACCAGGTTGGTGGAGGGGGGGGAGGGGAAAAGAGATCTACATAAAGGAAGATTTATTTCCTCCAGTCTTTACCATTTTTTGTTTACCTGTGGTTAGGCAGGTGACCCTGCAGGGTGATGCAGGCTCCTTCAGCACACAAACTGCATCCACACCTGGGGTGTGCCCTCTGCATAGTCCTCCATCACTTGTCTGACTAAAGCCTGAAAAGATTCTTGACCCCAAACTTACAACTTCCCTGAAAGTCCCTGCCCCTTGTTTCCAATATCGGGTGAAGGAGTGAATTAAATGGACGAACTGGATGAAATCAGACCTTTAAGCCAACATAAGTTTTCCATTCTTTCATCCCTGCATAGAGGATGGAGGTTGTTAGCTAAAAACCTAACAAAAACAAAAACAAAAAGAGGCTATTTTCATGGCAATATTGTGTAAGGGAAAAACAGGCTTGCTGTCTCCTTCCCCCAAAGAGCTTGCTGACTGGCCAGCCAAAACCTGCTTAGATCCCAGGGCACTGCTGTTGCTATGGCCTGGGAATTCATCCTACAGACACTCTGGTTCCTTGTGTGTGTGTATTTTAAGGGGAAGGGAGAAACTAAAGAAAAGTTTGTTGCTGTTAGCATTTATAATGAGGCAAGTCCCAGTCTCCCTACAGAGACTCTTTTCTGCCCATTTATTATAATGGCACAACCCAGGTTTGTATCCTTGAAACAAGTGTGTTTAGCAGGAAAGGAAGTTCTTGGGGCACTGAATCTGGATTGATAGTCTGGACATAGAAACGCAGGACGTCCATGGAAACATCTACCCTAATACTGGTAGTTAGATCTGTTAATGGATTTCCCTCTTTAAGGCCTTAGACCCACTACTGTAACCCACCACATGTTTGCCGAGTGCTTCTGATACATCTGAGTATAATAGTCCTCAAAGAGTCCACTCATTCACTGAATTGTAATGTGTTATGCAATATTCATTTATTTGACCTTTTAGCATGAGATAGGTGCTTAAAGCAAGGTCTCAATGTAGTCAAAGAGTAGGGTCTTAACTAACCAAGAAAGGGTCCAGCTCCTTTGCTTTAATCAATAAACTCTGCTTACCCGAATTCGTACACTGGATTGGTAAGACCAGAGAATATCAGTGAAATTTATAATGGGATTTAGAGGCAATCCCAAAGTGATAACCCACACATGATTCCTTGTTCTGGTGCTAACTATAATAAAAAGACTTTGCTTAAACTTATGGAATGGTGGGAGTTTGACCCTGTCATCCTGGGGGATGATTATTGAGTTTTCTTCTTTAGGGATCATCAGGGACTGTATTATAGCACTCAACCAGGGTGAGGAAGAAATCTTTTATCCTTTCCATCCCCACTTTACATGCCCCACTCCTCAGGACAAGATTTTTTTTTTTAAATTAAAAAATATTTTTTAGTTGTTGATGAACTTTTATTTATTTATTTATATGTGGTGCTGAGACTTGAACCCAGTGTCTTACACATGCTAGGCAAGCACTCTATCAATGAGCCACAACTCCATCCCAGGACAAACTTAATGTGTGAAATAATGATCTCATTACGTTGTCCTGTGGAATTTATTTATTCTTTGGGAATCTTGGATGAATCAAAATGATAGATACAGGCACCCAAGGGAAACATTGTGAGGTACCACCCCACACCAACTACTGGAGGATGTGGGGTGGTTTGATTAAACATTGATTATAGTTTTTAATGGTCAAATAGCTCCCTTTTGGTGTGACAGTCTTTGTTATTGTCATTATTTTTATGACACTTCCTTTTTTTCCCCCCTCTTTTCTTTTTGTACTGGGTATTAAACCCAGAGGCACTTTGCCCCTGAGCTACATACTAAGTCTTTTACTCTATTTTCTAAATTTTGAGAAAGGATTTTGCTAAGTTGCTGAGGGTCTCGTTCAAATGCCAGGTCTGGCTTTGAACTTGTAATCCTTCTGCCCCAGCCTCCTGAGTGTCTGGGTTTACAGATGTAAACTACGTACCACACCTGACATCATGAGTTTTTTTTTTTTTTCTATAAGAAAGGGTCCCACTATTTGCTTAGTGAGACCCCATGTTAACAAGCAAGCCTACATTGAACACCCTTTCTGAATGAGACACCCACCTCGGAAGTGGAAATCTAGAAATGAACTGATATTTGTGTCTTGCCACAAAGGTACAACTTGTATGATCTGCAAAACATCTGTGGTCCTCAGTACTACTGTTGGTTCTCACTTGCTTATCTGGAACTGGTGGATAATGTCTTAGGCTCAGGGTAATACACAAAATATGATTGATGTTAAAATTTGAAGTTACATGAAGTAACTTTGGCTATTAGTCTGAAAAGCTAAAAGACAGCATTTCCAATTTGAGGTTAACACAGTCAGCCCCAGTAGGGAAAGTGACTTATGGGAAGTCAGGAATTGGGAGGAATGGGCATCCCAGAACTTGTATTGGAATGAAGGATTCTGGCTTTCCCATGAGTCATGCCTGTAGCCAAAATGTATAGAATGGGTTCAAGCATTCTCATCTGAACTTCCCAAAGGCATATGTTTGAATCTGCCTCAGTCTAGTCCAAAATAAGCAAACCATCCTCTAGTGTATATAAACTACATGAACAAACAAATTCATAAAGAAGACAAAAAGCCGGGTGTGGTGGTACATGCCTTCAGTGGCTCAGGAGGCTGAGGCAGGAGGATTGCAAATTCAAAGCTATCACCAGCAATTTAGTGAGGCTGTAAGCAATTTAGCAAGAACCTGTCTCAAAATAAAAATATAAAAAAGGGCTGGGCTTCTGGCTCAGTGGTTAAGTACCCCTGGGTTCAATCCCTGGCTCCCCACCCCTCAGCAAAAAAACAACAAAACAACAACAACAAAAATCTCATAATGAGATGTATATTACCTTAATTAAAGAGGGAAAAAACCCCCACAAAACTAAAACCAAAAAGGCAGAGTTCCACCAACTGCTGACATCACATATTTTAGCATAGCTAAATTTGGTCAAAGTTTGTCAAGCTGGGTATGGGAAGCACAGTGAATGCCATATTTTCTGGGATAATCTGTAGAGAGTGACTTTCTCCAGGTGTGTCTTTGTTGGGTAGGAGCAAGGAATTGTGAGCTTCTCTGCTGGCCCTGGTGAGTAGTCAATGTGCATCTGTTTTATAAGTCACAATGTGGATTCCTCACACTTTAACCTTGCACTTGACTCCATCCTCCAAGATGAGAGGTAAAGTCTCTTTGGAAGCTCCATTAATTTTGTGCTTGCTCAGCGGGAGCTTTATAAAACATGTAAGCAATAATTGGCTTAAGTAAAGTTTATTAATTTTTTTTTTCTTTTGTGACGGGAAATGGTCAAATGCATCATCAGACTATTCAGGGACCAGTATGAATCGAGTGACTTTTCCTTGCATAAACAGCTATGCCTATTTTCCAGTAAGCGCTAATTCTCTTCTGGCCTTCTTCCCCCAAACAGGCCTGGCAAATTGCGGTGATGCCAGGTCACCAGCAACTTCTTGGCAACCTCAGGTGCTTCTCTTCTGTGAAAAGAGGAGCCAAGATTATCTCTGAGCTTTGGTCACATGTCTAAAGATCATTTGGGCAGACTTAGTCTGGACCATTAGATGTAGATCTGTCTAGTTGACAGAATGACAACCAAAGCAAAGCCATAACAGGACTCAGCTTGGTTCCCCAAATCGAATTCCCCTTTAGTGTCAGCAGGAAGCTGAACTTTGTGCCTGATGCAGTAGCAGTTGGCAAGCTTTGGTTCTTTAGGAATAAAGGGTGTGATCATAAATGAATCCTGGCCTTTCTCCAGTGTTTAAATTTGTCAAATACCAAAAAATCAACAGGAATCTTAAATTGGCTTGTCTGCTGCCACCTGGCTTTCCTACCACCTTCTATTTCTAGCCTGAAGCTGAGATGAACAGAACTCAGGCAGAAGGTACAACCTGAGAGGAACCCAGTAAGTGTCAATGAGCATAGGCAGGACCTACAGCTCACTGATGTTTAGATCCACATATCACTGATATTTGATCCAAAGCAGTAGTGACCTGACTATTCTTAAGGGTCACTAAAGGTCACCAGTAAGGTTTTCTTATCAGTGTCCTGGCTTTGGAGAGGACAGATATTTGCAGTGATGGGAATACTGTATACAGAGGAGTCTCAGGCAGGTGTGGGCTGGGCAGGATGTGGGTGGGTCATCAGGGTGCTGCACTAGGTAGTTTCATCTTCTCTTTAGAATATTAGAAAATTATACCTAAGATTCTTCTAAACAAACAATAACAAAGAAATAAAAACAAAAGGAAAGGTTTATTAAGCTAAGTCACAGCAAGTCTTTGTTATCTAATATTTATATAATTTTCCATTTTCTCCCTCGCTGCCAGAACTTCTTGGTGGCTCTGTTGTTTGGCACCATTTGTACATCTGTCTGTTCTGGGAAAAGGAACATGAGCTTAATGGATTTCGAAGAGAGGTGGGGAGCAGGTCCATGAGTCCTGGAATCAAATAAAAGCAGTTGAATTCAATAAGGCTTCTGAGGAAAGGGACAAGAAAATGCCTATTAATGTTAATCGTTGATATTGATGGCACTAGTCTTCATTTACTGAGTGCTTATCATTGCTGTTGAGTACCTTCTACAAACCATCTCAGTAAATTACACAAGTCCTCAAGGTAGTAGCATTAACCCCATTTTACAGATAAGGGAGTGAGGTTTAACAGGGTTCTTGTCCCCGCTATTGGCAAGTGCTGGAGAGAGGATTTAAATCTAGGTCAGTGTGGCTTCATAACACACTGCTCTTTCTGCCAAGTTGCAGGTAGGGGCCAGGCCACTTGAATTCACCAGAATTTTGTTTTCTGTTCATTTCCCTCACAGGAATGATTTTACCAGAAAGTTGAGCATGCTCTCATGAGCAGCTCTGCTCCATGATGGTGCTTGGAAGTTTAGCCAAAACTAGTAGTAAGAGTAACCTGTGTGTGGATTGAAAGGGGAGGGTGTGGAACCACTGGCAAGCATTTTCCTATGGTGTGACTCTGACGGGCAGTGGTGCCATGGTTAAGATGGAAAGCTACTCCTGCAAATTGAAATGTTATAAATAGGGAATGAATGCTTTGCTTTCCTGCAACTTGGGTCACTTTGAAAAATATTTGCTTAGTGAGTAACAGCGTGACATGGGTTCTGCTTAGCAATGTAATTTCAACTCACTTTTCCTATGTACTTGAGGGCCTTTTAGGAGATTTTTTTTTTATTGCTGTCAGCTTAATTATTTGTATAGGGTAAGTGCATTGGCTTGTACCATCTGTTATTAATATTTCCTTTGTTCACTTTATTTTAGGTCTCTTAGAAACTGGTTTAACTCTGGGATTTGAATGGATCCACCAATGTTGGGTGTGTGCAGTTGATCACACTTACTGGTAGCATCCTCTTTCAAATATATCTCTTTTATAGATTGTAGGGATTGAGTCCATCAGGGAAAGGCAAAAGGTGAGAGGAAGTTGTTTAATTGCTGGTCCTGGAAAAGGAGTTGGAATTCTGGTCTCCTGAAGAACCTTTGTGACAAGAACATTATCTAATTTCTTCTAGATATGGCCAGCTGTACTTAATGAAAAGTAGGAGAGGTAGGAGGGTTGGGGAGGCAAATGGTAACAGGTTCCCAGAATAATTTTATTGGTTATCATCCAACTCAAGCTCCTTTTTTATGTCTAGAAGTCCATAGTCTTTCCTCTTGGATTTAAATCTTGTGTACCTGTGGTTTTTTTTTTTTTTTTTGTGTGTGTGTGTATGTGTATTAGTTTTCTGTCACTGTGACAAAATGCCTGAGAAAGTTTAAAGAAGGAAAGACTTATTTTGGCTCACAGTTTCAGAACTTCTGGTCCATAGTAATTTGGCCCCATTCTATGGGCCTGAAGTGAGGCAGGACATCATGATAAGGAGGGTGTTGTGGAGCAAGGTTGCTTAGCACATAGTGGACAGGAAGCAGAGAGAAAGAGAGGACAGGATGAGGAGATACCTTTCCAGGGCACGCTCCCAGTGACCTAATTCCTCTAACTAGGTTCCACTCCTAAAAGTTTTACCTCCTCCAAATAATGGTATCAGTTGTGAACCCATCAATGTATTAATCCATTGATTAGAACCCCTCTGATCTAATCATTTCCCAAAAGCTCCACTTCTGAATATTGCTGCATTGGGGACCACGCCTGTAACACATGAGCCTTTGAGAAACTTTCCAGATCCAAATCATAATACTGGTTCAGGAAAAATTATAGAATGGACAAAGTTTGTGTGTCTTTCTTTCCTCATGTTCAGGGGCCAATGTTGTTCTTCCACCAGTTTCTAAGAACATGGACAATGTGCTAATCATCTTTGTGTTTCTGGCTCAATGTCCTAACACATAGTAGTTAAGCAATAAATGATTGTTGGATGATTTCCAGAAAGATCTTGCTTTACATTAACTCTTTGCTCATTCTAGACAACTTAGGGGTAGTTGGAGCTTGGGCTAACCCTCAATACTTTGAGCTTCAACTCAAGAATACTTGAGTTATTAAGAAAGAACATTTTAGAACATTTAACTTAAGTTGGTAAACTCAAAGAACCTAGAGGATACAAATTGTCTTTGTGTCCTACCAATTCAGTTCTCGTCCTTGACAACATTTACGTATGGTTAAAACCAGTGTGTATGTATTTGCTTGTGTTCTGCTTTTCTGTATGTAGCTTTTTGTTGTTGTTGTTCTCTTACAGAGATACATTTGTATTTTTCATTTATTTAATAAAATTTATGGAACATCTGTTAATGGTCAGGCATGACTAGAATCTGGGTATATGATTGTGAAAACTTATCCACAGTCTTCTCCTCTTGGAGTTCATAGAAGGGGTGATGTTTAATGAGAAGCAGCCATTCATAGAGCAGGAGGAAGAGCATGCCAGCGGGAGGGAACAACATGTAGAACAGTCCAAACACAGGAAGGAGCCCACATGGTCAGGGAAGGGAAGGAAAGTCATTGTGATTAGTGTGCTCAGTGAATGGGGCCTTGGATTCAAGTGGAAGAGGCAGGAGGGTTCCAGATCATACAAGACCTCTGAAGATGTCAGAGAGTTTACCTATGGTGAGGTAGGAGGGACCAGGTGGATTTAAGATAAAGGGATTATCAAGGTCTACTCCCAGGTTCCTATGTTGAGTGTCTCTGGTGGGAAGGGCAGGCTGGAAGAGGAGTGGATGGGATTGGGAACCCCATGGATGTTTATGTGTATGAAGTTTTAGGTGCATGTGATTCACAGCTCAGGCCTTCACGTTCACCATTTTTAAAGAGCCTCACCAGCCTGGTTGGTATGTTGGGCCTTCCTGCTGTTAGGTGTGTGCATTGCTGCTGTTCTTCCACCAAGCAGCACTAATGAAGTTGTCTCTTGACAATTACTCTTTTTCCTTTTGAGTTGTTTCCTCACGGTGTATTCCTCAAAGTGGACTCTTGCTGGGTCAGAGGAGACGAATGAGCAGTTTTATGGCTTTCACTGCATATTGCCAGATTGTCTTCAGGATGACAATTAATTCAGAGTGCCACCAGCCACCCATAAATGTGTTTTCTACCCCACGACCTGCCAGCAGTGGAGTTTTAATTTATTTATGTGCCTTTAACACACGAAATACAAGGTATTTGGTTGTGCAGATTGCCTTTTGGTAGTTGCTAGTTCATGGATGTCACAAATTTATCCGTATTATGATTACCTTGGTAATTACTCATGTAGTTCTTTGTTTCAACTATCGATTATAGTTGTGTTAGTCTCATTTATATTAATTCTTTATATCTTTTTGATTATAAGTTTTATTAGCTGTGTATGGAATGTATTTTTACATTGAACTTTTGATATTATTATTTTTTAAAATATTTATTTATTTTTTAGTTGTAGTTGCACACAATACCTTTATTTATATGTGCTGCTGAGGATGGAACCCACATGCTAGGCGAGTGCTCTACCGTTGAGCCACAACCCCAGCCCCTGAACTTTTGATATTATTATAATTAGTAATATGAACATTTAAGTTTATACTGTTAAATCTAGTTTCTTTTGTGTGTCTAAGAATATTTTTGTTGTTGTTGGAGTTCATTTTGTTTTATTAGTCAAAACTGATCGCTTAACAGATGAGATAAACTATTTGATAACTTTGAATTTTATATATATATTGGTACCAAGGATTGAACCCAGGGATACTTAACCACTGAGCCATATCCCCAGCCCTTTTTTGTATTTTATTTAGAGACAGGGCCTCACTAAATTGCTGAGTCTGAATTTGAACTCATGATCCTCCTGTCTCAGCCTCCTGAGTGGCTGGATTTACAGGCATCCATCACCAAGCTCAGCTGAATTTTACAATTTTAACTTTTTTATTTAAAAAAATTTGTTCTAATTAGTTATACATGACAGTAGAATGCATTTTGTCACATCATACATAAATAGAGTATAACTTCTTATTCTTCTGGTTGTACATGATGTAGAATTACACAGGTCATGTAATCATATATGCACATAGGGTAATAATGTCCAATTCATTCTATTCTCCTTCCTATCCCCATATCCCTCCCCTCCTTTCATTCCCTAGGCCCCTCCCCCTTATTGTTAATTGTAATCTGCATATCAGAGAAAACATTCGTCCTTTGGTTTTTGGGGATTGGCTTATTTTGCTTAGCATGATGTTCTCCAGCTCCATTCATTTACCTGCAAATGACATAATTTCATTTTTCTTTAAGGCTGAGTAATATTGCATTGTGTATACATACCACATTTTCTTTGTTTATTTATCTGTTGAAGGTTCTATAATTTTATCTCCTAAAGGTTGGTTTTGTTAACTTTTCTGGACCTTGGTGTCCTATTTGTGATGAAGAATTAGCTCACTGTGTTCTACAGGTTGTTCATGCAAGTTCTTTGCGTAAAAGATTGTATGGGCAAATACATTTGAGAAGGGCTGGGCTCCTCTAATTCCCCATTTCAGTCAGCTCTTCTGCAGAGCCTGCTGGAGCCAGTAATAGGTTGAGATTAATTGTGTTTTTCCAAGAGAAGGTTGTAAAAGAAACATTGCTTCAACTTCAGACCAGGTATGGGTAAATTATCTGTAAAGTGCTAGATCATATGTATTTTTTATTTGGAGGGGGGGCATATGTTCTCTTAGTAATTACCGATTAATTCTGCCTTTATGTGGAAGAAGAAACCGTGTGCAATACCTCGAAGAATGGGCACGGCAGCGTTCCAATAAATATTTGTGGACACTGAAATTTGAATTTCATGTCATTTTGTACATCGCTGAATATTCTTTTTCTTTTGTCCCCCACCCCCGCAATTTTTCAGAATGTAAAAACCATTCTTAACTTGTAGTTTGTACAAAAGCAGGTGAGTGCTAGAGTTTGCTCACTATTTTTTTGTAAACCATAAAATCATTAACATCTTAGAGGACTGGATCAGGGAAACTCACCCTGGGAAATGCCTCTTTAATTGCTACTCTAGTTTTCTAAAGTGTACTTATTAATAGTAAATTCTTCTCCTCTCTTGTGCTTTCTCATTTGCTATTTACCACTATTTAATTTTAAATCTGTTTTGAAAATTGTCCCTTGTTTCTCTTTTTAAATTGTTGCCATGAATCCTGTATTTTTTGTTCTGTTGTATGCTCCATAATTCAGGAGGGTGTGTTTCAGGATTGCAGCTTTTTAAAATCTGGAGTTTTTGATACACTTCTGAGGAATCAAACATTTGTTATCTTAATTGGGACGTGTTAAAATATTATCGAATTCTAAGGGAAGCTCAAATATAGTAAGATAATAAATTGGTGAGATTGATAGTTAAAATGACCAACATATATGATTTTGATTCTCAAAACAGTCTTTGAAGAGGAAATATCATTCTTACTTCCATTTTACTATCAAAGAAGGGAGACACAGAAGTCGAGCCATTTGCCAGGGTTACTCATTATTAAGGATAGAAAAAAGGCTAGAGTGTTTTTCCTGCTCTCCCACCAGACACCATATTCTCCAGTCACACCAGCTGGAGATGGTGTCACTTGGTAGTGTTAATTCTGATACCCTCTACCTGGAGACAGCATCAAATCCCATGGGTTGAGGGCTCAGTCCCACATGACTGGCCCCAAACTCAGATGCCATCAGAAAGTCCCAGGTTATGATCTGTGCCTCTGATGGATCAGTTAGTTATAAATCAGGATTCCTATGACCCCCTCTTTGGGTTCAATTAATTGCCAGGATGGGCTCACAAAGTTCAGCAAAACACTTATATTTACTGGCTTATTGATAAAGGATATTACAGATGATACAGATGAACAGTCAGAGAGAAGAGCTACATTGGGCAAGGCATGTAGGAAGGGCCGGGGAGCCCAGTGCCCTGGGTGTGCCACCCTCCAGGCATGTATTCAGCTATCTGGAAGCTCTCTGAACCCTGTTCTTTTGGTGTTTTATGGAGGCTTCAGTATGTAGGTGTGATTGATGACATCATTAGCCACTGCTGTTCAACTCAACTTTTAGCCCCTTGCTCCTCCACAGAGGTGGGGGGTGGGTGGGAGGGTAGAGCTGAAAGTACCAACTCTATAATTATGCCTCAGTTTTTTGGTGGCTACACCCCATCCTGAAGCTGTCTAGTGGTGTCCAGCCACCAATCATCTCATTAGCACGCAAAAACACTCTTATCACTTTAAATATTTCAAGGGTTTAGGAGCTGTGTGCCAGCAACCAGGGACAGAGACCAAATATATGTTTTTATATCCCAGTATCACATTCAACCAGTTCCTAGTAGAGCTGGACTCCAGGTGCACTCTAGGCTAAAATAGTTTTTTTCTTATACATTCATGCTGGAGTTGCCACGCTGACTGGAAAAGTTGGTTTTGCCTGGGTTTATATGCTTTTCTATAAATTCTCGGTGAGTATGGAGTAGCATCTCCTTGTCCATGCTGACTGTCCTGTATGTGATGTCAACTCGCTCACCACTCAGTGACTAAGGAAGTGGGCAGCCTGCTCTTGGCATCTCTATGTGGTAGAGGTCTTAGATATAGCTATGATAATGGAGGGAGACGAGGGGGTGTGGTCCAGTGACTGAGCACAGGGTATACATGCTCTTCTGCATTGCAGATTCTGGGAAAGCAGCATGGGATTTAGTCTTGCCTGTGTTTTTCCTTTCCCAGTGTCCCCTGAGCTTACCTCCCTCTGGTCCTATAGTCAGCACATTCTAACCATGGCATTCTCTATATTCACCAGCTTTAAAAGCAGTCCTTGCTTTTGCCCTGGCAACCAAAGCCTTTTTTTTTTTAACCCGAGAGGATAGTAGGAAATCTGAGAGCTGACCAAGTTTATATAACATAACTGGGGACTGTTCTGCCTGTGATTTGTGAAAGCTTTGTCCTCAAAGCATTCCTTACCATATATTCTTTTTCTCCCTTCAAATATGGAGAATTCCAAGTAGACTGTGTCTTGATAGTACTGATTTAATATGATGTTTAAGGTAAAGCTGCCAGAAATTTTGAGAGTATCCGGCTCTGCCTGGCCTTTGCCTTTTTTTTTTTTTTTTTTTTTAAAGAGAGAGAGAGAGACAGAGAAAGAGAGAGAGAGAGAATTTTTTAATATTTAGTTTTTTAGTTTTTGGCGGACACAACATCTTTGTTTGTATGTGGTGCTGAGGATCTAACCCGGGCTGCACGCATGCCAGGCGAGTGCGCTACCGCCTGAGCCACATCCCCAGCCCTGCCTTTTTTTTTTAATAATTTTTTTTTTAGTTGTAGATGGATGCCATATTTTAAAATTTTATTTATTTATTTTTATGTAGCACTGAGGATCGAGCCCAGTGCCTCACACATTCCAGCAAGTGTTCTACCCCTGAGCAACAACCTCAAACTTGGCCTTTGCCTTTTGGTCATCTGTTAGTATGTTTTATAGCCACCATCACAGGAATAACTTGGTTGCCTTATAATCTCCACAGTAACTGACTTTCCTCTTAAAAATACTAGCTTTATGCAGCATTGAAAAATATTCTACAGCAATCTCCCAGGCAATCTCCTTGCTCATCTGTTATGAATAGTGAAAGTTTATCACTGTCTCGAGTTTGCTCATTTCCCATTAAAATATTATTAGTATTTGATAGGGGGAAGAACCATATACATATGTAGTAATCATAAGCTTCAAGGAAGTTTTGTTTGTTTGAAAGATGAGATCACAGAATAAGTATTGTTAAAGAGTGAGTAGGCATCAACATTCTGGCGTGTGTCCGTGCATCCGGGTGCTTCTTGTCTTCAGTCAGGCCCATCCCTGTGCCCTGGAGTGTAAGTGAAAGAGCACAGGTGTGGTTTGGGTCACCAGGGTAAGCAATGAGATTCTGGAAGCCTTTACACTTGCTTATTTACAGAGACTTCTTCCCTGTTTTGGGATTTGTTTTGTTCTGCTTTTTACCTTCTAATTATGCAATATTTATTGTATTCCTACATCATGTATGGTTTGGGATAGTATATGATATTTGCCTCCTTCCTCCATTATTGTTTTTGAAATAAGTGTTCTGAAGTTTCAACTAGGAAGGAGCTTAGCTAACTTTGGAGAATAATTTCATTACGCTGCTTATAATTCTAAGCATCAAGTTAGTATAATCTTCTTTTAAAAAATGAGAGGGAAATGTTTTAACTCTTCAGTATGTTAGCTTTTCATCTTAAATACCATGTAGAGGGTAATTCTTGTAAGCCAGCAGTGGTTCTGTTAAAAGTGATGCCCTTGGTGTCTTTGGAGGTGAAGTGAATTTGTCTTCACACTGACGGGTTCTAGGCTACTCTCTCATGTTATGTGACTACACTGCAGAGACTTTGGGGGTTTCTCACACTTGTTTTTATACACTTGCTTATCTTTGGCAACCATCCCTCACCTTTTCATCTGCTGTTTCTAGTTATTCAAGGTCTTCAAATTTATTCATTTAGACAACAAACGCTGGTCAAGTACACCATGAATCAGGTCTTCTGGGGCTTGGATAGGACCCATGTGTAAAAAAAATTAGCCTCATCCTTGTCCTCATGCATCCTGTGGTCCACAGGGGAAGACAAACTAAACCCATAAATGTGAATGTAGAAAATTCTAATAGTCTTAAAGAGAAAAAAAGGGGGTGGGGGAGGTTGTGAAACTTTTCCACTGGGGAGGGGCAGGCAGGGATAGCATTCCAGAGGGGTCTTGACTCTGTTAATGATTTTGCATTCCATCCGAAGTCATGTGGGAAGCCACTGAGAATTTTAAGCTGGGTATGAGGATCCGATTTGGTGTGGGAGTTGGAGCGGGTGGTACAGAAAGGAAGAGCATAACCCCAGCATTCACTGTTAGGCTCTCAGAGGAGGTCTGAGGGTTCCTGTGAACTTTTCATCTCTGTATTTTTGACTTTTATTTTGACTGCACAGTGCAGGTATTGGGAGACTTTTGCTATAAAGGGCCAGACGCTAAATCTTTTGAGTTTGTGGGCCATTATGGTCTCTGTTGCAACTACCCAGCTCTCCCACATAGCGTGAAAGTAGCCATAGGCGATACCTAGATGAGTATCCGGATTCCATTAAACTTGTTTATTAGAATAATTGGCTTGTTGGAATTAGTTTGCTGGCCCCTGGCTCAGAGGATGCTTTGCTTATTATTTCCGCCATCTTCATTATGGAAGTGGTTGAGCAAGCAAGGAAATGCAGTTGACATGGTTGTCCCTGGCCTTGAGCTGCTTATAATCATTATGGGAAGATAAGTACATACACTTATGGGGCCATCAGTGACCATTACAAGACAATATGTAATTAGGCACCAATATGATGAACAGAAACAGGAAATGTGATGAAGAGTTTGCTCATCTCCTTGGAATCTGGGTGTTTAGGAGTGTGTGGAATTTGGGTGTCTAAAGGCTTCACAAAGAGGGTGGAACTTGACATAAATAATCACAACATAGAAGGTTAGAGTTGAATGCAGCCTAGTGCAAACCTGCTAATAAGTAAGTAAACCAACATCCTGCTGATTTTAAGACAGAGGTTGGAAAAAAATATAAATCTTTTCTAAATCTTTGCCCAGATATTCTTTTTACCCCAGATTTAGTCCACACATGGTCTGGAAATGCATATATGGTAGATTCTTACTAACAGGAAAGAGAATGGAGGGAGAGGTTTCAAGTTATGGGTTGTATTGAAACTTCTTTTGATCTGGAAGAAAGCAATTCTCAATCGATTGAGCAATATGGTTGCATCTGCGGTTGGAATGGGAGAGGAAAAAAAAGAAACTGGGTGAGTTAGAGGGACTTAGAGAAGATAGGAAAAATGTATGCGTTGACAAGAAGGTGATCTCTGTGGGCTCAGGTGGAAGGGCATACTCATTACAGATGAAGAAGTCTGGCCTTAGAGAGAATGAAGTAGTCTACCATTCGGATGTGCAGATTTCATGCAGTATTAGAAGTTGAATAAAGACAAATCACCACACAGTACATATAGCCCGACCCTTTTAGATAAAAAAACAAAACAAAACAAAGTAAAACCTAAAGCAACAGCAATAGCGAACTTAAAATATGTCCATATGTATTAGGGGTAGATACTCAGAAAAGGGTCTGGAAATATATGCACCAAAATTAAGTGTGGGTTTCTCTGGGGATTTGAGTGGATTTGAGCAGAGAGTTAAATGTTTTACTGTATATCTTCTAATTGTTAGAATTAATGCAAGAATGTTTATATTTGTTATAAAAATACCAATAAAGAACAACATTAAAATAATTAAAAGTGCCAGGTTGGTTAAGAATCTGGAAGCAGTCACTCTGACAAAGATGGGATTAGGCTATGTCCAAATTATGTCTTAATCAGAGAAGATTAGAGCCAGAGGGGTCCTGGATTAGTTCTGGGGTCTAAAACATAGTTGGGTATCAAAATGATTAGGAGAGCAAAACAAACCACAGCTAAAACAAGCAAATTCTTGGTCTCATTACAGGCTCACAGTGATCTGAGAGTATGAGACTAGGGATATGAACTCTTTTTTTTTTTAAAGCTTCCCAGGTAGTTTTATTGCTGCATTTGAGGCCTGAGGCTTTGGTGAAGAACCTCTGTTCTAGTATACCTACCTGTGCACCAATGTGAGAATTAAGGATCTTGATCAGGTTGGGCCCAGCCTTGGGTTTTCTGGCCCCCACTCTCCACTTTTCAAAGACTGTGTCTCCTGTTTTCCTTTGCATTAGCTTTAGGTATCATCTAAATTTGTTTTGATATTATATGGAGACCATCCTTAAGCTTATACATACACAGACACACACACACATACATTTAAGCCTCAGCACCTTAAATATAATTAAAAAACAAAATGGGGATTGGACCTAGGGTGCTTTCTCACTGAGCTACATCCAAGGCCTTTTTATTTATTTATTTTTTAATTTTGAGATGGGGTTTTCCTAAGTTACTTAGGGCCTCTCTACACTGCTGAGGCTGACCTTGAACTTGTGACCCTCCTTACCTCAGCCTCCCGAGCTGCTGGGATTACAGGTGTGCATCACCACACCCAGCTTTAAATGTTGTTTTAAAAAATTGATCCACCTCATCCTCACTACCCATTACTTCACCTGCAGGATCATTTCTAGGAATGATTTTTCCTATGTTTAATTTTCTTAGAAGCCAAGGGATTGCCACCAGGCTAGTGGGAAAAGCTAATAGATCAGGAGTCTGCAGTAAACTAAGAGATCTCACTATAATAACTTCTCTTAGGTGCCATCTGTCTCTGTAAAGATAAAGGAGAGGTCGCCATCACTTCCTTGGCGTGGTTCCTCCATCTTTGAAGCATAGATGCATTTAGCTTTTGACTTTAGAATTAAAAGAGATCTTTTCAGAATCATTTTAGGAATTAACTCTCTTTCAAATGAATTCTTCATTTGGAAGACGACTCATTAGCAAATTGGTAAAGTGGAGCTGCTCTGTTTGAGGCAGAGGTAGACAGTCATGGAACCTACTTCTTACTCCTTCTTGGTCCAAGAGGAGTCTTATGTGCTGTGTCTCGTCCAGTGCTCTTTTGGGTCCAGTTTGAAAGCCGTGTCTCTTTCTTCCTCTTTCCCCTCCATAGTAACCACTGAGCAAATCCAGCCAACCGAAGCCCTCAAATCTATTACTTTCTCCCTGTTTCCATGGCTGCCATGCTAGTCCCAGTCACCACCAACTTTCACGTAGGCTCTCACCTCCTAGGTGCACTTTCTTGTCCACCTCCACGGTCACCTTCCACTTTGCAACCAGATACTTTTTATTCACAAATGTGATTACACCTCCCCCCAATATAAACACAAAATCGTTTGTCATTGCATTTCAAGCTAAGATAAAAATTTGGAGTCTCTTCAACTTTAGCTGTGGCCACTCTGATGCATCTTGAGGTAGAGCCTTAGCTTTTTAGTTCCTGATCTGAGCTTCTTTATCCTTCACCTTTTGCTCTGAAATTTCCTCTGCCTGATACCCTCCACTTCTCCCTGCCTTTTCCCCGTTAATTTCTGCTTCTCCATCCTTGAAAGCTTCTTCAAAACATTTAACTTTTCTGAGCTAGGAAGTGCCTATCAATGCCCTCCCACAGAACTCTGTATTTTTCCTTCTCTACAACAATCTTGGGTTTGGCTGATTACTGGTTTTGTAGCTTTTGTGCATCTCACTTTGGATAGAGTTCTCAAGATTCTGTCTTCAACTCATGGCATGGTGCCTTGCACATACATAGTGGGTCTTCAAGAAATATTTGTCCAGTAAATTCATAGAGTCTAGTTTTTACACAAATCTCACTTCTATTGTTTAGCCCAGGCAACACTGTGAAAGCATCTGTTCTGTGTCAGCTGGTTTTCAGAGCTGGAATCACAACCTTTAGTATGAGGTAATTTAAAGGTTCATTTTCAGACTCAAGAACTGATAAGTCCACTCAAAGCATGGGCAAGAGTATAGGTGCAGTGGGGTTTGGAGGAAGATTTTCTATAATGCTAGGGAGACCTGGTAATTCCGTAGTCGGGGGTCTGATGGAGAACCTACCGTGCCCTATTTCAAATTTAGAAAAGCATACTCTGGGGGAGATATATACAGCTGTAGGAAGTTGTTTTAGTGAGCTTTTTTGATGCTCTGACCAAAAGACCTGATAAGAACAATTTTATAGAGGAAAAGTTTCTTTGGGGCCTCACAGTTTCAGAGGTCTTAGTCCATAGATAGCTGACTCCATTCCTCAGGGCCTGAGGTGAGGCAGAACATCATGGGAGAAGTATGTGGTAGAGGAAAGAAACTCCCCAGTTAGAACCAGGAAGGAGCGGGAGAGAGGGAGGGAGGGAGGGAGGGAAGGAGGGAGGGGAGAGAGAGAGAGAGAGAGAGAGAGAGAGAGAGAGAGAGAGAGAGAGAGAGAGAATATGAACATTATACTTGTACTTGCCAGGAACTAAATATATACATATCCAAAGGCAGGCCCCCCAATGATCCACCTCTTCCCGCTATACCCTACCTGCCTATGTTACCACCCAGTAATTTCTATTGGGATTAATGCACTGATTAGGTTAAAACTCTCATAACCAGATCATTTCACTTCTAAACTTTCTTGCATTGTCTCATATGAACTTTAGGGGGATACCTTATATCTAAACCATATCAGATGTCTACCCCCAACCCCATGCATACTCATAGACAGTGCCATTTTATGACCTGTGCTTGATCTGCAAAGCCACCCTCCTGGTGTGTTTGTGTGACTGACTGCCCAGCCTTCCACAGAGGAAGGGGGGCAGACTTAGGTCACACTGCACATCAGGGTGTTCATCCCTGACCACCACTCCCAGGCCAGGATTCAGATTCTGTTGCCTGCTTTCATTTCGGTTACCTTATAAATCTTTCAAACTTCCCAGGATGCTGTGGCTATATAAAACTGCTTTTGCATGTTGATGTTACATAATAAAGAGCTCCAAGTAGCATGCAGCAGAGGCCCTGGAAACCTCTTTGACCTCATCTTCAGTTTTGGGGTGATTGGAACTAATGTTGTTCTTGGTATACCTGCCAAATTAACTTGGCCTCCACAGGACAATTCCCTCTACCTAGTGCATCTGCTGTGCTCAGAAGAGGGTGGCTGGAGCTGATTTTCTAAGTAGAAGAGGTGAGAAAAGGAAAGGTAAAGCCAGGAGTGAAAAAAGGGAAGGCATCACAGAATTTATTATCAAATTAAACTTAAGAAGATGAAGTGAAACTTTTTTTTTTTTTCTTTTGGTCTCAGATTAAAGAAAAACCTGAATATTATAAGCCAAAAAGTGTTTGTTGTCACTTAACTGGAGGTTTGTTTGGGATAAGAAAAATTTAAGGGAAATAATTTTGGTTCAGATGGTTAAATTCTGGGGCAGGGGAGGAACTGAACCTTGGATGAAGTGTCAAGAAGCTAAGACAGGAACTCTAATCACTTTGAAAAAAAATCTAGGTTTATTCTCTTAGTTACTGGTACAGTGGTAAATTTAGCGTGAATTTGCCTGGGCAGGTAGTTGGTAGTTTGAGGCAGCTATTGTTTTCTTACCAACTTTCTCCATTTCGTAGAGGACAGTGAGAACTGCTGAAACCTCTCAATCTTCATTACTGCAGAAAAGCTTTCTATTCTTACTCCTCCACTTCTCAAAGGACCTTGGGATTTAGTACCACAAAAATAATTTGCTTTCCCCTAGAGTTTTCATCTTGAAGCTAGCCTAAAATCCTTTTTGCTGAGTGAAGTTTCTGTTCTATGAAAGAAATAGAAATGTCTATTGAGTCCCTCTTGCCGGGTCTTCGTGGCTGCAGGCCCATGACCTAGCAGCTGCAGGCTTCAGAGGCTGTATAAACAGGGTGTGAATATAAAAGCATCAACTCTGTTATTTAAAGCACATTACCAGGAATGCCAAGGGCCTGCCTCTGTTTTGAAAAAAGAGGAAGTTTAACTTCATTTAGAAGAAGGCTTTGAAAAAAAAAATCATGCCAGGTCTACAGGTTAACCCTGACCATGCAATATGGTGCTAGGAAAGTGGTAGCTTGAATACATGCCATCTTGGTTCTCAGTTGCTTTGTTTTGATATTGAGAAATGACAGCTTAACATTTGGGTCAGGGAAAGGAAGACAACTATTCACTTATTTTCTTCTTACATTTAGGATTTTTTACTTCTATATAGGACCACCATCATCATTATTATTATCATTATTAGTTTATGGTACTGAGCTGCATCCCTAGCCCATATTTACCATTTTAAAATACTATCCACAGAGTGCTTTCATATTCATATTCTTAATTGATATTTTGCTGGGGGAGCGGGTATCAGGGATTGAATTCAGGGACACTCAACCACTGAGCCACATCCCCAGCTCTATTTTGTATTTTATTTAGAGACAGGGTCTCACTGAGTTGCTTAGTGCCTCACCATTGCTGAGACTGGCTTTGAACTCATGATCCCCCTGCCTCAGTCTCCCGATCTGATGGGATAACAATCGTGTGCAACTGCGCCCGGCTCAGTTGATTTTTATAATCAATTTGAGAAGTATTGTCAGCTTCATTTTACAGATGGAAATGGGAAGCTGAGGCAAAGGTCAGCTGAACCAAAGCCTCACAGCCAGTAAATCAGGCACTAATGTGTGGTTCAAGTCTTCGTTTCCCTCTTCCTACCATCTTGAGGTTATTGCGTCAAGTGGATGTGGCATCGGTCAGACCTTTAACAAGAAGGATGGTGGTGGTGTTGGGATTGCTGGTCCTTTCATCTCCCCTTTTCCTATTTAACACCTTCTTGGTTTTTGTTCCTTTCCCTTCCCCTTTTATTTCTTTCAGCTTGGATTCCTTAGCACCACCTCGGCTCAGCCAGAACTTAAGGTCCCAAGTCTCACTGGCACATACCGCCATGTTGACCGTGCAACTGGCCAGGTGCTAACCTGTGACAAGTGTCCAGCAGGAACCTATGTTTCCGAGCATTGTACCAACACAAGCCTGCGAGTTTGCAGCAGTTGCCCTCCAGGGACCTTTACCAGGCATGAAAATGGCATAGAGAGATGCCATGACTGTAGTCAGCCATGCCCACGGCCAATGGTTGAGACATTACCTTGTGCTGCCTTGACTGACCGAGAATGCACTTGCCCACCTGGCACGTTCCAGTTTAATGGTACCTGCGCACCCCATACAGTGTGTCCTGTGGGCTGGGGTGTGCGGAAGAAAGGGACAGAGAACGAGGACGTGCGGTGTAAGCAGTGCCCTCGGGGTACCTTCTCTGATGTGCCTTCTAGTGTGATGAAATGCAGAACATACACAGACTGTCTGAGTCAGAACCTGGTGGTGATCAAGCCGGGGACCAAGGAGACAGACAACGTCTGTGGCACACACCTGGCCTCCAGCACGGCCCCGCCTTCCCCTGGCACAGCCATCTTTTCACGCCCTGAGCACATGGAATCCCATGAAGTCCCTTCCTCCACTTATGTTCCCAAAGGTAATTTAACCTCATGGATTATTTCTCTGAGGAAAACTTTGAGCCCACTGGAGGTACCATGAGGGGGCTTGTATCAAGGATGTGTTCTCCATTTTGTGTATTCCAAAGTCATCCCTTGGAGAAGAGCCCTTCATTTTGTGGCTAATTAAATCTGGCTTCTTTCGAGTTGTTAGAAACATTTAAACTTAGGAGTTTTCTATTAGGAGAGATCAAATATCTAAAAACTAGGTCACATCAAGCTAGAAAAATAAGAACCTAGAGAAATAAGGACAGCATATGACCTCATGTAAGTCACTTAACCTCTTCAGGTCTCAGTTTCAAACTTGCTAAGTGAGTGATTTAAGTGTTTAAGGTTCCTTCTGGATTGTTTTCTAACATGGAATAACCCTGGGTGGACACCACTGGAAGGAAAGAGAGAGAGAAAGGGAGAAATTGCCATTACATCTGGAAGGAACCAATGAATCTAAGGTAGGGCAAAGAATGTAAAGGAAAGTTAGAAGCTTCAGAAGACAAGCAAATATAGAACAGATTGAAGATGACTAGCATTCACATCAGGAAAAGAATAACTTAAAGTGTTTTTTTTTCAATGATCTTAACTTTGTGCCCCTCATCAAATATCCAAGTCTTCCTGAGATTCCATTTGAACCTCTGGCAGAATATGGAGTTAGCCTTTATTTTTAATCCTTTTGATGGAATTTAATTTTTATGAGATAATAACCAACTTGAGCTGTGCTCCCCAGCAAACTCCCTTGTGTAAAGATATTTGACCTCTACCATAACACTATAGGGAGAACTTTTTTACATCTGCCATTTTGGAATAAAGAAACAGACACAAAGAGTTTGAATGGCCTTTTCAGGGAATGGCACAAGGCCAAGTTTTGTCCGTGGGGCTTCAAATTCCCATTTTTTACACTCCTTAATGAAACTACTTGTGGAAGCTTCTCTGAAGGAAGTCTACTCATGTCAGCCCCAATCTTGTTTAATCTATTGATAACAGGTGCTACAAAAGTTCTGCTCTATTTTATTCACTGACCTGTTCTACCAAACTTTCCACTTAATCAGACTTGGATTTGTATTTGATCTCTGTTCTTTATCTTAGTAATATGCTCATCATTGCATCATGAAAGAGTCTAAAGAAAGGAGGAGAATTAACAAAGGAATTAAATTTGAACTAGTTTTCTGAATAATCAAAACAATTTAGAATTGACTGGAGCATTGAACACACATCTCTCCACTCAAGATGTGACACTCAGATGGAGTGGATCCCTGAGTGTGCTCTTGCTTTTTGTGCAAGAAGTGAGTTTAGCTATTCAGATTTTACCTTCTAAATAAAGGTGCTTTTCATAAAAGGCCTTTATGAAAATGTGCAACATAATTTATTCTTAAGCTTCAAAGTTCTTCTCTTTGATTATCTGGCCAGGGAGAGGAGGGAATATATAGATCCCCAAATATGGAAAAGCTCTTCCCTGCTCCTTACTCTTTTTTTCTAGGCATGACCTCAACAGAATCCAACTCTTCTGCCTCTGTTAGACCAAAGGTACTGAGTAGCATCCAAGAAGGGACAGTCCCTGACAACACAAGCTCAGCCAGTGGGGAGGAAGGCGTGAACAAGACCCTCCCAAGCCTCCAGATAGTCAGCCACCAGCAAGGCCCCCACCACCGACACATCCTCAAGCTGCTGCCATCTATGGAGGCCACCGGGGGCGAGAAGTCCAGCACACCCATCAAGGGCCCCAAGAGGGGCCATCCCAGACAGAACCTGCACAAGCATTTCGACATCAATGAGCACTTGCCCTGGATGATTGTGCTTTTCCTGCTGCTGGTGCTTGTGGTGATAGTAGTATGCAGTATCCGGAAAAGCTCCAGGACTCTGAAAAAGGGGCCCAGGCAGGATCCCAGCGCCATTGTGGAAAAGGCAGCGCTGAAGAAATCCATGACTCCAACTCAGAACCGAGAGAAGTGGATCTACTACTGCAATGGCCATGGTGAGCCTTCTTTTTTCTCCTTTCTTACAGATCTCCCTGTCTTTCCCTCAGGTCATTTTTTTATAGGAATGGGAAATGCAAAGTTTGCGGAACCTCCTTTGGTACACCAAGTGTTACTTGATCTAGTCGTGTTATGGCAGATGATTCTAACCATCTCACCAGAAAAAAAAGCATTCAGAGAGAATAACTTCTCTGCCATTTCCTCCAGCACCTTTAAAACAGGAGAATGTTGTAGAATCAGTTGAGAGCTGAGAGTAACTCTTCGGGACCTTGTTTGACTTGTCATTTAATAAAGAAGGAAATGTAGTCCAGGGAGATTTGACTCAAAACAACAGGCTAGTTGTTTGTTCAGGACAGATGGGACGAGATGGCACATCTCCTGACTTTTGGAGCCTTTCCTCTTCTGATGTCATTGTGCTGCTAAAAAAAAAAAAAAAAAAGAAAAAGAAAAAAGAAAAAAGAAACAAAACCCAACTTGTAAGGTTTGAATCTGAATCTTACTTTTCAATTCCAATTGCTTTCCTCATGTGCAACCCCCCCCCCCCACCAACACACACACTTAAATTTTAGGACCCCATTTTCATCAGAAAGATAGGATGGGCTCTTGGATGACAGATGCTCACACTGGGTTGGGCTCTATATCCCTTGTCTAGTAGTTGATGTGTGTAGATATAGGCTGGAACATTTTAGTCTTTCCTCTTTGGAGGGCAAAATGCAGCTCATAGAACTTGTCCCAGAGCCAAATTGAACCTGAAGATTGCAGTTTTCTGACTATGGCTATAACTTCCTATTGGGGATGCAAATCAAGTCAAGATGGCGCCTGGCAGTTTGCCAGGAGGAGTGGTTTGTGAAGCAACGCCAGCGAGCCATTAAGATGGTGGGGATTCCTTATTGGCTGACTGCTGTATCTAGATGATGTTAATTGAGTCAAGCTGTGTGTAATCCGTTAGGTATATATACCCCTGCTGCTCCGTAATAAAGTAGTTCCTGCTTGAACCTTCAAGTTGCTTGTCACCTCCCGGTTATTTGCCCAGCGGGACTGTGGCAACTTCCCTTTCTTTAAATCCTAAAGGAAATTCTAGTCCAGTTTTGGTAATCCCATTCAGGTGTTACTTTTCCCCTAAAAGAATAAAGATGTGTCCCTAGATATCTAAAAAGTGATTTGGCCTTTTCTACTTCATCTTAAAAATGCTTATGCCATTTGACCCAGCAATTCTATATTAGTGAAACTATCATAAAGGTAAATACTTCCCCTCTTCCCCGTCAGTGCCAGTACAAAAATTTTAATCTTTAACTCAATATTATGTATAATAAACATTGGAAATAACCAAAGGACCAATTTTAGGCAAATACTAAGGAAATTATGGACTATCTAAATAATAGAATATTGTGTTGAAATTGAAGATTTAATGAAGCTTTTGTTTTTACGTATGTTGTAGGAAAATGTTATATTAAGTTAAGAGAGAAAAAAACCCCACCAGGCTACATTCTTTATATAACATAATACCAGTTCTCTTAAAACTTTAAAGATTGAAAGGAAACATGCCAAAATGACAATTTTTTTTTTCTAGCATTGTGGATTTATATGGTGGATTTTTCTTCTTTATTAGTTTTCTGTACTTTCCTTACATTTTCTATAATGAGCACATGCTGCTTTTATAATAAAAAAGTTAGAGAAAGTTAAAAAAAATCCATCCACACACACAACTCTTTTTGCCTCCCTTGCTGACTGGTGTGAATGATCTAAAGCCAAGTGGAAATCAGACTGAGGCCAGTGTCCTACCTGGGATAGGGCCTATGCAGACTTGAATAATAACTCTGTGCTAGCTGAAGAAAGCTTCAGTTCTTCTCTAATTGCAACCTTATGGAAAGTTGTAAGACTAGTAAAAAGAATACCTGTATACCTCTGCCCATATTGTCTTTTTTTTTTTTTTTTTTACATTTTACACTTTGCTCTGTTTTTAGTTGCTTTCTCTCTAGAAAACCATATGTAGGGCTTGGGTTGTGGCTCAGTGGTAGAACACTTGCCTAGCATATGTGAGGCATTGGGTTCTATTCTCAGCACCACATATAAATAAATTAATAAAATAAAGGTCCATCAACAGCTAAAAATAAATTAAAAAATATGTAGAAAAATGTAGATTTTTATATAATAAAATATATATTATAGAATAATTAATTATTTAATATAATGATATATAACATAGGGAGTATATACATACATATATGTGTGTGTGTATACACACACACACACATATAATTTTCTGAATCACTTCATGGCCCTTTACCCCTGAGTACTTCAGGGTCTATCATAAAAATAAGCATATTCTCTTGAAAAAGCACAATACAGTTTTTAACTTCAATAATTTAACATGGGTCCAATATTTTGCCATCCACATTTCAGTGTCATATGTTGACCTGCTAAGGCCCTTGATAGAAAGAACACTTTTTTCCTTGGGTATTGGATCCAATCTAGGATTAGATATTGCATGAAATTGTCCTGTAAGTTGCCAGTCAGAATATTTGTTCTGTTCCTGATTTACCTCATTAGCAAAAGCAAATGTGAACATCCTGTTAGATTATGTAAATATTTAGAATTGTCCTCTCCTTATTCATTTTATTAAAGAGGCAAATCCCTTCCTTTGGTTGTTGCATTTATAGATTTGGTTACAGGAACTGCATTTGTGAAACTTTATTTTGCAGTATAGTTTTCAACATGCTTGAGAACACAGAAAGTTGTAGAAGTAAAAGCTGGGCCAGCAGCAGAAAGCAATTTAATAGGGTGACAGTGGACATTCTTATGGCCACTGTATAAACTATAATGCTATATAACTATCATGCCTGTGCCCTTAAAACAATATCCTATTGTAAAAAGAATGGAAATGCCAAGTCAAAATAAATCCAGTGATACCCTCCGTGAAAGCAGCAGTTCAGCAATATGCCTTTCAAACTTAATCACAGTAGTCGCATTCAGGTGTGACTGTTTTTCCACAGCTTTGCCTCTCCCCCTGGGTTTTTGTGTTGGGGTGTTTATGTTTAAGGTGTTTTTCTAAGGAAGGTCTTTTCTTTCTAAATTGCTAGTCTCAAAGGTACAACCAGGTAAAATCCTATTACAAAGAGAGTTTCTGTTTGGTACAAGCCATTCCTGGTGCTCAGAGTCCTCTAGAAACAAGGCCTTGTTGATCCGATTGCTCTGTGTTCTGGCCAGAAGATTATCCTGAATAATAATATCTCTTCCTGGTTCTTGTCCATTCACACTGAATTGTTCATGAGGATGAGGGTGGAGATAAAATTTCGGAACCCTGGTTGCTTTCTATGAGAGGTTCTGTGAGACCTCACTTACCCTGTGCATGTTAAATAGGACAATCAGAGGGCTGCAGTCATAGCTCAGTGGTAGAGCCTTGCTTACCACTGAGTGTGTGTGTGTGTGAGGCACTGGGTTTGATGCTCAGCACCACATAAAATAAATAAATAAATAAATAGAAAAACGCCCAGTTTGAAACAAAACAAAACAGGACAATCAAGTGCTCCTGATTGCCAAGTAGACCCCCAGTGCTCAGCAGCAAGGCCATGGATGCCCACCATCTCTCCAACAAGGACTTCTATTATTACTCAGCTCTACTCAGCCCTCTCTGTCTGCCATGGACTTTTAAAAAGTTGAAGTCCACAAAACTGCAATACTACTTTCATGGGGTCCAAGTGTTGGAAATATAAGATGAGGCCTTATATGGCCAGGAGGATGGAAGAATGAGGTCCTGTGGTATTTGAAGTCATTGAACCATTGATTTTTTTTTTTCTTCTGTTGACTTATAAAATGATGTTGGTGTTAGGGATTTAAGCAAAGATCCTTTCTGAAGCCAGAGTGATTTTGTTTGGGTAGGTTGGGAATGGACTATGGTTTCTTACAATAAATCTATTTCAGCAACAAGAATTGCAAGTCCCTTCAGAATTTTTATATACCAAAATCTACTTGTGAGTTTATTACCGGGTCTCAGTGTCATCAATATCTAAGTTGATTGTTACTGCTCAAATTGTCAACTCTTGTCATTTTTGGGAGGGGAGGGGAATGAATTCCTTTTTGTAGTATGACTCCAACATAATGGGTAAGTATGGGAGGTGATCCAAATGTTCTGTTTAATTTAAAATTAAGATTAATATAGGCTCCCATTAATTGGAAGGTTACATGGAAAACAATTTTTTCATTTGAGCTATTTTGCCACAAAAAAAAAAAAATAAATAAAAGCAAAGAATAAAACTTAATTTCCTCACAACTGGCTGTGCATTGCCCTGACAAAGTCTCAAATGATCTTAAAACAGTCACTTTGTTCACTTCCTCATCACTAGAGAAGTGAAACTGTAGTCCAGTCCTGGTTGAGAATGGGGTGACTGAGAACAGGGGCCAACTGCTGTCTCCTCATTGTTCATTCTGATTTGTGCCATAAGATTTACCTCTCCTTCCTGTCAATCTCTCCTCTTTCCCTTCCCCACATCTTTTTTCCTGCCACCTTGCATCTTTATTTGCTATAAGTATGACATTGGGTTCTCAGAAAGCTGTTTCCTAGCTGTTCCCCTCAATATGAGGGGGAGTTTGAAAACCAGGTGAAGAATGAAAAGTGCCCTGGCAGGACTTACGGAGGAAGCTCTGGAAAGCGGTTAAAGGGAGCAAAGTATCAGCTGTTCCTGTTTTCCATCATGTTTCCATTTTCTTTCAGACTTTAGGCTGTGAAGAAAAATGAGAAGAAAAGGGTGAGAAATGAAGGAATTGGATTTATGTAGTTTCCACTGTGTTTCGTTCCTGATGAGCCCGTTCTTCATTGCTATGCCTGAAGGAGCTAGTAAGCTTTGATGGGGAACAGTGATCCACCTGGGTAGTTACTTAAGGCACATGACAGATGGAGATGACATCTCCTGTAAGTGGACAGGAGCAGGGATTGTGAGAGCAACTGGGGCACGGTCTCAAGCAGGCTCTTGCACTGTAGCAGCAAAAGGACGGGGGTCTCATTCTGGAGAACTAGATTCCAAGATGCTATTTCTTAATTCCTTTAGCTTTTACCATTTGCCACTCTGTTTGTGACTATGTAGATTTTCTCAATCACAAAACTTATAAATTCTTAGATAGCAGACATTGGGTCCATACTCTGTGTCTCCTGTGCTTGGTCTTTAGCTCAGGGCTCAAGGAAGGGTGATCTAGTTCTGAGCTGGCTCCTAAGGTGGCCACTAGCCACATGAGCTATTTAATTTAACACTAAATGGAAAACTCAGCTCCTCCGTTGTACCAGCCACATCTTAAGGGCCCAGTAGGCACACATGGCTAGTAGTTACCCTACTGAATGGGACAGCCACAGAGTGTTTTATCATTGTAGAAGTTCTGTGGGCTGGCATTGGTCTGGGGCACCCATTATCTAATTAAGATACTTATTCTTTTCAAGATTGGATTGTTTTGAAGCCTTTGAACCATTGATTTTTTTTTCTTCTGTTGACTTATAATGATGTCTGTGTTAGGGATTTAAGCAAAGATATTAAGGTTCTTTATACTAATTTGCCTTAGATGCCCAAAAGAATTATTTTTCAGAGCTAAAGGAAGTTTCCCATGCTACCAGCACTTTAACCTACGCAAAAACAAACTAGGAAAAGATTGCTGATATTCCCCATCTGATTTACCTCTGTCACAGTGAACACTGACTCACAGATACTGGAGAGCGGGGTGTTGCAAAGGCCAAGGCACTTTGTACCTGTTCAAATGCTTGTGTTCAACTGTTATAGAGGGAAATGGAGCTATGTGAGTGACCTTAAGCTGAGAAGACTTGTGGGAGTCCTGCGGCTGGATCTGAGGTAGGAAAGAGACAAAGAGTGGAGATAAGGATTTGGAGGAAGAAAGCAGCATCATAGACTAGAAATTCTGGGCTCTAAAATTCTGATTTGCCATTTCTTAGTTATGTACTTTTCATTTGGACCTTTTATTCTATGGACTTCTGTTTATAAGATTAGAAAGTTAGAAAAAGGCATTACAACATGCAGATACGAGCAAAGACTCTAGTTCCACTCCACCCCTGGCTGTGTGGCCCAGGGCAAGTGATTTCGCTGTTCTGCATTCACTTTCCTCATGTATCACGTGGAGACAGCGCAAGTACACAGGCTGTGGTGAGGATTAAGTCAGGATATGTGTGCTCCGTGCTTAGCACATTGCTGGCCACGTGGTCAGCGGTCTGTAGGTGCTGGCAGTGGTAAGGGTGAGGTCAGGATGATGGAGATGACGCAGAAGGTACATCAGTGTCCTTTGCTCATGTCATCTTTATCTTCATCCTCTCTGGGTCTATTTTCTGATTCATAGAAATAATGACCACAAGGAAGGCAAACTTTAAAATACAAGCAGCTGTTCTTGGGGTCAATGCTGCTAACTTATAAGGGCTTATTAGAAATGTGGTTTTTCCTGCATGCCAGATATGAGTTTTAACTTAATGAGTTTGCTGTTGTACCCTCTCAAGTGGACAGAGAACCTCTTAGATAACCCAAGAGACTCCATTCTTACCCTTAGAAATGAGTCTATCTTCTCCACTGTAATATCTTCTGTAACCTACCTTCAGCAGGGATCAGCAAGCTAAGAGATATTTTAGGCTTTGAGATTTATACAGTTTGTGTTGAAACTATTCAGCACTGTTTTTATAGCCTGAAAAGAGCCAGAGACAGCATGCAAATGATGGGCGGGGCTGTGCTCCAGCAAAACTTGATTTGCAAGAGCAGGTGGCTTATCCTGCAGGCCATAGTTGCCAGCAGGGGATGTACACCATAGATCCCTGGTCTCTTAGCAGTTTCTACTCCCTCACCTTCTGGTGGCTTGCACAGCTCTGAAAATCAGTCTGATTCTTCTTGGAGCCTTTCCAGCAGTCAGTGCTCATCTTTACCTTTCATGGTGACTGTTTTCCCAGTCTGCTGTCAAGACGAGTAACAAAGCAGAACTATCAGAGTGGTTCTGATATGTGACAATTAGGAGGACATGCCTGTTATCTTAAACACTGTTCTAAAATCCATCCTTCTCCTCCTGATAAATGCCAGCTTTTATCCAGAATCTTATATGTAAGTCCACCCCACAGTGTGCCTTTCATGGACCTACTGCCACCTGGTTTCTTTGCCAAACTGTGTGCGTTGTGGGGGGGCAGGGTGGCTTGGGTTCCAATTTTGCCTACTATTTTTATATCTACTTGCTCAGAGAACTGATGTTCTTTGAATGGAGAGCAGGACCAAGAGGAGTAGTGGACAAATGCATAAAGCCTTGGAGCCCAGCTCCACCCCTGTCCTCTTCAAAAAGAAATGGAGAGGACTAATTGAGTCATATGGAATATTTTAACTCCATACTCACATAGTGCTGCTTGAGACCTGGGAGGAAGGGAGGAATGCAGGATGTATACACAGAAAAAGGACATCTGCAATGCAGTTCTTTAAAAAATATGTGAATGTTTAGCAAAGGCATGGGCTCATTTCTTAGAGGTTGGTTTGCAGTACTGAGGAACAGCTGTGGGCAGCAAAAATCACATTTGGCTGAGAGAGCTGAGGTCCAGATCTGTCTTGCTATGAAAAGGCTGGGTGATTCTGGCCAAGGCATGCTCTGTCTTTGGAGGTCAGCATTCTTAAATGAGGAGACTTGAACCCATTGCAGGAGGGTGGTCAATGTGACAGTTTATTTTTGCTTTCATTTAGTGTGCCTGTTGGCATACTGTTATCTGTCAGGGTAAATGCTGGCTTGATGGATTTTGCAATGGGTTGTAGCATGGAGAGCAGCATGCTGCTAGTCAGAAGGAAGAGGCCAGGCTTAATTCCAAGTTGGTGCCAAAGAAGGACCGTGTGCTCATAGTAAGGTAAAAGAAGTTTTCTCTAGCTTATCAGAAAGTGACAGCAGGATAGTAAAAATGTCTACTCAAATTGGGACACATGGTTGGGGAAGACCAAGAGAATGTTCAACAACTGTGTGCTTTTAGGGAGAACATGACACACATTTGTTCTGTTAGAGATTGAACAGTTATTACAGAACAAATGTTTTGAGTCTTTAAGCCTCTACAAGTGTGTCACTAAAAATCATAATTATCCAACATGCACCTGGATTACAAAGGAATTGTGATGCCCTCTCTGAGGATTTCATTCTGTTTTTTTTTTTGTGCAGAGGGACACCTTGGTCTCATGTGGTCCAGCTGGCAGTGGGCACATGTCCTGGCAGTCACTCCCTCCCAAGTCCTGCTATGTATTACTTACTAATTAAGTAGGTTTAGACTTGGGATATATTGAAGCCATCTTCACTTCAATATATTCTTTTCATGGCTCATTAGGGTCAATATAAGTCTCCCTAGAAAAGGGCTTCCTAAATTACGTGTTTTCTTCAGATTAGTGCGTCTTTGTAACTAACTCATTGGGACTTTGTGCTTACAAGGTAATCTAAAAGTGATGCTTGAGGATGGAGAAAACTGTCACTCATATAAGAGTAGAAAGCTGGAATTACAGAAATAATTTACTTTGCTTCCAGAAAGATGGTGTCAGCTGGGCACAGTGGTACATACCTGTGATCCCAGTAGCTCAGGAAGCTGAGACAGGAGGATGGCATGTTCAAAGCCAATCTCAGCAATTTATTGAGGCCCTAAGCAACTTAGTGAGACTCTGTCTTAAAAAAAGCAGGGCGGTGCTGGGGGTATAGCTCAGTGGTAAAGTTAAATCAGTGGGGGTTAAATCTCTAGTACCAAAACAAACAAACAAACAAACAAACAAACAAAAAAAAAACAGAAAGACTTTGTCCAAGTACTTGTACATAGAGTATATCTTTAGCAAAGATGACCATGAGTTTCTTTAGGGAAAAATACTGTGATATATTAGGTTAGAGAATGATTAACTTTGTTTTTGTTACATATCTTTCTCTGATCTTCTTTTTGTTGTGTTACATCTGTTTGAGTTATTATTATCTGTATATTGAACTGTTCTCCTAAAAATAAAAAATGAATTGGTCAGTCTGTTAGGTTCTGAATTAATTGTTCTTTGGCCAAAGCAGGGGAATATAATGTATACGAAGCAAACATTTCCTGTGTACATTATGCTGTCCTGCTCTGCGGTGATGGGGTTGGCGGGGGATGTTTGGGATAAATTTGTAACTAGGTTCACCTTTAAAGAATCCTAAGGTCAAGGAAGGACTAGGAAATTTTACACAAAGATTTATTATTAAACCACTTTTGTGGTGTTTTCATTTAATTTTATGTATTTGAACACCAAGTTCAAGGTGCACTGTCTTAGGACCGGGGCTTACTAGACTTTAGTAACATGAACAGTGTTTGTTTTTATTTTATTTTTGGAAAACTTACAAGCAGTGAAGATCACAGGGTGGGTGGGGAGGGTGGGAGAGGGAGAGAGAGGGAATGAACAAGAGTTAGAAGAGACTCATTGAGTCCAATCTTCACATTTTACACAAGATAAAGCAGAAGCATAGGGAAGAGGGGTGATTTGCTCAGGATCATGTGGCTTGCAGGGATAGAAGGGAGCCAAGGGCTGTCTCTTCTGACTCCTGGGAAAGTGCTTTTTATATTTTACCTGTTTCTTTTCTGGTCAAAGGACTGCTAAGTCCAGAGGCTGTTGTGGTTTGAAAACAATTACTCAAATTATTTGAATGAGCAAATGGAGAGGTCATGTGCTTGTGAAGTTGCTGGAGACTTAGGTTGGAGGAGCACAAGTCCTTTTGGCCTTCAGTGGGTCATGGGGAAGATGAGGAAGATGGAAGGTATGTCTTAGGAGCATCCTTTGACCTGATTTCTCTCCCTGGAGTGCCTTGCTAAGAACTGTGATGGTCCATAGAGTGAGAATAAGGAGGAGGTGGCATGTGTCCACCTTTGTTAAGCATTGTCACTGAATGATTTCAGGCCATGGAAGGAGAAAGAGCAGTGGCCATGAGATTAATGAGGAGGTCTTGGCTGAGGTGAAAGGAAATGATAGAAATTTGTTAAACTCTTGCAACATGCACATCACCTTCCCACTTTTGCCTAGAGGGGGTGAAGGCACTCCCCTTCCATTTCTCCTTTCCCTGCAGTCTGTGAGCCTATCCCCCAGAGGTTCAAGCAGCTTCTGGCTGCTCTTGACATTCTCTGACTTTAACTCAACTTTCCTTGAAATTTTCCTTGTCCAAGATACATCTATAAGAAACTTTCTTTAGAGGAACTTCATTGTTGAGGCATTGATTTGTAAGGAGGGAGAGAAATAATAATTCAAACTTATATATGTCAGGCACTGTTCTATGGAATTTATATTTATTTTACCATTTTGTTAATAGAATAACTTTATGATGTGAGACTCATGACTGTTTTACCTATCAGGAACAGAGGCACAGAACAGTTGAGTAACTTGACTAAAGTCACACCACATGACCATGGTCAGCCTGGGCAGGCACTTAGGCATTCAGTCTTGGACATGAGCTGGTAATTAGTGTGTTCCACTGCTTCTCACTCCTATCCCTCCCGCTTTTGGAGAAGGTGTTGGGGTGTGTGGACAGAGAGTTGGAACCTAGACCAACACAAATGTACTGTTGCAATGTGCATTTGCTTCATTTCTTTTTGTCTCCCTTTCTGTAATTCCATGGTGGGGAGTGGGAACTAGTTCTGTCATTCCATAGTGGGGAATGGGAGCTAGCAGGGAAACACATTAAAAATATTTATATTGCTGGTTGTAGTGGCACACGCCTGTAATTCCAGTGGCTCAGCGGGCTGAAGGAGGAGGATCACAAGTTCAAGGTCAGCCTCAGCAACTTCGTGAGACTCTTAAGTATCTTAGTGATACTATGTCTGAAAGTGGAAAATGAAAAAAGGGCTGGGGATGAAGTTCATGGGTAAATTTCCCTAAAAGATGGGATTGATGACTCTTAGTCCTGGGAGGCAGCATGGTGCAATGAAAAAAGAGAACCAATGAGTCAGATTGAGCTGGGTATGGAGTGTCAGCACTAACCATATAACTGTGCCCGGCAGCTAGGACTGTCCTTGGTTTGCTCATCTGCTGCGTGGACATGACTCCTCTCTCAGGGCTGCTCATGCAGATTGAATGAGATCATATGCAATGTTGGTAAAACTGCTAGCCTGGCTTTCCTTCTGTCCCCCGACAAGAAGGACATTGGGATGAACCATATTGGAGCATTCACAGAGGTGATGTCAGGACAGAGAGGCCCAAGATTTTCAACCCACGTAGAAATGCAGTAAGGGCCAAATTTAACAAGTCGAACAAGCCATGAGAAATAGCTGCAGAGAAACATCTGCACTAGAAACTGGCAGTAAAATGCCATCAAGTCTGATTGCATCTAGTATAAAAGAAACTGGAAAAGAAAGTCAGAGTTATTACCTAGATAGTGTGATTCTGATCACTCAGGGTGGGAGGAAGGACCTTTGTTTACATTGCTGGCACTTGCTGTGGGAAGAGCACCTGCTGGGGTGATGGTGGAGAAGAGGCCACTCCACCAACAGGTGAAAATAGAAATGCACTGAGGAGATGTGTGGAGTTGGGCAACACTGGGTGCCGGAGGGAAGCAAAGGGAAGGTCCTTGTGGGGCTTGGTTTTGGTCACCTGTATCATAAAGCCTTTGGTTCAACTATCTCTAATATCTCCTTCCATTGTAAAATCCTTCAGTGATGCAGATCCTGAAACATGAAGTTAAAAAGAATCCACAACCAAATCTCTTTTATATGTCAAGATTGAAACTCAAAAGAGTTTCAAAACCAGTTGGCTTGCTGGTCCAACCTTTTATCTGCATGACTTTCATGCCCCAATCAGTATGTGAAACTGTTGTTAGAGGAAAAATACTTCTTAAGAACCAGGACTTAATTTGCTTAGTGCACTTATTTTAAAAGCTCAGACATTGTTATTGAATTGAGCTATGTTTTATGTCTTGAGTTTTTGGTGATAATATTCGTTATTTCTTCCATCCCGTCCTCTATCCACAATTCACTGCTCAAGCAAAGCAAAACATAACGTCACCCCACTTTGTATAGCAAGCAAGGAGAAATAGCTTTTTTTCAATAACAACTTCATTCTCGGTTCTAGGTCCTTATGAATCTCAACAACAGGATTAGAAAAAGTTTCCTTTCTTCCCCAAGTGCCATTTCTCCTTTAGGATTGGTTCATTGTGGGAGAACTGGTCTTATTGGGTGTTGTTAAGGAAATGTGTCTCTTAGATAGATGTACAGCTCCTTAGCTGCCTTCCTCTTTTCCAGGGTAAGCGGTAAGATCCAATCCAGCTGTAGAGCTGATTTGTCATGCAGAACAACTGTGGGAGTGGAATTGTGTTTGTTTCTTGTATAAATATTTCCCAGGATTTGTAGTTGTTAGGTGACAAGTGTTAAGCAACTGGAACCTGTGCCGTGAATATATTTGAATAATATAAATCAAGTCTTGAACTAGGTTTTAGAAAGGGCTGGAGGAAACATTTAATCTGAATTATTTAAACCACCATATGCAGTTTTTAGAAATGAACTGGATATTAAATTAGTACCTTTCCACTTGAATTTTGTGTAAAGTGAAGTTAGGATGTTTGCTACTACCCACATAGGTAAGACCGTGAGGTGATTTGTGAGTGCAAAGATGAAAAACTGAGACTACTAAAATGAATTATATAATATTTTACATATTTTAGCCTTAAAAGAACGGTTTCGCCTACCAGTCAAGTTTCCACTGTCTACTTTAATGAAAACTTATATCATGCTTACTGAGTGCCATGTCCTGTTGTCAGTATTTTATAAATAGTGACTTAATTTATATAACTCTATGGAAGGCCACAACTGTCCCCAATTGACAGATGGGGAAAATGAGGTACAGAGTAACTTGCCCAAGGTCTCTTGGCAAGAATTGACAGTGCCTGGTTTTAAACTCAAGTTTCAGTCTGACTCCAGACGCTGCTGCTTGATCATAAGAATTTGGATTTTCCATCAATTACTTGATGCTAGGCTTTTCAATTTATTTATTTATTTATTTTGGTGCCAGGGATCAAACTACTCAGGGCCACACATAAGCACACTACCCCTTTAGCTACATCTCTACCCTGCTGTGTGTGTGTGTGTTTTTTTTAAACCATGCTCAAACCAAGAAAAATTTTATTTCCCTTAGCAAAACCTAGTTTGCCCAGCGTGTTCTGAAATAAACCACTTAGAAAATTGTCATCCACAATGAGCTTTCCTCTGTAGAAGCTGCTCTGATTTTCTACTTTTTCATAAATCGCTTGGCATGGAAAAATTTTAAGCTGAGAGGTTTTAAAAAGTAAAGCCTATTTGCAGTAAGTCAGAGGTGATGGAGTCGTGCTGATCGGAACTCACATCACTGTAGCTTGGTGGTTTTCTCAGCACCAGACAGCAGCAGCAAGCAATCAGCAGCAGCAGCCCCAGCCCTTCCTCCTCTGCCAGAGACTCCTTGACTAAAAATTCCAGACAGTCATCCTGTCAGCCCACATTTCCTATGGGAAGTACACTTGAAGTGTAAACACCAGGAAGTTGGGCAAAGGGAGCAGATCATTTCTGAGACATAGCAGTCTCAGAGGCTGCTGTGTGCAGGCCCTCCTGCCGCAGGGCTGCTGTCTGCTGCAGTTGTTTTATAGGGTGGGGATGGCTGGGCTGCTCTCCACCCCAGACCCCCACCCCACTGCCTTTTCCAAGTTTGCTTCCAACAGTGCCATTTCCATCAGACAGCACCTTCCTGTTTAAACTCCTAGAGAGTTTGAGAATTATAAGGCACACAGAACTGTGACAGGAGAAAGGCCTCAAAATCATTATTTCCTGTGCGGAGTAGTTGGAGATGTGGCCTGTGTCCTTGGGAGTTAGAAGCAGCTGTCGTTCCAGAGCCACCACTTCTTCCTCTTGGCTTTAGGGGAAAGGTGTTTTTACTCTTTAACTTCATATTTCCTATTTTTTTCCTACAGCTCCTTAAACAGTTTTTTAATTTAAAACTGTTTTAGTGAAAAACGAATCAGCATTTCTAGCACATAGTGCTCAGATACAAATAGAAAAAAAAAATCCCTAAAAGTGTGTCCTTGAATCAACCTGGTCAAGTATTATATAAGCATATTTTGCAGAGGAGGAAGAATTTCTGAAATTGTGTCGATCGTTCTTCACAAGTTTGTGGCTAACGCTGCAGCGGATGTATAGAACTCAGTGTGTTGGGTTGATGATTCATCAAATTTTAACAGATTGGTGGGTTTAAGTTTATAAATTAAAAAAAAATAATAACTCTTACTATACTTCTTCAAATCTGTGACACAGTTGATTGGGAGACATATTATATTTATACCACTGATGGGTGGGGGTTACTGCAACCAAGCTATGGAAAGGCATTTGTTAAAATATGCATTCAGATGTATTAGCATTAGTGAAATATGGCCATATTTTAGCCACAATCGTTTCTCTTTTCCATGTAGTCTGACAACACAATTCTAAGTTCACTGTTCTATTCTCAGTTTTCCTCTACTTGGCCTGTGGCAGCTTTCTTTTCTTGGCCTTCAAAACACGACACACTCCCCGTTCTCCTCCTGTGTCTGGCTGTTCCTTCCCTGTCTCCTTGGCTGATTCCTCCTCATCTTCCTGACCTCTAAACAGTGGAGCCCTAAAGCTCCATGCTTGCACCTCTTTTCCATCAAATACTCCCCCCTTTGGTAATTCATGGCTTTAAATACCACCTGTCCACTGGAAATTCCCAGGCACATCTATCCAGCCTGGACCTTGTACCTGAAATGAAGATGGAAATATCCTTCTGTCTGCTTGACAGATGTCTATTATGCTTATGCTTAAGATGGATAACGCTGAATTCCAAACCATACATGCATATCCATTACCATCATGGAAAGTGGTCCTCCATTCTCCCATGTACTCCATCTGAAACCTTGGTCATCCTTGATTCTTCTTTCTTTCTGACCCCATATTTGATGCATTAGCAAATCTCATCACTTCTACTTTAAAAAATATATGCAGAAGTTGACCACTTCAAATTACTTGCACAGCCACCATTTGGGCCCAAATCACTCTCACTCCCTTCTGGATCGTTGCTGTGCCCTTTACCTGGTTGCTCCATCTCTGTCTGTACCCCTTCAGTTTATTCTTGACACAATAGCCAGAATGATACTGTTCAAGTTTCAGTCAGATAGTGTCATGTTTCTCTTAAACCTCCAGTGACTTTATTGGATGCAGAGTAACAGCCAAAAGGCCTCATTCCAATTCCAGATCTGCCCTCTTTCCAATTTTCTCACCTTGTGACTCTCACCACTCCCTCTCCCTTACTCCCTTGCTGCAGCCAATCAGCTCTCTTTGCACATGCAACACCTTTCCTTCCCTGCTCCTACCCACCATCACTTTGCATATTCTGTTCCCTCTGCCTGGAACTCCCTGCCCCAGATATCAGCACAGCTTGCTCCATTCAGTCTTGACTCAGATGTCCCTCCATGAGGCGACTGCTCCACAACATCCTGCTTAATTTTCCTCCTTTTAGCACTCCTCATTAACGTACTCGGTATTTTATTATTTGTTTATTCTTTCCATATTTTCCCATAGAACATGGTCTACACAAGAAAAGGATTATGTGTGTGTGTATGTGTGTGTGTGTGTGTGTGTGTTGCTTTGCATTCATTCATTGCTGTCTCCCCAGTGCCTAGAACAAAATATATACTCAATAAAATTTTGTTGAATAAATAAAACAAAAGCTTTAGATAAATGGGACTTCAAATAACTAAGACAAAATAAGAAGAAAGCATTTTTTGTTTTGTTTTGTTTCCTGTGGAATGAGATAAAATATTATTAGTTTTCCTTGTAGCATTAGGGATACTTTCCATTTGGAAAATTCTCTACTGTTTTGATAGTTTGTCATTAAAAAATATTCTACCCATTAACATGAAGAGATCTTTGTACAGTGTTTTTTTTTTTTTTTTTTTTTTTTGTAGCTCCTAAGATTCACCTGAGTTTATAATTATTGTCTATTAAAACTTCAGTAAGATAGCGATTAATTCAGAAATCATTTTCAGGTTTTTTTAAAAAATCCAAATTGTTTGTTCAATCTTTGTGCCTCAATTAGTGAGAGAATATTTTTAACCTGGGGCCTACTAAATTCTCAGTGCTGAAGAAGCAGTTTCTTTGTAATAAATGCACTGGGGTTTTCCCCATTGACGTGCCACTCCTTAACCCTCAGTGATGTACTGTTTCTATGAAACACATGGGTTGGTGGCTTTTAGGAGTACTTAATTTGTTGTCAGGGCAGGCAGAAATGGCCTACACTACTGATCTCAGCAGAAAGAAAGAACTGCAGTGGGTCAGTCTGCAAGGCCTTTCCACTATGAGCTCTGGCCTCTGAAGGGCAAGTGGTAGCCTGCCCTCAGTTGGAAGAGGGATGGGTAAAGGAGAGATTCTTGTGCCAGAACTGGGTTCCAGGACGCCCAGGTTCCACTCACATTTCTTCATTCATTTGAATGCATTGGTTGTCTTTCCAAATATATGCTAGGCTCTGGTGGGTGCTGAGATAATGGTATTCAAAGCAGATATGAGACTTGGGGAACAGAGGATTAGAAAGGCATCTCTGAAGACAGGACCATTGTACAGCATAGAATGTGGATCCGGGAATGCGGAAGCCAGGTTTTCATTCCAGTGTCTGAACTTGACATATGTTGATCTGTACATACATTGTATGTCTTGTGTCCATTCTTGCCCTTGGATCTGCAGTTTGCAAGCCATAGACACAGCACATGCCTACCATAAGCACATCTTTCAAGGATCGGGGTAGTGTTGGGAGGGATGCCGTCTTGAGCTTATGTCTACTGTTATTCACATGTAGCTCTCAGGAGACTGTTGTGTGTGTGTGTTGAGAAACCAGCATGGGGTAACTGTGGAGTCATCTGTCCTGGGAGGAGGTTTCATGTTAATTGCCTCATTATATTATCTTTTGCCTCATTACTTTTGCCTCTTTTTCTAGAAGGAAAACTGACATCACATTTAACGAGTATGAGAGATGCTTGAATCCTTTTTAACTGATGACTTTGTTACCATCAAAAAGTTTATAACCATATTCAGCCCTTGGATGCACCCATTCTGTGTGAAGCCTGGTTACAGGCCATGAAATCTAGGGTGCTGTGATAACAGAGAGCCTTTGTCTCCTCTGGCTCCATAATTGCTGTCTTTTATACCTCTTCCAAAGAAGGCTTTAGTAAGGGTATATCTGAAGGCGCTCATTTCAGATATTTATCTCCAAAAGGGAAAGGACTTTAGCACCTCTTCTAATTATTAACATCTATTCAGAATTTTATAAAAAGAGAAGGAAGCATTTTTGCATACTGGAGCTGACATTGAGCTTTTAAGAAGTGATCCTTGAATTAGCATTGTCACCCAGATTATGTCTAATTCAAGGTTTTATAATGCACTGGAAAATGCCATTTCTTCTGCAATAATCATTTATTACTGTGTGCCTCTATTCTTGCACTCTCTTGCTGTGGATCAAGTCAGTGTCAGCCCACTGATCCTGTTGTGATTCCCTGTGTGCAGCAGAGGTGGTGGCAGCAATACTTTTCCATCCACATTGGACTTCTAGTGGGTGAGTTCAGTGAGGCTGCCTCTCCTGGCATACACTAGTGAGGGGTCCATGCAGCACAGGAAGCCGGGAGCCTGGTGCTATGGTTCTTGGTTAGCACCTATGATCCCAATGTCTATGCAGAACTCCTCCCACCTTTTAGGTGCAGCCCCTCCCTATGATTCTTATCTATGCAGAAACAGAGGGGGCAAAGGAAGGAGGCCATAGTATACTGAGGCACCGTGACAGGCATTTTTAATACCTGATCACATACATAATCGTATCCATCGTGCCAGACAAAAGGTAGTATTTCCATTTTACTTACATGGACATTGAAATCTTAGAGGTTATCATTTGCTCAAGGTCACCCAACTAACAAATTATGGAGTTGGAGTTTGAAATTGAATCTTGTAATGGTCAAGTTCATGATCTTTCCACTACAGTTCTCATCCTTTCCCCAGGAGCCAAGGCCACCTACCTTTTCAGTTTCTGGCATATACCGCCTCTGGTTTATAGGGCCTGGCTCCTTTGATGACTTCTTCAGAAATTTCAGTCACAACTCTAGGACCTGGCACTATGGGAAAAAGCAATGCTGGGCTGCATGCCCTATCAGCCCTTCAGTGGTGGAGAATTTTGTTACTTTTCAGTGTAAGAAAATGGAGGCTAAACATTCATACAATTAAACAATTTAGACCAATTCAGCACATCGGGACTGTCTCCATTCTTAATGAAAACTCTTGAGAACTCTGATGGGACAGATGACCAGAGCACCTGTCTAGCAGAGAAGTGGTCTTCATTTCACTTCCTGTCACTTCACATATAAATTAATAATTGTGATAGGAGCTTTCAGTGTGTGTGTGTGTGTGTGTGTGTGTGTGTGTGTGTATTTAACAAAATATTTTTCTAAATGCTTATGCTATTTGACAATCTGGCTGTGGTCTTTATATTACGAATTGCAGGGGTTGGTTAACTATAGCCTGTGGGCCATATCCATCTGTCTACATGTTTTTGAAAATCAAATTGTGTTAGAACCCAGCCACGCACATTTGTATGCATGGTCTTTCATGCTCCATGCTATAATAGGGTGTGTGGCTGCTTTCATGTTACAGCAGGGGGGTGGAGAAGACACAACAGAGTGTAGGGTTCTCAAAGCCTCAAATATTTACTGTTGTCATTGCAGAAAAAGTTTTTTGAACTTTCCCCCACGCTTTTTTAAAAATTTATATATGATAGTGGAATGCATGACAATTTTTATTACACATATAGAGCACAACCCCCACCCCTTTTTTAATAGGGTATCAGAATTTTAGTGAAGAGGAATAAATTTGCTAGTCCTAGAGAAAACAGCCCTAAGTCTGCTTGGTCAGTAATAATAGACCAGGAGGGAGCGTAGACACCATGGCTAGCCTGGAGCACGTTCATGTCTAAACCAGATAACCAGGCTAAGGGAGCATTAATTCCTGTGAGTACTATGCTCCTCTACTGGGTCACTTCCATTAATGACAACAGAAGCACCCCTAACTGGCTGTATGACTTTGTACTAGTCACCAACATCTACGTGATATTTTTTACTGATAAGGTGAATTGCTTAAAAGTATATGTTTATAAAGCATTTGCACACACACACACACATACACACACACACACATACATCTTATATATATGGTTGTTCCTCATGTGCATGGGGGATTGGTCCCAGGACCCCCATAGGGATATCAAAATCCAAGGATGCTCGAGTCCCTTATATAAAATGGCATAGTACTTGACAGTAACATAGTAATTTAATATATATACCTCCTCTGATATATTTTAAATCATTTTTAGATTGCTTATAATACCTCATTTGATGCAAATATTTTGTAATTAGTTATTATATTGTATTGTTTGGAAAATAATGGCCAAAAAAAGTTTGTACATATTCAGACAGATGTGATTGGAAAAATACTTTTGATCTGCAGTTATTTGAATCTGCAGGCATGAAACTTGTGGATATGGAAGGTGATCATACATGAGTTTATGTATATAAATGTTTAGATAGTTTTAAGAGGAATAATAAATAAACTTTTGAATATAGTAGTAAAATAAGAAGACCCATTTTTCTACACCCATCTAGCTTAGGATATAGAACTGTATGAATATCTTTGAGATCCCTTCTGTGTGCATTCCTTTCCCTCCCCCACCCCCTGCCAAGAGGTAACTGTCTCAATTTGGTTAATTACAGTATTGCTTTTCTCCATAATTTTATTGTTACTTTTTAACCTAAAACTATTAAAAAAAAAAGAACACTTTCACAGATGACAAACTTGTGTTTCCTTGATGTTGCTTCATTTTCTTGGTGATGACTTTTTCTGCCTTCTGATTACATAAGGGTTATCAGTTGTGCAAACACAGCCTAACACACAGGGGCAGCTCAATAAATACTCTTGAAATAGTCCACTGGTCTTACTTTTCATGATGGGGTAAGGACAAGGTACAGCCAACTCAGGGGCTAGTTCAACTGTTCAGGCTTTTCTCCCCACTGGGGTTTTGTGATAATGTATTAAGCTGAAAGTCTGGTATCTCCTGAGGGAGCAGTTGCCTACTCTTAGATTTCTCAACTCTCAAGTGGGAGAGGACAGTAGTGAGAAACATGGCTGCCCTAGGATACTCCCATAGTGGGGAGATCCACTTGAGTAAGAGAGCAAGATGAAATCTTTAAATTCAGCTTTCTGGTCTGTTTAATTTGAAGGAAAATCTCATTGTATCCATTCCTTTGTGTTTTTCTTTGTGACTTTTTTTTTTTTTAAAGTATAAATACGGGGTTTTGGAAAAGGAATGGTTGTTAAGCTTTTTAAACTCTGTAATTACTCTATAAAGGCTGTGTATTTGCATCTGAAATACATTGAGCCTTAAGTTTTAGTGCTCAGTATATATGCAGCATTTGTAATCATGGGGGTACTTCCCAAAATAAATCAACTGCATAGAAAATGTTAATCAGCTCATTCCCAGTGACCACAGTGAGTATCTCCATTGTACAATGAGGAAATGGACGTGACAGTTAGTGGTTTGCCCAAAGCCACACTGTCATCAGTGTTATGAAGATTTAAGCAATGGTCCTTCTTATAAGAAAATGCAGTCATGTTTTCATGTAAGACACTGTGGGTCTTGGTCAAATTGACCTAAATTAGATTCAGGGACTAACAAGCCTTTTGGCGTTGGGAAGAATCTACCACATTAACCACAAAGAGCTGGCTTGTTTCTTACAGTTACCTGCAGTGTTTTAAATAGAACTTGGTTTTTTGAGGAGTCTATTTGTTTGAAATCAAAAGCTCTGTATCTGACTGAACATTGAAACTAAAAAGCAACTGGATCAAGTAGGGAGAACAGTATTAAAAGTAAAGTTATGTCTTGATTTGTGGCCTTCTATATTTTTTTTAAGTTTTTATGTTTTGTGGCATTCTACGTTTATAGTTAAGGAGAAAGCAGCCTTCTACTAGGAACTTAGTTTTTGAAAACAATTTTCAGAGAATTGATTTTGGATGTGTATGTAGATGGTCTTCCAAATCATCTACATAATAGAATTGTGTGGTATAGTAAAGACTTATATGGAGGAAACAGCAAATCCTCCATTTTCAGAAAATTTGCTGTAATTATTATTGTTATTTTCTCAGGCAAAAATTGATAGCTCATTTTAGAAATATTTTCCTCAACAAGTGTTGGGAGCAAAAAATATTCCCTCCCAACTGCTTGTTAATTGAAAAATCCAATCAATCATAATGGTAATAAGCACCTATTTGTTTTCCTCTCTTTCCTAAACTTCACTTGAAACTTGACCACCCCCCCCCCCTTTTTTTTTACTAGGTGACGAACATTTTTAAGACATTGTTAATAATAACAATTCTAGTATTGGGGAATGTGAACAGAGCCACATTCAAAGTCATAATATGGATTTGGAGGACTCACCCTTTACATGAGAATACTCTGTATAAAACAGGCAAAGCCAACTTGTAATTGTAGAGAGAAGATGCCATAAAGCAGGAGACACCAAAGTAAGCTACTTGTGGAGAATCTCACCTGATAGAAGGTGAGATTATCATTAGGGATCTGGAGATATGATTTTGGCATTTCACTCTGTATTCATCAGATTTGAGGACCACAGACTGATTCTTTGTTAAAGAGTTTACAAGTGTGATGATCCATAATAATAATAGCACAGTAGTCCCCTACCTGTCCACCGTTTTGCTTTTCATAGTGATACTGGCAATTCACAGAAGCAAGAGAAGCCCTAAGTGCTTTCTTTTGTCCAGTTTTTTTTTTTTTTTTTTGGGGGGGGGATACCTGGGATTGAACTCAGGAGCACTCGACCACTGAGCCACATCCCTAGCCCTATTTTGTATTTTATTTAGAGACAGGGTCTCACTGAGTTGCGTAGCACCTTGCCATTGCTGAGCCTGACTCTGAACTCACAATCCTCCTGTATCAGTTGCACAAGCAAGTGAAGAGGTGAAGTTTCTCTGCTTAATAAGGAAAGAAAGAAAATCATAATGCTGGGTTTGCTAAGATTGACAATAAGAATGAATCTTTCACCTGTAAAATTGTGAAGAAGACAAAAGAAATTTAATGCTAGTTTTTGTTGTTGTTGTTGTTGTTGTTATTGTTGTTGTTGTTTTTGGCTCAAACTGTAAAAGGTGCAGTCACAATGCATGTTAAGTGCCCAATGAAGATGAAAAAGTCATTGAACTATAAGATTAGGTATTGTTTGTGGTTTCAGGTATCCATTGTATTCTATGGATAAGGGGGGACTAATATATATTAAAATATTGGGGGGAAGATACTTGGCAAAACAATAACAACAGAAACAAAAACAAAAACCAGCCTGGGTAGTTTGGTCAAAGGCATATGCTCCCTCTTGGAAGGTAGCATGTATTAACACTTTTAATAGTAGTTACATCTATAGCAGTTCAGATTACCAACCTTGTGAGTTGGATTAAGTACCCAATCCACCTAATTTTGTGATATTGGTCCAGTAGCCTAACATTTCTTGCTGTATTTTTTCTGCTTACTTGTACAACCAGGATATTAATACCTTATAAACATGTTCAGTGAACTAATGCCTGGTCTTAATACCTGGAAGATAATGGTGGTGATGATGATGTCATTTTGGCTGTTATCTTTATAATAGCTATGCAAGTCAACTTAGAAGAAGACTGAATAGACCAGAACATTGATTGTTGAGCATGGAAGTAGAGTCTGGAACCACGTCTATTGGGCTGAAACAGTTGTGTACATTGCCAGTTGACTTAAATCTGCACATTCTTTGTCTCAACAAGGCCGGGTAATAATAATAGCACAGTATTCCCCTACCTGTCCACAGTAGTAGTAGTCGTCTTAAATTTGTAGCTTATAGTTTTTCTGAATTTCATGAAGTCACCACTTTTATAGTGTAGAACCTCTAATTTATTTGGTTAAGGTTGTATTTAGTAGTAACAAAGGACTCACTCTGATTACCTTAACTGGGTTTGGCTTTTAGAACATCTTCTGGGGCTGATGTTTTATACTTACAAGATCAAACCTTCTTCTGGTTTCACATTCCAGAAGTGAATGTTTTTAAATCAATGCACTGGTTGGGGTTTGCTTTATTTATTTCTGAGTTACTGGGGATTGAGCCCAGGGCCTTGTGTGTGATAGAGAAGTCCTCTAACATTGAGCTACATCCCCAACCCAGGATATGAAATTTCATGTGAGGGTATCAGCCTAGTTCCCAAATTGGACTGCATCTGCCAGGTACCTGGGGAAGGCGGCAAATTCCTTTGACACAGAGCAACAGGAAAGCCTCCTCCTTATAATGCATACCTGTTCTGAATTTGTTTTTTAAATTTTATTTTGTTCCTGGTGTAGGTATTGACATCCTGAAGCTTGTCGCAGCCCAAGTGGGGAGCCAGTGGAAGGATATCTATCAGTTTCTGTGCAATGCCAGCGAGAGGGAGGTGGCCGCTTTCTCCAACGGATACACAGCGGACCACGAGCGGGCCTATGCGGCTCTGCAGCACTGGACCATCCGGGGCCCTGAGGCCAGCCTCGCCCAGTTAATTAGTGCCCTGCGCCAGCACCGCCGCAACGATGTCGTGGAAAAGATTCGCGGGCTGATGGAGGACACCACTCAGGTAATGTGGCCCTGGTTGTGTCTCTGCCACTCCTCTTTTCCTCACATTGCGCTAGGTACAAGTGACAGGGGAAAAGAGCTGATGTTAGCTGTTTAGGAGCACATCCTTACCCTGGTCTTCCAGACCAACGGCTCTCAATGGTCATCCACGTATCATCTAGGGACTTTTTAAATAGTTCTCATGCTTGGATCCCACCGCAGGTCAGTCAAATCAGAATCTCTAAGAAGAAGATTTTGAATTAATACTTTTGAAAGCTCAGTGATTCCAAGGTGGCAGGCAAGTTGATAATCATTGTCTTTGGGATTGGTTCCACGTCAAGCTGCGCTGGTCAGATCTACTCCATCACCTAATCTACAGTCTCATTTTGCATCACATACTTTGAACACACCCAAGAAGAAAACCTCTTTTCCCTGTCCTCTCCCTTCCTCCAGACGTGTGTGTGTGTGTGGTGGTGGTGGTGGTGAGGGAGGCTTGCTTTTAAGTCTTGAGGATGCAGGTTGTGCTAGTAGCAGTGAGAACAGAACCGGTTCTCCTCCTTGGTTGTTCATTCCTGCAGATCAGATGGAAACTGAGGGTGGGGGGATCTGGGAGTGTGATTTATTTGTACTAATGAGCCCTGGCTTTGCATTGAAAAGACACTGACTAGGTGGGTGATTAAGGTTAAGTTACATCAGCTTTTTTTGTTTGTCTGTTTTATCATTATTTGCATTTGTAAACCTATTTTATAAGATTTATTAATACTAGAAATAAAACATAAAAAGTCTGGCTTATTTTAGTTGTTCTACAAAAGGCCATTCCAAACATGATGCAAATCATTTGACTTAGCCCTTCTTTAATTATGTTGCCCTGAAAGGCCATGAAGTTAGTACAGAATTGGGTATTGGATCATATTTCTCACAGACTTCAATTAAACTTCTGGAATATATTTCTAAAATAAAGAAAATGCCAACCACTAAGGCTTGATAAAACCCACTTGAGATTCAGAAGGCCATCTTCCTGTGTTATGCCAGTGATGAGACTCCTTACTTCAGAGCTAGGGAGAGGTTTTTTTTCCCCACAACTCAGTTCACTATCATTCTGCACCAAATTTTGTATATCAAAGGACTCAATTTTATATACCTAAAAAGACCAAAAAGCCTTCTTTTATCTATTTATACCAACAGTGTTAGTATTCCTTCACTGCTAAAATAAACACACATCAGGTGGGATTTTTTAGCCAGGCAACTGTTTGGATAAAAATTTATAGGAGCTAATTGACTTTGAAGGTGGTCTTTAAAGCTCCTGGTATATTTTTGACTTTTTGAAAATGTGGAATTTCAGGAAAAATAATATTTACTAATAGACCAAGTATAAACATTGGAAGTCACACACCAATGTCTTATGAATTTCTGAGAAACAATTTCAATAATTATGACCTGCTCCTAAAACTAGCCTTTAAGTAACTGGATTTTGGGTAAAAGCAGATTAGACATTTACCCTTCAATTAAATATAATGCTTGCAGTTTGAATAAAGGGAGTGCAAAGGCAAAGCTGTATTGTGCTTTCTTAGATTCTTGATTTTAAGGGAAGGACTGGTAAGACAACAGCAGACTTGAAAAAAGATTTAGATTCTTGAGACTATATCAGCAGATCTTTTTGATGATGCCTACAAGAAAGATAATGTGATTGATTGACTCAAGCCCCTGCTGGGCCCAGAGCAAAAGAATAAGAGGAGACCATATATCAAAGAGATTAATTCACAGCATAAAAATAATAGGAAATGAAGAAGAATTAAGATCTTTTTGTATTATAGGGGAGATAGAAGGAAGGAAAGAATCAAGGTGAATGAGTTTGGCATTTGGGAAAAGGGTGCTTTGTTTTCTAATTCATTCTTCTTCTTTTCCCAAATGCCAAACTCTTATTCACCTTGATTCTTTCCTTCCTTCTATCTCCCCTATAATACTAAAAGATCTTAATAGTATCTGTTTTTTGTTATTTACATTTTGAGAAACAGTGGTATACAAGCATTCTGCAGCTTTATGTTTGGTTCTGCTATAGCCTGTGTGTGGGGATGGTTCTTTTTTTTTTTTCAGAGTAGAAATTAGAAGTTTATTAAAGGACAGCAGAAAAGACTTCTCCTGGAGGAAGAAGGGGACCCAAGAGGTGGAATCCCGTGGGGATGGTTCTTGAGACAGCAATACTAAGTTTCTTGTTCCATATTTCAATAACAGTGTACATCACTGTTTAGCAACATCCTGGATCCAGGTCTTACTCTAATTTTAATAACCAATAGGCATGGATTTTTCTTTTTAATTGCACAGTATGAAACTGTCTATTCATAGTTTAATCTCTTGAAATTTGCTAAGTCAAACGAGAGTCAGAAGGCGGGGGGTAATTTAGATTTAGTCTTTGCATCTTAAGATGAATGTTTTTTCATTTTTTAAAAAATTTATTTATTCTAATTTGTTATACATGACAGCAGAATGCATTTCAATTCATAGTACACATATAGAGCACAGTTTTTCATATCTCTGGTTGTACACAAAGTAATCACATGATTTGTGTCTTCATACATGTACTTAGGATAATGGTGTCCATCTCATTCCACCAGCTTTCCTACCCCTATACACCCTCCTTTTTCTTCCCTCCCCTTTGCCCTATCTAAAGTTCCTCCATTCTTCCTATGCCCCCCTCATCCTCATTATGGATCAACATCCACATATCAGAGAAAATATTTGCCCTTTGGTTTTTGAGGATTGGCTTAATTCACTTAGCATGATATTCTCCAACTCCATCCATTTATCTGAATATTCTATAATTTTATGGGGCTTGAGGTGAGGCAGATCATCATGGCAGAAGAGTATGGTGGAGGGAAGCAGCTCACACCGTGATCAGAAAGCAGAGAGAGAAAGTGAGTGCACTATACAGATACAAATGTATACCCCAACCCACATCTGATTCCCACCTCCTCCAGCCACACTCTACCACTTTAGTTACCGCCCAATTAATCCCTATGGGGAGATGAATTCACTCACTAAGTTAAGACTCTTACAACCTAATCATTTCTCCTCTGAACTTCTTGCATTGTCTTACCATGAACTTTTGGGGAACACCACATCTAAACCCATAGCACCAATCAATCACTGATGGATACCTAGGCTGGTGTATAGATGGGCTGTAGTGAATTGTGCTGCTATAAACATAGGTATGCATGTGTCACTTTAGTAGGCTGTCTTTAATTCTTTAGAATAAATACCAAGGAGTGGTATAGCTAGATCACATGGTAACACCATTCCTAGTCTTTTAATTCCTCCATACTGATTAAGATGAACTAAAAAAAAAAAAAAAAATTAATTGATTTTTTAAAAAATAAATGACAGCAGAATACATTACAATTCTTGTTACACATATACAGCACAATGTTTCTTATCTCTGGTTGTATATAAAGTATGTTCACACCAATTCGTGTCTTCATATATGTACTTTGGATAATGATGTCCATCACATTCCACCATCCTTGCTAACCCTCTGTCCCTGCCCTTCCCCTTCCACCCCTTTGCCCTATCTAAAGTTCGTCTATTCCTCCCATGCTCCCCCTCCCTATCCCACTATGAATCAGCCTCCTTATATCAGAGAAAACATAAGGCATTTGTTTTTTGGGGGATTGGCTAACTTCACTTAGCATTATCTTCTCCAGCTTTATCCATTTACCTGCAAATGCCATGATTTTATTCTCTTTTATTGCTGAGTAATATTCCATGTGTATATGTGCCACATTTTTTTTTATCCACTTATTTACTGAAGGGCATCTAGGTTGGTTCCACAGTTTAGCTACTGTGAATTGTGCTGCTATAAACATTGATGTGGCTGTGACCCTGTAGTATGCTGTTTTTGTACTCCCTGTGTTTTGTGATATTGCTGAGCATTGGGGACTTTGCTCCAAGAATTCAGTGGACTCTTAGTGTATAAAAATGACTGTTTTTGTTTTCAGTGGTTAATGTTTTTTTCTATCATTGAACCTGAGAGCACCTATGTTATATTCCACCCAAGGAATTAGCCCTGTTGTGACTTTTAGTTATCTCTCTCCAGAACAGCTGGTCCATTATTAACTATGGTGTCCTATGAACCATTTTAAAATGAACACATCCAGAGGATCTGTCTTCCTTAATTTGAGGTATGAGGTGTTTTTTCAGGCTGTCTCCTTTCAAGGTCAACAGTCTAACCTAAGCTCAGCCTTCTAGAATCCTATTTTCTCTTTCAGGGAATGAGCATTTGGAAAAAGCAGCGGAGTAATGGACTGATAGTTAGAAGTTGCAAGGATTTTGCCAAAGTTATTGAAAAATAAAAGAAAACAAAAATCTAATATAGTGTTGCAAATTGTATGTTATCTCATTTTCCATCCTTTTACCGTGTTTGTGTGTGTGTGTGTGTGTGTTTATTTAAAGAATGGCTTTTGTAATGACCATATACTTAAGGTGTTCTCTTAAATCTAGTCTGACAGTTTTTGTCATTTGATTAAGAGTATTTCAGTGGGTTTACATTTTTCTTAATATAATTACTCATATTTGTCTTTAAGTCTACCATCTTACTATTTATTTCCTATTTGTCCTCTCTCTTCTCTCTCTTCTCTTTTTTTTCTCTTCCTCCTTTCTTTTGGATTAAGTCTTCTTTTGGATAAATCAAATATTTTCTATTATCCCATATTTCCTCCTGTATTAGCTTGTTACACTTAAAAAAACTTTTAATGACTACTCTAGGGATTATAACATGTATAATATGAAATATAAATATATTTATATTTTTCAAACCATTTTTTAGATAATACAACAAATCTTAGAAGACTTGAATATTATTTATTCTTGTCTTGCATTTTGGTTTTACTGTCATAAATTTTAATGCTACATGTTTAATGGCACCCAAAGGCATGGTCATGATCATGGTCTTCTACAATCAGGATTTAAGGAGAGTTGCCTTGTATTGATCTTTTCTGTTGTCTTTCACACCTTCCTACATCTTTAGCTTTTACCTGAGATTACATTTTTTTAAATACAGAGATACATATACCTAAAGACTGTTTCTCAGTGTAGGTGTCCACAGGTAAACTCTGTTCTCTTTATCTAGAAAATGCCCACTAAATAAATAAATAACATTATTTCACCATAGTTTTTGAAGGCTAACTGCAAATAGAAGTTTAGCTAGCCAATTATTTTCTTTCAGTGCTTTAATGCCTGGGTTGAAGTTTTCCTCTGCTAAACAGTCAAAGAGATGATGTAATTTTATTTTTAAATCTATATCATGTAATAAATTATGTTATACCAGGCATTTCAGGCAATGCAAAGATTAGTATGTCAAAGTCAGTGCAGTTGAAGGAGCCTGCAGTTGAATAGAAGAAGTGGACACATACTTACCTCCTGAGGGAGCAAGTCCAGGGGGCCTGGATGGGGTATACTGGCTGTCCTAATAATGGGCTCCAATTAGAACAGAGGTATGGAGGTGTGTGCCAGTTTAAATTCCTTTCCTGGGGGTATACTCCCTTTGGGGACTCTGGGTAAATAATTTGACCTCTGTACCTCAGTTTCTCCATGACAAATCAGGAACAACATGAGTGAATAGACTGCAGGTTGCTTTGGGAACGAGGGTTGTTTGGCCACAGTAAGCAGCCAGTGGATGTTTACCATTAGTTGCAATTATTTCCCAGCTCTAGAGGCCAGAGAGATGGAAGAATGTTCCCAACTAGCTCCAACAACCACACATAATGGACCTTTTAAATACTGAACACTGAGGGTCACTGAGTTTTGGGTGGAGAAGTTCTCCCAATTCCAAGACTGCTTGAAGTAGATGGTCAAGGCAGAGGCTTGCTGCCTGGGTTCAGTGCCCCAGAACTGGAAATCTCAGCTAAGTGTAAATATTTATTCCTTACTGGCCGAGCAAGTGTTCCTAGGCTGGCTGGAATGTTTTCTGTAGCAGGGAAACAAAGGTGTGTGTGAAGATAATGTTCTGCTCCCTCAGTGGCTGTCAAGAAAAAAGAAACAACATGAACCAACTGAATTTCTAGGATTTCATTCAGTTTAGTTTTATATGTACCCCCTCTCCCAACTTTTATTTAGGGCCTCTGCAAATGCAGATAGGCTTAAGCAATGCAATCTTTTTTTTTTTTTTAAACCCTTGTTTTTGGGTCCCATCCCCAACCCCTTGGATGTAGGGAGACTGATTCTTCTCCATAGGAGACCCTGAGTGAACAATTCCTTGGACTCTTGAGATTTTTCCATTTAAATGGGAATTCAAGGACATGCCCTTCACACACTGAGTGGTTACCAAAATTGACAGAGGTAATGACTTGTGAAACTGGGATGTGGGCAAGTGAGATATGAAAGCGATGTCTAGTGGCATGGTGCTGGGTTGACTGTGCTTTTATGGTTTCATTTGAAAAGTGGAAGAAAAAAATTTTCATGTACTTAAAAAAATGATAATACTAAAAACAACCATTGCAATTTAAACATAATAGAAAGTGTCACTTTAGCTGTCTGCTTTGACTAGAGATTGACCCATTTAAAGGACTGATGTTGATCAGGCATCTGATGAGCATCTATGTTGTTGTTCTTTTCACTCCTTCCATAGATTAGGTAGATTAAAACTAAACTATGATTTAGCAGCTAGTAGACCCAGGCCTAATGTTTACTTTTGTTGCCATATTGACTTCTATGAAGTAGAATGAGTCTTTGTTCCTAGGGAATCTTAGTCCTTTCCAGAACCACATAGGAGACCCACATCTCAGGGACAGAGCCCTTGGAGTGCTTCTTTCTCTGTACTACAATAGCCTTAGTGTTGGAGTCTGGGTGGCTTTGCTCTGTATAATCAACTGGGACAATCCCAACAGATAGAGAAGTACTGGGCCTTCTATTTTGGCTAGAACAGTGCTCCTGCTTCCTCTGCAAAGAGGATGATAGTTCCTGATTTTTGGCCTACCAGCTGCAGGATGCAGCTGTCTTTATCTATGGATCTGACTGAGACCAGCTATTTTGAGAAATGTAATACAGTGAGGGCGGGTTGAGGCAAATACCAGCTGTACATTTAACTGTTGGCTTTGGGTTATTCAAATTTGTCTTTTGTCTTTAATTTTCTAGTCAGTCATCTCTTAGTAAATAGAGGTTATTGTCCTGACACCTAAGGACCTAGGATCTATGATGGTAGCTAAACTTGCATGTATCTTCACCCCTTCCCTCTGCCGAATCAGTACAGCAGAAAGGGTCAGTTAAGGTCAGGTTACTTAATCTTAGGGTGTGACTGTGGGCTCTGGGGAACTTTTGGGGTGGTGAGGAGAAGAGAACATGATAAAAGGATTCTTGACACAGGCTCAGGTACATTTTGTGATGTTTGTGTTTAAGGCTGTCATTGTGCACAAAGGAGCCAGGCTTATGAATAGCCTTTAGATTTTTAATGACATTTCAAACTGTTCTATTTATTACCATATTCCAAAGTTTCATCTATTTAGTCAACAATGTTTTGTTGAGTACCAGCTGTGTCCCTGGTACTAGGTAAAGAAGAGGGTGGTCCCTGGCTTTTCACAGCTCACTTCCTGGGATGGAAACATATGTGCAAATAATTACAATTCAGCAGGATAAGCAAATATTATAGTAGAAATGTGCATGAGAAATTATAAGATAGCATCAGAAGGAAGGAGTACTGGACCCACCAAAAAAATACATAGAAAACTAGAACAGATGAATATTTGTCCATTTGAAAGTAATGAAAAAACAACACAGACCATAGTTTCTTGATATTTTGTTCTTCTTCCTTGATACTTTCCCATTTATTTCCAACTACGAAGCCCCATCTGCTTTTTCACACAAAATGCTTCTCAAACCTTCGACTCTACAGAGAACATCTGCTTTACTTATGTCCTTGTTTTTTTTCTGCTTAATAGCAAGCTTTTCAGAAGCCTTTAGCTGTTCTGTAATATTTAAAGGCACAGGAATAGGTTCTGATGTCCCATTTCATGTCAAGTATTGGAGGTTGACTTTGAATTTCTAAGAGCCAATGGAAGAGACTAAAGAAATCCAAGTCTTGGACTTTGTTCCTCTGAATTGGGTTTGAATCTTATTTTTGCCACTCACTGTGTGACCTTTGGCAAGTCCAGTTATGTCTCCAGCCTCAGTTTCTTTATAGCTGTTTTGGAAGGATTTCCTGAGAATTAGGGAATGTGGTATAAAATCCAGTCTGCCACTTGACATAAAATAGGAGGCGTGAAGAATCTCAGTGATTATTTCCTATTTTCTTTGTCGGAGCAAATGCAGTTTATAAAAGCATAGTAAGGAGAAAGCAAACCAGCATTGGCTGAGTATATCTATTGCATCCCAAAACTTGTCTGGGTGCTTTAAGTTTGGGCTTATTTATCAAGTTTCATGGTCCTGAGAGGTTTAGATAGGTATTTGTAATTAAGATGTATTACTATATTTCATTGGGTCTTGTGTAATTTGTAAGATGTACTGTTATGTGTACCACTGAGAAAGAAAAAAATCACTGCAAGATACATCCCTACTTCAGAGATGTTAAAATGTAAAAAGATATGTATCATGGAACTAATGAAATGTGGATGTTGGACTTTGTATGTATAGGTCATAAGGAGAAAAGCCTGGAAAATAAATACTGATATTAATGTACTCTCCCTCTATAAAACACACACACACACACACACACACACACACACACACCACATTTTATCATCATCAGTGTCATTATTATTACCTTCAAGTGTGGGATTATTTAACAGAGGCAGTTTATCTAGTAAATATTAACACAGCACTTATTATATATTGAGACCTGTACCAGGCAGCATTGTGAAAGTAAATGGAAAGAAACAAAACTCAAAAACAGAATCATCCACGAATTGGTGTGAATATACTACATATACAACCAAAGGTATGAAAAATTGTGCTCAATATATGTAATAAGAATTGTAATGCATTCTGCTGTTATAAATAAAAAAATAATTTACATAAAAAAACAGAATCATCCCTCAAGATGCTGACATTTTTATAGGAGGGATAGATATGTGAGCCGAACTTTATAATATATTCTGTGAAACTTCTGTAGAAGAGATTAAAGTGAGCTTTTATTATTTCTGAGATATGGTGTCATTCAGAAAAGACCGTCTATTAGTTGATTACGTTTTCCATCCCTTTAGTCCACACTGTTACTGGCTTCCTCAAAAAGTGCATTGGGAGGAAATCAGAATCAGTAGTGTGAAAAGAAACTTTTTTTTCCCTATCAATTACCAGTATTGGAGAACACATTTTCTTTTTTAAAGTCAAAACATATGTCTAAAGAAACTTGCTAACTTCTAATTTTAGCCTAGCTTCTCTCTGTATGTATTTGAAACTGTCCCTTGATCTATTACAACCCCAAGTTTCAATGGTGGGTGCAATTGCTGATAAGGCATCACATCATGTCAGCAGTAGATTTTATTGTGTACCAGTTAATGACAACATTTTAGTGGTTTGTTCCTCACCATTACCTTGAGAAAAATGTCACTATTGGTTTTCCCTAAAAAATTATCCCAGAGGAAACTTTGATGTAGATGTTTTTGTTTGATGTTTTTATGATCACAGCAGTAGGTAAAGCTCTTCTGAGAATGATATAAAAACATAGAAGCCATACAAGAAAGATGAAGCTACTTAACAGAAATATACAAGACAGCAAACATCATGTACAATTCAAAAGACAACAGGACTGCGGGACGGGGGGTGGTATTTGCAGTATAGGCTTAATTTTCTTAAAAAAGAATTTTTACAAAGTAGTTAAGAGAAAAGTAAGACAGTGTTGTGGACAAGACAGTCCACAGGAAAGGAAGTACTGAAAATATTTAAGTACATGCAGATTTTTAACCTCTCAGACTAACCAAAAGGAAAAGGCATGAAGGAATAAAAAAAGAATAGTGTCCATTGCTGATATGTATTTAAATTAATACAGCTTCTATACTAGGTTGTCTGGCAGTACTTACTACACTATGTGCCAATTGATCTGTGTTTTCACTTTTGGGAATAATATCCTATACGTATTCAGTGATGCTAGTACTAGAGTATTCGTAGTAGTTGTTATTGCTAATAGCAATAGAGTAGAACCCTCACATGCCCTTCACCAGAACACTGGTTAAGTAAGCTATGAAATATCTGTACAGTAGAACTTGGCAAAAAAAAAAAAAAAAAAAAAAAAGTGAGTCAGCTCTTTATCTGATAACCTCCAAAGCTGTTTTGAAAGGGTGTGGTGGAGAATGTACCTATTTATTGGTACTATATCTGGAAAAGTCTAAGGGGAATTGCTAACTGCAGTTTCCACCAGGGAGGGGACCTGAGTAACAGACCTGCAAGTGTTTGGAATTGTATACTATGTGTATTATAATTCTAATGGCCTGAAAATTCAGAAAGCTTCAGTAACAAAGATGAAATTGAGCCTTCTTACCTTGAGATTTTGAATTTCCTATGAAATTACTTTCTATCCTCCTCATTATCTTATAGAGCAAGCTTTAAAAAGGTTTGTGCAACTAGTTTTCATGGTTAGAATTGTCCAAAGACTTTTATTTTTTTGTGGAAAAGAATTTCTAATGGATCTCATTGAGTGAAGTTTAAGGAAACCCCTGCTTTCTGAGGGAGCATGATCTAATGTTCAGATGGTGCTGAACTCTTACAGGGTTTGGCAGTGTGTTCTATTGTGAGTGGGTTCCAGCTTTTAAAGAAGAAAGCCCACTTAACTATCCTTACTTCCTTTTTTTGAGAAAGCTAATCAGTGAGTCAGCTCTGGGCTGTAACTGCATTACTGTTGATGTCAGCGAAGGGACAGCTTGCAGACACATAGGCCAGCAGCTGGGCAGGGTGTGCCCTCCCTGCTCCTTCCCTTCCCTCCATCTAGAGCAAGCCGGTTCTTACCAGCTTTGGCCACTTTGCAGTGCATTACATGGGACATCCTGTAGTTTCCCCGCTATGCATCCAGAAAGAAATAGTTCTCTTGCTTAGGGCAAGGATTGGCCATGGACACTTTGACTTAAAATTAGCAGTAGAGCCTTAATGAAGGTTGCAGGTAGAACAAAATTATTTCATTATTCTGTATTTTAATAAATCTAGGGTTGGTGAAGGGGTCTCTTCAAACCATCCCCCTGTGCTTTTGGCATTTTTTTCAACCAGGTTAATACACATGGACCTATACTGTCTAGAGTCAAGATTCTTGTGATGGCCAGTGAGTTCATCTTGCAGGCTCTAAATTGGTTCCCAGCTAAAGTTCACTCATCTATGCTGGCTGGCTCTGAGAGTTCCCTGAGAAGCTGAGTAGTCTGACTCTGGGGGTTCCCTGAGAAGCTGAGCAGAGTATTTTAGAGTTGCTGTTCCTGTTCCTGCTTCCATACCATGACCTTCAATGACCCAAGACCATCTAGATAGCCAAGGGCCCTCCTGTTGTCCACCTGCTAATTGGTGATATACATTTAAGTGTCAGCAACCTCCTTGCATAGTCTCCTAGGGTCTGGAATGGGCAGAAAAAGAGAGAAGGAAAAACAAGAGGATATAGCTAAGCAATCAGAAGCCTAGGAAAAGTTAGGGGAATTTTTGTCTTAACAGTTATTTGGCCCTTAAGCCCTCTTTTTCATTACTTTAAAAAGTAAGACCTATGAAACAAAGAAAAATTGAAAGAACAGTATAGAAAATACACATGGACCTATACCCTCTAGAGTCAAGAATTATTTACATTTTGGCATATTCGCTTTATCTATGTGAGTGTGTATAAATCTTAATCCACATTTCCACGTCTTAAGATTTTCCTTCCAATTTCTTATAACTGATAATCATTCTTTGAAAGGTTTAGGAACCAGTATTTTCTCATTTCTTTCATCTTTTTTTTTTCTTTTTGTTTGAAAAAAAAAAAGCTGAGAAAATTTGGATTGTTCTTGGCAAGACCTCTCTCTCACTCTGTCTAGGTAGGGTCTGATGAGAATTCACTGGAAAGAATAATTTAAAAGCTGTTATCTCATCATCTGAGACTTTAAGGAAACCTACCCCCTTTTCCCTCTTTTCTGAAGGTGATGAATTTGTTTTATCTTTTAATTTTAATGAATTTATTTGTACTACTGGGAATCAAATCCAGGGCCTTGAGCATGCTAAGCAAGCATTTTACCACTGAGCTATATCCTTAGCCCTGTTTTACTTATTTTTTTAAAGAAGAAATCATTATATACAGGTGTTCTTCAGTATCCAAACTTAAGAATTGGATAGATTCAGATAAATTTTTTGATCAGGCTGCTAACCCTTACTTTTTGAATGTTTGTTTGTTAAATATCTGAAGTCCTGGAACTACATAGACTTGGGTAAGAAAGCCTTCCTTATTATCTGAATTCCTGCTTTCTAAATAAGGAACAATCTTTAACATATCAAGAAGTATTTATGTGCAGGTGCAATGGCACATTCCTGTAATCCCAGCTGCTCAGGAGGTTGAGGCAGGAGGATTATGAGCATGAGTTCAAAGACAGCCTCGGCAACTTGGTGAGGCCCTGAGCAACTCAGCAAGACCCTGTCTCAAAATAAAACATAAAAAAGGTCTGGGGATGTGGCTCAGTGGTTAAGCTTCCCTGGGTTCAATCCCTGGGGTACGAAAACAAACAAAAACAAACAAACAAACAAAACATACATGGCAAGAAGGATAACTGGTTGGTGTTTGTTTGTTTGTTGGGGGGGGGGTGTTTCTGTTTTTTCCAGAGCCAATCTTAAAGTACTACATTAACCTGTAGATGGTCTGAAATCTTATTTGATCTTGATGGCATACATGGCTGGGACAGAAAGAGAAGCAAGCTTGAGATAATATCATAATCCTTAAATAGTCATGAATTTATATTTGTGACTATAATTCCTTTGAGATTAACCTTTAGTGGAAATTAAATTTGTTTGTTTTTTTAACCGGTCACTGGCCTGCTGGGATCTGAAATATTTTCTAACAGAAAACAAAGTTATTGGCTACAGTTGAAGTGTCTGATGTTTACAGAATCTCTCATATTTATCTGAGGACAGTTATACAGCTGGAGTGTAAATCCAACTTAGGGTTTCGGGTTCTTTCAGACCCTGTTTCTGGACCCTTCACTCTGGCCAAAGGGCCAGGGCAACTCCTTGTGGCCATGTGATTACCAAGTGTGTCAGCTTCTAGATGCTGAGTCCAGATGTGAAAGTGACATGGCCCAGCAAGGGGGCAACTTCAAATCTTGACAGAGCTGGTCCTGAATCCTGGTTCCGTAACCTTGGGCAAATTGAGCCTCAATTTCTTCATCTATAAATGGAGCTAACATCTTAGCAGCAAGCAGATTATAGATATGTTATGCTAAGTCATCTAGAACAGTATTGGTAATGGCTTATTTCTTAAACTCCTTTGTTGTTCACTGGATCTGAGTAACAAGTTGGTCAACTTATATGGAATAACAATTAATTTCATTTGGATTTAGCAAATGGGCTTCTAAAAACCATGATTAACGGGATGTATTTACACAAACATAATAGAACTTTTCTTTCTTTCTAAGTGTTAGATGAGGTCTAGAGGGAAAGGAAAGTTCAATTGAAAGGGTGGCTTTTGACTACAAGGAGCTTTCTTCTGGAGATGGTAAATTTGTCTACATGGAGGTGGGGGATTAATATCCAAGGAAGGAGTGCCAGGAGTCAAGGGGTTAAGTTTAAACATTTTAGCAGACTTACAAGGAGGATACAGGCTGGGTAATTAATACTTCATTTCAGGGGTCACTGATGCATCAAAGTTGTTAATTAGTTTTATGAAAACAGATTGTGCAACCACAGGGACACTGTAATTGGATAGTAATTGAAAATAACTCAATGGTAAGCTTTAGTTGAGTGAACCAGTTGTGGGGGTAACTTGGGAAGGAGAAAGGAATCTGGGTGGGGTTTAGGAGAATCAAATAGTGGTACTGACACAAGCAATGGAGAAGCCATAATGGAAGGAATGGAAGGAACTAGATGACCTAGTCTAACCTTCTCAGTTTAAAAATGAGGAAGCAGGTCTCATGAGGGAAGTGGTTTTTCTGACACCATGCAGCTAGTTGGTATTATATCTCCTTTCTTCCCTTGCAATGATTTTCCAGGATTTTCATGACTTTGACTGTTAAGGAGCTGTGGGGAATGGGAAATGTATTCTGAAAAGATGCCTCATGAGGTTTGGAGTTTTGGCCTATTCCTGACTGCAGAGTCTATTCCGCAGAGCATGGTGGAGAAGAAAAGCAGACACATCAAAATCTTGTTTCATTCCTATATCCCATGAATGAGGCTTGGAAAGGCTCTGCCGTCCCCAGAAGCTAAGGGAAACTGCACCCTTTCCCAGTGTGTCCTCTTAGGGAAGGTCAATCAACAGGGAAGTGAGTTTTCTGTTTGATACTAGAAGTGTTGAGGATTATTTTTGAGCATCAGTTTCTGATTTTGAGTTGGCTGAGCACCCAGAGTGGGTGCTTCAGTTTTAGAACTCTGCTTGGTTTGGGAAGGTTGGGAAGGACACAGCTGAAAATGGGGGAAAGGAGAAGATGACAGCTTTGGCTCATCCCAGTAGAACCCAAATACAAGTTAAACCACTGTTCTTGTGAATACTGCTGTATTCAGAACCATCAGATCCCCAAATTCCAAGTAATACTCTGTTTACCTAATCCACTGGGATGATTCCTTGTGCTTACTGTCTTGGCACTCAGAAAGGAAAGGAAGCCAGCAAACCAGCTGTACATGTGAATTATTTGTTGAGTGAAGTCAACCATACATCTCCCTTCCCTTATCAGTTCGGATTAATAAATACCTTGAAGAACTAAGTGAGCCTGCATGGAAACTAATGAGGACAACATTTGGGATTCATTTGATCAAAAGGGATGGACTACTACTGCCTAAGTGCATGCAGTGGAATTCTTTCAATTTGGGCTCCAAGGAGTGCTCTTCCTGCCTAATCCTTGCTCCATTCCCTTTTGGTCTGTCTTTCTGCCTCTACCTCATTTCTCAAGTTAGTATGATTATCCCATGGCTTTAAAGCAAAAAGAACTGAGGTTTTCAAGTTTTGCCAAAGGGGCATGCCTGTAATCCCAGCACCTTGGGAGACCAAGACAACTTGACAAGTCCTTGTCTCTAAATAAAATATAAAACAGGTCTGGGGATGTGGCTCAGTGGTTAAGCGTCCCTGGGTTCAATCCCTGGAACAAAACAACAAAAAATCTGGTGGATGCATTTCCTTTACAGACCAAGTTTTCCCAGAAGCTGTTCTTTTAAGTCTTAATATCTGCCTAAGCAGTAAGTTGGGGGTTGTATGAACATTTTTGTATCCATGAACACTTAACAAAAACAGAAGAGCTCAGTCTTGGAGATGATCTTCCAGCTATCTTGTTTCATGGCCACCAATATAAATAAGAGTTGCTGCAGCCACAACATTCCCAAGTTAGCAGAAGGAAAATATACTTATCAGTGGTGACTGCTTGTAAAAATAACATGTATTGTTTTTCTAATTGTAAGATTAATATGTCCCCTTAGAATTTAGAAAGCTCAAAGAAGCTTAAGGAATAAATTAAGTTACTGTACTTTGTGACTCTTTTGTAAGTTTGAATTCAAAACATTTTAAAGGAAATAAGAACCTTTTCTATGGAAATCTGGCTTTCTTGCTTAGATATGTGTCTTCTGTTTAGTATCCCCAAATCTTATCATAATGGTTTTCATTTTCTATAAACTCTGAATACTAAATCATGAACTTTTGTAATTAATAAAACAATTTATTTCACAAACCCTGGTGACTGTTTCTGATAGAGAGATCACAGTTAACACAGTACAACTACAGTTGCAGTGTTATAAACCAACTTTTATAGATAATGGTAAGTAGAGGAAAGAAATAAGTTTCTATGTGCAATTTTTTTTCTTATGGGAAAAATACAAATAAATTTCAGACAGATTTGGAACAGAAGCAGCTACTGTTGCATAAAGTGAGAGACAGATATACTTAGTAGCTGAGTGGATTTCTAGAAGGATAATTATGCTGTCTCTGGCTTTAGCCATGCTTACTGGCTCCATTGTGGCAATGCTAATACCACTCCAAGGACATTTTCATATATACCTGATTCTGTTCATTACAGGAGAGCATCAGTTTAGTGTTCTGCCTTTCCAAATTATGTTGGAAATTATGTGCTTAATTTCTACCCATAGAACCTTTTGGAAAAACTGATGGGAAGATTAAAGATGTAAAATTTTGAAATGAGTTCAGGAAATAAGTGGGTGGACTTAGTCTGTTCGCATGTGATTTGTGGGTGGGAATTTCTTTTTAAACAAGAACAGTGCACCATATTGATGGACTGTGTCTTCCAATGTAATGTCCTTGAGAACCAGAAAGTGGACAAGTACTCTTTGTCTAATTGAAGGCATGAAAAAAAAAAGTATCTTGGCATGAACGGCCATGTGCATTTTCAGGAGAAGCAGCACATGCCAGGGCCTATTGAATTAAAAAATTTAAAGCATAGACATAAAACTTGTCTGAGGATCAAAGGATACCTCTAGGAACAGGTGTTACCCATACCCGAAACTTGCAGTGGAATGAGAGGCAGGGCATAGGTGGTGGTTCAGAGGAATAGTGCTGCCAGTATATCAGATGTGTAGAGTAACCAGTGGTCTTATGCAATCTGCAGTCTGTTGCAAGAATTTCGCAGGCCTTAAAAGTTGTAAAAGAGGCAGTCATGTTTGCTTTCTGCCTTATATAACTCTTCAGTATAATGCTTTGAAATGAGAGTCAATGTTTCGGTTGAAGAATTTGAGAACATTTCACTTTAAGTATATGAGGGAAATGATAGAGTTCTAAAGAGGGGTGACTAATAGCTCCAGGGAGTGTGTACACCACTCCCTGAACTCTGTCCCTGATCTGGCCACCTGGTTCCCAGACCTTCATCTGGGCCAGAAGAGCCAATAAAAGGATCAAGTCAACCAAGTAAGCAGGCCATAAGTGCCTGCCAGAGTTCTCAAGTCTTTTCTCAAATGAAAGGGTCAAGTGGAGAAGTCAAGCAGGCCTTGCTGAGCCCTGGCTTTCCTCCTTTAAACGGTGTGCCTTCTCTATACTTTCGTCGTTTCTCCTATAAAAAGATTCATGTCACCTATGTTTTAGTTCTGTGTCTCTGTGACCAAAATACATGACAAGAACAAATTAAAGGAGCAATAGTTTATTTCAGGCTCACTATTTCACTCTGAGGTGAAGCAGTACATCATGGGGAAAGGGCAGAGAATGGGAAAGCAGCCTATCTCCAAGTGCCCAGGAAGGGGGGCAGGTGTGGTCACAAGGAAGATGCACCCTTCCAGAGCGTGCCACCAGTGAACCTAGGTTCTACAGCCACGACTCACCTGGTACAGTTACTACCCAGCCAGTCCATTCAAACTAGGATGGACTGATTAGAATCCAGTCATTTTGCCTCCAAACATTCCTGTGTTGACACAGGTGCTTCTGGGGGACACCTCATATCCGAACCATAACAACCAATTGCTTTATTATGGTTCTATTGAATCCCCCTGGGATAAGCCACAATTACACATCACCTAGCCATCATTGGGACATCCTAACTAGTCTTCCTACTTTGATTCTTGCCTCCCTAAAATCCCCTCTTCACACTCCAGCTGTAGTGTTGTGATGCTCACCATCCCTGTCTGAACCCATCTTCTTTGCTTGTTTGCTTGCTGTTGTGTCTCTGATATCTACTCCAGAATGTAAGCTTGAGTCTCTGTTACATCTAGATCTGCCCCTTACTTGTTCGCCTTATTTAAGAAATCATTTCAGTTGGGCATGGTGGTGCATGCCTGTGATTCCAGTGGCTTGAGGGGCTGAGGCAGGAGGATCATGAGTTCAGCCTCAGCAATGGCAACTCAGTGAGACCCTGTCTCTAAATAAAATGCAAAATAGGACTGAGGATGTGTGGCTCAGTGGTTGAGTGTCCCTGAGTTCAAACCCTGGTATCTAAAAGAAAAAAAAAAAAAAAAAAGGAAGTCTTTTCACTTTTACAGTGTTCTTTAGTCTGCTGAGGTTTCACAAAGTACCTCAGCCTTGGTAGCTTAAGCGACAGAAATTTATCTTACCATTATTCTAGAACCTAGAAATCTGAGATCAAGATATCAGCAAGGTGGTGTCTCCTGACACCTCTCTCCTATGCTTGAAGATGGCACCTTCTCACTGTGTATCATGGGGTCTTCCCTCTCTGTATCTGTGTTCTAATCTCTTCTTTATTTTGTGGTTCTGGGCATTGAATCCAGGGGCACTCTAACTCTATCACTGAGCTACACACCCAGCACTTTTCATCGTGAGACAGGATCTTGTTCAATCACCTCCAATTCCTGGTCCTCTTGCCTCAGCCTCTCTGAATAGCCAGAATTACCTGCCTGTACCACTACTTTTGGCAAGAATTTAACAATATTAAATTGAACAAAAGAGTGACTGAGGAGTGATTTTTAGTTTCGCTATTTTTTTCTATTTTCATTTTTAATGTATATAATTAACAAAAATGTTTTCTCCCTCCTACAGCTGGAGACTGACAAACTGGCCCTCCCAACAAGCCCCAGCCCACTTAGCCCAAGCCCCATCCCCAGTCCTAACGTGAAACTTGAGAATTCCACTCTCCTGACTGTGGAGCCCTCCCCGCTGGACAAGAACAAGGGCTTCTTCGTGGATGAGTCTGAGCCCCTTCTCCGCTGTGACTCCACATCCAGCGGATCCTCGGCATTGAGCAGGACCGGCTCCTTTATTACCAAAGGTACGATACCCACCAGTGGGGCTCTTGATGCACGCTCTGAGCCTCCCCAGAAAAGCCCCAGGGTTTCTCCGTTGCTGATCCCTTGGTCCAGTTGCCACTGAAACATTTGAATAACTTGTTCTGGAAAACCTGCCCTAAACTCAAAGATAATACCAGCCTCTGCTCCAGAAAACCATCTCATTGACCAATGAGTCTCCACACCTAGGCCTGTGTGGAAAAGTGACTGTCACCCTTTGTCTTCGTGATGCTGTCAAATGTGTATTTTGGGAAAAGTCTGATAAAATGTAGTCTGATGGGCTGTGTGTATATGTGTACCAGGGATCGAACCCAAGGGCACTTAACCACTGAGACATATCCCAAGCCCTTTTTGTTTTCTATTTTGAGACAGGATCTCACTAAGTTGCTTAGGGCCTCACTACATTGCTGAGGCTGGCTTCCTCTTGCCTTAGCCCCCTAAACCTCTGGGATTACAGGTATGTGCCACTGTGCCTGGCACCTGGTGGGCTTTTTGAAAATTATTTATCAGACTTTCTAAATTCAGGGATTTCAGGTATATCGGGAGTCAGAAGTACAATTTTAGCAACATAAGTTGATCCTCTGATTGCTCTAAGCTACATTGCAAATAATGTTTTTTTAATAATAGACTGGTACTTTTGGTAAACAACTTGCCACTTTTGGTGTGTACTAGTTAGTGTAGGGAATTACGTGCACTATATTGACAGCAAAGTTTTGTTAGAAGTTCCCTAGTTTTTAAGCAGTTACATTAAAATGTTAGTGAAAGGGTTATAGTTTTTATTATACTTTATAAAATTACTTATGTTTTATGTACATATTTATATATTTATTTATTTATTTTTTTAGGTGTAGATGGATGCAACACAATGCCTTTATTTTTATGTGGTGCTGAGGATCGAACCCGGGTCTCGCCCGTGCTAGGCGAGTGCTCTACCACTGAGCCACAATCCCAGCCCCCCCATATTTATATTAATATATTTAATAATTGTACAGATTTTTTGTATTTTTGTTTATATTTTATGTTTACATATTTTAAAGAGAATGTTTTATAAGTTTAATAGAAGTTAGCGTTTCCTCACCCCAATGTAAAATATGACCTAAGAAGCAATATTTCTCATTTATGTGTTACTCTCTCAGCAGTTTGAAGTATTACAATATAATCAGTACGTCAAATAGGCAAACTGCACTAGTTTGAGAGTTTTGATCATTTGGAAAAGGGGTAAGCCAACATACATCTTTGTTTAGTAAGCACATTATTGATGGAAAAAGTAATGAAGATTTTTTTAAAGTACTTTAACATTTTTTTCCCCTGAGTTTCAGAACAATTTAGTAATCATTTGAGTCTAGACAGATGTCACATTAATGACACATCAATAATCCATTCAAACAGGTTCTTGTCTGATCTCTCTATTGGGCAGATCTTGTTTGTTATCTTATGTTCATGTTTTGGTTTTGGTACTGGGGATTGAACCTAGGGGCACTTAACCACTGAGACATATCCCCAGCCCTTTTTATTTTTTATTTTGAGATAAGGTCTCACTAAGTTGCTGAAGCTGGCTTTGAACTTGCGATCCTCCTGCCTCAGCCTCCCAAGTTGCTGGGGTTACAGGTGCACCATCATATCTGGCAAAAAAAAATTGTGTTTAAAAAAACAAATGTGCCTGAAGGTCACACACTCACCTTGAGGAGGGGGGATTGGAGGGGTGACAGGTAGATGTCTCTCTCTAGGTAGCCCCCACTTGCTCTAACAGTCTCTTTCATCCTTCTCTTTTCCCTCCCTCTTTTCCCTGCAGAAAAGAAGGACACAGTGTTGCGGCAGGTACGCCTGGACCCCTGTGATTTGCAGCCTATCTTCGATGACATGCTGCACATTCTGAACCCTGAGGAGCTGCGGGTAATTGAAGAGATTCCCCAAGCTGAGGACAAACTAGACCGGCTATTTGAGATTATTGGAGTCAAGAGCCAAGAAGCCAGTCAGACCCTGCTGGACTCTGTTTATAGCCATCTTCCTGATCTGTTGTAGAACATAGGGAGATTGCATTCTGAAGATCGTGCTGGAGATTAGTGGCAGGGTGGTTTTGTTTTGTTCCTGACTTTGTTTTTTTGAGGGTGTGTGTGTGTGTTTAACAGAATATATGGCCAGTGTTTGAGTTCTTTCTTTTTCTTTACTCTCCTGGGAAGTTAGATTATAAGTCTTTTCAAGGTATAACTGTTGCAAAATATCCACCACTAAAGGTTTTTAAGTTCTGTATTATCTCCATTTTTGCCACCTTATGTATTTTCAAAATTGTTCTGTGCACTTTAAATTCACTTAACTTACCATAAATCTCAGTGTGACTTTTCCTGCACACTGGATTATGGGGCTCTTAACTTCTTAAAAGTGTAAATGGCATCTCATGAATTCTATAAGCAGTCTTTATGTCTTTCAACACCTACTTTTTTTTCCACACCTACTTTAAAAAAATTATTACTACCATTTTTATTATTGTTTGTCCTTTACACATGTTCTTAAGAATTAAGGAAATTTAAGACCCTGTTGAGTTACTGTAATGCAATTAGTCTTTGGATTATCATTTTAATATGTCTTGTGTGTAGTTCATATTCATGGCTGAAACTTGACCACACTATTGCCAATTGTATGGTTTTTACCTGGACATTGTGCAGAATGCTTGATTACTTGTGCCCCTCTTAATGTTAATATGCTCTGGGCTAGAGAAATGAAATCCTCAAGCCATCCAGACTTGCCGTTTCAGTGGCTTGACACCTGGGCCACCAAAGAATTTGAACTTCATCTTTTAGGGATTGAGCTGTTCTGGCACACATTGCTGCACTTCGGAAAATCAAAATTGAGTGCCAGTGGCACCTTTTCCATAGAGAATTTGCCTAGCTTTGCTTTAAAAGATGTCTGTTTTTATACACACATAGCCAATAGATCCAGTCTGCCCTCAAGGCCTTGATCTTGCTGGATTTCCTTCATCATTCAAACACTTTAATTAAAAATGGCTGCAGCTGTAAGAACTCTTGTCTGATATATTTGCAACTATGCTCCCATTTATAAACCTACCGTCTAATGCTCAGTTGCCAGATTCTAATGCAAAGGTGGTGTGAACTCCCTTTGTGTGTTGGGGGTTTGTGGGTAGTGGTGAGGGACCGATATCAGAAAAATGCCTTCAAGTGTACTAATTTATTAATAAATATTAGGTGTTTGTTACTTGAGTAGTTTGAGTGTATTTCATCCTTAACTGCTGCGCCTTGTACATATGGTCAGGTTATAACCCTATGATTAGTCTCTTGAAAAAGTATGTGTCTTTTACCTTCCTCAGGGTATCTAATCTGTCAATCATGCAAATTAGCAAAGGTGTTTGAAAAGGTACTTGGAGGCTCATAGAGAAGGAAACTTACCGAGCATTTCCTATTCTTTTGAGCTAAACCTTAGGTTCCTATTGTTAAGATTGTCCCTATTTTAAGAACTAGGGTTACAGAGGTACAGCAGAGAGGTGCAAATAATGACTGGTCCTGGGAGTGTGTCCTTACTCATTGCCATTGAAGAAATTTGCCTCTCTTGGGAGGGTCTATCCAAGTTCACAGGCTTCCATAGGAAACCTCATTGTTCCTGAGTAACTCCAGTTATAATGTAGTATTATTTATTACATGCCTAGGAGCTTGGGAGCCCTGGCTCTACAGAATTCCAATGACCAAAATCTCAGTTCCTCTTCCAGTGAGTAAATGGAAAGAGACACCTGTGTGTACTCTTGTCAGCCACATTACAAGGTTTTTCTGGTTTCATCCACTTCTGCAGTTGGTTTCCAGAGAATTATCTTGACATTTGGTCATCCTGGTTCTCACATCATGTTTCTCTTCCTTTTGTTAATGAAAGACAGGAGCTCTGTTACACAAGGACCAAACTAGAATAGGACAGAGATGGACATGGAGGTGACAGATCTGCCACTTGGTTTATGTAGGAGTAGAAAATATAATGAATTAATAAATCAGCATTACAGTTGTTTGTAGATTATATGTAGCTTGGGAGTGCTTTTTATTAATAACCCACATTTATATTTTTAAACTTTACAAAGTGCTTTCTATAGAATTTTATGGAATCCTCACACTCACCCTTTAAAATAAGTATTATTATTGCACCTATCAAAATATTAAATGCTAAAATAGATACTATTTTACACCTATTAAAATTTCTTGTTAAAAGAAATAAAAATTTGCCTTATAAAGCTAAGGTACTTGCTTAAGGCCTCATAGCAAAGTTATAGAAATGAGACTTGAATCTGGGTTTTCTGATTGTCTCACTTCAAGACTATTCAGGAACGGCAACTAGAGACATAGGAGTTGTGGTTAACAAAAGCTTAATTTTGAGCTAACATTCGTGGTACATAGGCTTTCTAGAAAAGAATGTAAACTCCATCTGCACTACTAAGGTACACAGTTTTTTTTTATTGTTGTTTTGTTTTTAAATTTTTATTTATTTATTTTTATGTGGTGCTGAGAATTGAACCCAGGGCCTCATATGTGCTAGGCGAGAGCTCTACCGCTGAGCCACAACCCAGCCCAAAGGTACATAGTTTTGATCAGAGCTGAAGATTGCATCATTTGAACTTTGTGATTCCCTGGTTTGGGCTCCCTTATTTTGAGAAGTATGGTGAAACTAGATTTCCAGTGTGAGGGTGGGGAGGCGGGGGGGGGGGGGGGGGAGGGGAGGGGGGCGGCGGATAACCAGAAGAGTAAGAAAAGGAATTAGGAGCAGCTGTTGGAAACAAATATCCCCTAGGCAGGAGAAAGACTAGCTTCAGTAATTTGAAGGGCTAAGGAAGAGACAATTTATTTATTTATTTTTTTCAGAGAGTAACATAGTTTTCTCTAAGCTAAGTTAGACTAAATGCAATTAGATCAGGCTGCTTTTCATAGAATCATCTCTCTCTGGGAAAAAGTTGGACAGGAGTCATTGGCTCTCAAACTTTCATTTAAATAAAGATTACCAGGGAATGAACAGTTTGTTAAAAAGGCAGATTCCCAAAGTCCAATTAAGGAGGTTTATGGTGAAATCCAGAAGGAATCTCCTACACACTTTATTTTGGCCACATGTAGAAAACAATGTTTAGATATTTTAGATTCTTATCACTGTGGATCTAGGACCTGACAATATCCACAACACCTGGAAACTGGAAATGCACAACTGGAGGACACTTTGATGTTCTCCTTTAACTTTAATGTGCAAATGAAACACAGAGATGGAGAGGTCTTGTTAAAATTCAGGTTCTGTTCCAATTGTTTTGGGGGGTGGGGCCCAGAGGCTGCCTCACTAATAAGTTAGTTCCTCAGTAAAGAGGTGCTACAGCTCTCTGCATCATGCTAGGCACCACCGATAATGCCTCCATTTCACACATAAAAAAGGTAGCATTAACGTGGGAGAAGACTACACCAATTCCACCTGAGGAGGGAAAAAAAAAACAAAAAACATTTCGATGATCCAAAAGGATTTGCTGAACCAAGCACTCCTGGTCAAGATCTACAGATGGTGGTTCTCAGTCCTAGCTGCACATTGGAACCAGCAGGACAGCCCTGAGAAAACCAGTGCCCAGCCATACTCCAGAGCCACCATGTTTGAATCTCAGGATGGGACAAGAGGCAGGAGCATTTTTAAAAGTTCCTCAAGAGATTTCAGTGTGTAGTCAGGTTGGAGAATCACTTATTTAAGAGCTTGGAAAGAGCACTTCCTAAACCTCAACCAAGATCTGATGAGTAAATCTTCCAGGAAATTAACCTGGGACTCTGTTATTTAAATGTGATTTTGCTATAACCAGCCTGAGGAAGCCCATTCACCTCCAGCCAGGTGGGAGGTAAAAAAGGAGAGGAAGGGACTGGGGTCCCAATATCCCCTTCAAGGGCATGCCCCCTGTGACCTAACTTCCTTCCACCAGGTTCCACATCCTAAGAGTGCCACAGATTGGTCACCAAGTCTTTAACACCTGGGCCTCTGGGGGACACTTCTAATCTCTAGCGATGTGCAAAGAATTGATACACTATCAAACACCGAGGGAGTGATACCTTAAAACTTAATTGCTGGGGCTGGGGATGTGGCTCAAGTGGTAGTGCGCTCGCCTGGCATGCATGCGGCCCAGGTTCGATCCTCAGCACCACAAAAGATGTTGTGTCCGCCGAAAACTAAAAAATAAATATTAAAATTCTCTCTCTCTCTCTCTCTCTCTCTCTCTTTAAAAAAACAAAAACAAAAAAAAAACTTAATTGCTGAGATGAACCCACCTGCAAATAATTCTTCATTGCTTTGATCAGGACAGGAATATTAAGGAAGTGATGTTATTCTGGCTTAGGTTACAATATACACTTAATAGACGGTTTGTCTGTTTTTAAAGAGCTGTAGTAAAAAATGAATCATGAAAATGCACTATCTCATAGTGATTTTTGTAGCACCTAGACCATCTGCAACATCAATCTTTTTGTATAATGTTGCAAATGCAGCATGTACCTAAGTTGGACTTTGACTTGAGAAAACAACTGTGATCTCTTGTCTAGCACACATATGGTCCTTTTTTTTTTTGGAAGGGAATTTGGATGCCATCTAGAAAGCCCTGTGGTTCTCTGGGAGACAGCTATGTCCATATCTGCAAGTTAGTGGTGGAACCTGGTCACCTGAGTCCCAGGAAGCACTCCTTTGTGATACCAAGTTTTCTTTTTGCCTTTACTTGAAAGTTAAAAATAAGATCTACTCATTTAAGTAAGGACTGAGTTTTTGAAATATTTTTACCTTATTTGATTTTAAACAGCTGTATATGTGAAACACATGTGCATGCTGGAGTCCTGGATTTCAAATATGTTTATAGAATATCTTGCAAGGATGTGTAAGAAACATGTATAAAAAAGATGCCTTGAGGGAGAATGGGCAAGTCCAGAGACAGGAGAAAGGAAATGTTTTTTGTCATGATATGCACTTTTGAGTCTTTGAGTTATCTACCATTTATATGTACTTTTGAATTTTTACAAATTGTAAGTGAAAAATTTTTAGAATATTTCCATGGCATCTGGAAAATGTGCACCCATGAAGGCCAAGGTAGGAATTATATAAATCAGACCTGAAATGCGACCATCAGCATTGTAGGGAAATCTATCAAGTGAATTAGCCTCTTGCCTGCTGTTATAGAAGTGGTGATTTCCCCTTCTCACCCCAGCTTCTTCTAAGGATTTGGGATCCTTTTGTTGGGGTTTCTCTCAGGCTTATGCAAAAGTAATAAAAAATTCAAATGGGAGAGAAATTAGAAATATGGAACTTAGCTATTTTCTTTCCCAAATATATATATATATATTTCCCAAATATATACACACACACACACACACACACACACACACACACACACACAGGAATCTCTCATTGCATCTTTTTGAGGGAAAAAAAAAGTCACAAATGTCACAAGAGTCTCCTTGATAGTCCTTTGTCTCTTCAAAGGAGACATTTCTGTTCCGTACCAGTGCCGCATGATTGCTCAACTTCTGCTTTATCCACACCAAAATGGCAAGTAGGAAATCTCATGGGGGATGGAAGAAGAGGTAAGTAAGAAAGCGCATTTCCAAGAGTCCTGTGACATTTGTTTCTCATTATTTATTACCCCACTCATCCATCCATCAAACATTGTAATAAATAACAAATTGTAACTACCAATGAGAAGTAACTACCATAAATCAGCTACATGATCAAACAGCCCCGGTGCTAAAAAATGAACATTTCCAGATATATTTCCACAGGTGCACTGCAGGTACAGTTGTCTGTTCATTGCTTTGTCCTTGATGTCTAGAAGCATGCCTGGAACATGGCAAATGACCAGTCACTACCTGCTGAATAAATGAATAAATGAAAGCTCCTGACATCCACAAGTTCACAACTTAGTAAGAGAAACTAGGAGCAATATGAACATAACAAGAAACTATGAGAAATATGGATATCACAATCAAATGTAGCCAATTTTAAGGATAGTCATATGAATGGCATATTAGAAGATCCAGAAACTAAATATGAGTCAAGGATAAAGATGGCAAGATTTTCTAGTGTAAGCCTTCCTCCTTATTGATTTCAAAGAAAACTCTGACAGTTGAAGTGCAGTTCTATCCATTTAGAAGCTTTGGGGAATGATGAAAAGGAGAAGAAAAATCAAGAGGAAACTGAAGTTACATTGTAGACATTCTCATATAAGCAAGGATTTCATACCTTTTATGCCTTGATTTCCCACCATTTCCCAGGCTTTTTGTTAAAAAGCATGAGACAGAAGGTCCAGTCATGTGACTGCTTTGTACGCATCACACATTCAGAGAACACTCCACCTTTACAGTATTCAGTGCACTTGAGATTATTCACTGTTCATTCTTATCTGAATCTTGTGGTATAGGAACTCTTACTATTTCTATTCTATCAATGAGAATAGAATAATTGTTTCATGGAATAATTATTTTCTTTTGAGTAGAATCTAGGAGACAGATAATATTATAGCATCCTGGGGAGAACACTGAATTTGGAGTCAGAAGTTCTGGGTCCATGGTGACTAGAAAGTTAAGGCTGGGGAGGTCTGAGTGTGTTCGAGCCAAATATCAGAGTAAGGTGATATCCCAGAGGCCAAGAAGGCTCTCAGAGTTTCAAGGAAGCAAGAGTCCTGAGACAGACACTGTTACCATAGTCAGGTCAAGCTCTGGGTCAGAAACCATACAAGAAAGACATACAAGACATACAAGAAAGAAAACTGATAGCAGAGAAGAGCAATTAGAATGTGATAGTGTGGTGCTGGTAACTGAGGCAAGGCTCAGCAGGCTACACATTTCTTCTTCATGTTCTCTCTGGGCACAAACTAAGTCCAGGGATGTATGTGAGTTTCAGGCCTGGAAGAGTTGGATGGACCGGTGAATTATAGGATTGTGAGCCCAGCAGTGGAGTCAACAGAGTCTGAAGGTCCAAATGGGAACCTAACTGGAGGATATGTTCTGGCAATTTCCAGGGGTTATGAGCCTCAGTGATCTAGGGCTTGTAGTTTGTAAGAATAATTTCCAAGTTCCCACAGTTTAAAATCTCAAGGTGGCTCCAAGCAGGAGTAGGGTAGGAGATCGACCAAGGCCCAGAGAGCAGGGTATGGCATAGAGAATGCTAGTAGTATGTATTGGAGAGCTGTTTCCTGAAACATTGGGGATGGAATAATAAGCCCACTAAAAACAATCTGGAGGAAATTGAGACAGGGATTCACTCTAGGCTCTAACTACCCCTCTAAAGAGCTCTTCCTCTTTAAGACTAGATCTTTCCCCAGAGTTGAGCTTCAAAGGTGAGGGCGAAAGTCTGTCCAACAGCAGTCAAACACAATACTATCAGAATCCAGCCACCCATGGACCACAAATAAAGAAAACAAGTGAGTGAACCCTTGACTCAAATGGGAGAACAGATGGGTGGAAATGAAGTCACATCTGGTCTCCAGAGAATCAGCATTATCCTGTCCTGGGACAATGTTCTTGATGGACCCTGAATCTGAATCATGTCAATCTAAATAAGAATGAAAATCTAAATCTTGTAAAGTGTGAAACTAGATCCAACATGGTCAAATGCCTTCCACTACCATCCATTAAGTCATCAATTAAAGTTTGATTAGTTTTTAGTTTAGAAAAAAATATTTTTATACATTTAGTGCTCCAGATGTCGGCGACCCAAGGACGGAGATTATTATGTAATGGAAGGTCCATTAGAGGTCATTTAATCACACTTCTCACTCCTGAGCTCTCTAGTACATTCTTTACTGCAAATCAAATTCATGACCTCTGGAACTAAAAACATGACCCCTCCAGCCCTCAAGCTCTGAAAGCAGTGGAGCACAACATTTCAAGAGCGAAGTGTAGAATTTTCAACTGCAAACTAAGTGGAGGCAGTGATCATAGCCAGGTTAGATCAGTGGCAACAGTTACCTGCACAACCCCAATTTAGCAGCCAATCGGCAGATCTGCATTTCCTTTTGAGTTCTACAGATTTTGTTCATAAATCGGCTACATGATCAAACAGCCCTGGTGCTAAAAAATGAACATTTTCAGATATATTTCCACAGGTGCACTGCAGGTACAGGTAACCTAATAAAAACAACCACCATAACAAAAAATTATTATTTGCATCACCACTCCCCATCTCATAATTGTTTTGCATTTCTTTTGTCATACCAAGCGAAGCAAATATGTAAAAATCGTAAAGTCTGGTCTAGTTTCTGTTTTGAAAACATTTTTTTTTCCTGGGAAAACAAATGTTTGCAAACTAAAGAAATATGTATGCCATAGATAATATTTCTAGCAGTAATATAGGTTCTAGATCAGGAAAAAATCTTTCAGGGGAGGGGCATCAGTCTTTAGTTAATTTTCAAAGAGATATGATGATCTTGGGAGAACATATTTCCATAGGAGATGATGTCAAAGTTGAAAAGAGCTTTGGTGAATCCAGGCATTTGGGGAGTTCATCATAGCTGTTCTCTTATGCATCAGGACTCCCTTTCTCTCCCACCTGTCTTTCTCTAGCTGCTCCCTTGCTCTGATTGGTATTGTCCTACAAGGTCTGGATGCAGTGTATTTTCAAATCTCATTGTTGACCTCAATGACCTATTTAAATATATTGATCCAACCATGTGGTACATTTTGCAGTTTCTCACATAGGCCCAAATTTCTTCCACAGATCTTTGATGGGGCTATTTCCTCTGCCTCAAATTCCCTTCCTCCAACAACCACTCCCCCCACCCACTGCAATCAGCTAATTCATGCTTACTCTGTAAGACTCAGCTGCACCATCACCTTGTGGGAGATGCCTTCCTGCCACCTGTCAGTTCCACTGGTGTGCTACATGTTCCAATTTTGTCTACTGTATACCAGGAGCTGTATCCAGTGAATGTTTATGGGAGTAACAAAAGGAAGTTAGGACATTATTATGAAGCCTGGAGACTGGTTAGGAAGGAAGGCAGACATTAAGAAGGAAGGGAGGGAGGAGGGCAAGCCAGATGTCCTATGGAACAGCAGAACACATGACGTTAAATTCAGTAAGAGGAAAATGTGGATCTTGCTTGCCAGGTGTTTCCAATGTAATTGGAGCTGATGAGACAACCCCCAGTGAGAACATTAAAGCTATAAATTTACAGAACTATGATCAAGAATCTATGGAGTAAATATACAGTAGCAAAGCAATTAAAATGGGAGAGTGTTATTTTCTCTCCTTCCCGGGGACTGGGTGTCTTGTTCTTTCCTAGGCTCCATCTGTTGTTTAAGGAAAAGTAAAATTTATGTAAAATGTATATTTCCCTCTCCCTTTCCTTTTTCTTTGAAATATTCTCAACATGAAACGACACAGTGTCTTGGATTTGCTTCAGAATAATTTGGGGTTGGGGGCTGGTAAGTGGGATATAGATGAAACAAGCCTGAGAGTTGATTATTGTTGGATCTGGGTGACAGGTACAACGGAGCTTATTAAATTCTTCTACTTTTGTGTGTGTGTCTGAAATTGTTCATAATAAAAAGTCCAACATCAATCTTCATCATGAGCCATGAGTTCTTCTCCAGTGGAGGCCATTAAATATTAACTGAACATTTACACATGCCTTAGACAAGAGGTAATACACAGGCACAGTATGTCAGATATTTGACAAGGCACAAGATATTAATTGTGATAAATGCAACTCTCCCTGTGCTCCCTGCTTCCCATTCAGCCTGAATACTGCTTGTCCTAAACCCTGAATCAGTTTAGGAATGATTTATTTTCATAAATAAAGCTGCCAAGGGTTACCAATGGCTCTACCACTGAAAAAGGGAGAAGCTTTCTCCTCTCATTGGATAACATCCAGGGCCATTTGTATATTAAATACCCACCAAATGTGAGAGCACTTACTAAGGCCATGTTATATACCCTTTATTATTTTCCAATATGTAAAATGAATCAGAGTACCTACCTTGTAGGATCTGGGGAGGAGTAAATGAGTCAGCACACAAAATGACCAAGAATTTAGTCCAGCATGTGGTGAGCACCCAGTAAGCTTTACCATCTGTGTTAGCACTAGCCTTAGCAGTAGTGTTAGTATTGGTGTTGGTACAGCTCTTGGATTGTTAGAATGACATTTCTAGATGGAAGCGATCCAGATGGACTGATAAAGAAGAAGGATTCCTGGAAGAAGTGAGCCACACCTTGATGGAGAGGTAGATTAGTTTTTTGACAGAGGAAGAAGCATGGTTTTCTGAATAGAAGAAGAGGAGAAAAGACAACAGAGTTAGGAATGATCATGGACATTGCAGGGGAGAGTGAGGTGATAGTAGTGTCTAAAGCAGGATGTGTGGGATGGAGGATGGGGAGTGAGGCGGGGTGGGGGTGGAATGTGCGTGTAAAGAACAGGGAAGCGAAGTTTAGACTTGAAGAATGAGGCAATGTGGAGCCAGGGGAGTGATCTGGTCCAGGGAGGGGTGAGATGAAGGCATATTCAGGAGGATTAGGCTGGCAGGAAGCATAAGATATCTTGGTCTTGGGCAGGTTCAGACCAAAGGTTGACACGAAGTCCCAAAGGGACTGTGGTTTTCTGAGGTTTGGCCCAGCTTTGGGCTCCCAGCTGCAGTTTTGACCCTCCTTGGGAAAGGTAGTTTTCAAATAGGGGACCCCATGGTGTCTCTGGGTCTCATCCCTCCACTAGCTCTACTCAGCAATGTCACCCCAAGCAGGCTGGGATTTTCAGAGGCAGCTCCCAGAACCTGTCTCTTCTGGCTTTTCTCCCCTGCAGAGAGGAGAAAATGCATTGCTCAATTTGGCCAGGGGCCTTTGTAGTCATAGGACCATGGCTGACCTTGGCTTCTCTTTGACTTACCTCATATTCCCCTCTCCTCCTGTGTAACCCTTTTCCCGACCTGTTCATACCTTGAACTCATTTAAACCTTCTCTACCACCGCCCTCTGGCTCCTTTGTGTGAAACCTCTAAGGAGGAATTCTGTTTCCAGGCCCAGGAGCAAGATTTGGAAAGATGGTGTGTGCTGCCAGGAAGGAAAGTTAATGAGAGGGTGAGTATCCTTACTCTGACTTTCTTTCATTGCTAGTATTTTATAGGTAACAAGGAAAGCTCCAGGCATTTGTACCCCACCCCCAGGTAGGCTGCGAGCAGGGCCAGGGCTGCAGTTCTTGCTCAGCCACCTCATGGCCCAAATCTTGCACCCTCTCCAGGAACAACTCCTCCATTTGGGCAATGGTGACTTGGGCTCTTGCTCTGTATATCCTTTCAAGCTCCAGTCTTTCAGGTTTCCCTGAGAATCTTGCCAGTCTGAGTGCATTGACTTGGCTGCGATCCTGGGTCTAACCAGGGCTGTGGCTGCTGAGAGGGAAAATTAAATAAATAACTATGGAGAAACCACTCTTGCAAACAAGTCACAATCACATGTATGCACACGCACACACACAAACTCTGACTCTGTCCCACTCTCTACAGAGTAACTTACTCCCCCAAACCTTCCTGCAGTACTGGGAATTTAAACCAGGGGCACTCTACCCTGAGCTATATTCCCAGCTCTTTTAAAAATGTTTATTTTGAGACAGGGTCTCACTAAGTTGCCAAAACTGGCCTTGAGCTTGCAATCCTCCTGCCTTAGCCTCCCGGCACAAGCCACCACACCAGGCTTGATTTACACTTGTCTCAAGAAGCTTCAGTGAACATACCACTTATAGCCCCAGGCAACCCCCTCTTTAGAGTTGAAGTTTTTCTTTCTTTATTACTAGTCTACTCACTACAGGTGCTTAAACTTATGCTTTGAGGACTTTAAGGAGAGAGAGAGAGAGAGAGAGAGAGAGAGAGAGAGAGAGAGAGGAGAGAGAGAGAGAGAGAGAGAGAGAGAGAGAGAAATGGAGGGGCCAGGGACAAATTATACTCTCCAAGGACTTGTTCCCAATGACCAACTTCTTCCAGCCATGCCAGACTACAATTACTGCCCGGTAACCCATTTGAATAATGAATCCATCAAATGGATTATCCATTGATGAAGTTACGGCTCTCATCATCTAATCATTTCCCCTCTGAGTGTTCCATTGCCTAGCATATGAGCGTTTTGGGAGATGCCTCATGTTCCAATCAGAACACAGCATAAACAGCTGCACTGGAAACACTATGCACTCCCTTTTTTGTTTGGTGGACTTTTCTACCAACTAAGTCAATGCCATTTAGTTACCTTTGTGGTAACAGAATGCTCGCCAAATGAGGGAGTAGCTTAGAAATCAATTTCCTTCGCTGGGTGCAGTGGTGCATGCCTGTAATCCCAATGGCTCGGGAGGCTGAGGTAGGAGGATTGCAAGTTCAAAGCCAGCCTCAGCAACTTAGCAAGACCTTGTTTCAAAATTAAAAATAAAAACAGGCTGGGGATATGGCTCAGTGGTTAAGCACCCCTGGGTTTAATCTGCTTCTCCCAAAAAATGAAATCTATTTCCTTGAGGCACTGGCTCTTTCTTGCCCTTGAGTTCTGTGGTTCTTCCTAATCTTTGAATTCATTAACTGTGCTCTCAACAATATCCATAACCCTGGGTCAGCTGCTTTACAAATGCAGGCACCATTCTGAGTTGAAGGAGTTCCATGTTGAACTGTCACTACTATTAAGAGTTGACAAGAGTTCTCCCAAGTTTGGCCCAGCATGTCCATGGTCAGTAATGAAAGAAAGTGACATGTACCATTTTCTCAAGAAGCTGAGCTTTCATCCCTGTTAAACAAGTAATCAATTAATCAAGCATGTACTCACTGAATGCCTTTTATGCCGTGAAGTACTAGGTTGCTTCCCCTCCCAGGAATTCTGACGTCAGCTTATTGCCCTTACTCTAGAATCTCTTGGTTTCTCTGAACTATTTTCACGTGCTTCTTCCTCTGAAAACTGAAAAAAATAACTGATCTCTAAGCACTCATGGACCAAGCAGAGAACTTGAATAATTAAGAGTCAGTAAAAGTAACTCATTCAGTTATTAAGTTGTCCATTAACTTTGGACCATATGGATTTTTTTTAAAAAAAAATTTATTTTAAAGCTATAGTTCACAGTTAGAGGAAGGAATAGCAAAAAGTATCAGTTGCCTGAATACCCACTATCCTGTTTCATCAGAAATTGACATTTAGACAGTTGATTCAGGATTTTCTCTTTTTTTTTTTCTTTCTTTTTCTTGTAGTGCTAGACATTGAACGCAGGACCTTGTACACCCTAGGCAATTGCTATTCCTCTAAGCTGTATCGTCAAACCCATTTTTTTTTTTTTTTAAAGAAGTGGAGCTTTGTACTTTAGTTCCAGTTCTATTATGAGATGTAGGGATGAGTTGGTTATCTCTGTGCTCTGTATTTAAAATGTGGTAAAGGGTGAGGCTAGGCTAGGAAGGAAGTGATAAAAGTTTCAGAATCTATTGCAGCAGAATTGTGAAATATGCCTAAGAGAAATTCTAACATAGTTTAGACTGGAGCTTATCAAGTGTACTAATTTTTTAAAAAAGTTAAGGGACTCTTATTTTCTCTAGCTATAAAAAGTTTTTGGAAAACTCTCAATCTACAACAAAATAAAATTATCTTTCATTTGTAATGTTGTCTCTACTCTCTTTAAATAAGCCATATCCAAATGATCATCACTTAGAATTTAAGAAGATGACTTTCATTTGATTTCATTCCTTATAAATCTCAAAAGTTCGATGTCATTTTTCTAGTTTTGCCTGGTTTAATGAATCTCTAGAATTTTTTCTCTAAAGAGAAAGATGTGTGAGTAGTTAACTCAGCTTCATTAATGAGTTGCTACTTGAGGACTCTGAGCTTCAAAGAGTTTCACTTGATTCAGAAACTTGGTTTATATTCTTTCATGTATATTAAATGAAACAATCTAATAATCATTTATAGAATTTAGAAAATGTAAAGCATGTGAAAATACTTGAACAAGTTAAAGATGACTCTAAAAAGCTGGGTGTGGTGGTGCATGCCTATAATCTCAGAGACTTAAGAGACTGAGGCAGGAGGATCACAAGTTCAAAGCCAGCCTGGGCAACTTAGTGAGACCCTGTCTAATAGCATATATGAAGCCCTGGATCTGATCCCTGCCTGCCCCCGCAAAAGACTAAAAATTTCCAAAATTTCCATGCCTGTTATAGATACTGTTAAAATGTTGGGGATATAGCTCAGTGGTACAGAACTTGCCAAACATGGGTGAGACCCTGAGTTTGGTTCCTGGTATAGTTAAAAAAAAAGTTATTATAAAAATCATTGTCTTCATATATACAATGCAATATTATTCAGCATTAAAATAAAATAAAATTATGGCATTTGCAGGTAAACGGATGGAGATGAAGAATATAATGCTGAGTGAAGTTAGCCAATCCCAAAAAAACAAATGCCGAATATTTTCTCTGATTTAAGGATGCTGATTCATAACGGAGTTGGGCAGGCATGGGAGGATTAGATGAACTCTAGATAGAGCAAGGGAAGGGAGGGGAAGAGAGGGGACATGGGGGTAGGAAAGATGGTGGAATCAGATGGACATCATTACCCTAAGTGTATGAAGGGTAATGAAGACATAAATGGTGTAATTCTACTTTGTGTACAACCAGATATATGAAAAATTGTGTTCTACATGTGTAATACGAATTGTAATGCATTCTGCTGTCATATATCACAAATTAAAATTTTAAAAAAAAGAGAAAAAAAATCATTGTCTTCCAGGACCAAGATTATGTCATACATTTTATGTGCTTAAATGAATTTAAGAGAGAACAGTCAGTTGAGTTCAGTTTGAATGACGACAGTGACAATGAACTTAGCTCAGAACTATGAGAGGTTCAAAGATGACTAATTGTTAGTTCATCATCATCAAATTGTGTAGTCAGGGAGATGACATGTGTATACAGCTAAATGGACCTCAAGGTGGCAAGAAGCAAGTGCTTCTAACAATCACACACAGGAAATGCCACGTGATCACTGAGAGGTTTGCTAATTCAGCAAAGATTTATGTGGTAAGTACTGAACAATCCATTCTAACTGCCAGGAATTTTAAAAAGTCCAAGATATGAGGGTATTTTTTTATTTCTTCATTTCTCAAGCCAACAACACTCTTTACTCCTCTTACTTGACCTCTTGGCAGCATTGACACTGTAGTCCATTCTCACTCACTTTACAGTCTCATTCCTTGCTTCTGCAACATCTTTGCTTTCTTCTTCCTTTTGTCTCCAACCTCCATTCTGTTCCCTTTTCTCTGTCAATCCCTTCTTACCCCAAATATTTATGAATACATTTTTCTCTGTTTTAATAACACCCCTCTTTCCACGCTACACCTGAATAAATCTTATTTAACCTTCAGGCCTCAGCTCAATTCTCACTTCTTTCACAAAGATTAACTGATCTCCCTATTCCCCAAACCTTGCTCTACCCGGTTCAGGAGCCCCTAGATGGACACACCTGGTACTGGATTGGTACTGACCATATTTCATTGTCATTGCTTGTATCATCTAATTTTAAACACAAGTCATGCTTACCACCATATGCCCAGCTCATAGTACAGTGTTGGGCTAATATGGAGCAACTTAATAAATATTTCTTGAATAAATAAATGAATGAATTTCTTATTTAGGCATCAAGAAATCCGGCTTGGTTAAGGAAGATTCATATAGGGGATGAAGGGAAAAAAATAGGCTCCAGAGATAATCTTGGCTTTCCAGTTAAAAAAATTTAGGTCCATTCTCTAGATAAAGTTGATATTTAGAAGGTGTCTGAGCCAGAGATCCACATGTTCTAGTCTTAGTCTAGCAATTTGCTTTGCTACGTGATATGGTATGACCCAGGCAGTGAGGCTATTTGGGGTAGTTTGGTTGAGCGCTGGTGAGGGCAGACCCACAGCAACTGTAAACAGAGAGCAATGGAGGATATGGTAACCGAAGGGATGTTGGGGGTAATGGAGTAGAGGCAAGTTCTGAAAGGAATTCTGAGCATTCTCTTCTAGATCATCACCATTCATTGGGAGAAGGGGAGCAGAGGGAGGGCCAGGATTATGAGAAAGAGTCCATTTCTTGATAAAGCTTGAGCTGACAGGATATTTTGGAGATATTGCAAAAAGCCATTTGGGAATTTTAGCCTATAGTTGAGGAGAAACTCTGAGTAAGAGAGGTAGGCTTGAGAGACATTTGGAAAGAGGTAATGGTTGAAGATATTGAAGGACATTGGGTAGAATAGAGAAAGAGGGAAAAATTAAAGACTGGGTATGCAGGACCTTAAAGAAATCCCCTTTTTAGTCTGGTGCGGTGATGCACACCTGTAATCCCCTGCAAGAGGATCGCAAAATCAAGGCCAGCCTCAGCAACTTAGTGAGGCCCTGGGCAACTCAGACTCTGTCTCAAAATAAAAAATAAAAAACATCTGGGGATATGGCTCAGTGGTCAAGTGCTCCTGGGTTCAATCCCAGTTACCAAAAAAGAAAGAAAGAAGGAAATCAATCAACCAATCAATCCATCCCATCTTTTATGGGCTTGGGTATAACTCACTGATAGAACCTTTGTATAGCTTGTTCAAGGCCTTCGGTTCCATCCCCAGCACCAAAAAGACAAAAAACAAACAAACAAAAAAATCCCACCTTTCAGGTGAGTGAACACAAAGCCCAAAGAACAAATGAAGAGATTTTTCAAGAAGGAAAAGGTAGTCACACTCAAACATTGTTTGGGCTGTAGTTTTCATGGAAAGGTAACTTGAAAGTTGATAGACGCAGCGGCACAAAGGGACCAAGAGTGATATGACATGGATTTCCAGGGAGAAGAGATTGTTGAGGAGGTAGAAGACAAAGCAAGGATGATCTAGGGTGAAGGACAATGAGAATGTGTCCCCCTTCTTCAGTTCTAGGATAAATGAGAAAGGAAGCCAACAATGCCCCAGAAAGTAAAATGCTAAGCTAAAGAGAATGTCAGGTTTTCAGGAGTGGAAGGAAACGGAAGGGAAGGAAAGAATGAAAGTGTTCTGGGGAAGGGTCCAAAGTGCAAGGAATTGATTGGCAATGGACCGAGAATTCTCAAGGTCCCAGTGGAAAGACTTAGCCAGTCAGTACATTTTTATTGTGTCAAGTCAGCCTGACATTAGGGCACATCTCATCAGCTATATCTATGGCAGATACGTAAATTAGAGGTTAGTTAACTTTATCATAGTTTACCCTGTTTCCTGAAAATAAATATTGACTTGTTGTTATCATTCCATTGTTCTGATTTTCGTTAGTTCTGAGAACTGTTCTCCTCTCAGTGTCTTTAAATGGACTCGTGTTTTGTATGTTCATTCTAAACAATGCCCACAAAATTACTAGTTTATACAATTTATATTGAAATGCTGTATATTAAATACACAACTTAAAATACAAAAGGTTTGTACAGGTAGAGGGTGGGATCTCTTAACTGACGTCAGAATCCAAATCTTATCTCCAGTCCTACCTCTGTGACCGGAGAACTTACTAATCTGAGTCTCAGTTTTCTCTTAGGTAAAATAAGGACACTGTTGGATATACTTTGGCCCACTATTGTCTTCTTTCTCCCCCCAAATTTTAAATATCTCTACCCATCTTGTAATAGAACTTATTTGTCACTTGTCAAATTCTACTTTAAATTTTCATTCAAGGAAAATTACTTAGCACTCATTTTGTGCCACATCCTGAAGGTACATGATGTTGAAGACCCAGGAATTCATAGCCTGCCTCAGAAGGTAGTGACAGGCATTCGGCCACTGTAGCAGATAGGGTCTTTAGTGTAAACTCCAGAGAACAGCGATGATCATAGGGAAGTCCTGCCAGATGTTATGACTCTTGAATCAAGCCTCAGAGAATGAGTCAGAGTCAATCATATAGATATGGAGGATAGGATTTGAGGCAAGGGAGCAGAAAGGGAATGGAAGTGCCCTGTGTTTGAGGGCACAGTGCGCTCATAAATCTCTAAGTAGTTACCAGTGGCTGGAGAATAGGGCAGGGAGAAAGATCAGAGCAGGAGACTTTGGATTATGAGGAGCCTTACATGCCATATTAGAAACACAGATGATACACATGGTATGGGGTTAGAGGCACAGGCTCTAGAACTTTATGGAGTTCAAATCCTGCTACCTAATAGCTGGTATTCTTGGGTAAGAAACATAATTATCTACATTTTAGTTTCCTCATCTGTAGCACGGAGATAATATTAGCACTTGTATATAAAATACTTGAAACAATGCCCAGCACATAGTAAGTACTATAAAATGATAGTTATTGATAATGGAAGGCCATTGAAGTATACAATTGGGGAGTAGCTTGGTCAGATTTGATTCTTAGAAAGATGACTTTGAGAGGAGTATAAGGGATGAACTGGAGGACCATGAAAGGTGAAGTCAAAAATGAGGAAATTACCATCATTCTACTGCAAAGTAATGAGAATGTTAGAGATGCTCATGGAGGAGGAGGCAGATATGAAATCAATTAAGAAGAAGCCATTGTAAGTCTTGAAAGGCCATCAGATGGAAGATAGGATTGGGGGTGAAGGAGAAAGAGGAGTTAACACCCACTGTACTATTGTGAGCACATGGCTTTCTATTTGTGACATTAACTAAAATAAGAAAACTGGGGGGTTTGGAGTCAGGTGGTCCTGGGAGCCAATCTTGCATTTATTCAATCAACCATGGAACCTTTTCGAAGTATTTGATCAGGTTGAAGCTTAGTGTCTTCCTCTCTAAAATGGAGAGGAGTAAATTGACCTTGCAAAGCTGTAAGAGTGGAAATGTGGTCCACTAGGAAATGTGCCCCAATGGTGCCTGACACTCACACTGGAGGTGCTCATTGAATTGGTGTGATGGTGATGGTTTGGGTCTGAAGGTGCTACATTCCAGGTGCTGGGGAATATTCCTATGGACAAAATATCTTTCCAAATAGAAAAGGCATCTTTAGTTTTGTCTCTTGAAGCACTTACGAAGAGTTATACCTTCAACATAGAAGCCATCGGGACACCCTGATCTTGATCTGCTGTCTCCCTTCTTAGAGCCCAGGGCTGTTGCTGTGTTCAACACCAGGGCTTACCTGGATTCACCGATGAGTAAGAAGCCACTTAGATTTGGACAAGTGGAGGCTGGAGAAGGTCAGGAGCAGGAGAGAAGGATCAGTACTCTGAAGAATGATAATTCAGTAAATAGAAGTCATGTCCCTATCTGTAGATCAGACTCAAGGTGACTGATTAGCCTTTTCAGCAGTTATATATCCTCCCTGGTCAAGATCTCAGTTCACATTTCAAATATCACCCTGAAAAGTTTCAAGAAAAACACTCTCTTCTTCACTCTGGAGGACAGAGGAAAATCAGGCACAGTGCCTCATATCAGCAGAGCAAATTATTGTCATACTTATCCCCATGTGTAGAAACGTTCTAATCTTTGAGTGTGTCCCCTTGATTGAAGAAATTACTAATGTCAAATGAAATTCGCTGCTGGGCACAGTGGTGCATGCATATAATCCCAGCAACTCAGGAGGCTGATAGAACATTCGGGTTCAATCCACAGTCTCTCCCACAGTCTCTCTCTCTCTCTCTCTCTCTCTCTCTCTCTCTCTCTCTCTCTCTCACACACACACACACACACACACACACACAAATACAGTCTGTCATGCTCTCTCAACAATTTGTCATCTGTTGAATTGGATTTAGGGAATTACACAAAGCTCCATTCCCAGTTGGTGCTCAGTTTGTCCTTCATTTCAAACAAGGGTGGAAATGCTTTTGTGGGCTGCCTGGCTAATCAGATAAAATCTTCTGAGACCAAATATAAAAGGAAGTTTCTCAGGCAGGGAAAAAAAAAAAAAAAAAAAAAAAAGCTTTACTATAAACAGTCTAGGAGTCTGTACCTGGTCTGAACTTTCCTTTGACTCCTGGCTTGCATGTTGCCTCTGGACCAACACCAGCCACTGCTCTGACTTATCTCTGAAGTACAAAGAAGGTCTTCATTGCCTGAATTCTAGAGAAGAAAAGGGAAAGTGATATAGCCTCTTTATAGCATCAAGGAGCTGGATTTCAACATGCAAAGAATTGATCTGTTTTCCTTTTATTTTGAATATCAATAATAGCTATTGTAAAGCCAAACCAATATTAATCAACAATATTTAATTATAAACTAGTTTCAAATGGAAAACTACCTGACCATTATTGGCATCTATAACAAACTATGTCATTTCATACATGTCATCACATTTAATTATATTAATCTTCACAACAAATGAGTGAGGTAGTCCTAATCTTGTTTTAGAAATGAAGAAACTGAGATTCAAGGTCACTCAGTTAATATTTTGCTCTAACAGTAATCAGTTTCCAAAACCAAGGATATGTCCTTTTCTCAGACCAACGTCCTTGTCCTTGTCTGGCTTTCGAGCATGTTGGTCTTTGACTTTTTCCAAGCCCACCTCCCCCAGCACCCTGACACCCTGGATTCAATTCAGCCCTTCCTGACCATGTTTACCTTCTCCTTCTCCTTCTCCTCCAATTATGGGTGCCTGGTTCCCCATCTAGAGATCAGTTGCAGTTTTCTTTGGAAAATATTGCCTTTTGTGTGTGTAAAGTGTGTGTGTGTGTGTGTGTGTGTGTGTGTGTACTATGGAAAGAAATGGTTATTTTGTCATCTCCTAATAATCCAGGCACAGTAGGGAGCATTTGTGAAACCACTCAAATCTGACATGTATTTAGTGCTACAGTCTCATCCCTGTTTGTAAAGAGGAAATAGAATGAGAGAGATCAGTAACTTGTTTTAAGGCCTCCAGGCTGAAAGGTGATTTCCAGCTGCAGTTCACACCCAGTTCTCTGACTGCAGCCCCCAGGCTCCTTCTCCAAGCCGGTGATTATTCACCGGGGTTGTGCAATACAGTCAACAGAGCTTATCCAGTATTTGGACGCTATCCCAGAGATTCTGATGCAATTATGTTTTTATAATCATCGTAGTTATATTACTGTCCCCTTATCCCCTTTGTTAAGACATAAAATAAAAGGACCAAACACAATCTAATTTGATTTTTCCATTGTATCTACTTTGGGAACTTGGGCCCTAAAACTAGACTATGATTTGCATTCAAGACGATTTGTCTCAACTGCCATAGATTAACCCTAGGAATGTGTGTGCTCCCTACAACTGGAAGCATGTATACAACGACTCAGAGGTACCAAAGTAGAAGCCACATCACAAATTCAGCTCCTCTGCTCACCGTGTGAAAAGACTCCTTAAAACAAACAAACAAAAACCAAAAATGCCTTTTGAGGATTTTTTTCCCCTTAAGTTATTTTGCATTGCTTTCTTTGGGAAACTTTTGTTATAAGTTACACCATTTTCAGTGATTTCTTTGTTGATCATCACCTCATGTACTATTTCACCTTTCTTTAGGCCAAGATGTGCACACTTTTAAAAAAAATTTTTAAATTTTACTTATTCTAATTTGTTATATATGACAGCAGTTTTTATTTTATTTCTTGCTTCTATTTTACTCTAAGGATTTTGCTAATTATATTCACTTTTTCCTTTTGTCTCAGAAATTCTTGTTCACAAAGAAACCTATCATGTGCCATTAATTATCTACATTTAAAATCAATCTTTATTTCAATACCATTGACCTATTAATAAGAACTATAGTCTTTGACCAATTTCATTTTTGTGAATCTAGATTTTTCACTGCAAATCAGGAATAGTAACATCTATCAATTGGGATTTACACAAAATTTATTTACTTCACAATATTTATGTTTTATTTGTTTAATGTGTCCTTTCTGCTGAACTATAGTTTCTTCTAAGTATCAAATTTTGATTGCACACTCTATACCTGGAATTGTGATGGGATTTTAGTAGGTGCTCAGTAAATATTGGTGAAATGTTGACTACTGAGTGGGCTTGAGAATCAGCCTTGTGTGGTTCTGTACCACTTGTGAGCTGTGTGACCTTGAGAAAGCTGTTCAACTTCATTATTAAATACCTCATCTGATTGTGAAGATTAAATATGCAGTGTATAAAGAAATCAGCTTAATGCTTGGCACATGGAAGAACCTTATTATTACTATTAGAAATGGGGTGTTTCTTAGAAATATTGATTTTCACAATAATATTAATGGGAACTGGAATACATTGCACAGTTAAGAGTTAATAGCCTCAGCTGGGCATGGTGGCACACACCTGGTAATCCCAGCAACTCCGGAGCCTGAGGCAGGAGGATTGTGAGTTCAAAGCCAGCCTCAGCAGTGGCGAGGCACTAAGCAACTCTGTTAGACCCCGTCTCTAAATAAAATACAAAAAAGGGCTGGGGATGTGGCTCAGTGCTCGAGTGCCCCTGAGTTCAATTCTGGTACCAAAATAAATAAATAAATAGTTAATAGTCTCAAAAAATTAATTGCAATTGAAAGCTAAAGATATGGTTCAGTGGTACAGTGCTAGTCTAGTGTGCATGAAGGCCCTGGGTTCCATACCTAGCATCGCAAAAATAAATACATCAATCAATCAATCAATCAATAATTGCAGTTGAGCTCCAGTGAGGAAAGTAATGAAGTAGATGTTTTACTTGCCTTTTCCTTTGCTTTCTCCTGTTAAAGATTTTCTATTTATGAAATAGGTAAATCCAATTCATGCTGAGGCATTAAAGACTTCAGGAGTTATTCTTAAGGTTAATATTTTTATTTTAAAAGAGGATCTGAAGTAAGACTTATTGGTACACTCAAGACCTGTGGGTTTGACTGTATATAAATAATACCCTCTTTTTCTATTACTGGAGATTGACCCCAGGGATGCTGTACCACTGAGCTACATCTATAATCCTTTTTATTATTTTGAAACAAGTTCACCCCAAGTGGCTGAGTCTGGGCTTGACTCTGTGGTCCTCCTGCCTCAGCATCCTGAGATCCTGGGATTACAGGCATGCACCACCAGGCTGGGCTTAAATAAGAAATTATGAACAAATTTTAAACTCTAGTTTACACATGCTGCAGAGTTTGGGGGGTAAAGTGGACTGATATCAGCAACTCACACTGAAATGAATCAAAAATATCATTCAAGAATGAATGAAGAATGCCTAGATATGTAATAAAGGGAATATAGCAAAAATGCTTATTGAAGCATCTACAGGTTAGAGGTGTCCACTCTATGGTGTTCCATTCGGTAGGGACTATTAGGAACAACTGACCATTTGGTACATTGTTATGAACAAAGTTGAATTTTGGACATGTCTTTGGAAAGGTATGCTAACTTTGGTTAAAGATATATATATATATATTTTTTTTTTGGTGTATGTGTGTGTGTAAAGGCAGAATGTGATAATTTTGAGAATTGTGTGCCATCAGTTAGCATGGTTTGGAAATTTGGTTATAGGGCTGAAGTGTAGCTGAGTTGTAGAGTGCTTACTTAGCATGTGAGAGGGCCTGAGTTCAGTCCCTAAAACTGCAATACTGCAGTTTTTCCTTTTTTTTTTTTTTTTTTGGCAAAGGAAATATGATTGATAAAGGTAGGTTTTAGGTTTACGTACATATAAATAATCAAGAATTATTTTAATCTAAGGAAACATAAATAGTTTCTCTTGGTCATAAGGGCTGCTAATAGAGTGCAGAAAAACTTCAGAAGAAAGACAGAAAGGAATACCTGTGGTATCATGCATAGAACACAAGGGCCATGTTATCATCATTAGCTCGTTAAAGTGCCAATTATAAGGTTCATTTATTTGACTTTTTCCTCTGTTTGTACAAATAGAAATACCCTTCAGTGTTTTTAAAAGTGGGTGTATTAAATATCAACACTGAAAACTGGATTGGTCAGGAAATAACACACATTAAACAAACAAAAAGTACAGAATGAACAGGATCAGGGGAGAGAGTAAGAGAGAGTAATGTGGCAACCTGCAGGAATCCTGGTGAGGGAAAATGTACCTAAATCAAAATCACGGCAAAGACCGGCCAGTCACATGGGGAAGACAGCAATTAAAACTCCCAGCTTTACCATATGTCTGAGAAATGGAACCAGCTTTCTATTGGGCTACTTTGACAACTTGTGAAATTCCCAGGGTTTCTAACAACAGTTCCCCAGGCCTGGACTTTAGGGAGGTTGTGCATGGAAAGACTGCTACTCCATACTATGAAGTGCTCAGGGAACTTCTAGCAAGACACATCTCTGTGTGTGCGACAAAAGGAGCTCTCTGTGGGGATGAATTACAAAAGTGTCCCTTCTTCTGGGATGCCACAAGATTTGGGAAGGGGAATGGTGGCTAGATTTCAGCCCCTGCTCCCTTTCAGCTGGTCCATTTGCCAAGTGCATAAGCGGCCCCAAAGAGCTTCTTACCTACTTAATGTAGGTGTGTCCCTTTTTCACAGGCATGAGGAAGTTAAGTCTTAGGAGCCTAAACTGTCTTACTTAAGGCTATGACCTAAGCAGTATTAGGAGGCAAACTATTCACAGAGTTGGCCTTCATCAGGCACAGATGTCTAGACACCTACTACATGCAAATATTCTGCCAGGTATCAGGGTGTGGGCAACATAGATGCCAGGATGTTTCTAATCTGGTTTGAGAGGTGGGCAGGCCATGCTCTGTGCAGACCCCGTGCAAGCTAGGGTGTGTCATGGGAGCTCACAGGAGGGATGACAAGTCAGTCTTTTCTGGCACAGTCAAAAGAAGTGGAGCTAAGAAGGTACGATCTGAGATGAGTGGAGAATGGGTAGAGCTTAGAAAACCAGAGAGGATCAGGCAAGATGCAAGGGGGAGAAAACAGTGTGAGCAAAAGGGATAGAGAAAGGTGTCACCTTGGTGACCCCAGTCTCTCCAGGGCAACTGTTCTCTATTCACATGGCCCCTCTTTGCTGCAGCCTCGCTCTAGACCTACAACACTCTGGTCGACAGAACTTCCCCAGGCCACATCTCATGCATCCCAGGCCTTCCTTCTCAAGGCCACACTCTTGGTCATTTAAGAGAGTATGGGGTTTACTACACATTACCTACCTACTTGACACTTACACAATTTAATGAGGAACTTCTCGACAGACTGTCATAAAATATTTCTAAAATGTTTGGAATTCTCCACTCATCTCAGGGCAGAAAGAATTTATATTTGGTATCTATTGCTGTGCAATTTCCCCCTAAACCTAGCAGCTTTAAATACCAAACATTTATTACCTCATAGTTTCTGAAGCTCAGGAATTCAGGAGCCACTTGGCTGGGTCAGTCTAGCTCAGGGTTGCTCATAAAGTTGTAGACAAGATATTGGCCTGGATTGTGTTATCTGAAGTTTGAGTGAGGCTGAAGAATCTGTTATCTAGTCACTCATGTGGCTTTGATGGGTCTCAGTTCCAGAAATCACCGGTCTCTTTACAGGTGAGTTTTCTGAAGCTGGCTTCTATCCTAGTGAGTGATCTGAGAAAGAGCAAACAGAAAGCGCAGTACCTGTTATGACTTAGCCCTTGACAAACCATCACTTCGTTATACTGTGGTCACTCTGACCATGTTTAATTCAGTATATAAGGGAACCATCAAAGGAATGAATACCAGAAGAACTGCTCCCAGACTTATACATTTGAGTTCATACACTGGGGAGACTAGAGCTTTCAAAACGTTTATCACAGGTGATAATACTGAATGGGATGTCCTCAAAACATATCTTTAAAACACTATAAAGGGGCTGGGACACAGCTCAGGGGTAAAATGCTTGACTTGCATACTCAATGCCTTGGATTCCCTCCCCTGCACCACAAAACAAGACAAAAATCCACCTGAAAATTCTGAGTGAAATATTTTTAAAAGCCTTTACAAATGCATGATGATACAGGCAGGAAAATAAGAGTAAAACAAACTAACAAGCAAGGAAGCACGAATCCAGAGAGGTAAGTCGGTGATAAACTGAAGGCTTCTCTGTGGTTATCCGTCTACCCCCCCAGGGAACCACCCCCCCAAATTGGTTTTACTATCCACACACCAGACAGGACACAAAATATTAAGGGATGTGGGGAGTCAGCTTGGAGGCTTTCTTATAAATTATAAATCATCTATATCCCGAAAAACATTTCTTAGTGACAGTTTACACCAGGACTTTTTGAAGTTTCCTTTCCTCATTGAAAGAAAGGAAACTTCCCTATCTCCATCCTGCCTCTAGATGTGGAGGAAGAATCTGAGGATTTATAACCAGAGGTCAGCTTTGTGTGTGCTTGCAGCCACATTTATGCTGTCAGTGTGATTTGAAAAACCATAGCTAATAATTTGTTTTAATATGGCACAGAACTGGGAGTATTCTCAGCCTAAAGACAAATGTGAATCCTCATGAAGGAACCACTGTTAACCTAAGACGCACAGATTCCCAGATAGAAAATTCCACTGAACTGGAACTCACTTAAAGAAAGTACCACGGTACATTTGAGGAAAAATGGCATGTTGAGAAAGAATCAGCAGAAGCCAACAGCCAGCATGCACGGCCTGGCAAATACTGCACACATTCAATTATTGATGATGGAATAAATTTAAGCACCTTTAATATGCTTAACACAGAAAAAAAATTTTATCAAATGGTAGTGTGAAAAACAAGAGACTTGAAAATGATCATGCCTGTCAGATGACCAAATAAAACCTCTACAAATGAAAATTAAAATTATTAAAAGTAAACAATTTATATTTAAAGGGTTATGCAAATACCCACATGGTATATCTTGGCTCATAAAACCTAGTGTATGTATTATCCAGCCCTTTATAGAAAATCTTTGCTGACCTCTGCTTCAGAGGCTCTTGCTCAGCCTGGGGTTGAAATGCAGGAGAAGCCAGGCAACGGGCTGGCCACTGCAGACCAGGAGGCATGAGGGATGGAAAGAAGGAAGACTCTTGGACATGTCTTGGCCTCATAAAAGAAAGGAGGCTGGTTTTATGGTGTCTATTAAATACAGCCAGATGGACTCCTCAAATGACCCCCGAGGATCATTGGAGAGACCTTGGCTTCTCAACTTTTATTACCAGGGGAAATAAATCTTAATTGTTCCTGAGCTTTAAGAGTTTAATGCATTATTATAGTGATGCCACATCAATGTTTATAGCAACCCAATTCACAATAGCTAAGCTATGGAACCAACCTAGGTGCCCTTCAACAGATATAAAGAAAATGTGATACATATACACTATGGTATGTTACTCAGCAGTAAAGAAGAATAAAATTATGGCATTTGCTGGTAAATGGATGAAACTGGAGACTATTATGCTAAGTAAAATAAGCCAATCCTCCAACACCAAAGGCTGAATGTTCTCTCTGATATGTGGATGTTAACACAGAATAAAGGGGGATAGGGAAGAGGGAAAACTAGAAGTTTACTGGATTAGACAAAGGGGAATGAAGGGAAGGTGGGGGATGGGAATAGGAAAGACGGTAGAATGAATTGGACATACCATTCCTATGTTTACTGTGTAATTACACATCATGTACAACCACAAGAATGGGGAGTTATACTCCATGTATGTATAATATGTCAAAATACATTCTATTGCAATGTATAACTTAACAGAATAAAAAAAAAGGAGTTTAACGCATGAATATAGGAAGATCATCTGGGGCAGAAAGATATAGGTCCATTTTTGTAATTATTATGCAATATGGATGGCATTCTGCAAAGATAGCAAATTAAGAGGAGTAAGGAGGAGAAAGGAGTTTTTTTTTTTTTGTCTAAATCAAGTACCTCAGCTGAATACCTCCACATATTTTCTGATTGCCAGAGGTGGATTAAGGTCAAGTGCTTCTTTGTGACCAGTGTCTGTGCTAAGATGGGCCCCAAAACTGTGTTCCTTGAGCACCAAGGGCTGACACGTTTTCCCTGGGAGGTGTGAGGGAGGGGAGCTCCCAAGGGTATAAGTTGTGAGAACCAACATACAAGGTGATTTGGAGAAAACAAGGCAAAAGGCTAACCAGGCTCTGGGATCTCCTTTTCAAGACAGAAAACACACCTGATGTCTTCCAAGCCTCCATGAGAATGTGTGCTCATCTTTTTCCTATTGTTCAAAATGAGTCAACAAGGACTGACACCCAGAAGAAGGAGCCAGGCTATAAGGAAATTTCTGAGTCTCTAGGATATGCTAAGTGCTTTACACATCTATGATCTTCACAATAATCTCCCAGAGTAGTTATTAGCCTCCCCACTTTGCAGATGAAGAAACTGAGGACCAGAGAGAAGCATTAAGAAACGTGTCTTAGGCAATAAAATAAGTTAGCGATGAATTTGAGCAGATGTCATTCCAAAACCCAACCCAACTCTTCCCTCCTGCCTCCCACAGGCAACTGCAGCCAAGAGCCACAGGGAGAAGCAACACTACTCCTTTGTCAAGAATAGGAAGAAAAACTGAAAATCAAGCTCTGAGGCCCTCACTCTCCATTTCTTGCCAGATGCCCCAGTGACCTACTACTGTGACTCTTCCTGTCTGATGGGTTAGCTGTATTCTCAGTATTACAAATGAATGGAATGACCAAAAATAAAATTAAAAAATGTAAAGTATTCTGTTATCACGAAGTTGCTATGGAAATATTTATATGTTGGGAGTGGAGAGGTAGAGAATGAATGGTCTATCTAGATTTGGAGAGATAGAGAATGAATGGTCTATCTAGATTTGCTGCTGGGCTAGAGACATCAAGCTATTCGGTTCAGAAAAAGCCAAGATAAACCATCTCTGAAGCCAAAAGGGTTGATGCCCGGCACTGACTAGAGGAAGGTGCCCAAGGGCATAGAAAGTGGATCAACCTGATAACTCTTGAGTAGCATCTGCAGCTGGGAGGTCAATGTGTGGTCACAGACTCTATTGATTCATGATTGTCTTGGAAAGCAGGACTAGTTCTCCATCTTCTGCTCAAGGAAGCAAAGCTCCCATGAGAATTTAGAGATGGGTCCAGGGAAGAGAGAAGAGCATTGTGATGGTGGATTTTATGTGCCACTTTGTCCATGGAATGCCTAGATATATAAAGAAACAGTATTCTGGGTGTCTGTGAGGATGTTTCCAGATAAGACTGACATTTGAGTTCATAGACTTAACAGAGCAGATTGCCCTCCCTGATGTGGGTGGGCCTCATCCAATTAATTGAAAACCTAAGGAGAACCAAAAGGTGGAGTAAGGGAAAATCTCTTCTCTCTGACTGACTCTTGTTGAGCTGGGACATGAGTTTTATGAAGCCTTCAAACTAGTACTTGGACTGAAATTAATATGACAGGCTCCCCCAGTTCTTGAATTAGCATTTGGACTGGAAATTATATCATCGGCTCTCTTGGATGTCAAACCTTTAGACTTGGATTGGAACCCATTGGCTCTCTTGGGCTTACAGCTTGATGATGGCATATCATAGGACATCTCGGCCTTCACACCCATCTGAGTCAATTACATATATATATATATATATATACACACACACACACACACACACACGTATATGTATCATCTATCTATTCATCCACATCTATTGATTTATCTATCTACCTATCAATCAAACATCCATCCCTTCATCCATTTCTCTGAAGAGCCCTGACTTCCAAAGTAATACAAACATCTTTCTTCTACTAACTTCTCTTCACTTTGAGGCCTCCACATGAAAGTTGTGGACAGAGACAGCTTTAGGAAATAACAGGAACAAATCTTTTTTAAAAATATTTTTTGTTTATTCTAATTAATAATAGGTGACAGTAGAACACATTTTGACACATCATACATACATGGAGTATAGCTTCTCATTCGTCTGGTTGTACGTGATAGTTACCCAGGTCATGTAATCATATATTCATATAGGGTAATAATATCTGATTCATTCTACTATCATTCCTACCCCATGTCCCCTTCACATCCTTCACTCCCCTCTAGTCCAAAATACCTCTATTCTCCCCGCCTCACTTATTGTGAATTAGTATCCACATATCAGAGAAAATATTCAGATTTGGTTCTCTGGGATTGGCTTATTTTGCTTAGCATAATATTTAGCATAATATTTTCTTAGCATAATATTCTCCAGCTCCATCCATTTACCTGCAAATGCCATAATTTCATTCTTCTTTTAAGGCTGAGTAATAATATATATATATAACAGTTTCTTTATCCATTCATCTGTTGAAAGGCATCTAAGTTGGTTCCATAGTTCACCTATTGTGAATTGAGCTGCTATAAACATTGAAGTGGCTGCATCACTGTAGTTTGCTGATTTTTGCTGATTTTAAGTCTTTGAAGTATAAACCTAGAAGTGGGATGACTGCATCAAATGCTGGTTCCATTCTAGGTTTGCTTAAGAATCTCCATACTGCATTCCAGAGTGGTTGCAGTCCCACCAGCAATGTATGAGTTTATTTTCCCCCACATCCCAAGAGCAACTCTTGAATGCCACAAATAGTTTAAGGGCTGGCAATCTTTTTTTCAATCTACAAAATGTTTTATTGACTACCTCTACTTTTAACAATGTCTGTACACTTCTAACCATGTAGAAAGATTAGATGTCTCAAATAAGGACTTAAGTTGTTCACTATGTGCAGAGTAGTCCTGAATAAGCTACACACATGTAGCAATGGTTATATCTGAAAGTGTCTTCTAAGTGGGAACATTCTGGTTTATAATCCCTTATTTTGTCCATTTCCTTCTCTCTTGTATCACATGTGAGACAGGCATGTGTGTCACTCAGATGTGTTACCATTTCACTTCCAAAAGTCCTTTACAGAAGACTGCTTTTCTATGAATTTTAACACAAAGTATACAAAATGTGTTAGTTTACTAACTACCTTTGTCACATATTGTTAGTCTCTTTAATATCTAGAGACTAGATGTTATAAGATTAGGACTCCTAATCCAATATATACATAACATGTATATAGTACAGAAAAGTTAAATGAAATGCATGTAAACATACAGGGCAATGGGAAAGTTGAAAAGTTCTAGAACAGTCTAACAAAGCACCTTTTGCAACTCCCTTCCTACCTCCCTCAACCCAATGAACAAGTATGGTTGGGATACTGTCAGAGGTGGCTTAAGGATTCCAAACACAGCCTTTCCCATAAGCTTTTAAAAGCTATTTATGAAAGTTTTATTCTACTACTACTACTTTTGAGTATAGCAAGCATTTCTAAATCTCTAGAAGGACTAATATTTCTTACATGAATTTGTCTTCTATGCACACAGCACTAGTAAATAAATTTGCTCCTGTAGCCATGGTTATAATGTGGGGGATCTTCTAATACGACCACTTAGGCCTTGAACCTTTCCCTCCTCACTTCTTTCTCTCTGCCTTCAGTCCAGTGGACAAGTACAGGCATACATAATGCTTAGAGATGGTTGAACAAATTCATATCCAAAAGTCAGTTACAGAGGACAAGAGCTGGCAATTTCATGATAAGTGGGCTGGAAACAATGGACACAGGGTCAACTTTGTGGACATGTGCCAGTGCATTGACATAGGCCTCTGCACTCAGTATGGTCCACACTTGGTTTAATGATCTGTAATCTTGAAATTCTTAGTAGATTTTGAATAAGGGGTGTCACATTTTCATGTTTCACTGACCTCCACAAATGATAGAGCCAGTCTTGAATGAACAGATATGGCAGTGTCCCTTGGAGAAATGTTGGTGACTGAGATGGGAAGTGATAGCAGAACTGGGACCACATAAAAGCCTAGCCGGTGTCCCCCAACTCCTCCAAATATCCACCCTCCCTCACTATGACCATTAACCTTAGGAGCCAAGGGCTTCAATTTCTGCTTTAAACAGTTAGGTGAAGGCAAGTTGGAAAGCGCTGATTTCTGAAGCTGAAGAATCTTCCCATCGGAAAAAGGACTTTCCATTTCAGGCCCTCAGGCTAAGTTTCATTACCCTTTGTTAACAAAGACCTTTCTCTCCAGGTCTGACTAAGAGGTTAAGTAATGTGAATAGTCTGGTAAGGCCTTCCTCCCCTTAGAGAGAAGATGATCTCCCAAGGCAATAGGTGATAGTGAAGTGCATTTTATTGGAGGGGGTTATCAGAGAGGAGCTGGGAGTAGGTTCTGAGTCTGCCTTTAATAGAGGTAGGACTGGACTTGGCCAAATTGGATTTTTAAGTACCAGATTACAGCTCACCAGCTTTCTTGGGCTGAGGATTTCAAACTGATTGTAGTCAGCATTCTAAGCATATTTTAACCTAAAGCATTTATTGAGCTTCTAGTGAGAGCTGGGATTTTTTCTGCAATAATAAGCAACCCTAGACTGTCAGTGACTTGCAGCTACTAAGGTTTTTTTTCTCCCTTAGATCTCATGCCAAATATGGGCCAACAGAGAGTCTTGGGATGCTGGGTGACAGAGTAACCAACATCCCTAATGTTACTGCTTACTAATTTATTTGCCACTGAATAGATTTCTCGTATTTTCTCCTTTAACTTTTAGGCCTGAGCTCTGTGAATGGAAAGAAAAGAGTTGAGAAGGTAAAGTTATGACATTAGAATGGAAGACTTAGGTTGAAATACTACTGGATACATAATTTTTGATTTCCAACAGTATTTTATTTGTATATAAACACATCCTCCCATAGGTATTGAGGTTATAATTTCCATAACCCTATCAGAGTATATAGCTCTGGCCATGTGGAATGAAATGTTTTTTTTTTTTTAACTGGTGGTTCCCATCAAATGCAATCAAAATGATCCATTATTTTTTTGCACAATATCTGGGCTTACTCAAGTGTTTCTGCTAATTTGTTTAACTTTCCTTGATAATGTCTTCAAATCAATTGTTAACTGGACAACCTCAGGAATTACTTGAGCTTTACGTAGTTTTAGGAACAACTTAAAAGTCTTTCAGTCTTTTAGTGCAGGTAATTAGAAGATTATTACCCATTTTTCCTTCAGCCAGGTTGATTGTCTAATAAGTATGCACAATTAGTTTTTTTGTGTGGGGGGCAGGGTAGTGGGGATTGAACCCAGGGACACTTAACCACTGAGCCACATCGTCAGCACCTTCTTATTTATTTTTTTTGAGACAAGGTCTTAAGTTGCTTAGGGCCTCACTAACTTGCTGAAGCTGGTCTCGAACTTGCAATCCTGCTGCCTCAACTTCTTCTTTAGTAGGACTCCCTTTCACTAATTGATAGATGTGCATAGATCCTGTTGTCATTTTCTGGTTATCTGATGATTAGCAATTACTGTTCAATCCTTTAGTCAATAAAATTTTACACTCCTTCTTTTCTAGAAATTACATGTATAAAACACTAAACATGCAGTAGCATGGCATTGAGCAGTGCTCAATAACCATTAAGATAATTGTGAATAAGTACAATTGGAATTATACTTAGAAATGATCAACACGGACCACTAATTATTAGGATGGGTTTTTATAAGCTTCCCCATTTCTAGCACCTGTAAATTTGTTCTTCACAGAAATTGTGAAGTGAAACAAAGGGAGTCACACAGAACTTAGCCTGAGTTTGAGGAGACTATAGGAGCAAGAAAAAGTTCCTTGGGAAGTTGTTGAAAATGAAGACCCCATTCTGTCCCATTCCTCTTCCTTGTGAGTTGCCCACCTATTGGATAAAAGTATCTCCCAGGAAAATAATCATCCATTGATGTGGGTGAAGAAGTCTTTGAAGTCTTGGCAGATGCTTGGGGGAGTGTTTTGTTTTGCTTTTTAGCTGCCATAGCGTCCTTCCCCTTCTGAAATACCGTCCTATCATCCTGCGTATTAGTGAACTTAAGAGGTGATAGGAAAATGCTCCTACAGCCCGACAAAATAGACTTCCACCTTGTGACAAAAAGAGCAAAAGGACTACCTTTATTTCCCACTTCAAAGGCCTTGTATCTGGGACAAGAGCCCCATAGTCTTGCTTTGTCTAACTCCCCCACTTTGACCTAATTTGCAACCCCCTGCAGTCTCTTCTGCATACTTTCCCATGTGAAGTTATTTATCTTCCTTAACAGCCAACTTATTTGGAAAGGATGACCCCCCAAACTCTGTTGGTAATCTATTCCAGTCCTAAATTGCTATTGTAATCACAAGTTCCTAAAATAGCTTGTGTTTCTCCTGCAGCTGCAATCACCTCTCACTCTTCCTAAAAACCATTCCCTATCTTTTCATTGCTTTTGAGCTAAAGTGTCCCCTGTGGCCTTGGAGGCTGCACATGATCCAGACTCATTTTCAGCCTCTTGTACCACCCCCTCAGCCATTTTGCTCAAGACATATAAGCATATGTCTAGTGTATTTCCTCCTCTTGGAGGTACCTCCTCCTCCATCCCTAAGTAGTTCCTGTTCTTTCTCTTTCCACCTTAAATCCCACTTCTTCTGGGAACTCTTTCTTAACCTCCTAGACAGGATCATACAGTAGTAATTGTATTGCTTGGGTAATCATTTGTTTAATGTCTGACTTTCTCTAGAAGCTGTAAGTTCTGTGAAGGCAAGGATCGCTCCTATCCTGTTCATTGCTGTGTGACCAGGTTTCTGCACAAGGCTTTGCTCACAATAGGTAATTACAATGCATTTTTAAAATGAATCACTGCCCAATCAACATTGTCATTGTTGGAGCTGAAGGGTGATGACGACTTTACTTATTTATGATCTACAACTTTAAAGGCTCCTCTGATATCAGTTTATTTTAAAAGTGGTTTTAGTTTGATATCATCAGATTTACATGTAGTTGTAAGAAATATTACAAATACCCTTTGTCCCATGTCTCCCAATTGGCAATGACTTGCATAACTCTAGCACAGTATCACAACCAGGAAATTGACCTTGATAGAATCTACCAATCCCACTCAGATTTCACTAATTTTACATACAGTCATTGTGTTTTTATGTATGCATATTTAATTTTATGTAATTTTATCATATGTATAAATTCATACGTCACCACTACAATTAAATACAGAACAGTTCCACCAGAAGGGTCACTTATAGCTTTTAGAGCCATAGCTGCCACCTTTCTTTTCCTCGTCATATTCTCTGACCACCAATAATAGTCTGATCTCTCAATCTATAATTTAAGTCATTTTAAGAATGTTGTATAAATTGAATCATAAGCATATAACATTTTGAGTGGGACATCTTCCCCTTAGCATGATTTCCTTGGTAACCAGCAAAGTTTTTGCATATATCAGTACTCTTTCTTTTATTGGTGAGTAGTATTCCATGGATGGATCACAGTTTATTTAGTCATTCCTTTATTGTAGGATGTTTGAGTTGTTTCTACTTTTTGGTCATTACAAATAAATCTGCTATGAACATTCACGTACATATTTTTGTGTGAACATAAGTTGTTATTTCTCTGGGATAAATGCCTAAAGAATACACTTGCTGGGTCATATGGTAAGCATATGTCTGTTTTTTTTTTTTTTTTTTTATTTTAAAGAAATTACCAAACTGTTTTTAGAGTGGCTGTACCGTTTTATTTTCCCACTAACAGTTTTTGAGTGATCCAGTTTCTCCACATTCTTGCCAGCATTTGGTGGTATCTTTTTTTTTTTCCTATCCTGATAGCTGGGTAGTGCTTTATTATTATAGTTTTATTTTGCATTTCTGTAGAGGTTAATGGTCTTTTATATATTTCTTTGCCATCCATATATCCTACTCAGTGGAATGTGTTGTCTTTTTCCTAATTTTTGAATATTTTTAGACTGTTGAATTTTGAGAGTTCTTTATATATTCTAGATACTAGCAATCTCTAGTTTATCTCCTTCACCTTCAATTAAGAAGACAAGGTCAGAGAGGCAAAAAGACTTTGGCAGTCATTTAGTATCTGAGAAAGGAGGAACTGAAATCATTGCCTCCTGAATCACTATGCAATTCTTCCCCTCAACTCACCTCCCTGTCTGCCTGACTCAGCGACTACCCTCAATTTTGCCCAAACAATTTCAACAAACACAACACTCTTTTTCTGGCATGCACCCTTTTAGAGTTAGCTGTCTAAAGTTTGGACTCCTACATTTCTTGCCTGTATTAGACATCCCACTGAGAGAGGCTCTAATGGGTGCTGGGATTTGACTCCTAGATTCTCCATTAGCAACAAAAGAGTCCTTCCCCACAGCTGCAGAGAGTATTGTCCTTAGAGCTGTGAGTTGCCAGTCCTCTTCAGAATTATTCAAAGATGGCCTCCTCACCCAAATTCAAGACCTTGCCTGTTTCTGATGACTAGTTACCATGGTGTTAGAAAGGCGTGCTCAATTCTGCACAACTCTAGATAGATTCAGAACCGCCTGAAGTCTTACTGAGATTGTATCCCTGATTCCTTCTCTCTTCTGTAGGTATTAATTGCAAGAACAACCTGTAATACATTTCATGCATGCTACTTTCTATCTCGGAGTCTGCTATCTGGGAATGCAAGCTATGACACTTGGTGCTAGGAATGGCTGGAGAGACTTGAAGACGGGAATTGGGAGCTGGACTATTTGCCATGCAGTGGTTACTGAGGAATTCCACCAGTCACCAATCAGCAGTGCTTATCAAGACTCAGAAGTGGACTGGAAAAGTATTGTTGAAGAAAATGGTCTAGCAGGTGACATGTTTCAGGTCTTTGAGAAATAAGGGGAAATAAGATACTCTGAGGACAGTGAAATGGTGTGGCTGTTGCTAAGCACAATGGACAGTTATGAACTAGATAATGAAAGGCTGCAAAAGTTTCATTAGCAATTAAAGACCAAGCGTGAAAGCTGGAGGGCTTCTTTGGTAGCTTATAAAGAGGCTCTCATCTTATGCAGCCTGAGGGCTGAGAAATTATGATTCATGATGTAATTGTAAGAGTGGCAGAACTCCAGAGAAGCCTAAGATCTCAAGTTAGGCAGGTCTGCAGGGCCAAGACCCTCACCTTGATTGGGAAAGAATTGGACCCTGATACTTGAGATAGGGCTAGATTGTGGCAACGAAAAAAACAAAAACAACAAAATTCAATTAACAACAACAATAACAAAAACCCTTGAATTTCAACATATCTTTTTATGCTCTGAACTTCCAGAAGGGGTTTGACTCCTTATTAAGTATGAATGCTCTTCCTAAACTTGAAGATTATGCAGAGCTCTCAGAATCTGTTCCTACCTCTCCTGGTCACCAGGCCAAGAAGTAGGATTAAATAATAACCTAATTTGGCAGAGAACTGATCTAGTACCCATAAGAGAATAGGTTCTGCACCCAAAGGGGCTGTAGGACCTAGCAAGAACAAGCCTGCAAGAAAAACAGGAGACTCTAAATGGGATTGAATTTTGTGTATCCTGCCTCAGGATGGTAAAACATAAAGTTGGATGAAGGAGAATTTAATAATTGGGAAGAATTATGGTACAGGAATTAACACCTTGGCAAGGATACCTGCAGATGGCATGAACTTGCTATTAGATGGCTCTCACATTAAATGAATCATGGACAAAGCTCACTCTAAGTGGAGATGAAATGCATTATTGTCATAACTATGGAAGAAGAGAATAAAAGACAGTGGTATATCACACAAACTCAGAAAATTCACCATATGATGATGTTCTGTATGATATGCCATTGAGCAAAGGATTAAGGAATGTGCTGAGAAGAGGGAACCAGTGTCATTGAGAAGTTCAGTGGCACTTAACTTCTGTGGATAAGGACTGGTCAGAGAAGATGCCTTTGCAGAGCTGGACTCCCTGATAACAATGGGGAAGATAAGATCCCAGCAGGGATCTGGTGGTGCCACTTAACCCTCACAGCCAGGTGCATAGAATTTATCATAAGGAGTGTCAAGGACCAAGGAGTAGCCAGGGATCTTCTATATCTTAAGGTCAGTGTCAGGAATAAATGCACAGTAGCCTTTATCTGCCTTTGGACATTTTCCTGTTCTGGGCCCCAATCAAAACTAGCAATCTTCAATGTACATGATAGAGTCTGAAGTAATATTCCTAGGTATGAAAAATGCAGACTTCAATTCCTCAGTAGGCCCACCAGGTAGTAAGCCTTGTTTTTTGTCCTGAGAGGTGCACAATAGAATAATTTGCCCTATCCTGCAGATATGTTCCCTTATACCATCATTTTTTTTTTTTTTACTAATATGGGTTCCCTAAATATTTTATTTTTTCCTATCCTTTGAAGTGCATGGGGCTCCCAATGAACTAGCATTTCTTTCATCTGATGCAAATAGTCTAATTCAGTGGTGGGAAAATACTTCATATTCAGATTATGCCAAGTGACAAGGAATATTCATAGCACAGACTCCCATGATTCTGGAGCAAGACCATGTGATTGCTAGCAAATACTTGTATGTATTTCAAATAACAGCTTCTGGCATTCGAAGCTGAGCCGTGGTAGCAATGGAATGACTGATCATGAGACACCAAATGAATACAGAGTCAGAACTTCATCAAGAGCGGTGTTCTGTCAGACCCACCAAGTCATAAATTTGGGCAGCAACCATCCATTGCAAGATGGAAGCACATGCCACCATGTGAGGGATGGAGCATAAGCAGGGGCAGAGGACATAAGCAGATGAATAAGCAAGTCCCTATGTCACTCCTATAAGCATTTGGGGATAGCTAACAGTCAGCTGATGAATGAGGTCAAAGTCTGATTCAAAGATGGAATGGCTTAATATGTGGGTTCAAATCATAATCCTAGCAGGGACTGAACATCTGGGGGAAGTATGGCTTCTGTTACATAATGGAGACAGGGAAAGCAATGTCACCCAACTATTCTTCCTGATACTCCTTTGGCCATTCTTGATGATAAATGGGCAAATGCAGTAGCCACTGCCTGAGAAGGACAGGCTGACTGGGGACTGAGGTCACTCAGGGATGAAGAACTGGGTAATGCCAACTTTGGGCCACCAGAGCTAGCATAGGTGCTTGCCACGAGGGAGGACAATTTCCAGTGGTTGAAGAGGAATGGCATGATGGAAATCAGTTGTGACCCTGAAACCAGCTGTGATGGGCAGAGGTACAGCTTTTCCTACTAACACCTCTATTCTAAATTCCCCAGGGAGACTCTCAACCCTTCCTCTACTCTCTTTCCCTGTGGAATCCTAGTGTAGATGCTTCTAGAACTTAAAGTAGTGGGTCCCGTCAGTAGAAAGGAGAAACTGTAGATGCTGTGACATAATGCTTGAATCCCTCTTAGTACTTGCTATGGTTTTCATATAGTTTGAATGTGTCCCCAAAATGTTCCTATGCTGGAAGCTTGGTTCCAGAATGGTGATAGAGACTTAGGGAACTGGAGTCTAGTGGAAGGTGATCAGGTCATGGGGGCACCACCCTCAAAATAGGTTAATGCTGATCTTTCAAAGAGTATTGTGTTGGCAAGAATGGGTTTTTATAAAGAAAGTTCCCTTTAGCTCCCTCTTTTGCTTCTTGTCTCATCACGTGACCTCTTTCTTGAATGAGCTCCCACCATTATGATACCGTCTGCCACAAGGCCCTCACTAGAGCCAACCAGGTGCTGGCACCATGTTCTCGAGTCTCCGGGAATGTGAGTGAAAGAAATCTCTTATCTTTACAAGTCGTCCAGTTTCAGGTATTTTATAATAGCAACACAAAACAGACTAAGACAATACTGGAGGACTTATTTCTCTGTTGGTAGTGCTGTATGCAGAAACCTCAGCCTCAGTCCTGTGCAATATTTGCTCTGGCTAAAGAAATTGCCCTGCTCAAGGTCACATGCTTCCCTTCTGCTGCAGCCAACATCCAAAGACTGAAGGAAAATGCCATTGAAACGTACTGGCTTATTAGTGATTTCTGGGATCTCTAAACAGAGCAAGTACTTTGCTTGGGGTAGTTTATTAGTACATTTCTGTTTATTGGAGTTGGAAGCTAGTAAGGATGACTTTAATACCAAAGTGAGGAGCCAAGTGGTTCAGCAGGGAAGCTTCCAGGTTTGGAGCAGGATTTAGTGATGATGTAGGTTGAGGTTAAGGAATTTAATGAGCAGGATTCTACCTACAAATAATGTTCACTTTTTCTCCTGAAACCTTTTCCCTTTTACAGTATATGCTATAAAACACAGTAAGTGAACATCATTTAATTTTGCTCACTCGTGTTTCATTTGTGATCATCTCTTCCCATCAAAGTACATAAGTTCTTTCAGAATAAGGACCAGTTTTTAAACAACTCTGTTTTCTATAGCACTGGACATCATGCTGTCTTAGAAGACACACATTTGCCAATCAGCTTATTTCTAACACAGCTAGTGGGTACAGTTTACCTTCTCCAATTCCTAGGTGTTGTGGCAAATCAGGTTTTCAGTTTTATTTGCTGAGTAGGTGTCATAGGGAAGAGCCCTGGGGGAGGAAGTTGCTACAGATGAAGGGAAAACAAACTATGATCCCAAAGGCAGCAATTCGGGAAAGAAATATCTCTTTCCTCTCTTAGTCTCTTTCAATCCTGTTTGAATTTCATCACAACAAATAAAAAAGATTTCTTTGTTCCCTTGCTGCATCTAGAATGAGTTTTGTTTGTTTAACAGAAACATCTCATGGTTCCTAGAATCCTGAGATCTTGGGCAGAACACACTCAAATGGGAAAAAAAATAGTAAAAAAAGAAAAAGAAGACTCCTCCTTTCTTTCCCAGACTTTTGAAATTGATTTGATGCATAACATTTGGTTTTCATTATTGTTGTTTTAAAATTCTCATTTTATGCAAATTGGGATGACACTCAGGGAATTTTGGGGGCAGAACTCTGGAATTCCCTGTGCTTTCTGGTTGGAGGTTTTTCATTTATATTTCTCAAAAAACTTGCCTCCAAAAGTACAGTGTGATGGTGTGAGAATGCTTGCTTCACTTTGCTGCACATTTTCAGAACATGCGGGGCTGCATGTTATTTTCTTGACACATTCTACCGGTGGTGTCATGGTAAGAAATATTGAAATGATGAGGTGAGGCTGTGCCTAAATCTTCAGGCTTGTCAACTAAGGAAATAATTTTCATAAATGATTAAATGAAATAAGCCAGTTGAGGAAGAAACAATTAGCCTGTACCTTTCTCCAAAGCAAAATAAATACCCCAAAGCAAAAAAAACACCCTGGATTTGAAAACATAAATTCTTAGATAATCTGCATTTTGTTGTACTGTGTAGGTTCCAAAAAGGCAAGCATTGCTCATAAGCTTCATTTTACTGAGGAAAGAACTTTGAGATTAAAAAGTCTTGGGTTCAAATAATAGTTCCAGAACATACTGCCTTTATAACTTTGATTATTTGCTCTTTTGTTGACTTAAATTTCTTATTTACAAAACTGAAATAAAAAGGATGATATTGTAAGGTTGTTGTGAGGCTTAAGTAAAAAATTTAAATCCTCCAGAACATGGCATGAAGTGGTCAGTTGGAAAGCAATAGTTACTTATTTTCCACTCTTAATATATATACATATATATAAAATGTATATATATATATATATATATATATATATATATATGTATATATATATATAAAATGTATACACACATATTTTAGTTGTAGTTGGACACAATACCTTTATTTTATTTATTTATTTTTATGTGGTGCTGAGGATTGAATCCAGCACCTTGCTCATGCTAGGCGAGCGCTCTAACCACTGAGCCACAACCCCAGCCCTTCTACTCTTTTTTTTTTTTTAAATGGATGCTATTAAGAATAAATCAATAATGTACATGATGGGATGGCATCTGAGTGACAGTGATTTGAAATGCTACAACTTCCTCTGCTGTCATTTCCAGCGGGTCTTATTCCTAGTCCCTGTCCTATGCTCAGTAGCAGAAAAGAAATTCCAGAGAGATGACCCTAAACTCAAAAGGACTATGAGAAGATGTTGGACTGTCAGGGGAAAAGATCCCCTAAATTTCCCTAGAATGGAGGGGGAAGAAGGAAAATAGATGGAAGTATGAGAGGCAAAGATCAGCATATCCTTCACAGGGTACAAAACCTCATTTTCTGCAAGGGAAGATCCAATGGTCAATGGCTGGAGACACTAGAATGAGACATTAGCCTCATGTTGAGCCTTACTATGGGGATTGGGGGCAGCCTTGCTCCTCCATTATAAGGTTGATTGCCCCGGGGTTGATAGGAAGAACAGGTTAGAGATGGACCCACGAAGAGTTTGGGAGTAACAAGATTTTTATCTGAGATTCTTTGGGGAAAAAGACTTAAGTGAGTGAGAGAGACTGCCTATAAGTATGTATGAAGGGATGAGGACAGATGGCAACAAGCTTCAGGTGCTAAAATAGATTTGATGCTCCTAATCACTCCAACAGAAGGGAAGATGGAGATAGGGTAGCCAGCAATGATATTTTCTTTCTTCCTTTAATAGAAGTTTACAGTCTGCATGCTGATTTTGAGATGTAGTTCCCAAAATATTATCTATAATGCTTTTATTTTAATCAGATTTTAGATACATAAAAATGATAAGGAAGAGGGGTGTCTCAGCCAGTTTTCTATTGCTGTGACAAAATACCTGAGAAAATCATCTTAGTGGAGGAAAGATTTATTTTTGGCTCACAGTTTCAGAGGTGAGGCAGATCATCATGGCAGGGTATAGTTATGGGAAACGTTAATTGCTTATTTTCCACTCCAGCTCACCTCATGGTGCTGGGAAGCAAAGTGAGAGGGGGAGAAAGGGGCTGGGGACAAGATATATTCCCCAAGGGCATGCCTCCAAGGACCCATTCCCTTCAACTGCATCCCAGCTCTTACAGTTTTCACCACTTTTCAGTAGTCCAATCAATTATGAACCAAAATTGGATTTAATCCACTGACGAGGTCAGAGTTTGCCTGAGTCCAACAGCTCCACCTCTGAATATTGCTGCACAGGGGTCCAGGCCTTCAACACATGAGTCTCTGAGGAATATACCAGGTCTAAACCATAACAAAGAAAAAAGTAAAGAAAATTAAACTAGCTAAGATGCAATATAGACATTACAGACATAGAGTCTAAGTATAAGCAGGTAACATGCTGAGAGAGAGGACCTAAATACCTACAGCAATGAAAAATAATGCCTGAGTTAAGGATAGAATGCTGTAGGAGGAAAATAAAAGAAACTACAGTGCAAGTTCACTGTGAAGATACATAGTGTGGTATGGTTGAAAGTCCATGGAATGGGGAGAAAAAAGATGTGGTATCTCAGCTTTCCCATTTATTAGTCTAAGTGAGTGCTATGAGCATCAGTTTTCCTGTTGTGAAATGAGATTAACCCTGTTATATAGATTTGTTCTGGGGATCCAATAAGATGATACATATTATATAAGTTAGGATCCTTGGTTGCAGGCAACAGAATTCAGTTTGGGCCACTTTAGGCTGAAAAAGAAAGTATTAAAGAACAATGATTTAAAGAATTTTCATCAGGACTAGAGAATTGGCATTAGGAGCTATATAGTCCAAGGTGCCTATAACAGGATAGAAGATCTGGTCCTTGGGGTGAGCACAGACACAGAATTGACCCTTCTCTCGGCACAAGTACACTGGAAGCTATAGCTAGCAATTCCTATCACTACTGCTTTGGGAAACAAGATCTGCCTTTCAGAATCCTGGCCAAAATGGAACCTCTGTGGTTACCTGCTCCTCGATGCTACTGGCTTCTAAAAGCAGGAGGTTCTGATGGCAAAATCTAAGTCACATGGCAGGTCTAGCTATCAGAGGCCTAGGAAAGTTTGTATAGTGTCTGCATGAGAAAATTTCTAATGCCAAAAGTGTGTTGAAAAGTGCTAGAAGATTTGGGAAAGACAGACAACGGTTTACATAAATAAATCAGCAATTCATGTTCATGTAAGAGCAGGGTCTTCAATTGGGTAGTGAAAACCAGTGGGAAGAAGCCCCCTTTGTGGCTCTGAGCTGGATAAACTGTTAAATGCGGAGAAGTGACTCTGGTCCCCACTGATTGGGGAATGTCAAATGTGATTCCTGTTGATGAGGTTTGTTTAACCTCTGTGCTAATTTACTTCTCCTCTAAGAGGCTGGTGAGCTATGTTTTTAAGGACATGCAGAGGCATCCATATCATTAAACCCACTAAATAATTCAGCTTGCTTTTTTTAAAAAAAAATTTTTAGCAGTAGATGGACATAATAACCTTATTTATTTTTATGTGGTGCTGAGGATCAAATCCAGTGCTTCCCATTGCTAGGCAAGCGCTCTATCACTAAGTCACAACCCCAGCCCTCAGCTTATTTTTTAACATCAGCCCAAGTTCTCACTCCTAATCTTTATGTAAAGATTGCTTTATAATTCACAAATTGTCAAGTAATCCTTTTTACAGAAAAATACTCATTTGGAATCCAGGCCATTTCTCTATAACCAGCACCTGTTAACAGAAACAACAATATATAGACATCCAACACACCACACACACAAACAGCAAAGCCAAAAAAAGCCTGACTATTCACCATGAAAAGAAAGAGAAGCATCCAGCACCCACCTATGGCTCTTTGTCACAGAAAAATAAATACTTTTTTTTCTTCTTACTCTTTTGTAACCATATAAATAAAGAGGTGCCTGAGCTTTTGCAAGCTAACCTCGCTCTGCAGTGAGCTGAGAAACAAGCACGATTTCCTTCCTGAGATTTTTCTTTTCTTTTTTTTCCCTGTCATTGGCAACTGAAAAGATTGATGGCTTTTGGTTTCTACTTAACCTATTTTCTTTTTCATCTTCCAACTCTGAACTTCCCAGAACCCTGTTTGAAAATTCAAAGCTCAGCATCGTTCTGCTTTAGGACTTAGATCCAAAGTAAAGTTTGTGTGGTTGGTGTAGTCACCACCATTCTCTTGGATCTGACTCTGTCTTGGCAACAAGTTGACATTTGACACCTGTCTAGAGCAAATGACAAAGCACAATTGTGACCTCACACTGCAACTGCCAGATGCCAGGTTTCTCAGGGCATAATAAACTGGGTCACTGGTCCTAAGTTGGACACTTTGAGGAAATCTTGAGCTTGTTTGGTGAAAGTGGGACTAAAGGGTAGTCAGGAAAAATCTCTACGAGCTCTTGTTAGGGGGAGAAAAAAGGTCAACATCTCGTGGTTATACACCCTTGGTACCCCACACCCCTCAGGGAAACCCAGATGGGCTGACTATGCAACATCATCACCTGCACCCTCCAGAACCCCACAGTCTGCGTCTCTCTCTCTCTCTCTCTCTTTGAAATTCCCCTGCCCATCACAAGGAAAGGCTACTCCCCTGTTCTTTTAAACAAGGTTTGAATTGCTAGTCTTGTTCAAAACTGCATCAGCAAGAGACTGATTCATGCTTCCCTAGGGGAAAGTGTCCCATCGGGGCCCTTTTGCTGGATTTTATTAAGGATGGTGAAAATCCTCTCAAGCTCTAAAGCCACTCCACTGTTCTCCTACGTTTTTACAAGAAGGAAGAGACAGGAAGTCTCTTCTTAGTCCTGTGGGCTCTCTATTCTCCAGGGGAGTGGAGAATGTACATGCTGTTGCTCATGGACCCTTGGGGCAGGGTTTTTTTCATATCAGTGCAACATCTGTGAGCAAAACAGAAGTTACTTGGCCGCAGCCGACAACAGATTAATGGAGGCAACATGAGGTCCTTCCCACGGAGTACTTATAAGGCTGCTCTTATGTTTGAAGGAGAAGACATGCTAGAAAAATATTAGATGAAGGTTTAGAAGCCCTTACTCAAATATTCTTGAGACCAACTGGCCATATGCACTAATTCTCAAACCTTGCAGTGCATCTGACTTACCAGGGGGCTTGTTTAATACTGCTGGGCTTTGACCCTGGAATTTTGGCTGTCTGAGGTTCAGAATTTGAATTCCTAGCAAATTCCCAGCTGATGTTGATGTTGCTGGTTCAAGGACCACACATACAGAACTCTGGCTGGCTGCATGCATGTTAAGTGGAGAGACCATTGATTGCGTCTACTACCAGGAAGGCCTGGATTTCAACCTTGCTCCTGTTCCTTATTGCCTGTAGGATCTGGGGCTGTGCTCCCCCACTTGTGTTACTACACCAACCTGGAAGGTAATTTATATAAAGCCCTAATCACAGTGCTTGGCAAATGGCAGGTGTTAGAAAAATACTCTTTTCTCTCCCCATCATTCCTTTTCTCTCAGTGTGTTGCTACCATTTAAAAATCACTTTAAGGGGAATGCTAAGCTAGAGGTTAGACTAATGCTTTCAAATCCTGACTGTGTCAGAGGCCCTGCAGAAAGTTAAAATTTACGGATTTCTGTCTCACACTGGACTGAGTCAGAGACTGTGGGTTTGGGCCCAAGCTCCCAGAGGTTTTCAGAGCCCCACGTAGGATTCAGTGGTCCAACCTTGCCTACTTCTCCAGGATTATCTTACAGCTACGTGGTGATGGCTTCTTCTGGGCCCCTCGAGGGCTTCTCTTGTCCTTCCTGACAGGGATCTTTGCACAATTCCTTCTGCCTGCCTCCTGGGCCCTTTCCACACAATCAATCTGATAAACTCCTTTCCTTCTCTTTCTTCAAATCTCCACTTAATGTCCATTTCCTCAGGGAAGCTGTGACCATCTGTTGAATCTGAATATCACAGCTCACAGAGATCTGTGCACAAGTGCTTATAATTTTGTTTGATTAAATGATTGATATCAGTGTCCTTACTGAACTCTAAGCTTTGCATAAGTAAAATCTGTTTAAATTTTTATATAAGCTTATTTTTTTTCCAGTACTGGGAATCAAATCCAGGGCCCCACCCATGCTAGGCAAGTGCTCTCATACACCTGTTTCACAGACATTTATCATACATTGTCATCCAGTATCTGACATATTTCCTAAATTTCCCTGGTTTTCTTCATTATCAGTTATGCACCTTCAAGAAAGAGTTGACCTATCTTCCCTTGCAACTAAGTACAGGAAGTTTACCCTGGATACAACAGTCAGAGACTATTCTGTGTGAGACTGATTCAGAAGCAACCATGTGGAATAGCAGGTGCTCTGAGGAATCCATCTGTATTAGGTTATTTTCTGAAACTATAATAAAATACCTGAGGTAGAATGCTTAAAAAGGAAAGAGTTTTATTTAGCTCACAGTTTTGGAGGATGAAAGTTCAAACATCAGTTTTGGTAATGACCTCCTAATGTGTGGCATCATGGTGGGAGTGTATGTGAGTGTGTATGTGTGTGTGTGTGTGTGTGTGTGTGAGAGAGAGAGAGAGAGAGAGAGAGAGAGAGAGAGAGAGAGAGAGAGATGGGGGAGATCATACCACAAGATAGAAAATCAGAGCCTGTCTGTGAGGTGCCAGTAATGACTGCCCACTAAGCCCTACCTCTTAAGGTTTGAGGATCCCACCACTTTTCAGCATTGCCATGTGGGGACCAAACTCTTGATACATTGAAACCATATCCACATCATAGCATCATCTTTTGGCCAGAACGGTGATGAAGATTTTAGAGGAGAACGGTGGCAAAAGTTCTGGCATCTGGTATCCAGCATTGTTGGGGCCATCTGTGATGTTGATGCCCAGGATTAGAAAATTTTCATACACACACACACATATATATATAGAATCATTAATGCCATCTATATATCTTTATATATCACATTAATTGTTCAACTCTTATGAATAGTCTAGCTGGAATAGGTTTGAAACTAAGAACCAGTTACCTTATTTGCCTTCTGCCTAGCATAAAGCATACAACAGATGTTAGATGTTCCGTGATGTGTTTTGAATGAAATAATTTATTAAGTCTTTCCTACAGTTCCACACTAAGCACAGGAAGTTATGTGAATTCCCATGCTTCCTCACAGACTTATTACCACCCACTCTGGTGGACTGTGTACTTCTGCAAGATACTTGCTGTCCCTTTTGTGGGGAGGGAACTACACTTCTCTGCCTTATTGATAAAGGCTCAGCCATGTCTTGCTCTAGTCCATGAAATCTGAACAAAAGTGTTCAGATAGAATTTCCGAACAGAAGTCTTAAGAACCAGCAGGTGATCCTCCATGTCCTTTTATTTATTTGTTTATTTATTTTTGTTCAGAGTCAGGCAATCTTCCAAAAAGAGGCTGCTCTATCAGGCGGGGTCCTGGAGAGAATTTGATAGAGAGTGAGGATGCAGGGAGCACAGCCTGACTGGAGCTGTGGGTCACTGGGATGTTGATGCGTGTGTTCATGGCCTCACCTAATCTGTCCTAATGCACACACCCGTTTGCACAGGAAGACACTAAGGACAAGCAGTAATTGAGACTGGATTTGAATCAGGCATTTTAGCTCTAGAGTTAATTACATCCTACCCACATACTAACCCCTACTGAGTTTAATCAAAAAGAAGGGAAAAAAATCCCCCAATTATGTATATATTTATAAATGAGAAATTAGAAATAGCCACACATTCTATGGTTATTTACAGCATTATTAAATAAAACCTTAAAAAATTACATGCAAATGAACTTGGAAACTTGGATGAGAGGATGTTTGCTAAGAGAATAGGAATTAACAAAATGAACCTTAGCAGATACAAAGATACAAAATGGAATAAATTGAAAACACGAATGAAGAACCATCCCTGACACCTCCACCTGCCAGCTATTTCTGAAAATGTCAGGCCTAGATTGCTTTATTGGTGAATCATTTCAAACCTTTAGGCTTGGGGCAACAGATAATTCCAGTGCTACTGAAACTATTGCGCTGAGAAAGATACAAAACTCTCAAACTTTTTAGAAAGTTGCATTGTACCAAAACCTTACAAAGTTAACACTAAAAATAACATCCAATCTCACTTAAGAATTGGGATGACAAATTCATGTTCTTAAAAATAACACAATTCACAAGACATTATACTGCTTGAAATTCATTTTTTAAAACTAAGTATAGCCCAATACCTGACATATATTATAATGTAGTATATTAACAGAGATTAGAGGAAAAGTGTATATTCATCTCAGTGACCAAAGATATCTAATGAAGTTCAGTAACTAGTTCAAATTTAAAAATATAGACAAATCAGAAAGCAGTAAGACTCTAATAGATATGTTCTTTCTCCACCAAACAACAGTAAAAATGATATTTCAAATTGTCAGCGTTAGTCTCAGGATGAAAACACTAGAAACCAAAGACAAAGTCCCCAGTCTCAGCACTATTTTAAGACATTTTGGCTAAGCACTGTCTATTGCATGTATGCAACATTGCAAGTATGACTAAGAGTTAAAATTCTACATGAAGAAAACTAAAAATTGAAAAACTATTACAATAACAAGAAATCTCAAAAAATGTATCAATTTTTACAAAAGTAGTAAGTACACACCCACACACACATATACACCCAAACACATACAACTTGTTTTTTCCTAGGAAGGAATAATAGGGCCAGAGTTTATCCTCCTAACTGAAATAATCAAAACACTTATGAAATAACAGTTTTTGAAACAATGGAAATTAGTCAATGAAGGTCAGTGAATCCTGACAGATGGAAAATATATGAAGCATGGAGTTAGAGAAGATAATGCTAAATGAAGTTAGCCAACCCCCCCCCCCCAAAAAAAAAGCCAAATTTTTTGTCTGATATAAGGAGGCTGATTCATAGTGGGGTAGGGAAGGGGAGCATGAGAGGAATAGATGAACTCTAGATAGGGCAGAGGGGTGGGAGAAGCAGGGAGGGGACAGGAGGTTAGAAATGATGGTGGAATGCGATGGATATCATTATCCAAAGTACAGGTATGAAGACACAAATTGGTGAGAATATCTTTTATACAACCAGAGATATGAAAAATTATGTACTGTATGTGTAATATGAATTGTAATGCATTCCACTGTCATATATAAATAACAATAAAAAAAGAAAACATGAAGCAAGGGCTACGTTTGCCTAGCTCCCTACATTCAGAGAGCTCCAGACTGTAGCTCAGGAGGAGGTCAGTGGACTCCTTGGGTAGAGGATCATTCAGAGGATAGAAGAAAACTTTTAAAATCAGTAATTAAATTCCAAGAGTCAAGAGAAGTTACAGCATCCACAGAGTAAGGCCAATGTCTTGATAAACAAGCAAAGATAAGAAAGGATTCTTGGAGGTTTAAAATAAGAAAGAATGAAAGTGAAGGAGGCTTGAAAGATAAAGTTGGAGAAACATTCTTAAATATAGAACAAAAAGACAAAAAAACCAAATTGCTATAAAGCAGGAAAGCAGGAGAGAGAGAGAGAGAGAGAGAGAGAGAGAGAGAGAGAGAGAGAGAGAGAGAGAGAGAGAGAAGAAACTTGGATGAGGCTCAAGCTAGCAGATAATAATTCCAGAAATAGAAATTTAAAAAAAATACTGCTGGGTGTGGTGGCACATGACTAAAATCCCAGTGATTTAAAAGACTGAAGCAGGGGAATCAAAAGTTTGAAACTAGGGCTGGGGTTGTGGCTCAGTGGCAGAACACTTGCCTAGCATATGTGAGGCACAGAGTTCGATCCTCAGCACCGCATATAAATAAATAAATAAATAATCAAGGTACATGAACAACTAAAAAAAAAAAGTTCGAAACCAGACTCAGCAATTTAATGAGACCAGTCTCAAAAAATAAATAAATAAAAATAAAAATAAAAAGGGCTGGGGATGTCGCTAAGTGGTAAAGCACCTCTGGATTTAATTCCCAGTACAAACAAAACAAAACAAAATACCTGTGGAAAGAGATGTGTGAAAACAATACCAGTAAACACCTCATAGCAGAAGAATCTGATTCTCCTGATAGAAGGAACCTATCAAGGGACCAAGTACAATGACAGCAAAATGACCTGTAATTGGAAATTAAAAAAAAAAAAAATTCTAAAACCCTTCAGAAGAAAAAGCAGAACATTCCTGAAGAATAAGAGTAAGAATGGCATTTGTTTTTTCAGTATAAAAATAGGAAACAAGAAGACAATGAAGAAACATGTTTACAATTCTAAGAGGCATTTGGAAGAAAGTACTCTGAGAGCAAGGTATGTGGAATTCTTTACATGTCACTTTTTTTTTTTTTGGATGGTGCTGGGGATTGAGCTCAGGACCTCCCACATACCAGGCAAGTGTTCTATCACTGAGCCACATCCCCCAGGTGTGCTGAATTCTATACCTAGGCAAGCTCACAAGTCAGGGCAAAGGGGAGAATTGACTTGGGCAGGCTAGGCAAGTGCTTCACTCCTGAACTACATACCCCATTAGACATTATAAGACTGGCAGTGGCTTAAAAAATTGATTCCTTGTAATCCCTTCCTCCAAATATGCTTTGGATTTGCATCTCAAAATGAAGGATTAAAAAAAGAGAAAATACAGGGCCAGAAATATAAAGATGGAAGAGAAAGTCCAGAACTATACGGGCAAATAATTCTCAGTGGAAGAAGAAGAAGGAAGACCCAGGTAAGATTTCCTTAGGAAAACAACAACAACAACAACAACAAAATGATCTATAGATTTTCTAAGGAAAATGATCACATGGAAATAGAATTCAGAAAGGTGTCATTATTTTTGGAGGACTTGGTACAAATGATCATTAGTGGATTTATCAACTTAAATGTGCTAGAAAAGTCCTGCTCTAAATTGTTTTTCTATTCTTTTCAGTATAGAATTAGTTATTAATTATTATAATACTTTTCAATTGCTAAAGGAATTTTTAAGTGGGTAAATTATGATCCCAATACAGTATAAAATGAACATGTCAAATATTTTACTTAAGTTATCAGCTAATGAGGAAGCTAGTAAGATTGCCAAAGGAGAATCCATAGAACAGTGTTACAAACTGACAATAAGTAATAGTGAATTGCATTTGACATGAGCAAATGTGATAAGGAAGTCCCTGCTGCTTTAACCCATACAAGAAAAAATAGCAGGATTGAGCACTCCACAGTCTGCTCCTATTTCCACTTCTTCAGCCTTTTCCACATGTATAAAAACCATCTCCTCTGCTTAGCTCAGAGGCAAATCTTTCTGTTTCACAGATGGGATGCGGCCCAGGTCATGAATCGCTAATGAAAACCAACTAGTTCTTTAAAACTCAATTTGTTGAAATTTGGTCCTTCGACAGTATTGACCATCATCTTTTCTAGAGCAACTAAATGATAATGACAGTGATAATCAAAGGAGGAAAAAGATGGTGTGTAAAATCTCTGGGACAGAATTAGTTCTTAGTCTATGTGTAAGATACAGAAGCAAGGAATATAGCTTAGTACAGTTAAGATGGTACATAGCCAGATATTCAACTTAGAGTAGAATTTTCATCAATCACTTTCCTCCTTTCATCTGGCCTTTAGGATCTTTCCATGAACTCAAGAATGCAGGGCTGGTGGAGAATCTGGACTGCATAGAAGAGAACATCTCTTAAAACATTACTATGTTTTAGTAATAATGATCAAAAATAAGAAAAAACAGCTGTAAATCTCAGAGAATTATTGTAACTCACCTCCAGGAAACCACCAAACCAGACAGCAGTTATTAGACTAAATAGAAAGAAAAGGACATGATCCTAGCTATGCAAAATTTAATTTACTATCAACATTTCTATTTGCAAGTGCTAACTTCAGCAAAGGAAAGTGCCCTTCATTCAGAGCTTGTATATAAAATTCTATATTACATCAAATAATGATTTTCTTAAAGACAGAACCTAGAAGATATTCTACTCTGAAATGTTCAGAGTGGCCTTTATAATTCCACTATTCTCTTCTCCCAAAGATGGTTTGAACAATTGATTTATAGATGATGTCAACCAAGAACTTGTGAATATCTTTTCTCTTCCTGGCTTACTAGGGATGAAGTAGAGCCAGAACCAAAGGATCTGGAGATCATGGGATTGGACTGAACTTGTGTGAAGATCTCAATGTGTCAGGCTCACTGCTATGCATATTATCCTGTGCTATAGAATTCCCCCCTTTTAATTTTATAAATAAAGATACCAAGTCACTGTATTGGGCCCAACCCATAATAGCTAGTTGTCCATGATGGTTTACTATCTTTCTGTTGCACCAAACTACCTTGCTAGCAGGATGAGGGTGAGTCTGTTCAGTCTTGTTCCCATCTGTGACTCTTCTTCTGGAGCTCTCCTTGTGCCACATCTTGTTTTCCTGCATTGTGAGTTTGTGTTCCCTAGCTGGTCACCTTCTGAGCCCCTTCAGTATTGCAGTATTCTACTCAATCCCTTCTCTTGGGGTAGCTATGAACATCCTCAAAAGTCTCTCTCCTCTTACTTCTCACAGCCCTTAGAATCAGTTCTATTTTTCATGTGTGTTTCATGTCCTGCTTTTGGTTAGACATCCTCTCTCATACCATTGGAGTCTTACATAGATCCCTAAGTAGATGGTAAGATTCCAAGGCCAGGCATATACTCTTCAGCCTCTTTAAAACTCTCCACATCAAGTATAGGACCTTGCACAATAAACCCTTGCTAAATACATACATGAATGAAATTCTTCACAAAAATTTCCCAATCTTCTTCTCTCTACCATTAAAATGGAAATAACAACATATCATTTCTTCAGAATTCCTGCAAAGTGGGCAATTTCTGGTTAAGTAAAAATTTTCCAAGACATGAATGAGTGATCAAGGATCAAGGTTTAATTTATTTGAACGTTCCCAAGGAACTGATCCCCACCCCTCACCCCAAGGCTGTTATGGAAATCTGTGGGATTTCAGGACAGGCTTTATTAGGAGGCCTGTAGGCTCTTCTCATGGAAGAGACTGACAATCCTGTACACAGTAGGGCTGACACAACTAATAGAATCAGTTCTACTGTGCTTCTTCCCTTTGTCCCATTCTGCTATGCTTCACAGCACCTCTCTGTTCTTGGGATTCTCTCTGTGGAACTGGCCTGATCTCAGCACCCATGTTACCCCTTTCCAGCGTGTTCCCAGAAGAGTGGCTTCATATCTTGCCTTGCTTTTCTTCTACATCCTCAGTAGAAGGAAAAAAAAAAAAAACTGGCTGGACTCAGTCTCTTCCTGGGTATTTTCCCACACCAGAACCTCTGAGGGTGACTCCGTCAAACTCAGGTCAGCTTCTGTAATTGAAAAGATCCATTTCATTAACTTTAATTACCTTCCCATCATTTCCCAAAACTTTCTTTCCAAAAGACCACTTACCAGACACATAGCTTCCTATCGGTTTAAAAAAAAAATTTTTTTTTGTCTATTTAGTTCCAAGAATTGGATTTCTTCACAGACGTCATTGCCCAACTTCATGTCTAAATGATTTAAAAGAAAGCTTTTCAGTTTGACACGGTGGGCTGGGAAACCAAACCCCAGTTTTCCATGCAAAAAACTAAGATACCTATGCAAACAGCTTTTATTTTTTTTTTAATTTTTTTATCTTCAGGAAAATGGGAAAAATCGAGATGGAACCTCATGGCCTCCTTTTCTGGGCCCATTTCCCTCCTCCACCAAGAGCTTTGTAAATTAGGCAGAGTCACTTGCATTTTTACATTCTTAATACATTCATAGAAACATGCCATTTTGCCTTTTGAAAGCCAAGTAGTAATGTTGGGATAATTTGGCAGTGAAATGACATCCCACTCCTTGATTTAAATAAGGGGGAAGGAAAGCCATTAGTTTCATATCCATCCTTGGGGGAAAATGCATCTTTAAGAAATTATGGGGAGAATAGATCCATTTAGAAAGTGCTCTAGTTTTTTTCTGACATGTCGTGCTTAGTATCAATTATCCATTTTTCTTTCTCTGTGTGCTACCCTTAGAATTCTTCTTGAGAAGCTGACTTTAATCTTTTGCTTTGTCTCAAAGCCTATGTTAGATTAACCTCTTTTTTTTTTTTCATTTGGGAATGACTGTTTAGCCAGCAGCAATTAAATTTAAAAATTAAACTCTGCACAGTAGATTTTCTCAAGACCCCTAGGCACTGTGGGCAGTATTAGAGACTCTCCTGTAGAACCTCACTTCTTGCTGTGTCGTGGTTCCCAGGAAGATGAAATGTGTTTTAGACCACATCAACTTGAATAACATACTGGGAACTATAAATCTATTCTTCTGTCCCTTCAGGGTGAGATTTCATTTTAGAATCAGGACAAGAAATTTTCACAGCCTAGAGGACAAAGGAATTTGGTATGAAATACTGCTGATTATTGTAGAATTTAGGACTACAAAGGTCCAAGTATATGATTTAACTCCTTCATTTTAATGATTAGGAAAACGAGATGCCAATTTAACAATCCGTGACGCCTGCAGGTTTATACAGCTCAGGTTTGTACTCTCTGTTAGTATTTTCTCTAATGTGCAATTCTCTGAATATGGGCACTGGAATGTTTGATCTGGTTTCCTTCAGCATGTTCTGAATTTCAATTGCTTTTCTCACAAAGTGACCCCCACCCCCAATCCCTGAACAGCAAGTGTCTCCCAATACCACAGTTCATTCCTTTCTGATTTCTGTTTTTTTTTTTTCTTCTATCTTCCTTTTTTGCCTACCTTTTATTTTGTTGCTTTTTGGTAGCTTTTACTTACTGAAAGTGCTGATATTTCTGCTTGCTGGAGAATGAGCACATTTCTGGATTGGGGCTTCTGATTCTGCCTTTTCCAGTCTGTTCTAGGGATCTACCTACATCTCACAGTCTTGGCCTCTTCTCTCTTGGTTGTTGGCCTAAGAGAACAAGGCTCCCTAACTCTAGCTGCTAACAGATACCAATAAAAGAAGTAGAAGATGGTGCCCTGTGTTCTATATGGATTTAGATAAAATATGCTTTTTTTTTTTTTTTTTTTAACACATGAAGTGGTTTCAAAAAGCAAGTGGTTCTGTCTAAGAAAGCAAAGGCCTAAATGATATTGAAGACAGTGGCTTGTATTCCTATTGTTCTTCCCTGCATGCAAAACTCCTTCAATTTTATCAGCTGATTCTGTCATCATGGTGCTGGGAGATAAGTTAGATTCATATTATTTTTACCGTTTTATATGGGAGCAAAGGCTAGAGTAACTTAACTGATGTGCTCAAGGACCTCACACCAGGAGAGATGAAATAAGCTTCCAAACCTGTGTTTTAGGACACTGAGCCCTGGACTGTACTGTTTCTCTGGAATATAGTCTGATCAGGGGGCAAGACAATGGGCACCCCACTGCCAGGTTGAATAAAGTAATTAAATTATCACAAAGCTTTTGGTACACACAAGGGGAAAGCAAATGTTGACAGATAATAAAACATGGGACTAGTTTGCTATGGGAGATTGTGTAACCTCTCCTTAGCGGAGGGTTTACCTGAAGGGACAGGTTTGTGGTTATTCTCTAAAACATTCCAAAGCCAGAAGACAATCTAGCAATATGAATCAATGACATGACTAATGGTAATCTCAGACAAATTACTCAGCATCTCCAAAGTCATTTTTCTTGTCTGTAAATAATAGGCAGGGAGGATTAAATAGTGTTTTGTAAAGAGTCTGGAACAGAATGAAGGTAATAAATATTGCCAATGTTTTAAGGATAACAATGACAATATATTCCTTTGTAAGAGGAAATAACAAGATAAATATTTAGTGACAAAGATACTTTTTACTGTTTTTGTAAGTAACAGAGAAAAGTTGGAAACAACCTGAAGCCCAGCAACAGAGAATTGTAGAAAAGGGTCTGTTTGTATATCTTGGTGCAATCTAGTTTATTAGACAATCATTTAAAAGGACATAGAATATGTTATTATGCAGTAAGATGTTCATGATTTTTTACATTTAAAAAATCAGCTACAAAATATTCAGTAGAATGTGCTTTTTAATTAAAGTACATGTGCGTGTGTACACATACGTGTATGTTTGTATGCATAGTTATAGGTATAGGTAAAAATCTGGATGTGTTGACATAACTATGTTAACCATCATTAACCCTAGGGAGAGAATAATGAATGCTTTTTATTTTCTTATTTTTCCTTATATGCACTTAGTTTTTTTCAACAACAAACATGTACTTCAAGTAAAATAAAACTGTATTTATTTTTAAAATTTCAGGTTTTCATTCCTCCCTTCCTTTTCCTCGGTTTAGCAGAGCTGTGCTGCAGGGCATTAGGAACAGACAGTATTTACTAAATGGTTAACAAGCATTTTTTTGAGTGTCTTCTGCAGCCCAAGCCTCGTTCTGGAAGCTGAATGTAAACATATAAGCAAGATGTGCCATGCTGTCCCCTGAGAGCTTGCATTTGGTGGAGGGAAAACTCCCAACATATACACGAAGAAGGAAGAGTAGATTCCATCTCAAGATGAGGTGGGAGTTTCTGGGAGTGCTAACTTTCCTGGCAACATTCATGCCCTATTCCTCCAAGGACCCTGTGGTCTGAGATCCAATGTCATTTGTTTTAATAAAGCCGTCTTATCTTGTAACATGCACAGTCTGCTTAGAGGTAACATGCTGTGTCAATATTGATAATGTAGACGTTGGTATGAGTCATTTCCTGAGAGCAGAGTATTTGCCCTTGAAGGGAAGAGGGCTGGGAGTGAAAGCACTTTAAAGAAGAAACAGGCAGGTGGAAGAATCTGGTTTTACAGCTCCCCATTTTCAGAAAAAAAAAAAAAAAAAGAGGAAGTGAGAATGGGATGGGGTGGGTGGAGCCTGACTCTGGAAGATACTCTAGTGGAGAGTTAGTGTGAGGATAGGGTCAGACTTCTGCTTCTCTAGGCTTCCACAAGCTGGCCCTGGTTCCAGCTGCTTTCTCTCAGATGTGAGAACAAATGGCACTGTCTCTCCTCTGTCCCTTCTTCTGTCTTTCCTTTCTGTGGTTCAGAAGCGGATCCACCTCCTAAGTGTAGTTTTTGTGTTATCTATACCTTGATCCTCCCCCTATTCCATCTTCTGCTGAAGCCCAAGGTGGGCAGACATTCTCTGACATCCCTTTATCATATAACATTTTTTTTTACATTCCTCCTATGCAATGAGTAATTTGTAGTCACATGAACATAGGTACTCCATCTGTTTCGCAAGAGCAGATGATCACGGAGGGCAGGTCTCTGTTTATGGATCTTTGTAAGGTTCCACAACATCCTTAAATAGATGCAAAACTAGTCGCTTCATGGTGGCACAATTTGGGTAACACAAGTAGGTGTTTAATAAGTATTTATTGGGGGAATTGAATGAATAAACCAATGAAAGCAAGATTTGCTACATATGGGTGCCACTCAGCCACCCCCACTGGGATTTTTCACTCAACAGCAAGTTGCCAGGGCAACAGCCAGTGATAGATCCCCTGCCCTTGTTGCACTCCACTCCTTCTCTCACCTCCTGGCCACAGCCCTTGGAAAGAGGTGGGACTGGGGATCTGCAAGAACTTGAGACTCTGGGCTGCTATTTAACTAAATGGTGAAAGGAAGGGTCAAGCTGACAATGTGATGGGCTTGTTGGGGGCTAATCCTGAGGTAATTGTGTGCTAATCTGTATAAATCAAAAGTCTTTGATTTCCAGAGGAAAGAGGAGAGCCTGGAGCAAGAGAGCTATGCCTGGATGGTGAGAGACCCTTCAAATACCAGTTCTGTGTTGAACCACTGAGTGGATTCCTTCTATTTCAGCTGTGTGGCCAGTGGGCTGAATTTCTCTCTTAGCCAGACTCAATTGTCTTTCAAGGCTCTAGAGCCCCAGCAAAGAGAGAGTTTTGAACCCCTGGTGTTTATATTTATAGATTGTTGGAGACATGAGAGTGATCCCAATAATTTCTGGAGTGTATTTCCTCCCTCTCCATAACCAAAATAAACTCCCCCAGCAGCGTGGGTATTCTAATTCCACCGCATCCTTGTTGTATCCACAACCCTTTACTGTTTCCCTGGAAACTGCACAGCATGGAGAGTGGGACAGAACAAAATGACTTCTGACAAAGGTGTCTGGTCTGTGGGGTTTGGTCTCACATTAGCCTCTGAGCATTCCTCATCATTACCTTTCCTAATATGGCTGTGTCAGTCCCCACATCCACGTAGAATCAGCATTGACAGCACTCAGGTCTTAGGAAGCTCGCTTAAAGAAGGACCAAAGAGTTAACAGGTATGATCCCTGACTCATGAGGTTTGACATAAATTATTTTTTCAGATATATTTTGCATTTTTATTCTGCTATTATTTTATATTCCCAGCATTCCAATGGTCCCAGTGACACCAGACAATGCTTACGGAGGAAGTGGCCCTTACTATAATCTGAAAAGGCTTTATATATGTTATGCTGGAGGCCTCCATAACTGCAGAAAGCAGCTTCTTCATTCCACTGTTTCCTACAATTTGCTCATTCTGTTCCATGTGACATATTTAGTTTCTTTGTCAGGAGTTTTATTGTTTAGTTCCCCATCAAGCATGAATAAATTTCAGGACATAAATCTAAAGAAGACCAGGCAAGAATTTTCAATAATTAGGCAAAAATAATTTTCTTAAGTCATTCAAAATTTATTGTTATTCCAGGAACAGATCTGGGCATTTGAAATACTTGTACAAATATATGAAAATATCTGCAAACATTCTAGTTGGGAAGAACAATGAATACTAAATATAGCATATGAAGCAAATTTCATAGTGTGTTGTAAGGTGACTACAACTGGGAAAAAAACGTGGAGGCAGGGGGAAGGAGAAGGGAACAACATTTTATATTTAAAATAGAATTTCTAGAGTGGGACACACCGAGAAGATGACATTTGGTCAAAAGGAAGGGTATTCCAGACAGGGAGGATCAGGCATGGTGAAGCCCTTGGTTGAGGGAAGCAGGGGTGGTCTCTGGAGAACTGTGACCAGGGGGCTCAGGCTGGAGCTTGGAATACACAGGCAAGGGAGCAGGAGGTGGACTGAGATGAGGCCATGGGACAGGGCTTGTGGGGAAGAGTTGGACTTTGACTTTGAAACCAATGAGACTGACTAGAGGATTTGGGCAGGGGAGGGATGTGGCTGCTTTTGTTTAAAATAACAAAAACAAACATACAAAAGTCCCCAAGAGCACAGGGAGAAAACCTAGTAGGCTTCTAAGATAACCCAGACCAAAGATGGTGACACTCAACCTGAGAGGTGGCCATGGAGAGGGGGAGTGGTCTGATTCTGGATGTATTTTGAAAATATTGCTAATAGAACTTCTTAATGGATTCTATATGGAATAAAGAAAATAAGATCAGAAGATGATACAGATATATATGTTTGCTTGAGTTTAATTAAGCATAATAGATAGACTATTAGCCAAATCATTAGTAATGGCTACCTGGAAGGCAGGGAAGGGTTGCGGGGGGCAGTGTTGGGTTTTCACAAGTCGGCATATATCTCAATATTATTTGGCCTATTGCAAGTCTCACTGTTGATTTCATGGTTTGAAAGCAAAACCCAATAAATTATTTGAAAAAGAAAAAAAGATTATCCCTGATGATCAGTTGACTTTCCCTCCTCACCTGTGATTAAGTGTTGGTGGGGCTCACTGAGCAATTTGTCCTTGGCCCATTCCCCAGTCCTAAAAGCAGGGCTTTTGGCTGTCTGTGCTTTTTTCCTTTTTCTTTTTCTTTTTTCTTTTCACCATTTCCAAGTGCTTGGCACTATAGAGAATAATATGTACCCTTTGGCCCCACATATATTAAATACAAATAAAGAAAATGTTCTTTTAATATTTTGCCACCTCCTGTGTCACAGGGGGCTATTGAGGAATGGTTAAAACAATTCGGGCAACTTTATGCCTGTTGCTACAAAGTTGTTTCTTAATATCTAACATTTTAACAGAGGGGAAAAAAATGAGGCATGATCCACCCTAGCTTCTAATCAAGAGGCTCTGAGGTGAGCTGGCTGACATTTCCTGTTCCCCAAAATTTTGTTCTTACATTTTCCCCACCTTTCTTTTTCTTTTTTAGTTATTGCAGGTCTGATAAAACAGAGATGAGAATCACCAGAGAGAGTTCCTGCTTTGCCCCATGACTAGGGTTCTTTATAACTATTTCTCTGATCACAGAGAAAGGAAGAAACACTTCCCCAAATGCAAGAAGTCCTATAGCTACTGTTTCACCCATTCCATGGGGGTTGGGAAGGAATCATCAAGGGGCAGTGTGCTATCCACATTCTGCATAAAAATAGCTCCAGTGTGGTTAAAAACATTTGTCACCCACACAGAGAGTCCTGCAAATCCTCACAAAAGGACACAGGAATATTGGGTGAGGACTTCCTCTCACCTGCCTCAGCCAATAGCAATCCTAAAGTGAAGATTTCTTCCTACTTGACTGGGATCTAGGTTCTGCATTTTTATATCAGATTTCATTCTGTTTTCTGTTTATTATTATTTAAAAGCGAATGTGAATGATGCTGTCAATATCACTCCATGTGCACAGAAGATTCTTTTTTCCTGGCAGAGTGAGGACATCATACTCAAGGCCAGTCCCTCAAGTGTATGTTGCTTGTTCACCACCAAATTTGCCCAAGCCTTCCAGATACCACTCTTTCAGTGTCGATGGTCCAAGGGAGTTCCCACTCACCATCAAGGGACTTTTTGGCACCACCCCTATTTGGTACTATGCCACTCTTGACCTTTTCAAGTGATTTTTGATAAGTTTAAAAAAAATCCTTGCAATGATTGTAAAGGACTTCTATATATATTTGTGTACTTTTCCAAAAGATGTTTTCACTACTGGGATGGGGGTGAGCCTTTTATAAGTCTTCAGAACAGTCTGTCTTCAACTTGAGCTTATAGAGGACACTGGCTCTGCTCACCTTCAGTTGTGTGTTAAGTTTATAGCAATGTTGTTCTTCTCCTTTCTTTGTCCCCACCCCTTACCCTTAGTGTGGGGACAGAGTTCTTCTTAAGGAAGAACAAATTCATTTGGTAACAAATTCATTTGTACTTCCCTAAGAAGAACTTTTCCTAAACTTCATGTGTGACAAGACTCTGAATTTCTTCCCTCAGCTCTCTCTTAATGTCCCTTCTATTTTTTATTTGTTTTTCTCATTCATTGTTAGCATTAGAAGAAACTAAAAGATGGGCTCTTTCTTCCATGCATTCTGACTGTTCTCTGAGATGAACATGAAATTAACCCACTTTTCTAAAGAATATGCTGGCTGTAGGAATCAGGAGCCTCTCATATTGCCTCAGTTTAGTCTTGATGAACTTTAAACTATGACTGAAGGGCATAATTGATTTTGACTTCAGTGTTTACTCACTAAATAGTTATTTTTGTTATTGACCCAGGCTACATCACTCTTTGATTCCACCAACTAAACCCCCAACACTTTTTCTCTTTTTTAAAAGAGAAGTTGCCAGTAGCATACATTGAGGAACACCAGCAGGGTCTGGAAGCCCAACATCAAAGTGAGGTAGACAATCTGCACGGGTACTACAAGAATATAGGGTAGAAATTGCAATATCTCAGATCCACACTACAAGAAACAAAGACACATAGACAATATAAAAAAACAAAGAAGGATAGTGCCCCAAACAAATCAGGATACTACAATAACAGAACCTATGGACAGCAAAGTTGGTGAAATGTCAGAGAAGGAGTTCAGAAGGCTCATAATTAAAATGATCTGTGAATTAAAGAATGACCTAAATGAGAAAATACAGGCAAAAATTGATCACTCCAACAAAGAGATAAGAGAGCAAATACAGCAAAAGATTACTTCAAGAAAGAGATACTCTGGGGAAAAAAGTCAGAAATCCTTGAAATGAAGGAAACAATAAACCAAATACAAAACTCAATAGAAAGCATAACCAACAGACTAGATCACTTGGAAAAAATAATGTCAGATAATGAAGACAAAGTATACAATCTGGAAAATAAAGTTGATCACACAGTGAAGATAGTAAGAAACCATGAATAGAACATCCAAGAATTGTGGTACGGCATCAAAAGATGAAATCTAAGAATTATTGGGATAGAGGAATGCACAATCTCTTCAATGAGATAATATCAGAAAATTTCTCAGGCATAAAGAATGAATTGGAAAACCAAATAAAAGAGGCTTACAGGACACCAAATGTACAAAATTACAACAGATCTATACCAAGGCACATTATAATGAAAATGCCTAACATACAGAATAAGGATAGAAACTTAAAAGTCATAAGAGAGAGGAATCAGATCACATATAGGAGGACACCAATTCATATCTCAGCAGATTTTTCAACTCAGACCCTCAAAGTCAATAGATCATGGAACAACATATACCAAGCTCTGAAAGAAAATGGATGCCAACCAAGAATCTTATATCCAGCAAAATTAAGCTTTAGATTTGATGATGAAATAAAAATCTCCCATGTTTAAAAGAAAATTAAAAGAATATACAACTAAAAAACCTACACTACAGCACATCCTCAGCAAAATATCCCATGAAGAGGAAATGAAAAACAATGATGAAAATCAGCAGAGGAAGGTATTACACTAAAGGAAAAACTAATCAGAGGAGAAACCAAGTCAAATTAAATACCAAAAATAAACTAAAATGTCTGGAAATATAAATCATGTCTCAATAATAACCCTGAATGTTAATGGCCTAAACTCACCAATCAAAAGACATAGACTAGCAGATTGGATTAAAAAAAAAAAGACCCAACATTATGTTGCCTTCAAGAGACTCATCTCATAGGAAAAGACATTCACAGACTGAAGATGAAAGGTTGGAAAAAATCATACCACTCACATGGACTGTGGAAGCAAGCAGGGGTTTTCATCCTCATATCAAATAAAGTAGACTTCAAGCCAAAGTTAATCAAAAGGGATAAAGAAGAACACTACATACTGCTCAAGGGAACCATACACCAACAAGACATAACAATTATAAATATAATGGAGTAGCTATGTTCATCAAACAAACTCTTCTCAAGTTTAAGAGTCAAATATACCACAACACAATAATTTTGAGTGACTTTAACACACTTCTTTCACCACTGGATATATCTTTCAAATAAAAGCTGAACAAAGAAACTATAGAACTCAACAATACAATCAATAACTTAGATTTAACTGACACATATAGAATATTTCATCCTTCAATGAACAAATACACTTTCTTCTCAGTAGTACATGGATCTTTCTCTAAAATAGACCACATATTAAGCCACAAAGCAACTCTTAGTAAATATAAAAAAGCAGAGGTACTACCCTGCATTCTATCTGATCATAATGGAATGAAATTAGAAATCAATGATAAAATAAAAAATAAAAGCTACTCCAACACCTGGAGACTAAATAATATGCTACTGAATGAATAATGGGTTGCAGAAGACATCAAGGAGGAGATTAAAAAATTTAGAAGTGCATAAGAACACAGATACAATATATCAAAATCTCTGGGACACTATGAAGGAAGTACTAAGAGGAAAGTTAATTGCATGGAGTTCATTCCTTAAAAGAACAAATAAATGGCTTAACATTACATCTCAAAGCCCTACAACTCTAAAGGTGTTATAGAGATATATAACTCATGCACATAGAGCCCTTAATACCCTGGTTGACCATACTAAGACTCAATCAAGTCTACCTAGTACTTTGTGACCATAAAGATTAAGGGTACAAAGTTTAAATAATGAGTATCTAAATACAGAGCAAACCCCATCAATTACTCCCATTCTTTACATTTCTTTAAGTTATAAACAGAAATTAAGAAGTTCAAGGTCAAATTATATTCCATACATGCATGTTATGTCAAAATGAACCCCATTATTATGTTTAACATAAAAAAATTGAAAACAAAAAAGAAGTTCAAGGCCAGGATGTTACTTGCAACTTGAAATAGCAGTAGCCAACACAATCAGTGCATTAGCAAGATAATAATGGTAGGCATCATAAGAAATACAAATATGAATCGGAAGAGCTATTGAGCTGACAAGCTAATGCCGCAAAGTCCAATATCAAGATACCAGTGCGTTCAGTGTCTGGAGAGGGCCAGTTCCTCAAAGGTGGCACATTATGAGTTCTCACATGGTGGAAGGGGAAGCTGGCTTTTTGGGACCCCTTTAAAGGGCATTAATCTCATTCATTAGAGCCTATCCCTTATGATCTAATCTCTCAAGGACTTCATCACATTGGCTTGGTGATTAGGTCTCAACACATGAATTTTGGGAATACATAAATAATAAGATCATAGCAGATGTGTAGAAATTAGGGGTGAATTGTGAAGTGTTTTGATACTCAGAGTAAGGAGTCTGGCAAGTAAAAGTTTTACTATAGGCATTGTTATTATTATTATTTTTTTTATAATGAGTAAATCCATCACTCCAAAAGTTTCTTCTGCCATATTGTAATTCCTCTATGCACCTCTTTCCTGACCCTCTTGCCACCTTTGAACTGCTTCTGTCAATGTAGATTGTTTCTCATTTCATATGATTTTAAATATAATAATAACCAACTTACATCAGCAACATGAACATATAATAGCCTCCCCTTTACTAATCTTTTGACATTTGCTTACAACATTTTGTGGTATAACTTTTCTGAGCATCAGTGAAATGCACCCTCAGGTGGGAAGAACACTGCAGGATCTAACTTGAGCCCTGGTCTGTCCATTAACCAGCACAGAGTCAGCCAAATCAATCAATCTTGTCTTGCAACCTCTAGTATCTACAGTCCATGACCCACGCTAAAACAGTTATTGTGATCTAGATAACCAGGTCAAAACAAACAAACAGAAGAAAAAAAATCTTAGCAGAAGAGAGTATTTGTCTTTTGAGAGAAGATATTTAGGGACAAACCATGCATTTACTTCCATGGCATTGAGTAATTGTCTGTTCTTTATTCACTTTATTGCAATGCTGTTAAGGGCAACATTAAATAGTTATAAACTAATTCACATAATTATTTCTGAAAAATGAATTTAAGTGGAGAAAGATTATTTTTCCAATGTAGAGACTACAAGAAATCTAAAATTAAAAATAAAATTATTTTGTCTACCTGAATCTAAAATAAATTTTTAACAAAGTCATAAAAACAATGATTAAGAGCTTGGGCTTTTAAGCCAGAGTATGGGTTCCAAGCCTGGCTTTTCCACTTGGGTGACTTTGGGGAATGGCTTAATGTCTACCTTTTCTTTTCTTTCTCTCTCTCTCGCTTTTAATATATATATATATATATATATATATATATATATATATATATACACACACATATATATATTTCTTAGTTGTCAATAGACCTTTATTTTATTTATTTATTTATATTTGATGCTGAGAGTCAAACCCAGTGCCTCAAACATGTCAGGCTTGCGCTCTACTACTGAGCCACAAACCCAGCCACAATGTCTCTCTTTTCATCTGTAGAGATAATAACAATTAGTAATTCATAAGGTGGTTGAGAAGATTTAATAATGGTCTCCACTTCTTGAGCATGCCCTTCTTACTGAACAGTTTGCTAAGCATTGAATTTCAACAACTCTAAGGTAGTGTTATAGAGACATATAAGTTAACTCATGCACCTAAAGCCCTTAATACCCTGGTTGGCCACACTAAGACTTGATCAAGTCTCCCTAGTACTTTGTGACCATGAAGATTAAGGGTACAAAGTGAAGTCATTCTGTCTTGGAGTGAAATATTTTAACAAGAGGGAGGGTATTTCAATACAAGGCATTTATATATGTATATATATATATATATATATATATATATATATATATATATATATGTTATAGATGGACATAATACCTTTATTTTATTTACTTATTTTTATGGGTGCTAAGGATCAAACCCAGTGCCTCATATGTGCAAGGCAAGCTCTCTGCCACTGAGCCACAATCCCAGCCCTCAATACAAGGCATTCTTTATGAGTCTTATTTATGAAGTGAGTTTATTTGAATTTGTCAACAAACTCCTGCTAAATGAAATCATCTGGGGAGCTGTAACTTAAGGCTGTAATTAAAGAGTAAATTAAAAACAACAACGGGAGACTAGATGGCACAAAGGGGCCTCACAGAATGCCATTTACACTAACTTTACTTCCCACATCTTCCAATGTGACTTGAGAGTGCCCTGGTTTACAATGGTGAAAAAACAGTGACCCAGGGGTTTGTGGCTAGTGTGTGAAACAGGCTGGATCAAACTCCAAGTGATGAAGGGGTATTGAAAATGCACAAATAGACTTTGGTTTCTGGTCAAGCTTGTAAAGAGCTTGGAAGTTGTCACTCTATTAAAGTAAAAAGGAAAAAGTTGAAAAACTGAAAATCCAATAACTCTCCTTAGATCTAGAAGAGAGGTCACAAGCTGACTGCCACCCTCAAAACTACAGAGAGAATCAGGAGAATATAGATAGTCACAATTTACTGGTGCAGAAACCTCCACGGGAAGTTTGGTGCTGGTGCAGGAGAGCCTGAACAGTGATTGATGAATTGCTGGAGGCTCAGTGTGGACAATTTTTCGAGTTAAAACTTCCGTGGGGTGTGACCATAGGGAAGTGCATACACTTATGTGAGTGTTACCTCTAAGTACTTGACCAGGTTCTCACAGTGAATATTGGAGGAAAAGCCCCTTATGCTTTTCTTCTGAAGAAGGAAAATAGCCATTTTGAAATAGACCAGGGCATTCTGTTCTTATCAAGGTCAGTCCTCAGGGACATTAATTGACCAGAGGCCACCCTGCTGTGGTTTTATAAGAGTCTTACTCACCTGAGAGAAGGGAAAAACCTTCAGCCAACTCTAACCATCTTGTTCTACCTAAGAGGGGAAAAACTGAGAAGAACTTGTGATATTCACAATTCAAAGGCACAAGCTCGTTCCAAGATACATCTAATCACAGGACTATAGAATGTGTTTCTTCCCCCAACACCTTACCTTTCTAAAGGCCTATTTTTAGCAGTTCCTATTGCTGGAAAACTCTCGACTGACTATCAAAAAAATCACAAGGCACACTAAAAGACTAAAAGCACAGTTTGAAGAAACATAGAATCAAACCAGACTCAGGTAAAGCAGGGAAACTGGAATTATCAGACCATGCATTGGAAATTACTATAATAAATATGAAAAAAAAAATCTGAGGGATAAAGCAGATAGCATGCAAAATGAATGGACAATATAAGCAGAAATACATTCTAAGAAAAATAATTCTAAGAAAAAAAATTAGAAAAAATACCATAATAGAAATGAAAAATGCTTTTGATGGGCTTATTAGTAGACTGGACAGGCTGATGAAGAATCTTAGATTAAAGATCTTACAATAGAAACATCTAAAAACTGAAAAGAAAAGAGAGAAGAAAAGAAGCAAGCAAACAAAACCAAACCCACTAGAATAGAATATCCAGGAACTGTGGAACAACAACAACAAAAATGTATACACAATACACACACACATCACACACACAAACCCACAAACACACAAAACCAAACAGAAGAAAGAGAAGAAATATTTGAAGCAATAATGACTGAATTTTCCCCAAATTAAAGTCAGATACCAAACTACAGATTTAGGAAGCTCAGAGAACACCAAGCAGAATAAATACCCAAAACTACAGTAAGGCATATTATATTAAAATTGCAGACAATCAAAAAATGTAGACAAAATACTGAAAGAAAGTAGAGATTTAAAAGAAAACAAAAGAACTCCCCCCAAACCTACACACACAACTTACTTATAGAATAGTAAATAAAAGAACTGCGTCTAACTTCTCAGGAATCATACAAGCAAGGACAAAATATTTAGTACTGAGGAAAACAAACAAACAAACAAACAAACCACCTACATAGGATTCTGAATTCTGTACCCTGCAAAATTGTCCTTCAGTAGTTGAAAAGGAATAAAGGCCTTCTCAGACAAATAAAAATTGAGGATGATTTGGGTACAAAATCTACACAAAAATGAAGTTCTTTAGAGAAAAGGACAACTATATAGGTCAGAAATTCATATTCATAAAGAAAGGAAGAACAATGGAGAGGAAATAAATGAAGATAAAAGTATTTTTTTTTTTGTATTTTATCCGTTGAACTAATGGTGGTATGTTTAAAACAAAAACAGCAACAATGTATTTGATTCTGTATGCTTATTCATATGTATGCTAACACATGCTTATATATAAGTGAAATGAATGACAACAATGATACAATAAGTGGGAGGAAGAATTAGAATGATTTTGTTGTAGTTACTTGTGGTACCTATGCAGTGGTATAATGTTATTTGAAAGTAGATATAATTACTTATAAATGTAACTAACCACCAACAAAAAGAAAAAAGAATGACAGAAAGTAAAAGAAAGATGCATAAATGATGTATTAAGAAGAAAGTAAAAATAAACTTGTGTAATATTCTCAATTAAAACTACAGAAGGGGTCAGATGCCATAGAACATACTTGTAAGCCCAGTTACTTGTGAAACTGAGGCAGGAAGATCCCAATTCAAGGCCAGCTTAGGCAACTTAGCAGGATTCTGTCTAAAACATTAATTTTTAAAGGTCTTGTCATATAGCTCAGTGGTAGAGTACTTGCACAGCATGCATGAGGCCCTAGGTTCAATCTCCAATAACACACACACACACACACACAACCAAACAGAAAACAAAACAAACAAAAAAGCACAAAAGGGAGAAGACAAAAATAGGAGCAGAAACCAAGAGAAACAAATGAAAAAAAAATAGTGATCATGGTAAATGTTAATTCAGCTACATGAATAATTACTTTAAATGTCAATTGTCCAAAAGTATCAATTAAAAACCAGATGTTGTTAGAGTGGATCAAAAACCCAGAACAGCTGAATATTGTCTGCAAGAAATTCAATTTAAGTATAGTGGCACATCTAGATTATAAAGTAAATGGATAGAGAAAGATATGTCATGATAACATTAAAAAAGAAAGAGTAGCTATATTAATTGCAGATCAAGCAGAATTTGTATAAAGAAATTCATCTGGGATGAAGAAGGAAATTATATAATGATAAAGATGCCAACTCCTCAAAAATATAAAAATAATCAAATGCATGTGTCCAACAGCAGAAAATCAAACTACATGAGGCAAAAAACGGATAGAACTATAAGCAGAAAAAGATGAGTTATCTATAATAGTTAAAGATAACAGTACATGTTTATCAGAAATGGACAGTTCAAGCAGATAGGAAAACAGTAAGAACATAGTTGAATTCTTTTTTTTTTCCCATTCAGCTAACATTTATTGTATTTTATTTGGGATACAGTGATGAATAAGATTAGACATGATCTCTGTCCTCAAGGAATCTGGAGAAGTTTGCATATATATCCATAATATCTTATTGTCCTGTATAGAATTGAAAACTTGAGACTTAGTGGGTTAATCAAATAAAGTACTCATGCCAGAAAATACAAAATTTGATGCTGTGACAAGTAAAAGGCAAAAGGTACCAGGTTCTAGAAATTCTTTCTTTGTGTGTGTATTTTTTTTAATTGGTTGTTCAAAACATTACAAAGCTCTTGACATATCATATTTCATACATTACATTCAAGTGGGTTATGAACTCCCATTTTACCCCAAATACAGATTGTAGAATCATATTGGTTACACATCCACATTTTTACATAATGCCATATTAGTGACTGTTCTATTCTGCTATCTTTCCTATCCTCAACTATCCCCCCTCCCCTCCCCTCCCATCTTCTCTCTCTACCCCATCTACTGTAATTCATTTATCTCCTTGTTTATTTTCCCATTCCCCTCACAACCTCTTATATGTAATTTTGTATAACAATGAGGGTCTCCTTCCATTTCCATGCAATATCCCTTTTCTCTCCCTTTCCCTCCCACCTCATGTCTCTGTTTAATGTTAATCTTTTCCTCCTGCTCTTCCTCCCTTCTCTGTTCTTAGTTGCTCTCATTATATCAAAGAAGATATTTGGCATTTGTTTTTTAGGGATTGGCTAGCTTCACTTAGCATAATCTGCTCTAGTGCCATCCATTTCCCTGCAAATTCCATGATTTTGTCATTTTTTAGTGCTGCGTAATACTCCATGGTGTATAAATGCCACATTTTTTAAATCCATTCATCTATTGAAGGGCATCTGGGTTGGTTCCACAGTCTAGCTATAGTGAATTGTGCTGCTATGAACATCGATGTGGCAGTATCCCTGTAGTACGCTCTTTTAAGGTCTTCAGGGAATAGTCTGAGAAGGGCAATAGATGGGTCAAATGGTGGTTCCATTCCCAGCTTTCCCAGGAATCTCCATACTGCTTTCCAAATTGGCCGCACCAATTTGCAGTCCCACCAGCAATGTACAAGAGTACCCTTTTCCCCACATCCTCGCCAGCACTTGTTCTTGTTTGACTTCAGAATGGCTGCCAATCTTACTGGAGTGAGATGGTATCTTAGGGTGGTTTTGATTTGCATTTCTCTGACTGCTAGAGGATGGTGAGCATTTTTTCATGTACTTGTTGATTGATTGTATGTCCTCCTCTGAGAAGTGTCTGTTCAGGTTCTTGGCCCATTTGTTGATTGGGTTATTTGTTAACTTATTGTCTAATTTTTTGAGTTCTTTGTATACTCTGAATATTAGGGCTCTATCTGAAGTGTGAGGAGTAAAAATTTGTTCCCATGATGTAGGCTCCCTATTTGCCTCTCTTATTGTTTCTCTTGCTGAGAAAAAACTTTTTAGTTTAAGTAAGTCCCATTTGTTGATTCTTGTTATTAACTCTTGTGCTATGGGTATCCTATTAAGGAATTTGGAGCCCGATCAGAGCCAACTTTTTCTTCTATCAGACGCAGAGTCTCTGATTTGATATCAAGCTCCTTGATCCATTTTGAGTTAACTTTTGTTTTGTTAATTTTTTCAATAGTTTCTTTTGTTTCAATTTCGTTGATTTCCGCTCTGATTTTAATTATTTCTTGCCTTCTGCTACATTTGCTGTTATTTTGCTCTTCCTTTTCTAGGGCTTTGAGATGAAGTGTGAGCTCATTTATTTGTTGTTTTTTTCTTTTTTTGAGGAATGACCTCCAGGCGATGAATTTCCCTCTTAAAACTGCTTTCATTGTGTCCCATAGATTCCTATATGTTGTGTCTGTATTTTCATTTATCTCTAAGAATTTTTTGATTTCCTCCTTTATGTCTTCTGTAACCCATTGATCATTCAGTAACATATTGTTCATTTTCCATGTGATGTAGAATTTTTCCTTCCTTCTTTTATCATTGATTTCCAGTTTCATTCCATTATGATCAGATAAAATGCATGGTATTATCTCCACCCCTTTATATTTACTGAGGGTTGCCCTATGGCATAATATATGGTCAATTTTTGAGAAGGTTCCATGTGCTGCTGAGAAAAAAGTATATCCACTTGATGATGGTTGATATATTCTATATATGTCAGTTAAGTCTAAGTTATTGATTGTGATATTGAGTTCTATAGTTTCTTTATTCAACTTTTGTTTTGAGGATCTGTCCAATGGTGAGAGAGGTGTATTGAAGTCACCCATAATTATTGTGTTGTGGTCTATTTGATTCTTGAACTTGAGGAGAATTTGCTGTATGAATGTCGCAGCACCATTATTTGGTGCATAAATATTGATAATTGTTGTGTCTTGTTGGTGAATGGTTCCTTTTAATAGTATATAATGTCCTTCCTTATCCCTTTTGATTAACTTAGTCTTGAAGTCGATTTTATTCGATATGAGGATGGCCACCCCTGCTTGCTTACGAGGACCGTGTGCGTGGTATATTTTTCCCAACCTTTCACCTTCAGCCTGTGTATGTCTTTTCCAATCTGATGTGTCTCCTGGAGGCAGCATATTGTTGGATTTGTTTTTTTAATCCATGTTACCAGCCTATGTCGCTTTATTGGAGAGTTTAAGCCATTAACGTTTAGAGTTACTATTGATATATGGTTTGTACTTCCAGCCATGTTTGATTATTTATCTTTTTTTTTTTTTAATTTAGTTTGTTTCTCCATGATTAGCTTTCCACCCACCCTCTGTCTTTACTGAGGCACTTCCCACTGATGGTTTTGGTTATTGTTTTTCATTTCTTCCTTGTGTAGTGTTTTGCTCAAGATGCTTTGCAATGCTGGTTTTCTGGCTGCAAATTCTTTTAACTTTTGTTTATCATGAAAGATTTTTATTTTGTTGTTGTACGTGAAGCTTAATTTTGCTGGATACAGAATTCTTGGTTGGCATCCATTGTCTTTCAGTGTTTGAAATACGTTGTTCCAGGATCTTCTCGCTTTCAGCGTCTGTGATGAAAAATCCGTTGTTAACCTTATTGGTTTACCCCTGAATGTAATCTGCCTCCTTTCTCTTGTAGTTTTTAATATTTTCTCTTTGTTCTATATATTGGATATCTTCATAACAATGTGTCTTGGCATTGGTCTACTGTGATTTTGTATGCTCGGTGTCCTGTATGCATCTACAATTTGTTTTTTTTTTTTTTTCAGCTTTTTTCTTATGACAGTGACATATGCATCTACAATTTGTATATCCGTTTCCTTTTTTATTTCTGAAAAGTTTTCTGTAATTATTTCATTCAGCAGGTTACTCATTCCCTTGGTTTGAATCTCTATACCTTCCTCTATCCCCATGACTCTTAAGTTTGGTTTTTTTATGTCATCCCATATCTGTTGGATGTTTTTCTTGTGATTTTTAACCAGCCTTTCTGAGTTGGCTAGACTCTTTTCAAGATGATATATTTTGTCTTCATTATCTGACGTTCTGGCTTCTACTTGCTCCACTCTGTTAGTGATACTCTCATTTGAGTTTTTAATTTGGTTTATAGTTTCCTTCATTTCTAGAATTATTGTTTGATTTTTTTTTATAATCTCTATCTCCTGATAAAGATGCTTAACTTCTTCTTTTATCTGTTTATGTAATTCATTTTCAATGTGTTCTTTCACTGTTTGAATTTGCTGTCTCATATCCTCTTTGAGGTTCCATTCCATCTGTCTAAGGTATTCCTTGAGTTCTTTATTTGACCATTTTTCTGATGACTCTAGGTCCTCCTGAATATTTAGGCTGTCCTTCATTGTTTGTACTCCTTTTCTTCCTTGCTTTTTCATGCTGCTCATGTTACTTCTTGTTCTGTTTGACTACTGAGTTACTGTTTACTCCTATAAATTTATTTGATGCTTGGGAGGAAAGGTATTAGGAGGGAAGGGAAGAAGTCACTAAAGAGAATGAGAGTAAGTAGGTAGAATTCAAGGAAGGGGGAATAAGAAAATTGAAAAGAAATGAAAAGACAAAAGAAAAAAATAGAAAAGAAAAAAAGAAAAAAAATGAAGAAAAATAATAAAAAAATTAAAATTTAAATTTAAAAAAATAAAAAAATAAAAAAAATTTAAAAAACAACAACAAAAAAATGAAAATGAAAAAAAAAACAAATTAAAAAAAAATAATAATCAATGCAGTCTTAGAGTTTGATTAACTTCTCTTCCAATAGGTGGAGCTGTGCCCACTGGGCCAAGCTTCTCCTCTCAATACGTGGGAACCAATCACTGTGCAGCAGCTCCTCCTCCCAGACTGGGTGGGTCTCCAATCCTGAGTGCCTAGGGCCTTCTCTTGTGTCTAGTCACTTCCCCACTTTTCCTCAAGCCAGGCCCCGCTCACCGGTGATGCTCACCACAATACTGGCTACACGCCAGGTCTGCTGCTCCCGGGAGCCCTGTTTTCATGAACGACTGGGCACACTCTCCCTTTTTGCCATTCCCTCAGACCCTAAGTTTGTAGAGCTTGGGGCTGAGAACCCTCAGCGAATTTTGTTTGCCCTCCGGTAGCCACTACAAGAGACCTCAGTTGTCAGCACTGGTGGGAGCGGTAGCCGGGAGTTCTGCGCCATGGGTCCTGCGCCACTCCTGATTCCCTCGGTCTGGCTATAGCGCTCATGGGAGAGCTGGGAGGGGCCCTTAAGGTTTCCCCGCTGTGTGGAGAGGGAAGGCTAGGGGGTTACACACCTGTCGCCGCTGGTTTCAATAAAGTTATCTCCTCCGCCGCATTCTGGTGACATCAGTTCTCTGCCATGGTGGTATCCCATGCAAATGGCGACAGTCTGTTTCCCTTTGCCGGGTGACCAATGCAACGGGTGGGTCCTGACTGGCTCTCCCAAGCCCCGTTTCAATCCTGTGGCCACTGCCTATGAAGCCTCGGTTGGCATTTACCTCCGTAGGTTCAGAAGGGCCGACCAGTTGTTTCAGTGGGATCGTTTAGTGCTGAGTCACAGCAGTTTGTCTGCGAGAAGCAGGCGAACGGGAGCTTGAATTCAGCCGATCCGGGCTCGGTGTGTGTTCTGAGAGGCCCAGACTGTTCGCCCCAGATCCACATCAGCTCAGCATTGCCTAGTGATCCTGAGCAAACAGCATTTAGAAGGTTTACGACTCCCTATGCCCGCGCAGCTGAAGAGGTCAGAGACTTGATCTCTCCGCACCCGCCGCCATGTAACATAGTTGAATTCAACTACACCAAATATAATTTACATCTACTGAGTACCTCACCACACAAGTGTACACATTTTTTTTTCAAGTTCACATGAATCATTCATCAAAATAGTGTTTTTGAACATGAAATGCACTGCAATAAATTTAAAAGAATAAAAATAATACAATGTCTACTCTGACTCACAATGGAATTAAACAAAAAAAAAATTGATAACAGAAAAATAGATGAAAATCCAAAAATACCTAACAATTAAACAATATGCTTCTAAATAGCACATAGGTCAAAAAAAAAAAAAAGAAATTGCAAGAGAAATTAAAAAAAATTTTACTTGAAAAACAAAACCCAACTTATCAAAATGTATGGGAAACTGGGGGCTGGGGTTGTAGCTCAGTTGTAGCATATGTGAGTTACTGAGTTCTTTCTTTAGCACAACCTAAAAACAAATAAATAAAATAAAGATATTGTGTCTGTCTACAACTAAAAAAAATATTCAAAACAAACAAACAAAAATTTATGGGAAGCCGTGAATACAGTTATGATAGAAAAATTTATAGCATCGAAGGCATATTTTAGAAAATAAGAAAGATCTAGAATCAGTCATCTAAGGAAACTATAAAAAGAAGAGCAAATTAAATCCAAAGTAAGCAGAAGAAAAAAGTAATAAAAAAAGACAGTAGAAATCAATGAAATTTGAAACAAGAAATTAATAGGGAAAAGAAACAAAACAAAAAGCTCATTCTTTGAAAAATGTCCATAGCATTGCTAAGTCTCTACCTCGACTAACAAAGAAAAAGAGGGGACACAAGTTATTAATATCAGAAAATGAAAGGGGGAACATCACTCTAGGGTTCATGGACAGTGTTTTAGTGAGCTTTTGTTGTTGTTATTGAGACCAAAAGACCTGGCAAGAAAGAGGAGAAAAAGGTTATTTGACACTCATGGATTCAGAGGTCTTCATCCACAGACAGCCAATTCTGTTGCTCTTCCTGAGATGAGGCAGAACAATATGGCAGAAGGGTTTGCCAGAGGAAAACAGCTCAGAATATGAAAATCGGGAAGCAGAGAGAGCGCTCTGCAAACCAGGGACAAAATACAAACTCCAAAGGCATGCTCCCAAAGATCTATCTCCTGCAGCCACACCCTATCTGACTAAGTTACCACCTAATTAATGCCTATCAAGGGATTATTATACTGATTAAGACTCCATAACACAATTTACATCTACTGAGTACCTCACCATTTTCTTGCATTGTCTCACACATGAGATTTTGAGAAACACCTAATATCTAAAGCATCACAGACTGTTAACCAATAATAAAAAATACAATGAAACTCTATGACTAAAATTTGATAATCTAGATAAAATGAACTAATTCCTCAAAAGACACAACCTGTCAAATCTCACACAGGAAGAAATAGATAATCTGAATAGGCCTTAATCTATTAAAGAAATTTGGTCAATATTTAATAATCTTCCAAAACAGATAGCATCAGGCCTAGATAGCTTGATTGGCAATTGTACAAACATTTAAGGAAACACTTACACAGATTCTCCATAGTCTCTTTCAGAAGATAGAAGAAGAGATAATAACTCATCCTGTGAAGCCGGTAACATCCTAAAACCAAAAGCAGACAAACATACAAGTAAACAGACCAATACCTCACGAACATAGATGCAAAATCCTCAACAAAATATTAGCAAATCAAATCCAACAATACACCACAACCAAGTGGGATTTATCCTGGGTATTCAAGGCTGATTCAGCATTCAAATGCAATCAATGTAATCTCTCACAGCAACAGGTTGAAAAATAAAAGAACCTATTCATATCAATAGACACAGAAAAAGCATCTGACAAAATCCGTGATAAAAATTCTCTGTAAACTAGGAATAAAGAGGAACTTCTTAAACTTGATAAAGAATATATATATATATATATAAATAAATCCCACTAAGGTCAGAGACAAGGCAAGTTGTCTCCTCTCAACACTCATTTTCAACACCATACTGAAAGTTTTAGCTAATACAAAAAGAAAAAAGACAGTAGAATTATACTTACAGGGATTTATAGGGAGGAAATAAAATTCTTTGTTCATAGGCAATGGGATTGTTTATACAAAAATATGAAAGAAATGACAAAAACTTCTGGAACTAATAAGCAATAATAGCAAATAATCATAAGAAACAAAGTTAATACACAAAATTCAATCAATTCCCTTTATATCACCAATGAATAAGTTGAATTTGAAATTGAAAACACAAAGCTATTTGCATTATCACCACCAAAATCAAATATTTAGGCATAAGTCTTTTTAAAAATGCACAGGATTTATATAGAGAGAACTGCAAAATGCTTACAGAAGAAATCATGGAAGAATTAAATAAATGGAGAGATATTTCATATTCATGGATAGGAAGACCCAATATTGTTAAGATATCAGTTCTTTTTTTTAAACAATTTTTTAAATACTTATTTTTTAGTTTTTTTTTTAAGGTGGATACAACATCTTTATTTTGCTTTTATGTGGTGCTGAGAATCGAACCCATTGCCTCAGCCATGGTAGGCGAGCACGCTACCACTTGAGCCACAACTCTAGCCCCAAGATATCAGTTCTTTCAATGCACTCTCAATCAAAATCCCAGCAATTTGTTTTGTAAATTTTGATAAAGTTATCATAAAGTTAATATGGAAAGACAAAAGACCCAGAATAATCATAACAATGTTGAAGAAGAAGAATGATGTTGAAGGAAAAACATTACCTGAGTTCAAGATTTACTATAAAGCTACACTATCCAAACAATATGATACTGGTGAAGGAAAAGACAAATAGGTCTAAATACAATAAAGAGCCCAGAGCAGGTTCAAAATAAATATAACCAACTGATCTTGCCCAAAGGATCAAAGGAGATACAATTGATAAAAGACAGTATTTTCCACAGATGGTACTGGAAGAACTGAATATACATATTTATTAAAAAATCAATCTAAACACAGTTCTAACACCATCCATAAAAAATGAATGGAAAAAATGAATCATAGACTTAAATGCAAACCTCCTAGAAGAATGTAGAAAATATTCTAGATGACAACTCCAAAGACATGATCATGAAATAAACAATTGCTAAACTAGATTCTACTAAAATTAAAAAAACTTCTGCTTTGCAAAAGACAATATTAGGAAAAGACTAGCCATTTTCTGCAAGAAAATATTTACAAAAGACATATCTCATCGAAGATATGTTGTTTTTTTTCTACAAAATATACAATTAACTACTAAAACTCAGCAATAAAAAATTGAACAACCCAACTAAAAAATGGGCCAGAGCCAGGTGTGGTCATGTACACCTGTAATTCCAGCAGCTTGGGAGGCTGAGGCAAGAGGATCACAAGTTTAAAACCAGCTTTAGCAACTTAGTGAGACCCTGTCTCAAAATGAAAAATAAAAAAGAGCTGGAAATGTGACTCAGTGGTTAAGCACCCCTGTGTTCAATCCTCAGTACCATAAAAACAAACTAACAAACAATAGCAACAACAACAACAACAAAAACCTTAAAAAAAAAGTACCAAACATTTTAAGATCATCACTGAAGAAGATAAAAAAACAGTTGGCAAATAAGCACGTGAAAACATGCTCCACATTTTGTGTCATTTGGGAAGTGCCAAATGGAAACAACAGTGAGATACTACTTCATACTTATTAGAATATCCAAATCTAAATACTGATATCACCAAATGCTGGTAAGGATGTGAAGCAACATGAACTTTCATTCATTACTAGTGGGAATACGAAATGGTACATTTTGGAAGACAATTTGTTAGTTTCTTATAAAACTAAACATAGTCTTTATCATACAATTCAGTGATTGCACTTCTGGTTGAAAATTTATGTCAACATGAAAACCTACACTTGCATGTTTATAGGAACTTTATTCATAATTGCTAAAACTTGGAAACAACCAAGGTATCTTTCAGTACAGGAATGGATAAACAATCTAGGGTACATCCAGACAATGGAATATTACTCAGCACTAAAATGATTTTATGACTCTCCTATGGAGACTATAAAAAGATTAGTGGTTGCCAGAGGTTAGGATGGAGTGGGGTTGAATAGGCAGAACATAGAGCATTTTAAGGGCAGTGAAGCTATTGCTGATATATTTATCTTATTGCATATTGAAGTTGGTAAATCTTAAAAGTATTTATTAATTTACCTAAAGATAATTATAACCAACTCTATTTTATAGTAGCATACATAACACAATTTTATGAAAAAAATCATACCTTCCCAAACAAAAAATATAGTGAGTATGTTTATTGTTTTACATTTTTGCAAACCTCTTTAATATTTGGGTTATTTCTCGATAACTTCATCCTTATATGTGCTTCTTCGTTTTATCTTTTGTGATGTATAATTTTGGTTGAAAATCCAGTCTGTCTTACATAAATTTAGTTGGAAAAGAAAGAAATATTTTAATAGCTTTTCAGGTAATTATGAATACTTTTTTTGAATAATACACTCAAATTTGACAGATGGGGATTTTTAAAAAACTGTGCTGAGGACTGAACCCAGGGTCTTGCACATGCTAAGCAATTGCTCTACCATCAAGCTCCATCCACAACCCACTGAGTCATACCCTGAATCTGTTTTTATTTTCTTGAAATTAGCTGCAATGTGAAGTCTCAAACTATATTGATGAACTAGTACTCTATGCAAATAGGAAAAACTGAAAGCGACAAGAGCAAATCATATCTTCTCCTCCTCCTTCAAATAGTTGAACTTAAAGACACCCGGAAAAAGCCTTAGTGTCCCTAGATATTCCTGGAACACCTGCTGAGAACTACTGTTCTAGATAAATCTTTCTCCTTGTCTGTTTTAACACTTGTGACTTCAAAGAAAAAAAAAAAAGAAAGAAAGAAAAGAAGATTAAAAAGAAAAAAATATAAGAATTACTAAAGTTCTTGAAAAAGGCTCTCTCTCTCTCTCTTTTTTTTTTTTTTTATGGATACAAATGATCTGAACTTGACCTGTGCACTTCTTTCTGTCTCACATTCATGGGCTACATATTCTCATTTTCACGACACCTTGCTTTCCGTATTCTCTTTTCTCCTTTTGCTTTGTTCTCTCTCTTAACTTTAAACTTACTCCTGGCTTCCCTAGCCTCCCTCTCAGCATTATGATTTTTTAGCTTGAGTTCCCAGAGGTAACTGCATAGTATCTTGATGTTATCAAGTTTAAATTTATAAGAGAAGAAATCTGTCAGTTCATGATCTTTTACCAGTCATGGCTCTTATTTTTCACTGCCTACACTATGCATTGGCTACCCTTGAACCAGGTGCCCCCTCTGAACCCATCAACTGTGGGTAGTAGTATGGATCACCTGGAGCAAAGTGTATTTCTTCTGTGTTATTTTTAAGGTTGATTAAACTTGAACTTTGTTTTGAAACTTTCAAGCACTCTTTAGGGTCCCCCCTAGAACTCCAGCCTGGTATGAAGGGTAATGGAGCAGTTAAACGGGCTGTGGAGACATGACGGGAAGCCTGCCCTAGTCACTTGCCGTCTGTGTGAACTCAGACAAATTATTCAACTTCTCAGACCTAAAATGGAAAGTGAGAATGATAAGAGGACTTAGCCTTAGGGTTGTTGCAGGATTAAGTGAGATGATCCATGCAAAGCATTCAGCATATAGTGAGTACCTACATAAAAGTCAATGCTCATAGCTAAGTTTCCCTTTAGCATTGGAGAAGTGGAGGCAGTTATGTCAGAGGATGGAAACCAGTCTCTGGGCCAGTCACTAACATGCCTCTATTTCTCTTGCCTGTGCCTTTATCTGACTCAGGTCTCCTGTCCTCAAATCACCAGATTTGCTTATTTGGAAATTCCTAAATCACTTAATCAGTAGAAAGCTAAATAGCATTTTCATCTTCTTCTCAGTCTTGTCCTTCTTTCCGAGCTTTCTCATTTCCTCCTTTCCCCCCCCTATTCTACTTGTTCCTTCCTCTTTCAGTTTTATGCCTCTTCTCCCTTTATCTTTTCCTTAGCTTGGGCATCTGATATACTGCCATGGTAAAGAGATTCCAATAAATCATGACTTAACGAAGGAAAAAGTGTGCATTCATGTCACTTCATTGAAATAGTCCAGAATAGTCCAGGGCCTGAGGTAGGTGGCATCTATTCTCAACAGGCATTTGCAGATCCACTTTCGTCCTTTGCATTGTCCTGCCTTCTTCTAAACTTTTTAGTCATCTACTACATCATCAAAACTGGCTCACTCCATATCCACCTATTCCAGCCAACAGGGAGGGGAGAGAGGCAGCAGAGGACAAGAAATTCCTTTAAAAATATGTATTCTGGAAGTTGGAACATTGACCAAAACTTAGTCACAGGACCATGCTTAAGTTCAAGGGTGGATATCAGGGAGGCTATGTGCTCAGCTAAGACCCAGAAGAGATCAGGATTTTGCTCCAAAAAGGAAGAGGGGAAGATGGGAAATAGTTCTTTTTCTGCTATAACCTTAGGTCTATCTGAGGGACTCAGAGGGCATGGAATTTATTGTTTTAGCATCATGTTGAAATGCTATTTGTTCTCTCTGAAATGCTCCAGTGCTCTCCTCTGCAGTTTGGTCTGACTGATCTTCTCCTTCCAAACTTGATCTAAGTGTGACCTTCTAAACTCTGAAGACAGAGCAATGCCACCTCCTAAGGCATTGCTCCAATCCAAAATGCCTAATCTCCCTCTCCTTTCACTGTAGGATAGTTGCCAATTTGTTTCTCTTGCCTGCTCTGCTGCAGGTTGCTTCAGAGCTGGAACTTAATCTTATTCATCAGTGTTTATTCCTAAAGCCCAGCATAATGCTTGGAGTGGAGGAAGAATATTCATACAGAGAGTGCTGCAAGGAAAGATCAATGATCTAGGAAAAATCTGCTGGATCACTAAAGAGAAATGATAGCAGATGTTGATGTTTGGTGTAGTCGGCATTGCACTAAGCTCTTTATATCATAACACAAATTATTCTTACAACGAACTTTTGAGGAAGGCCCCACTCCCATTCTTACTTTACAGATGAGAAAACTCAAACACAGGGAGATTAAGAAAATTCTCTAGGTCATATTGCATTGGGATGCAGGAAGTTGGGACCAGAGTCCATGTTCCCACCCACCATGTAATATGGCTTCTTGAGTGATGGCTCATCATAAGCCACCAAACCTAGCCTGTATAACCTTATGACTCCATCAAAAGGGATCGAATCTTGAGTTTTGACTAGTAACATTCGGAACAGGTGGTTTTTTGTTTTATTTTGTTTTGTCTTTCCCATAGTTTAGGATTTCAGGCATAATTGAGGGAAGGGATTTGGTGACTTCACGAATCCCTACAAGCCCACTCTCTATTTATGTGCATGAGGTAGAGTGACCAGCTCATCACAATTTGGCTGGAACTTTCTCAGTTTTAGTATTGAATGTCTTGTGTTGGAGCACTTCTCAGTCCTAGGAAACCTCTCAGTCCTGGGCAAACTGGAATGATTAGTCATTCTAGTATGAGGTTTCAGTCAATGAACTTGAAACATTTTTGCCACACCCAGGCCAGGTAGGCCCAAGAAAGCAGGAGAAGAGTCACTGCCCTGCATTGGGTTCCACACCTAGCCCTATGCCCCACTTTCTGGGTGTGTTTCCAACTTTCTCATTATTCTTCTCAGAGCAAATGGCTTCTGATGTCCTGAAAGGAAAGGACTTCCCCATAAGGCCACTGGCCTGGGAAGGCAGGTCTTAGCAGAGCTGAGATACACATCAGATTCAACAAGTCAGACCTTGTGATCATAAGCGAACTCATGACTTTCTTCTATGGAGACTGGATATTATGGTTTGGATGTGAGGTGTCCCCCAAAAGCTCATGTGTGAGACAATGCAGGAAGGTTTTGAGGAGAAATGATTGAATTATAGCCTTAACTTAATTAGTGAAGTATTCTGTGACAGGATTAACTGAATGGTAACTGAAGTGGTAGGAGGAGGTTGGAATTGGGGTTGTAACTTTGGGACATAATGCTTGGAGTGGAGGAAGAATATTTATACAGAGAAATATATATATTTCTAGTTGTAGTTGGGCACAATACCTTTATTTTACTTATTTATTTATATGTGGTGCTGAGGATTGAATCCAGGGCCTTGCATGTGCTAGATAAGTGCTCTATTGTTGAGCCACAATCCCAGCCCTTGGGGTATATATTTGTGTCTGGCAAGTGTAGACCTTTCTGTTTTCTGATCATCGTGTGAGCTGCTTCCCTCCACCACACTTTTCTGCCATGATGTTCTGCCTCACCTCGAGGCCCAAGGTATGGAGCTGGCCTTCTATCAGAAATGGTAAGCCCCTGAATAAACCTTTTCTCTTCTACAGTTGTACTGGTTGGGTCCTCTAGTCACAGCAGCGAAAAAGCTGACTAAAACTCTGGAGAAGGTAAGGGTATAGGTTAGGCTGAAGATTAGCTGAAGAAATGCAGTTATCCTTTAGGGATCTACAAAGTCAGAAATAAACTCAATTTAATTTGCTTAAACATTTATTAGGTGAATGTTAATGTATTTGCCAAGGTTTTCCCTCTGTCCCCTTTAAAATCAAGTTAATGCCAATTACTCAATTATTCCAATTCCTAAGCTTGTGCTCAATGGGAAACACCACTTTAAGAGGGAAATGCTATTTTAAATGGCCTCTTTTTAGTACTCTATTTATGTAAAGCTCCAGAGTGAGTCAAGTGCCTATGCAGCTATAAAATATTCAGGAATGCCATTAAATACTTGTGGTGTCACTGGGCTGCGGAAATTTGGGCTCTGAGCCCTGTTAGCCCATAGTCCACATCAATGTATGGATTCTCAGCTCTTCCTTTGGCTTTAATCTTTGCTCTAGGTTAGAAAACTATGTCATAAACCAAAATGAGAACTTTAAGTAAAATACTTCATTACTTTTGTATTCTGAAAACTTCATAACATTTTTCCAAATAAAGAAAATGAAATCTAATGATTTTCATTAAACTTGTAAACTTGTTTACAAGTTTTTCAATGACTTATATAAGGTAATGGCTTATTTTCTAAGTTAATGAAGCATTTGTTAACAATACAACACTGAAGAAGAGCCCAGTTGAGACAAAGGAAAATTGTATGTTGCCACAGTAGCCTTAGTTTGTCCCCTGTCCCAACTTGAAGTTTTTATTAAACATCAGAAAGGAGTCTTAAATATCTGATTATTAACCTGGGAATGACATAAAGCTGTGAAGAATGGTAAGAAGTCAGAATCCAGATTCAAAGTGGATTATGTTAGATTAGCAACCAGCTAAAATCTGCACAGTATAATTCAACAAGGGCAAATTTTTACCTTTAGTCAGACAAAATCCAAAACAAAAAACCCCCCAAAATTGTATAAGTATAAAAAGAAGTTTATTTGAAAAAGACAAATTGAAATTAATTGACCATAAGTCAATTGTGACTTTCCCATTGCCACTAAAAATCCAACATGACAGTCAGCTGCATTAAAGGAAAAACCATGGCCAGCATAAGGTGCATGTTAGGTCTACTGAATTTTTACCAGGTCAGATCATATTTGAATACTACAGTTTCAGAGGTACAAAGACATGGGTAATATATTCATAGGAGACTGCATTTTGAGAGTTTGGGAAACTATCATATATAAGAAGCACTTGATAGGATAGGGTTTTTTTTTTTTTTTTTTTTTTGCTAAAAAAGAGTGATGGTTCTGGGAAGCCTGATAACTACTTTCAAATTCTGAGATCACTTGAGAAGTCAAGGTTTAGTTAGGGAGAGAAAACATCATTAATTGCCCTGTAATTACTCTTATAATATCCTTTTTCCCTGGAAATTATGCTGGAAATGGAAGAAGCTTATTACTTTATTATATGCACATAAATATCAATATTATATAACTTTAATATAACTTTTCTGTAGTTCTTTTGACAAAGAGTAATTTCCTTTTTCTTCTACCTTAAGTCTTTAGAAGTCATTTTATTTATTCCATGAGATTTCTCCTCTCTGGATCCAGAATGAAAATCTAAATTCCTTCTAAAATGACTATGCCAAAGGAACCCAGGAATCTGCTCTCTCTCATCTCTATGTCTGTAACATTCTTTTATTTTCTGACTGGCTATTTTTTTTTTTTAATCAGAGGCCATGCCTTAATCATTGAGGCTCAAAACTACAGAGTCACTTTAACTCCTTTTTTCCTTCATTTCTTATATCTCATGAAGCTCCAAGTCCTGAGATGCAACCAAATTTTCTGCAGCACATAGCAAGCTGGCCCAACCCAGGGACATTGACTGGAAACCTGTGGTTTGTGTAATACACAGCAATGGTGTGTATATTATTAGAGGCTGCTGTTAATTGCAAATCAGAGGCTCTGCACAGTGCAGACAGCTTGAGGAAAATTTGAGGAGCAACTTCTACCTTCTGACTCTGCATCCAAATCTTCAACTCTGGTATCCATGAAAGTGTTATCCTGAAAATGTCTAGATGTTTCAACAGTGTTGAATTTTCAAAGCCATGAGTATGTCTCATGAATTGGGTGCAGTTTCTAAAAGGATGGTCTAGATGACTCCTAGAGTCTTTCTAAATCAGAGCTGTGACCCTGTGCCTTGTGAAGCCCTGGCTTAGAGAACAACTGCAGATATGACAGGAAATTTTCGGGGATGGGAATGAAGAATGAGGCAAAATGTCTTGTTTTGCTGTTCTCAGTCTCTTGGTTTCCAGGGCTTAAGGCCAAAATTTGGAGACTGGGAAATGAAGCTGAATGTTATGACATGTGTCTGCAGTTCAATTTCTTCTGATTGATGCTTAGATAATCAGTTTCTAACATCTATATTGTGAAAACTTTTCCTAGATTACTCTTAGGGGTTGAGAGAGTAGCCAGAGTTCACTGTTTGCCTTCTTGCTCATAAGGGTTTAGCTACCCTTCAGGGCATTTCAAACTACAGAGAGCTGGCCTCAGGGCACCCAAGGGTCTCTACCTTAAACACCCAGCTAGGAAGTCTTAACCCAAGTCATTTTTTCAATAGACCTTGAAAGCTGGTCCTGATCCATCCTCTAGGGCTTGCAAAGAGTTCCCTGCAGACTTCCTACGGGAGCAAGGAACAAATAACCAACACATTGTTTCCAGATTGTGTTTTTACAAGGGAGGGTTGAGGTTGTGAAGTCCAGGAAATCTGAGTAATGGGGTAATATTGTGAACCTCGACCTGCAGCCTCATTCTGTTCTCTCTGCCTCCGATTACCTGTAGCTAATAATGATATTGTGGTCGTCTCCCCACCTGACATAAGGGATCTCAAAGGGCTTCACTCAGTCTTTGCTCTATCACTGACAGTTGCTTTGCAGGCAATGCTTCGAAAGGCAAGGGCCCTGGGAAGACTGAAGCCGCAAGCTGATTGAATCTGCAGATTTGATGATTTCTGTTATAGGAGGCGCACAAGGTCATAGCTTCATTTTGGAGGTTCTTCCCAAAGCTTCCATTTCTGGGTATCCACTGGGGAAAAAAATTCTTATAGGACTGAAAGTAAAAAGTTGTCCTCATTATGCTAGCTGGAGTCCTTATTCTATCCAAGCTTAGGGACTTTGGAGGGGGACTCCTGTGACAATAACAACATTAATAAAAATGCTTATTGTGTGCTTGCCAGGGCCAGTGTGTATGCTAGTTGTTCATCATGCTTATTTTGCCATCCTTCACAATGACACTATGATTTGCTGTTTTAGTCAGCTTTTTCACTGCTGTGACTAAAAGATCTGAACAGAACAATTTTAGGGGAGGAAACCTTTATTTGAGGGCTCACAATTTCAGAGTTATCAATCCATAGACAGTCGGGTCCATTCCTTGGGGCTCAAAGTGAGGCTGAACATCATGGTGGAAAAGTGTGATAGAGGGAAGTGGCTCACATGATGATCAGAGAGCAGTCAGGGTAGGGGTAGAGGGGATGGGTGGGAAGGGATCTCTTCTTGACAGATACAAATATATACCCCAAAGCCATGCCCCAAATGCCCCATGTCCTCCAGCCACACCCTACCTCCCTTCAATTACCACCCAATTAATCCTATCAGTTGATTAATTCACTGATTGGGTTAAGGCTCTCTTTGGGGGGGGGACACCTCACATCCAACCATAACATATGCTATTATTATCTTAATTTTCCTGAGGTTTAGGTAAGGTAAGGCACTTTTTTTAGGGTCACAAGCTACAAAATGGAAAAGAGACAGAGGACCTGAACCACAGCTGACCTTTTAAAAAAAAAAAATTACTAATCTGCATGAAAGTGATGTAGTTTCCTGACCTTACCTTTAAAGCTCAGCTGTGAACACACCTGCTACCATGAGTTCTGACAAAAGTTCTTGAGATTTTACAATTTTTATGAATAAAAATTTTAAAAATCGTTCTCAGTTCATAACGTATTGAAGAAAAGATTGGAAATTCAGTAGAAAGAAAGGAAGAAAAAAGGATTATCATAATACCACTAATATTTTGAGACTTCCCCCATAGCATTTATCTAAGGCATAATGACTGAAAGATATTCAAACAAAAATTACAATTGCTTTGCTTGATACTTAAACACATTTCCTAACTCTGCTGAACATGTTTAGCCTGTTTGGGAATTCCAATAGGGGCAAAGGCCAATAGGTTATAGGCACTAAAATTTAAAGGTATGTTTGAAATAGTAGGGAAAAGAGGTCTCAGGACTGATAATTCTGCCAGCTGGTCATGCCTGGCTCAGGAATATTGGCCGCTGGCTGGATAGAAGCAGGAGTGTGGCGTGAAATGATGGGGAGTCCTGGATCTGGCCTTTGCATGGGAGTCCCTCTGGGGAGCCTCAAAGCTCTTCACTTCTGAATTGGTCAAAAACAGTGGTAAGTGGTTGTGTTTCTGTCAGTGAAACAGAAAGGACTAGAGTTTACAAAGTTTGAAAGTACGTCATTAGTGGGAGGAAAGTCAAGAAGATGAACCCTTTTTGAGTGAAGACATAACAAAAACTTTTAACTTGATAAGCAGTCCATTAGACACTGTCATTAGCAATCCTAGTGTGCGGGCAGGTACAGATAGGAACCAATAGGACTGGCTGCTTTATTTTTTTTCTCCTTATAGCTTTCGCTCAATGTCTCATCTCTGAGCAATTTTCACATCAGAATTTAGACCTCATTAGGAAGACAATTTTGGCATCTGATTGTCTTCTCTAGTTTTTGTTATGAAATTTCCTGTGGAAGACAGAACACTCCACTCTCTTCAATTTCATGCAAATGTAAACTCAATTTCACTTAAGGAACAATTTCCCAGAACTTTTTTTAATTTCCTCCTCTGTACTAGAAAATTGTGAAAGTTTCTAACTAAGTATTAAGCCTTAGTTTCAAAAGCTATAAAGATACAATGTAAAATAAATAATAATGGAAGGTGTTATATGTCTCAAAACTTCAAAGGATGGTTTTAATAAAGATAAGACATAGTCATGAAGGCAGAACCTTCTGTTTGATGGCTATATGGTATGTATCTCAAACTGTGGGTCTCAACTCCTAAATGGGTCATAAAATTACTTGAGTAGATTATGAGTGTCATTTAAAAATGTAGTTGAAAATAGAAAAGTGTATTACATGCAGGAAATGTATGTGTTATTTCATGATCATTTTTTTTTAAGTTATAGACACACATATACACATTACACACACAGTGAATGGATGGGTTTCATTGCAAAATAGATTTCTTTTCATAGATTCAATTAAAATTTCAAAGATGCTTCATTAGCCATAGTAATCTGTAACTTATATCTTTATTATTATCATTTAAGTGCCTAAAAATTGCCAGGCACATTAATAATAATGCTTTATAAAGCTTTTAGGAAGTTATAATTACAACATTTCCAGCATGAGTCAGCCAGAAACCTGTCCTCATAGAATAACCGCTAACAGTTTTTGAACTCTGTGAATATGCCGGGCATTGTGCTAAATGTTTTGCATGTATTATCTAACCAACTCCTCATAACCTCCCTATGAGGAGATTACTATTATTCCTATTTCTTGGAAAAGTAGTTGAGATTTCTAGAATTCACACAGCTGGTGAAACTCAAGTCCCTGCCTATCTGGCTTCAGAGCCAAATCATTTCACCACCATACTGTTGTTTTTCAAGAACAAATCCCTTACAGAAAGCTTTGTGATTCCTAAAACCTCCTTTGCAATCTACCTCTTTTGAAATGTTTGTAATTTAGCACTAGGATAATTAAATCCCCTTTGGTCCTGATAGAATGTTGAGAAGGGATATTTCTCTGGTTAAGTATGTAGAGTTTGGCTGATTTTAGAGGTAACTGATTCCTAATCTGGTTCTAAGGAACATTTTCCCTCCTCCTCTTACAGGTCTGAAGTCTCTCCTACCCTACCAGATGGGTGGGATTCTCCTCATTCCTCTCTTCTACCCAGAAGGAAGTTCCCTCCCCATAAGCAAGAAACAACAAAAACACAAATTGAGTCCAATATCTGGGAGTCCCTGGAACCAGAATGAATTTCTCTAGGTCTGGGGTTAGCAATTTTTCTTCTATAAAAGACCAGGTAGTACATATTTTCATTGTTGTGAGCCATCTGGTCTCTGTCACAGTTACTCAGTTTTGCTATTGTAGTACAAGAGCATATACAAGCATTTCTTAAACAAACGAGTGAGGCAGGATTTGGCCTATAGGCTGTAGCTTGTAAGACCCTTCTCTGAGCCTAAAATTGAATGTTCTCTAATGGCCAGGTCAGGGGAGAGGGACACTTGGCTGCTCTTTACTAGCTTTATATTCACCTCAAAATGTTTTTTATTATGTATCTTTGTTTTCTAAAAGCTCATCTTTTTGAAACCTTTAGGAATATCTTCAGTTGAAGGTATTGCAGGTTTGAGTTTTCATTCTTTGGATGTTTCAAGAAGCAAGTTCACATTGTGTCTCCCTATCAAGGGGCAGCACTGTGTCCTTTATCCTCCACCTCTTTCACACACACACACACACACACACACTACATATATTTATGGAAATATTTTTTTATATAGATATATAAGTTATGATAAAACATTAAAAACATTAACAGTTCATAGTAGCATTTTCAGTTGCTCTTTTTAATACCTTTAAAAACATTTTCTGAATGTTTTTTAAATAAGTAGTGTGATTTAACTTTATCCTCAGGGGGAAAAAAGCCTCAAATAGTCTCTTTTCAGTTATTTTCTTCTTAGTGTTTGTGTTGAGAAAGAGAGAATGAACTTTTAGGACACTGAGTATTTGAGGAGAGTCAAAAGAAGGTGCTAGAAGGAGAACTGGTGGGGGCGGGGGGTCTAAAATCTTCCCATACTCCATTTTCACTCAAGGATGTCTGGTAAAAAACACTGGGAAAGCATAAAGATAGCACTGCATTTCCTTTCTGGAATTCCTCAAGGGAGAAGCATGCAGGGGAAGCTGAGTGCGGAGCTGACCAGTGACTTTCCCACATCCTGTGGGCAGAGGAGAAAAGAGACTAGTTTAAATATCAGAAGGTGGGCAAATGGATATTTGAAATGAGCTTCTTCTACATTTTTGTTTTTCAAAATACTATTGACTTACTTCTACTTCCCTGGCCAAGGCTGATGTCAGACAGGCTGATGCGTGTTTGAGTTGCCACTTTCCTGATAGTTTTGTCTTGAGAAGAAGTAAATATTTTAAATAGGGAAGAAGTGCAGAGAGAAGCAGAGGAGGGACAGAGGGCCTGGGCTCTTTCATCCAGTTCAATCAGCATGTATTAAGTACTTGCTGGAGGCCCACTGCTATTCAGGGTGACAGCAGGTCACAGAACAAAGCAGAAACCCTGTTCATTGGGAGCAGTGTCTAAGACGGGTCTCTCCTCAGCTGCACATGAGAATCCCAGGGGAATCTAATGAAAAATAGCCATTCCACAGCCCCAGAATCTGAATCTGAGTTTGACCATCAGTATTTTTAAATATCAGGCTAGGTGACTATGCAGTGAGAACAACACTCCAAAGGCCAAAGCAGAAGTCAGTCATCGCAGTCACCACAAACTCACGTGCTACCTGCTATGAGAGGAATGTGAAAGTCCCTATTGGTCACTGTTGAGGAGGAAGAGATCCATTTTGCCTTGGGAGCGGATGCTCTTTGAAAGAGTCAGAAAGAACAAGGATGCATCTCAAAGGACAAGGCAGCAAGGGGGCGTGGTGGGATGCCTTCCATGCAAAGGGATTAGCTGGTGCCCAGGCAGGGTGGGGTGAGGTGCCCGGAGGTATGTGTCTGCTTGGGTTGCCATAACAAATCACCACAAACTGGGTGGCTTAAGCAACAGGAATTTTTCGTTTCCTAGTTCTAGAAGCTGGAAGTCCAGGACTGAGGTCAGGAGGGTTGGTTCCTTCCGCAGGCTGTGAGGGAGAATCTTCCCCATGCTTACCCCTGGCTTCTGGCAGCTTTCCATCCATCTTTGGGGTTCCTTGGCCTGTAGACTTATCATACCAGCCTCAGCCGTCATAATCACGTGGCATTGTCCCTATGTTCTGTCTTTTCCAAACCTCCTCTTTGTGTAAGGACACCAGTCACATTGGGTTAAGGGCCCATCCAATTTCAGTATGACCTCCTCTTGATTTTAACTAACTACATCTGCAATCACTCTGTTTCCAAATTCTGAAGCATAAAGTTTCAACCCAGGAGCTTTTGGGAGACAGGATTCAGTTGCTAACAGGAAGGGAAAGAGGTTGGAGAACGAGGCATGATCCTGGTAGGAGAAACCCTGAAAAATAATTTGAATTTGGGTCCTGAAGGGTAAAGAACCCCCAAGAACTTTAAGTTTTGAAAACAAAAAGAGAAAAAAAATAATCACTAACATTTATATGTGTCACATGTTCTTCTTACTATAGACTTCTGAATTTGTGCTTAAAACACTACTATCCTTGGTGAATTCTCTCCTTTCTGTTTGTACACATAGTCTAATTTTGGAGGCCAAAGGTCCATGGTATTTTGGCTTCATCTTCTGGGCCAGCTGAGATGGCCATGACCACTTGAGGCTCTGGGTCCTTCAAAGGCCACTTTGAAATGTCAGAAACCAGTTTGCTAGGGTTGGCAGGAGTATGGTTTTGGGAGACTGGAAGTCTGGTCTACCATCAAAAGCATGGCCATTCAGGTTCCTATAAAATATGTTTGGCATTCTTTCAGGCCTCCAGAAGACAGATGAGGTGTCAGGAGCTAGTGGGGACTCTCTTGGGTTCAAACTGACTTTGAGGATTCTCTGGAAAGTTCCTATAAAACTCCATGTTCTGTTCCCCTCTTTTCCACAAGTGGGTCTAGCTTAAGCCTGTGGCTTGTGATCTAGATTACTGAGCCAGGAAAGTCCTTTGAATGACTAGGGGAAAGAATACTGGATTAGGTAGGTGGTCAGAGATTTGCATTCTAACCCTAACTCAGATTCAGAACATTCAGCAAGTAACTTTATAGACACTGAAATAAAGAAATAAAACTTAAGTCTGTTTCTTTATCTACAGAATCAAAGAGAGAGACTATATGAAATTAAAACTCCCCGAAGCTTCCAAGTTCTATGATTGTTCCTAATCAGAGCTCAGATCAAGGATATTTGGCATTGGCTGCACCTAAAATTGTTAGATCAGTCTTAAACCAGTATATTTGTCAGAATGGAAGAGTTGGTTCTTTTTATGTCTCTCTCTCTCTCTCTTTTTAAATCTCCTTTGGCCCAAAAGGTGGTTTTTCCTCCCAGCTGTCTCTTGTCACCTGATGTTTACACAGAGAACTATAATCAACAAAAATTGCTAAATGCAAGCAGCTTTGACTAGATTGGCTTCTCGGCAATGAAACCAACCAGTTCCTCTAAGGATATATTTGCCCTTTCTCAGCCTCTGTGGCACCAAAAGCCAAGGTCTCTTGTGGCAGTAGGTCTCTCGTTCCAATGTATGCAGGTAACAAGCTGTTCTTTCCCTGGCAGTGAAGATTTTCCTGTTGTGGCATGAAAGGAGGGCATTGTCCACTTTATTATATTTTTTTTTGAATGAAAATGTTTTGAATCATTTGTTTGATGACTCCTGCTCTAGAATTGGGTGGAGTGATGACTAAGAGAGGGGTTTTGTGGGGCCAGCAAGGCCTCCAGTTAGTTATAAGAAGCCATTTTTTTCTTCAATAGCAATTATCTTGCTTGACCAATTCTAGGGCAGCCAAGGGACAGTCATTCCTTGTTCCTCTGCTTAAACTTTGCTCTTGATGAGATATAAACATAAAATCAGAGAAAAAATAGTCCTGTATTTCATTAAAGGAAGTACAACATAGAGAAGTGAATCGTGTGCCTAGGAATACCTGAGAGTTCTTGGGCAAGGAGGTGGGATAGAGCCTCAGGAGCCCCATCTTAATCCAAAATGCTTCTTTGTGTGTAAATACATTGATTTGGCATCCTGTAGAAGATCTTGGGTACTCTTCTAAACCTTGGTTTTATTTCTAATATTCCACACTTCCTTACTGTATGATGCAGAGGAGTGTCTTAGATGCTACTAAGGGACAGGTACTGGGGCAACTGAGTCAGGGTGTTTCAGGGTACAAGTGCTTCCCAAAGACCATGACTCGTTCTGTCTTTTAACATTGCATGAAATCCATCTCTCCTATTTCTCCACTTTTCTGGACAATTTCACTCCTCTGTAACAATTCAAGAATAAAACTTTGAAAGAGATTGTATTGAATTGTGACCCTATGGATTGTGTGACATACCTTGGACATTTATGAAGTAGGGTGAGGAGCTGGGGGATACAGTATTTCCAGATACTGAGGTTAGAAGGAAATTTGAGAACCCATAGTAACCATCCCCCCCCCCCTTACTTTAGCAAGTAAATTTAGTCAGTCATGCTAATTTTAGAGATTGCAAGGCCTGGCAATTCTATGACTCCCTCAGAAGGGCAGTTCAAGCAACCTTTGTAGCCATTCTTTTTTTCTTAATCCAATCTAAGTCTCCTTTTTTTTTTCTACTCTGTGTTGCATGTTCTCTAAAAAGTCTCCAGTATTTGAAAAACAAGATCTAATCATTCCTCAGACTTATTTTCTAAGCCGAATGGCAAAATTATCTTAATCATGTTTTCAAATCTGTAAAAAAAATTTTTTAAGACATCTGACAAATTAGCAGCTTATTGCTCATTCCTAGAATTTTTTTTATTTTATGGCATTTCTCAAATTGTAAAGATTCCTCTCAGATAAACTCCTGCATAGCCCAGGGAAGATGTGCACACTTGAATAAAAAGCCCCGGCTGACCCACTTACTCAGAGAACTCTTATTCGGCAACTTTGCCTTAAGAAGCAAGCCATCTGATAATAGCAAGCCATAATCAAGCAATGGAGACTCGCAGAAAAGCTATAAAGAAGCAGGCAGAAGAATCAAATTTGGGCTAGTTATAAGAGAAAGAAACCACTCTATATACCTTTTTAGCCTGTAAAGGTATAAAATATCAAAGAAATCAACCATTGATTTTAATAATGATAACCATAAAGTCATCTAGAAAACACACTGTTGACAAAGGGTATGATCAGTACCCTCTTAAGAGTTAGAGAAGTTTCTTACTCTAGAATGCCTTTCAACTAAATTTATTCAAGTAAATTTAATATTGGCATGAAAAGAGGTCAGCTAGCTAGAAATTTTCCTAAGGTGTTTTGTCAAAAAGATGTAAGCTAGAAATTGTTTTTGTTAACAACTCATTTAAAAGACCAGGAAAGCAGGAACAAAATGAAGGGAAAGGCTCCTGAGGGAATTAGTGATAGCTGAGGACAAAGGAGAGGGTAAAAGACTTAGGGAGTAGAAGGACTTCCCTGTGGGCTTTTTATTTTCCACACAATTTATTTTGAATACTCAATTTGAAAATATGTGAAAAACTCTGGGTTAGACATGGCACTATGAATACTCAGAATGTGTGGGCCAGTGTGGATCAGCGGAAAGTTAGAATTGGGATTCCCACCCCAATGTACAACACCACCTCCTTGACTGACAGCTGCAACAGCTTCCTGGCTTGTAGCCCAGGCTGCCCTTTCTAGTGCCATGTGTATCAGGCTGTGAAGGACCAAGAGGGATGATATCAGGAAGGCCACTAGGTTGAAATGATGCCTATATTCAGCAATTTACTCAGCTGGGATAATGAATCCATCCTTTTCCAGAATTCCTTGTGTTTGTTTGGATCTTAATACTGAGCTTAAGTTATACCTTCCTTGAGGCCATACATTTGAACTAATCTAAGACCTGCAAAATTCCATCAATGTTCTTAATGAATTATTCATTCAATATTCACTAAACAAATACTTATTGAGTGCTAACTATGTTCCAGGCAAAGTTGCAGGCCTAAGAAAACAAACTCAACTTCCTATTCATATGAAGATCACATTTATTATTTGTACAGATTATATGTTTTGTTTATAAGCAAAACTAGTGAAATGTGAAGCATGAATTAAAAAACTCCAATAAGGAAAGAGGGCCTACCCATAATAGGAGCCTCAACAGTGAACACTTCTCAGGTTTGGCTACAGTGCATCAGAATTAGAAAGGAAACTATTAGAAATACAGATTTCTGGGGCTCTGCCAAGACCATCCGATCAGTACTCCAGGTGTGGGTTCTCAGAGTCTGTATTTTCCCAAAACTCTCTATGTGGCTTTGAATGCTCCATCAGGAACTGGTTCCAAAACCTGTGTTTGGAAATCACTGAGCTAGATGCTCTCTTGATGACTGTATCTGTAAAGGTTCCAACAAGACAGGGAAGGCATATTTAGTTGAATAATTTGAGGAGAAATTACAAAGGGATGATTTACAAATGTGTGGTCAGACTGTTGGGAAACCCTAAAGAATAGTGCAGAACCCTGAGGCAGATAACATGTGGCAACTGTGCCCACTCCCATGCCTGAAGGAGTCAAAGGAAAGGATTTCTCAGAATCAGGAGACAGGCCCTCTAGACAGGACCTGTGCTATCCGGTTGAAAGATGCCACCAGCCAGGTTGGGCCAAATCCAGCTAGAATCCAGAGGGCTAGGCAGCCTATTGGAAACCATGTAGGCCAGTCTACTGGACTTAGAGAAAGATGGACAAAGATGAAGAGTGAATGTGGAGGAGAAAATGATGACTCTCAGCTCAAGGCCCTTTTCAGCTATAGGAATATATGAAAATAGAATGGTACCCCAAATAGATCTCTATGTATTCCTAATATTTCATGTAAAGTTATTTTCAGGAGCTAATGCTTAGCCCTTATTATTATCTCTGCTTGGTACCTCCAGGGATAACAAAATGCCAGTTTATTTTTCCTTGATTTTTGATAACCACGAATACTTCTTGAGTATTCATTGTATTCCATACACTACGATGGTTTTATTTTAGTTTACAGAACAACACTTCAAAGTAGGTATTATTTAACAGAGAAGGAAATTAACTTATGGAGAGATTATGAAGTTTATCTCAAGCCACACAGTAATACAATGCAATATAATATATTATAAGCAATAAAATCATATGTGGAGCCGAATTTGTCTTATACAAATACCCATCTTATTAACATTAATGCAGTTTTGTTAAGACTCCCCAGGAAAATGTAAATCCCAATCACTTTAAGTAACTTAGAAGCCATCTTCTAGCCAATTTTGTCAAGTATGAAAAACCACAATTCCTTGTGTTGTTTTTTTTTTTTGCATACAGTTTAATCAATGCTTGCATTTATTAAATATTTCATGTGATCCTTTTCATACTCAGGAAGCAAGTTGGGCCGTGTGGATTGACTGTGATTTTATGAATTCCTGCTTCAAGGCATGCTGGTGGGACAGAACAGAGCTAAGAAAACCAACTGTTCCAATTTGTCCTGGCACGAGGGATTCCCCAGGATGTGGGAATTTCAATGATAAACCCAGGAAAGTTTCAGTCAAATGGGGGTGATTGGTAAACACCAGATTTATTTCCTTTAATTTTATAATGAGCGCCTCAGAAATTTTAGAATCATATTACTAAAACTTTAAAAAAATATAATTTTATTCACATTTTCTGATCTTCAGGTGCTGGTTAGGTGGATCTTCATGTTACCTGAAACCCAGTTTCTGGTCCTTCCTTAAGACAAGCTGAGGCACAAAAGTTGCATGATAGGACAAGGACAGGGAATCAGAAGACAAATTCAATTCAGGCAAATCATCCTGGCATGTGAACATGGTGAGTGATGGAGGAAGTGGGCATTGTCAACAAAGCCCAGATCCCTGTCTCCCAGCTACAGTCTTTGGCTGGGAAGGCTTGGGGCTTATTATACTATGTTGCAATTGCTTGTTATTGCTTGTCTCCCTTGCTAGACAGAAAGATAACTCAGGGCAAGGATTGCGTGGTCTCAAGATTTAGAACTGGGCCTATTCCCTGCTGTGAGCTCAATGACTCTGTGGGAGCCTCTTGGGATACAAGTGAGGTAGATTTATTCAAGACTTGTTTCTAAACTTTCTGGATTCAGCATAAAATGACTTTCAGAATCATCCTTGAAACACATCAGGCGCTTGAGAAAGGAGGGTGGTGGTGGTGGGACTTCACACTATAGCAAAGTTTCTTGCTAAGTAAGTTTCTAATCTCCTTTCCCAAAGCTTGATCTACCCCATCAATCCCCTCAACACTGTAGGCATCAGGATACAAAAGTGAAGACAGCTCAGGGCCTCTGGTTTTGTTGGCTTTCTAGCCTCACATGGCCTTAACTCTTCTTTACTGTTTAGGAGGATACCATACAATTTTTTTTTTTTAAGGGGACAAAGACTCCATTCAAATAAGTGATGAGGCTTCTACAGGAAAACTTCCAAGAATCTTTGCCAACCTGCGGTATTTGAAAAGGTAGAGAAAAGGATAGTGGAGAAGTAACCAACTTTATAAAGCACCGATTTTGTGTCAGGCACAATGCTACATTTTTATGTGTCCAAATACTGTAAGATTAATTTTCATTTCCATTTACAGGTGAGGCTGAGAAGTGGTCGTATAACATGTCCAAGGTCATATAGCTAAAGAACTGCAGAGGTAGGATGTGAAAGAAGTTTTATTAAATCTCAAATACTGGTTAGCTAAACTGTCATCCTAAAGCATCACAGTATAGACTGGTGTCTCTCAAAATCTCTGACCTGGCTCCTAAGCTACCATGTTTCTCTGGGTTTTGATGCTACCCACATACTAAACATGACCAGGAAGTTTTAGGGTAGTTTCTTGAGAAAGTCAGAGAGATGTGAAACTAGTGGCCGGAAGGAGAGGAACATCCCTGAAGACATGAAGAACAACTTGAACCATGGTTTGGGGGTTTCCTAATATTATGTGGGGGAAGATACTTTATTTATAAGTGCTAATAAGATCTGTGGTTAGATTTCACCGGCATAAATTATTCACAGAGAACTGCCAAAGATTCTTCTCTCCCTGCAGGGTGAACAGCTGGCCTTCTGCCCTGCAGGCCTTGATGTTTTGGGTTTTTTGATGATCAGCGCCCTCTGGAGGTTAAAGCCAGAAAAGCAAAAGTATGAGAAAAAGGGACAAAGTGTTTTCTGCCCTTGCTTCTTCCTATTGAAGTCCCTGCCTCAAAGTACATTGAAGACAGAAGCAGAGGAGAAAAAAAAAATTTTTTCTAGTGTGACCTTAAGTATGAACTGTCATGGAAACACTGGCTAGTGATTAAGAACCAATTGGTTCCTTAAACCCAACTCCGAGATGCTGGTTTGTTTCACAGGGTGGATCTTCTGGTGTGCTTTTGGTCCTGTTTGGCTCAAGCAAAAGGAGCCTCAGAAACAACCCTTCACCAGGGGGAAGAACTTTGTCCCTTGACCCAGTAGTACAAAGAGCTGTTTTAGGCAAGACTGTGCAAAGTGATGGCACAACCCTGACAGAGATAGCTTAGTGATCTGGTGCCTGTGGTTAATGCTGAGGGGCAGAAGTGGAATTCCCAATCTCAAAATCTCCTTATTTTTCTTCCCAGCAAGAATGATTTAGGAAGCTCAAATGTAGCAAGTTTAGGAGACTTTGCTACTAGTGGGCCCTGACTGGAACATCTCCTTGGTTGGCTGGGCTTTGATTTTGTTCAGTATCTCAATCACTGTTTTGTGCCCACAATTTTGATACCTAGATCTTTGCCTTTTTCCTGTGGCTGAGGTCTCTTTGAATTGATAACTGAAGCATACAGACCACCCACATCTCTCAACCCATACCATTTTGAGCTTGTTGTTTCCGCTCACAACTGCCAGCACCTGTGTCTGTTTGCTTGCCGGCTTCCCCTGGAAGCAGGAACACACTCTGGTCATGTGCATAGCAAGCCAGGAGTGCCAGGGAGTTAGTATACACCCCTTAGCAGCTGTGGCTGATGACTAATAGTAATTCTGACATATCATCCACAAGACGTCAGTATAGTATCAGACCCAGTCCATCTATCTGTCAGATCATAGTCAGAGGCAGTGCTTAGCAGGTTGTCCCCTACAGTTACCAAAAGCTTCATAAGAGCAAAGAATAAGGCCTCAGTGAGCACTCCAAACTCCAATTCCCATTACAGGGAATGATTCTCTAAATCTCTTTGCTGTGATGCTGGGCAAGATGAAATAGCATTCAGTCTGAACAGATCCAAATTTGTTGAGTACCAAAAACTGTTTAGTCTCTTCCTTTCAATCGTGGCACCCCAGAATATGTTTTGTATTAATTATCTCTTGATGTATAACAATGACCCCAAATTTAGTGGCTTAAAATACTGGCCATTATTATCTCTCACAATGACTCTGAGTAAGGAATTCAAGATTGGCTTTTCTGGGTGGTACCTCAGGGTCTCTTATCAGATCTTAGTTGGATGTTACCCAAGGCTCCAGTTATTGAAAGGCATGGTTGAAGCTTAGGAGCCACTCCCAAAGATATTTGTTCACATGCCTGGCTATAGGAGAGTGTCCCTATTAAGTCTCTCTGCAAAGCTGCCTGAGCGCTCTCATGGCAAGCAAGGTGGCTTCCTTCCCAAGAATGAGCAGTCCAAGAGGTCAAGATGAAACTGCAATGCCTCTTCTGACCTAGCCTCAGAAAGCATGCTCTACCATTTGTTCTATATTCTGTTTGTCATGCATACCAGTCCTGATCCAGTGTGGACCGAACTACCAAAAACATTTAAATTTTTTTTCTTATCCAGAAATTTCCTATAATGCTGTTTGCCACAATAGGTAATGCTGTAACCCTTTTTTCAGACATTCTTTAACCCACAGTAAGGCTTTGCCTTGATATAGAGGCAAAATTCTAGTAGCTTTTAGCCAATGACTGGTAGTAAATCTAATATATCAGAACACAAATACACCAGACCAGTATATCTGTAAGATCATATGCGGAGGCAATACTTAGTAGGTTTGTTCCTTAGAATGATTACAAGCAAACTTTAATATAAAGAGATGGAAATGTCTTAGAAATATACATATTGATTTGCATTTCAGCAACAACTAAGGGCTTTGCTTCTGGTAAGGGCTCTCAGTTGCCTCCCAGTTGGTTGGTTCTTTTCTAAAACTCTAAAAATCCATTACATTAATTCTCAGAGATGTGAAGTCATAACCTTGAGCCCAAGAATCAGGCCAGAACATGGTTTGAGAATTGCTACCTGCAGGTGTTTTCTGGGCCAGGAAGCGGCTGCACAGTGAGGCCTTTTGTGGTGAGGGGATTCTACTGGCCCAATTGCTCACTTCCTGGAAGAAGAAGGTTCTACTACCTGAAGGACAGGACTTTCCAAAATAAACAGGCTTTTCCTCCTGCCTCCAATCCCTGATCTCTGAACTGAGCCCCAAGTGCTTGAGAACAGATGTGACCCATGGATGCCTTATAAAGTACTATCCAATAACACTGCTCCTAAGGAACTTTTATATTCATTAAGTTCCTGCTTCCAAAGGTCATGTTCCCAGAAATGAAAACAAACAAACAAACAAACAACAACAACAACAAAAAAAAAAAAAAAAACAAAGAAAAAATTGAGTGGGTGGCATTGGAAGAAACCAGAGCAAATGAAATGACAGCCATTGGTAAGCCTTACTGAGCAGATGTGGACATAACTTGGAATCACTTATGTTATGGGAAGATGCCCTTTCAGCCATTAAAAAAATGAATGGATAAATAAATAAATAACAATGCTATGGTATGTTTGCTTCATTGTGTAAGATGTTAAAATATGCTTGCTACCTTTTAGCTGTCTCAAAATAACCTCCTGAGGTAAATGTTATTTGCTTATGCCCTGCACCCAATTAAAATGGAAAACCTTGTATTTTCCCCTATCTTACTTTATTAATATTTTTTTCACAGAGCTTATCACCATCTGGCATTATATCTCATGTCTATATACTTGTTTTTTTCCTTATTGTCTATGTGCACATCTGAAAAGCAAGCCCTGTGAACACAGACATTTTGCTATTATGCTCTTTGCCACATTCCCAGAGCCTAGTAAATATTCCATAAATAATTGTGGAAAGAAAACTTTTGCATCAAGTGGGCTGTGACAGGTTAAATGACTTCCACAAGCCATGTGAGTCCACATTTGATTGCATTTTCCATTTCGCTGTGCTACCTCTCTGCTTCTGAGTCAAGAGCCAAAAGTCTAGATTTTAGAAAAATGGAGCCACCAAGTTGTAAAGCAAGATAGCAGCAGCTCTCAGATGAGACCCCAGGTCTTCTGATGTTTGGTTCATCAGCCTTGTTTCCCTGTTATAGGATATGAGGTTCATGCTGAGGTTAGAGACTGCGCTTTCATCTTCCTGCTTTGTCCACCTGGCTGGTTGGGCTGTTCATTCATGGGTCTGTAAATGCAATTCATGTAACTCAGCATGGTGTGACCCGCCTTGCCCCAAGTCCCTTCCACATGACCTCAAAGGCAATAGCTTGGAAACAGTTACATGTAACTACTGTGACTACTCAGATGGTTTTATCTAAATTGCTACTTGGACAGAGCTTATGTCTAAAGCTCTGAGCAAAGCATCTGAAGCAGCACAGGGAGAAAGTACCATGGAAGAGCAGGAGAGGACTTGTTTGTCTCATTTATGTGTTTTCAGCATCATTTGACAATTCCTTATCCATATCCAGTTTTACTAGTAAAGCTGAACCACCTGGTTTTCTCCTTCATCTCTCTGCTCTTTTTCTCTCTCGAGAGCTGAACGTAGCTATCAGGTTTCAGCACACCTTGTGAACACCCGAGAGCTTTGGTTGCTAAGTTGGGGAAGCTATAGCAATGACTCCCTTATGGCCATTTGCTTATAGAGCCCAGAAAAACCAAAAGACATCAGCTAGAAGTTGATGCTCACAAGCAAACAGACTGGTCCAGATTGTATCCCTGAAGCAGCTTGTCGTGGGGAGGGGGCGGGGAGGGGGGGTCTGGAGTTACTGAGCAGAAACATGTTTATACCCAAATGACTCAAATCAGTGAGAACACTGTTGGAGCCCTTATGCCCTGATGTGTCTATAGTGGATTACCACACTGGATCCTCCTTGCTTATATTTCCTCCGTGACACGTTTCCAAATCTTCCTCTGCTTGGCCCCGTTGGGTAGACTAAAACAGCACTGTCTGAAAAACTACCTCTCAACCACAGCAATTAGGCAGAAAATAAATGAAGGATTTTTTTCTGTCTCCTGAATCCATTTGATCAAGTGTAAGTTGTTCTAATAATTTGTCATATTATATCTAATAATTTGTAACTTTTCCTTTGGGGAGATAGCACATTTCCCCCCTCCCCCTGGAATTTATGGAAAGAGGACAGGCCTTGGAATTCAAGTTCAACTCCCAGATCTGTCTGGGTGTGATAGCCCGTGACTATAATCTCAGTGGCTGAGATTATAGGAGCACAAGTTCAAAGCCAGCCTTAACAATTTAATGAGGCCCTAAGCAACTTAGCAAGACCCTGTCTAAGAATGAAAACTAAAAAAAGCATCGGGGATATGGCTTAGTGGTTAAGCACCCCAAAGTTTAATCCCCAGTTCAAAAAAAAAAAAAAAAAAATTCCAGATCTGTCATTAACTGACTTTGAAGCCCTGAGTGAGTTCACTAACTTTCTAAAATCTCCTTTATAGGGTTTGTCAGTAAATCTGGTATAGTAACAGCTACCTTGCAGGGCTATGGTTAAGTTTGTATAATGTGCATATAGCAGTAGACAGTGCCTGCCCTATAGCAGGGTCATCATTCATGGCAGTAAATGTCCTTGTCACTAATACTTGTTAAGTGTCTATCATGTGGATCAAAACCAGGGCAGCCTCAATGAAAGGTTGTGGAGAGGAACCTGGTGGAAATCTTTGTCCCTGCTGATTTTTATTTATTTGTTTGTTTATTTTTACTTTGGCAAGTTAACCTGTAGGCCTTAGCTTTTGTATCTTAAAAATCAGGGAAAATACCATTCTCCTCACTTAAAGGCCAGCAAATTAGTATTTTGGAGACATGCTGTACTGAGCTTTCCTTGAAATGTAACTTGACTTCTTATAACCCTGGGTTGTTGCTCACACATTTTACAAATAAACAAAACGAACCCCAGAAAAGTTAAGAAATTTGGTTGAAATCATAAGACTAGTGAGTGGCAGGGTTGGAACGGTGCCTGGATTTTCAAGCATTTGTTCACAGACCATTTACTAAATGAGACATGGTATTAAAACTTAGTAAATACTGGTTTTATTATTGTTATTTTTGTGCCATGATGATCATGTTTTAAATACAGGACTGATGATTGGGGTTACAAGGAAAACCATAATAATCTCTGACATTGAGGAACTGAAAATATATTAGGGATTCTGTGTTCTTTTGCACATCAAAATTGCCTTCCAAAAATAGAAGTAATGTTCTGATTAAAATAGAAAGGGAAAAAAATGATGAGTATTTCATTTGGAGAAGAATAAAGGAAGACAGAGGAAGACCCCAAAGTGTTGGGTTATAGTAAATGAAATAATGACTGGAAAAGGAGATTGGAAAATAAAAATTGTACTTGAGTTGGAAGGCATTGTTATTGTTGCTTGGTTGATGTTGTCATTTTAGAGATCACTGCTCTATCTATGATACCATTATCCTTTTAAAGAGAAGACTGAAAGGACACACACTTCAAGGCAGATGCTGAAGGTGGTTGTTTTAGTCAGCCTTTTCCATGCTGTGACTAAAAGACCTGACCAGAACAACTGTAGAGGAGGAACTGTTTATTTGAGGGCTCATGGTTTCAGAGGTCTCAATCCACAGACAGCAGGCTCCATTCCTCAGGGTTCAAGGTGAGGCAGGACATCATGGCAGAAGAGTATGGCTGAGGTAAACAGTTTACATTATGATCAGAAAGCAGAGAGAGAGAGAGGTCTCCACTTGCCAAATACATACACCAAAGCCACACCCTAATTCCCACCTCCTTCAGCCATACCCTACCACTTCAGTTACCCCTCAGTTAATCCCTATCAGAGGATTAATTCACTGATTGGGTTAAGACTCTCACAACTCAATCATTTCTCCTCTGAACCTTCTTGCATTGTTCCACATGTGAGCTTTTGGGGGACACCTTATATCCAAGCCATAAGAGTGGTGAATAGGGGTTCTAACAAGGGCCACAGGAATTCAGAGAAGGGAGCTCCTGAGAAGAAGATTCCTGAATTTAAACAAAGGACCCTGAAGGTGATTCCTCTTTGCAGTGTCCCAGGTGCAGAACTGATGATTCCATAGAAATGCCAGGGGTTCTTAGGTCATCTGGTCTACCTCAGAAGGATGGGATGGTGCTGGATACCAAGAGCACACGTCACTGTTATCTCTACAGATAAGCCAATTGGAGTCCACAGCTAAGCAGTTCAGAGTTAGTCAGGAATGGTGAGATGGAGATTAGATATTTCCAAGTTTGGTCAATGGAAGTGGGAAGAAGAGCCAGACAGACTGAGTTTGGTTTTTATTTTCTCTCTTTATCAATGAGACTTTAGACTAATTACATTGAACCTTTCTGAGCCTCATTTTTCTCATCTGTAAGGAGAGGGTGAGAACAAAGCACAGATGATTTCATTGAGTTTGGTATGGGGATAAAGTGAAACAGAAGCAAGAATGCAGCCTAGTACAGAAGAGGGTGTCTTCCCACCAATTTTTTTCAGTTGTGCTAATGAGTTTAACCCATTCTTTTCCAGGCTAAACCCAATAGGGAGTTTATGTTTGCAGGCAAAAAGGAAGGGAAGATTTTATTGTCTTCTTTTCTGGAATGAAAATATCACCTGTTTCCAAGGCATCTATGGTGGACTTCATCTTTGCATTTTCAGTAACTGTCACAGTGCCTAGAAGGCCTTCCAAAAATATTTATTAAACTGAAAACATGAACCAAGTTGTTAATGAAGCTTCAACTTTTCCCTCACCTGTCCCATCCCATTTGCACATTAGGAAAAACATCTAACCAACGTGATTTGAGTGAGTTCTGCTTCCCATCAGCTCAAGTAGCTTCTGTGGAGTCAACTCTCATGAAAATAAGACCAGAAACTGGGGACAAAATATTTTAAAAACTAATTACCTAAAAGTACTAGGGACTAAAGAAAAACACCCAGCTACTAGAAGAGGATTGATTTGTGGACAAAGTGAATGGTACAGGGTATAGTGTTTTTTTTGTTTTTGTTTTTAAATTGTTTGTAGATTTCAGCATGAGGGCAGCTTCTAATCTGTACCCCAGGATGAATTAAAGAAATGAAAAATGTCATCTTACTAGCCTGAGAATCAAAATACAGAATTCAGAGTAACCAAAGCTCCTATAAAGCGAGGAGAAAATCCTGAACAGGAGTGAGAGAATGAAGACCCTAAATCCTGTTTATAAATTACTTGAATCTCTCTCTGATCTTTAAACCATTCATAAATAACAGGGAACTGCTTCAAAACAACCAAGCAGCACACATTCTTTTGAGGAACATAACAGAATCCAAAGTTTCTATAACATATTTTTCCACAATGTTGGGAATATAATCCAAAATTAATTAATATATGAAGAAACAAGAAGACATCATCTGTACATAAAGAAAAGCAAAAATTATAACATTATAATATGGGATTCATAATGTATATGGATGTAATACATATCAGAACTATAACGTAAATGTTATGGTTTGTTAGATTTAAAATGAGATAATATAATATTAATTCAAAATTGGCTGTGAAAAGTTAAGAATGTGTATTATAATCCCCAGAGCAAACACTAAAAATAATGTGCAAATAGGTATGGCTAACAAGTTTAAAAAAGAATTAAAATGGAATCTTATCTTTCAAATATGATTACTGTCTTTCGGATATGATTCTACAGCAGATTTTTAGGTCCACCCAAAAGCAGTTTATAACCGCAGAATAAAAAGATAGCAAAATCCAGATGTGAACATCCTAAAAGTTTCCCTAGAGACAAGGCCCCTCCAGCCTTAATGAAAACAGCAAGGAAAGAAATAGAATTCAGGAGGGACATCCCGGATTTAGGGACACAAGACTAAGGGCACATAAACAAAAAGTTCAGAGTTACTGGAGCAGGAGGGTTGGCAACGCATAAGAAACTCCTAGTTTTAGTCTGCTTCCTGCAGCTGTTTTCCCTAGGTCTTAGGGAAGGCTAATAAGGCCGAGGGAGGTGAGAGCCAGCCACAACCAACTGCTACCAGCACTTTGAACTAATTTGGGTAAACAAGTGGCTAAGAATTTTGCTAACTTCACTTCCAAGATACTGCAGGAAGGAAAACAGCAAAACATTATTGTTGTCCCTCTTTCAACCTAGTGTTTTTGCACCTGTATTGATGTGTCACAAAGCAGGGGAAGTTGCATAACCTAGTTGCAACCAATCCCCGAGTTTAGTCACATACTCCTTTGGGATACAGTTTCCAAATAAGTTGTGTATTTCAAAATCAATAATTGTGAGGGCATGAAGGTGCCTGAGAAGTTCATACTATGCTAGCCACAAATTCCACATTATTAATATTGTTTAGACAAGGAATTGCAAAGATTGAAGATGGTTCAGTGATACAAATTACACTAAACTCTAAACCATATGTAAGCACATGGGAAACTCCTTCACATGGTTTTCTGGAATCTACATGTCTGACTCAATCTTAAAGGTAATCAAGTCTTGCCCAGTTCCGATTCAGCACTGTACAGAGAACATATTCCTTACCCAAGGGATTATGATTTGAGAGTTTCTGGGGGAGAAGGCTGAAAGATAAGTAATAGAAGGACAGTGTAGATTCAAGATTATTTTAAATTTTTACTGGTTTATTTAATAGGATGTTTCAGAGGGCAGAGATGCCATCCTTAAGGAACCGCCACATGCTCAATTATTCAGAAGCTCTCTAGACCCTGTCTTTGGGTTTTTGTGGGGACTCCATTACATATACATGATTGGTTACATCCTTGGGCACTGATGATCGATTTATCCTTCAGTCAAGAGGACGACATAAAGTAAAATACTGGCTATTGTATCTTTGTATCTCTAAAATGAGGAGAATAAGATAAAAAATTTAAGGGTGCTCCAAAAACCCCAGTAATCAAGAGAAACATTGCCATGTAATATTTTTTAAAGTAAAAATTCATGTAAAAATGCGCAATAAACAAAATATCAGAATTTTATATAAAGGCTGTTTTTCTTTGTTTATAGCATGGCCCTGTGTTGTTGTATGACAAGGAAGTCCTTTTTCTATCAGCTCTTGGTGGCTGGATCTGTGGCCACTATTGCATCTCCTTGGGCGTATGCGTGAGGGTTGATAATGGTGAGATTGTCAGCTGACAAATTGGGAATTATAGGGCTTTGTACCTAGACATGTTTCTTTTGTTGTTTTAGCTTTTTGTTTTGTTTTGTTTTTGTACCGGGGAATTGAACTCAGGGGCACTTAACCACTGAGCCACATCCCTAGCCCTTTTTTGTGTTTTATTTAGAGACAGGGTCTTGCTGAGTTCCTCAGGGCCTTGCTAAATTGCTGAGGCTGGCTTTGAACTCTCTATTCTTCTGTCTCAGCTTCCTGAGCTGTTGGGATTACAGGTGTGCACCACCACAAGTGGCTGACTTTTTGTTTTAATTGTACAACTTTCAGTAATGTTTCCACTTGGCTCAAAATATGGGAGGACTTCTTTGTAAGTGCTTGTGGGGTGCACACTACTCCTCTGCCTCAGGCTCCAATGGGGCTCACTTGGCCCTGAGCTGAGCAGGACACACTGGGACTGTGGCAGAGTAGTAAAAAGTCAGAACACCTGTGCTGAGGCTTGGCTTCACAGAGGAGCTTTGGAGATGTCAGGATAAGTTGATCCACAGCTGAGGGCCTAGGGAATAGATGACTGCAAATTCCCAAGGGTAAAGTCTAGGAACAAAGAAGAGACAGGGAGACTCAGAGTCATACTGCAGCCAAGATAATGGAGCAAGCTGCCGCCGACTCATCCCCTGCTAGCAGTATTCTGGCCTCTGATCTCCTATGGGACCCTGGACACAGAACAACCTTTCTTAGCCTCAGTTTCTACCTCAGTAAAATACAGTGGTTCTCAGACTTCTTTCATCTGGGACTCCTTTCCAAATGAATTTTATGTAGAAAGCATAGATAGAAGCAGGGTAATCCACTTGAATTTGGGGTGTGCTGTGATCCAAATGTTTGTGCTTCCCAAAATTCATGTGTTGAAATCCTGCTGACAAGGTGACAATTTTAGATGATGAGGTCTTTGGGAAGTGGTGGTGTCAAAGGGTAGAGCCCACATGAATGGAATTAGAGCCCTTACAAAAGAGGCCTGAGAGATCCTTGACTCTTCTACCCTATGAAGACACAGCAGGAAGATATTGTGAACTAGAATTGGATATAGAATCTGCTTTGACCTTGGACTTTTCAACCTCCAGAGTTGTGAGAAAAAAAAAAAATCTATTTCTAAGCTACGCAGTGGTGCTTTGTTACAGCAGCCTGAATGGATTCAGGGTGTAAATCCAGGACTGGCACCTGTTCAGATTTTCTGGAGTCCTCAACAGTGGCCCTGGTGTACACCTCTTTCAACATTTCAGGGATCTTCAGAGCACAGTTTGAAAATACTGGATTAGGGAATGATTGATATCCATGCCAGTTCTAACATTCTGTTTGGGCCCCAGGAGAAAGCTCTGCCTGTACTACTTGTTGAAAATTTGACAATGAAATGTTTATCCATGTTGAAAAAACCAGAGGAGCCTCCAGCCTTTGGACTGAACTTTTGGGTGTGCCCTGTTCTGTTTCTGGGTTTTCTAGCCTTCAGGGCCCATGGAATTAGCAAAAGCATCAATAGGATTTAGTCAGCCTTGCTGTGGTTGGTGCAATTATACAGTGGAGTGTGGCACATAGCCAGGATTTTAATATGAAGCAGGCACCCTGGGGAACATTGACAAATGACCAGAGGTTTTCTGCACATGGCCAGCAGCCAGCGGCAGCCAGCTGGGCTCTACCTCCTGATGAATGTGACAGTTCCAGACCCATGAAATGTTCCAGAACTGGGAGTGAATGAATTCTAGAAGTCTTCAAAAACAACAATATGGTCCTCATTGTTTTCACCAGTGCTGGTATCATCCTGATAAAGGGGACCTGTTAACTGTCATGGATCTTCAAAGATGTACCAGTCCACTCATGAAATAGAGGTGGTAGGGAGACAGCAGGAGCTTGCAGGACCAGAAGGAACTTCAGGGTCTGACAGATCCAAGTTGGAAGGTGTCCTCCAAAATTTCATATAGGAGATGGTGCAAGAATGTTCAGGGGTGAAAGGATTAGATTATGAGAGCTGTAACCCAATGAGTGTTTTAATCCAATGATATGGATTAACTAGGTGGTTGCTGTAGGCAGGTTGATTGTGGGTGGAGAAAGTAGGTCACTGGGGGCTGCCTTTGGGGATTGTACTATGTCCCTGGTGAGTGGAGCTCTTTGCGTCCTAGTTGCTGTGCCCTATACCACTTCCCTCCACCATGCCATTCTGCCCTGATACTCTGCCTCATCATGTGGGGCCCAGAGGCATGGAATTGGCCTATCATGGACTGAATCTCTAAAATCAGGAACCAAAATCAACTTTTCCTTTTCTAAGTTGTTGTTGTCAAGTCTCTTAGTCACAGCAGTGCAGAGCTGACTAAAACAGCATGTGTATCAGTATGTTTTAAATAGTTTAATATCTGAACAAAATTGAGGCTCAGAAAAACAATGGGGCTTGCATCCCTGACAAAGGGCTAATTTTGCTAAAATATAAGTCTCCCAAAAATAAAATTTTAAGATCAACAATCCAGCAGAAAAAAAAATGGATAAAAGGAAAAGACTAGATGACTGATAAAATGGAAAATTCAAATGACTTTTAAACATAAAATAATGCTCATGATCACTCAGAATAAGATAAATGTAAATTCAAATTACACAATAATACCATTTTTTATGAATCAGATTCACTAAAACACAGAAATTTGATTCTATATTCAGTTTTTTGTTTGTTTGTTTTTGTATTGGGTATTGAACCTGGGGCACTTAACCACTGAGCCACATCCCCAGCCCTTTTTTTGTGTTTTATTTAGAGACAGGGTCTCATTGAGTTGCTTAGGACTTCACTAAGTTGTGAGACTGGCTTTGAACTCACAATCCTCCTGCCTCAGCCTCCTGAGTCGCTGGGATTACAGGTGTATGCTATCACACTCAGCTGACTGTACATTCTGTTGGCTGCATGATTCTTTGGAGGAAGATGTTCACATATATCACAGATCTATCCATATCCCTAGACTCACATGGAAAGATCTCCAAGTTGCAAAATAACAAAGGAAGGTGTATAGAAGAATGTGAGAAATAAGCTACCTTTTGTGCAAAAGGAGGACAAAAGGGAAAACCTATATTTGTATTTTCTTGATATGCAACAACATGAACACTATGATAAGAAAAGGGGTGGGACCTTGGTAGATGACAGGTGTAAAAACGAAACGTTTTACTGCATATAATTTTATGCTGTGTTTATTTTCAATTTTAAGATATATTTAAAATTTCAAATATTTTTTAGTAAAATAAAATTATATTAAAAAGAAAAGAAGGAGATTTTCACATAGGCGATCAACATTGACTGTTACCTATTAATTTCTAATCAGGTAAAGAACAACAGGAGATTTTATAAAAAGCTAACCACCTCCCTTTATTCCTGAAAGACAGCAAATAAAACTGTCTTCTTTTAATTTACTACAATCCAGATTCTGCATGGGAGTTTAAGCAGTATTTACCAATGCCACATTCCATCTATGCAAATTTTTTACAACATATTTTTCCCTGTGTGCTTTACATAATTTAATCTATGTGCTTTATGTAATCTGTTAACATGAATCCATTATTATTAAAAATTATAGAATGTTGATAATTTCATCACCCAGAGAAAGAGGTGACTACAGAATTTCTATATCAGAAGAGCTTAAAGACAGCAATCTAATAGGATCCAATCAGAACCTTCTGAACAACTAGAAAGCCTTGTGTCAGAGTTTCATTTGTAAAACATTTTATGTAAATTGAGACCTGTCTTCATCAAAGACACAGGGGTAAGGATTTAAAGTAGATGTTGGTGTCTAAGGTGGATTGTGTTTTTTGGAGGTGGTCCTCAGAGTACATTCCATCCGCTGTGTTCTTCTTCCAGTGTGGCATTGTCTCCTTAGGTTGAGAGGAGGAGTCTGTATTCCATCCTGACTGTCATGCACTGAATTGTGTCCCTTAAAAGTCAATTGTTAAAGTCCTAACACCTAGGGTCTCAGAATTGTAATCTCATTTTAAGATATGGCCTTTAAAGAGGTTAATAAATCAAAATAAATCTTTAGGGTGGGTCTTTATCCATAAGACTGGTATCCTCATAGGAAAAGGGAATTTAGATACATAGGGAGAAACACCAGATATGTGCACACAGAGAGACAATGTGTGAGGACACAGAGAGAAGGTGGTCATGTGCAAGCACAGGGGAGTTGCCTAAAGAGAAACCAGTGCTGCCAACATCTCCATTTCAGACTTCTGGTCTCCAGAACTGTGAGAAAATAAAAGTTCAAGCTCTTCAGTCCATGGCATTTTCTTGTGGAGGTACGGGCAGACTACTATAATCCTGTCCTAGTTAGCTTAAGCTGCTATAACAAAATATTATAGATGGGATGGTTTAAACAATAGATGTTTATCTCTTGTATTTCTTGGGGCTGGAGATCCTGTGATCAGGATGGTAGCTTTTGCCAGCCACAATCCTCTTTCTGGCCTGCAGAGGGCTGTCTTCCAGTTGGGTCCTCACATGGCAGAAAGGTGGAGGGATTGAGGGTGGAGGACTCTGTTCTCTTCCTCTTATAATGGCTCTAATCCCTATATGGGAACTTCACCCTTGTGACCTCATCTGAATCTAATATGTCCCCAGATTCCCACCTCCAAATACCATCATATGGGAAATAGAACTTTACCACGTGAATTTGGAACACACAAACATTCAGTCCATTGCACTTCCCTTTGAAACTGGGCAGTCCTTTATGAATGCCCCAATGGACAGCAGAAATGTGGCAGAAGTGACACTATGAGGCTAGGTCACAAAAATACCAAGAACTTTCTCCTTGCTGACTTGGGATGCTCTGTCTTGAAATCCAGAGCCAGGAGAAGCCAGGCAGCCTTTAGAGAAACCACACACGAGTGCTCCAGCAGACGGCCAGCCTGCTCACAGGAGTCTTCTGATAATACCTTCCTTAGCAGTCAAGTTACCTCCAGTTTTTAGGATGCTCCAGGTGATACCACATAACTCAGAAATAAATCATCTCAGCCAAGCCAAGCCTAAATCGTAGATTTGTGAGAAAAAATAATATTTGGTTTTGGGTGGATCAAAGACTTAGGCATTAGAACAGAGACCCTGTGCCTACTAGAAGAAAAAATAGGTCCAAATCTTCAGTATGTTGGCCTAGGATCTGACTTCCTTAACAAGACCCCTAAAGTGAATGAAATAAAATCAAGAATCAATAAATGGGATGGATTCAAATGAAAAAGCTTCTTCTCAGCAAAAGAAGCAATCAATAATGTGAAGAGAGAGCCTACAGATTGGGAGAAAATCTTCACCACATGTACTTCAGATTAAAGCATAGGATATATGAAAATAACTCAAAAAACAACACCAAGAACAAAATCAAAACCAAAACCAAAACAAAACAAATAACCCAGTCAACAAATGGGCCAAGGAACTGAACAGAATCATCACAGAAGAAGAAATAAAGTTGATTAACAAATATATGAAAAAAATGTATAACATCTCTAGCAATTAGAGAAATGCAAATCAAAACTACTCTAAGATTTCATTTCACTCATGTCAGAATGGCAATCATCAAGAACAGAGGCAACAATAAATGTTGGCAAGAATGTGGGGGGAAAGGTCCATTCATACATTGATGGTGGGACTGCAAATTGGTGCAATCACTATGGAAAGCAGTATGGAGATTCCTCAGAAAACTTGGAATGGAATCACCATTTGACTCAGCTATCACACCTCTTGGTTTATACCCAAAGGAGTTAAAATCAGCATACTACTGTGACACAGTCACATCAGTGTTTATAGCAGTTCAACTCACAATAGCTAAACTGTGGAACCAACCAAGATGTCCTTCAACAGATGAATGGATAAAGAATATATATATATTTTTTCAATAGAATATTATTCAACTTTAAAAAAGAATAAAATTATGGCATTTTCCAGTAAATGGATGGAGTTAGAGGATGCCATGCTAAGTGAAATAAGCCAATCCCTCAAAACCAAAGGCAGAATGTTTTCTCTGATATGTGGATGATAATTTACAATAAGCAGGGGAGGCTAGGGAAGAATAGAGTTACAATAGATTAGGTAGAAGGGAGTGAAGAGAGGAGAGGGGATACAGGGATAGGAAGGATAGTAGAATAAAACAGATATTATTACCTTATGTACATATGTGACTGCATGACCTATATGATCCTACAACATGTACAATCAGAAAAGTGAGAAATTATACCTCATTTATGTATGATATATCAAAGGGCATTAATGCATTCTACTATTATGTATAACTAATTGAAACCAATTAAAAAAATTGGCTTTGGTCACTAAGTTTGGGGTGGCTTATTAAGTAGCACCTGAAAACTGCTTGGGTGGAATAAGAGATTATGCCCATCATCTCCACCCAGGGGCAGCCTGCAGTCAGTGGATGACTGGCATAAATGGTGGTCCCGTGCCTCAAGCAAAACTGATGCTATAGAATGGTTCTCACACCAGAACTCCCTGAGAAATTAGGCTAATGCTGCAACTCATTTGAGACCACATCCTTGTCCTGTTTCCTTCTGTCTCTCCCCTTTTCCCGAGAGTTCCTTCAGTAAATCACATGTTAGAATCCTTGTCTCAAGTTCTGCACTTCGTTATCTGACATAGAACAGGCACTGATTGAGGTTAGTAAGAAAGGTTGGGGAGAAAGTTTTCCCTCTCATCTCTTGGATCTTCCACTACCAGAGATACCTTGTTAATATCTTGGTATATATAAAATTACTTACTACTTGTAGAGCATTTAGTACATTACCTGGAATACAGTAAACATCCAATAAGTGCTAGCCATTAGTATCACACCACCCAGTGTTTTTCTGTGTTTATTAATAATACCTACGTATTGAACATTATGTGACAGGCACTGTGTTAAGCATATTTTGTGTATAATTCAATACTTACAACAATCAGATCATGTGGACTATGTACATGATGCATTTGAGTCTCAGAGAGGCTAAATAATGATCCAAGGGTATACAGAACATAATCAATTGAGCTGGAAGAGTTATACTTATGTCTATTTACTATTTTAATCCCAAGCTCACTAATGTATGGACAATTGTTTAAGTGTAGGGCAGAATACTTTGCTGCCTTTTAACAACTATGTGTAGTGATTCATTCCAGTTGTGACTGTCTCCCACCCATCCTGGGAAACACCCTGCTCAAAGACTCCTTAGTAACATCTTTCAGATGGTTCTTTGTTCTTGGAATGGACTTACCTGTCCTGTCTACTTATCCAAGTTTTAACAATACTTTAAGATGCACATTAAATCTTCTCTTTCCAGAGAAATACCTGCATTCCCATGTCAACTATAGCAGTATTTACAGTGGCCAAAATGTCATAACCACCTAAGTATCCATCAATGGGCACATGGGTAAAAAAGTGCTATATACATAGAATGGAATATTTTTCAGCCTTAAGAAAAAAAAAAAATCCTTCAGTAGGCAACAACACAGATAAACCTGGAAGCCGTTACAGTGAGTGAGATAAGCCAGAAACAGAATGATTTCACTTGATATGAGGTATCCAAAATAGTCAAACTCAGGGAAGTGAAGAGTTGAGTTTTGGTTGCCAGGGGCTTGGGGGAGAGGGAAGTGGAGAGTTCATGTTTAGCGTGTACAGAGTTTCAGTTTACAAAGTGAAAAAGTTCTGCAGATCTATTGGACAACATCGTGCCTATAACAAAAGCATATTTTACACTTAAGGTATGTTAAGAGGGTAGATCTTATATTATATAAAAAAATCCTATCTTTACTAGTAGCTTTTCATGATTTCTGATGCACCTAATGGTTTATTCTGTAATGAATTCCTACAGTATTTATTGGGTATAAGAGTTATTTCTTCTGCTAATGATTTCCTGCCACTACCTGCCCTGGCTTATTCTCTATAGACAGAGCATCTATTTACTGATGGGTCTGTTTCCATCAACTAGACTGCAAGCCTTTTGTAGACAGGATCAAGGTTTATTTATCTGTATACTGCCTTGCACAATTAAGGCAGACTTTTTTTAAAAAAAATATATTGCTTGCATGAGTGAAATAATGAACTATTTCATGTGAGTGTGTTTCCTGTCTTTTGTCTGGATTATAAGGTTGTTGGGGTCCAGACGTAGCTTTCAATTTCTTTGGACCTTCTTATGTTTACAAAAGTTAGGTCCATGGCAGAAATATTCATGGAACCCAAAGGAAATTGTTTACCCTGAAGGACTTTGGTCTTGTTCTGGGAAAAAGGACAGCTCTCTGTCAAAAACTAAGCAGTCCCAAGTGAAACCCTACACTCAATTAGCAAAAATTTTAATCTCTGAGCTTTCTACATGGATGGCTCTATGTGTATTGTTTCCATAACTCTGCATGTGACCAAATGTCCTTGACTTGACCTTGTGGGAATATGTAAACCATGGGACTCAAGGAGGGATGTTTGTGGGAGGAAGGGATCATGTGATGTGGAGCAAGCTCTATTTGCAATTCCCTGACTCAAGAGTGATTTCTGGGAAGTGGCAAGAGGTGACTCCACAAAGAGCCTTGCCGGCCCCTACAAAGACAAGATTTTTTATGGGGATGGCACTCTGCCAGCAGGCCAGGAAGTGGAAAGCAAAAAGCTGACTCCAGGTCCCATTCTGACCAGCACCAGGTTTTCCTGTGCTTAGTTTTTAGCATGAAACTTTTTCAAGATCTGAAGGCTGAGCTAAAGGAATACTGGTATGCTCCTTTGTAGTGAAACACCAAATTAACTTACTTCTATAACTAAAAACTGATTTTTAAGATGCATCAATAAACCCACAATTTAGAGTATCACAATGATCACTTTTGCAATGCAAACTATCTGACCCTCTTAAGTTTTTAAAAAAATTTTGTAAACATATGTGCTCAATATTGGGGCTTATTCAAAGAAATATGTTTATCTGTAAGGAACAGAAGGCTGTGAGGTGCAAAGAGTTTAGGAAAGTTCACTAGTCTTCAGAGAATATTCCAACTTTGCTCTCCATGGGGGTGCCTGGATAGGTCCAAGTTCAACCTCAAGCCTACTACTATGTGTACATGTGGCTCTAAGCCAGAGAGATGAGGGCTCCTTGGGTTGGGGTGAGGATTGGAATAGGGTAGGAAGAAATTCTGGGCATCTACAGCTGTAGTAAGTACTTGTTCTCTCTTAATTTTGTTTACTTAAGAAGAGAAAAAGAAATCCACATGTCTCTTTGAAGCCCTGTGGGACTGTTTCACTGTGAGCACACAGAGAAAGCCTGTGATTGTTGCTGGAATGCTGGTCTCACCATTTATTGTCCTTGGATTTAATGCCTGCTTTGCATTTGGAATAAAGATTCATTCATTCCTGCGCCAAGAAATAAAGAATCCTATTGTCTTCCTGCCCAAATTGTTTCAAGAACATCTTTTTTTTTTCCCTGAGGCTGACAAGTCCAGATAGCATCTTTCTTGGCCCCATGATCTGGTCTCCAAAGGGACTCTGTACCCTTTCTCCTCAGGGCTTTTCTGACACAATATTTTGATACACAGAGCAGATCTGCTTCCCTCAGTGCAGGAACCTTGCCCCTTTCACAGAAATCCTTAATAACCTCCGTGGATTGCCAGACTGGACTTACTGTAATTCTCTATCCTCAGGGTGGCTGTCATCTCCACGGGCGAAGTGATGATGAGCCTCAGTGGTAGCTAACTCGGTCCACAGGGAGAAATGAATGGAGCTCATCTGCATGTGGTGATGTGCTTTATCTCAGTCTATTCCTGATTACTCACAAGGAAAATGGCCAATTTAATTAAAACGAACACAGAAGTGTGAAAAAATAATGGGCAAAAGAAGTTCCAAGCAAGTTGGTTATCTCTTCTGAGTAAAACCATCCCTGGGACTGTGGCCTCAGCAAATTCTTTTTTCCTTTCTAACAGAATGTTCTTGTTCATTCTGAGAATTTCTTTCCAACCATCACACAAATGGCCAAGTCTCTTCCACGTCCCTTTGACATCTGCCCCCTACTAACCTCTGTCACTCCCCGCAGGCCTTCCTCTGCCAGCAGATTTACTGACCTCCAAGTTCAGGGGACGCTGGGCGATGTCCCACTCCACACTTCTCCTTTCCTCCACTTTCTGACAAAGGCAGCTTTTCTCAGTGAGTTGCTCTGTATCCCTGGAGCAACCTGTTTCGCATTTTTTCTGCTGTGTGTCATTTTGTCCTTTATCTATCTGTGTGTCCACTGGTTTGATTCCCATAGGCTAAAAAATGCTCAGGACTCTCTTATCTTTTAAAAACACCCTTCTTTAACTTTATCTTTCTCCCCTTCTCCAGTACTTCCCTTTCCTTCTTTTCTCTTCCTGGATGAGAAGGATAAACCCTGAGGCTTCTAGACTGGTGATATGGCTCAGCAGTAGAGTGCTTGCCTAGTGTGTGCGAGGCCCTGGGTTCTATCCCCAGCACTGCAACAAACAAACAGCAACAAAAAAGCACAACTCTTTTCTCTTCCACTTCCAGCCTACAATTTCAGTGAGACTGTCCTATAGTAGGGCACAAAAGACCATCTATCTCTCTATTTTTTTTTCCTTTCCTAAATTTTTTTTTGTATATGTTTGAGGTTTACAACGTGATATTATGAGATACATGCAGATAATAAAATGATTACTATAGTGAAGCAGAGTGACATATCTGTCATATCATTAAATTTTAAAGACTTAATTGTCAGGTGCAAAGGACTGGTTTTAGCATCACTTTATTTGACCTTTACACAGCACTTATGTCTACGAATCATTTCTTCTTGGATATGTGCTCTTAACTTTCATAACACTTTCACTTCTCAATTTTCCTCTCCCTATTGATCCCTGCCCCCACACACCCAAAAGCTATTGTTCCTCAAAGTCTTTGGTTCATGTCCCTTCTCATATTTTGACAGTTTCTCCAGCATCTATGACTCTTCTGCATACTGATCACCTTTATATTCATTTCTCTACTCCAGACTTCCCCTCAAAGTTTCAACTGCCTCCCTCATGATCTATCGTCCGTGAATGTTGTGCAAGAGGCTCACACTCAAAATATTCCAAACTGCATTTACCTTTCCTTTAAAATCTTTACCCCAGTCCAGGAATGAGAGCAACATCCGTCTCAACACCCAAGTCAGAAACCTGGGGGCTTCCTAGCGTTCCCTCTCTTTCTCCTTTCACAGCCAGTTCCCAAGCCTTGTAGACATGACACTAGCAGCATCTTTGATGTATGCTTGCACTTCTCTTTCTCTCTTCCTCGTGCCATTTTCCTAGATTACAAAGATGTTCTTTTAGCCTTCATTGTGTTTTTGTCTGCAATCTATCTCCCATGAAATGTCTGGTGTGAATTTCCTTCAATAGTGCCCCTATTGCTTTAGTTGTAGATGAACACACAGTATCTTTATTTTTTTATGTGGTGCTGAGGATCGAACCCAGTGCCTCACACATGTGAGGCAAACATTTTACCATCGAGCTACAGCCCCAGCCTCCCTATTGCTTTTAAATTAGGGTCCATATTCCTTAGTAGGACCAGTGAAGCCTGACACCATGTAGGCCCAGGCCCTGCTCAACTTACCCAAATCTCTTGCACCCATCCAATACACAGACCCATGTTAAATGTACACTCTCTTTTAGTTTTGCGTAGCATGACCTCTTTTCTACTATTCTCACTTGTTTGATAGCTCCATTTCCCTATACTCCCAGCCCCTTCAATGCCACTTCACTTTATAAAGTCCCAATCCAAGGTTATTTCACCTCTAACCACTAGGGGGCATTTCCTGACTGATACTTCAGGTGCAGCCTCTTGGCACTCTGGAGCTCATAATTACCAACACACCTCCTTTTTGCTTTGGCCCAGGACTGAATAAATGATTCTCTGAACAAATGAACAAATGAAGGGACCCTTAGCATTTTTAGTCTTCCAACTGTAACTTACAAATCTAAAGTACTAATAATTGAACAGTTTTGCCTTAGAGAATAAGTCTTCCTTGAGAAAGAAGATGAATCCATTTGAGATTTGTGTGTGTGTGTGTGTGTGTGCGTGTGTGTGTGTGTGCGCGCGCGCACATGCACGTACTTGCTGGGGATCAATTCCAGGGCCTTGCACATGCTAGACAAGTGCTCTATTGTTGAACTACACCCCCAGACCTGAAAATTTTAATAGTCAAGAATATAGATTTCCTCTTCATTAGCATATGTAGAGTGCTTACTGAGTGGGGGTAGTGTGAGAACATTCCCTCCTGTTCATCATACATTAAAATGATTCTGTCAAAATAAATGCTTTTATGCTCTTTAATATTTTAAGGTTGAAATTAAAGTTTATGGTTACAATACAGTTGAGCAATCTGAATTTGTAAATTTTGAAAAGGACTTTTTGTTTTTAAACTTTTACATGTTAGTAATCTAAATAAATTTGTGGTCTGCTGCATTATTATTATTATTATTATTATTATTATTATTATTTTGCAAGTATAGACCTCTCTCCTGTATAGCTGTAAGGAACACATCCTCAGGTCCAACTCTGTGGGATATTAGCCTAAAGTGATGGAGACTATAGTAACAGCTGAAACTATTTATTCAACATTTACTCTGAGCCTGGCCAGGACCACCCTGGGATGCAGAAATTCATTTACAAATAAATCTATGGAAGGATTTCTGCCCAAAAGTGGTTCTTCAGCTACAGCCTTCATTGCTTTTGGTGATGCCGGTGGGCAGAGTATAGAAAGGAGGCAAAGACATTTATTTGTGAGCCCTTTGCAATCACTGACTTCAGGGCCTGCTATCACACTGGCCACTCTGCCTTCTGCCGACACCCAGCATGAGACCTGAGACCGCCTGTTGCATCAACAGCCTGACACTGGACACCACCTGTCTCCACCTCCCTGTCTAGGTGTCAGTTTATTTCATTCTCTGAAATTCGATGCCTCTGAAATTCAACTTGAGCCAGATGTGTGTGTGTGTGTGTGTGTGTGTGTGTGTGTTTTTAAAGCAAATAAACTGATCTTCTAAACTAATCTATGTTAATGGATCCTAAGGGAGATCAGAGAACCTCTATCTTCACCATTTATATAAAAATTTCATTTTAGATGCTTTCAGGAAACTATGCCATAGAGGGCCAGCATTGTTTACCTGCAGGATGAGTCTCAGGTAAATTCAAGGCATGAAGTATGGAAAGGTCATGTCGCAGATGGAAGATATGCTACTTTAAGAAGAGTGTGGGATTTTGAGTTGGAAAGGTCCCTAAGTAGCTAGTAGTGCTGTCCAATAGATCATGTTAGCCACATACCCACATGTGTCATTTAAAATTTCTAGAAGCCTCAGTACAAAAAGTAAAAATAAACAGGTAAATTTAATTTTAGTAATATATTTTGTTCAGCCTAATTGATTCAGAATATTATCAATTCAACATGTAATCTGTATAAAAATATTTGTGACCTTTTTTGTCATTTTTAGCACCAACTTTTTGAAATACAGTATTATTTTACATAGTGGATTAGTCACATTTTACATGCTCTGTAGCCACACCTGGGTGGAGCTACCATATTGGAGAATGCTGTGCTAGAATCTCAGGGTGGAAAATTTTCTTAAAAGTCCTTAAATCCCACAATACACTGTGAGCCTGAGATCCCTATAGAGCATCCAAGCCTGGTGATTATTCTCCCCATGGATGCTCACATCTAGAAATAGAAAATTCATGGCTTTTCAATGTTGGGATGCTCTGATCTTTAGCAAATTTACAGACTCTGATCTCCTGAGTTCAGGAAAGTATCATGCCCCTGTCAGAGGAGAACCTTTCAAGTCCCTCAAGGAGGTCATTATAATTCCTGAGTTTGTTCTTTAGGCTAAGCATCCCTAATGTTTTTACCTGCTTTCCTTACGAGGATAGGTTTTCAGAGTCTGGAGGAGTATAAATATGATTATCTCTTACGTGTTTTTCTTAATGTTCAATGACTCCAAATACAAAACAACAATTTAAAACACCTGTGTAATGTGGAAATAAAGAATTTCAAAGAAAGAAATAGGCAAGTAAATTGGTGAGTCACTCAGTTAAAACCAAGGAAAAGGGGAAGTTGTGAACTCCTGTGTAGATCCTGAGCTTCCCTTTCTACTGTCCTTACCCCTCAACATGAGGTACTTTTCTGGTCACATCTGTGCTTATCTGGTCTACCATTTAATCCCTCCCACAACCATCCACGTACACAGAGAAAGCCCAGCAAAACCTCTCAGGGAAAAATGAGTAGTCATTGATTAGTCTGAATCTAAGCTGGTGAGTTTAGATTCCAGGGGTAATTGCAGTTAAAGTCTTAGGGGGATGGTACAACTTCCTCATTCATGAAATTATTGCTAGATATTCAGCTATACAGCGCCATCCTGACTTATTTACAGACTCTAACACTATACCTCATTTTAAGAAAAAAAAAATCATGCTTAGGTCTTTGGTTTATTTTATTCATTGAGTCAAAGGCAGGAAGTAAGTAGGCAGAAGGCAACTTCATTCTTCATTTTACCTAGAATATTTTCTATATATTCAACAGCTGAGAGGTTCTAAGAGGGTCCCTATTCCTCCTAAGCCACAGTAGGCTGGCCCAGCAATAGAAATTCATCTAAAAGCTTCACATTACTTTGCTCCAGTTCTTTGCTGCTACTTAAAAAACAAAAAGTGTACAGGCCCTGCTGAGGGAGCAGCATCATTTTCCCATATTAGGTTGAACATAAGGATGAAGAACTGTAAACAAAAAGAATACAACCTTTATCCTGAAGAAGTAGTTAGCAAATGATTGTGGAGTAGATGTCTATCTTTTGTTTTTGGCAAAATGTGTGAATCCAGAACAATTTAACATATAAATTAGGAGAATATTTATAAAAGTATTTATTAAGTCAATAATAAAATTGTTTCAATAATAAGGTCAACTAAAAGATTTTAAGAGGCAATTTGACTCACAAAACACAACTTACCTTTTCAGAAATACTCCTTTGGGCAAAGTTGGACATACTGTCAGTACCTATCTGAATCTGTTCTTATGTGCCAGAGCTAACCCTCAAAAGACTCTGGCCAACCATTTCAGCATCAACAAGTCTGAGAAATAGTTCATGCCAGGCACGGTGGTGCAAGCCTGTAATCCCAGTGGCTCAGGAGGCTGATACAGGAGGATCATGAGTTCAAAGCCAGCCTCAGCAAAAGTGAGGTACTAAGCAACTCAGTGAGACCCTGTCTCTAAAGAAAATACAAAATAGTGCTGGGGATGTGCCTCAGTGGTCGAGTGCCCCTGAGTTCAATTCCCAGTACAAAAAAAAAATTGTTTTTCAAAGAGGCTGAACCTTAAACAAAGAGAGATGGAGAGTTCATTTTGAATGGGAAGATATATGATAAGATATGGAGTAAGTGAAGTAAAGGAATTCATTCATTCTTTTCACAGGATCTTTTTCAGAAGAGAGAAGGAGGGGAGGAAGAAGAGAGAGAAAGGTGATGAATAACATTACTGATTGTAGTGGACTGTATTTTTCAAAAATGGCCATGACAATATTTTGATCCCACATGCTATAATGTGACCTTGTCACACCCTCATCAATAGATGGAGTCTATTCCCTTCTCCTTGAACGTGTTAGAATGGTGCTATGATTGCTTTGAACCTATAGAAGAAGTGAAAGTAAATTTTAAGTTTCTTAAAAACTTATTGGATACTATATTAACCTTACATTGCTATGCATGCATTTTATTTTTTATTAAACTTTTTATTTTGAGGTAATTGTAGGATGGCATACAGTTGTAAGAAATAATACATAGGGTATGTTACTCTCTGGAATGTGAACTCTTACTCCCAATGACAATATTTTTAATATCTTGCAAGACTATGTAGTTCAATATTACAACTATGATATAGATGTTTATACAGTTAATATATGGAATATTTTCATTAGTACAAGAATCTGTCATGTTGTTCTTTTAAAGACATTCTTCCTTCCCTTCCACACACCTTCCTTATCCTTTTAAAACCACTAATTTGTTCTCTATTTCTATGAAAATGATGCTGATAATCATCATCATCATCATCATCATCATCATCATCATCATCTGTCACTTCAAGGATGTAATATAAATAGAGTTACAGGGTATGCAACCTTTTAGGGTTGGATTTTTTAAAATTCAGTATAATTCTCAGGTGATTGTTTCAGAGGTGGTTGTATATATCAACCTCCTGTTCCTTTTCAATGCTGAGAAGTGTCCCATAGTATGGATGTACCATGGTTTTCTTAACCATTCAACTGTTGAAAAATATTTGAATTGTTTCCTCTGGCAGTTATTATGAATAAAGCTGCTATGAACATTCATGTACAGTTCTTTTGTGTGAACATATGTTTACACAAATGCCCAGCAGTGCAATTGTTAGGATATTAAAATAATAACTGATTTTGTACATTAATCTTATAACCTTGCCAACTTCCTTGTCAGTTCTAGGAGATTTTTGTTCGTTTTTGTAGATTTTTTAGGATTGTTCTGTCAAAAATTATGATATTTCAAGTATGGACAAGTTATTTTTTCCTTAACCTTTATGATCTGTATACTTTATTTTCTTTCTTTCTTTTTGCATTGGCTAGAAGTTCAAGCATCATCTTAAAGAAAAGGAGTGAGAGTGAACATCGGTGTCCTGTTTCTGATCTGGAGGAAAGCAATCAGTCTTTTACCATCATACGTCATAGTAGCTATAGACATTTTGTAGATAGTCTTTATTAGGGTGAGGAGTTCATTTTTATTTTTGGTTTTCTGAGAGATATTTTTCAAATCATGAGTAGGTACTGAGTCTGGATAAATGCTTTTTTGTATCAGTCGATATTGTCATGTGATTTTTTAAAAATTTAGCCTGCTAATTGGTGGATTATATTAATATTTAAATATTGAACCAGCCTTGTATCTCTGGAATAAATTCCACTTAGTAATGGTGCATTTTTAAAAATATATTGCTGAATTCTTTTTACAAATATTTTGCTAAGAATTTTTGTATCTATATTCATGAGGGATATGGGTCTGTAGTTTTGTTTTAAAAGACTGTTTGCAGATACAATTATCTGATCCTTGACAAAGGGTCAAAAACATATATTTGAAGAAAAGACAGCCTCTTAAACAAATTATGCTGGGAAAACTGGATATGTACATATAGATGAATAAAACTGGATCCTCATATCTTACCCTGCACAAAAGCCAACTTGAAGACAATCAAAAACAAAGGAATTAGAGCAGAAACTGCTAGAAGAAAACATAGGCTCAACATTCCAACATATAGGCTTAAGCATCAATTTCCTCAACAGACCTCCTAAAGCTCATGAAATAATACCAGGAATTAATAAATGGGGTGGCATCAAGGTAAAAAGGTTTTGAACAGCAAGGGAGACATGAAAATGAAGAAAGAACCTACAGAATGGGGGAAAAATCTTTGCTAGCTACTCCTCTAATAGGGGATTCATAACCCAAATATACAAAGAACTTAAAAAACTCACCACCCCAACACCAACTGATCCAATCAAAAATGGGCAAATGAGTGAAAGAGACATTTCTCAAAAAAAGAACTACAAATGGCCTACAAGTATATAAAAAAATTCAATATCTTTAGCATTAAGGGAAATGCAAATCTAAACTATACTAATATTTCATTTCAACTCCAGTTAGAATGGCAATCACTAAGAATACAAATAATTAATGTTGGCAAAGATCCAGGTAAAAGGACTCTTTATACACTCTTAGTAGGGATGTAAATTAGTGAACCCACTGTAGAAATAAAAATGGAGGTTCCTAAACTACTAGGAATGGAACCCTGTAGGTATACCACTCCTTGGTAATTATCCCATACAATTAAAGTCAACATATTATAGTGATACATGCAGACTCATGTTTATAGCAGTGTAACTCACAATAGTCAAACTATAGAGCCAGCTTAGATGTCTGTCAGCTGATGAATGGGAAAAGAGAATATAGTACTTATACAAAATGGAGTTTTATTTAGCTATAAAGAAGAACAAAATTATGTTATTTGCAGGAAAATGGGTGGAACTAGAGAGCACAATATGAAGAGACGTAAGCCAGACCCAGAAAGTCAAAGAGAATATTTTCTCTTATATATGGAAGCTAAAAAGAAAAAGAGAGGGGAAAAAAGGAATCTCTTGAAAATAGAAAGGAGTCCAGGAGAGAATAGGAAGTAGATTGGAGGGAGGAAGGAGCGGAATGAAAGGAGATGTACTTGGGAATGAAATTGACCAAATAGGTTATGTGCATATAGGAATGTCACAGTAAATTCCACTATTATGTATATTTATAATGCACCAATAAAAATTTCAAAAAATGTAAATAAAATAAAATAAGATACTCTGTGTGTGTGTGTGTGTGTGTGTGTGTGTGGTTTTGGTATCAGTATAATTCTAAAGTGACTTGGGGAATATTTACTCCCTATTTTGTAGAAGAGACTGTGTAGAATTTATGTTAATTCTTGCTTAAATATTGGGTAGAATTTTTCAGCAAAACTGGAAATTTCTTTGTTGGGGGTTTTAAAATTACAAATTCAATTTCCTTAATAGAGATAAGGATATTCAAATTGTTCTATTTCATAATGGGTGAATTGTGGTAGTTTATGTTTTTTGCGGATTTGGCCTGTTTCACCTAAGTTGTAGAAATTATGATTATAGCATTGGTTTTTTTTTTGTTGTTGTTGTTATAAAGAAAATTTATTTGAACATAGATTTTAATCTCTGTAAGGGAAAAACCAAGAAGTAGATTACTTCTGGCAAGTATATGGTAGATATATGTTTAATTATATAAGAAACTGCCAAAATATTTTCCAGAATGGTTACACAATTTTCTATTCCCATCAAGAATATATGAGAATTCCAGTTGGTATACACTCTCAGTAGCACTGAGCCGTGTCAGGATTTGTTGTTGTTGTTTGCATATTTGATTGGTATTCCCCTCCCCACCAACTCCATTTTAGTAGATATGAAATATGTAATAACATCTCATTGTGGCTTTATGTTGCACTTCCTAATGCTAATGATCCTTTGCCATTAGGACATTTTCTGAAGTAACTGTTCAAATTTATTTTTCATTTGAAAACAATGGTTTAAATGTTTCTTTTTTTAAAATTATATTGATTTTATTTTTTAAATACATGACAGCAGAATGCATTACAATTCTTATTACACATATATACCACAATTTTTCATATCTCTGTTTGTATATAAAGTAGTTTGACACCCAATTCGTGTCTTCATACATGTACTTTGGATAATGATGTCCATCACATTCCACCATCCTTGCTAATCCCCTGCCTCCTCCCTTTCCTTCCCTCCCCTCTTCCCTATCTAGAATTCATCTATTCCTCCCATGTTCCCCCTCCCTACCCCACTGTGAGTCAGCCTCCTTATATCAGAGAAAACATTTGGCATTTGTTTTTTGGGGATTGGCTGACTTCACTTAGCATTATCTTCTCTAATGCCATTCATTTACCTGCAAATGCCATACTTTTATTCTCTTTTATTGCTAAGTAAAATTCCATTGTGTATATATGCCAATTTTTTTTTATCCATTCATCCACTGAAGGGCATCTAGGTTAGCTCCACAGTTTAGCTATTGTGAATTGTGCTGCTATAAACATTGATGTGGCTGTGTCCTTGTACTATGTTGTTTTTAAGTCCTTCGGGTATAGACCAAGGAGAGGGATAGTGGGTCAAATGGTGGTTCCATTCCCAGATTTCCAAGGAATATCCATACTGTTTTCCATAATGGCTGCATCAATTTTCAGTCCCACCAGCAATGTATGAGTGTAACAACTTTTTCCCACATCCTCACCAACACTTATTGTTGTTTGACTTCATAATAGCTGCCATTCTGACTGGAGTGAGATGATATCTTAGAGTAGTTTTGATTTGCATTTCTCTGATTGCTAGAGATGATGAGCATTTTTTTCATATATTTGTTGATTGATTGTATATCCTCTTCTGAGAAGTGTCTGTTCAGGTCCTTGGCCCATTAATTGCTTTATTATCTTTGATGTCACCAGGATCTATGTCATATCCATGATGTCATTCCTGACATGGATAATTTCTGTCTTCTCTCTCATTTAAAAACCAGTCTTGCTAAAGGTTTGTTGATTTTATTGAGCTTCTTAAAGAAATAGTTCTGGTTTTGTTTTTTGTTTTTTTGGTTTTCTCTATTATTTTTTTTCTGGTTTCAATTTCATCGATTTCTACACTTTATTATTTTTCTTTCTTCTTATTGTCTGCTTAATTTTGTTGTTGAGAGCTCAGAATATTAATCCAAGACTTTCCCACTTTTCTAATAGATGTATTTAGTACTACAATTTTTCTTCTCTGAAATTCAATGCCATATGACATATTTTTATTTTTATTTAATTTAACATATTTATTTTCTTGATACTTCTCCTTTTAACCATAGATTATTTCAAGGCATACTGTTAGATTACCAAATATTTGGAGATTTTTCTATTTTTCTGTTACCTGTTTTTATTTCCTCACATTATGACCGTGTGAGGTTGGAACTTTAGGCTTCCTCCTCAGCCTTTGTTTGTGTAGGTTTGAGTTAGAACTATTTTTGTTTGTGTGCATGTGTGTGGTACTTGCTTACAATAGAATAAGTGTTGTCTTAAAGTTGTGTGTCTACCTAGCCTCCCCCTGTTGCTCCTTTGATTGGAGAAGGCAGGCTTTCCTTGGGACACTTTATGTCTGAATCCATTGGCATTCCTTGATTGCCAGCTTCTTCAACCCCATGTCTGGGATTATACAACAAAAAGAAAACACAGGGAATGTACCACATGCCATTTATTGGGTCACAAAATCCCTAGTCTCTTCTTTGTCTTTTTTACCTTTCAGAGTCTTCTTATATTTGAGTTGTTCAATGGTCTTTGGATGTTATTTTCTATTGCTGCTGTAAAACATTACTGCAAATCTAGTGTTTTAAAACAACACCCATTTATTATGTCATAATTCTGTGGTTAGAAGTCTGATAGGGGTGTACTGGGCTAAATTCAAGGTAACTACAGGGCTGTGTTCCTTAATGAAAGTTGTGGGGAAGAATTTGCTTCCAGAATTATTTATGCTTTTGGCAGAATTTAGTTTCTTGTGATTGTAGGACTGAGAAATATGTTTCCTTGCTGAGTATCAGCCAGGGGCTGATGATTGCTCTCAATGGCTGTTGTTTTTAGTCAGCTTTTTCGTTGCTGTGACGTAAAGACCTGTCCAGAAAAACTGTAAAGGAGAAAAAGTTTATTTGGGGGCTCACGGTTTTAGAGGTCTCAATCTGCAGACAGCAAGCTCCATTCCTGGGGTCTCAGGGTGAGGCTTAACATCATAGCAAAGAGTGTGGCAGAGGGAAGCAGTCACATAATGATCAGAAAACAGAGACTCCACTCTCCAGATACAAAATATACCCCAAAGCCACAACCCCAATGCCCAATTTCTCAAGCCACACCCTACCACTTTAGTTACCACTCAGTTGATCCTCATCAGGGGATTAATTTGCTGATTTGTTTAGACTCTCACAATCCAATCATTTCTCCTCTGAACCTTCTTGGATTGTCTCATATGTAAGCTTTTGGGGGATACCTCACAAGTCATAACATTCTGCCTCTGACCTTCAAAAGCTCACACTCATCTGATAATGAAAAATACATTTAGTTCGTTCCCAAGAGTTCCCTTAGTCTCAACAGTTCCGAGATTGCTCAAAGTTCAAATCCAAAGTCTTCTCTGAGGCTCAAGGCAATCTTACATTGTGAGCTCCTATAAAATTAAAAGCAATTTACAAATATCCAATATATAAAGGTACTGAGTGAACATTTCCATTTATAAAAATAGGGGCATAGAAAGAAGGGATGGGACTAAAGCAAGATAAAAATCCATCTGAGCCAACAGATCCTGTAGATCTGTGTCCAACATCTGGAGCATAGTGATGTTCTCTTCAAAGGGCTTTTGTAGCTCCGCCCCTGTGGCCATGTTGGTTGCAGCCCAAGTGACCTTTCTGTTGGCTTGTCTGAGCTGGATTCCTGCAGCTTTCCTAGGAGGATGTCTCACATTACTGGCATTTCTTAATCTCCGAGGTCTCCACTGCAGCTTTAACTTCCTCCTCATACCTCCACACTTTGCCCTCTCAGGGGATGCCCACAGGGACTCTGACCCTACTGCAATTTTCCTGGTCTCACAGGATTTATTTTGAAATAAGGCTTCTTGATGGAAGCCTCTATAGCCCCTTAATTCCAGCGTCTTGCAATCTTGCAGAACTATCACCCCATGGTTGACACCAAGGTCTGCCGCCATCTTGAGAAGTAGTCAAGAATCCAGGGACCATGGCTGAAGCAGCTTCTGAGTGCCTGGGTAGCTGAGTATGTTGGAGAAACTTCTTAGGGTCCCCTCATGCAAGAAGGGTACACCACTGCTCTCTTCTCAATAAAATTTTTACTTTTACTCCCTTGAGCTTGAGATGAATATGATCTTATCAATTCCTGAGATGTCCTCAAGCCATCTCTTTTATTGTCTCTAGACAAAGGCTTTAGCATTTCTTTAGTAGTAGTAATGTCTTTAACAATGGCAATTTCCTTAGTCCCAGTTTTATTTCCACCTCATAAGTCCAAGTTTTAAAAATGTTTCTGCTCTGCTTTCTGCTCCTGATTATCAGACTGAATTTGGCTAAAAACCTCTAGCAATATCCATGCCACTTCCTGAATATTCTGCTGTCTAGAAATTTCTCTCACCAGATTAAGAAATCCCTTGCTTTTAAAATCAGCCTCACAAAAATTCTTAGGACACAGGTAAAATGCAGATAGCTTCTCAGCAAGAACATAACACTAATGGCCCTAGTTCAATTACTGATAGTGCCCTTCTTTTCTTCTAAATTTTCTTGAGCTCTGTCTTCACTGTCCAGAAGACAGTGAAGAATTGGCCATTAAGTTAGACTTAACAACCTAAAGCATTTCCAACTCGCACTGCTAAGCATCTTAAAATTCCTCCCACCAATTCCAAAATGCTCAAAAAGCTTCTGAACCACATGGTCAGGTTAGTCACACCAATGACCCCACTCTCAGCACCAATTTCTGTTGTAGTAAGATTTTTTGCTGATGTGACTTAAAGACCCAATGAGAAAAACTGTAAAGAAGGAAGAGTTTATTTGGGGGCTCATGGTTTCAGAGGTCTCAGTCTATAGATAACAGACTCCATTCCTCAGGGCTCAAGGTGAGGCTGAATATCAGGACAGAAGAGTGTGGAAGAGGGAAGCACCTCATATGATGATCAGAAAACAGAGAGACTCCACTTTCCAGATATAAAATATATACCCCAAAGCCACACCCTCAAAGCCCATCTCCTCCAGTCATGCCCTACCATTTCAGTTACCATTTAGTTAATCCCTCACAGGGATTAATTTGCTGATTGGTTTAAGACTCACAACCCAATCATTTCTCCTGGGAACCTTCTTGCATTGTCTCATTCATGAGCTTTTGGAGGATACCTCACATCTAAACCATAACAGCTGTGGATTCCTTCTGACACAATTCATGATCTCCTGAAGGCATTTCTGGGTTCCTTTCATATGATCCCTCCATTTCAGAGCCAGAAATGGTGTGTTGGCTCTTCTCATTCTTCAAATATCATTTTCCTTTCTGCTGCATCTCTCTTGCTTCCTCTTTTACCACATGCATCTGCTTCTAACTGGAGACAGTTCTTTGCTCTTAAGGGTTTATGGGATCTGATGGGATTCAGCCAGATAATCTAGGATAATCTTCCCTTTTTAAGGTCAATTGATAAGTAACTTTTGTTATATTTATGAAATTCTTCACCCACATAAGGTAATATATTCATATTCTGAGAATTAGGGCATGGCTATCCCTGGACTTGCAAGGGACATTATTCTGCCTGCCACCACATTCAACTATAATGGAAAACAGAATTCAGGTACACTAGCTCTCAGCATTTCTGTAGGGGAGAGCTTTATAAACTCTTCAAGTTCTTTATGGTTAAAGTTTCTCAATCTACTATCCTAATGTTTTCTGCCATCTCCCAGAGTGACCTACCATTGACTCCAAAGTCACAGTTTAGATAGATGGAAAAATGACTGTATATGAATATCAAAGAATTTTTTTCCTCTGTGGCCCCCTTCTATTTTTACCTGTCCCCTCCTTCCTGAATATTTCTGAATAGAGATGTACTGGCCATCTATCATGATTGTTACATTGGAAGAAAGGAGGAGGAGAAAAGGGTAAACATTATGGGAAGAAAAGGAAAACATATTGTGGAAGGGAGAAGAAAGGAAGAGAGGGAGTAAAAATGGCATTAGGAGGTAAGAATGCAGGAAAGCAGTTGGCTATGTGCATGATTTATTTGCAAAATTACCCAGCATAGTCATCTGGAGGCATAGACACTTGAGAGCACACAGGATCCATGCTAGTTTTTATGGAGCTTTTGTGAAAATAAGAACATGCAGCTTCCCTGGGTAGATATAGCTCATGCCTTGGCAAGTGGAGACCAAGCTGAGTTTCAGGCACACCTGCATTCTGTGTGCAGTCGTCCCAATAATGGCTCCCATGGACAGAGAGGCCTTTCCACTGTGAGTTGAGTAGAGAGTAGAGATGTCTTAGGGCTGCTGGTCACTTTTACCAGAGAACTTCTCACACAATTTCTAAAAGAGAACCTGTTAGCAGACAAGTTTTGTCTGGTTATAGATCAAATTAGGACTCTTTGATCAGAAATCTCTCCTTCGTCTCCATCCAAAAGAAGTCTGCAGTCTCCCCGGCTGTCTGTTTCTCAACCCTCCTGGGATTAGTTACCAGGCCAGTGTTAAAGAAATCAGAGAATCTGGCTGTCCCTCCCAGCACCCTCCCATTTACAGGAAGTCTTAAAATCAGGGACTGTCCAGTCCTTACTGGCTATTTCCTTTGAGACAGTGGCCAGAGGGTGGGGTGGGAGCTGAAGCAGGAAGGGGACTAATGTTGTTGTTTAACAGTGCTTGGCCCAGCTGATGAAAGCCTCCAGGCCTTTGGCTGAAGATAGCACAGAAAAGGACAGACAGAGCCAAACTTCAATCATCCCTCATCAGTGTTTACATCAGAGAGCCCAGGGCATTGCCCGGCTGGCAGCCTGGGTGCTAGTCGTTTTTGGCTCATGGCCTGATTGGAGAAAGGTTCCAGACTGTGAAGCTCATGGAGGAAAGCAAGAACAGCATGTCCTGTTCATTCAGAGTCTATGGAGGCCTTCAGAGTGGCCAAATATGCAGGTCACCTGCATTTGGGGTAATACACCCTCCCACACCCAGGCCACAGGTGCCAGAAGGATTCCAGATTGGAATCTGAAAGAGATCTTACATTAGGATCTGGTACAGCTTTCTGGCTCAGCTAGGGAACATGAAATCAGTTCATTTTTCAGATAAAGAAACCAAGGTCTAGCCTTACCTTAGGTTACGTAGCTAAAAACTAAAAGACCAGGGATGATAGAGGGTGAAATAGAAACACAGTCTCTGTACCCCACTTGGGGACCCTCTGGCCAACCTAGATCAACATGAGCAGTGCTATGGGATCAGTGTTACCTGTTTGCCCTGTCTCTTCCCCCTTTAATCCACACACATACCACCACCTCTTTTTTGGGGTGTCTAACAAGCCTATTACCCAAGGCTTAAATGTGTGGTGTTGATTATTTAGGAATGCCATTCCATTAAGAAGTAGTCAGGGAGACTTCATGGAGGAGGAGAATATAATTCAGGTTTGAAGACTCAGAAACTTAAAATCTCAGAATTTGAAGAAATAGAGATAAGAGAATTAAACATTACAGGAAATTACTTTTTAAAAAAGCATTTATTGTGTTAGTCATTGGCAAAGCACTCTGCATATATTATCCCATCTAATCTGCAGCAATTCTATGATGTAGGCATTAATTAATCTTGGTCATGGGAGGTGAAATTCCTTATTTGCATCACCAGCTGATTAAGTGGTATTGGATTCAAACTTAGGAATTATCCCTATTTTAACCCCTGCAGTATGTTGCTTCTCCTGATAGAACAGGAGAGAAAACAGGGTGCTCTGAGGAGAAATAGGGAGTGTAGCTCCATTAGCAAAGTAGGTGCAATGTATAGAAATTTCCTGTGGTCAGACATAGCTTAGGTGATCTGTACTCCCTTCAGCATCTGCCAATGTAACACTTTACCCTTATATTGATGTTACAGAAAACCAGTTGCAACACTGTAAATGGGATCCCAAACTCAATTTCATAGGCTGCAGGTGGGTTAAGGAAATGACCTGGACAGGTTGATCACCACCAGTCATATTAAAGCCAAATTCCTGTTATAATAGGAGAGGTGCTTTCACTGGTATTGTTTGCATTATTGTTTATGTTATTCTTATTAATGTTTGTCCATGTCTTTTATTGGTCACTGTGTTCCAAGGCAGTGGGATTGCTTTTGTTTACCTCAGCTGACTTCTCTCCAATTTCATCATTCTCCCTATAGACTCTCAAAATGAGTTAATTAAATCAAATTTATTTTTGCCATGTGATTTTGAAAAGAGTTACAAATAAGTAAGTCCCAAGAATTTTTTTAACTCTTTTTTTATACCTTTATTTTATTTTTATGTAGTGCTGAGGATGGAACCCAGGGCTTTGCATATGCTAGATGAGTGATCTAACGCTGAGCCACGACTCCAGCCCTTTTCAACTTGTTTTAAGATCTAAAATGTTAATCTAAATTTATATTCTGATACCCAAATATAAATTGCACAGGGACATTTAACCAATAGGCCCAGAAATACTATCTTTATGGCACTGCAAACATAGGAGACCTGCATCTTTTGAAATGTCCTAAGATTCTTGTAAGTGTGCCTTAAATATAAATGTAAGGTCTTACTAAATTTGAACAGATATATACTAAGTCATAATTTAAGACAAATGACACAAAGCTCAATAGGCCAAGGTGGATAGGTTCTTCATTTGATTTCCGGTGTCAGCTTTTCTACTTATTGTGTAACCTGGATGAGCTGGCCACATTTTCAAAGCCTTGGTTTCATAATCAGTAAAATGGGAAAATAAAAATAGAAACCACTACAGGTGATTCACGTGGAATTTAATTAAGAATACATAAGTAAAGTTCCTGGCACTATTAATTTTCCATAAATGTTCAGTTTGGAGGTGAAATAAATTAATAGATCTGCTCTCATTATTTCCAGTCAAAGCTTATTTGTGTCTCCAAGGAATGGGTAGGTGACAAGTGGTATGGGTGGAGGAAGTGTTGTGGGTTGGTTGTGGGTCAGCAGCTGCTTCAGCAGGTTACATGAATCAGTGGGGAAATTATACAGGTATTTCTAGGCCTCCAGGGAACTTGCCACTCCTGCCCCCACCATACTGGTCACTCTAAAAAGTCATTGCCATTGGCGACATCTTAGATATAGAGTCAAGGTAAACACAGTAATGATGTATATTGATTGAGCCTGAAGGGCCCAGTGATTACTTTAATCAGTCAAGATTGTTAAGACAGTTGGATTTAGCATTTGTCTTCACATTTTGTATGTCAAATCGCGTCATCTGTCAAGGTCATGGGTGACATCTATAGGCTATGGATGCCCAAGGTGACTTAGGTTAAGTGCCAGAAATTTTGTTACCATCAACAAAGAATCGTAGGTTCTCGAATCACTGGAGGCCTCTGTGTATTGCCTGATACTTCATTGATTTTTTTCTATTTCTGGTTAGTTAAATAAACAGCTTTTAACAAAATCATATGATTTTTGAAGTATGTGATGAAACTCAACCATATGGAACTTATGAGTTGCATGAAAAATCTAGAGCCATAGATTGGAGAACTCTGAGATGGATGGTTTGTGGCTAATTTAGTACAATGGTTACTTTCATGTGTTAACTTGACTGGACCATGGAATGCCCAGATATTTGATCAAACATTATTTCAGTGTGTCCATGAGGATGTTTTTGGATGAGATTAGCACTCAAATTGGTAAACTGTATAATTGCCCTCAGGCAATGTTGATGGCCTCATTCCATCAGTTGAAGGCCTGAATGGAAAAAAAAAAAAAAAAATCTCTGTCCATATGCCTGACCTGAAGCATTGGTCTTTTTCATCATCCTATCTTGGGTCTCAAACTTGCCAGTTCCTGGAGGGGAAATTACACCATTGGTTCTCCTGCTTCTCAGCCTTCAGATTCAGACAGGAACTATATTGTACTCTTTTGTAGGTCTTCAGTTTGCTACTCCACAATTACAAGAGCTGATTTCTTACAATAAATCTCTTTTTATCTATCTCCCTGTCTGTTTCTCATATTGTCTTTGTCTCCTTGAAGAACCCTGAGTAGAATCCTTGGTAAAGTGCTTTTATTTGTCCATATTAGTATGCTCAGGCATTTGATGGAACTTCTAAGTCTGTCCACAGTTAAATATGTGTACCATTTTCCCTAATCTGCTTATTGCCTGACTGTGAACAGAAGTGTGAGAGTATCAAGAAAGAGAATGTGGATTTATAAAAATAAGTTTACATCTTCTCTTTAAAAAAATCCTCCAAATTTATGTGGATTTTGTTTAAATGTTTTTGTTAAATGAGTTAAAATTTGATCTCCAGAAAGTATAAGGTGGAATAATATGTTTGACCCAATTTTATGAATGAGAGCTTAAAGAATTTGTGAAAGAAGCACTAAGACTGAGAATGATCTATAGGAGTCCCTCCTGAGGTCTAAAAGTCAATGTTAAATCAAATTAAAGGAAATGTTTTAGGAGAAGTTAGAATAACTTACATGTGATGTTGCTGTATGCTGCCGACAAAATAAGCTTATCAAAACTTTAACATTTTAACATATGATAGCACTATGATGGTTTATTAAGAGAAACAGGAAAATCAAAAGCAGAATCCTGGTCTCTGGAAGGTGACATCATAGGGAAAATCTGGTTGTCTTACCACATGTCCTTTTGTGCCAATTATGAGATCTCTTGCTCCTCTCTTGCAGACCAGCAAATGTGGAATATCTTAAGGTTTTAATTAAGTTTTTATGTTATTATGGTTATTTTTCTTTGTTGCTTGTATTGAATGTAATTAGGCAACAGGCACTGGAAATGTTTACTGTAATGTCTAATATTGTTCTCAAATGTTTTATGCATTTTTTTTTTTTACTGTCTACCATGAAAAATGATCAGCTTCTTATATCCTGGGAGCTGATGTGCTTTTAGTGTATCTCTGATAGTTTTGGGCTCTATGTATTGAGGTACTCAGCATATATTGTTGAATAAAATTGAGATTACCATCTGTTAAAACATGTATTGAGGCAAAATAAGTGTTACTTACCATCTTCAGTAAGTATATTTCCAAGTAGGTGATGAGTGTTGAAGATCCTATAGGAAGAATACAGATTAAAACAAAGGAATGTAACACTTTGATTTATACAGCATTGCTTTTCTGGAATACAGAGTCCTTATCATCTTTTTATAGGTCCAGTTTTCTTGGTAAGGATTTTATATAGCTTCCTGGGTAGTATCCCATTGTATGGCTATATCTTCATTTGTTCATTCCTTTACCTATAGATGAACATTTGGATTGTTTTCACATTTGGGCTGTTATGAATATTGCATGCAGATCTTTGTGTTGATGTTTTATTATCCTGTCTCTCAGGTAAATATCTACAAGTGCGATTGCTGGGTTACATGGTCTGTATGTGTTTAGTTACATTTTTTATTTTTTAAAGCTCATTCCCCACCACCACACCCAATATTGGACATTGAATCCAGCAATGCTCTACCACTGAGCTACATCCCTAGCTCTTTTTAAAATTTTGAGACAAGGTCCCACTGAGTTGCTGAGTCTGATCTCAAACTTTTGAACCTCCTGCCTCAGCATCTTGAGTTGATGGGATTATAGGCATGGACAATCACACCCAGCAACTATGTTTAACATTTTTTGTCTTTTACTTTCTTTTCCACTTTTAAAAATTGAAACATGATCTTTAGTTTTATAAGAAATTGCCAAACTGTTTTATAAAGGGGTAGTACATTTTACATCTCGACCAACAATACTTTAAATTGTTATTCTGGAAACTCTGGGCTACATAAGCAGAAGATTGTGCCACACCATCAAGTATTTGTTAAAATAAAAATACACACACACACACACACACACACACACACAAGCTCCACAACTTACAATGAGATCATCTCTGAAAAAAATCCATTATGAATTGAAAATATTATGTCAAAATCCATTTCATATACTTTACCTACTTACAATCATAGCTTAGCCTAGCCTACCTTAAGTGTGCTTCCAACATTTATACTAGCCTACAGTTTTGTGAAATCATCTAGTATGAAATCTATTTTATCATAAAATGTTGAATAGCTCATGTAATTTATTGAATACTGTACTGAAGGTGAAAAAAAGTGGTCATATGGATATGCTTTTGCACTCAAAGTCACTAGGATGGAGCCAATTATAGAGAATCTTGAGACTACGTGTTCAATCTCTAGTTTCACGCATCTCCCCCCATTCTCTCTCTCTCTCTCATCAATGTGATACCTTCCAAACATTATGATACAGCAAGAATACCCTCAGTAGGTGGCCTCTCCATGTTAGACTTTCTAATCTCCAGAATTGTGAGAAATATTTTTTTTAAATAAATTATTCATTCTCTGGTATTCTGTTATAGCAGTACAAAACAAACCAGGTTATCACAAATGCTTCACTTTATTATACAGATCACTTCTAATCTGATTTCCAAAAACAAATTTCTCTGCTGCCCATTGACTAGACCAAAAGCAAATGCCTTATGTAAGATTTCTCTTATAGCAGCTTTGTGTCCCACTCTTGGTACCATTTTATGCATTAATCTGCTCAAGCTAGATTAAATTGTTATAATAATCTCCAATTTTCAATTGCTTAAAATACAAAAAGGTAGAGTATATATATGTCGAGTGCACTTATGTCAAGTGTATATAACATTTTAAATACAATTCACTGTACTTATTGATAAGCTTTCAAATTACTTTCTTGAAATAATTACTTGTATTGACATTACTTTGCAGATATATAAGTATATTTAAAGGTTATATTTCTAGAAATAGAATTGCTAGTTAAAAGGATATGCAAATTTTCAAATTTTTCAGACATACTGAATTATACTCCCATCAGCTGTTTCTGAGACTGTTTTCTTCTGCCTACAACAATATTATCATGAACTCTCTTGATCTTTGCTCACCTGAGAGGTGAAAAATAATATTTTATCATTGCTTGACTCTTCACGTTTCAAATTATAACAGATGTTTTCCTGCTTTTCATATAATTTAGAACTATTTGTTGTTTTATGAGTTGTTCACATCCCTTTGTCCATTTATCTCTTAGGTTTAATCCTTTCCTTATTGAATTGCAAGAACTATTTACATCTTAAACAAAATGTTGTTTATCATAGAACTTGAAAATCTTTTTCCAGATCTTATTTATATTTGTTTGTTTGTTTGTTTTTCTTGGAAGTATTTATTTATTTATTTTTAATTTTTATTTATTTTTAATTTTTTATTGTTGGTTGTTCAAAACATTACATAGTTCTTGATATATCATATTTCACACTTTAATTCAAGTGGGTTATGAACTCCCCTTTTTATCCCGTATACAGATTGCAGAATCCCATCAGTTACACATCCATTGATTTACATGTTGCCATACTAGTGTCTGTTGTATCTTATTTATATTTGGATGCTGCTCATTATATTTTCTGCTATGCAAAATTTTTTCTCTCTTTTGCGTCAATTTTTTTCTTTTTGTGATGTCTGGGTTCTGGTCTTACTTCAGAACTGCCTTTACAATCACTAAGTCATTAATACATTAATGCATTCAAAGAATGCATCAGCAACAACTCTCTCTTTTCTTGTAACATGTTTTTAGTTTCATATTTCATGTTGAAATTTTTAATCTAGATTAATTTTGTTGTAAATTGTGGGAGAGGGATACATATTTATAGATAAGAACTGGTTGGCTGCACGGCAAGGGTAGTTAGTAGTTGACCTATTTTTCAATGCATATGCTTTCTTTCGCATTTTGAGTTTTGTACCTTTTCCTGTGAAATCTACCAATATTTCATTGAAATAAGGAAATTATTGGGAATTATGAAAATATATTAGGAAGGATGTTTCTATCCAGCTCTAACTGAATATCACCCTGCAGGAATGTGAAACCAGAATTGTCAGATCTTCCTATTTTTCAAAAGAAGCTGAAATCGGGATTTTCATGTGAAATTCCCTGATGTTTAAATGTTGGGAACTAATTCAGAGTTACAAAAACACTGTAAAGTCCAAACAAAACACATCTGCAGGCCAGATGGAGCCTTTGAGTGCCAGTTTGAGACCTGTGGTTCAGACATTTCTTTCTCTTACACTCAAAGATTCATTTAACTGTCTTTTTTATGGCCTTCGGTAGCATAGCGTGGTCAACCCTTATCACAGTGTATTGTAATTCATTGTGGCTGGCCTAGGTTTTCCACTGGACTCTAAGATCCTTGAAGGTAGTATTTACAGAGTTTGATGTCCAGAGCCTAGCACAGTGTCTTGCACTTAGTAGACATTTAATATAAACGAGGGTCGAATGAATAGGTGGATGAATGAATGAACTCTCCTCCAGTAGGCTCCCTGCTCTGTGGGTCTGGACAAGGAAGATTACTTAGGTTCACAAAGATTTGCTTGATTGAAACACTGCCCCTTCTGGTTCCCTCTTCAAGTCCCTCAGTGCGCCAGAAGGTCAAAGATCACTCCCCACAATGATTTTATAAACAGGTGGACTCTTCTATATTGTAAATCTTGGCCACCAGATGTCTCCCTTTGCTCGAAGGACATTCTGAAGTACTGAGGTCAACCTGAGGTTTGCTAAAAAGAAATAATAATTTAGGGAAAAGAATGTGTCTCAGGCCACATCTTCTTCAGATGTTAAAGAAAGATGCCCAGGACCATGTTAAAGAAAGTTGCCCAGGAATGGAATATGATTTATTTTGTTCTCGAACAGCTTCTGATCCACAGGAATGCATCCTTCCATCATTGAGTGATAGTTTGTTAGTTTTTGCCTCTTGGCCACTTTATGGTGGGGCAGAAATGCATCTCACTGCTAAGGGTCTACTACTCTAGAATCTGCACTATGAAAAGCAGGATCCCTGTAAGCTGTAGCCCTCCATTGAAATGACCCTTTGTGAATTTCTGTGCATCACGTGATGGCAAGAGATGTGTTCTCCTGCTGTGGCTATGCCTTTCCCTGACCCCAGGAGGGTCTTCTGAGCTTGAAGAGGTGGATTTTTATTTTAAAGACAAGGCAGAAGTAGGGAAAACTGCTATATTTATTTTGTGATTCATAGGTTTTTCTTCTCCATGTTATTTCTAGCATCCAAATATTGTACTTTCTGAACTGATCAAAGGCAATGGGCAAATGGAGTTTTTATCTAACTCTGTTGAATTTACCCAGGGCTTTGAATTTAGTGAAGCTTGATTGTTGAATGAAATGGAAATATTAATTCTACAGGTTTTTGGTGGGTCTCCAGTTTATTATGGAAGGTTGATAGTAAGAAAGGCTCTTTATTTGCCTTTTTGGTTATTTAACATGTGTTGAACACCTCTGGTTATGTTCCTCATCTTTCTTTGAGAAGCAGTAGAGAATAGGTTAACAGAACAGACTTTGGATTCTGGGTGTTGGTTTCTTAGCTTATCATCTACTTAACTGTTCTATGCCTCAACTCATTTATCATAGGGATGGTAACTGCCTCAGGCGTTGCTGAGACTGGAAAACCTCATGAAAACTGCTCAGAACAGTACTTGGCACATAGTAAGTACTCAGTAAATGTTAGCTGATACTAAGTGCTTATAGCTCATCTTTTCCTCTAATTTGCTGTCCAGGTCAGTTTGCAGATTGCTATCCTTGTCTAATATGTACGGTGAAGATTTCCTACATTTTGTGAGCTGTTCCTTTGTTTCTCTGAATGCCTTTTATTTTAATGTTATTATGCAATGCCATCCTTTTCCCCTCAAAAAAGTGTCTCTTAAATCACAATGACCAAGGTTTGTCCTCAAATAGTCCAATAATTTCCCACCTACCTCTCTTTAAGTCTTAGTTGTGAGTCTATATCGGCTTTAAGTCTTACCATATCAGCCATAAACATCTTTTTACTTTAATTTACATTTTATACTCCATTCTTTACTCCTCCTTCCAGTTTTTAAAAAATATTTTTCAGTTGTAGATGGACACAATACCTTTATTTATGTATCTTTACGTGGTGCTGAGGATCGAACCCAATGCCTCACCTATGCTAGGCGAGTGTTCTACCACTGAGCCACAACCCTAGGCCCTTCTTACAATTAAAAAAAAATTATACTAAAAAATATGGTTTTGAAACATTTTGAAATTTTGGAATAAAGCCCCCTGAAACAGTACAGGGTCTCTCCCACCCCAAATCACCATAGCCCTCCAGTCAGCCATTTGTATTTGGAGGGGAGCTTCTTTAAGACCAAGCTCAAGGAATGCCCTGTACTTCTGACACGCGGCCCCACCATTGGCCCTCTCCTCTGAGAGGGTTCAGGATTTTCTTTGGTCTACCTGCCTAATTAAGATATTGCCTCATGAAGCAGTAGTCACTCAGAAAAAAAGTATGTTGACATTATATGACTCAAGCTTCAATTACATGATTCTGTTTGCCATTTCCTTTATTCTAAGACTCAGGTTTGCTGCTGTTTATTTTGAAAAACCAGCCTCTACCTCAGAGCAAAGCCTGTCCAAGGAAGGGACATGACCTTTGTCCTTGGAAAGACCCACAGAGCACTCCTAGGCACATTCCCACCCTGCTAAGTTGTTTATCCACAGATAACAGGAGAGATCTGCTGCGCCAGGTGTCCCTGACTCAGTCAGGCTAGGTGGGGACCCATAGCAACCCCCTAGCAGCCACCAATCAGCATGAGACAGGGAAATACTTGAGATGCCAGATGACCCTCCCAATAGTTTATGGTGGTTGATAACGTGTTGGGAAACCATGTCGTTCAGCACGGAACACCCCTCTTGGCTTAATCCAATCAGTTCAAATGAATCTCCCTCTTGTAGTAACCAATCACCCCTACCCAACTTGTTCCCGCCAGTGAATGTGCTAATCAATGTTTTAGAGTTGTTATTTGATTTTCCCGCGGTGTGTGATGATTTGCTAAGAGATGCTATGATGTATGTGAAGTCCCTGCCTTCTCCAAAGAATGTATAAAACTGCTGCAAACCCTGGGCTCGGGGCCTCTCAGCATCACCAGTTGCTGTATGTGCGCGCAGGACCGAGCTAGCTCGCAATAAACACCTCTTTGCTGTTTACATCGATCTTGGTCTCTGGTGGTCTTTTGTGGGTCCCGAATTCGAGCATAACAATTTCTGTGATCCTGCTCTTGGGCTGGCAAATCAAGTCACCAGACTGTACATAAAACAAGCACAAACAAAGGATGAAGTTAGAAGGCTAGAAGGGCTCTTCCTCAGCCCAAGGCCTGCCTCCTTCTCCTCCTCCTTCTCCTGTTTCTTTGTGGAATACTGAGTCTCTGTGGGAAAGATCATCAGAGAAAAAAATGTAAAGTAGAGCAGATGGACCAAAATACATTTGTTTAGCAGGTTTTGCTGCTCAGGTGAATATCTTGTTCCTGCTTTATAGGTTAGCATGTGACATTTTGTAGCAGATGGAGCATTACAATCAAATTCAAGGGGCAGCATTTCCTCAGCTCTGCCTTTGCAGAAAGTTAACTTTACTTTGGCCTCATTATGTAATGACATTTCCCAGTGCTCAGCCCCATGCTGTTTCCTTTTATTCCATCCTTTGCAGGTTCCTGGGTTAGGCCCTGCAATCAGGAAGCCCTTAGGAATTCAGAATTGAATTTATTAACAGATTCTTAGGAGGAAACTGAAAAGGATAAATGGTTTATTGGTGAGTCACCAGTTTCAAAAGTACACCTTGTTTATTAAACAACCTAAATATTGGACATACAGGAGCTCCTTTTATTAAAAATGGAATTTAAAAACTATCAAGTGCAATCATTCATTCCAATTCAAAAAAATCAATGCCCTCGTGACATCATTAATGTCTACATGTTTCCTCATTTTCTAGTACCTATTAAAATGCTTTTGACTAATAAGAAACTGTAGGGCTTTTTTGGTTCTGAAGGACATATGCCAGCCCCTAATAAGTTGCTGGGTTTCCATGACACAGTGCTCTGGAGGTAGATAACAGCTTCCCTCTGAGCTTCTGGCCCTCCTCACATTCAGCTCTACACATCCTGGACATTTTGTTATCCCTTCTCCTGCCTCCCTCCTCCTTCTCTTTTTCTCCCAATTTCATGGACACTCTCCCTCCCAAATAATTAGCTTATTTGCCCTGTTTTATAAACACATTCCTTCTAAGAAGTCAGCGACTCAGGTGCCCCTGAAAACCATGCATTTAAAAAAAAATTTTTTTTTAAATTTGCTCTAATTTGTTGTATATGACAGTAGAATGCATTTTGACACATCATACATAAATGGATTATAACTTCTCATTCTTCTGGTTGTGCATGATGTAGAGTTTGACAGGTTGTGTAATCATATATACACACAGGATAATAATGTGCAATTCATTCTACTATCATTCCTACCCTCATGCCACCTCCCCTCCCTTCACTCCCCTCTGCCTAATCCAAAGTACCTCTAACCCCCACCATTGTGAATTAGCATCTGCATATCAGAAAAAAAAAAAAAAACATTTGGCCTTTAAACCATGCATTTTTATACAGAGAACAGAATAAGGGTAGTACCAAATTGAAAGGAGGGCATCTAATCCTACCTCATTAGACGTGGGATCAGCTGGGTGAGAATATGTATTTTTATAAGTCCTCAGTTATTTGTATTGAATGGAAATTTCATCTCTACTTAAAACTGGCAGATTCTGAGACAAGCAAACTTATGTAGAAAAGGCACGTGAGGACAGTGGGATTTAGTTGACTAAATCATGAGATCAGTTTCATTTCTCCTAGGCTATTAAGGAGACAAAGGAACAATGTTGGTGCCCTGGAACAACTGGGGGCTATCAGATAGGATCTGCATTCCTGAAAATTTTTCTATTGGGCCAGCTCTGGACTTGAGACACCATAAATTTGATATTATATAAAAGAAGTGGCCCAGCTAGGGTGGGAAAGAAGAGTGTGATCATGAGGTGAGGCCTTCTGGGCACTATGTCTTCAACAACAGTTATAAGAATTGTGTCCATTCACAAAAGATGTTTCTATTAGAATTTACTGCTCCAAGGGTCATTTTTCTTTCCTAAGAAGATGGATGCTTCCTCTTTTCTGAAGATGAGAACAATGTGCTTGACTGACTTCCCCATTTCTCTGACTGCTGGGAAGCTCTGTCTCTGGAGTTAGTTAGGTTTAAAATTTCTAAAACACACTTATCATGTAGATTATTATTTGTATGATTTTCTTGTGTTTTCTAATCTTATAGTTTCCCTTTCTATGGTTCATTTAGTTTATATAGAACTGTCCCAGTTTGTGGTTTTATATTTTTATTCTTAATACTATTTTGTTTTGTACGTTTTATTGTAAACCTCTTCAAGTCTTGTAGAACATGGAGTACTTAATGGGACCAAGATAAAATTAATAAGTTAATGGAATTTGAAGATATCCTATCCTTTCTTTCTGGTGACTTGTTTTGTTTTAGAGTTAACATATTATTGTCCCCCTACAGAATGTACCTGGCTCATTTATATCTGGTGGCTAGTATCGCAGATATCTTGACCAAAGTAATTTATGAGCCAATGTGCCTAACTTTAATACATAATAAAACTTGACCCCTTCATATTTTTCAAACTGGATAATTCCTTAGAAAGGATACCAATCTTTATTTAAAAAGTTAATCAAGTTTAGCTCTAGGTTTTCTAAGGACCAAAACAAACTGAAACTTCAGCATATACCCTGGTGACACCTATTTGCCAGCCCACTCTATACTACCTCACCCAGAGGTCTGAGTTAATCTGGGGACAAAGCGAATTGATTGTTCAGCCCTGAGAGAGAAAGCTGGAAAAGAAAACACTATTCAGCACCTCTACCCGGCCACTGGAGCACCTACCTGCCCTCCTTGGAATTTCACACTAAGGGCTGCATTCCTTCAGCTTCATGGGGTGTGACCCAGAGTGTCCAGGGTCAGGACAGGAGAGCTCCATGAGTGACAATTTGCAGTAAACTGATCTAGGGTGGGGGTGTTCCGCGTTCCTCCAGAGCATTTTTCTCACATTTCCCTTTTGTGATTTCAGATACTCACCTATGGTTGCGGGTGGGGTTGGGGGCGTGTCATTAAGTGCTTTTCTCTCCTTCCTCTCCCCAGCCCTGATGTTGACTACTCTAAGAGGGAGGAAGTGTTAGCAGAAAAATTTTTTATTATTTTAATTTTCCTTCTTGAAGGGGGTGTGTCCCTAGCTTGTTTGCTGAGAACACAGTAACCTGCCCAGGAGCTGCTGGTGACTCAGTGGCAGTGTGCCGGGGCCAGCCAGCTGCTGTGCTTCAGTGCAGTGCTCCTGGTGTCTTTGCAGACTGCTCAGGACAGACTGAGCCTCCAGCACTCTGGACTACGGGCTTTCGGGGCTACAGGGTGAGAAGGAGTCGCCAGGTAAGTTCCACAGCTGTGGTGTTATTCCTTAGAATGAGGATTGTTATCACAGTGCTGCCCATTAATGGGAGAGATTTTTCTTCCCACGGGGAAAATTCTGATTTCTATATTTCATTTCCTAAGGAACTTTAAATAAAGGAAAAGATTTGAAAAGGGCAACTAGCATAAATAAGTGTCCATTCAGCTTCTTGCTGTGTGACTTGAAGCCATCTGCTGGATGTCAAAGCCCAGGCCCCTCGCTAGAACACCCACCACCGCGTAGAGTTCTTGGGGGCCCCGGGAGGGACACCAACATCAAAAAAGATGACTTCACCAGGGATACCTGTTAAAACATCAGTCACATAGCTAGTGATAATTAATAATATGTTAACTAGAGCAATCTCCTAAAATAAATTTGTGCTTGGGAAGATTAAGTTTATTTTCTCATGAATTAATTTAAACTTTACCTGAATCAGTATAAGCATAAGCCTGGGAGGTACTTCCCAATTTAAATCCCTCCCTGGCCTCCAGAAAATCCCCAAATTGACCCTCATCAACAGCCCTTGCTCCCTCCCCAAATAAATATAAAATGACATACTATATTTCCTAACTCTCAGGCCTCAAAAATTTATGCTTTTTCTTTCCCCTTTTTCTTTTTCATAACAAATCTCTTTATGTAAACCTGATATCTTATGTAATCTATTCATGCGGGAGTCTAAATGATTGGCAGATACTGAAGGAAGTATACAAGGAAGGTCTAGGTGGATGAAGTGTGGGGAAGTGATGGCCTTGGCTTCTTCTTGGTGATTTCCTTAAACTAAACTTTATAATGAGCCAGGCTGGAGACGACAGAGAAGAAAATAATAAAGATAAAAGTACATTATGTAATCTATCAGAATATTAGCACAAGGCTTTTGTTGTTATTTTTTCCATTATACATCCCCCCCATAACCAAAATTAAAAACAATCTTACAAAGATGGCCAAATAGTACCACTTACTAGTACCATTGACAAGTAGTATAACCTCAAGGAGGGCTGAGGATATAGCTCAGTTGGTGGAGTGCTTGCCTTGCATGTACAAGGCCCTGGGTTCAATCCCCAGCACCACACACACACACAAAAAAAGCAACTTAAGGAAATTATTTAACTTTTCTTGCTCTGGTTACTTAAGTTATAAAATAGTAGCCACACATAATAAGATTGAAAATGGGAATATGTGTGCACGTTGAGCCTTGGAATAAGCTTGACTTGCCAACTCTATTCTTTCATGTGCAACCACAAGTTGATATGAATTATTACTGAAAATCACACATCCTTGTTCCTCCAGAACGGCTGTAAATTTCTTAAAACATAGGGAAAGCATCTCCATTATAGGATCTTTCTTTTGCTGAATTGAGGACAAGGGGAGAACATCCCTTTTGCATCAATATGTGCTGCACTGTCTTTCATTTCACAGTGAAGGATAGCAAATATCCTCCTAGAAAAAGATAAATGAGTGCATTCATTCAAACTATAGTATAAGTGAATTATTTTAGTGCTCTGGATGGGAGCAAGCAGACACTTCAAGAAGCAAAAGAATACTGAGTATGTCAGGGCACAGTAATGGCAAGAGCATGTGTTACAAGAGTGAATGACTCCAAAAGTGTAGGGATGGCATTCCTACAACAAATGTCACTGATTTCACAGTTTTGTCAAGGCCACCCTTTATGAAACTATGTGCTATGTAACCCACCCAATTTAAATGTGTATGTATGCAACATTCAAAATATTTCCTTTAGCCCCCTTTTTAGCATTCTTTGGCAGGGAATACCTATATCTACAGAGAAGGAGAAATACTATTCCCAAATATATCTTAAGATTTTGCCTGGATGGCATTTGTCTTATAGGAGGTGGGCTCACCTTATGTCAAGATCTCCACAGTCCTTTACTGGGTTCATACACAGTGTTGGTAGTTGTGAAAATAATTTGAAAACTTGAAGAGATGATGCAAACTGTAGCCATATGGCCTAAAACATATTCTCTCCTAGCACAGATGGTTGTAGACTTGCTAAGCTTCACACTGTAACATACATACTAGTGAGATGGGAAGACCCTCTTACCCCGCAAACACTCAACTCACCACAGGTAATATTGTGGAGGCACCTATTAAATGGCTGATGGAAACCTGGGCTCTGCCATGTTGAAAATGAAAATTCATAGGAATTAACAATAAAAGTAGAAAGTAGAAGTAGTCCTGAAATTTCATGAAGTTATAAATACAATGAATTCCCCACAATCCATTAAATAAAGAAAACGCAAAGAGGCGAACAGCAATGAGATACATATATTATTTATTTATTTTGAGAAAGTGAAAATAAGTTGTTTTTTTTTTTTTTCACAACAAAACCTAAAATAACTCTAGAAGGACTAAAGATTCAAATTTATATCAGAGAAAATATTCGGCATTTGTTTTTTTTTTGGATTGGCTAACTTCACTTAGCATTATCTTCTCCAACTTCATCCATTTACCTGCAAATGCCATGATTTTATTCTCTTTTATTGCTGAGTAATATTCCATTGTGTAAATATGCCACATTTTTTTTATCCATGCATCTACTGAAGGGCATCTAGGTTGGCCGAATGTTTTCTCTGATATAAGGAGACTGATTCATAATGGGGTAGGGAGGGGGAGCATGGGAGGAATAGACGAATTCTAGATAGGGCAGAGGGGTGGAAGGAGAAAGGAGGGGGCAGGGGGTTATAAATGATGGTGGAATGTAATGAACATCATTATCCAAAGTACATGTATGAAGGCACGAATTGGTGTGAATATACTTTGTATACAACCAGAGATATGAAAAATTACGTTCTATATGTGTAATATGAATTGTAATGCATTCTTCCATCATACATAAAAAAATAATTAAAAAAAATCTAAGAAGCCTAAGACTTTTTAAAAAATATATTCATATCATTAAAACAGATGAAATAAAAAGATTCAAATTTATAAAAATTATAGCAGTAAAAACTAAAGAAATATTATATAAAAGCATAGGAGAATCTTTTTTACAGTCTTTTTATAGGAAAAAAATTCTTATCATGACCCCAAGTTTAAAAATCCATAGTGGAAAAGATCGACAACTCTGATTTCATAAATATTTAAAAATTTTGTGCAGAAGAACATAACATAAAAGGTTAAAAGATGAAAGACAAACCATGAGAAAATATTTTAATACAAATGCCCAAGATCTAACACCCATGTTATATAAAGAGCTCCAAAGAAGTGATTCTTAAGAAAAAGATGTATATTCCAGGAGAAACCTTAGAACAATGCCTTAAATAGTGAAGCCAGAAAAGAAAAATGGCTAATTAACATCTGAAAAATCTTTAATCTGACTAATTATCAAAGACATGGAAATCAAAACAACAAGATATTTGGCTTATTAATTTGTCAACATTAAAAAGATGTTGGAAACAGTGTAATGAACAGGCTTTTCCACACCTTATCAGGGAAGGAGAAATGGGTATCAGTTAGGTGGGCAATTTGTCATGTCTGTCAAAATTCAAAATACATAAACTGTTCAAAACAGCACTTTTAGTTTAACATGGAAACATCCTGGTTTGCCTGGAATTAGGATGCAGGAGGAGAAGTTTATGAAAGGAAAGCCCGAGGGCAGACTGTGGGAGTTCAATCTGCCTGAGGGCAGATTGTGAGTGTTTTGGTCTTCTTTCTGTACACAGCATGGGGTCTCCAAGGCTTCTGAGTAAGGGTGCAGGCAATATTTTCAGGACAGGTGGAATGACAGGTAACTGGTTCTGCTTATAGAAGAATCATTTGGGAAATTTTGAAAAGTTTACTTTTCCTTTCTAGTAAATTGTAATGAAAATAAAAACAATTAAAAATTGTTGATGAAAATAATATTAAAATGTATAGGAAAACTTTAATAAGAGTTACTGGGGAGTAGATTTGAAACGATTAAGATCTGTCATATAGCCTTGAATGAGAAGTCTTGATTCTTTACTCTTATTTAAAGTAGGTCACAGAAGAAGAGATGGGAGCACCTTTAAGTGGACCATTGACATGTGAAGCCCACAGAAAACCTGTTCTGTAGGTTCTTTCCAGCAGGCTCCATGGTTTGTGTTTCAGCCTGAGACATCTGAGTCTCCTCCAACCTTCATGGTACTCACATTTATTTTTTTGCACAAAGAGAGCTTATGTGTATGGGACTCAGATGGGGATCAAATGAACAATCATGACTGTAATTATATCATACCCCAAGAAACAAAAACTGACTGGCTCATACTCCAAGGGAGGTACTAGGTTCTTCTGGGAGAGAAATCGAGGAAGATAATTTAAAAATTCTTTTTGTTTAGAATTCAGGTCCAACCTTTTCATTTTCTGTAAATATAAAATGGAAATAATTCTTTTCTAATTTTTTTTATTTGCAGATGGACACAATATCTTTGTTTATTAATTTATTTTTATGTGGTGCTGAGGATTGAACTCAGTGACTCACAAGTATGAGGCAAATCTCTACCACTAAGCTACAGCCCTAGCCTGGAAATAATTTTTATTTAATTTATAAGATTGCCTAAATCATTAAATCAACACATCGGAAAGCATTTAGTAAATTAGAAAGAATTATTTTTATTTTACTTCTCTGGAGTGCCGCTGCTCAGGTACATTTTTTTAAAAAGCAACCTACCTAAGAGGAAGCTCTATTTCTCCTGGTTTTACCTACCCTAATTAAGCATAGTTAAGTAGGGGAGATGAAAATTGTCTGATCTGGGAATTCCAGGAAGGCTGGGTGCCTCCTACCAAGCTGAAGGCTTGGCTGGAGGAGACAGTTGGTCACCTTCTCTGGTATGCTGTTAGTCATCCTGTAAAGGCTTGGTGAACCACTACTGATTGGAGAAAATCTCCAGTTACAAGGGGTTGGCAGAGGGCCAGCCCGTGAGGCTTCAGTCAGGAATTTTACGACGCAATTCAGCTGAACTTGTCTTCCATGGGAAATGAACTCTAGCTGGACACCAGCAGACACAGGGCCATGAGCTAAGAGGAACAAATCATTCTGAATAATGCTCTTTGAAGATATAGAGTGTAGGATAAATAGATTGGAAAACAGAATCCTTGTTAGGACACACAGGGGGCTGTGCTAGGCGGAAAGCACCAGCAAAGGGAGCAGTGCTGTCCAGTTGAAGTCCTAAGGAGTGGCCAAGGACGTGCAAACTTGTAAAAAACCTATCCCCATGTTGGCTTGAAAAGGATAAGTCAGGGAGTAGGGTCACCACCTGGACTCTGACAGGACATCCATTCAACCAAACAGGAGAGTTTAAATAGGGATCCTGCCAGCAACACTCAGCAATCCACCAGAGGTTGGCAAAAGTAGGTCTAATCATGGCTTTTTGAATTTCTCTTAATGTGTGCAATGACAGTACCTGACAGCCCTGCGTGACTACGTTGTTAATAGCCAGAATATGGCACAATGTCCAGGAAAGGGGAAGCTCTCCATATGCAGAGGCCAAACAAATGAAGGCTTAACAGATCGCTGATGTGTCCCTGGGGAAGAGGTGACCAAGCTACGTAATTCTTTTAGTCCCTTCCAGACATATAATTCTAGAATTCTTAAGAGTTATACCTCTGTTCTCAACCCAAGAGCTTAGTTCTTAGTAGGTTCTCAGTCCATAAGCAGTTTGAGGAGAAAATAGAAATAAATTTAAAAAATTTTTGGTCTTTTCAAGCTTAGACCTGGTGACTGGCAGACATTAACAAAAGAACAATTAAATAATCTATAAATGGGAAGCGGGAAATAGGCATGTTGTAATAGAGTCTGAATGTGAATGGGTCTGAGTTTGCCTTATTTTACCCTCTACTAAATAGAGGAGGAAACTGACTCCAGAGATTCCATCAAGTTTCACAAGTCCTCACAGAAAAGGGAAAAACCTGAGGTTAGAATCTAATTCATCCAGTCTCTTCCCACCATGCTTATACTCATAAACATGCTAAAAGCATGCTAACATATAAAGTAGGTGTTAAAAGTTTTACTGGACACACACACATATATAGATATCCACTAGAATTTTAAGTAATTAGATTATTATCCTTCCAGAGGAAATTAGGCTCATAAAATTCCCCAAATCTCCAAACATTTTTTCAGATATGGAATTGGTTATATTTCCTGTCTTCCCACCTATTTTCTCAACTATCTTCTGTATTAACCTGCCTACTTAAGAAAACACAAGGAAAGTTGTCTCAAAGGCAAGTGGCCTGAGTATTCCTACACAGACAGATCCCAGTGGAAATCTCACCCAAAACTTAAAATGTGAGAGGTAGAAACAACCAAGGCTTGATAGGTTCTCTTTCTAATTCTATTTGAGCCATGATTTCATTTAGTTCCTACGTAGTGACCTGCTCTTTCTGTTAATGTGTATGTGCTTGCGAATGGTGTATGTGCACATGTGCATGTATGAACAGAAGATAGAAGAGACAATTCTACTGAGAACTCTTCTATTTATAGAGAATGAAACATAATCCCACAAATACTGAAGCCAGAAAAGCAACCTCAGAGTTCCACTATACCTAAGATTAGATTGTCGATAAAAACGCTGGCAAGTGTGCATGTGAACAGCACAGGAGCCAGCTGTTGACATAAATAAATGATACTTGGAGTCCATAAATACATAACTGAAAGAATAGGGGGACAATGGGCTGCCATCTCCTGAAGCATATAATAGCAAATTCTGATGATTGTTCACTGTAGACTGAAGGACACGGTTTATCAGAAATGAACTCGCATGAATTCAAGGAAGTGTCAGGGTGGGGTGCCACCACAGCCAGGCCTTCTCATGGGAGCCAGTGCTAATACAGCCATAGGTCAGGCCCAGCTGGCCTCCAGCTGCCACAGGTGAGGTGTGATGCAAATAAGCCATGCTCTGGTGACGACAGCTCCTCATCTGTGGAAGGACACAAGGATTCTGAATTTTTTTTTAATGATCAGGATCTTTCTAGCCTGGAAGGCAAGTGATAAAAGTACCATGGGGCTTATTTCTAGGAAAGGAAAAGTTTTGTGGGATCTGTGATGATGACTCTGTACACAACACAATGTGTTTCCTACATCCTCCCTGCTAACGGCCTTCCTTTGAATTAGATCATTGAATTACTCTGAAAATGTCCTTCTATTGCCTGGAGGCTGGGATCTCTCCATTTACACAGTGGTGGCTATCAAGCCTGGAGCACCATTTTTGATATGTTATTTTGATACAGAATTAAAATCTAATTCTAACACATTCCAACAAATAACTATAAAAATTGGCAATAAGATGGAAATAATAGTAACACCAATATTTAGATACGAAGCCTCCCCCCAAAGACTCAGGTGTTGAAGACTTGGTCCCCAATGCAGCCATGTTCAGAGGTGGGACTTTTAGGAAAAGATTAGATCATGAAGACTCTGACTTCATCAGTGGATTAATCCATTAATGGAGTAATAACTTTTGATAGGAAACTCTAGGGGGCGGGGTGCCTAGTTGGAGGAAATAGGTCATTACTGTCTCTCTCTCTACACACGCGCGCACACACACACACACACACACACACACACACACATCTGGCTGTCACAAAGTGAGCAGTTTTCCTCCACCACATCCTTTTGCCAGATGTTTTGCCTTGTCTCAGGTGGTCGTCAACTATGGACTGAAATCATGAGCCCAAATCACTCTTTCCTCTTAAGTTGTTTTTCCCAGGTATTTTTTTTTTCCCCCAGCGATGGAAAATTGATTAACAATGTCCAACAACACTTGAGGATTAGTACCTCCAAGGCACTGTTTTGGATATTTTATATGCAGGAACTAGTGTGATTCTTCAAAGGACCTATGAATTAGATACTTTTCCCCCATCTTATAGATAAATAAAGTAAGGTATAAAGAACCTCAGAAAAAGTCAAAGGGCATCTAGATGATAAATGTCAAAACCAGAACCTGAATCCTAGGCAGTTTAGCTACAGAGTCTGCTCTGATCTTCTTTGATTTTGTGCCTTGAGATATCTTTTTCCAAATTTGATTTTCATTTATAGAATGCTCACTTAAATTTGAATTTTAGATAAATAACAATTTGTAATAATTAATAATATTCCATAATTATATTAAAAATTATTCATTATCTGTTTGAAATTTGAATTTGTCTTTGTGTCTTGTTTTTATCTGCTAAATATTCAAACTCTATCCAAAAGGAATTGTATGCGCCAAAGAACCAAAGAAAAAAAACCAAAAAAAAAAAAAAATCATTGGTTCAAGCTTTGGTACCAAATCCCGAAGCAGAACTTCTATCACAGGACTAGCCTAGGGTCATAAATATTTGTTTTATCCTGGAAACAGTATAAAATAGCAGCTCTCACACCTGCCTGGATGTGAGCATTGCTTGTGTAGTTTTAATAATATACATGGTTGGGCCTAACCTGTTTAAGATTTAGGAGGTTTAGTACGAGATAGGGAGATCTGTATTTCCTAATGAGCTCCTAAAAGTTTTCTCCTTTTCCTCCCTCTCCTTCTCTTTCTTCTCTTCTTTTTCTTTCTCTACCCTTCTTCTTTCTTTATAGTTTGTCTATTTATGATCAGCTTAAAGACTAGTCCAAGCCCCGACTGTCAGCTATAGTTAACATTGCTTGTGAATCCAAGGAGGCAGCCCAGGATACACCTGCAGAGTGAGAGGAAGAGGAAATAAGGAGACTGGGTAAGAAATTCCTCATCATGTCCAGAGCTGTGGCCAGGATTTTTGGAGCTGTTTTTCAGCCTCAAGCCTGAATTACACATGGAAGAAAGATATTTTCAGAGAGATAGAGGGAGAGGGAGAGGGTGAGATCCATATGACTGCCAGGACTTTCATCTGGAAGCAGGCCATAGCATGAAAGAAAACAGATGACACCCACATGCACCAAAACTTGTTATGGTGTCCCTCCAAAAGATCATGTGTGAGCCAACACAGAAATGTTCAGGAGTGAAATGATTAGCTTATGAAAGCCTTAACCTCATTAGTGGATTAATCAGCTGATATGGACTAACTGGACAGTAACTAGTGTGACTAGAAGGGGCATCCCTTTGGGGTTTATATTTTGTCTTTGGTGAGCAGAATTTCTCCCTCAGTTTCTATACCTTGAGCCACTTTCCTTCCCCACTCCCTTCTGCCATGATGTCCTACTTCAGCTTGGGCCAAGAGCTTTCGAGTGGGCTGACCGTGGACTTAACTTCTGAAACCATGAGCCCAAACACACTAGTCCTCCTTCAAGTTGTTCTTGTCAAGTCCTGAGGTCACAGCATTGAAAAACTGACTGAAACCACTCTGATCCTATTGGACATCTCCAGAACTACAAACCATGGCTCAAATAATACGTAGGAATTCAAATTTAAAGAATCTTCCCTGGAAGTGAGGAAAGGTGGGAAAGAGGCTGGAAAGTACCCAAACTCCCTCTGCGTTCTGGCTGTGCTTCTTGAGGTGTAAAGTCAATTTAGTTAGGCTTGGCAATTTACCCATAAAAATAAAGTAAATAAAAATGAATAGAAGGTATTCAAGGCACATCTCAGAAACAGTTCAGATTTTTATGTATATATATGTGTGTGTACACAAACACACACACACACACATAAAATAAAATACAGTCAGCCTCTGTATGCATGGTTTCAAATCCATGGATTCAACCAACATGAAGGGAAAATATGCTTCTGTACTGAACACATAGAGACTTTTTTCTTGTCATTATTCCTAAATAATATAGTATAACAACTATTTACATAGCATTTGCATTGTATTAGGCATTACGAGTAACCTAGCAATGATTTAAATAAAGTATGTGGGAACCTGTGGGTATGTGATATGCAAATTTTATGCATTTTATTTGAGGGGCCCGAACATCTACAAATTTTGATATTTTCAGGGATCATGGATCCAGTTCCCAGCAGATACAAAAAACCAAATCTGTATGTGTTTTGCCTATATTCATGTTATACATATATTTCTTTCTGTGGGATCTCATCAAAAAGTTTGAAAAATCCTTCTCTAGAGACAAATATCCATCATATTTGGAAAGTAGAAAGCACAGGCCAGAGATAATAGGCCTCACTGTAGATAAGCTTTGGGAAGCAAAACCTAGGAGAATGTTCTGGAGCATGGGGTATGGCCTAAAGATTTTTAGTGCAACGGATTTAGTAGAAGTCTTCAGTGAGCAAGATGGTGGGGCCTGAGAAGGCCGACCCACCCAAGAAGGAAAGTAAATGCGTAATTGTATGTGTCACGTTGCTTATTTTTCATGCTTCCTTGGAAAACCCTAGGAAAGGTCTCTGTTATAAAACAGCTGTATAGTCCTTATTCTTCCTCTCAGGCCTTTTCCCATTTCTTTAGATCAGGGAGCAGAATGTGGGACAGCTGGTGGGGATGGCAGTACTTGTGTGCCATTTAAAATGCACACAGGAATCAGGGGAAGGGAAGGAAGGGACAGCCCCACTTTGTTCTCTGTACTGCTAATCAAGGTCACTTATTCCAATGGTGGGAATTACATTTTAAAAATATTTTCTCCTGTGGAGGTGTAAAAGAAATGTCGAAAGGCCTTAGATAGGGAAATGTTCTCTCAAGTCCTATCAATATGCTATCCATTGAAACTTCGCAGTGACATGAGTGTTCATCGTATGCCACCCAACATGGTAGCCACTAGCATCATGTGGGTATTGAGCATTAGAAATGTGGCTAGTAAGACTGAGAAGCTGATTTTAAATTAACTTATGTTTTAATTAAAGTTAAAATACAGAGACCCACATGTGGTTAGTTGCTACTGTATTGCGCAGGATATTTCTAACCTATTATAATTTTTCTTTGACACCAAAAAACTTGGGTATGAAGGATTAATTTTGTGACCCTCTATGTGCTGAGTTTTGTTCAAATTATTTGAGATAACTTTAAGTTTGAGAATGATTTGTTGCTAATTACATCAGCTAAAAGGAAGGAAATTTTCTGGAGTGGTTTAGTATTTTTTTTGTTTAAACATTCAAAATCTATCCTTTTATTTATGGTTCTCAGGATCTTGGGTTATTTTAATTCTTTATTTCCTGAGATGAAAAGAAAGTATCAGTGAAACATAAGTGCACCTAGTTATAATGTTAAGCAAGTCATGATTTTAAAAGTCTCTGTTTAATCAAATTTGATCACCTAGAAGAGAGGTCCAACAATTTCTACTAAGCTTGAAAAGACAGAAATTTACTAGTTCCAAATGGGAGCTGAAGTAATGGTGTCACAGGCTATGTGAAGTGGAAAACTATTCAAACAAGCAAGGGGACTGCCAGGCTCAGTTAGGCCCTTTGGTGTGTGCATTTCTACATTTTGACTTGCAGTTCTTGTCTTTGTATCTCAGCCTTACGTGGTGCGCTGCCTGTTCAGTCATAGAATATGTACCTGGCTGCTCACGTGCAGTCCAGGGAGAGGAGAGGGACTGTGGAAAATGAGAGCTGGAGTGTTGTGGCTCATCTCTTTCTTCACTGTCTTTAAGGGCCACTGCAGCTTCCTTGGGGTGAGTTGGCAAATGTTCATTTTTCTTTTCAATCATCTCTCCTCTCTCCTCTGGCAATTTTAGATTGGTTACTCTCCAGGCAACTGAAGCTGCATAATTTAATGGACTTGTAATCAGAAGTCCTGAGTTCTTGTCTCAACATTAACATTTACATATAGTGTCTTAGATAAGTTATTCCGTCTCTTTGGATCTCAGATGACCGAACCTGCGCAATGATCTTTGAAACCATCTTGGAAAACTTGTCTAGTTCAAACACTCTCTAGTGTGGCGTTTTGGACACACAAAAAAGCATATGGATTGACATGAGCAGTGTTTGAACCCTCTCCTTTATCTCAACTCCCTTTCTGATGCTTTTTTCCAGGACCAAGGTTTGAATGATTTCTGCCTGCTGATGACTCTCAAATGTGTATCTCCATCTCAGACGTTTCCCCTGAACCCCCCCCCCCCCCATAACACACACCCTGTATCCACTTGCTATCTCTAGCTGAGCACCCAAAGGGTTCTCAACTTCATGTATCTAAATCAAATTCTTGATTTTATCTCACTAAACTGATTCCTCCTTTGCTGTCTCAGCAGGTGGTATCACTTCTCCAGCTGCTTAGGCAAAAAACATGGTGTCATGCGTGATGGTTCTCATATTCCGTATCTAAATCATTTGCTTTATCTTTAAGATACATCCAGACCCAAGCACTTCTCACTGTCTCCATGACTCAACCTTATTCCACACCCTCTTTATCTCTCCCTTGTGTTGTTTCAAGAACCCCTGAAATGTTCTCATTGCACCTTTGCTTGTTTATTTCCAATGTGATGTAAGGATTGAGGCTTCCAAAAAGTAAATTAAAGCATGTTCAAAACTCTCCATCTCCCACTCAAGTAAAAGGTAAAACCCTTTCTGCAGCCGGTAAAGCTCAACACAACCTGCCTGCCCAGAGTTCTAAACTCATCTCCTCCTCCTCTCCTCTCACTTGCCCCCCTCAGCTGCTCTTTCATCTGGGCTTTGCCTTTACACATCAGGCATAGTCCTATCCCTGGCCTGTGCACTTGTTTTCCCTCTGCCAGGAGAGCTGTTTCTCCCAGGGTTGACACTTCCTCGCCTGATTTAGGTCTTTGCTCAAATTCATCTCCAGGGCAACTTTTCCACCATGCTTGGCTTAGATTTTAGATTCAAGATTTTAATTCATCTGGGAAACTCAAACCCTTATGATGTTCAACTTTCTAAAGCCTTACCATAACCATCTTTTCTCCCTCTTCTTTTTAACAGAGAAATGATGGCATCAAAACAAAAAGAGTACTCAGTGTGGAAAAGGCAGGTAAGACTCCATAGCCTGGTATAGTGGGCTTCAGTTCCAAGATAACAGAGTTATAACCCCAGCAGTGCCTCTGACTGGTTGCATGATCTTAGGCACATTACAAAATAGTTCATGCCTGTGAAATGAGAATAACGGTAATTCCTAAGAGCAAGATATCTGTGATGATTAAATGATGTAATAAAAATATGTATCTTGTGCCATTCCTGGGGCAAATTGCAGCTCCATATGCTTCCTTTTCTTCTATGCCTTAGTCATAGTGATGTAATTCATGGTTACAACCCTCAGGCTAATAATGGGTTGTATTCTGAAATTTAATTCACAGATCTGATGTTTCAAGCACAGAATGTATTTCCTTATACAAATGGTGATCTACATAGATAATAATAAGTTTCCTGGGTCAGTCCACAAAAATTTTTCAACCATGCAATGAATTTGCTATACAATAATGTGCTAATAGTACCATAGAACGTACCACCACAACACACTACATTTCTTTAGGAGAATGAAATACAAATTTCAACTTGGAATGCTGCGAATACATTTTTCCTGACAGTAGAAATGCCAGAAAAAATATTGAGTTGTTATTATTTGTCAAACACTATTTTAAGTACTTTAATCCTCACACCAGCCCCCCTAGTGAAGTAAGACTATTATCTATATTTTACTGTGTTAGTCAGGTTTTTGTCATTGTGACCAAGACACCCGACAAGAGCAACTTAGAGGAGGAAATCTTTATGATGGCTTATGATTTCAGAGGTTCAGTTCCTCATCAGCGGACTCCATTACTCTGGGCCCAAGGTGAGGCAAAATGTCATGGTGGAAGGACATGGTGGAAGAAAGTTGCCTACCTTTTGGCAGCTATGAAGAAGAGAGAGAGAGAGAACAAAATGAGCCAGGAACAAAATATAATCCCCATCCCAGTGACCTACTTCTTCTAGACATACCCCACCTGCATAAAATTACCACCCAGTAACTCATTCAAATTATTAATCCATTAAATGGATTAATCCAGATTAGGATACAAATCTCTTAATCATTACACCTCTTCTAAATATTCTAAACATTTATGCATTGCCACACAAACTTTTCAGGAGGACATCTCACATCCAATGTACAACATTACAGTTAGTGAATTGAAGGCACAGAGATAGAAACTGTAAGTAGGATTTGAACCCTGTTAATCTGGGTCCAGAACCATTACCTTTAACCATTGACAGTGTGACCAGCATCATTTTTTCCCCTGTTCTCACCTCTTGGGAGGAGATTCAAGCCTTTAAAGAGATAGGTAGTATATGAGAAATAGCTGAGATGATCTCTGAGTCATCCATAGATGAGCCACAGAAATTTCAGAACAAGTTTTATGTGAATGTGCCAAAATGAATTTGGAGTGGGAGAAGACTTCTGGAATTCATCTTCTCTCTCAGTCAGTCAAAAACACTAGAAAGCTCACATTAGTCCCCAGAGTTAGGTACAATGGTCATCTTTATTTTACAGATAGAGAAGCTAAGGCACAGAGATAGGGACTATAGGAAGGATTCAAACCTAGACAATCTGGCTCCAGAAACAGCACATACAAAGATCCAAGGATGAAAATATATCTGGGTGCAAGGGTGAAAATATGTGAAGGCAGAGTGAGGACACCAGAAACAAAAAGTGTAGCAGATCTGCCCTTGCAGAAAGAAACTTTCTAATTCCAGAAATAATTAGCTGGAGATAAGGATACACAAAAACTAGAGTCAAGGTTTAGTTTTGTTTTGCTTTTTTATTTCATGTAAATATTCAAAATTCAGCTAATTATTGAAACATTCTTACAGGAGAAGAAAGTGTTCCTTGAAAAGTGGGAGATTGGAGGATTTTCTGTTAGAGCTACTTCAAGGAGACCAGGGCTGAGAGAGGAGGAGGGAATAATGAGTAGGATTTTCTCATTCTTCTCCCTTCAGTCTGGATGAGACAGAGGGCACTGGAACCATTGACCTGGCAGAAGTGAGAGGAGAGACACATATTAGGCATGTGTGGAAATGAACTGTTTGTGTTCACTCTGGATGTTCATGTTCAGTCTGTGTCTGGATGAGCAGAACTCAGTAACAAGCATCATGGTTCAGCTTGTGACCTCTAAACAGAATCTGTTGACTGCTTCTGAGCTACTTCCTCAGCAGTCTTCCCCCAGCAAAGCCAGAGACTGCTAACTGACAATCTTTCTGTTTAGTCCCAGATCAGGAATATGAGCTGTTACTTCAGGTGACCTACAGAGATTCCAAAGAGAAAAGAGACTTGGAGAGTCTTCTGAAGCAACTGAAGGCTCCATCGACATGCTTGTCAGCGCCAATGGAGATCATCAGGGTGAAGACCACAACGTGTAAGTCCCCTCTGGTGACAGAGTGTAAGTGTGGAAGGTGAGCTCATCAGCCAGGGTAAGTTAGGTTATGCTGTGGAAACAATCATCCCCACAATCTCCATAGCATTAAAGAACAAAGGTTAGATTTCTTCTTCATGTTTTATGTTCTTGCAAGTTGGAAGAGGGGCCATGTCTGTGGTCATTGCTCAGGTACCCAGACTAAATGAATCAGGCCTTATGGCAAATATATTCATTCTGAGACAAAAAAAAAAAAAAATGGAATACTAGAAAGTCTCACATAGGAAATCTTTGACTTAGAAGTGACATATACTAATTTTGTTCCCAATATATTGACCAGAACTGGTTCTATAGCTTCACCCAATCTCAGGCCAAGATGTGAAATCCTTCCCTGTGCATAGAAGATAGCGAGAAATTTGGCAAACAGCACTAATAATCACAAAAGTGGGGTTCAGAGAAATTGAATGGCTTGTCTAGAGCAGTGATTCCCAAAGTGTGGTGCTCAGACAAGCAGGAGCAACATCAGCATCACCATCAGGAAACTTAATAGAAATTAAATTCTTGACTCCATTTCGGGTGTACTGAACCAGAAACTCTGGAGTGAGACCCTCCAGGGGAATTTTTTTGTGCTTGATAAAGTTTAAGAACCACTCACTGAATATCTCCAGTGAACCATTCATTGCATGCCACTGTGCATGTTTTCACAAAAGTAGCTGGTGACTTTGTCCCTGTCCCTTTGTTAGCCTATTAAAAATAATGATTTTGGTCCAATACAAAAGTATGAACATACAGGATTGGCTAATGGAACTTTTCATCATGGCTCCCCCCAAATAGTTTCTACTTTTGTCATCCTACTTTTAGGGCACCTTGGAGTGGTAGCTTGTGGAAGAAGGGGAACTCCAATTAGAGAGTGGTCAAGTGCCCTTTAGAATCTTTCAAATATCTCCCATGTTACAAATATACTCTTCTGCTTCTTTCTTCCATTGCAATGGATATTTATGGGGCATACATCCTTCTTTTGGATGCTAAGACCAGCCATGCTAGTTTTATGTTTGGTAGGTTTCCACTACTAACCTTGGACTCTACTGAGGTGGACATTTCCTTAACTTAAACATATCACCATCTTGATTTTGTCTTTCTAGCTCTTGGTGAGATATACTTGCTTCAGATTCCAAGTCAGTGTCAAGGATCAGAACTTGGCAGTAGTCAGCTTATAGATGAGGCTTTGTGAGACCAAGTTCTGTTTTTTGTGCAGACTGTAGCAGCCTGAATGGGATCCTACAGTGTGCCTGCGAAGACAGCCACACCTGGTTTCCTCCCTCATGCCTCGATCCCCAGCACTGCTATCTTCACACAACTGGATCTCTCCCAAGCTGTGAATGTCACTTCAGCAACCTCAGCCAGAGCATCAATTTCTGTGAGAGAGCAAGTAAGCACATTGGAGTTCATTGAACTTCTGGGCATCACCCAATTAAAGGGAAGGTACTCTGGCCCTTCACCTCACTGAGGAGAGTTACTACTTAGAGGGAGATTGGAAGATGATGGCCGTGTGCTTTTTATCCTTGTCTACAGCCAGTCAGAGCTCCATAAGTGCAGGAGATACAGAAATGCAAGTTGACATTTGGGTGTCATTTCAACATCTAGGTACATCTAGCTCAGCTCTGCAACTGTATGATTCTATTAAGATTTAAAGAGAGCCCCTAAAATTCCAAGTAGGCAACTGTTTGAGTCACCAACATTTTTCTTCCTACTTTCTTTTCACTCCTTTGCCAACATCAGTTCTAGTGATGTGAATGCAGGGAAGAACACATGCATAATGATTATGTTGAAAGAACTCTGAGTTGCCAACAAATATGTGTGCTGAGTGCATTAAAAGAAGAAGGAAAGGCAAGCAGGCAGATGTTAAAAATTTAGCTCTGGAAAATTGTTGCTTTAGGATGATTTTCAATGAATGTTGAGATGAACCAAATGATATGGACTCCAGTGCTTAAAGAAATTTAAGAAGCTTCCCCAAAGACTACTCTGGTCATCTTGAAGCTCTGGATTCTAGTTGAGCTCAGGAAAGACTGAGAGAGGAGTCTGAAGTAACTGGGCATCCATGGTTTTCCTTCCCATGACCAAGTTAAGTTATAACAATGTGCATGTATTAACTGCCATCTTTATGTCCAGTTCTAGAGGACACACAAGTGTTTTTTTTTGTTGTTGTTGTTGTTGTTTTTTTTTTTGCTATTTATGAATTATCAGGCTATTTGGGGAGGCCAGGCGATGATACAAGAAAGGAAATGATATAATTTCTTCAGTGAATATAGATAGAAGCCTACCTTTTCTAAGATGGTCCATATCTGGTCCATCTTCAAGAAATACAAAGATGGATCGAAAGGGTATTACATTCATAAGGGTCTTCCCATAGTATTGTGGGGATGTGTATAGATGAGACACATATGTAGATATTTTGGTACAAGAGGCTGTAAGGGAGGTATGGAAAAAAATTCTGTAGGAATTCACAGGTAGAAAAGACATCACATCTGGGGCCTAGGAAAGGGTTTGCAGAAGAGCTGACATTGGACTAGGTCCCAGTTGAAGGAAAAACAGGATTTGTGTATTCAGAGAGCTGTCCCAGTGCAAAGGAATACTAACAATGGGCAAGTAAGCAAGGAGTGTGTCAGGGTTAGCCAGAAGTGCTTTAAAAACGTTTTGATGGGGCAATGCTTAAGCTCAATGCCTAGATGAGGATTTGTTTATTTCAGAATTCAGTGACTATCTTTTCTATCCACCTGTGAATGGTCATACATTTATCTACTTCGAAGGTTGTCTTGATGACCAGCAGTTTCCCATTACTGTTGAAAATACACAGTTTGAAAACTCTGGTTTTATATGTTTTCTATTATTTAGTGAATATTTATCATAAAATAATTGAAATACCACTGGTGATAAGATGTTTTCTTGAGTTACACTTTTATAATTTTATGCGGCTAATAAAATCAAGTTAGAAACTCATTATCTAAAAATTTCTTTCTATTTCTCATAGAGATTTGGGGCACTTTCCAAATTAATGAAAAATTTACAAAAGACCTTTTAAATTCATCTTCTGCTAAATACTCCAATTATACAACTTCCATTAAAGATAAAGTAAGCACATTTTACTTATTGCATACGAATTGTTCACTAAATGCTAACTCAGATATTTTCAATACAGCATATATATTTAAATACATTTTTAAAAAGATTTCACTGAGTTATTACAGAGAAAATATTTGCTGCGCTCACAGTTGGCATTCCTTGATCATTTTTTTCCCCTAGGATAGTTTGTCAGTTGACTTGCTCATGTGTTCAGTTTTGCTCACTTACTTGAACATTTACACTAAGGATTCTTGGTAATTTTCTGATTTTCATGTGTCAAAAGAAAATTTTTACAACCTAAGTTCAATTGTCAGCATTGTGGATTCTTCCATAAAAAAGGCTCTCTTGTTGGAGGCCAAAGCGAGTTACCGAGCAAAACTCTGGGCTTCATAATGAAGTCACATGAAAACCAGATCCATCGTTGCCCCTCTGCCTGAGACTGTGGCCCAGGTGTGGTTCATGAAGACATGAACAAATGGATTCAGTTTAAAGACCTATGAAAATTAAATGGCTTGATTTTGATATGGATAAAATAGATTTGGGGTAAATTTATTTGGTACCAAATCCATACACTATTCTAAGCAGTTGGTTATTCACTCTTTAGTAGTGATCTCGAAAATAAATTTTACAAGTTTCTATGTCTGCATGTGTGTGTATGTATGTGTATATTCCCAACTGTGATTTTAACTGTATTTGTTATGACCTACAACCATTTCCCACAGTACCTCTTTCCTTTGCTTATTTGCTATTTTTTATTTACTTATCTTCTGCAGCCATTTTTGTTCAAATGTCTTTCTGAAGTGCAAGGACAAAGATTAACACATTGCCTTTTGTTTTCTTTCTAAGCTTACAGAAGTATACAAAGAAATTCAAGGTTTTGAGTCAGTGGAGGTTACCCAATTTCGGTAAGTAGCACAATGTCCTTAGAAGGGCATCTCCAGAGCTGTGTACCAGTCCTGCTGAATGACATGTGCTATTCCCAGGTGACCTTGATAGAAAACAGGGCAGAGCTAGTCTTCCTACTAGGGTTCTTACTCTGATGCTTTCAAAGTTCTGAAGAGGAAAGTCTAGATTCTCCTTTAAGTGAATTTAGAAACTTCAACATTGAAGAACATTTTCAAAACTGTGGCTCAGGAGTAGAGCTATGAAAACACACCTTGGAAGGAAACAGGAGCATGCATGTCCAGGAAGGGGCGAGGGTGGGGAGGAGGGGTGAGGGTTGTAGAGGGATGGATTTTTTCCTCCCACAGCCACAAGGGACATGATGCTGTATGATTCAGAGCCACGGGGCGGGGACGGGGGGGGGGGGGGGACTTGGGTGAAATATTATCTTTTTGTGTAGATGTCACAATATATCACAATTCAGAATCCAGTAGTCATTGTCTATAGCAAATAAAAAGATATTTAGTAAATTATCCTTTTGTTTATGCTTTAACTCCAAAAGTTATTTGCTTAGTTAACCATGTGTACATTGATTGCCAACTATTAATAGTGTGCTTACTAGAGGAAATAGCTTAGAGGTCAGAGAACTTGACTCATTATTAATTTTTTTTAACAATTAACTTTTTTAAAAAACCATTGGGAATTTTCAACAGCATTTGCTATAAATTTATTATCTCGGGCATTCCCCTTTAAGTCATCCTGTGTCTCATGTAAATAATTTCCTTTAAATTTAGTACCAGGAAAAACACTCCTTTCTTTTTTCAAATGTTGAGTCTGTATCATTGATCATATTTTCCTTTTGACTTTCCTGTTATCCAACTTATAGCCAAAATTGAAACTCAATCACAATGAGTTTTGTATTCTATATTATAGTTTTTCCCCATCTTGGTCCTGATTTTCTACCTACATTTCTAATTTACATTTCATCATGTGTGTCTTATAAACTGTCCCCAGTAATTTGTAGACACAATCACAGTCAAAGGAGGCATAAGCTTATAAATATTAGGATTGACTCTTAATGTACATGATTTAAAAATCAATCTTTCTCTCACTCTCTCACTTATCTCTCACTCTCTCACTTACTTATCTGTCAAACAGGACAGTTAGTACCATGAAACCTGTTTTAGTTCATTAAATCAAATGAAATCATAGGCAGGAAAATGCTTCGTAAGTAACATAGAAGGGTGGTAAAATGCAAAGGCACTGTGACCACTGCTACACAAAAGGACATTTGTGTTTATTGTGAAGCGAGCAGAAGTTTGACCTAGTAATTAAGAATTTGAGCTTTGGAGCATCACGATTTTTAACCTATTAATTAATAAATAATGATTACCTGGCCCATCTTCTCTTTGGGCCTCATTTATCTTTAAAATGTGGGTAACACAGTGAACCCTAAATGCAGGGTCACCTGATTAACACATGTGAGCTGATTTATATTTGATACCTTAAAACACATCTATATGCTGGTAGTTTCTTTGCTACTTGAGCTTGGTCCCCACCCTAAAGTCCATTTTCAAATATCCAGCTGCCAACTTGACATCTCCTCTTGGTTTTCCAGTGGGCATGTCAAACACAACACACCTGCACTAGGCGCCCCCACAACTGTCCTGCTCCTGGCCACAGCCCACCTCACCATCTTCCACATCTCAGATACAATAATGCTGTCCTTCCAGCTGCACAAACTTACACCTTGGAGCCATCTTTTGTTTTGATTTTCTTTTGAGATATGATTTGCATACAGCAGTGTGTTTAAATCTTAAGTACACTTCAATCATCTTTGACAGATATTTGTATAAGCCCTTCCTATGAAGACAGAGTATTTCTATCAACTAGAAAGTTCCCTCATGTTCCTTTCTAGTCAATTTCCACCCCTACCTCCCACACTCTCTACCACTGGTCTGATTTCTTCTAGGTTAGTTTTGCCTCCTCTACAATCATCACCCCACCTGTGGATTTTTGTATATCTGGCTTCTTTCACTCGCAAAATGTTTGAGATTCATCCTTATTTTCTGACTATTTGTGGTGCCTTCCCTTTTATTGCCCAGTACTATTCCATTATATAACTATATTAAAGTGGTTCTTCATTCATTGAAATTATTCTTGACTGGTTTCTTTCTCTCAAATCTGCTTCACTGGCAAGTTCTATGCTGTCTTCCAGTCTAACCTGAATCTGACTCTTTTCTCCAGTACTACCCCACAAGTTCAAGTTCACTACCTCCTTCCTTACTTGCCTCCTTTGAGTTTATTTCCTACATAGCAGCCAAAGTGATGATCTTAAAAAATAAATACAATCATACTGTTGCCTTTTAATGAATTCTAAAACTTTTAAGATAAAGAATCAAATTCAAACTCTAAGGCCCTTGGTGATCTGGATCATGGTGATTTCTCCAATATTACCTTCTATGTCTTTCTTTTTTACTCATTGAATTTTATTCAGGCCAGTCTTTGTCAAATTTGTTTCCCTGCCCCAGATCTTTACATCTGCTGGCATACTATCCAATATTCTTTTTGTCACTGGACCTTTTCTTCTCTTCCTTTGGGCTTGAGCACTCCTTCACACAGAGAAGCCTCGCTGATTAGCTTTGTTTAATGTGGGGTCTCATCTCCATCTATTGTTCTGGTCACTGTGCCTGTCTCTCATAATACTGAATAAAATTTGGAAATATACATAAGGGTACACGTGTGTGCATGTGCATGTGCATGTGCATGTGTGTGTCTTGTTTCATTTCTCATTTACCCTCCTTTTGTACTTGAAGGTGCACACCAAGTCTGTCTGGTTTATGCCTCTGGAACCCTATGCCACGTACACACAGATTAGGCCCTGCTTGAAGGAATGAATAGTGCATCTCATTTTTCTTTCCTGCCATCATTGCAGAGAGGGAAGCATTATTGTTGGGTATGAAGTGATTGGCTCAAGCAGCTCCTCTGAGCTGCTGTCAGCTGTGGAACAGGTGGCTGCGAAGGCGGAGGCCAGCCTGGGCCAGCTGTTTCTGTTGGAAGACGGATCCTTCATGGTGTTTGGAAAAGGTGATACTGGATTCCCATTTTTTGTTTTGATTAAGGGACTCATTTAATTAGTGCATTTGTATCTTCAGGAAGTAGATTGGAATTTTTTTTTCAAGAGGGAATTGTTCTAAAACAGACTTTCAGTGGAAACAGGCAGCTGTTTCCCTCATCTCGGTAAAACTCAACTTTAGCTGACTATTTTAAATCCTTACTCATCGCTGATCCGATCTCCAACTCCTGGTATAAACATCATGGACAACTGATTTCAGGGCAAGCTGTGATGGAAATTACTCAGAAATGGTTTACTGGTACATGTTGAAAGAGCCCTGGGGCTGACACAATTTCTAAATCACAGTGTGAGGACCCAAGAAAAGAATGCATACATCCTTGTCTTTAACGAAAACAGACACATGCACACACACCACTTTTTCTTGAAATAGTTTTCTTTTCCTTTTGCTTCTTTTTAAAATTTTTATTTGGGTTGGCACATGATAATCATACATGTTTATGGGGTACACTTGCCTATATTGTGTTATGATCAAATCAGGGTAATTAGAATATCCCTCATTTAAATATTTATTTATTTATTTTTTGCAATGAGAACTCTCACAATGCTTTCTTCCAGCTATTTTGAAATATACAATATGATTCAACCATGGAAAAGGATGAAACCCTATTGTGGGATGAACCTGCAGGGCATATGTTAAGTGCAATAAGCCAGGCAGAGAAAGATAAAAGACAAATACTGCATCATCTCATTCATATGTGGGATTTAAAAACATTGATTGATGTCATGGAAGTTGAGATGGGGAACAGAATAAGGTCTGGTATTCTATTCAGAGTAAGAGGCCTGTAGTTAAAAATAATATGTATTTCTTTTACTTCTTTATATTCAACCCTAGACCTCTCTTGCCAAGATTTTTGCCATTGTCTTTCAATAACATTTATTTGACAAATATTTACTAAGTGTCTAGGCACTTAGGACATAGCAATAAGGAAAACAAACAAAACCCCCAGCCCTATAGCTTTTGCATATGATATTTCCATTTCCCAGTTTCAGTCATAATAAGAATATATTATTAAGAGCCAGTTGCATGGGATCTTAATTAGAATAAGTTATACTCTGTGTATGTATAATATGTCAAAATGCACTCTACTGTCATGTGTATCTAAAAAGAACCAATAAAAAAAATTAAAAGAGAAAAGTTAAATAAAGATTGATTGCAATGTGAAATGCTGTTAAAGGGGTATAGAAGATATCACCTTTTGACCACATAATTACTACTTTGAGCCATAATGCCTTGAAGATTTTCTGACTTTCTGGTATTTTCTTAAAGAAAGAAAACATTTCCTAGGGTTGATCACATCTTCCCTTATTTTCACCTAATACTTCCTAGTTGGTAGCTCATCAAAAGGCAAAAATCTGACACATAGAAGAAAGAGCCAGCCTCAAGGTGGAGGCATCAGGAAGGAGTACAGGTGCTAAAAGGAAAGAGGCTAGATATCAGAGTCACACTTCCTCCTTCTGAATTTTGCCTGGGTTTTATATATGAACATATGACTTCTAAAGTCTTTAAACACTACTACATGGGTCACACAGAGTGCTGGATATTCTGGTATCATTTTTCCTGTTTCTCCTGTTTTCCAGTCCAGTGTAACAGCATTTTCTTTGGATTTGGGTCTAAGAATGATGAATATACCCTGCCCTGTAGCAGCGGCTACACTGGAAATGTCACAGCCAAGTGCCAGCCCTCTGGATGGCAGGTCGTCAGGGAGTCCTGTGTGCTCTCTCAGCTGGAAGAACTGCAGAAGGTGAAGTTTTTTCCTTTTGTGGACTTGGCCTGGGGTTTGAGTTTCACAGTAAGCATCTCCCAGTAAGCACAGCTAGGGAGAGGGCAAAATATATCAAGTTGTATCATTGGCCACTGTGCAGAAGGTGAGGCTGACATCAGACTGTGGCAAACCCAGGGAGTGTGGGCATGAAATGGCAGAGTCTAGCTGACAGCTGAAAAGGTCAGAAAAGGTCAGTCATGCCACTTTATTTCAATAATATTTATTCAACAAATATTTACTAAGTGTCCAATGTGTCTAGGAGTTTAACACGATCAGAATTGATGGTTTTGTCTGACAGGGTGCTGCAAAGGAGGAAATCAGTGCTAAAGTCTATAGTAAATGGTAGAACAGCAACTGAGCTGGCTTTAGAAGTTCAGCGGTCTAGGAATTGAAGATTAAAGTAGAAGTGTGAGTCAGAGGGCAATAGGTTTAATACAAGTGAGGATGTACACATATCAGTCATTGGGGCAGGGAGTGGGTCAGGCAGAGCTGAGCCACATAGAACGACAAATCTGCAATGGACCTTAGGGTCATTGGATTTACAACCTCCTTCTTCAGGTTAGGAAACAAAAGACCAAGGAGCCAATGGTCTCTCTAGAAGCAATAGCATTGATCTACAAATAGTTACTTGATTCCCAATCCAATATTTGATCTCTTCTCATGCTCTCTTAGAAAGTTTTAAATACCAAGACACAGTAAATAGAATGAAGAAAGTGAATAGTCAGGAAATAGCAGAACTTAAATCACAGAAAAGAATAACCTCAAGATCAGTTCACAAACACCATTCTGCTAGTAGGTCTCTACATTGAGTAGTATGTATATCCTGGCCACAGACCTGGCTATTGCAGTAGAGAACCCCAGAAGAGTATTCATCAAAATGTTGAGGAATAGTCATTTCTCCTTTTATGTACTCAATTTCTTTATCTGTAAAGAGAAGTTAGAGAAGGTAACCTCTAGGATCTTTCCTTTGGCCTTATTTTTTGAACACGGGCAATATTTAGAACTAGTTCACCCCAGAACGTAAGGAAGGTACATTCCAGGTGCCCTGGGCAGATAACAGCACTCTGAGCTAAAAAGAACAAGGAGAAGAGGTGGGGTCTAGGATCGTGGGGTGACATGTGTTGATGGGAAGGTAGCACCCCTCCCTTGCTGCCTTCCACATTAACCCAGCACAGCAGAAGCAGATAGGAGCGTGAAAGAAGGAATAAAACTCCAAATTCAAGAGCAAAGTCAGGGTTGGCAAAAGTCTAGTAACTTCCACATTGTCCCTCCATCTTCCCATCCAGTGGGGATATAGCCTAGCATTAGTACTATTAGACCTTACATACCACTTTCTTGCTGAGTAGTTTTTGGAAGATCATCAAATATCACTGAGCAACAGTTTCTGTATAATTAGAATAATGATTTATATAAAGATGCTTTTCTTATCTGATAAAATTTATTTATTTATTTATTTTAGTTGTGGAAATTTATTTATTTATTTTTTTAAATTGATTTTATTTTTAAGTACATGACAGCAAAATGCATTACAATTCTTATTACCCATATAGAGCACAGTTTTTCATCTCTGTATATAAAGTATGTTCACACCAATTCGTGTCTTCATACATGTACTTTGGATAATAATGATCATCACATTCCACCATACTGACTAACCCCACGTCCCCTCCCTTCCCCTCCCACCCCTCTGCCATACCTAGAGGTCGTCTACTCCTCCCATGCTCCCCTTCCCTACCTCACTGTGAATCAGCCTCCTATATCAGAGAAAACATTCGCCATTTGTCTTTTGGGGACTATCTAATTTCACTTAGCATTTTCTTCCCCAACTCCATAAAAATACCTGCAATTTTAATAAATATTTCAATTTTCAGTCTTCTTAGCTATAAAATGACAACAATAATGGTACCTCCCTCAAGGATGTTTAAGGGATTCAAACAGTGAATCCCTGGTAGAACATTTGGCAGTGTCTGTAATAGACAGAACCCTGAATAACAGTCATTTTTTTAAATGACTGCTGTATACTTATTTTAGTATACACAACCCATACAAATGTTAGTACTAGGTTGCCAAGATATTGGGTTGAAATTTGATGAAACCCAAACATTTCTGTTTTCTAGAACGTAACCATTTTTATTTTTAGAATTTCAGCCTGATTGCAAACAGCGCTACAGAGATGGACATGTCATCTCTGGTGCAAAATCTTTCTGTCATCATTCAGCAAAATCCATCAACTACAGCTGGAAATCTGGCTTCTGTGGTGTCAATTCTGGGAAATATTTCATTCCTGTCAATGGCAAAGAATTTCAAGGTGTCTAATTTGACGTTGGAGGTATGGTTTTCCTGTGTTTGCAGGGCTTTCTTTAAATGCTGCATCTTGTAGGAGAAATGACAAAGTTCTAAGTAATGGGGGAAAGACAGAAGAGCCATATAACAGTCCTCATGTAACTTTGTTCTTTCTCCATAGGATACAGGAACTCATGAGATCAATAGTGTGAGTTCAAAGTAAAAGGGAGTTACACCTGAGCACGGGGCATGGGCAGCACCTGGCTTAGAGAATTATTATATGACTTGGGCTCCAGCATTTTGATACATGTTAGTAGCTTATAATCATTCTTTCCTGTGGCCATAAGCTCTGACTTTAGCTGTGTACATTATAAGAACTCCTTTACTCAACGTGGGAATTCATGGTTTCCTTTAGATATTTAAAAATTAATTTAAGATCACACAGATGGTATATGATCACTATAAGAAATGCAAATAAGCAAAAAGAAAATTAAATGATCTGTAATCTCATCATCTTAGACTAGCAGCTGCTGCTTATATTCCAATTATCACCCCAGTGCCTGGAAGAATAACAAGTGGTGCACAGCAGTGCTCAATAAATATTTGCTCAATAAGTGTCCTTCCAAACATTTCAAATATTTGCATTTTATATTTTAAGGTCTGTAACATTTTACAAAATCAGATTATGTAATTTATGTAACAATTATACTTGACTATGTATGATGAAAATTATGTCAATTTTTTAATTTTTAAAAATTATGTCAACTTTAACATATTTTGAATAAGTTAAAGTCATAAAGGAAAGATGCTCAGGTTTGTTTTTTGCATTTTATTCATAAGAGATCAGCTGAAATAATATGAAACAAAAAGGATAAATATAAAATGAAGAGTGAAAACAGCACACAAACAGAGCAAGAGAAAGCAGAGGATCCTGGGGGCAGTAGAATAAGCTCACTAGGCTCTGGGCCAGAAGACACAGAGGGCTAGATAGGGTAAAACCTGGTAGACACCCACAGCAAAATGCCAGAGAATCAGAGTCCAAAGCCAGAAAGAGGTCCTGTGGGAGGAAATAGCAATGTTTAAGGAGTTGCTTGGAAAAGGAATCTCTCAAACTCAGAGTGGCCCTAAAAACCCACAGCAATTCAACACCGATTTGATGCTTGAGTCTAGTTTGTAAGGATTTGTATTTTATATCTTGTATAGTAAACAAACAAAAAACATGAATTAAATCTTGGCCACCCATGATATGGATTTTAAACTTCTGATGTTAGCAAAACAAACATCATAATATGGAAATTTGTCAAAATAATGTCTCCACGTTATTACTCAGGAGAATGGGAATGCACCTTTGGGCACTAAAGGATGTATATTCAGCCCAGTGTGTTTCTGAATGCCTTGGGGTGGTCACCCTGGAACCAAGTTTCTTTCCCCAAAGTCTCTGCTGTGCAGAGTAGCAGAGCTGAATTTAATTGATGAGCTTCAATGTGCTCCTCAACTGAGTCAATTTTCCAAGCATTTTCCCTAAACTGAACACAAATAACTATCCACTCATAGACCTCTCATCTTTTTTACTGAAAACACTAACTTTCATCCTTGTGTTTCAGAATGTCATCAATATAACTGATCATATTCTTAATTCATCATCAATAACTAATTGGACAATTTTATTGCAAGAAGAAAAGGATGTCAGCTCACAGCTACTGAGGACATTGGAAAACATCAGCATTCTGGTACCTTCAACTGCTCTGCCTCTGAGTTTTTCTAGAGATTTCATTAACTGGAAAGGGATTCCAGTGACCGAAAGTCAGTATGAACAGGGTTATAACTATCAGATTGAAATGTTCCAAAAAAATACCTCCATTCCTATCAGAGGCTATGTGTTAATTGGACCTGGCCAATTCCAGAAGCCCCTTCCAGAAAGTATCATCAACATGGCTTCATTGACCTTTGGAAACATTCTGCCCATTACCCAAAATGAAAATGTTCAGGTCAATGGGCCTGTAATATCCACAGTTATCCCAAACTATTCCATAAGTGAAATTTCCCTGATATTCTCTAAGATAGAGTCAAATCTGAGAAAGCCTCATTGTGTGTTTTGGGATTTCAGTCATTTGCGATGGGACAGTGGAGGCTGCCACCTAGTAAATGAAAGTCTAGATATGGTGACGTGTCAATGTACTCACCTGACCTCCTTCTCCATGCTGATGTCACGCTTTGTCCCCTCTGCGATTGTCCCTGCTGTGAATTGGATCACCTATGTGGGACTGGGTATCTCCATGGGAAGTCTCACCTTATGCCTGATCATTGAGGCTCTGTTTTGGAAGCAGATCAAGAAGAGCCAGACTTCACGCACACGTCATATTTGCATGGTGAACATAGCCCTGTCCCTCTTGATTGCAGATGTTTGGTTTATTGTTGCGGCCACTGTGGACACCACCATAAACCCTTCTAGAGTCTGCACAGCTGCAGTGTTCTTTACACATTTTTTCTACCTCTCTTTGTTCTTCTGGATGCTCCTGCTTGGCCTCCTGCTGGCTTATCGAATCATCCTTGTGTTCCATCACATGTCCATGACTTTGATGATGGCTATTGGGTTCTGTGTGGGCTATGGGTGCCCTCTCATTATATCAGTCATCACCCTTGCAGTCACACAACCTAGCAATAACTACAAAAGTAAAGATGTGTGCTGGCTTAATTGGTCTGATGAGAGCAAACCTCTCTTGGCTTTTGTTGTCCCTGCATTGACTATTGTGGCTATGAATTTGGTTGTGGTGCTGTTAGTTCTCTCAAAGCTCTGGAGGCCAGCTATTGGAGAAAGACTGAATCAGGATGACAAGGCCACTTTCATCCGCATGGGGAAGAGCCTACTCATCTTGACCCCTTTGCTGGGGCTCACCTGGGGCTTCGGTATAGGAACAATGGTGGATGGCCAGAATCCAGCTTGGCATGTTCTTTTTGCATTACTGAATGCATTCCAGGTGAGACCCCCCCCCCCCAAATAATAATCTATTACATTCTTACATAACTGGAATAAGTATAGATAACTCAGGTTAACAAAACAATTCTCTAGTAAGATTGTAATGAAAGCTATATGGAAACTATAATTTTTTAAAAAAGATCTATTTTCCTCCAAAATTAAGGTCATACTGAAGCAGAATATCCAGAATATCCAGACTTATACAGTAATCTACCATAGAGCTTTTAATCTGTTGGAGTTCCCATAACTAATGTTAATCCTTTTACTGTTACCTCAGTCCTCTTTCTCTTGGGCAGATCTCTGAAAAAACACAGAGACAGAGAAATAAATAAAAAGTACTTGTTGACTCTGAATGGTGCAAAGGAAGTCCCTAGAAAGCAAATAAGCAGGGCCAGCAACTGAACACCAGCAGCCTGCTTTTTGTAAATAAAGTTTTATTGGAACACAACCATGCCAGTTCATTTGCCTTGATCTATGGCTGCTTTCCCTACAATAGCAGAAAAGTTGCAATAGAGATAATGTGGCTGGCAAAGCCCAAATACTACCTGGTCTTTACAGATAAAAGTTTGCTGATTCTGCCACAAAGAATGAGTTTTACATTTCATAGTCAAAGAGTGCTCAGAGTAGATGGATAAAATAATCCTTAGTTATTAATATACATGGAAGAAAGCTTTCAATCCTGGTTTAATGCAGGTATTTTCAGGTTACCTGGGACAATGAATGGGAAGTGGTGGTTAAATGTTTGAGCTCTGGAGTTAAGTATGCCTCAACTCAAATAATTTGTTGGAAGTCAATTATGTGGTCTTATTTGATCTCTCCGTCTCTCAATTCCCTCATCTGTTAAAGGGACCTAATAACAATACTTACATCAAAGAGTAAATGTGGGGATTTGATGAGATAATTCAGCATTTGGCATAGTGCATGGAAATTAGTAAATGTTCAACATGTGTCTCCTAAAAGCAGCTGTTTCTCTGCTATTCAACATAGATTCTACAGGTGGTGGTATAGATGGCAGTCATAAGGAACGTGCATCCAGTGATGACAAGCATAGGTGTTCCTGTCAGGGCAAGCACATGTCTGTATTCTGTTTGAACAAACATTAATGGAAGATTCTCTGACTTGGAGAAGGATTTCAAGGTTGAAGAAAGCCCTTGCCAAGATTTTCTAAGAGCTGTGCTTGAAAGAAAGGTTGCTGATAGAAGTCAACTTCCTCTGCTTGTCCCTTGGGTTGGACCTCAGTGCCAGCTGCTGTCATAAATGCATAGTAAATGTTATTAAATGGCAGATCTAAATAAAGACTGAGATACAGAAGCCAATGGAAGTGATTTGCTTTAGGCTTGGGATGGCACAGTAGAGGAGAACGAAGCTCTAAAGGCACTTAGAACTTCATTCACTCAATCATTTACTTATTTACACACTCATGAAAAAGTCCTTGAGTTCTTTGTGTTGTGCCAGGCACTGAGAAGGTCACACAGTGTTCCTGCCCTCAAGGAGCCTGCAGTCTAGTAAGGAGATAGACAAGAAAACAAATTCAGTGTTGGGTGATAAAACAGAACTGGGTTACATACATGTGCTTTCTGTTCTGAAAAAGAAAAAAAATGTAATGTGTGATTTTCTCCTTTTTTTTGTTAAAGGGTTTTTTCATCTTCTGTTTTGGAATACTGTTGGATAGTAAGGTATGTGCATATTCATTTCTCTCTTCATCCCTAACACAGGCCTCTCTATGCCCATCCCCCTACCCCCTCACTCTCTGATGCCCCACCCCCCCGCTTCAGTTCTGAGGTTTTTATTCATATAGTAGGAGGTTAGGCAACAGGTACTTTTGTAATAAAATTCTATAATTTTACAAAATGAGGTTCAGCTAGAAGACAGAAATTAAATGGTCAGTGTTGACAAAGTTGTATAGAATTAACCACAACATGTAATGTGGACACTACCAGAAGAGAGAGAAATTCTTTTTACCTTTGATTTTTCTAACTTAAATTATGGTTTAACAATGATTCAAGAGCAAAATTCCTCTACTATGGAGTAATTTCCCTTTTGCCCCTTTCATTGTTCATTCATTTAAAATATGCTAAAATTATATCTACTTGCTGTGTTTTTAGAGCTTTGCATAATAAATGTTAAAATAGTTTTCCACATTAGATAAAATTCCTAAGGAAGGACCACCAGTTTAAGTGAAAGATAATAGAAAAAAATTAATGAAACTTATTATTTTCCCCAAGCATTGAGCAATTCTGTTGAGAGAGATGAAGACGGAGGTGAAGCTTATTGATGTATAGATACTGTTTTAATAAGATAGGAATACTTTACAATTAGCATAATTGTTGCACATCACAAACCTCTACTTACAAAGAAACAATCTGCTGTTTTAATTGTACTAATAATTGCCTTGTTTGTACCATTCTCATGGTTAGGAAAACCCTTCACTTTACAGATAAACTTCAATTTAGCAATTATTGCCAATTACTGATGACTAGAATCTGAGTTATTGTGGCCTTGGAAGTGTTGTTCCTTGTTTAATGCTAGTTTTACTTATTAGTAAAGAGGCTAAGAAAATAATCTTTTTACTAGATGGTCATGCCTGTGGTCTGTTAAGTGCCTGTAGGAAATAATACTTAGGAATAATAATTTCAATCTGCAGTTTTTTTCTTAGTATGTTTGTATGTTAGTATATATGTATATATTATATATATGTGTGTGTGTGTGTGTATATATATACACACACACACACATATTTTATATATACATATATATGTGTTTCTCTTCTCTATTTCTTTTTGCCCTTATAGCTGCGACAACTTCTATGCCACAACTTGTCCCCACTAAGCTCTTGGATGCAGACACTAAAGGTAATTATCTACTGCTCCAATGCCCGGAGTTGCAGTTTTGCATTTTTGTCTTTGTGGAATTTTGCAGCAGTCCAGTTCTATATGAACTCCTTGGAGGTTTTGTCACCACTGTAATATCCTGGTGTTTCTAAGGGTGCCTGGCACAGGGTTGATACTCTTAAAAGAGCTACTGAGGGAGGAAGCGATTGAACTAATTAATGTAAAGGCATGGGAACCAACAAGGATGTTGAAGTGTGAGGTCTGTGGGTGTTTGTGAGTACCTTTGAGCAATATTGTTCATTTTAGTCCCTTGCAATTTTAGCTCTTAAGTCTGCCATGTGATAGGTTTATATGAAACTGGAGGATTTCTGCTTCATTCTTTGCCACAAAAGTGCAGTCCATATGACGATAGTATAGTTTGAAACAAAAGTACTTGCATGCCTATTTTCTATTTTCAATGTTGATTTAGACTTTTTTCTTTCAGCAAGAGACAAAGGGCTTTTCAGAGAGGGTTCTGAAGCAGAGATATCTGTGTTTGATAAAAAATCAACTGACTTAACTGTGTCCAAATGTGGGTGTTCAGAGATTTTTGCCAGTGACGGTATATCCTTTTGAAATAAAAATTAGTGAGGAAATCATTTGGCATTAAGAAATCTTCCTTGGTCTGCATCTCCCACTGGAAACCTCTGCTGTGAATTAGGGAGGAGTGGCCCATGGGCAGGCAGACCTGCCCTATGTTTCTGACTCCGAATCCAATTGACTGTGTGACCTTGGGAAACTTCCTTAGTCCTTTTGAGCTTCAGTTTTCTCAGCTGTAAAAATTAAGTGTTGGCTTAGTTACTTAATGAAGTTCTAACATTCTGCGATTTTGATTTTATGTCTTAAAGAATGAAAAGTCCTTTGAAGCAGAAAATGTGAAACTAATGTCATTATTTACTTTAAAGAAAAAAAGGAAGTTATGGAAAGAGAGGCCTTTACCGAATAAATGAATCAGGACACTCCCCACCAAGCAAAGCAGGAAGTCAGATTTTTTTTTTTTCTCATTTGGAAATGAGAGAGAGAGAGAGAGAGAGAAAATTAAATAAAACAAAGTAAAAGAAAAATGCCTGCAGTGTTTCTCCCTGTTTCTAAGGTCCTTTTCAGAAGGTAGGAGTGAGTAATCAGTGAGTGCTTTGCTTTTTCTGGAATTACACCCTTCCCCAATTTTGTTTCCAACTTGGTGATAAAATAAGATTTTGTTATCTGTTAAATAGCTCATCTATTCTAAAATAAATATTCGTTTTGCAGAAGAAAAGATGAGTATTTGTAATTTTCTGAGGGAGTTTGAAAAGCAGAAATCTAGATTTTGTATGACGAGGTGAAGAAGAAATAAGACTGGGTACTGATAGTCCTATCAAGAAACTCACTTATGAGTTTAAAAGGGAGGGAGAGAGAGATAGGAAGGGAACAAGATGTGGACTCAGGACCAGGAGTGATGGGATCATTAAGATTACCAGGATGGATGGAAGCAAGTCTGTATGCTGGGAGGGATGAACCAGTAAAGGCAGAGTTTAAATACAAATGGGAAAGTGAGGCTAAGGGACACAAGAGGATTCCTGGGAAGACAGACTTAATAGCAGACTAAAGATAGAGTGACTAGCCACTACTCTTGATACAGGAAGTACCAGATGGATGCAGATAGAGCCACATGTACAGATTGGCATCATGGTGTTGAGAGTTCACTGAGAGATGGCAAAGTGGTAACGAGGTAGGGATCTTGGAAACATCAGTGAAAATATGATGTTTGACAGAAGGGAATAGAAGAGGAAGCCAGCAATGCTCAGCAAGGGCCATCCTTCCAGCCACCAAAACTCTATGTGAACCCACAATGTAATTTCTTTCAATAGCCTCTTCATGCTGAGGCTCAGAGTTCCTTTCTTGGCCCTTCATTTCTCCCAGCCATGTTCTCTATAACTCTGCACTAAGTGGCTCACTCTGGTGGCCTCTACAGACACTTAGCCACAAAGACTGAATTTATAGACCCATCTTTCAGTTCCAGTGATTCAGATCCTGTTGTTCAACAGTTTAGATCCACATAAATTTATGTCTGACATGTTTCTTCCTACACCTGGTAGAGTTTCTGAGTGTATTGTAATCTAAAATTACTCTTTCCACATGGGGCAAGATGCAGTTTTAAATTCAATGCTCCCTAAGATTTTCCTTTAAGGTTATAACATTATATGAGCCTCGAATTCTGGGAAATCAGTTGTTTTGCTTTGAATATTACAAGCCTTTTCCTTCTATCTATAATTTATTTTCAGAGCTCAGTATGAGGTAATCATTCATATAACTCAGTGAAAATTGGGAAACACTCACTGATCTACCTACTGCATATAATAAGAACCTATTTCTCCCACCTTGGTTTAGCTTCCCTATGACATGGACTGTAGCGGGGATTGGAAATTGTTCCTTCCAATATTCCTAGTACTTAAAAAACAGTGCCTAATATACAGAGACATTCAATATTAGAAGTGAAATTAATGAATAGATGAATGATATATCGAGTGAAATATGTCTAATCACCTTTATCTTTTCCAATAAGTGCATGCTCTCTCTTTTTTAAATATTTTATTTCAGTTTGATAATTAAGTTTTAAAATTGTTGGACTCTATATCTCTGCACCAATGACTAAGGGATTATTCAAAAGAGAGATAAATGTTAAATTGTAAAAGAGTAACCCAAAGTTCTAACAGACGCCATTTTTACTAGAAGTACTGGTTTTTCCATGGGTTATTCTTTCAGTGACAAGGGTGTGAACCAAAGAAACATAAGCATGATCTTAAAAAGGGATGATATTACAGGCTTAGTGGTGCATGCCTGTAATACCAGCTACTCAGGAGACTGAGGTAAAAGGATCACAAGTTCAAAGCCAGCCTGAGCAACTTAGTGAGACCCTGTCTCAAAATAAAAAGTAAAAAGGACTGGGGATGTAACTGAGTGGTAGAGCAGCCCTGAGTTCAAACCCTGGTGTAACCCGCCCCGCCAAAAAAAAAGAAGAAGAAGAAAAAAGAAGAACATTATCTCCCTTAAGTCCATTGCATAATTGTTGTTAATAATAGTTGTGAAAATATACAGAAAGGTGAAATTCATCTGGAAGTAAGTTCTTAGGCATTTCAAGTAGATTAAAGCAGAGAAAGGGGTAGGGACTACTCTAAATTCTTGAAAAGAGTCATGCTGACAGAATAAAAGATGGTTAAAGCCACCAAGAAGTCAGGAAATGCAGACCCCATCACCAAAAGAATACTATGAACATTCAAATGATTTGTTTTTCTTTTGTGCAGCAAAACTCCTCAGAGATATCTTCCAAACCCAAACGCTCAAAACGTTACTCAGTGCAAAACAAAGGTAAATCACCATAAAACCAATTATTATAAAAGGTGGGAAGAGAGAATATAAAAACATAATGCAAAGACAACTCAATGGCAGCTATTAAAAAATCTACATGAGAAGTGTAAGAGAGTATCAGCCAGCTGTGGTGTCCAGGCCAATGGACACTGTTCAGTGTTGATACAGCAGTATTGGGGATTTGATGCTCAGAGAGACTACCAAGTAGTAGTTTCATCACAAATTATCCCCATTTCCACAGTTAGACACAGGATGTGTGTGTGTGTGTGTGTGTGTGTGTGTGTGTAGGCACATGCACACATGCATGTATATATCTGTGGTACTGATCATCCAAGCCATGGGGTTGAGAAGTGGGTAGATAACATCAACATGTATCCTAATGGGAGAAATCACCCCATTTGTGCCAGCTGCTGAGCAGCAGGAATGGGACCATGGGATTGTGTCCAAGTGCTGGACATATACTGTTAAAATGACCCAGGGGAGGGAGGAACCACACCTTTTGAGGATTAGACAGGACTCTCCCCTCCGCCTATGATACCCATTGGTCCTACATTCATATACTGGAGGTTCATTAAAGCTGTTTTATGCATTTGTTTCTCATCAATAAAATGAAAAACTAAGAGACTGCTAAGGTTCCTTCCAGTGATGGCATGCTGTGATCTCAATCTGTTATGTTGTTTCCCAGCAATATCTGAAAAAGATAATACTTCACTTCTGAAATGAGAGATGCTTGACAAATGCAAGCTTCAGTGATGTCAGAAATGCTCATACAAACACATCTATATCTTCCCCTAACATCTTCCTAAAACTAAGAGATTCCCAGCTTATTTTCATTTTGGTCTCACATTTGATTCCAACATGGTAGCAATAATTTTTATCCTGTTTTTCCCCCTCAGGCAACAATGCAATTTCTCATAAGGGAGATTCCTCCAACAACATCATGCTTACACAGTTCTTATCAACTGAAGAAGGTCAGGAACCATAAAATCAAGGAAAAAAAGTTGGAGCAACTTGACATTTGGAGTTCAATGTCAGTGAAGGAATTATGGTCACTAGTGGCTTCATCACTGCCTCCTTTATCTTAAATTAAATGGAAAAATTTATTTTCATGTGGTTTGATTTTTTAAAAATGCTACATAGCTGCAAAAAAATAGGTTTTTTTGGAAATTGTGTTAGTTATACCTTCCTGACTATGAAATATGGTTTCCTTTTTCATAAAAGTAATACTATTCATGTAGTATTTCTAATCATCTGAATTGGAATATGAAAATGTCCTGAAGTAGCCTTAGATAAATTGATAAACTATGCTCACTTTCTTGTCAAAAAGTCACTGGTGCCAATTTCTAGAGAAAAAGCATTTCTTCTCCAAATTTTCCAGTTGAATTTGATGCTTGTTTTTGCTTCTTAGGTGCAGTCTCTTAATGTTGAAAGTTAATCAGACATAAAATAAAAACTTCCATTTCAGATATTTTTGTAGTCATTTATCAGGAAGTAAAAGAATGTGATTTGATAGGTGATGTGGCAGTTGTCACTTTACAATGCACTATTGTGTGGTCTGCCACCAGCAAAGTGAAGTGTCCAACCAGACCTAGTACAGATATAAGGAAATGGGGACCCAGAAGTAAATTGACTCACCAAAGATTGTGAAGCTAAGAAAGGGCAACAGGGAATGTACTTTGGATTCCTCGTCCATTTCTATAGCCTCAGGACAACCTAGAAAATTATATACAATTCTAAGAAACCTTTATGAAGTTAAATATATGATTCATCACTCCTAGAATTCTGTGTAAGAGGGGAATTGATGGAAAGACTTTGTCCGCTTCCAAGGAGGTATCTCCAAACATCATGATTTTCTTTTACTGTAGGAGCTTTTTGGAAGTTATTCACATGTACGGTCAATTCTGCTTTCGGATGAGATACAGAGTACAGGTGAATAGATGCTAGAAGCAGTGTTTCTCTTACATAATTCTGTCACTTGGGGTTCACCTGAGTTTCAGCCCTGACCACAGTGCACAGAAGAACTAAGCCCTCAGATTCATCCTTACTGTTTTGAGAGTTACAGAGTTTGAAAGTATCTGTTAGCTCTTGACATGAAAAACCTTCATCATTATTAAATAAAGATAGCATAGGGGAATGTCTACTTAAGTAGACAGGCATAGAGAAAATTCACAAGCACCAAGATGCAGCAGCATACATGAAATACCAAAGTTTAAAGGAAACGACTGAGGACCAGTTAGTTAGGTGTTTCTATATCCCACGAAGGTATAAAAGACTTCGAAGGAAATTTTATGAGAAACATTTCCTTGGAGAGAACTGATACATGAGCCTTCTCACTCCACCTACCCCTAAAATAAGAGAAGGAGGAATGTGTGGCCCCTGACCTTAAATAAAGTGAAAGGACTTCGCAGATAGTGTTTTATGTGACCACAACAATTAGAATGTATGGGGTCCTGATTAGGGGTTAGATTCTTGCATGGAACTATGGCCATGGCTTTGGTGGTAGAGCCCGTTTAGGACTTTGTGTTGGGACTAGTCTGTATGCCCAATGTGTGTGAGGGCAAAGGATATGTGTGATTTCCCATGGGCCATGGTGAGATATATAAGAGAGCCAATGTGGGTTTGTGTTGGGTTCTCTGATACAGTCATCCAAAGAGGTAAAGGAATCCCAGAATCAAGAATTTGCAGATGAAACTTTAGGATAAGGAACAAGTCACAAGGGACTGCCAATGACATAGAAGAATCTGTACAGGCTACAGAAAACACAGGTGAGAATTTAGGGTCAAGGGGATTTTTTTTTCTAAAGACTTCTGGGATTTTTCTTCTTTCATTATTTTGAGTTATTCTCCAGAGAGCCTGAAGGTGAACTTGTCTCATAAAATACCTCTCTTCCCTGTGGCTTTGGGCACAGGAGGTTTTCCTCAGTGTCCATGGGGTGGAAGAAGAATGAGAAAAATTAAACAACTTCAACCAGCAAGAGAAGATGTGTTAGTGCACATAGAAGTCCAAAGTGGGACTTGGAGAACAAGAAGAATTTAATGCTAACTTGTTTGTAGTTTCTTGTTATTGCACGATACTGGGAATCAGTATTTAAATTAATATCAAATATTTAAATTAATCAAGACATTGCTATTACCCAAATGTACTGGCATATAACAGTATATCAATGGGAGGGAAAGTGTCTCTCACTTAATAAATTTTATAAGAATAATCTGAAACAAAAAAAATGTTTCATCACATACCATGTGTGTCTAAACCATTGGTTATACACATGTGCCTAAAAATTCTTTTAAAACAGCAATAAAAGGATAAAAAAGGAAAAACATTGTCATGGTTTTCTATTGCTTTGATTTCTATTGTAATATTTTCTTCAATTTCTATTGTAATAGCTTTCTATTGCTGTGTAAAAATTGCCACAAACTTATCAGCGAACAACCATGCACATTAATCATCTCACAGTGCCATGGGTAAAGAGTTCAGGCACTGCTTAGATGGGTTTTCTGCTTAGGGTTTCACAGGCTATATTTAAGGTGCTGGCTGGTCTGTGTTTTCATCAGGGGCCTCAAATGGGGAAATAATCTACTTCAAACTCATTCTGGTTTCAGTTGTGGAAATGAGAACTGTGGACTTCTGTCTCATGCCCTAGAGCCCCTGTAAGTCCTTACCATATGGACTTCCCTAGCTTGGCCATTCACATCATTAAGTTTTCAAGCACAATCTCTCACTTCAGCCTGATTTTAAAACAGTCTTTTTGAATATAAGGTAATCAGGGGAGTGATATTCCATAATGTTTACCATATTTCTACTGGTGAGAAACTAGTCCTGACCACAATCCAGGGAATGAAATTTCAAAAGGTACAAATATAGAGAGTTAGGGATCACCAAAATTCCCAGACAGGAACTCTCAAGAACAGGAAGTGAGACAGGAGATAATAGCAATACTACTTTGGAAAGCAGGTGGGTTGAGTGCTAACTAACTTAGAAAGTTAAATATTAAGCCAGAAATGGGGAATATGAAGAAGCCACTTACTTTACACTTCAGAATCCCCAGGGGAATCAAGACTTGGCAATACCTTAAAAATTGGTAGAAAATTACGTAGACAATTGCATAAACACTTCACCCAGGAAGACACGGCACTGACAAGAAACCACATAGTTTATATCTGCAGCCATTAGGGAAATTCAGATAAAAGCCACAATAAGATAATAACCATCTACTTACTTGAATCTGAGCAAAAAATTCCAAATCCACCAACCTGCAGAGAGAACACAAGATGCACGATTCTATTTACACCAAACTCTAGAAAATGCAAGATACTCTATAGTGACAGAAAGCAGATCATTTGCCTTGGGATGAGGGCAGATAGGAGAAAAAGGCAGACAACATAGCAAAAGAGTCTGAAGAACTTTGTAAGGTGATGCATGTATGCATATCTTGATTGTGGTTATTTGTCAATGTTTCTATCTGTCAAAATATTTCAAACTGTACATCTTTAACATGTAGAATTTATTATGTTTATTATAAATAAATAAACCTGTTAAAAAAGGCAAAAAAAAGTGGAGTGAATACAGGACTGAATAGGATAGTTGGTTCAAAGTGAATTTGGGAAGCAACGAGATCCCCAGAACCCTCTGTAAGCCATATATTCAAATAGCTGTCTCTTCCACCATCCTAGCAATAGGTTATATGTGGGGAAATATGGGACATTGGACTGAGAGACACCAGTCCAATGAATAGGAAAGGAATAGGAAAGACAGTAGAATGAATCGGACATAACTTTCCTATTCATGTATGAATACATGATCAGTATAACTCCACATCATGTATAACCACGAAAATGGGAAGTTACACTCCATGTAAGTATAATATGCCAAAATACATTCTACTGTTATGTATATCTAAAAAGAACAAAAAATATATATATATATATACTTGCTTCTTATTGGATGAGACTGTCAGCCTAATGCTTGCTCTCTCCTATCAATTCTGAAAAAAAAAAACCAAGAAGGAGAATTTTAATTATTTTTTAAATATGGAAATAAATAGAAGTAATCAGTTTAAAGAGATTTGTCTCTAAGAGACAGAGGATTATAAGAATTATTTAGCTGTTAAAACCATATCCATCTGACTTTGGTTAAATACAAATAAAAGTGTTTGTGTGTGTGTGTGAATTAAGGAACATGAATACATTAAAATTATAAGGCACTTTGCTTCATTTGCTAGACCTCCGAGGCTTTGGTGCTCTGTAAGCTTAGGTGGCACTGGTTAGCCGCTCTAAGACTTTGAGATGCCTGTGAGACAGCCAGTTTGAGATGTCAGAGAGCCATTGAGTATTGTAGCCTACTATTCAGGGGAAGATGTGGCCTGGAGGGTCATCAGCATAAATGTGGCATTTATAGCCACAGAGCCAGAGGAGATCCCCTGGCAGGTACTTGTGGAAAATTGAGGAGGCCCTTATCAGACACCAACATTTAAGAGATAGAGAGAAGAGAAGGGTCCAATAATGGGGAATGAGAAGGAGCAGCCTGTGAGGTAGGAGGGAAACCAGTTTTGTCCCCTGCTAGGAGAAACATGTGAAGAGGGACTTGAAACATTCCAAAGAATATTTCATGGACAGCAATAGGTTAAATATAGCTGCGAGTCAGAGAAATAAGGACCCCAATTAGACCATTTGAATTTGAAACCTGAAGGCCATTGATGCATTACTATCCTAGGCACTTAGAATAAGAAATTCCACTGTGGGAAATCTGAATACATAAGAATTGTCTTTTGACCTTTCATGGCCCTGTGTAAGTGTTTCCAGATCTGTAAATAGCTACTTTAAGAAAGATTAATTCTCTTACTTTCTCTATCGCTTCCGGAACAAATAAAGATGCTGAGATATTGTCACTCTGTAGCATCTAGAATGTTCTTCAAATGGATGCAGATTTCAGTAAAAACCCCAAATCTATTTCCTTCCAAGTGGTTGAATGGAAAGAATTTGCCTTTTGTAAGAAAGCAGTGAGGCTGTACTGTACTTCCCTTATCAGACTTAAGGGGGCAGGCTCTGACCAAGAAACAAACCATGGACAAATTGCTCAGCTTAAAACACACCTGAGATCCACTCTAGAATTTGGGGATATAAAAGAAGTTTAATCCCATTATTCTAATTATGGAGAATTTGCATTGGTGCTGCTATGTTTGTCATAATAAGAGAGATTATGGAGCTAAGGGCACAGGAGCTCAGTTTCCGGATGGCAAACAATGCCTCTGTTTCCTGGGTTTATAACCAAGGTGCTGGTAAACAGTGAAGCCTGCTTCCAAGCAAAGGAGGAATGAGCCATCATCAGGGATGATTAGAAGAAAACAGCAGTTTTGCCTGCTAGAAAACTAGTGCTTCATTTATATTTTCCTCTGTATCAGTGGGCTATACCTTGGAGACCTTGAGCAAATACACAGTTGATTTAAGTGTGTTGTTCATATCCTATGCTTTTGCGATGCATCTTTTACTTTGGGAAGAAACAGTTTAGAAAATTTTAAACTGTATTGTCAGGTTTACCCACATGTCACCATGGATGAGTTACCCAAACTCTTCACAGACTGAATTTGTACCCAAGGTCTTAGGGGTAAAAGGAAGAAAACAAAATAAACATAAAAGAGTAACTTATATGCAGAACAAGGATCTACCAGGTCCTCAATGATTGGCCAGAGCCAAGTGCAATGGCACATGCCTGAAATCCCAGCTACTTGGGAAGCTGAGGCAGGAGGATCTCCAGTTTCAGATCAGCCTGCACAACTTAGCAAACTTAGTCTCAAAATAAAAAACAAAGAGGTAGAGGTGTAGCTTAGTGGTAGAGCATGTACAAGGCCATGGGTTCAATTCCTAGAACTTCTAATACTTCTAAACAAACAAACAAACAACAACAAAAAGGCAGGTGGGGTGTGGGGGAGTGTTGGCCAGAAAATGTATTGATACGGATTTATCTTGTGGAGTAAAAATAAGACTCTGTGGTTATCTTTTAAAAGGATACCATTCCTAACACTAAAATCACAAGGTACATTTTTTTTCTAAGAGTTTTCTACTGGCAGGTTATCCTGATAACTAGGGCAAGGTAGGAGAAAGACTGGAACAGGAGAAGACAACTAAAGGCGAGAAATCATGGAGGAAGAGTCCCATAGTTCCCTGATCATCACTCTCTCATACTGAATCCACATCACACCAAGCTTGATCTTAACCAAATGTGCCTGGTGACCCTTCCTCAATTAGCTCCTGTGAGGTGATGTGGAGTTTTCTCTCTGGATCAAGGAGCCCTTGGGAGGCCTGGGCTCTAGTTCACCCCTTTGTGTCTCTTCATTTCAGTTTCCCATCACAGATCTGCATTCATTAGATAAGCTGAAACGTCCCTTCCAGCCCTTTTGTATGTCTCTTCATGGGTAACACCCTGGGAGAAGAGAAATTTATCACCAGAGAATACCAGCCCCAGTGGGTTTGGCAAGTCCTTATCTTGCTGCGTAGGAATCATAGATAAAGCATTGCCAACAACGCCATTATGCCAACTGAACGGGAGGCAACACCCCGATGGAATTCTGACCTGATGCTTGAAATCAGAGGAGAGGAGCTCCCCAGTGTGATGTGCTGCCAAGGGACACATTGGTTCTGTGGATAAGGCTTCCTGACTCTTAGATCTCACTCATAACCCTCAACAGGGCATGGGGAAGGATCTGTAAATTCCATGACCACATGCAGCTGGGCACTGCCAAGGATAACTCTTTACAGCATGAAAACTTCGCCTGGTGCTGGTGATAATGTGACTGTTTTCCTGAAGTAGGCTGGGCAGGAGAGCCAGCCCCACCTGTCATCTATTTCACCTGATTTCGGGAAATGTTCTACAGTCCCCCTCCCCAACTAATTGACAAAGGAATAAATTTTAAAAAAAATCACATTCATGAAATCACTTGCAGAATTTGTTGACAACTGTTTATGATTGAAGTCGGCAACAATATGAATTGTTCATGACCTGCTTTCCCTCAGTCTAGAGAATGATCCTCAAAGTGTATTCCCTGTCCAGCATCATCAGTGTTGCCAAGAACTTGTTAGAAATGCCAGTTTTCTGAGTGGGACTCAGGGACCTGTGTTTCACAAGCCTTCCAGGTAACAGATCCATGCTTCGATTTCAGAACCACTGGCATGGAGTGATAGAGACTGAGTGTTACAGGCTAAGGATCCCAGGGGATTGGAAGCTTCCCTCCCTTGGGAGGATAGGGGCCCCCTGAGGGCTTTCTTGTTTCCTTCTCTATTGCCAACACTTCTCTGAGCCTCAGTCATCAGGAAAGTCTTGGGAACAGTTTGAACAGAGAAATATCATATTGGATGGTGGTATTCTGGGCATTATAGCAAAACTGCTAAGAATGAAAAGGGTTTGAAACTTATTGACTTGGTTACATGGCCAAACCTTGTTACGCCATCTGTAAGCAAAGGGCAATAACTCCTTTAAAGTTATCATTGGGAGTACATGAGAGAAGCCTGAAAGTTCTTGGCATAGCTGCCTGGCCTTTGGTAAACAAACAACAAATAGTGGCTATTGTTAGTACTAATAATGCTCAAGTTAATAATAAAGCATGAATCTACACAGCAGGGTCACTGCTGCAAAAAGTCATGCTGAAAGTAAAAACACAGTTTGGGCCTTAGTTTGCTCACTGAGCAGCAAGGGCAGGCCAATTTATCTCTATTTATAAAATATGAAAGACGACAATGACCTCACAAATAATTGGGAGACTTAAAACAGAAAAGTAGGTAAAGTAGCTGTTTGGTGCTTAGAATACTAAGGGGGTTAAATAAACATTTCTTTTTTTTTTTTTTACTCCTATCTGTGGAAAAATAACCCCCCAAATTTAAGAGTACAAAAGTCAGTGTGCTATAGATTTATTCAGGCAAAATACTTCTATTGGTATTCTATTTGGCTGGCTTAGCGTATGCCTGTTTAAAGGTAGTGGGAAGGACTATAGGAGGCTGTGAAAAAGAAAGGAACTAATGTATTTATAATTTTTTCTTGGTCATTATTCTATAGAAAAGTTAAATGATTCTTGACATATAGAAAGAAAAAGAGTTTAAGCAAAAGAAGTCTTTTAAAGGGAATAATGCTGAAGAGCTACAATACAAAAGCTGTTTCTAATTTTTTCTCCATTAATACAAAATAGACTTTAAAAACTTTGTCAGAAAGCAAAGAACATAACTTCTATTTGGGACATTTCCAAATGTACCATATTCTCAGGAACCTATAGTGCAATTCCTTTCTAGCCCATCTCTCTCTCTGCCTTCTGTTTTTTTTTTTTTTTTTTTTTACTCTAAGGAAGTGCAGCCACCAGCCTCAGGGACCTTCTTCCGGACTCTCTTCCTGTCTCCCTTTCCCACTAGCAAATGTCTATCCATTTTCCTTATCCAGGCCTTTCAGATGCCAGGAGTGGTCATGTGTGGCAGTAATATGCATTCGACTGAGTGTTTAAATGAACAAAGTTTATGTTCTAAGCATGAGCAGAAGATACAACGGAGATGTGACTATGAGCTGGTGAGATTGACTCTTTGTTTTTCAAAAAGGAATTTTTATTTGTATTTATTTATTCATTTGAGGAAGTCTGGTACAGTGGCCTGTACTATAGAATCTGGACTCCACACTTGCATCATAGCTCTTATATGTAACCATGTGCCCTTTGGTAATTAATTTAGTCTCTCCAAATCCTCAGTTCTCCAACAGTCAAATAGGGAAGTCATGGTATCTGCCTACAGGCTTGTTATGAGAATTGAACAAATAACACCTTTAGCAAAATTCTTGGAGCACAGTATGTGCTCAGTACAAGTTAACTATTATTATTATTAGGTTTTGTCTTATTATTAATGTAAAAACATAGGTAAGATAGAAAAAGTCCTTATACTCACCTTCCTGGTTTCTTGTACTCCCCCCATCAAGAAGTAATCATTATTAAAAATTTAGAATGTATCTTTCAAGAGTTAATCCCTCCACATGGATGGGATCCTACCTTACACATGTATGCATTCTGCTTGTAGACTTATATTTGAAGTTTATTTAAAAAAATTCATCCAGGCCAGGTGCAGTGGCACGCACCTGTAATCCCAGTGGCTCAGGAGGCTGAGACAGTAGGATCGTGAGTTCAAAGCCAGCCTCAGCAACAATGAGAGGCTAGGTAACTCAGTGAGACCCTGTTTCTAAATAAAATACAAAATAGGACTGGGCATGTGGCTCAGTAGTCAAATGCCCCTGAGTTCAATCCCCAGTACCAAAAAGAAAAAAAAAATCATCCAGCAGTGGCATACGTCTGCAATCCCAACAACTCAGGGGGCTGAGGCAGGAGGATGGCAAGTTCTAGGCCAGTCTGAATGATTTAGCAAGGGCCCTAAGCAACTTAGTGAAAACCTGTGTCAAAGTAAAATATTAAAAGGACCAGGGATATAGCTTAATGGTAAAATTACCCTGAGTTCAATCCCCAGTACCAAAAAACAAAACAAAACAAAAAAGAAAGAAAGAAAGAAAGAAAGAAACAAAAGGAAAAAATTCATTCAAGAAACTTGTGAATTTTGTTTTCTATAAAAACTGAGCCATATATGAAATACAGAAAGAAATCTGTCTCATGACATTAGATCTAGTCCTAATGCTCTACTTAGAACTTTCAATTTATACCTAACTTTCAAAATACAAAACTATCTTGCTCTACCTTGTTACTCATGTCCACAAAAGGCAGGTCTAGAGAAGTTTTTTTTTTCCTTAAAAAAAAAGCCAAAAACCAAAACAAAAATTTCATACCTGTCTCAAAGATGCCACATTGTTTCCATCACAGATATTAAGATTGTGATGCTGTTCCTGAGGGTAACTCCAAGTGAATTATTCACTCTGCCCCCTTGTTACCCTATCTATTCCAGCCCCATTCCCCCATCCCAACCTCCCTGCATCTCAATACCACTTTCAAGTTCCAAATCGAAGTATAACTCTGGGTCTCTCCTGCCCCTGCAGCCAATAAACTCCAGTTTCATGTGCAACAGTATACCAGAGACAAAGGTGTGAGCAAGGAGCAACTTTGTTACAAACGTATACCTTTTAAAAAAATTAATTGATTTAATTTTTTTTAAATACACTACAGCAGAATGAATTGCAATTCTTATTTTATATATATATATATATATATATATATATATATATATATATATATCACAATTTTTCATATCTCTGTTTGTATATAAAGTATGTTGACACCCAATTCGTGTCTTCATACATGTACTTTGGATAATGATGTCTATCACATTCCACCATCCTTGCTAATCCACTGCCCTCTCCCTTTTCCTCCCTCCCCTCTTCCCTATCTAGAATTCATCTATTCCTCCTATGCTCCCCCTCCCTACCCCACTATGAATCAGCCTCCTTATATCAGAGAAAACATTTGGCATTTGGTTTTTGGGGATTGGCTAACTTCACTTAGCATTATCTTCTCCAACACCATCCATTTACCTGCAAATGCCATGATTTTGTTCTCTTTTATTGCTGAGTAAAATTCTATTGTGTATATATGCCACATTTTTTTTTTATTCAGACCCCACACTTTATCCACTGAAGGGCATCTAGGTTGGCTCCACAGTTTAGCTATTGTGAATTGTGCTGCTATAAACATTGATGTGGCTGTGTCCCTGTAGTAGGCTGTTTTTAAGTCCTTTGGGTATAGTCTGAGGAAGGGGACAGCTGAGTCAAATGGTGGTTCCATTCCCAGATTTCCAAGGAATCTCCATAGTGTTTTCCATAATGGCTACACCAATTTGCAGTTCCATCAGCAATGTATGAGTGTACCTTTTCCCCCATATCCTCACCAACAGTTATTGTTGTTTGTCTTCATAATAGCTGCCATTCTTACTGGAGTGAGATGATATCTTAGAGTAGTTTTGATTTGCATTTCTCTGTTTGCTAGAGATGATGAGCATTTTTTTTCATATATTTGTTGATTGATTGTATGTCCTCCTCTGAGAAGTGTCTGTCCAGGTCCTTGGCCCATTTGTTGATTGGGTTATTTGTTTTTGTTTTTCTTTTTGGTGCTTAGCTTTTGAGTTCATTATATATCCTAGAGGTTAGTTCTCTATCTGATATATGAGGAGTAAAAATTTGCTCCCAGAATGTAGGCTCTCTGTTCACCACATAGATTGTTTCTTTTGCTGAGAAGAAACTTTTTAGTTTGATTCCATCCCACTTATTGATTCTTGGTTTTAATTCTTGCGCTATAAGAAGTTGGGGCCTAATCCCACATGATGAAGATTAGGGCCTACTTTTTCTTTTATTAGATACAGAGTCTCTGGTTTAATTAAAAAAAAAATTTACAATAAAAAATTCAACCAGAAGGGTGGGAGTAGAGGGTAATGGATAGGGAATGGTTAATGGGTACAGGGGTGCAGTTGGATAGAAGGAATAACTTCTAATATTCTATAGCACAGTAGGGTAACTATGGTTGACAACAATTAATTATATATTTTAAAATAGCTAGTAGAAAGGATTTTGAATGTTCCTAGCACAAAGAAATAATTAATGTTTGAAGTGACAGATATGCCAATTTTCCTGATATGATCATTATATGTTGCATACATGCATTCAAATGTCATATTGTAACCCACATATATGTACAATTAATAAATATCATAAATAAATATATAATATATATGCATGTGTGTAGATATATATACTCAGACACATGGCTGATCTTTGTTACCCCCAAGGACTAAAATCAAGTCAGTTTATTCATATCTTATGCATGACTAATATAAAAATAAAAAATATATATTTCAAATTCTGAAAAACAAACAAAAAACAAAAGTACACCTTGTCAGGGGCCAGTAACTTCTAGAGCCAAGAGGTGAGACTTCCTTACCAAATTCCTGTTTTTCCTTTCAGAATGCCTCTTTTTTTTTTTAAGAGAGAGAGAGAATTTTTTAATATTTATTTTTTAGTTTTCAGTGGACACAACATCTTTATTTTTTTTATTTTTTATGTGGTGCTGAGGATCGAACCCAGAACCCAGTGCCCCGTGCATGCCAGGCAAGTGCGTTACCGCTTGAGCCACATCCCCAGCCCATAGAATGCCTCTTTTTGACGGACAAGAGTACATTACGGAACATGCTTCCAACACGTGCTCAGTTACCTTATCACGTTCCCAGAAGGAGAAGCAGGACTAAAAATCCAGGAGTCAGGGTCCATATATATTGCTGTAAGACACAGCTCTGCCTCCTGGTTGATATCTGCCATAAACAACAGCACTTCTCCTAGGGCTCTGCTGACTGAATGTTCATACTTATCATCTCTACCTTGTTCAGGAAGGGCACACTCAAAACACTCATATTAGAGATTAATACCTTTTAGACCCAATAAGCCACCAATTTCAAAACTTCTTTGTCCTAGGTATATATCTCAGTGTTAGATTCTTTATATACAGCATGCCACTTAGTCCTTATAACCACTCTCTTAGTACTATAGATGAAGAAGAAGACACTAAGTTCACTTAGAAAGTGACAAAAGTGGGGTTCTAATCCAACACTCTCTCACTCCCAAGTCTGTATTTTTTTCCTGCTTCAAAACCAAAAACCACTGACAGCTGGTGAGGAAGAATTACCAGGGCGCATTCTGGTATTCGTCACTTTCTACCTTGGTTCATATTTTCCTTCCAACCTGTTAACTCTACCAAGAAATGTCATTGCTTAGCCATTAAATTCTGAGTTCATGGTAAAGGATTTGATTGTTGGGCTGTCCTCTGCAGGCTACATAGCCCTCTGGAGTCATCAAAAGCTGCATTCCTTGCTTCCCTGATGTTAACTTTCACAAGGTGTGGACAGACCAGAACATTAAAAGAATACATAGGCTCCTCAGAGTGTCAGCACACACCCTCAGGAAACCAGGCTTCCAGGCTGAATTTCTCAATAGGAAGGAAACTTGTTTTCTCTCCTGCCAGTGAGGAAGACCTGGAGCAGCACACAGATCAGCTTAGAAGTTCTCATGTGACTCTCCTTAGGAAATCCTCTGCTTTCACTCCCAGTCCATCTCCCAGGGACATGGGACCAAGGGAGACCTGTCCAACAGACAAATAAATAAAATCAACTGAAAAACAAACAAACAAATTTGCTTTTTTTTTTTCATGAATGTTGGAAAGCATATTGGTGTGAGGAGGAGGAATAAAGAGAAAAAGGTGTCATTTCTCTTCCTGCTGGTACTGTGAGCCTGTTGTGGAGAAGCTACAGGGGGTTGTACATTCCTAGAAGGAAAACAAATTGCCACCCTGAGGGCTTCTGAGATCACACAGAGAAACAAGAAGTGCACCCTGAGGAGAATAAAGTAAAAGGTAAAGGTGGAAGGGAAGGAAAGCATGAGAAGAAAGTGACATTTTCAGAAAAAGTGGCAATATCACCATTCCCAACAAGCCATGTCGAGGCTAAACTAACAGGTTGATGAGACATTAGCCCAAGTAGAATGAGTCAGAGAGCACAAGGCCTCCATTAGTTCTGGAATAAGAACCTAAACCTGGCCATCTTTCTGTTTTCATCTCATGAAATGATACCTCAACTCCATCTGTAAGCTCTTTTGTAAAAAACAAAAAATTGTCCTAATTAGTTATACATTAGAATGTATTTTAACATACCATATATAAATGGAGTATAACTTCTCATTCTTCTGGTTGTACATGTTGTGCAATTACACTGGTCGTGTAGTCATGTATGTACGAAGTGTAATAATGTCTGATTCATTCTACTATCTTTCCTATCCCCATACTCCATCCCCTCCCTCCCTTCTGTCTAATCCAAACTACCTCTATTCTTTCTTAACCACCCCCCTTATTGTGAATTAGCATCTACTTATCAGAGAAAAATATTCAGCCTTTGGTTTGAAGGATTGGCTTATTTTGCTTCACATAATATTCTCCAGCTCCATCCATTTACCCGTAAATGCCATAATTTCATTCTTCTTTAAGGCTGAGTAATATTTGATTATGTATATACACCATATTACCATATTTTCTTTATCCATTCATCTACTGAAGGGCATCTAGGTTGGTTCCATAGTTCAGCTATTGTGAATTGAGCTGCTATAAACTAAGGTGGCTGCATCACCGTATTAAGCTGATTTTAAGTCCTTTGGGACTTAAGATCAAGCTATCCCAAGGAGTGGGGTAGCTGGGTTAAACAGTGGCTCCATTTCAAGTTTTCTGATAAATCTCTATACTGCTTTCCATAATGATTGCACAATTTTCAGTACCATCAGCAATGTATGAGTGTACATTTTCCCCCACATCCTCGCCAACATTTATTTTTGCTTGTATTCTTGATAATTGCCATTCTGACTAGAGTGAGATGAAATCTGAGTAGTTTTGATTTGTATTTCTCTAATTGCTAGAGATGTTGAACATTTTTTCATATATTTGTTGATCAACTGTATTTCTTCTTCTGTGAAGTATCTATTCAGTCCTTAGCCCATTTATTGATTGGATTATTTATTTATTTTTAGCATTGAGTTTTTTGAGTTCTTTATATATCCTAGATATTAATACTGTATCTGATAAAGATTTTCTCCCATTCTGTAGGCTTTCTCTTCATGTTATTACTGAGAAGAGGCTTTTTGGTTTGAATCCATCCCATTTCTTGACTCCTGATTTTACTTCTTGTGCTTTTGGAGTTCCATGATTTTGGATAGGCAGAACATTGTCAAAATGGCCATACTATATACCAAAAGTGTTATACAGATTTATTGCAATTCATATTAAAATTGCAATGATAGTCTTCATAGAAATAAAAAAATCATGAAATTTATTTGAAAATAAGAGATCCAAAATACCCAAAGCAATCCTTAGCAAGAAAAGTGAAGCAGGAGGCATCACAATAGAAGATCTTAAATTATACTATAGAGCCATAGTAACAAAAACAGCATGGTATTGGCACCAAAACAGACACATAAACCAGTGGTACAGAATAGAAGACACAGAGACAAATTCACATAAATACAGTTATCTCATACTAGACAAAGGTGACAAAAACATTCATTGGAGAAAAAATAATCTCTTCAAAAAATGGTGCCAGGAAAACTGGAAATCCATATGCAGTAAAATGCAATTAAACCTCTATTTCTCATCCTGTACAAAACTCAACTCAAAGTGGATCAAAGACTTAGGCACTAGAACAGAGACCCTGTGTCTAATAGAAGAAAAAATAGGCCCAAATCTTCACCATGTTGGCTTAGGAACTGACTTCTATAAGTTATTATTTGGAGCATTTTTTTTTTACCTGAATGTATCCAAATGTTTGGGAACACATCCTTCCTCTGCATTTAGTTGCAGAAAAATTAGGGGATTTGACCAGATTTGAATCCAGTAGGCATGATAAGCTCTATCACACCTGGTCCATCCTCAGACTGCACAGATGAGACAGAAAAAAAATAATTAACCAGGGTGTTTGCAAAGGTTGAACACTTTTATGGCCTTTATTAATGTTGGTAGTCATGCAAACTTTGGAATGAGCGATGAAGTTTAGTGATTATAGGCCTGGGCAGTGAGCAGATTGGCTTAGAAAAGGACATTCACCTTCATTCACTTCTAAGGGAAGAGAACATTTCTTGAGCTCTTTCACCTTTGCTATCCTAGCTAGATCAGCTTGTATTTTTAGCATACACCACTGGAGTCCAACCAATTAGGAAAACAAACAGCACTAAGTGCATTTCCTGAAAATGGTTCTGCTTGGGCAGACTGGGTGTGTGGATGGGGTCGTACATTAAGCCTTAAAAACAGTATTACAAGATTCATTCATTTATATTACAAGAATTGGGTGGGTGCTTACTATGAATCAGACACTGTTCTAGTACTGGAGATACAGTGATGAACAAGATAAACAATGGAGATGAAGTTCCTGCCCTTATGGAAACTAGGTGTCTATCACTCATCATGTATACATGGGTTACAAACCCGTTACAAACCCCACAACTTTCAAGTTTGTCTGGCCAATGTCTTGCTTCTTTTAACTTCTGCTATCTTGCAAGGTGTTATTTTTTTAATTGATTTGGAGAACATAGATATTATCAATCAATAATTCAGTGCTCATCTGCTTTTATGTTTAATTCCAAAAGAAAAACTTTTAATTCATTGTGCTGTTTCACTCACTTAGAAAACCCATTCATTCTTCCACCTTTACAAATTTCACTGCCTTTCAAGGGTCAGGGGTTTCCATGTCCTTCATGAAGACTTTCCCATCTCCATCAACTCCTCTGAATTTTGTAGTACTCAGATAGCTGCCAGAATGCTACAGTGGGTCATTATTACATACTTTTTTTAAACATCATTTGCTTGTTTTTATTTCCTTTAATCTTATTTTACCAGCTAGATTGTGCAGTCCTTACCATGAGGATGGGCTTTATTCTTTGATGGCAGCTAGCTTATTGGTATGAGACTTAAAATATATGAATGGTAGATTTTCACTTGCCAATTAAAAAGTTTTCAAATATTTGAGTTATGTTCTGAGTGATTCACATATATAGTCACTTAACATATTTTGAGTACTTATTATGTCCTAAATGATGGGTTACTGTGAAGTTGAAAACATAGTGGTTCCCATTGAGGGACTCATGTTTTCTTAACTGAATGAAGAAAAACTAAGCAACAATTCAATAATTTTGAGATAAAAATAAACTCATCTTGTAATTCTTGGTTTTTATTCTCAGAAACTTCTTGTATGTGAATATGTGTGTGCATGGGTGTTTGTGAGTGTGTGGGGTATGAATTATTTTTTATTTATAAGAGGAAAGATCAACTGTAACCTATCTTAAGGAACTTCTATATTATGCTGAAATTTTCCACAGGAAAACAAGGTGAGTGGATAAAAACTAACATCATCCAGATATTCAAAATGTAGACAAGAAACCACCAGAAGACTGATCTATATTTGCTTAACACTAAACAATAAATCCTTGAACTGGTCCTCAGTAATAGGACTTTTCCTCTTCATGAAATTTGAAAAATGAATGTCACTGTGGCCAAAACAATTTTTGAACCTGGTATAACAAAAAAAAAATACCTCTGGATAATATAGGGGAAAATATGATCAAATGAGATGAAGTAAGTAAAGATATGGAAAATATGATCAAATGAGATGAGGAAAGTAAAGCCCATTCATTTCAACACACTGTGATCCAGAGCCATTCACAACTCTGTTTTTCTTTAAACACACAAATGGAGGCCTTAAAGTAGCTTTTTGATATTTTTTCACTTCAGTGCTCTCTATTGTTTGCCAAGCCCATCTGGGCAAGCCAAAATGAGACCCATTTCCTTCTTGGTAGTTGTTTGGTGTGTAAACTTCTCACTGTATATGTTTTCATGTGTTCCCTGCCTGCTTATAGGAATATTTCTCCTGTGATCCAGGGCTTTCAATGGTGCTGAAAATGTGGGTTTGTTCTTTAACTTAATAATAACAACACTGACTTATGAAGTGCTTGAGGAAATACCTAATGTTGCATAAAAGCGGTGCCTTAGATATAATTCCTGGCACACTGCTGTCATTAGAAATGGAGCCAAAGACAATTTCAATGTCCTGAGAACAAATAGTACTGGGGGTTAAGAGGGATGGCATCTTATTTCTCAAGGTGGAATGAGCTGATTTTTACTCCTGGATTGCTACAATTTTTGTTCTGATCCTGTTGTGATGCTTTTCACTTTGTGTGCATGTATGTGAACATTTACATGTTAAAAAATATTTCTGATTTTTTTATTACACAAATCCAAGTAAAACAATGATTTATACTTGTGGTTTGGTTTGTTTTGCTCTATGACAAATGGTAAAGCCAGAAACGGTGCCAGGTGGATTAGTATAAAATCACTCAAGATTAGGTTTGGAAACACTTGGGGCACTTTTTTTTTACATGGTTGCTCTGCCTTTCTAGAGTCTTGAAAATCAATAAGATGTACTTTGAATCCAAGAGTGAAAGGACAGTAAGTGGTCAGATTCCAAAAGAAATAGAAGAAATTGAGACTGTAGGCCAATAAGGTGGCACATGTTTGAGTCTCCATCCTAATACCATATGCCAGTATCTGTTTATGGTCTGGAAAGTAGGGGACCCACAAAGAAAGGAGAGTTCTAGGTTAATGCCCTAACTTCCATGACTCTGAGTGACATCTTATTGATTTTCTGTTTCCAAACTGGAATATGCTACAGCAATTTGGGTTTCCCTAGGGTAAGAAGACTCCTTTGTCACATACAGTAGCTTATCCTTTACGCATTTCTTTCTATTGCCAGATTTCAAGACCTGTAAGTGGAAGACCACAGGGCTCACTCATCTATATATTCCCCAGTCTTAGTATTAATTCTATAAAATTGTTCAATGAATGAAATAGTGAAAGAATTAATAGCAGAGAAACAGAGAATCCTTGCTGAAAACACTTTCTTCCATGTGATTTTCCAAGGAAGATTTCCACTTACTTTTTAATTTTATGTATTGACACAAAGCCTGGTTTGGGTCTACAATTAACAGGAAGGAAAAGGAAGAGACTCTTATTTCATTAAAAAACTGTAGACCTAAAAGGGGGGCACATATCCTATTGAAACTAAATTTGGGCAATTGAAAAAAATCATTACAGTAGAAGATGGAAATATATAATTATTTAGCTTAAAGATATATCTTCCATACACACCACTTCTGACATACTCTGTCTCATACACCCACAGATAATCTAAATGATATACACAAGAGTACAGTCTACAAATTTCCCTGTGTCATTAGTAAGTTTAAAAATAGAATTTTAATGGGTATATTATTCTTTAATGGTGTTATAGTAAATTTAATTTAAACAATCCCTTGTTGTGACTATAAAGTAAAGAATTATCTTACCCAAAGAGTAGCCTGGCTGTTGCCCTTGGCTACCTAGATAATCTCTAGGCCCTTGAAATATCCTAAGCATGTCTTTGTTTACCTGGGGTCTTGGGGAACATGTAAACAGTCTAATAATATGGTTTATAATGGGGCTTTGGGCCATGTGGTATCCACTCTACCTCCAGATGGACTGGAGATTGAAGGTCACCTACATGGACAATCAGCTATGTTTACATGATCAAACCCCAGTAAAATATCTGGACTCACAAGATTCAAGTGGTTTTCTCTGGTTCACAATACTCTCTCTCTCTCTCTCTCTCTCTCTCTCTCTCACACACACACACACACACACACACACTTGCCAGGGTGGAGTTCTCACTCTGTTGTCTACTGGAAGAGGACAAATGGAAGCTCCCATTTAGAAACTGCCTGGATTCTGCCTTATGTGCCTCTCTCCTTAATCTGGATTCTTTCATTGTAAAAAACTGTAAACACAAGTATGAAACCTTTCAGCAAGTTCTGTGACTACTTACAGTGCATTATTGAAACTGAAGGTGTCCTTGAGAACCTCCAGTCCTAATAACTAACATCAGAAGTGAGGGTAATTTTGCGGATTATGCTCAACCTTCAGGAGCTTTTACATCACTATGACTAAAAGACCCGATCAGAACAACCTCAAGGACAAAAAGACTATTTTGGCCCATGGTTTCTGAGGTTCAGTTTATGGTTAGGCAACTCCATATCTCTAGGCCTAACGTGAGGCAGAACATCATGGTTGTATTAGTTAGGGTTCTCTAGAGGAACAGAATCAACAGGAAGTATAATTATAGAAGGGGGCTTATTAGGTTGGCTTACACGACCAGAAGCTGGATAGACCACAATGGCCATCTGCAGGCTGGAGAGCTGGAAGAACCAGTAGCTTCGCAGTCCAAGAGGCTGAACCCCATAACAAGAGGGATCAATGGTGCTACCCTAGTCTGAGACAGAAGGCTTCTGGGAAATCACTGGCAGAGTCTTCTTTGGAAGAGTGAAGAAGCGAGAGTCCCATATTCTCAGACAATTGTAGCAGCAATCAAGGAACCCCTTCAGAAAGAATTCAACTTACATCTACTGCTGCTTTCTTGTTCTTCCAACTTTTATTCCATCCAAGCCATTATCCAATTGGTTGGTTCTGCCCACACTTAGGGAGGGTCTCTGTTTCAATTGGCTATCCCACATATGTCAATCATTCCTAGACATACCCTCATCAACACACCCATAATCCTCAGCATCTCTTAATCCAATCAAGTTGAAAACTCAAATTAATCATTACAATGGTGGAAGAGTATGACAATGGAAAGCAGCTCAGGATATGGCAACCAGAGAGCAGAAAGAGAGCTTCTCTCACCAGGGACAAACTATAAACCTCAAAAATCTCTCCCCAGTAGCCCGCTTCCTCCAGTCATATCCTACCTGCTACAGTTATAACCTAGCTAATCCATATCAGTGGATTAATTAGGTCACAACTCTTATAATCAAATTATTTCACCTCGAAATATTCTTTCATTGTCTTCCACATGAGTTATTTGGGGACATCTCATATCTAAACCATAACAATATCTTTTAAAAAATGTTTTTAAACTTATATATGACAGCAGAATGCATTCCAATTCTTATTACACATATAGAGTACAATTTTTCAAATCTCTGGTTGTATACAAAGTATATTCACACTAATTCGTGTCTTCATACATGTATTTTGGATAATAATAATAATATTCCACCATCATTTCTAACCCCATGCCCCCTCCCTTTCCCTCCCACCCCTCTGCTCTATCAAGAGTTTATATATTCCTCCTATGCTCCCTCTTCCTACTCCCTATCCCACTATAAATGAGCCTCCTTATATCAGAGAAAACATTCAGCATTTGGTTTTTTGAGATTGGCTAACTTCACTTAGCATTATCTTCTCTAACTTCGTCCATTTACCTGCAAATGCCATGATTTTATTCTCTTTTATTGCTGAGTAATATTCCATAGTGTATATATGCCCATAGCAACTCTTAGCAAATATAAAAAAGTAGAGATACTACCTGCAGTCTATCAGATCATAATGAAATGAAATTAGAAGTCAATGATAAAATAAGAAATAAAACCCACTCCAATACCTGGAGACTAAATAATATGCTACTGAATGAACAGTGGGTTGCAAAAGAAATCAAGGAGGAGACTAAAAAAAATTAAAGGTGAATGAGAACACAGATACAGCATATTGAAATCTCTGGGACACTATGAAAACAATTCTAAGAGGAAAGTTCATTGCATAAAGTTCATTCCTCAAATGAAGAAAAAGTAAGCAAATAAATGACTTAACATTACATCTCAAAGCCCTAGAAAAAGAAGAACAAATCAACACCAAAAGCAGTAGAAGACAGGAAATAATTAAAATCAGAGCTGAAATCAATGAAATTGAAACAAAAGAAACAATTGAAAAATTTGACAGAACAAAACGTTGGTTCTTTGAATAAACCATAACAATATCTTAATACATTTAATGGAAGTTCCCAGCTATCTTCTTAGCACTCATGATAGGCTCTTGCACATAAAGAGTACTTGATAAATGTTATGACAAAGAATAAATGGATAGATTTATGGAAGCCAGTGCCCAAATTCTAGGTCTTTTATTAGAAAAAGACACACCTTTCAAAAGCATAAAGTCTTAAAATATTGCAAACTATCTCCTACCCCTCTGCTCTATGGAGAGTTTATCTATTCCTCCTATGTCCTCTTATCTAAGGACAATTTTCTAGATACATTGGAAACATTGGTGAAATTACTACATTTTGAGAGAAAGTGCCCAGTGGGCCTGGAAAGGAATGGAAAACAGATGTGCAACTTTTCAACAACTTGTTTAGTGACCAAGGATGATAGGTCCCTGCTCACTGCCAGTGTAGTCCTGGGAATAATTCTCCTCAGTCTTCCTACCAGTACCAGTTTGATGGGTGTGAAAACTGTGAATCATAGGGCCCTACATTCAGAAAGGTTCATGCTTGGTTTAATGCTACTGTCACTGACTAAGAATTCTTAATTTTTTTAACAAGGGGTCCTAATTTTCATTTTGCACTGGGCTCTGCAAATTTTGCACAAGATGCTAGCTCCTACTAACAGGTGGCTCCTCAAAAAGCTTATTGAAGAGGGTAACTGAACAAGCTAATAAGCTAATAAGCATTTTAAAGTTGGGGTAACTCTCAGAAGAGTATAATTAAAGGAAATAAGTAGAGTCTTACCAATGCAATTTATCTTACTCACATTAACACTTATGTCAAAACCTACCGATTTTTTTCCAGTTTCTTATCTGTCTTTTCTCTAAATATCTAAATGGTTTTCATTTTATTCTCTTCTAGGTCTTTCTCCTCCTTTCCTATCCTTTAAGTTTTCTTCTCCTCTTCTCTATTCTTTCTTTCAGGATCTATCTCTGCCTTTACTATAAGGAAGAAAACTATATTTAAAACTAAATTTGAATTTATGAAATGGATTATGTTTTCATTTTATTTTTTAAATGAGTTAAGTTGGTACTCTGTATTTCTATCTATCCTTTCCAAAAACTTCATCTTTTTTTATTATATAACATGATACCCAATTAAATTTTTGGCCTTTGAATTTGGGACCTGTTCAAAGAGAAAGCAAAACAAATAAGCAAATAAAAAAATTCTTAGCAAATTTAGGAACTTTTCACTCACATTCAAATCTCTCTAACTTCCTCTTCTGTTCTGAGAAGCAAGGGGAAAAAAGAAAAAAAAAATCAGGGAAACTGCTTTTAAGAGATTTGTGTGATTAGGTTAGGTCTATCTTCATGTCCGCTGATTAGAGACATCAATTAATAAAATCCATTACTCTATGTAGAGGACCTAATCACAGAAGTGACACCAGAGTGTGGTCATGGGGTCCTCGTAGAATTATCCTATTATTGGACAGGCTTGATCCTGTTCAGAGAAGGACCCAAGAGACGAATGTATAAAGGCTGGCAGAGTTTAAGCCAGAGGTTGTCAATCATGGACCATAGTTTACTAGGTTTTCACAATAATAATAAAATTTAATTTGCCTTTTTTTCACTTTCATCCTTGTGTGTGTGCATACAGTGAAACTTTCCAATGGATACAGGTCACGGGAAGTCAACACAGATGAAATATGCAGTTGGCTGCCATATCTACAGGTTCGCATCTGTGAGATCAACTAACCTCTAGTCAAAAGTATTTGAGGAAAATTTGCATCTATATTGAATATGTACAGACTTCCAATCTTCTCATTATTCCCCGAATGATGATTTATATGGCATTTGGATTGTATTAGGTATTATAAGAAATAGCAAGATAATTTAAAGTTGTGGGAGGGTGCACAGGTTATATGCAAATACTACTCAATTTTATATAAGGTACTGAACATCCATAAATTTGGGTATTCACAGGGATCCTGGAACCAATATCCTGTGGATACCAAGGGATGACATACACATATATGAATACACAGGAGAATTCAGCTCTCAAAAGAAAAGTTTGCAGTTTCTAGGAAGAGTGGAACCTAATAATTGCATTTTTCATTCTCTGGCCATCAGGTGGAAAATGTATGCTAAGTCACTCATCAAGAGAACATTATCTCTTTATCAATATTAGCTGTATGTGTAATTAAATGAGAAATTTTAAAATGTATTTATTTCATTTTATGTATGTATGTATGTATGTATGTATGTATGCATGGTACTGAGGATTGAACCCAGAGGCACTTCAGCACTGAGCTACATCTCCAGTCCTTTTGTTTTATTTTTATTTTGAGATAGGGTCTCACTAAGTTGCCCAGGCTGGCCTTGAATTCACCATCCTTCTGCCTCAGATTCCTGATTTACTGGGATTACAGGAGCACACCATGACACCTGACTTATTTATTTCATTTTAAATGGCAATAGTAAACCGATTGCATATTAAAATTACATTCTTATGAAGAGCAATTATACTTTCTAAAGCAAAAAAAATGAATGACAGAATGTTGTTTTACATTTTTGTAAATCTCTTTAATGTCTTTAATAGTTAATACTGATAAAAATTAACACAACAAAACAAAAACGTTGACAAAAGCTCTAAATTTTAATAGTATAATTTTTAACAATATACTCATGCTGAGATAAATAAGTGTGAGAACTGCTTGTTTCAAGCAAAAGAAGTGTGTTGAGCAAAGTCTACCAGGAGAAAATGTATTTTATTGGGATAGATACACCTCTTTTGCACTGTTAGAATTATAGAAAAAAAATCCATTCAACTGATTTTGTCAGATGAGAGACTTGGTAAATACTTCCCCAGTTGATGGATCATAAAATAAAAATATAATCATTTGGTTCCACTCTTCCAGGAAGCTGCAACCCCGATTCCAAAAGAGATAGCAGAACCATGCTTACAGGACCTGGGCCAAGTTAAACATGCTTTTACTCTGTGCCCTTAACCAGAGAAATGAATCCCCTTCTCAAGCATTTGAGTCCCTTAACCAAGATCTCAGTTTCATCGAAGATGGTCTCCCCTTTGGTTTTCATGCATAGCTTCTCTTGCTTTTTTGTTATAATTTTAAAGATCTGAGAAGTGATGGATATACGAGAGCTGCATACAGAATAAAATTGATTGTACCAGAAAGCCACATTGCCTGTGGTCTCAGTCTGCCTGAGCATAGTACTATGGCTCAAATAACAGCTTCATTATTTACTATGTGGTTTTGGGCAAGTATTTAACCTTTCCTAGTCTCAATTAAAATGTACAAATTCAATTAAAAGTGATTATGAGCATTGAATAAGATAGTATAAGTGTAGTACTTACCACATTGCCTGATATATAGTATATTATAACTATTATAATTATTAAAGGTATAGATCATGATTCTTCCACTTATGTCCCCAAATATGTTATTCCAGATTGTAGAAACCTGTTTTATTTGTATGTTCATAAAATCCAGTATTGTCTCCTAGTCTACTAAGTAAAAAACTATGTAATAATATCATTAGTCAAAATTATTGAGCACTCACTAGGTACCAGACACTGTAACTCACGTAAGACCCCAACTCCATGAGAGAGGCAGATCATACTTGGTCCTATTTATAGATAAGGAAACTGTGGCACACAGTGACTGGAAGTCTTACACAATGTCATTTGCACAGTGAGTGGCACAGCCAGAGTTCACAGGATGGACAGTTGTTTTTATTTCTGTCTACATACTTAAGTCCAGCCGTGGCTTTGCATTCTTCCTGGTAGAAAAGACTCCTGATAAAAAAGATTTTCTGAAGTCAAGACATGTGTGGTAGATGTCTCTTACCCCTTACAAAACGGAAAGTGCAGTGGAGAAAATTTATTCTTGAATAATTGGCTTTATCTTGATGTTATATTTAGATCTTCATTTAGGAGAAAAAATATGATTTTCAAATAAATATATTTAGTAGCCTCAAAAAGTGATTGTCAAACCTAAGTTAGCAAACCTTTCAGCTTTTCTTCAATATTTTGTCCATTTCCCCCCAGATCTCAGCTTTATTATTTTTATGATTTTTTTTTATCTTAAATGCCCCACAAAGGCTCATATGCTAAAGACCTGGTACTCATTTTTTATCAGCATGTGACTATAGTGAAAATATTAGCAAAATTACTCTTGAATAATCCCTTAATAAGAACTATCAACAGTGTAAATGCCCATATTTATGGGCCACTTGCTGACTGATACTGACATACTATCACTCAGTAAGCCCAAGATGGCCAGTGTTATCTCAAGGTTAGAAATGTGGGCTGTGTTGGTATCAGTTGAAGTCCCCGTCTTGAATTTAAGGGCTGTGTGAAATGAGCAATGTGTATCTCTCAATCCTAGAAACACATTCAGGGTGAGAGAAACATGGAAACTGAGCCTGTCAGAGGAAAGAGACAAAAACTAATAGTCTTTCATAATGGAGGAGAGACCGGGTTCAAATTGGGAATTTTTTCCACTTCTTTCAGTTCTGTGTCAAAATGTGACAATGCAAAGAGGTTACCATACCCCTTCTCATGGGGCTAGAGCCTGTCCAGAACCCATGAGCAACACCTTGTAGATTTCACCCCAGCAATCCAGAGCCCTAGAACTCACTACTAAAGATCTCACTCTGATTTTCTGAACCTGTGCAGCCTTTTTCCTGGAATGGGCTGTACCTCTGCTGTGCATACCTTTAAGCCCCCAGGATGACTAAGGTGTGGTTATTGCTGAGTATGAGGGTGGAATTTCAGCATGTTGACCTGGATGTGCACAGCCTTGTGCATGAGTCCCCTTGTGGTACAGGAGAGGAGTGGGGGCGGGCAAGCTTCCCTGCTCAGATCTGGGGATGTCCTGCCCGTCCCTGGCTTACTGGAAGGTCTATGTTGATGAAGTGGTGTCAGGCAGAATCTCCTCATTTATTTGAAATATCTGTCTATTTGTTTCTCTGCTGGTTGAATCAGCTTCACTTTAATTTTGGATTGATATAGATATCCTTCTGGCCCATCTGAAGGCGAAAGAAATGATATGTGGGTGAGTGTGAGGTGAAGAAGCCTTCCACAATCTGACAGGGTCAGTTGAGAATGTTTCCAGACTTTGTGCTAAGGACACAACATGTCACAGTCACCCTGTGGAGAAAGCTTGGGTCATGAGTGCAGGCATCTGTGATTCTTTCCTGGTCTTAAAAAAAATCAAACATAATCTTCCTATTATAATCCTTGTCTCAGGAGTTGTCCAATCATTGAGCTCCTTGGCCCCTCTGCCTTTCTTGGGCATAGTCTTCAATTCCTTGCTCTTCTTCATCATGTCCTTTCCAAGCCAATTCACTAGAAAATCCTTTTTACTATCTCAACATTACTCTCAGGTGGCTCCACTCTTTGTCCCCACTGTAACCACCAGTTCAGAGAAGGACATTGGAGTTGATGGTACAAAGCTTGATAGTTTTGAGAACCAGAAGTACGCAGAGCCAGATCTGGTGATTACTGGTAGTCATCAAGGTGGTCAAGGATGAAGAACAATTCAAGGGTATAATGTTCTCACTTTCTCCATTGCCCTTTACAGGTGTGTTATACTGTTGTTTCTGCAAATATTTTGGATTAATGTCAGAACTTTGTGTGATGGAGTCATGTGCACATCACACAAGATAATAATTTACTGTAGACATTTACATTTTTTCCACTTAATTTTAAAATTATTTAGCATGCTGTTTGAAACCTACCTTTCCTCAAACTAAGAATGTTATGTAAGAAAAGTAATTTTCCATTCCAAATGTTTACAAAGTTCCCAACGTACCTGTCAATCTATTCTTTTATAACTCACCTTCCCCAGACAGATATGTAAATTAAAAAATCAATTTTGTATTGGTCACAGTCATATTTCCTGATGGGCTGAGTAAATATTTGCCTTACTGATTCAGAGGTATCGGAACAAAGTGTTGGAAATAAATGTATCATTTGTCTATAATATGAATTTTGCCCTGGCCCATTTCAAAATGATTGCTTTCTTGAGGTAGGAACTTCTCTGACACCTCAGATGATCTACAGTCTATCTTGAGGTATCTGTACCTTTGGTGGGGGCAAGTGCGAACATCAGAGAAAATCTGCATCATGGTGAAATAAGAATGATAATTACTAGGGAATTAATTATTCCTTATTAACAACATGTCATATTTATGGCTCTGCAAGGAGATTAGCTTTAGGGAAAGAGTTTACTTCCACTTTTCCCAGGCTCAAGCTTTGTTCTTTCTCCTTCCAGAGGACAAAATGTCCCTCCGCATAGCAACAAGCGGACTGGGTCGCCAGAATGTCTTCACATATTCTCACTTAAACAAACAGGAACAAATGTGCTTAGAGAGAGTTTCTCTTGTTTGATGCTGTGGTTCCGGTTGAGATTTTTCAAACAGAAGTTTTGAAAACAAGCCTATGCATGTTCTTCCACCCCTACAGAGCAGGAGATGTCGCTTTTCCTTGGAGAGTTTTCACATCCATGAAAATGGGAAGGTCTGTCGCCATACTGGCAATTAAAATGTCAATCCATCGGTGTTCTTTAAGAGTCATCATCCTCCCGGCTCCAAGATTCTGTCAATGGTCTCAGGCCCACCTGTGCATGTGAATATGAACACCACAAGGTAGAAAGGAGACTTCTCTGTACCTCCAAAGTCCTGGATTCCAGTTCAGTTTCAGTCCTTGGTGAGCAAAGTTTCTCTGAAAACCAGTCATTGCAACTTTCTGAGGTCAAGCTCCCCCATCTATAAAACAAGAGAATTGAACTAGATCAGGCTCATCAAAAATAATGGGGCATGTACCATCCCTTCCATTCCCTCATGCATGGCAGACACAGCTAATCTACCACTGAACTCTTTCCCACTTAGCCTTGACTTGGAGTTAGATCTTTCCCAATTAAATACGTTAGTAGCTGCTACCAATCAAATAGACTTGGCATGATTACACTGTGACCATTTAGTCTTCCAATTCCAAATACTATCAAATGAGCTTTTCAGTCCAGGACCCCTGTGTGTGTGTGTGTGTGTGTGTGTCCTTTGTAAGATTAGCTTTAGGGAAAGAGTAATAGACTAAAGCTTTGGAAAATTTTGAGTCTATTCTATGGACTTATCCAAGGAATAATACCAAGAGTGCAGGAAATCAAAACATGCTACTGCAATGATGGATACATAGAATTATCAATTCCCCACTATCTTTTTTACACTCTGAAAATTAGATCAATAATACCTGACTTGAGAAACACAGATACTCTAAGCATCATATATGTAAAAACATTCTCAAATGAGATGGAAGTATAAGGAATTACTGTTTTACTGCCAATGCCCTCAGATTTGGAGGACTGAGGGACTCTTTTCGGAATGAATCAGTGATATTTTATTTCAGCTTTTTTCCCCCCTCCTTTTGTAATGCTGAAGGAAAGATAATTCTGCTGTCTGATGCTTCCTAAGCCTTACAACTGTCCTGATATATCAGGACAGAAAGTTTATCCACAGACCTGGAATTTAAATCATTGCTCATACAAAGAGGATCTATTAAGTGAGGTTGGCTTTAATGGAACAAATCTCATCTTGTGATACTTGAGACAAAAGAAAAACTCAGTTTAAATAGATTCTTAAACTGGCTGATTTAGAAGAGAATGCTTCCATAAATTCCTATTTAACTTAGTAAACATTTAGTGATATTGTCAGTGTACATGGCATCATGTAAAGGACAAAGAATAGAGACCAAGACTTGAACCTCAACACGCTCAGTCTTTGAAAGGGGAATGAGAAAAGTAATCAGACAATAAGCAGGAAGATTATTTTTCCCTGAGGAAGTCGACCAGGAGACTCAGAGAAGGAGCTCTCCTCTGGATAGGAGGATTAGGTAAAGCTTCACAGAAGAGGAAGCAATCCACCTTGACTTCGAAAAATGCATAAGCTATCCATGAAGGAAAAAGGGTCTGAGGTTTTGGAGAATGAATGTGATACTGAGTGTCTTGACTTGAAAGAAGGAGAGAATGGAGCCCAACTGAGATGCCCGGGATGACCATTCAGAAGTCTAAGTGTGAATTACTGATGGCCCAAACTAGAGAAGTGTTTGTAGAAACTGAAAAGCAGAGGGCACTGTGGGAGGAAAGACTGTCAGCACTTGGCCACTGATGGCCATCACAAGGGGGAGAGAAAGTAGTCAAAGCCTCCACTAAGTGTTCAGTCCAAGCAACTGAGGAGTGGCTGTGTTGTGTTTGCAAAATGGCTGAATCCGGAGAAAGTGGCTTCACTAACCTGTAGGGAATAGGCATCTCAGGCAAAATATTTCACAAAGAGAATTTTGATTTTTGTAAATAAATAGAACCCCCACTGGAAATGCTTATAACTTTTGCCTTAGTCTTCCTTGATGATTTGAATGGTATGGTGAAATGGCTTTTGTCTTTCAGACATATTTATTTACAAATACAAATATTGGAGTTTATCCTAAGCCACCCAGTTAAAGATGTCCATTAAAATTTTAATTTGCAATCATCTCTGTATGAAAGTTTCTGGGTGATTGAATAAAATGAATAAAATCCTTTGCCCTGTAAAATATGTTTATTTTCTAGCTCAAAGACAATGTGTTAACTACCAGTGCATGTTTTAAAACCTGTTTTTAAGATCAGCTTTGGCTAGTGATGATATCTGCTGCTGGAAGCACTCAGCCTCTCAATACAAAGAACATAAAAGATGCATGAGAAGGCAAATAGTAATTATTAGAACTGAAAAATAAAGGCTGAATAAATGGAAAACAAACAATAGTTATTTAAACACTGAAACAGACCATTGGGCATTGGGTGATATTTTTTAAAGAATAATATTGTGTGCAATATTTACCCAAGCATCATGATGTTTTTGTGGCAATAAAAGAACAATATTTACAGAAAATAATGGAAAATTGTAGGTTAAGTAGAAATGCTTTTGAAACTTGATGTTAAAATGGCCAAACATATTAAAACCTATTTTTTAAAAAAAATGATCATTACATAGAATGGAGATTTTGATAAAAGATTGTTAATCATGGGTAATTAAATAAGAATATTTAATACATAAAATTTTCAGTGGTCAACTAGAAGATGTCAGTGATAAAAGTCACATTATATACTTACAAAGTATTAAAAACTACTAGATGAACACACAAGGAAGTGAAAGGTTAAAAAACGTTTCCTGGGTTTTACATCTATTGTTAAAAAAGTAAAAGTTTTGACTTCTATGAAAATCATAACTTTCAATTTTAGGTACTGATTTAAAAGTTTGCTAAAAATTGTGCTCTGGTGGTTGATAAAGAAAAAGCAAGTAAGCCAAAATATTCAACATAGTTTGAATTTGTCACAGGAGACAAATCTTTAACTTATGTACCATAATGGCATTCCATGGAACGAGTTGAAGACTATGTAAGGTGCTGTCTGTATCTGCCAAAAGATGGAAAATTAAAGAAACTAATATCAAATTGGGCCATACAACCATCCCCAGTTACATCATGACACTAATACTGTTAGAGCAATATGATTTGATTTAGACAAGATATCAGAGGTAGAGAAGGGTTACCTGAAACAAGAGAACAGTTTCAAATAAACAGCAAATTGTGGTCTTTAGCAGAAAATCAAATTTTGAACAAGAGCTGCCCACATTATTTTATTTGGGATGCACTGTTGTTTATTTGGTATGGACTGTTAAGCAAAATCCTACAAAAAAAGAAACCTACATTTGCCCTTTCACTTGTAAAAGGTTGCAAATTTTTATTTATTTTCCAAGAAAATGTGTTTTCTACATCTAATGGAATTACATGTGACATGTGAAGCAAAATGACATTCCAATAACATATAAATTAATAAGAACAAGAAAAAAGGCTCACATGAATATAAAGAAAACTTACATGCAAATAATCCTGGAAGAAATTCCTATAAGGATTATTTTCTGGTCTCTATTGATGAACAAAATTTGAACAAATGCAGTACATAGCACTATATTTGGCTTTCTTTAAAATTTTGGTTTTGAAAACTTAAAAGTAATTTTTAAAATATATGGAACTAAATTTTTCTTTAAGAGATGGTAAAAAACACAATATACCAATTGTTACGGTAATATTCAGATATGGCTTTTTCTATGATAGTGCTCATTTTTCACATGTGATTCTATTACACTATTAGAAAAGGTATATAAAATTCATGGCCATTTGTGAATTTATTTTTTTTCAAGTGTTTCAAGTTTATTTTTCTTGTGAGAGAGGTTTGGCTGTGTCCAAACAAATAAACAAAAACTCGTTAAGTATACATTTTCCCTTTATTTCCAGTTAAAGACTCTTTTTCCATAGCAAGTCATCTATACTTCTGGTCATAGTGATCATCCTGTTGTCATAGCTTGTTGTTTATGGGCTTCCCTCTCTTTCTGCATGGCCATGTCCTCTAGGTCAGATGACAGGCATGCACAATTCCGGGTAGTAATACATTAATTGTGAATTGGTTATGTCCAGAAAAAATTTCATCTTAAGAATCCCATGGGGCTGGGGATGTGGCTCAAGCGGTAGCGTGCTCACCTGGCATGCGTGCGGCCCGGGTTCAATCCTCAGCACCACATACAAACAAAGATGTTGTGTCCGCCAAAAACTGAAAAATAAATATTTTTTAAAAAAAGAATCCCATGGAAGCGTGTGTACTACATATATATGAATGATAAACATATAGTGAAGATGTTTCATAAACTATAGCAACTTACAAGTTGCTCAGTTATCCAGCTTCACTACACATAAATTTAGAAACTTCCAAGTAAAAATTGTCTCCTCCTCACATATGGGATTTTAAAACATATCTATGTTAGTCAGTTCAGGCTGCCATGAGAAAAACATCATAGGCAAGGTGGCTTAAATGACAGAAATTTATTTCTTGGAGTTATGGAGGCTGGGAAATCCACAATCATGGAGATGGTAAACTTAATCTCTTGTGAGAGTTCTCTTTCTGACTCATAGACAATCCATTTCTCACTGTATGCTCATAAAGCCTTTTGTCTACACTGTGCAGAAAATGTGTTTTTAAATTTTTATTCTTTTTTCTTTTTTTTTAAATTTACATACATAATTTTACTTCAACATTCAGTTTTATATACATATATATTACTATATACGTTCCAAAGGTAACTATCTCCATAAACCTAGCCCATAACTGCTATTTGTGAATTTAAAATTTATTTAAATTTATTAAATAATTAATTAAATTAATACATTTAAATTTATTATTTAAAAATATTCATTGACAATTCTAGCTGATTCTTCACTATGGAGCAGTTTCTCCAAATTTAAATCAATTTTATAGAACTATCTAAGAATTATAAGAAAGGTGTTCTAAAGTGACATTATATCAACAGAACAAAAATCTTTGTAATAATAACACAATTTTGCTAAATTCAGTCAAGAAAACTTAAATACATACTTTCATATTACTAGTCTTTAGTAATCATCCCAAATCATCCAAACTTCACAAGTTCATCAAAAGAACAAACACCCAGAAATGATCTATTAATAATCACTATAAATCACCTTTAATATTTTGCTAATTTATTAGTTATTTAGTTAACCATTGCCTAGCACCTACTTGGTGTTAGCGCATCATATTGTCATCGTGTTGGTTTTTTTGCCAAGGTGCATAATTGTAACATATTTTATTTAACAATTTGATAGTGTTATGGTCAGTTTTATATGTTAGCTTGTCTACAGTTTGTAGTTAGTTAATAAAATACTAATTTTGTGTTTGCATGAAGGTATCTCACAGATGGTATTTACATCTATAAAAACAGTTGATTTTAAGTAAAGGAGATAATCCTAGATAATCCGAGAGGGCCTGATTCTATCATTTGAAAGACCTTTAAGAGTGGCCTAAGGTTTCCTGAGGAGGAAGTTTTGCCTGTGAACTGTAGCTTCAGGTTTTGCCAGGAGTCCAGCCTACTCTTCCTGATGCTCTGCCCTGTGGATTTTGTACTTGCCTTCTGTCTCAGTCCACTCATGCTGCTATAACAAAAAACCTGATACCAACTAATTTATACATGGTAGAAATTTGTTTCTCAGAGTTCTGGAGGCTGAACAAGTCCAAGACCAAAACAAAACAAAACAAAAAAAAAATACTGGCAGGTTTGATACCTGGCAAAGGCCTTATTTCTGCTTCCAAGATGGCATATTGTATCCTCACGGCAGGAGAGATGGAAGGGACTATAGGGTAAAAGGGCCTAGTTGCTCCTCTGGTGGGGTCTTTGCCAGAGCCATTGACCATTCACCTGTCCGTATAGTCCTCAGTCATTTGGTTTCTGAATGCTTCATGGCCTTCGGTCTGCTTTCCCACATTCATGCCTTCAAGATTTCTATTGTTTTGTGATTTTAAAGTAGTTTTAGTTTAGTTTGGTTTTGTTTTTAATCAGGCCACAAATCTGTACCCATTTCCAGACAGATCTGTGTCTCCATCTTCTGAGTCTTGGCTCTCTATAGGCTCCCTGAGAAAGCAGTGGTGAAGAGATTCCAGAAAGCATCCAGGCTAGAAAAGCATAGTGTGTTACATTAATAAACTAATATTTCCTGAAACCTCCATCCATACCTTAACCACCATTAGTTTGATATTTTTTAGCTTAAAGGAAATTTTACTTGTGTTCAGTCAAAATAATATATTTCATTTTAAATAGCATCATGAGACTTTAAAAAATAATAATAATACAACTTTTTTTAACTTTTAATGGATTTATTTTTCTGGGTTTGTACATGGATTTTTTTAAAGTCACAGGAATGATGTTTACTGATTAATATTATTGATTTTTATACCTTTAAATGATAATACCACTAAAGAGCAATATTATGGAGTGTCTGAACACATCAATCTCCTTAGTGGGGATGGGGGTTGGGGAATGAATGTGGCAGCTGGGATTTTTGTTTCTATCAGAATTTGATCCAGAGTCTTGAGTGATGATTGAAGGGATCAAAGGATATATAATGTGGAGCATCACTGCCTTGCATTTTGCCACCTGTAATTAGATATGTTTCATTTTGTTCTGTACAACCGCCAAAAGGCAACTTGTCATGGTGATAAAAAGAAAAAGCAGTGAGGAGACACACTAGTGTCAAGGAGAAGTAAAGGCAAAAGCTTTTGAGGGAAATTAGGATCAAATTCAAAATGACTAGAATTACCTCCCAGAATTGTTTATGTCCCTCTTCCAGGCAGACTGGGCTCTCTTAAACATCAGATTTCAATATAACCATTTATTCAAGATTATTTATTTTTTGCATAGTTTTATTACTAAGATCATAATTATTTTCTGTGCTTACTTTTCTCATGCATATGGACAAGTATGCAATATGAACTGCTTCCGAAACTCCCTGGTTTGTAAATTCAGCCATTCTTTCTTTTATTCATGTATTCAATATCTGCATGACAGCCAAAAGGTCAATCCATATATTTTAAAAACATAGCTAAGTGACCATGAACAAGTTCCACAATATCTGAGTTTTAGTGTCCTTCTAGGGCAGAAATCCTCAGAGATTTGTTTTTAAATCACAATCAAGGATCCAACATGGCGGCCGGCAAGGAAGCAGCACTTTCAGTATCTCCACATTAACCGGATCAGAAACACCCATTAAAACAGCTACATTCTACCTACTGAGGAACTTCTAGCAAAATTCCGCTGAAAGGAGACCTGCCAGGAAGTAGTAAGTTATATTAGAGGTGACAGTTGGCCCCAGACAAGTGAATCTTGGCCGGCCGCGGGCGCAGAGGTCCAATCCTGCAGCCACCGCCCAACCGGCTCTGCAAGCGGCCACCGGCGGCCCGGGGCAGTGAGAAGGGTCCACGCCTGGCCCAGGAGACGGCTCCCGCCATCCTGGCTCTCCTGGCAGCCCCGCTCGCTCGGTGATCGGCCACCCCGCCCGCCCAGCTCTTAGCCACGAGGCCACTGCCTACCGGGTTCTACAAGCGGCCCCCGGCGGCCGGCCGGCGCGCCGAGAAGGGTCCCCGCCTGGCCGGGCAAACGGCCCCGCCCACCCGGCAAACGCCCCCCCCACCCGCCCTCCCGGCTCCGTTGGCGGCCCCGCCCCCGGCCAGCGCAGGCTCGGCTCTGCAGGCGGCCCCGGCGGCCCGCGCAGCGAGAAGGATCCCTGCCTGGCCTGGCAAACGGCCTGTGCCCTCCCGGCGCTGCTAACGCCCCGCCCACCCGGCAAACGGGGCCCCCGCCCTCCGGGCTCTGCTGGCACCCCGCCCGCGGCCACCACCCCAGGCTCTGCAGTCGGCCCCCAGCGGCCCTGCGCTTCCAGAAGGGTCCCCGCCCGGCAGACAGCCTGTGCCCTCCCAGCTCTGCTAACGGCCCCGCCCCCACTGCGAACGGCCCCGCCCACCCGGCAAACGGCTCCCCCCCTGAGACGGCGTGAAGGAAATCTAACCAAGCCTTTATGAAATAGCGAACTGGGAACTAAAACCAGAGATTGGGTCAGACCAGAGACAAGCCAGTTCCACCCCTCCCTTCGGACACTCCAGCAAGGAGGCAGGGGCCCGCCATTGCAGAGAGGGGAAGTCACCAAAGTTCGGCCAAAGAGATTCCTTCCCAGCGGAATCTACTTTGGCAGGTGTGTGACTCCCACCCGCATCAGATACAAACAACCGGGAAACTTCAAAATCTCTCCGTGGGCGTGACTGTAAGGGCCAAGGGACTCCCGACCCCCAACTCCCAATACTGCCAGTGACGTGGGCGTGACTGTAGGGGCGGAGGGAAGCAGAGAAGACTCCCCACCCCCAACTCCCCCAACTGCCAACTGAGAGGGCGTGACAGTAGGGGCGGAGGGAAACAGAGGACACTCCAGACCCCCAACTCCTCCTACTGCTAGCGGAGTGGTCGTGATTGTAGGGGCTGAGGGAAGCAGATGGGATCCTCGACCCCCAACTCCCATTACCACCAGTGGCGACACCAATGGTCTTAGCCGCCAGACTCCGAAGGTGTGCCCACCAAAGGGGTCAGGAAAAATTAAACTATTGACTCCCAGAACACAGCTCCACAGCACTGGGGCTTAGATGAATGACAGAGAGAGTGCTCAGTCATTAGGGAAATAGAGCACCCAGAGGTGCTGAAAGTGTAACCAAATCCTTGGAGAACCTCCTCCGGTGCACAGGACCTGGCTGGCTGGCAGGAGGAAGGGGAGGAGGGGCCGTAGAAGTGAAACGGCTCTGGACCAACAGGATTGAGAGACTCCCAGGAGCCGCCTTACAGGGATTGCTGTTGACACATTGAGGGCAAATCTCAGCCTGGAGGGCACAGCTTTGCCTACGGGAAGAGAAGAAAATGGATCTCTAAGACCTAATTTTATTTCTTATTTTATTTTATCTTTTCTCTCCCTTTTTCCCTCTTTCTCTCCCCTTCCAAGTTTTATTGTTCTTTCCATTCTCCTCTATGCTATCTAACTCCCCCTCCTTCTTACTTTTCAAGAGCACCTTCCTTTCCCTTCCCCCCAACTTTCATCCCAAGCATTACGTCCTCCATTTCGTGTAACTGTCTAAATGCAAACAGGTGAATGTTTCGAGGCTGTCTATAGTGCTCCTAAATACCTAGCTACTACCAACACCCTGATCCAATTGACGGTTAGCATCCCCCTTCAGTAGAGCAATCTTCTAAAGTAGCCAAGACATACTAACCCGTATACCTTCATAGCACCCAACATAAAGTCCTAAGAACAAAAAACAAATCACTATATGCATACAAAATCCGGAAGCCCTTTATAAATTGAATGAATCAGCTCTAAAGTACAATAAAGCCCAACATCTATAGGCATAATCTCCCACCACAAAGGAGAAACAACAGATATAAACAAAGCCAAAACAAATGTATAGGAGAAGGCAGTTACAAAGCAGTCAAATAGAGCTGGAAAGTAACGTGAACAACATGAAAAAACCAGGGAAAAAAGGAGTACAGATAATGCAGGACAACTTAAATCTACAGGAGGACCTAGAAGCATCAGAAACATGGACAGGGAAAGAAATCAAGGCATACCTAACTCAGATGGAACGGAATTTTAGAGAAGACATGAGACAGCAAATCCAAGAATTGAAAGTATATTTTGAAAACCAACTAAACAAACAAATACAAACTGCAAAGAACGAGCTTTACCAGGAGATAGAGATCTTAAAAAAAAACCAAACAGTGATTTTAGAAATGCAAGAAACCATAAACCAGATTAAAAATGCTAACGAGAATATTACAAATAGACTAGATCAAGTAGAAGTCAGAACATCAGATAATGAAGACAAAGTTTATCAACTTGAAAAGAATATAGTCAATACTGAAAAGATGCTTAAATCTCACGAGCAATCTATCCAAGAGATTTGGGATTTCATCAAAAAACCAAATTTGAGAGTCATTGGGATAGAAGAAGGCACAGAGATTCAAGCCAAAGGAATGGACAACCTATTGAATGAAATAATCCTAGAAAACTTCCCAGAGATGAAAGATGGAATGGATTGCCAAATCCTGGAAGCCTACAGGACCCCAAACATCCAAAACTGTAATAGGCCAACTCCAAGACATATAATTATGAAGATAGCCAACATACAGAACAAGGAGAGAATATTAAAAGCTACGAGGGAAAGGAGGCAGATTACATTCAGGGGTAAACCAATTAGGTTAACGGCTGATTTTTCATCACAGACTTTGAAAGCGAGAAGATCCTGGAACAATGTATTTCAAACGCTGAAAAATAATGGATTCCAACCAAGAATACTGTATCCAGCAAAATTAAGCTTCAGATTTGACAATGAAATTAAAATCTTTCACGATAAACAAAAGCTAAAAGATTTCGCAGCCAGAAAACCAGCACTGCAAAGCATTTTGGGCAAAATTCTACAAGAAGAGGAATGGAAAAACAGTGCCCAAAACCAACAGCGGGAGGTATCTCAGTAAAGGCGGAGGAAAACAACCAAAAAGTAAAAACTAGCCAAACTAAAATAAATAAATAAATAAACATGACTGGAAGTACAAATCATATTTCAATTGTAACCTTAAATGTTAATGGACTAAACTCACCAATCAAGAGACACAGGCTGGTAACCTGGATCAAAAAAACAAATCCAACAATATGCTGCCTTCAGGAGACTCATATGATAGGAAAAGACATACACAGGCTGAAGGTGAAAGGTTGGGAAAAATCATACCACTCACATGGCCCTCGGAAGCAAGCAGGAGTGGCCATACTCATATCGAATAAACTCAACTTCAAACCTAAGTTAATCAAAAGGGATAAAGAAGGACACTATATCCTGTTAAAAGGAACTATTCACCAACAAGACATAACAATTATCAATTTATATGCACCAAATAATGGTGCAGCAACATTCATAAAACAAACTCTCCTCAAGTTCAAAAGTCAAATTGACCACAACACAATAATTATGGGTGACTTCAACACACCGCTCTCGCCATTAGACAGATCCTCCAGACAAAAGCTGAATAAAGAAACTATAGAACTCAATGACACAATCAATAACCTAGACTTAACCGACATATATAGAATATATCAACCATCATCAAGTGGATACACGTTCTTCTCAGCAGCACATGGATCGTACTCAAAGATAGATCATATATTATGCCATAGGGCAACTCTTAGTAAATATAAAGGAGTGGAGATAATACCATGCACCATATCTGATCATAATGGAATGAAACTGGAAATCAATGAAAAAAGAAGGAAGGAAAAATCCTGCATCACATGGAAAATAAACAATATGTTACTGAATGATCAATGGGTTACAGAAGACATAAAGGAGGAAATCAAAAAATTCTTAGAGATAAACGACAATTCAGACACAACATACCGGAATCTATGGGACACAATGAAAGCAGTTTTAAGAGGGAAATTCATTTCCTGGAGTTCATTCCTCAAAAAAAGAAAAAACCAACAAATAAACGAACTCACACTACATCTCAAAACCCTAGAAAAGGAAGAGCAAAACAACAGCAAATATAGCAGAAGACAAGAAATAATTAAAATCAGAGCGGAAATCAACGAAATTGAAACAAAAAAAAACCATTGAAAAAATTGATAAAACTAAAAGTTGGTTCTTTGAAAAAATAAATAAGATCGACAGACCCTTAGCCATGCTAACGAAGAGAAGAAGAGAGAAAACTCAAATCACTAACATACGGGATGAAAAAGGCAATATCACAACAGACACTACAGAAATACAGAAGATAATTAGAAAGTATTTTGAAACCCTATATTCTAATAAAATAGAAGACAGTGAAGACATCGATAAATTTCTTAAGTCATATGAGCTGCCCAGATTGAGTCAGGAAGACACACACAATTTAAACAGACCAATAACAAAGGAAGAAATAGAAGAAGCCATCAAAAGACTACCAACCAAAAAAAGCCCTGGACCAGATGGGTATACAGCGGAGTTTTACAAAACCTTCAAAGAAGAATTAATACCAATACTTTTCAAGCTATTTCAAGAAATAGAAAAAGAAGGAGCTCTTCCAAATTCATTCTATGAGGCCAACATCACCCTGATCCCGAAACCAGACAAAGACACTTCAAAGAAAGAAAACTACAGACCAATATCTCTAATGAACATAGATGCAAAAATTCTCAATAAAATCCTGGCGAATCGAATACAAAAGCATATCAAAAAAATTGTGCACCATGATCAAGTAGGATTCATCCCTGGGATGCAAGGTTGGTTCAATATACGGAAATCAATAAATATTATTCACCACATCAATAGACTTAAAGATAAGAACCATATGATCGTCTCGATAGATGCAGAAAAAGCATTCGACAAAGTACAGCATCCTTTTATGTTCAAAACACTAGAAAAACTGGGGATAACAGGAACTTACCTCAACATTGTAAAAGCTATATATGCTAAGCCTCAGGCTAGCATCATTCTAAATGGAGAAAAACTGAAGGCATTCCCGCTAAAATCTGGAACAAGACAGGGATGCCCTCTCTCACCACTTCTATTTAATTTAGTCCTTGAAATACTAGCCAGAGCAATTAGACAAACAAGAGAAATTAAAGGCATAAAAATAGGAAAAGAAGAACTTAAAATATCACTATTTGCGGACGATATGATCCTATACTTAGAAGACCCAAAAGGGTCTACAAAGAAACTACTAGAACTGATAAATGAATTCAGCCAAGTGGCAGGATATAAAATCAACACGCATAAATCAAAGGCATTCCTGTATATCAGTAACAAAACTTCTGAAATGGAAATGAGGAAAACCACCCCATTCACAATATCCTCAAAAAAAATAAAATACTTGGGAATCAACCTAACAAAAGAGGTGAAAGATTTATACAATGAAAACTACAGAACCCTAAAGAGAGAGATAGAAGAAGATCTTAGAAGATGGAAAAATGTACCCTGTTCATGGATAGGCAGAACCAACATCATCAAAATGGCGATATTACCCAAAGTTCTCTACAGGTTCAATGCAATGCCAATCAAAATCCCAACGGCATTTCTGGTAGAAATAGATAAAGCTATCATGAAATTCATATGGAAAAACAAAAGACCCAGAATAGCAAAAGCAATTCTAAGCAGGAAGTGTGAATCGGGAGGTATAGCGATACCAGATTTCAAACTGTACTACAGAGCAATAGTAACAAAAACAGCATGGTACTGGTACCAAAACAGGAAGGTGGATCAATGGTACAGAATAGAGGACACAGAGACCAATCCACAAAATTACAACTTTCTTATATTTGATAAAGGCGCTAAAAGCATGCAATGGAGAAAGGATAGCATCTTCAACAAATGGTGCTGGGAAAACTGGAAATCCATATGCAACAAAATGAAGCTGAACCCCTTTCTCTCGCCATGCACAAAAGTAAATTCAAAATGGATCAAGGACCTAGATATCAAATCAGAGACTCTGCACCTGATAGAAGAAAAAGTGGGCTTCAATCTACACATTGTGGGGTCGGGCTCCAAATTCCTTAATAGGACGCCCATAGCACAAAAGTTAATAACTAGAATCAACAAATGGGACTTACTCAAACTAAAAAGTTTTTTCTCAGCAAGAGAAACAATAAGAGAGGTAAATAGGGAACCTACATCCTGGGAACAAATCTTTACTCCTCACACTTCAGATAGAGCCCTAATATCCAGAATATACAAAGAACTCAAAAAATTAAACAACAAGATAACAAACAACCCTATCAACAAATGGGCGAAGGACCTGAACAGACACTTCTCAGAGGAGGACATACAATCTATCAATAAGTACATGAAAAAATGCTCACCATCTCTAGCAGTCAGAGAAATGCAAATCAAAACCACCCTAAGATACCATCTCACTCCAGTAAGATTGGCAGCCATTATGAAGTCAAGCAACAATAAGTGCTGGCGAGGATGTGGGGAAAAGGGTACACTTGTACATTGCTGGTGGAACTGCAAACTGGTGCGGCCAATATGGAAAGCAGTATGGAGATTCCTAGGAAAGCTGGGAATGGAACCACCATTTGACCCAGCTATCACCCTTCTCGGTCTATTCCCTGAGGACCTTAAAAGAGCATACTATAGGGATACTGCCACATCAATGATCATGGCAGCACAATTCACAATAACTAGACTTTGGAATCAACCCAGATGCCCTTCAATAGATGAATGGATTAAAAAACTGTGGCATTTATACACAATGGAGTATTACGCAGCACTAAAAAATGACAAAATCATGGATTTTGCAGGGAAATGGATGGCATTAGAGCAGATTATGCTAAGTGAAGCTAGCCAATCCTTAAAAAACAAATGCCAAATGTCTTCCTTGATATAAAGAGAGCAACTAAGATCAGAACAGGGAAGAAGAGCATGAGGAAAAGATTAACATTAAACAGAGACGAGTGGGGGGAGAGAAAGGGAGAGAGAAGGGAAACTATGGAAATGGAAGGAGACCCTCATTGTTACACAAAATTACATATAAGAGTTTGTGAGGGGAAAGGGGAAAAAAAAAACAAGGGAGAGAATTAAACAACAGCAGATGGGGTAGAGAGGGAAGATGAGAGGGAAGGGGAGGGGGGATAGTAGGGGATAGGAAAGGTAGCAGAATACAACAGTCACTAATATGGTATTATGTAAAAATGTGGATGTGTAACCGATGTGATTCTGCAACTTGTATTTGGGGTAAAAAATGGGAGTTCATAACCCACTTGAATCAAATGTATGGAAGATGATATGTCATGAGCTGTGTAATGTTTTGAACAACCAATAAAAAAAAAATTAAAAAAAATAAATAAATAAATAAATAAATCACAATCAAGTGAGATAATATCATTAAATTTAGCTTTTATCTGATATATGACCTATCATAGTATCTGCTACTCAATACATGATAGCCATTATTCTTGATGCTATTTTAGAAACTTTGTTTTTGTTAAAAATATGTTCAGAATTCCAAAATAAATGACTGTATTTGGGATTAGAAACTTTTTGTGATTTCCAAACTGCCTTGTCCTGATTTCTATCAGTTGTGGAAATACAGGGAGAACAATTGAGATAATAATAGTAGATAGTAATTTTTTTCCAAATGACATGAAAGTTGTATGCAAAATCTCAATGAGGTTAATACCCTAGGGTTAGAGTGTTTCTAAATTTAAATAGTTCTGAAATTATTTAGTCATATAGGCTGTGACCAGCTTGAGCCCAGGATGTGCCCCATTTTTTCCTAATGCTGGCATGAAACCCAGCACAGAGTATGGAATAGAATTGTTGAGTCTTTGAAGATGTTGGCAGATTTTCTTTCTAAGTTTTCTAAGGATGATTAGGAACAAGCCATCTTAAATGATGTAGAGTCTTCGTTGATTCTCAGAGAGAAATAAAGATCACATTTTTATAAAGTACTGCCTATCTGAAGAATTAGTAGCTAGGGAAAGTACTGTTTCTGTGAGAAGAAAGGATGATTCATTGAGGCAGAGAGAGATGGAAGTCATCCCCTGGGAATGGACTGAAACATCAGCCTTTGGATCATTTCAACAATGATAAACCAGAGGAAGTGGGTTCAACCCAAGGGCAGAGACCATGAAGGCAGTTAACTTGGCCTACGCTTCTCATTCCATAGAAAAAGGGGTTGGGGGAAAATACAACATGTTGTTTCCTAAAATATTCCATATTTACAGGACACATTTAGTAGTAACAGTAACCTAGACTCAAAGAAGCAGTACATTCTGGAAACAGGACAGATCTTTAAAGACGTATCACATCTATGCATTTCCCTACCTCCCATCTCTGAGATTTGGGTCCTCTGCAACTATGAAATATGAGGCTTCTTGTGTTTTCCCAAGCATTGATAGAAATCAGTCTTCCTTTGTCCTTATCCATCCCAAATGCCTATTGTACTCATGCCTTTTATCATCCTCTCTCTAATTAATAAATTTATTCAACAAGTGTTTGAAATAAAGAAGCCTACAACAATGGTTAAGATGTAGTACCGATGATTAAAAAATAATGTGAATAATAAGACATACATATACGAGGAAGTTAAGATGTGCACAAGCTCAGGAAGAAAATAAGATTTTGCTATTTAAATTGATAAAAGCATTATGGTCTTCTAAGGAAATAGCACAAAGATGGATACTTATTTTATAAGATACCCAATTGGGTCATTCTGATGTGAAGGCTGAAATTCCCTGGGTATTTGCATGGGTGGAAGCAAAACAAGACAAGGGCTGAACTGCTGTGCATCGTGAAGTGAGAAAACATCACAATTTACACAGTAGTGAGAGAATGGGAGCCAGAAAAGAGGGAGAAGGAGGAAGATGTCAGGAGGCTCTGGACAGGAAGAAGAGCCCAGGAAGCACCATGTTGATGGAGGCTTGAGAACACTGGCCTGAAAATTTTCCTATGGAGTTGGGGTGTAGGGACTTTAGGACAAGGACATCCAATGACTCACTTAAGTGGTTTTTTGGACTGTTGATAAAATGACCATTTTTTTTCTTTTCTCAGACTTCATTAAATCTGTTCTATGCAATGACCTTTGCTAATGGAGCTTTGGGGAGATGGAGAATGTAGATTCAGCTGCAGGAGTCAAGATCAGTGCTGATGAATCATTCTGTGCTAGTTCTGTGGGCCCACTGGCTCAGGAGAACGTGACACTCTCATTGCCCCCTGTTGGAAAATCCCAGAGGAATGGAGGGTGGGAAGGCTAGGATCCCATGTTTTGCCCAATACAAGGGATAAGAACTCCAGCCATTTATTTTTCTATACTAATGGGAAGTCTGTGAACATTCATAAAGTTGCCTGTTGGGTGAATTCAATAAGTTAATCTATGTCAAGCACTTGGCATGTAGTAAGTGTTCCATGAATTTTGCAGGGGTAGAGGGTACCAGGGATTGAATCAGGGGCACTCAACCACTGAGCCACATCCCCAACTCTATTTTGTATTTTATTCAGAGACAGGGTCTGAGTTGCATAGCACTTTGCTTTTGCTGAAACTGGCTTTGAACTCACGATCCTCCTGCTTCTGCCTCCCTACCAGCTGGAATTACAAGTGTGCACCACCCTGCCCGCCCCATGAATTTCTGATATTATATTTTATAATTAAGTCATAGAAAGATAGTATATAAGACAGGGAAAGGCTACCAAAGTGATATAGACAATATGTGCTGTAGATATTTAGTGAGGGGAGAGAGTTCTTCCAGCATCATTTACTGGAAAAAGGTTTGTGGAGGAATTGAACTTTGTGCTGGGCACATGGACCTATTTGAGACTCTAATGGCCAACTTCAACTGGAAGGTCAGCTCCTTGCAAAAGAGGAAAGGAAAAGGCTTGTTGGAGGGAGCAAAGGCAATTCAGAGTCAAGGATAAGCACCAAAGAGCAGTAACTTTGGAAAGGTGGACTGGGCATAGGCTGGGATGGTTATCAATGACAACCCATGGAGTGAAGCCTCTTGGTAGGCAGTGGACATGTGCAGCTTAGGCATCATGGTAGGATTTGCAAGGAGAGTGTCACAAACATAGCAGTGCTTTATGGAAATTAAACTGGCAGCAGAGTGTTGTTAGATGGCAGGAAGGATGGGAGTCTAAGAGCAGAAAAGACTGAAAAGAATTTCCAGTAGTTCAGGCAGGAAGAGGAAAATTAAGGCATGGAGTGACAGCAGTGGATATGTAAGTACTGAGGCACATGGGAAAGAGCTGTCAAAGTGAGGATCAGCAGGACCTGGAATCCAACCTGGACCAGGGGAAAGGATGTGGGGCTAGGAAAACGAAGGAATTAAAACTAATGCACCACAGGTTTGAACCTGGCTGACTAACTGAATGGTGTTACCAAAACCACAACAAGGGATGTACTTTAGGATATGCTCTCATTTAAAGAGGAATGAAGAAGTGCCCAGTGGGGAGGAAGAAAATGGATAAAAGGTAGAGACTCCAAGTGATATAATGCTAAGACCAGAAAAGAGTTTCAAAAAAGAATAGCTTTACATGTTAAAAGCTTCAAGATGAAATATGAAAAAAAGCTCCTGTTTGCGCAAAGTCCTTGGTGACTCAAAAGAGGACCGCATAGGGAGACATTCGGAGAGGAGGAGAACAAGTGATTATGAATTGGGATTTTGAGAAGTTTTGGAGGCAAATGAAAGGGAAAAGACAGAATGGTAATCCAAGGGTAGGAAGAGGAGATAGAGAAAGTGAAAGGCCAAGGTCTCCTCAATGACCACTGGAGCCATTCTAGCATGGAGTAAAATGGGAAGCAGAGCCTTATATCAGATAATGTGGGGCTTTTCACAAGTAATACAATACAACGTTACGTCTGAAACAAGAACCAAAGAAAAGCTAAGAGAGATTTTAACTTTTTTTTGTGGAAAAAAGTGGCAGAATTCTTCCATGTTTTACGATGTCACCTATATAATAAGATTTCCTTATTATTGGCCAAAAAGGCATTTAAATACCAATCCCAGTGGAAACAATAACACAAAATTTATATATAACTGGTTGACAACAGGTTACTTTATCCATCCTTAAAACATCAAGTGACATGAATAAATACCAACAAAATTTGTTATTTTGACATAGATCCAAGACTTTTACTACAGGTAATTTTAGTTTGGAGAACATCACCTTGACAAAGTGCTTTCCTAAGCTTTACATTTAACTAAGTTTTACTTTTAAAGTATTTCAAATTTAGAATCCAGAGTGTACAGTTACAATAATAATCACAGGTCTGCATGGATTAACAAAACTCAAAGAATAGCTTTAAATATCTTATACATTTAGGAAACAGTGTTAATGATCAGAAATTGACTTAGTCATAATAAACAAATATAAGACAGGTCTTCAAATGACAGTGTGGCTCTTTCTATGTCAGACACAATGGTGGGATACTGTGATAGCAAAAATTGCTTTGCCTCAGTGATGAATACCCCCTGGCCAAATGGGGTCTCCTGTAAGATCTTAAAAGGGTAGACTATTTCTGTTCCCAGATCATAAACTGACAATTTTGGAACCTACTGCCACATGCTTGTGGCCAGCAGCCTAGAAGGCAGGGCAGAGGCCAGGTTCTCTTTGGCCATTTTTCTACAGCCCAAGCAGCTTTTCTGAGATTTTCTTTTCTTTTCTTTTTACGGCTAGTGTTGTTGACTACAGTGAGATGATCTGCTGCTGCCTGGGGCTAGGCTGAGAAACAGTGCTGGGAGTGCCAGCACTGGGTTAAGTAATTTAAATCTTTTAAATCCTTTCTTCTGGTGTCCTGCTATCCTTGAACACCAGAGGCACTGCCTTTTGGCACCTTTGACTTCCTGACAGTTTAGACCCCTTCTCATGCAGTTGCATAAATGTCTGTACAAACAGAATCTCTTTCATATACTTTACCCATGACAGACCAATTTCAATGTCAAAATTATATAATCATCCAGAAAAATCATCCAAAGGCCAGATTGTGTTAAAGTAAACCAACCTTCTGTCTGATGGGCTTATAACTAAGGGCCACTCATTCAGTCAAATCTCCCTGCTCAAGAGACTACCTGTCAGATCAACACAGCATGGTCCATGTCTTAAAGGGCCAGTAACAGATACAAAACACACAGATGAGAGAGGATCACCAAAACCAGGGCCAACAGATGGGAGCCTTTAAAACAGACAGACCTGCACGTTCCACTTTCTTTAACTTTGACAGACCAACTCCAACTGCAAGATAATAATCCAGAAAGCTATTCAGAAGCCAGATAATTACTGTGAAACATTATCTCACACAGGCTTATCCCTATAGATGGCTTTTCAACTAACTTTTCCTCTGACAGAACAACTCGAATTGCAAAATTGTACAACAACAACAACAACAACAAAAAAAAATACAGAGAAAGACAACCTGAGAGGATCCTCAAAACCGTGGCTAACAGATGAGAACTTTTAAATTGACCAGTCAAGATCTTTCCCAAGAGACTACCTATAGGATCAATGCAGTATTGGCCAAGGGGCAGTAACAGATACAAACAAAACAAAACACAGATAGACAACCAGAAGGAATTCCCAAACCCAAGGCCAACACACAGATGAGTACCTAGAACAGATCAGAAGGATCCCTAGGTTCTCGAGTACCAGTTAACCAAGACTCCTACACCAATGACTGCACAGATGTCCCCATAAAGAGAGATCAGGTGTTCCCATGAAGAGGAACCAGATGTGTGGAATCAAGGGTTGTGGCGTGAATATTGGGGGACTTACCAAATGGCCAAGGGTGTCACAACTTTACTGAGTTCAGTTTCCTTTTTATCAAAGTGGACCACGATGGAGCACTCTGTATCATTCAGAGAGAGAAGGCATGGAGTTCCCTGAAGCAGGCAGCTACTGGGATGGTCCCTCAGTCCCTCCCTTTACTCATAGGAATAGCTCCTCTGGTTTGACACAAGGCAAACTCATGTGTGTCCTAATTATCCTGAAGCTGGCTCTCAACAAGTTTGATGGCACCATGAATCCTCAGCATGGAAGTGGGGTTCCTTGGGGAGTCAGGCCTGCCCAAGAAAGCTGGAGTGGGGGCTTCTCTCAGGTCCCATCTGTGGTGCCAAATTGTTGCCTGCCAAGAGCTGTGTCTTTGTTCCTGATGCCAATTTAATAACAAGGACATGGTTTTGAGAAAAAGGAAAAAGAAGTGTTATTGCTTTGCTAGTAAAGGAAAAACACGGGGGACTCCTGTCCCAAAGGCTATGATTCTCTTGCTTCTGCTTTTATTCATTGTATTGTCTTTGGAATTCCATATAAATTTTAGAATTTTTTTTTCTAGTTCTTTGAATAATGCCACTGGTATTTTGATAGAGATTTCCTTGGGTATGATGGAAATTTTAACAATATTAATTATTCCAATCTATGAACATGAGAAGTCTTTCAATAATTTTGTGACTTCTTTAATTTTTTCTTTCTTTCTGCTTTTTTTTTTTTTTTTTTTAGAACCAGGGCCTTGTGATTATTAAGCACATTCTCCATCATTGAGCTATGCCCTCAGCTCCTTCTTTAATTTCTTTTAAAACTTTTTGTAGTTTTAATTCTAGAAGTCTTTCACTTCTAAAGATAATTTTATTTCTAGGTATTTTATTTTATTTTAGCTATTATAAATGAGATTTCTTTTTCAGCAAATTTATTATTGGTATATAGAAAAGGTATTAATTTTTATATATTGAATTTGTATCCTGTTACTTTACTGAATTCATAGCCTTTGAGAGTAGTCTTTAGGAATATATATATACACAAAATATATATTTTATATGTAATATATATAAAGCTTTATCATTTGCAAAAAGGAATAATGTGACTTCCTATTTGTATACCTATTATTCATGTTTCTTGTCTGATTGCTCTGGCTAAAATTTCTAATACTGTATTGAATAAGTAATGAGATTGGACACCTTTATATTATTCTTGATATCAGAGAAAATGCTTTGAGTTTTTCTCCATTCATTGTGACGTTGGCTGTAGGTTTGTCAAATATAACCTTTATTGTGTTGAGGTATGATCCTTCTATGCATAATTTGTTCAGGGATTTTATCATGAAGAGATGCTGAACTTTATTAAGTGCTTTTTTGCATTCATTAAGATGATTGCATGATTTTTATCCTTCACTCTGTTGATATGATGTTGACATTAATGGATTTGCATATGTTGCACCAGGCTTGTGTACCTGGGATGAAATCAATGGTGAATGATTATTTTTTGTACCAGGGATTGATTGAGTCCAGGGGCACTCAACTACTGAGCTTCATCCCCAGCCCGTTTTAGGTTATATTTTGTTTCAAGGTCTTGCTAAGTTGCTTAGAGCTTTGCTAAATTGCTGAGGCTGGCTTTGAACTTCACATACTTCTGCCTCAGCCTCCCAAGTCACTAGGATTACAGGTGTGCACCACTGAATCTGTCCTTGCTACTGATTTGTTTAAAATTTTTGCATGTATATTCATTAGAGATATTGGTCTATAGTTTTCTTTCTTTCTTTCTTTCTTTTAAATTGTGTCTTTGTCTGATTTTGGCAACAGGGTAATGCTGACCTCATAGAATGAGTTTAGGAGGGTTTCCTTCCTTTAAATTCTATGAAATAATTTCAGAAGAACTGGCATTTGTTGTCCTTTAAATATTTGGAGAAACTTAGCAGTGAAGCCGTCCAGTCTTCCTGATCAAAATGACTCCTGGCCACAGCAACCTGCAGATTCCCTGAGAGAGCCTTTTCCAAAGCAGGGCTACCGTGTAGATTTCAGGTTACTTATCTAATTGGGCTGCAAGTCTGCGTGAACTTGGACTTTACATTAACTACTATTGCCAACATCTGTACTGACAATTTTCTGGGGACTCTCTCTCTCTCTGATCCTTACTCCTGCCAAAGAGAGACTCCTTTCTCCCAGCTGTGTAGACAGGGTTTCTCTTTCTGTGCTATTATTCTAGGTGTCTGAGTTTCACAAGTTTTGATTATCCTCTTGCTGATCATCAGTGTTCTGCCACAGTCCCCTACCTTGAAATGCAGCTATACACCTGTTGCTTTGGTTCCTCTTTAGAGAGGACAAGGTGAGTGCTGGGCACCTCTATCTTGCAGTCTTGTCCTCCCATCATTTACTTTGATCATCAACATGTTTATTTTATTTGGTTTTTATTTTAATTACTCAGGGAACATAGACAATTAATCAAACTATTTAATAAAATGATTCTGCCATTTCAAATTCCTGAAACAACTGGCTATCAGTGTTGTATATCACCTGCCTTGTGTAAAAAGATAATTTTTTAGAAGATGAAATAATAACTGGTACAAATATGAAATAAACATGCAACAGAGAGTTTATCTAACTCATGAATTAATAAAGGGAGAGTATGATGTTAAAACTCCTCCAAAAGCAAATGTCAAAAGAGAAAACATATTTATACTTTATACACAGACAACTAGGAACCTGCTAGTAGATGCAAAACTAGATAACTTATTTTAATGCACTAAAATATAATGTTTGAAATAATAATTTATACGGACTGAAAGTCATTTATATCTCTACCAAACAAAATTGATTTGCATTTCTATGGAAAATAATCTTTTGTATCATTGTTACTTTCTGCATCTTTCAGGATTATAAAATAGACAAAGATAATTAAAAGCATACACTCCTATACATTCAGCTTCCATCAAAGGGTCTGCTAGACCCTGTGGACAGGATAATCCGTTGTTTATTTCCATTTCAAAGCCTAACATTTCCATTTCCAATAGAAGTAATACCCATAGACATCATGAAGAAAATTCAAATAACTGATTTAATAAATATGTCTGTTTTATTATAGATGATGTATGTATCAAACCTCAGTTCTGTTCACAAAACAAAATATTCAGAGTTACACATATTTGATTATAGAGGTGCACATGGGTCTCCATCATGGTACTGGTACTTCAATCGGGCAGACTTAAGTGGAGCTTCTCAGCCATGTACAGCCTTTATGAACACACAAAATGAACCCTTGATTCACAGGAACCAAGAGAAGGAATCAGAACATCTGCTGGGAACTTCTAATGGCACCCTGTTATGGAAGTGTTCAAAAACTGAGAAATGACAAATGATGCTGTGGCTTTAATGATGTTTTAAAGTTCAAGCAAAATGCAGATGCAAATTTCTGTGTTGTAACAGCAGCACTGTGATGTGTCCTGAGACCCCCTTCTGCACTTTGATTCATTGGGAGCTGGGACCGGTGCAGAGAGTCCATCAGGAAGTGCTGAGCCTGCCTTGGTGCAGGGCTTCTAGGTGAAATGCTGGCGGTCCATGCTGCTTTTCCCCCTCCCCATTACCTCATTGTTTTCTAACCTTTGCCCACCCCGTGTTTCTTCCTGCCTCTCCTGCCTTTATTCCCCTTCCCCTTCTTCTACCCCTATTTTTTCCTTTTCCCTTTTCACTCTTCCATTTGATATTTCCTTCTTTCTCCTTCTCTTCTCACCTCCAACAACTTGACATTTCCTTCACCCTTACTACTGTCAGTCCTCTTTCTTGTGGGCATGGCTGAGGCTTCATTTTCTGAACGGAGCCCATCACCTACTCTTAACAGTTTACATGAGACAAGTAATGCACAGTAAGTGACAAATGGTGGCATCTTAGCAAATATTAAAACAATGTCCCCTGTGAAGTTGCTGTGCTTTGTCAGCCAGAGCTTAAGCTATAAAACCCTAACAACAAATGTGTGTTTTCGTATTTTTTTTCTTTCCTCTAAAGTTCATAGGTGACTGTAATTAACAATGTTCCTCCTACTAAGCCTGAATTTACACAAATCAAACACTTCTGGGCCTTGGGTCTGCGGCTATAACACTGAAACAGATTCAGTCCAAGACCTCATGGAGTGACAGCCGGTGAGGCAGAGGGACAAACAGGCTTCCTGGCTTTGAGTGTGATGAGAGAGATAACTATGATTTGCTAGGGAAGAATGCTAAAGGGGCCCAGAAATCAGAAAATGCATTCTGGAAGATGTAAGAGTCAAACGACTGAGTGCTGGGGTTAGGGAACATTCTTCATTCATAAATGGGGAAGGAGGAACTGTGAAGGGGATTGAAGAAAGGACATGTGGAGGGGTACCTTGAGGTGAAGAAAGAAAGGCTATCTCGTGTCTTGTTAAAGTATTTGGCTTTTATCCTTAAGCTAATAGAAGATTCTAAGCATGGAACTCTTAATCATGAAGACAGCTCTTGACAGAGATTACCCTGGCTGCTGGGAGGACCATAGACTGGAGGTGAGTCATTGACAAGGACCAACTGGAGTGATTTTAAGTCAGTGATGCATTTGCAGGCTATGCCATAGTTCAGCACCCCCACCCCACCCCCACCACTTTGCATCAGTCCCCAAATACATTGATCATTACCCAATAGACCAAAACGGAGATAGTCCAGGTCACTTGACAACTCAGTCTGTTAAAGTCAATGCACCCCAGGATCCCTTCTTTTTCCTGTGCCCATAACTGGCTTCATGGGTACACATGCTGCACAGTTGCACAAAGACCTGTGCTCAGCAGGGCCCCACCCTTTGTTTAATGCCCTGTTGTTCCATCTTGCAATTTTAAATTTCTGAATGAGTGATCTTGCATATTCATTTTATACCAAGACCTAAAAATTATGTAGAGGGTTCTACTTCCAGCAATCTGTGAATAGTAGCCATCCAATAATTCTTTAAACCCTAAGTAAAATGGCCCCAGGAATATGTTGTTGTTTTTTTCCAAGATTAGGAGCAGCATATCTAGACTTCCCAAAGACAGAGCAGAGAGGGTCTCTCCTGAGGCATGGGGGAGCTGATTTCTTCAGCCTATTCTCACCTGCCTCTTACCAGCTGCTCTGTAAAACCACATCTGGACCATAGCCAGAATATGCTTAAGTTCTGTGGAAGAGGATGAGGGCATTCTTGACTTTTGCAGAGTTAAACACTTGGAGAAACTTCAGGAAGAAAGCACTTGGGGAAAGGTAAAGCTAGCTGGCCGTCAGCTCCCTGCCTGTTCCCCCTGCTTATTCTCATTTTCATGGTTCTCAGCATGTTTATTCTCTTCTTTGCAGTGGTCAAAGAACAAGTTTAAATTTCTTATTTCCTCTAGGGAGCCTAGAGAGAGGCATGAGGCACCAAATACAGGAAGTCATGTGGAGAGGATCTCTTATTTATTACAGTCCCCATATTACTTCCCTTCTCCCAGCCTCCGCCCCCACCTCCAGCCACACTGTGTCTCCTTGCTCTTTCCTGCAGCAGAGAGCAGAAGGCAGTTCACCTCTGCTCTCCGAGGTCTGGAATCCTGCAAGCCCTGAGTATCTGAAGGCTGGTCTTGTGAAACTTACATCCTTCTCTGGTTGTGTGATTGAATGGGGCGCTCTTAAGTTTCATCTCAACTAAAGGGTTTGGGGAAGATCTCCAGCACAGGACTGCATTTCAAAAGCCTAAAAAGCCCAGAAGAGAAAGGTAGGCACCTGCACAATTTTGCTTTGTCGTGTTGAATGTGAATCAAGCTGCTCTGAGCTAGTTGTGAATATCCAATGTAGCCCTTTCAGTTGGCTTTGCGTTTTCAAGCTATGTATCCTGTGGAGATTTGCTGATTTATGTGAATGTGAAGGAAAATAGTGAAAAGGAGATGAAATTTGGGTTTTTTGAATCTGTACATCTTTGGGTAAAGAATACCAACCAACATAGTACAAAGAGAAGCCAATTTTTACTTTCTTTGGAGGGCAAAATCTCATTAGGAATTGTATTTTTGGTTTCTACAAAAGGGGTAAAAGTTTGCCAACTCCTTTTTTAATAATATAGAATCCTACTATGATTTTTAAAATTAATTTCTGAGCTTTTTAGTTAAAAATGTATTAAAATTGAAAGAGGATTTGGTAATAGAAATTTTAAAAAGGTGTTTCCCATTGGGGGTACCTATGAGTTATAAGTAAAATAAAAGCACTTTGTTCAGGGATATGGTGGACTTTCACATTATTTTCCACAATTTTCTGTGAAATAGTTGTTCTCCTCAAGGTTTCCTGAAATTTGTTATAAGTAATGGCTGAGAAATCTGATTTTATTTATTCTGTTGTGTTAATTGATTGTAAAGATAGTACCCATCCTTTATCTGGCTGCTCTTTTTTGGCAACTGTTTGTTTGAGGTGATTTGTTAGCTGAGACCTAGAGAAAAGTCAACACGTATTCCAATAACACTAGGTATTGTTTTGGATTTTGGGAGGAATGGCCTTATGATTTTATTTTTATTTCATTTTATCCTCATAACCAGCTTTTCCTCTGGGAGAAATATTTTATACCGACCTCATAGAATATCAGCCAATTATACCTATCCTGCAGTCCATTTTCCATGTCCTACAGAGTTCTTGGGAAAATGCAGTTTAGATCTTGTCACTTTTCTCAGTGAAATACGTCATTGTATTCCATTGTTTACAGACACGTACCTAACCTGTAGTCAGGGGACCCACTGCTTCATGTGTTGCTTGGGAGCTTGTTGTCCCCAGACTTACAGGATGTGCATTTTACCCAGATTCCTGGGTGATCAAGCACTGACTTGAGGGAGGGTAGATGAGACTTTCAAGGCCTGTTTCTTCTGTTCTGCCAGCATCAGCTCTCACCACCTGAATCTTCCAACTGTACTGAATGCTTCCATTTTCCCAGCAAGGGAGCGCTCTACTGCCTTCCCATGTCTGGGCATGCTGTTCTCCCTGCCTGGATACCTCCATTCATTTATCTTCTCCACCCAATTACCCATTACAGCCTGATTTGTACCCTCATTACCCTTTATCCACTGCCTGCTGAGCACCCTCCAGGTCTGTGATTTTATGGCACTTGGTAAAATACTTCTGTCATAGCCCTTAGTACATTAAATGATAGTTGCTGTATTTATTCTCTTCCTCGAGGAGTTATTGGTCTCTTATTTCTGAATCTGTGGCACTTGTCACAATGCCTGGCACATAGCTTGTGCTCAGTCAATGTTACTTGAATTCATGAATGAATGAACGAATGTGTACCTTGCCTGAAGAACCTGAATTGATTATCAGAACGAGATCTATGTGTTTCTAGGAGCTTCCTGATCCCTATAACATTTGCTCTCACTTTTTTTCTCTGAGGCTTTGTCAGATTATTTACCCACCAAATATTTTGAGTACCTGTGATGTGCCATACCTTTTAGAATCTATTTCTCCGTGTTTTTGTGGGTAGCCTCTCTCTCTCTCTTTGGGTGATTTCCCATCAGTGTTCCCTTTCTTCACCACTCCAAGTCAGGGATTAGCTTTTCAGCAAATAAATATTGTGCACTTTGCCCATGCTAGGCAGATTCCTGTGTGCTAGGATTGTGACAGCAAATGACACAGATGTGGTTCCTGCTCCATGCAACTCCCCATGTGGAAGACATTTTATCATCCTCTACCCTGCTTTTCCTTAATGAAAACCCAAAGAAGCCTGCCCTCTAATAAGTGTTGATGCATCCAAGTAAAGACATCAGAAGCAAAGTAGGAAAAGTTGAGCTGTGCTCTGGGACTCTGAGTTTGCTCTGGTACCTACAATTCTCTTGCCAGGTGACTGTAGGTGAATCCACAAACTTTCCCAAACCTCGATTTTTTTTTTTCAAGTAGTAAACAAGACAGAGCTACAGGGGAAAGAAGCCCTTGACTTCATGGAGTGCACAGAGCAGAAACTCTGCTTTTCTAGGGAACCTCTGCTTTCATGCAGCATGATAATATAAAGACAATTCTCTGAAGTTCTCTGTGTCAGAGCAGCAAAGAGTCTCAGGGAAGTTATTTCATTACTATGCTCATGTACTCAGCTATAGATATTAATGTTGTCCTTTGGTACATTTCCCCAGAGCACAGTGTGACAATGATTCCTCGGGAGCATGTCCTGTGACATAGAGGAATCTCCTAGCTATTAATTTGGGGGCTTGAAGTGGGGAAGCTGAATGGGGAGGCAGTACCATCCTTAAGCAGCCTCTGCTTTTGGAAAGCAGACAGAAAGAAAGGAATTGGCTTTACCTAGTGGTGCAGGAAAATGTGGAAGCCTGTAGACACAGAACCAGTCCTATTATGTTGATCCTCACCGTAGCACAGGGCTCCCTTTCTGACTACATGTGGGATTTTCCTCTTTTTTTTCCCTAAGGATTTGTGTATTAGCCAGATTTTGCCAGGGATCAAAGGTTGGGGCAGAGCATAGTATCATTTTCCCCAAGCCTTGTGCTCCTGTAGGGTGCGTAGATTACTGGGAGACCAATACTTGCTTTTTTATTCTCCAGGTCCAACCTGCAGGCCTAGGCAGAAATTAACAGCTTAGGTAGTCTCAAGTGACCACTTTGGTTCTCTTCAACTCTTTCCTCACTCCTCCATCTTCTGAAGCTTCCAGATGAAATACCTCCTGGACATCTAGAATTTTTCTTTCTTGCTTCCTGCTGTGTATCCATCTTGTTATCTCCATACCTCCTGCATGACCACATTGGGTGGCAATGTGGTCATTCAGCAGCACTTGCTTGCTAGTCATTTCCTAATTGTTCAAATTCCCACTAATCTCTATTAATGAGCACAAGTTGTAGCAACAAAAGAGACATTAACTGGCATGGAGGGGGCATTTAGTGGAATGCAACAGATCTCAGACTGTATCTGAGACCAAACTTGACTATCATCAGCTCAAAATTTTTCTTTTAACCAGAGGTACATGGTGGATTAGAAAGAGACAGACTTAGTTTTAAATTCCCCATTGGCTACTTCCTTAAGTAAGCAATTGTACTCACTACCTCTTAGTTTTTATTTCTGGAAATATTTGCTAATACATAGCCCTCAAAGTGCAGATAAGATTGGTTAGTGAAACTGCATAATACATTACTTCAAGAAATAGATCTTAAGAGAGGAGGCTTACCAAGATGATGAAAATGAGAAGAAATATCACCTGCAGAAAGAATACTTGCAAGAACATTCAGGGGACATTTGAAGAAAGAAGTAAGTCTTGCAGCACATGAAGGCTGCTTTCAAATATTCAAAGGTGGCTTTGAGTGGGAAAAGACAAGGCCACCAGATCAATGAATGGAAATGATAGTGTAACAGATTTCAGCGGCATGTGCAGAAGGATTTACCCACCATCAGAATGCTCTAGAACCAGGAGAGCTGCCTTGTGGCATGGTGAACGTCCTGTCCCGGGCAAAGTTCCATCACCCTGGAAGACCAGAGACCGGGGTGTTCCCAAGCAATGCCTGTGCTGGGTGTGGTCTGGAGGATGACCTCAAAGGTCTTTTCCCGCTACCCATAGTCTCCTGATGTCAGTGAATTAGCCCAAGCCATCAAATAAAGGGGGGGGGAACCTCACCATACTAGAGTAGAGTGAGGGGGGGGGGTGACTTTCTGCTAGTTAGTCCTACTTTTCTGCTGCAGTAATTTTAAAATAAGATCCTTGTAACAACAATGGAGTAGGTTGGACTTCCAGGAAAGAGAGAAAATGAAATGAGAATAATGAGGAGGGAAAAGTTCATTCCAAACCACTCTTCTTGGGTTACTCTCCAACTTGATTGTGGGTTACTCCTTGTGCTGCAAAGACATTTCTATTTGATGGAAAATTGCTGTGTTTTGGTACATTTTCAGAAGTACCAAGCAGAAATGGGTATCAGCAAATGCCACTGTTTGTCAAATCGAAATAAAGCCTTGATTTATTATATTCTCTCGGTTTACCTAGGCTTGCTTTCTTAAAAACAACAATATTAAAACAATCTCTTTGAAATATAATCAACTGTGCAGGGCAAAAATCACAGAAACCCTTGCAGACCAGTGTGTTTATTTTTAGATGCACATCAGCCTACCCAGCATAGCAAAGCAACTGTCTCATGTCCAAAGCATGGCCCTGGGAATTTCCTCTAACAAGGCTGTGTTTCCGCCCATTGTTGCAGTACAAAGGGCAGAAGGAGGCCGGAGTGGAGGCTCATGTCAACCCCGCCTAGAGTGAAATCTGGGACCTGTCATCCCCTTAGTCCCTGTGATTCTGAATGCAGCTATGGGGATGTGGGGTAGTCAAGATAGAAGTCTCGATTCTGGGCAGATGCAAATGAGTATACATGGATGATTATTTCATCTAAAAATATCTCAGAAACTAGTGATGGCAATTTAAAAACAAAGGCTCTGCTTTCTATTTGTAGTCAAGTATCTAACCCTGGTGCTATGAAGTGGATTCTTGTATACTCCTGAAACAGGAACACCATTTGAGGATGCTGAGTTGGATTGCAATTAACAAAGCAGTTTTAAATAAAAGTCATAAAAGCACACACAGTAAAAACAAAAGTCATAAAAGCAAACACAGCTCCAATAAATGCACACACACACACACACACATACATACTTGTTCTTTGTAAGAGCAATTATCAGATCCCTGAATTACCCAGAATTTTGCTATTATTGTAGTCATTTACTGATTTTTTATTTAGTCGTCTACAAAATGGGTAAAACAGATTTCCCATCGTAATAGTTTTGGAAGGTATAAGGTACAATGCTACAAGTAATCAAATCCAAACTGGACTTGACTTAAGGTTTTGTAATTTGGTACTAATATGCTGTAAGTTCCTGGCAAGAAATCTCTGTTAAAATATTTAGCATTACTCTTCCAGTTTTTGTTTATTTCTTTTTTTGCTACTGCCATAAAAGAACTGGCAGAGCCTTCATGTCTTTGTCAAGCTCTCTCCACTCCCAAGGAAAGTCACTGCTTTGTTACTCAAAGTTGCAATGTGCCAGGTTGTGTTTTGGGGTCTCAGGGAGATGCAGAGGGTCTCAGGTCTGCCCTGACCCATGTTGAGTCTGCAATCTGCATTCCAGCAGCTCCAGCTCCAGCTCCTGCACAATCAAAGGTTCAAGGAGCAAGGGGGACCTGCACGTACAGATGCCATCAGGGAAGGATTGTTGGGCTTTGCCAGCAGGTGGAAGTCCAGGCCACCTCCAGGATTCCAGATGCAGGAAAGCGTTTTCTAACCCTTTGGTGAGAATGCAAGCATCTTAGTAAAAATGCCTCTATGGATTGTTTTGTTTGCAAGTGTTTATTATCAGACACCCCTCAGGGGTTCACGGGGCAGTTTGAGAATGTCCACAGTGAGGCCTGGGAATTTCCTTCCACAAAGGCTGTGCTTCCTCTCTTTGTTATTCCTCAAAGAACATGTTGAGGCATTACTAGAGATCCTTACTTAACCCTTTCTCTTGCTCTGGGCTCTTACAACTCCATCACAGAAAAATTACACTGCCAGCTGGCTAAGAAGCAAAAAGATTTTTGGAATTCAGTCGTGTGTGTGTACCTGCAGATGTGCAGGTACCTGTGTATGTCTGTGTGTGTGTGCGCGCATGCGCAGAGGAAATAGGCAATAAGGAATAAACATTTCATTTAAAAAGTTTTTCACTCAGTGTGATAACATGCACTTACTCATTGATCAGACCAGATAAAACACCTACCTTCTTTGCCACAATCTGCATTCCTACTACAAATGCTGACTCAATTTCAGTTCCCTTTCTCCAAGGCAGGACCCTTGTAGTATTATAGTTGCTTTTCCCCTTTAGCATTTGCTTATTGGCTAAAACAGGGACACGAGGAGTTGGAATATCTATCAATCAACCAAGAATTTTTTATTGAGACTAAATGTTACTAAGCACTGAGGGAATGCAGAAGCCCTACCTCAGAAAAATTCCAGAGCCTGTGATATAATTATACATATATCCAGATACAAACTTTTGTGCATTATGAGGGTGCAAAGAAGTGAGGAAATAGTGTGGGTTAAGGACAGGAAGGATTAGAAAAGAGAAATGATCCCTTATCCATCCCTGGACTCTTTGATTATCTCCAGGGACATTTTCATGGTGTCTTCACTGTCCCCAACCCTCCAAGTACCAGCACAGGATAGTGCCCACATGCACGCCCAAACATCCACACCTTGCTCTCAGGAGAGGGATTTACTGTCTTGAAGGAACTCCCTTGGCCTTGTCACACCAATTCCATGCTAGTTTCAGCCTGAACACTCATCTCTTGGCCGTCCTCTCCTGCCCCAAATTAAACATCCAGAACTTCACCCTCAGCCACTCCTTCCCTCCCAGTGGCTTCAGTATATTCCCTTTCGTTGACATAGAATTATGCTCAGGTGCTTCACATCTTAAGATAATAGAAGCTGCTCTTCCCATCCCATGTTCCTCTTTAGCTGCTCTTCCACCTGCCTTTCCCCTCACAGAATTCTTGAATCATGCATGTTTGTGTCTTCATCTCATCACCAACCATTCACTCCATTCTGTGCCCCTGATCCTGGGTGTACCTTAGTGACCACCCATGTCAAGATTCTCTCTGACCATTATGCCCTCAAATCCATCCAGTTCATCATCAACAGCATCTGTCACCATTGACTACTGAGTCCCCTGGTCTTGTCACTGTCTCCTGGGATGTCACAGACTTCTTTCTCGCCTTCCTTCTTCTCCTTTGGCTGTGACTTCTTGGTTTTCTATGCAGGTTCCTTTCCCTCTGCTTTCCCTTCAACTTCCTGATGACCTTGACCTGGCCAACTTCTCTTCTCCATCTCACTGTGGCCCTGCTGAAGTACATTCCTCTGCCTAAAATTTTCTTTTTTACCTTCTGTCAGGTTAACTATTCTCCAAAGCCTACTTTAAATGTCACCGGCTTCTTTTTGACACATCTCCCCATCTCTGTGCAGAACTGGCCTCTGTTCTAGGTGTCTTGTGGCACTTTTCCCCCACATCACTTCCAGTGCTTTTGGTTCAAACCTCAGGGCAAGTTCTCAGGTGCTTCTTTCCAAGGACAGAATGCCATCAAATTCATGTCTTTATTCCTAGTCCCTGGCATTATACCTGGCACATTAGGTTTTCATTAAATGTTTGATCATTAGGAATGCAAACGTGTCATTTCACAAATGACTTAATCCTAACAAAATAACATCTTGTACTGTTTCTGGATGGTTGCATTAGCAATTAATTTTAATGTAATATTTAAATTATTCCTGTTTAGACTACTAACGAAGTCTTACCTTTTATGAACATCAGAATCACAATTCTGAACACTTCTTATCTGAGTTTTTAATCCTTGTTTAAAAGCAAGAAATGAATAACAGCTTGGATTTCATGCTGTATTTCTTTCTTTTTTGGGGGAGGGGGTGGGGGGCGATGGTACCAGGGATTGAACTCAGATGTGGCTGAGCTACATCCCCAGCCCTGTTTTGTATTTTATTTAGAGACAGGGTCTCAGTCAGTTGCTTAGCGCCTCGCCTTTGCTGAGGTTGGCTTTGAACTCAGGATCCTCCTGCCTCAGCCTCCTGAGCCACTGGGATTACAGGCATATGCCGCTGCACCCCACTCATGCTGTATTTCAATATCTGCTCAGGGAGAATCTATGAATGTGTTGTAAATGGTACTGTACATTTATTCATGTACTTTAAGTGTGGTGCCCTGAAGTAACAGAAATAACATGATGTCAAGGCTTCTGCTTCATCATGGATGGTGGCGTTGCATAGATTTTCAAGAGCTGCACCTTGTACATTTGTCCTATCTTCTTCCAAAGCACAGATTTGCCGCATTTTCTAAAGGAGAACTGTGGTGACCACAGAGAATGAGTGTGAGCACTGAGGCAGTCGAGAGTCCATCCAACTTCCTCCTTCCCAGAAGCCTGAGGGGCAGGGAGGGGTGTTAGAGGGCAGGGCAGAGACTCATCCAACTCTGGGTGATGGGTGGGATGCTACCTCTCCTTTTGGCTATGAGGAAAAAAAAAAACAAGCATGTGCCCTGCTAATTTTAGAAAAGCCTAATTTCTTTGATATCTCTATTTGGCGTTTTTATAATAATGTCTGTAGAATATTAATATAAGAGAATGCAAATAACAAAGGCAATATTGGTGATGCAGAGCATGGTTTGTCCAGGGGTGGTCTAGAGACTGGAAGTAGATGAACTTATCCAAGTTTTGCCCGAGATGCAAATTCCCAGGCTCCCTGGACCTACTAAATTAGAAACTATATGTTGAGGGGAGGTGGGTTGGCACCAAGAGGGATAGAAGTCCTGCAGAATCCACACTTTCCAGCCAGCACCAACCTGTGGATGATTTATTTCTTAAAGTAATAAGACAGAGTTCTACACAAAGTAGTTCTCAAAAACATTTGTCCAGGTAGCAAATAGGACATTCAGGAATATGAATGAATTTATGGGTAAAAAGAATGAGAGTTTTTAAAATAAAAATGTAAAACCAAATTGCTAACATAACCTGACATGTGACTAGCGATTGAACCTGGGCTGCTTGTAACAGAAATTAGTAATTTTCTACAAAATTAATCTATTTTCCCATTTGTTGTCTGTAATTTCTCCTTACTTATTTTATCAGGTAATTCTGCCCATTGCTTATATGCTTAAATTTTGTGTCTAATGTAAATTACAATCTGAATGCTTTTATTTTTACTCGTAACCCATATCAAGTAAATCATTTCATAAACTACAAATTTCAGTATTGTATGAGCTTCATTTATTGTACTGGATTAGCCTTCAAAAAAGCAGACCTCCAATTAAGGAATTGATTAATAATTATTTCCATATTTTGCTAATATATCCTAGTTATGTTTTTATCTCAAAACTGAACTGCCACACCACAACATGTACACATGCAGGTACACACATACACACAGACACAGATTCACACTGGTGACACATAGTGGTCACAAACGTGCAATCTTAGTGGGGGACTTGTAGGGAACTGAATCAGGAGAAGGAGAAAGAAACTCTGGAAGTTTAGAGAGAAAATAAGCTGATTTGGAGAGATAAAGAAACACACACACACACACATTCACACACAGTCATACTCACACATATTTAGAGAGAAGAGAATTTAAAAATTCCCTATGTGGAGGCTTTTTAAAAAGGTTCTTAGGACTTTCTGGTTCTTTTGTCAGTAGCAATGAAGCCCTAATACTCACCAGGATCTGCTCTCAGCACTTGATTCAGATTACCTCATTTAATATAACTGCACCTCTAATGTCCATTTTACAGACAAGAAAACTGAGAAACAGAGAGAATAAGTAATTTACCCAAACTTTCACAGCTAATATATGGTACAACTAGGACTTTAACCCCAGAAATGTGGTACCATGCCCCCATGCTCTTATCTCTTCTAGCACCTCTAGTCATGTGATACATTTGCAATAAGCATTGGCCTACTCTGTGCTCCCACTATACTAGGGACTGGGCCAATGTCAGAAGACAAACAAAGTCCTGGAAGGATAGTGGTGTCAGAGGACAGCAGAAGAGCCCATAAATAGATCCTTAGAAGGCAGTTCAGGAAGAGGGACTGCGTAGGTGTGTACACAGGACTAGAGTCAGAAGAGACTTCTTTCAGGGAATGAGCTTGAATTGGGCTGTGAAGGACAGTGGGAGTTAAGACATATGAATGGAGAGAGTAGACAGTTCTAGGCAGGGACCCAGAGAACACAGTGACTGTGGGACCCTTGGGAGGTCTGGAGAGGGGAGGGTGTGATGAGGCAAGAGCAGCACTTAGCCTGATTGTGGTGGCCATTTCAGGAGGCCTACATATATACCAAAACATCACGTTGGGCAACATAAACGTAAACAACTTTTATTTGTCAGTTTTATCTCAAAAAAGCTGGGTGAGAAAAGGAGTGGGAAGAGGCAAAGCTGGTTGTGGATACAGAAACTGTAATTATTAAAGGTTTTAGCTGAAGACAATTGTGTGTGTGTGTGTGTGTGTCTGTGTGTGTGTGTTGGGGGAGAGGAATGAGGCCCCCGGCTCTAAGCCAAGAGCTTGTCTACCTGCCAGTATTTCTCTAAGTGATTACAGAGCTTTTGATCCAGCAGAGCTAGGCCTGGGGACTAGCGATCAGTATTTTGTTTTCAAAGTGAGAACCACTATGATAAAAAGAATCATGCTGCATCTCAGAGGTTATTGAACTTTCATAAACATCAGAACCACCCAGAGAGGGTAAAAATGCTGGTTCCTGGAGCACACTGCCTACATTTTGGATTTGGAAAGGTCTTGGGTGGGATTTTCATTTCTAACAAATTTCCAGGTGGTGATAAGGGTACTTGTTGAAAGTCCACACTTAGCAGAACCTTGGAGGGCAAATCTAGGGACTGAATCAAAATTATGTGGGCAATTCTTCAGTCACACTAAAATTTGAAATATCCAGAAAAAAAATTACTAAATCTCTTATCTTCTTTGCTGTCAATGCTTCTCTTACTAACATTTTTGAGGTTTAAGAAAATCCAACCCAAATATTTCTGACAATTCTGGTTCAATTTGGTCTTGTCCCAGGTCAGAATATGGTAACTTGTAGGGTTCTTTGGAATTTAAAAAATTAGTCCTCTGAAACTGGAGTTTGCTAAGCAGGAAGCCACTTGTTGCCCAGAACAAACACTTGAGCCAAGCATTTGCTCTTTTGGAGGCCTCAGATCTGTGGCTTTGGAGCACGTTTCTCTACATTCTAGAACAGTCTGAATCTGAGTCTCTATGGAATGGGCCACAAACGTGGAAATGGGAGATCTGTGTCTCTGAGTGTGGTCAGCTGGGGAAGACCTAAATATATCCTAAGGGCTGTTATTTCCTCCTTGAAAGATAAGGCAGGAAGAGGCTGGGAAATCCAAACTCAACTGGACAGATGGGTAGGGAAGGAGGGATCCTGTGTGATTATTTTCTCTTTGTTTACCAAAACAAAAAAACAAAAAAACAACCACCTTCTCTAATATCACGGTCACAAATGAAATCACTCACATTCAACATTCAGAGGAAAAGAGTTATGTGAAAAATAAGTGGCAGAATTAATCATCATTAACATAAGTAAGTGAAGAATCAGGGTGAAGCCCACAGGATCTGATAGAAACAGCAAGTTACAAGAGAAAAGTTTCGGTGAAATTTCATAATCAGCTCTGCAGCCTGAACTAAAGAGTATTAACCTGCAAACACTATTCCAAGTGTCCGGAAGCACCTAGAAATCCTCATTCATCCATGGTGGATATAATTCCATTCACCACCTCTATTTCATATAGAAGGAAGGGGCTAAATGTAAGTTTGAAGGTTTCCTACACAATTTGTTACCTTTATGTTTACCAGTGGAATTAGATGGTGTTCCCTATTCCAACTCCTCACAAACAAAATTCAACCCTTACTGAAAGTCACTTTTGAGTTTTCAAACAATGAGTTCAAAGGGAAGTTGCTAAAAATAATTCGAATTAACCATGATTGTATAAAAAGGAAATAAATGGAAAACTACTTTCGTTGAGCCCGAGAAACAATACGCTTTCATTACCTTGCTCTTTCCCCTCATTGGTTTAATTTTCACTCTGGAATTTTAGTTGAAGTAACTCAGATGCACCAATTTGGTGGTCTATTTATTTGCTGTTTCTGCATGACTCCCCACAATCCTCCCAAGCCAGCACCCTCGCTCCCCTCCACACCTGTCAGCCCACCTGGTTTCCACCTAGCTCCAGCCAGATCTGCTCTGTTTCCAGATACCTGAGGCTGGCCATTCAACAACCCGTGAAAGCAAATTCTCACTCCAGCAGGTAGAAGAGGGTCACTAATTAAAGGAAGGATAAGTCCCCAGGACTGTTGCTCTGATATAATCAGTAAAAATTTAAAGAATGGGAAAATAAAGCAAATTTGGAGAGAGGGGAGGGCTCCCTGTGACATATTGGAGCAGATCTCCAGAGAAGTGCGTTTCAGACTCCAGTTGTTTGCACTGGAGTCAACTGGAGAGCTGGTTAATGGTGAAGATTCTGGGACTCCACCTTGAGATCTGGGGAGAAGGACACAGAAGGGGCCTGGAGATTCTTGTCAACAGATTCCCTGAAGGCTTATTAAGTAGCCTTCCCAGGAGATTTACTGAGATCCAGTCCAAGATGCTGATCCCTGCCCACCACAATGGTCCTTCATAGGGTGGGAAGAGGAGAGGGGCTTGGAGATGTCATCAGTTGCTTAGAGGACTTCTCACCTGCAGGGGCCTCAACTACCAGAACCTCAGTTTCCTTTTAGAAAGCAACCCTAAGCTTGTTATTGTCATTGCCTTCCTAGACGATAGAGCAAGAAAAAACAGAAATAGATGTGCTACCTGCCAAGTCAGCAGCATTTGTCAAGAGTGAGAGCAAGGTGGGAGGGAGACTTCTCACTTGGCTGTGATTCTATGCTTAGGAGACTGGAGATGATGGTTGTGAGGCCAGCAAATGGGAAGGGAAAGAGTGAGGAATGCTTTAGAGGGCACTGGAACATCCTCATTCTGCCAACAAAGCCTGTGCAGGGCCAGCCTGGGAACTCGTTTCCAGGATTAAAGAATGCACGTTTCCCAAACACACAAAATGAAACTGCAAATCGTGTTTATTCATAAACAACTCATGATAGAAAACATTTCTCATTATTGATACTCTTAATATTGTCTTGGAACTAGAGTGGTAACTACTGGAGGGCACATTGCTTGGGGCACTGAGGAGCACATTAGATGGGAGGCATTTAGGTGGCCTGAACTGCTCTGTTCAAAGATAAGAAAAACTGAGGATCCAGCAGAAAACCCAATAGCAGGTAGAAAACCCAATGATGGGTAGCGGTGTTTAAGGGTCAGAAGGGGGACTTGCAATAACATGGAAGAAAGGGAGCTCAATGCCACCTGTACCAACACACTCACCCTATTGCCCTGGCCTTGCTTTGTTTCTTTATAGCATTTTTGTTCATCTGATATGCAACAAATTTGTTTATTGTCTATATTACTCTATCAGTCAAGGTCCTGGAAGAAAAGAAGAGACACTCTTCAAGATTAACAGAAGAGAGTGGGTAGTTAGTCAACAGAGGGCCAGTAGCATGGGGAGCTGCCACCAGAGATCTCCTCTCCTCAGGCATAAAGAGGCAAAAATCCTGGGGAGGAAGATAGTATCAGAGGAATCTGGCCAGGTCTGTGGCTGTGGGTGATGGGGGATTCCCCCCAAATCTGAGACTGTGGGAGGAGGAACACAGCCACTGCCCAAACTGCAGTCTGGCTGAAGAGCAGAGGTGTGGATACCTGGCTCCCCTTTTCTTTCACCCTGCAATCTCCTGCTGGGATCTCCCACTCTCCACTCTCCCATTGCCCTCCCAGAGAACAAGGTGCTTCAGGATGCAGGGTTGGCCTCTTGGGGCACTGAGCAGGGCTGAGAAGGGCAGAAATGCATCTGGAGGGTAAACTGAGGCCAGCCAGCACCCTCCTGGGGGACAGCTACTGAGTTACTACTCATCCCCAGATCTTAGAACAGCATCTGGTGTATAAATGTTCAATACATATTTGGTGATGAAATCAATGCATGCATGTCTTGGAAGAAGAGGCCTGCTGAACAAAGAGTTAAGCTGTTTCCTAGGGTGTGATGTAAACCCCTACTGTCCCTATATTCGTACTCAGTTAAATGTCGTCTTGCTCAACATATTGTCATGTGAAGGATGTTTTGAGGGGACAAGCACTGCAGGCAGATCTGGAAGGAAAAAATGAGAAGATACTTGGCATCTAGATTACACGTTACTGGGAAGTTGGCTTTACAGTTTTCTATATCATACTATAGGACCTGTAGGACCTGCTGGATTTCTGCGTCATACTGTAGGACCTGCTGGATTTTTGTGTCATACTGTAGGACCTGCTGGATTTTGCTAACAATAGATTTGAGCAAGAACACGAGTGCCACATGCCCAACAGTGCAATTGTGAAGGTCAGCAGGCCAGGAGGGTATTCTGCAGGTATGAGACTCGCAGGGGCATTGAACTTGGAGTGAACCCCCACCACAGGCAGGAGGCGGCAGCTCTGGTTTCTGAAATGCGATATTGGTGGCTCCTTCCTGGGAGACTTCCCGGGATCTATATGGACCTGGCATGCTGTGCTCAGCATGGTGTAAACAGTTAGTAGCAGCCTTAGGATTATTTCTCATACAAGATAAATTCTTTAAATCTGATAGAGGGGTGGACATTGATGTCAGAGGCTCTGCTTCCCGCACCGGAGCCATTCATCCCACATTCTTGATTAGGGAGAAGGTCAGAAGGTAACAGGACAGCCTGTCCCAGAGGGCTGCTTCACCCCTGTCCCCCAGCAAGGCTTCCTGCTTCCTTCCTTCAGGGTCGAGTGGAGCCAAAGCTTGTTTCCCTTCTGACCCCAGGTCAGCATCACACACCACACTTATTTTTTTCAGGTGGCCGGGGGGCTTGGCAGTGTACTGAAAGAGAATCGTGCATGCCTTCCTTCCTCTTGGTCGGAGAGATGTTTCCAGATGGAGCTAATCAGGAGCAGGTGGGGGGCTTGGGAAGGGAGCAAGGCAAGATTAGCTTCCCCTGGAGAAGATGGGAAATGCCTAGTGAGTCTTGAGGCTCCTTCTCCCTGGGCTCTCTCTCTACTTAATTTGGCAGTGCCAGGTCCTTCCACAACCATCTTTACACCTGTATCCTAAAAGGACTGTTCCAAGTGAAGACAGACAAGGCTAGTGAAGAGAGATCAGGCGACCTGCAGAACAAAGGCCTCCTATGCTGGCATGAAGGGTTCAGGACACACTCTGGAACTGGTGACGCCAGGTTGGGATGTTGGGAGGGGCCCCAAATGCAGGTGAGGAGGTGATGCTCCTGCCTTCTTTACTCCATCCAGTTGGCAACATGGAGAAGTGTGAATGCGTGTGGCGTAGGTGCATGTGTAAGTGCGTGTGTATGAAGCGAATAAAAATATATCTGGCTTTCCCTCTCTTAATGCTCCAGGTCAGATGAGGCAACCAGAGGGGTGTGGGCCTGGAATAAACATGTAATTGTTGATGTGTAGCTGTGTTTTGTGTGCTGTGTTTCAGGACTAAAAATAACTTAGCAGTCATGAGAAGCAGACTTTGATACATAGAAGGCAGTGTAATTAGGAAAGGTCTGGAATTTGGGAACCTAGACCCCTCGTTAACTGAGCTGTGGGAGGCTGGTGATTTCCATAAAGTAAGGCTTCTGTTTGTGCAGAGCAGAGCAGTAGCAGCCACTGTGAACACCTTTACCATACATTTCCCATCTGAAAACCTTAGGATGTATGGGCTGGAGCCCAGGACCACTCACCTCCATGTTTACTAATCTTATCACCAGGCCAAGGAGAAAGTCAGTTCATCTCCCAGAGTTTGCCCTTAGGTATGAAGCAGAACAGACCAATGAACAGCCACTGCTTGGGTTTGGGGCACTGAGGAGTCAATGGATTTATAGCTAGCTACTTGGTAGAAATAGCTAATACCCCAAGAAAGCAAGGTAGGTTAGTAATGTGTCAGAGATTATGTGCCCTCACATAGAAGAATTATTTTCTTTAAAATAATTCCCTATGGGCAACATAAAAAAGTGTTGTTCTTGGCCTCTTGAGACCTTGCTAGCTGTTCAGTTTCCCAAAGCTCAGTTGTGACCTTCTGTCATTTTTCAACATTCTGCATCTCTGTGTTTTTAAAAGAAACATTCTTCATTCTTCCCAAGGAGCGGAACTTCAGAAATTTTGATTCCTTCTCACTTGTGCTTCATTTTCTGTCCCCACCACTGCTGACCCTGCCTTGTACTTCTCCCCACTGAGCCTCTTTTCAGTCTGTCCTCGGGGCTGAATGTCAGAGCCAAGGTCCTTCTTCATAGACACAGGCATTGGCCAGTATTTTGTCCCGATTCCTTTCTCAACCATATGTTGTCATTGTGTCTGAATATATTATGTATTCTTGAAGGAGCTTTTTAAAAAGAATATTCCATCCCTCAAGGAACTGAGAGTGTTAGTACAGGGACATAACTCTAGGACATAAAACAGGGGCCCAACAGCAGGGACTCGGTAGGGAGATGGGATGCTACTTGGGGGATGGCAATTTTGACCACAGGGATGGCTCTTCTCTGGTTGACCAGAAGGTAGTATTGAACTATTCATGTTACTTTTATATTGTAGGTCTTGGAAAATTTATTAAGCATATGTTATGTGCTAGAGATTTCTGGCTCTTCCTCAGAAATTACTTTTACTCTGGCCAAGATAGTAGACTACTTCACTATACATGTAGGGGTTTGCTGAATTCTTAGGAACAAACAGATGAGCTTCAAGGGGCATTAATGTGCACAGAAAGCCTTGTGTGGATATGTTAGCAACCAAAACCATGCTGTGATTTTGCTTTTGAATGTCCAGGACTAGGGAAAGAAGAGTGATTAGTCTCACACTGAGGGCTCAGAAGAAGGGCTGAGCAGCTGGGGGCAGAATCTACTCATTCAGCTCTTTGGTTATGTTTTGCTGTGAAGGGAAACAGAGGAATGTTTCAGTTACTGGGGAGGGCCAGGGGGACCCACTCAGTGCTGAGAAAGTAAGAGCAAAGGAGACCTGAACTAGTGGAGGAAATGGCCGGCCATCGGGCGGGGGGGGAAAGGAACATGTCATCCTCCCGATCTGGAGTGAAGATCAAAAAGAACAGCACAGATGCAGGAAGGCTGAAGATGTGTTGTGTAAGAAGACGAGCTTTCCCCACGTAACTGACTCCCTGTTCTCAGGGAAGCATGAGGCAAGCCTACTGCTGGACAAGGGGGTGTGTGATAGTCATTGTGAGGAGTGATGAAACTGATTAAATCATAGAACCCCCAGTTCTATGATTTAATATCCACACAAAGCTTTCTGTGCACATTAATGCCCCCTGAAGCTCACCTGTTTGTTCATAGTGATGAAACTGATTAAATCATAGAACTGCAAGTCCATCAAATCAGCAATATGATGGTTATATGTGAGCTGTGTGCCCGGCCTCAGATGCCCTTAAGGACTGCTCTGAGCATTTGAAAAAGGCCACTCTTGTCTTTTGCCATTTCAGTTTCATCCACATGGGACAGCAGAAACCCCTGAGTGGGGAACAGGGGAGAGGAGATCTCTACTGATGGGTGGATGTGACCAGGACCCCTAAGGACTGTAGAGAAGACCACCCAGATTTTTTATTTTGGTAACCATCAACACTGATGAAGAACAGAGGGGAAAGAGAGTTCTAGACCCAGAGAAATATGACAAAAAAGATGCCGCAGGAGGACAGAGGAGGAAGACAGCCCTCTACAGGTCAGGAAATGGGCCTCACCGGAAAACAGCCCTGAGATCACCTGGATCCTGAACTTTGAGGCTCTGGAATTGTAAGAAAATAAATTTGTCTCATTTAAGTCACATGGTCTGTGGTACTCTACTATGACAGCCTGAAATGTGGCCAACATTTCTGAAAATCACTGATCCACTGCTCTGTGGAACTAATCTAGTGATGTATGAAAGTCCCAATTTCTCTACATCCTCACCAACACTTGCTGTGATCATCTTAACCACTCAGAAAGCATTACCTCCCTCTCACCCTTGCAAAGGGAAAAGAATGATCACCAGTGTCAAATGGCAGTTTTAACCAAGTGATACCAAGAGCCAGCTTCATTCTCAGGAGAGAGCATTTCACTTCCTCCTCATGGTTTCTACAGAGAAACTTCCCTAGTAATGAACTATAGAACTGATCCCTTAGCATATTGGCCTATAGTATTATCTAACTCCAAAGTTCCTTTGCTGATTTCTGTCTGGATGATCTATCCATTGATGAAAATCATTATTGAAGTCCATAATTATTATTGTATTGGAATCTGCCTCTCCCTGTAGATATAACAATATGTGCTTTTTATTTGAGAAAAAAAAGGATGCTCTGAAATCCATCCTCCATTGCTCCCCTCTCCTCTCAACCTCATTATTTTCCTCTTCCTCTGCTCTTTCATGTTAAAACATCTTTAACTTCTAACTTAAACTAATTCACACTAATATGCAACTCACTGGAAATGGAAATGCACAATATCAACTTTTCAAAATCATGAGTCAGAGGAGAGGCTGTTCCTTCATTTAAACCATTGTTTCCTTAAAAGTGTAATTTCAGGAATTAGGGGCAATTGGATATAGGAGGTTTTTGTTTGTTTGTTTGGTATTTGCCATAATGTTGACAGCTTATACTTCTTATGTCACCTGGCATATTTTTCAGACCACCATGGTATCATTCACTATGCTTTCAATTGCATTCTAATATGGAAAAAAAATCACTTAATATTCTTCCATGGAAGAACATGGGCCCTGGAAAATTTTGGTTGATTTATATTAATGTCCTTGTTTGCTCTAATTAAATCATGAATCAAGAATCATAAAAAAAAGACTACCAGCTAGGCATAGTGGTGCACGCCTGCCCAGCAAGTCAAGAGGCTGAGGCAGGAACGTCACAACTCAGAGGCCAGTCTGGCTAACTTATAAAGACCCTGTCTCAAGATAAAATTTAAAAAATAACTAGGGGTGTAGCTCAGTGGTTGAGCACTTCTGTGTTTAATCCCCAGTACTGCAAAGGGGGAAAAAAGAAAAAAGAAAAAAAAAAAAAACAAGACAAAACTACAAGTGTAAGTTTAGTATTGTTTCTGTCTCCACTCAGAAATCCCTGATCCCTCTTAGACATTATATGATATGAATAACCTCCCTGCCTCCAGCTGTGGAATTGTCCCAATTTGGAGGAGTGATTGTCTTATTTGTCTTAGTGGTCTTCCTTGCGAGGGAGCTATCTTTTGACAAGCACCTAGGAAACAATTGAGACCTTGAGACCCTTTAGAAGAGAGTAGAGGTTTTCATGCCTAAGGTAAGAAATGGATGATGTTTGTTCCCATAGATGGGAGAATAGACTGCAGGGAAGAAGGGGATCCATCTGTAAGGCTAGAGAAGCTGGCACCAAAGAAGGCAGGGCCTGTTGAACAGCACAGTGGAGGGGTGGAAAAGCACCAGACAGTAGTGATGTCCACTGTTCCAGTCACAGCTTTCAAGCAGGTCTTTGACTTCCTTACCCCTAAATCTTCATGTTCACATTTTCTGTGTGTGTGTGTGTAATTCATGGAATTCTAAGAAGAGGCTGCCTCTCATTTGCACCAACCTGGGGCATCCCAGATGCCCATATGTGCAAAGTGGGAGTCCTATGGTTTGAGTATATCAAGAGGATAGAAACACTTCTGAGAGTTCACAGGTGCTCTGTGAAGCACTCTGAACTTCCGTAACCTGGGATGGAGCAATTTTACCTAGATCCTTGAGTGACAGGGATCTATGGTCAACATTTGGGTTAGGCTTGGTTCTGCAAACAAATCTAACCTGGATCGGCTCCATCCCTCATGTGTTACTGTGGTGGTCACCCCGTTTTACAGCATCTTTTTAGTTGGAATCAGATGAGAATGTAAAGGAAACATTTTAGCCAGAGATTCTGTCTATGTTGAATAAAACAGACAGATAGCATGATGTGGGCTTGATCTTAGCCTGGCTTGGAGTGTGGTGAAAAGAAACCTCTGGAATAAAGCTTGCTTGTTGCCTTGTTAATTGGGAAGGTTTGTTTATTGGCATTGTCAGAAGCTGTCAGCCTTTATCACCCCTTACAATTAAAGCTGGGCTCAGAAAGTGTGCGGGACTTGGGAGTTGTTGGAGGAGAGATTGCTTAACTGTGGCAATGATGATGTTAACAGGGCATTCTGTTGTTGGCTTGCATAACAAGTGTCATCTCTATTTAATGAATAAACATTGGCAGATGTTTGATTATTCTCACAGTGCAGAGGTGTTACAGGACTTGACTTCTGGGTGCCAATATTCTACTTAGAACCATTTCTCCTCCCAGGAAATCAGAGATGGGAAAATGTGTGTGAGGGAAGGAGGCACTAACTAAGATGTAATGTTAAGAGGACTGCATGGCTAAGTGGATGATCTAAATTCTTATTCTGGCCCTCACATTAGTGGGAGTTGTCACTTTAGTTAAACCTTTCAAGTTCACCCAGCACTAGGGATTTAGAACAGATGATCACCTGGCCCCTCTTTACTCAAATATTCCTTGATTGTGATTTTTCTCCTGGCATGGATGACTCTCCAGCTAATATTTTCTAATTGTTTTGTCAATATGGTTGTTCACTAATCACCTTGGTAAATTCTGAGGAAATTGTCTTATAATAAGGGGGCGGTATTTTAGGGTCATAGGGAATGTTGAGGTCTTGAAAACAGCATAGAACAATGGAATGTGAATCGGAAATGCTCTCACAAAGACAAGGCCTTGCAGGTTCAAGTCCAGGACCTACCAGATGTTTGCAGATCACCCTTGCTGCCACTTGTAGTTCTTGATATCTGCCAGTGCAGAGCATCCACATCAGGATACCCAACAAAGAAGCAGAGGTTAGCAGGGGATTGATCACCTAGTGTGCATGGTCCAAAGAACGTGTACCCTTTAAGAGGAAAAGGGCAGCTTTCTTCTTTGCAGATTCCCTTCCAGGCCAAAACAAGGAGGGCCCACACCCTCAAACACTCTGCTCTCTTGCATGATCCTGGAGGAGAGGGGGGAGTAGAGAAAGAGCATTGAATGACACATTCAGTCGATCAATAACTATGACATCATGAGGGTGGCACATGTCATGCCTCGGCATTAGCAAGTACCTTCTCCTTCATGGTTGGCTTCTCATCTCTAAGAACTGAAGGTGGCACTTGAAGAACAGAATCAGAATTGCCCAGGAAAAAGGTCAATAAAGAGAAGGTCTTTTGATGTCTCTGTTGACCTCTGTTGACACCTCTATGGAGCCATATCTTAAGTTTTTCTGTACCAGGAAAGGACGAGGAAAGTAGGAGAGTCCAAAACAAGATTCCACTTGGAATGTGTGTGAGATTTCTGCCCGAGGCTGGGACCCTCACTGGAGGCATAATCAGTGATAGAAAGAAGTTGTCAGGTGTGTCCAGTTGGCTCAAGTGGCAGAAGACTCTGACCCTCCACAGCCAAATACCATCTATATCTGAAAGATGAGTACGTGGAGAAGGCGTGAGGACACAGTCCAACAGAGGACAGTGCACCTAAACCTGGGAACCTGCAGCTGAGCACAAATATGACCAATCCCATTAGTGGAGACTATGCCAAAAGAAGGACATCTGTGTCAATCAATTCCAGCTGTCGTTGTGACAGGACAAGATCTCTCCATCAGCAGTTTATTCTGGGCTGCAGCCGAGACCATATGGTGCTTCTATTTTTTTTTTTTTTAATTTGCGTTTGTTTTCATTGTAAAGTGTGTGCAGGGAGCACAGAGTGTTCCTAGCAACAAGCAGGGACCTGCGGGTGAGAGGAATTGCTCCTCAGGGAAGGGACAACCACTCTGACAATGCCTCATTCCATGTCAGGAAGCCAACTGCACCCAGCCACCGAAGTGCAAGCAGAGCATTTTAGAAGAAGCATTGCCAGGGGCTCACTCTGACAGCCGCTTGTTTTTTCTGGCAAAATATATACAATTTGATCTGTAGAATGCAATTGAGAATCAATACCTAGAAGTGGAAAATAAATTTTGAAGGTTCAAAAGGTTCTTTATTCAAATATTGTCAGCCTTCCACATGCTGTTGGTTCAGTATCCATGAATTCCACCCACCCATCTTGAATTGAAAATATCTAGGAGAAAAAAATTACATCTGTACAGAGCATGCATAGACTATTTGTCGTTATTTTCTAAACAACACAATAGAACAACTATTTACATAGCATTTACACCATATTTGGTTTATTAGGTATTATAAGTAACCTAGATGATTCAAATTACACGGGAGGATGTGTGTAAGTTGTTAAAGGCAAATACTACGCCAATTTATATAAGAGACTTGAGCATCTGTGGACTTTGGTGTGTACTGGGGCTCCTGAAGCCAATCCCCGAGGGATGCCTATACTTGACTTTTGTCTCTAGTCTATGGATGCCGTACCCTAGTTTCAGATGGAAACTGAAAGAGAACAAGGTCAGAGAGAGGCAGGGTAGGGGTGGAAGCAGTGACAGACATGCCCTCGGAGGCAGTAGAGCCACGTCTCCAGTTAACAGCTAACCTCGCTTAAGTTTTTCTTGAGCTTCACAGAGCCTATGATGAAGTTGGCATGATTATTATCCCACTTTCATACATGGTAAAACTGAACCCTAAGGAGGTCAACTGAAGTGCATAAGGCCACATAAATAGATCTGGGTGGGAGTATGGTTAGAATCCCTACAGTCTGACTCCCAGTCCTATGTTATGAGGGCTTCTCTAAATACCATCTTGGGACTGCCTGCATCAGGCTCCCCTGGGGGACTTATTTCCCATGCAGATTCCTGCACTCCATGCCACACCTCGTTCATCAACCTTTTTGTGGGCTGAGCTCTAGATATCCAACAGCATTTGAATAGCATTCCCCCGCAAAAAAAGTTTAAGAACAATTAGATGATAATCTATCACTTCCCATCAATAGTCTGACTTTGAGTAGACCACTATTTCTCCTTGGACCTCAGTGACCTGACTTGTAAAGTGAGGATGGATAGGATTAATTCCAGCTCAGAAAAAAACAACAACCTGACTGCACCTTGCCAAATGGACCTTTTCCATGTCTCCTTATCTTTAAATATCAGTGTTATCGAAATGATATTAAAGTGTCACTGCATGTGTAGTCCGATGCATAAATGTTCAGTTTTCCAGGACATCTAGGAGAACTAGACATTCCCCTGATGTGGCATATGTGAAGTGCAGCCCTCCTCAAACCCAGGGTCGGGTCTCCCAACCTGCGGGGATTCTTTTATTCTCTGACTTCTTGACACTGCTGGAGGCGAGGAGCTCACGATGAACATAAATCTTCCCCACGCAATCTAAGCTGGTGGTCATCTTTCGAAGTTTTAAACCCAGCATCCAGCACCATTCACTAGCTCCAACCCAGTTTTGGTTTGCACTGGTTTCGTTTTTCTGATTTTTTTTTTCTTGTTCGGAGAAAGAAAAGCAAGAATAAGGGGCATTGGCCAAACAAGTCTGTCCACTTGGTGGAGAGGTTTCCAGATAAGAAAATCTGAAGGACTTCCCTTGGGCGGGAGGGAAACTGCACACGCCATCGGGGGAAGAGGATCAGGAAATTACTTTTTGTTTTTAACAGCAGCAAGGCTCTTGGGGATGGTTCTGTGAGGCTTGGAGGATCCCAGCTGGGGGAGACCCCAGTGAGGTTTAAGCTGAGGCACAGGAGCTGCCGGTCCTGCTGAAAGTTTGCCATGAGTCCTGCTCGGCTCTTTCTCCACTGGGCGTGAAGTAGTCCCTGAGGAGGCTACAGGGCAAATGGCTTCATAGGAAAAGCTTTTCAACGTCGGATCAGAGAAGGAGCCAGTCTGGGGACTTCGGTCCTGCACAGGTAACAAGTGTTTCTCCTACTGCGGTCTGTCTCCCACTGTATCAAGTCCTCTGAGGGATGTGAGTCACTTCTGCATTCCTCTTAAGGCTTATCTTCCAAGTTTAATTCTCTTTGCTTGATTTTTTATTTTTTTCTTAGCTGTGGCATGTGCTGGGAAGGGAAGGTGTGTTGTCAAGAGCACTGTGCACATCATTGGTCCAGGCGATAAGACTATATTTAGGAAGATTGAGTGTCAGACAGCCAGCCAGGATCCTGTTGAATTTTCTGTTTAGTACAGACTGTTTGCTGTTTTAAAAATGAATTCTCCCATCCCTGAGCCAGAAAATACGATCACAACCAGAGCGTCTATGAACTAGCGTACTGTTGTCCTGCCCTGAGCGTTTCCATGGCCAGGTAGCCATTGTGGTTGTTCTGAGAAGGGGAAGACTGCATCTAGATAGCAGGAGGAGCCTGGCATCTTCTCTCAGCTCCCAGTCCAGGGTCAGGGTGAGGGAGAACTCCTAGCCATGTCTGATGGGACGAGAGCTTATGGTCAGAGCAGGGAAGAAGGTTAGTGAGAGTGATGGAGCTTAAGATCTGGGCAGACTTATTTTGAACATCCTGGAAAGAAGGAAAAACTCTATAAAGTGTGCCTTGCTTTTTAAACTATGCTTTCTTATATGTTCCACAAAGCCAGGCCATGTACCTTCACAACAGCCATTTTTCCTTTCTTAAGGGGTCAATGCAGTTGATTTGTTTTTCATTTTCAAATCACATGAGTAATACATAAATATATTCTTACTTTAAAAGATTGCGTAGTTTTTCAAGATCTATGTTCCCCAATATGCATATACCCCCAAGATTATCCCATCAATTCTTTGCTGCTTTACCAATTTAAAGGGCTTTTTTTTTTTTTTTCCTGTTCTTCCCAGCTCTTACGACAAGCTGGGTACAGGAACACAATATTTTCTCTTAGATTCCTGTGCTGACCCATGACAACACTGTGTAAGGTTAAATGACCCAGGGGGAACACAAGTAGCTCTTTAAACACTTAGAAAAGACTGAGAGTTTCACTCATTTTTGCCATTGCTGCTTCTGCTTTTTTTTTTTTTATTTTGGTGATTATTGATATTAATAACAACTTCTCAATGACAAAGCTCTAGATTTGCTAACTAGTGGTTTGGGCTTTTCCTTAAAAGACATCAGAGACAATCTTATTCTGGAAATGAAAGGGGAGAAAATAAAATAAAAGGAAATGATTTATATAGATTGATGGATACATGGATAGATGGATAAAGTGGCAGCCATAGGGAAACTGGGACAAAGATAGGAGAGATTCCCTTTTTATCCAATGGATAATAAATGTATTGAAAAGAGATGTTCATTTTTCATTATTTTCCGTCTTTTAAAAGGTGGCATTTTATTTTGTTTATTTTTATTTTTTGTGGCACTGGGAATTGAACTCAGGGGTGCTTTACCACTGAGCTACATCCCTAGCCCTTTTTATTTTTATTTTGACACAAGGTCTCACAAAGTTGCCCAGGCTGGCCTTGAACTTGCAATCCTCCTGTCTCAGCCTCCTGAATAGCTGGGATTACAGGCAAGCACTTACACATCCCACTGAAGGTAGCCTTTTAGATCCCCCAGTCCCCTGTATATTGTTAAGAGACAAGTGAATGAGAAAAAAATAATAATGATATGGGTCATGAACAGAGATTTTAGAGTTGGTACCAAGCACCAACATGAAACCCAAGAGAAACTACAAAATATATCAGCTGCTAGTTTGTTTGCCCTAAGATTTCTCCACTTGGCCCTGCTGGTTTTAGAGATCCTATCATACACTATCTTGTTAAAGCTGTCTGCCTGTCTTTTCTCTAGACCAGTGGCTAATCTGATAATAATAATTTCAATGAAGAGTGTTAGCCCCACTGAGGCCTTGTGGTCTAATTCTGTACACACCGAGTATGACACTTACTGAGTAATGGCAATAATATAGTAATATCACACACTGGATCACATGGTACTTGGAGCATTTCACAGCAGTCAAAAGTTATCATGGGGTCACACCTACTCTGCTTGGTAAGGCTGATCAATTTCCTGTAAAAATAAATTCAATCTCTTTTATCTATTTGCAACTTTTTAGTTCTTAAAATAGTTTTATACCTCTCCTTTCACTATGCCACAAGTAAAGCATGCATTTTTATTCCTACTTTATGGGATACAAAAATTAGAGGTGCAGAGCTTAATTTAATTTACCTAGGTTCACACAACAAATCTTTGTGGGCACTGAGATGAAAATATACTCAGATCACTGGCTTTTCACCCCTACTCTTGGTTGGTAATATGAGCATAAAAGTTACATGGAATAGAGAATCAAGGTGATTGGCTGGATTCTGTATGTTTTGTAGCAACAGGGTAGATGTTTTGCTGGGAATCTTGAAGGTACATCAAACTATTTCCTGCTTTAGATATTTGTAGACTTGAATACCTGCTGTCCGTTAGTATCATCCCAGGAACTTCATAAAAAGAAAACAATGTCCAGACATTTTTCCCAGAGAAACTGAGCCATAATCTCTGGGGGAATAGGTCTTGGCATGTTGTTTTTTGGTTTTGTTTTTTAATCCCCAAATTGATTCCATTATGCAGCTGGGGTTGAGTCCTGGCTATAAGAGATGAAGTGCTTAAATTGAGAAGCAGAAGCGTTACCTGTTCACAATTCTGGAAAGTGTATTAGAATTCTGGCCACTGTTGTTTATCTGAGGAACAGACACAGCTGTGTGTGAGAATGAAGAAGAGATTCCTGGCTCCACACAGTTTGAATTGACTTCATTACAGATACAGTGGCTCCCTGTTACTTGTGGGCTTTACAGAATCCAGTGAAATGTCCCAGGCAAACAGAATGTGCTCTTCTCATGCCAGATGACTATGGGGCTCATACATTTTACTCAAGGTCGCTTTGTGTTGTGTCCCAATACCTAGAAGAAGGAAATAAGAAATACTAATCATTCTTTGCAGGATCTGCCATTTTCTGGATTGAATTAAATGTGAATAACCAATAAATCAGGGCTGTTTTTTTAAAATCATAAAATATTTTCCTTTTCTTCTCTTGACATTTCTTGATATAGTTCAAATTAGTAATGCTGGTCAGCATAATGTTTGTTTCTGTTATAGACAGCACCAGGGGTGGGGCTCTTATGTATGGATCTCGTTTTTCCTAGTGCCTGTGAGTTTCTGCACAGAGTGGGTGCTCCTAGAAGGATTGTTAAGTATATGTATTGGCTACCGGTACACCATGAATTGATGAGTTATTTACCAGCTCAGCACTTCAAATCACATCGTATGACTCTGATCATGATGGTTAAAAAAAACTGGAATCTTGCCTATTTCCTAAAAGAGAATCACAGAAGCGAAACCTTTAAAATCACAGCCTAGTGAAACTATGTCCAGTAGAGAGACTTGCAAATGCTGTGGGATTTCAAAGGCAGAAAATCTTTTCCTATAATTAGCTTAAATGCCTCGTGGGAGGCAAGGTGCTAGCACTGAGAATTCTAATGATAGGTGATATAGATGAGTGCTTACTACGTGGTAGATACCATGCTAAGCACTTTGCAATGATTGTTTATTAATTTAGTGGTTCTAGTAATCCTGTGCCTCAGATAATATTATCATTCCTATTTTAGAAATAAGGGAACACACTAAGGTTAAGTCAATTGCCTGAGGTAAATGCTGTGGGAAGCAGTGCAGTCCGAATTCCATCTCAGGCAGTCTGACCTCAGAGTCTATATGCTTAACTTGTGTGCCATGCTACAAAGACCACAACAGTGCTGCCCAATAAGTAGCTAAGAAGAGAAATACAGTGTAGTTCAGAGAATTATCTATCTCTGGAGAAGACAACAGACGGCATGCTATAAAAGTTAAACATTCACATGTTGGCAGCAAACTCAGCTACTTGCTGTGTGACCTGGGCTGTATTACTTACTTTACCTAAGCCTCAATTTCCTTATCTGAAAAAATGGGGGTAATAATAGTTCTCACAATATAAGATCATAAGGATTGAGTCTAGGACCTGCAGAGTGTTTTGTCTAATATCTGGCATAAAATTATTTTTGCTGTTGTTACAAAGTGGAAAAGCAAGATTTGAAATGATGGGTGAAGCTAAGAAAGAAAGAATAAAGCATTTCACTTGCTGAGGACAGCGTGGGAAGAAGCTGAGAGGTAGCAATCCTCCAACAATAGTTATTGTTAGTATTTATAATTTATATTGCAAAAGAGGGTGCAATAAAAAAAACTTGCTAGTGGGTTAGTCTGTTCTCTATCCTGGGGTTAATGATAGAGAAATGAAGCAGAGCTGGCTTTACATTAGATTGTGGGGCTCAGGCTTTTCAGGAAATAGTCTGAACATCCTCAGGGCATTTGAGAATGTTTAAAGTATTTGAATAGAGTATATTGGCCACTGAGGGGAAAATAGTGTTCTAGGCAGATTGGCCAGCTGCTGTTGTGCTGGACTATGTGTCAGGGGGAAAAGAAGAGAGGGGTCCATTCAGGAAATCTCTGCTGCCATCCATGCAGGTGTGAGGGGATAACATCCAAGCCAAATAGGCTGGTCCTAGAGAAGAATGAGAGCTCTGAGAGTGCCTGCAACAGTGGTGACTGGTTGAATGGGGCTCCTACTCCTGCCCTTGGTTATTGTGTCCAAGAAGCCCCATGGAGCTGAGAGCTGGGAACCTGGAGAATGAAGCTGGTGGTTGGCAAGTCTCGGGAGAGATGGGTCAGGAGACAGTGGTAAAGAAAAGACAAGTTCAGCTTTAGATGAGTCCAATTTAGACCCACAGGAAAGTAGCACAGTGGAAGATTGGTGCCTAATATTTAGCAAAGAGGCCAGGGTGGAAATAAAGTTTTGGGAATGCTCACATAAATTGATAATTAAAAATATGAAAGTAGACAAGCTCCCTAAGAGAAATACAATCAAGACAAAAAAGCCAGGACCAAGGAGAGATATTTAGCAGAGTTCACAGTGCGGTGGTTGTAAGATCAGGTGGATGGAGTTGTGGAAAGAGGAGGAGATGAGCAGAAACTGGAGCAATGGGAGAAACAGGAAAGGAAGAGGGAGTGGCAGAGAGGAGGAGGCCAAGGATGGCAGCAGTACCCAACAGGAGCCAGGGGGACAGGGGTGGCAGACAGGGAACTAGGGAAGTAGCTTACTGAACTTGCTTTGTAAAGTTATTTTCATAATGAAGACTGAAGTCAGTCTGATCAAATTAAATTGGAAAGGTAGGGGTATTGTATTTTTCAGGGAAAAAAAAGTCACACTTTTTTTTTCCATGTTGAGTAGCTCATGCCTTATCATTAAAGTCTAACAAAATCCTTAAAGGGAGAAATGAAAGTTTGAGAGAAGTAAAGCCAGAGCCAAAGATAGCAATGTTATGTCTCAAGGAGATGCTGTGGCCAAGGGATATATAATAAGGAGCCATAGAAAACTAAGATGGCCCTTCCAGTGATTAAAATGTTGAAATATTTTAAACTATGTGAATAAATTCTGGCTTAAGACCCCAGGGTGCCTCAAGTGTAACCCTCTCCCAATCTCTGTCTCAGCCACCCAGCCCCGTCCCACTTGGGTCCTCCCTAGGTCTCTCCACTGGTCAGCAATAGAATTGCTAACATCTGGCCCAGAAGCAGACCCCAGGTCTCTACTCCTGCATGGTGGCCAGAAACTCTTCTGATTGCTTTTTATTGTTGTGGTTGTTAAAATTCCCATCTAGACAACAGTAGAACCACAGCATGGTAAAGCTTGAACCCACTCCCAGGCCCTCTGATTGTCAATCCATCCCTGCAGCCAAGTACAGGGCTGCCCTCCATGTGCACCATGTGCAATTGGAATGCACGCCTGGTATTGTTTTGCCTGGCATCGGGAAACCCCTCCACGTGATAAATTAAGGCAACAAGATAGACTAGATAGGAGCAGAGTTGAATTTAGTGTTTTCCTAATGATAGCAATCTTTTGCTTAAAGGTTAAAATCCCCTAGTGACTTACAACAAGGAAAGAAGGATAAAAGGTTATCAACACTGCCCACATGTGCAGTGTGTTTTGGAAAACTTGATCCCATTGTGTACAAACAAATGTTCCTCTGTAATCTGATAGTGCTGAGCCACTCTGACACAATGCTGCCACAGAACCTTATTTCAAGGCAAAGGAAAATTAAATAGGAAAAAAAAAAACCCACTTCAATACAGTTCTTTAATTGGTATTGTGTTTCACGTTTGTGTTAAATAAATATTTAGCTTATAGTTCTGCATGTGCTAAGAATGAATCATCTAATTAAATAAGGTCTGCAAAGATAAGCCTTATCATTTCTACAGTTGGAAATACAGATCTGGTGAAGGCACTTGAGGATTTTTAATCCATATTTGTACAATTCAGGAGGGAGGTTATTGATGGCACCCTATCCTTGTTGCAGCTGCCTTGTGGAAATGAGCAAAAAGTAATAACCTCGAACAAGTTTGCAATGACTGTTTGGGTCTGGAATGTCCCTCCTATCTCATGTGTTGAGGACTTGTTCCCTAATGCAGCAACGTTTAGAGGTGGGACCTTTAGGAAATGATTGAATCGTGAGGGCTCTAACCTCATCAGTGAATTAATACACTTGATGGATTAATAATCTGAATGGACTACTGGAGATGGTGGAAATTAGGCAGGTGGGGCATTGTTGGTGGAAGTGGATCCTGAGGAGTGTGTTTCTGGGGACTATATCTTGCCCCTAGACCTTCCTCTCACTCTGTCTCTTTCTCTGCTTTCGGCTGTCAGGAGCTGAACAGCTTTCTTGTGTTGTGCCCTTCTACCATGATATTTCTACCTTGGAGCCAGCCAACCATGGACTGAAACCTCTGAAACCAGGAGTCAAAATAAATCTTTCCTTCCCAAGTTGTTCTTGTCAGATATTTTGTCACAGTCACAAAAATCTGATAAACACACCATCCTCCAGAAATTTGGTACTAAAATCCATCACCCACCATCAGCAACTCTGTTTTGAATTATTCTCCAACAGTAGAATGGTATAGGTGCATATCTATTCTCAATTTCTTAACCTAGTCTCTATTTTGATAAGTACGTGTTTAAATAAAGAGCTGCCTGTGCAGTTTGTACACTAGAACATGGGGGTAAAGGGAGGTAAGGAGCTAGGTCTTTGGTTTCTTTTGAAGGGTAAATAGCATGTCCAGTTAGCCAGCAGTAGGCCAAGGGGTGGTACAAAGCACGCTTCCCTTGATATTATCCTAGCATGCATTACAATTAGTTAATTAGTTATATATATATATATATATATATATATATATATATATATATATATATATATATATAAGTTATAGGTGAACACAATGTCTTTATTTTTTACTTTATGTGGTGCTGAGGATCGAACCCAGTGCCTCATGCATGCTAGGCGAGCGCTGTAACTCTGAACCACAACTCCAGCCCTTAGTTCCCTTCTTAAAGGAAAAGCTATGATATAACATAACCTCTGTGTGTGAGATGAAAGCTAAGCAGCTTACACATGGGAAGAACCTCTGCTCTCTCTGCCACTTGAAACCAAAGTTTTTTGATTCTCATGGGCTCACCATCTCCAAGTCCCCACTTCATAGACTTTACAACTCTTCCCAATATGGTTTCCACCCCAAACCCCAATGAGATTTCCCCTTGATAAGAACATGTCATATCTCCAAACCCAATAAGCAATCTCAGTCCCTCCTTCATGGACCCCTTAGCATCACTGGATACAGTTGAGCACGCCTTCCTTCTTGACACTCAACCCACCCAGCTTCATGACTCTACTCACCTCCTTTACCTCCTGCCTCTCTAATTTCATTCCCAAACATCTTGGTGTTATCATCTTCTTTAACTGGACAAAAGTTGTTGGAATTATGTGGAACTGGGTCCTAGGCCACCTTCTCTACTCTCTCGACTGTCTTCCTAATCAATCTGACCAAGCCTGTGGTTCCAATTCCCATGCTCTGGCCTCCACTCCCCTCACTCCAAACTGGTCTTCTATTTCCTTTCCGTGTTCCAGCCACCCCGAACTACTTGCAGTGCCTTGAAGGTGTCATGCTTTTCCCACACCTCAGGGCCTCTACCCGTGATCTGTTTTCCACCTGGAAGCCTCTTTCTCCCCTCCTGCCAACCTCCCTTTTGTTTTCAGCTAACTCCAATTCATGCTTCATGTTCATCTCAATTAAATGCTTCCTCTAACACACCTTTCACACTTCTAAGACCAGCTCACATCCCTCTGTTTTAGGTTACTTATTTATTGATTTGCAGTGCTGAGAATCAAACCTAGGGTCTTGCACATGCTATGCAAGTGCTCAACCATTGAGCTACAGCCCCAGTTCTTCATAAGCATTTTTAGACAGTTCAGCTCAGTGATTAAAAGGATCATGGAGAGGACTGAGTGACATTGTCCTTGAATTCGACTTTTTAGGTTAAACTTCTAGCTCAGGCAAATTATTTAACCACTCAGAGGCTCTGTTAATTTTCTTTCATACTATTAGTTAGACACCATAATGTAACCACTTCATTGGAGTGGTAAAGGTTAAATGAGTTAAAACAGTCGGTGCTCACATCAGTTCCTGGTGCACAATATGTTATCAAGAAATATTAGTATTTTGATTTTTCTCCTTGGAAGCACTTTCTCTTGGCAGAAAATTGAGTAATTCATTCTTTAATAATGACCATTTATTCATTAGACTCCAAGCTCCATGGACACAGGGATCATTGCCCTGTTTACTACTATTTCCCCTGCACCTAGTGGAACACCTGGCACTTAGCAGGACTTAACTAATGTTTGTTCAGTGAACAAACCTATAAATGAATAGATAAGTGAGGGAATAAACAGGTTTTCTTCATGGAAAATTTACAATAATAAACATAATAGAAGCAGGAGGGTGAAGGCCTACATTAAGTCTGTGTAGGTGTTAGGGGAAGTGGGGACACAGATAGGAAGCTTTTGTCTAGAGGGTAGCTTTTACCAGGGCATTGAAGGATGGGTAGAGTTTGTGTATACAGTGATTGTGCTGAACCGAGGGGACAAGAAGGAAAGGAGAAAGGAGATTAGTGCCAAATAAATGTTAGGAGTTTTTTTTTTTTTTCTTTGTTTTTGTTTTTTTTTGTTTTTTGTGTGGTTTTGTTTTTTGGTTTTTTTTGTGTGTGTTTTTTGTTTTTTTGCTTTTGCCACACACTAAACAATAGTTTGATGATAATTGTTTCTCTTTCTTCATGGTTAATTCTCAAGATCGGTTTTTGTTTTTTCACTTTTGCATGCACATAGGAAAAATCTCTTGCAGTATTTTAGATTTTGAAAAAAGCAACAGACTTTGGAAGAAAAATGTGATGGATGCTTATTGGTTTGCTGACTCTTAAAAATAAACTCCAGGTCATGGAAGGCCTAGAAAGTGAGTGATTGCCTTTATTCTGAAAGCAGCAAGGAATTGACAGGGAGTGACCTGGGGAAAGAGGGTTTCCTGAAAGTCAGTGTTGCATCCATGCAGAGATGGGGCAAAGAGGCAAAAGATGACATCTATTGCCAGGGTACATATGAGTGGCAGGGAAGGCCAGGACTATGTTGTCACAGATGGGTTGAATATATGTAAGAGATAATTACAGTGAGGCCCTGAAGATAACCCAGGTGAGGTTGCATTGGAGTGAAATAACTGTAAGGAATTTAGACTCTTAGAACAGTAATGGGACCTTCAAAGGCCAGCTCTTGTTCCCCACTTTTGAAATCATTGAATTCAGTCAAATTTCTGACTTTGACAGTAAGAAAACTCAGACTCTAAGAGATGAAGTGACATGCCACGTCACACAGCTTTTAGAGGCAAAGTGAGATTTGAACTCGTATTTCCAGTTCCTAGTCAGTTGTTTATATATACAGAAAAATATTCCTTTTACTCTTGTTGATAACTAAACAAGAAGATCTCTTAGTTCAAATGGCACCTTTCTCCAGGAGATTAGGCTGTTTAATTTATAATTTTGCCACTACCACATATCTGCAGAGTGGCCTTAGTGAGCTACTCACAAAGCTCCCATTTTCATATCTGAAAAGTGGGGATAATTTAGAAGAGCTGTAAGATCATGGAGAGGGTTGAGTGACAGTCCTTGCAAAGAGCTTAGCACCTCACACCATGCTGGAACACAGTACACACCCAACAATGACTGGGGTCTGTGATCATCATTTCCACCAACACTATTCATAATTCCATCAGAGATAGTCTGCCTGATTATCAGACAATATTATGAATTAGAAATTTCAGAATCACTGCTGATCTCTGGAGTTCAGACCACTTCGTTCCTGTCTGCCTTTGAGACACTCAGCCCTAGAGGGGGCTTAGTTTTCCCATCTGAGAAATAGAGGGGTGTGGATGTGGGCGCGAGGAGGTGGGAATGACTGAGAGGAATCAGGGAGGAGGAGCCATGTGGAGCTTAGCAAGCCACTCATTTCCAGAAAGATTCCCACCATTAACATGCTGGCAACCTCTAGGCCTGGTGACTTCATGAGGGCTCTGAGTCATCAGACCCCATTGATGAGGCCACATTGCGAACGTGCTCCTTGCTTCAGATCCTGCAGGCATACAAGCCCTCTTATTTTCACTTCCTCTCACGGTCAGTTCTTCACCCCAAATAACATGGGCATGGGTCAGGGATGCCAAAAGGTTCTAGTGAGGAGTTCTCAAACACTGGTGTTGTTTGGGAGAACAGACCAAGTTCACAGTGACGCTTCCTAAAACGTAACCATGCAGAATGTCATTCCTGACCGCGAAGAGGAATGTCAACCCTCATCCTCCAAGTGCAGCTCGGCTGAGAGTCCCCATGACTTATTCCTGGCATGTGACGTCAGCATGTGCTTTCTTTGCTCTCCCTCTTTCTAAACTTTACAGACAGGAAAACAGAGTCAGAGTAGACCAGGAAGTTGCTCAGCACCATAGGGCCAACCTGAGGATTAGATCATATTTCCCAGCCTTTCCTAGATATAGCCAGCTTATAGAAGTCAGGGAGTTTGAATAGTGTCTAGTATTTTAATTTAAAAAGAGAAAGAGATTGGAAATGACACCAGATAATTTTCTTTCTCTCCCTGCCGTTCTTTGTCTCTCTCAGTCTTTGTCACCCTATACTTCAGAAATCTTTAGGAACTTCAAATACTTTAGGAACTTGTAGGGGACTTACTATCAAAGGCGCCCTACTGAGGACAAATTGCCTTGAATGTGGGCAGGGATGCTTCATGTTTTTAACTAGAAGATTACGGATTTTCTTCCCATTAGTTGAATTGACATCTCTGTTGGCTTCCTCAGTTGAGAACACCTGTGAGCTGGAGGGTTTGTGTAAGATTATGGCTTTGTCTTCAGGTTTCTCTCCAAATGTAGCAGCAACTCTGAAAGCTGAAGTAATCTCCAACTGTATCATGTGCCACACTGGTGTCAAATATTGTGACTATTGCCCCCCCAACAAAAGTGGTGGCGTCATTCTCTTTTCATTCAAGTGGAGAACCCCTCACCCTACTGTGAAACTGATCCAGACAACAAGCCCCTGCCCATGGTGGGGTCCTTTCTTTATCTCTGTTTCTTTGGAATTGTGATTTTGGGGTGGGGGGAAGTCAACAAATGAGTCAACAGAAAAAAGAATGCTGATTTTATCAAGAACTGTCTCAGGGGATACCAAAGGAAGGGGAAAATGGAACACTATTGGCCATTGGCCTGTACACAGGGACCAGACATGACCATTTGGGGACAGTATAAATCTTGCTAATTCTAACCGGAAAAAAAAAAAAAAAAGAAGCAGGGGGAGTGGAATGTACCACCAAAATAAAGAAATGACAGAAAGATACATTGCCAGGGCTGGGGATATAGCTCAGTTGGTAGAGTGCTTACCTTGCATGCTCAAGGCCCTAGGTTCAATCCCCAGCACCACACACACACACACACAAAAAAAAAAAAAAAAAAAAAAAGAAGAAGAAGAAGAAAAGAAAGAAAGAAAAGATACAGAGCCTGCTCTAGTCCCTTTGATACCCGAGTGCCTCTCTGTGGGTCAGGTACTCAGGAGGTTCATTGACTATGCAGTCTCATCCCTTTGATTAGGTGTCTAGTATGGAACCAGCTAGTAACCTGTACTAAGTTGGGGCCTGAAAAGATGAAGTTGCCTCCTAAAGACTATCCTATACCCACAAGAGCCTACTCTCTTTTAATCTTTTATAAGGAAGAGAAAATTTCTAATTGGAGAACTTAGTAACTCATTGCTCTGATTTCCCTACAGCAGACACACCTGGTGTTAAACATCTCTTCCCATAACCAAAATTGCAGAGCATCTTCCCAAAACCACTGAGTTGCAGAATTTAAAAAATGTATTTGATAGCCAGATCTACTAATTGGGTCAGTTTTCCAAAGCCCTTTGCTCCCCTGCTTTTCATGGGGGAAGAGGAAAAGGAGGCAGTCAGCAGCTGGTGATTGAAATACAATTCTCTGGCATGTAAATCTTGGCCAACACTAGTGTATTATCCTGGCCAAGGTTTCCTGGTGCTCCCTGACTCCTCGCCAAGGTCTGCCCTTCCTGGTGACTGCCCTAAGGTTGCCCTTCATTGACTCCCTTCTGATGTCCACCCTCTGAATTCCTCTGATCATCAGAGTGGTGATCACAGCAGCCTGCATTTCTGGAGCTCTTCATGATTTTTAATTTCATTAGAGCCTCAGAAAATTCTGTGAAAGAATTAGGGATATATTATCCCTATGTATAATTACCTCCATTTTACAGGTGAGGAAACTTGGACTCTGCTAATACAAGTAACCTACTACTTAAGGACACAGTGAATTATAGCAATGCTGTATCCTAACCCACATCCTCTGTCTCAGAGTCTACTGTTCTTTGAACAAACACGTGGGTATAAAAGGCCAGTGAGAAAAGTATTCTGCCAAAAGTAGACTGTCTTTGTCTCCAGAGGTAATAGGGTTGGTATTATTCCATGCAATACCCTGATTTTTAAATGTAATAATAATTAATCTGGTTACCAAAAATGGTGCATTTTTCACCACCAGCATTATAAAGAGACAATTTACAAAAATAAGTACATCAGCTGAGATATATTGTGATATTAATATTATGTATTCTATATTTAATATGCTACCATGTTATAAACTTATATTTTTATGACTAAGTCCAGGAGTTTTCATAATAATGAGTCATAGCCTATTAATATAAATTATTAAGTCAATGTAATGGACTCCTACCAGAATTAAAAGAAAAACAGGGCAAAATAGGATGGAATAGAGTTGAAAATATCCATGTACACCACTTGTAGCAAAGTGAGTAGTGTTCTCTGAATCCTTTTGTGCATGTGCTCTGTGTACTGGATCACAACAGGAAAGGCGTTTCTTACTGTAGTCCCTCCCTCTTTCTTGCTTTCTTTTTCTCCCATCGTCCTCCCATCTCTTTTCTTCTCTCCATGTATGTAGGAAACATACCCGGATACCCACTACCATCCTGTGCTCATGAACAGGGGCCACCTGCCTTCCCTTGCCCCACTCCATCTTTCCTCACCCAAGGTTCTAAGGCAGGGACTACTCTCTCACATTCACTTGTACCTTCAAGTCAGGATTTGCTACTTCTTTCCTTGTGTAATAAATAAGTTGGTCTCTCTAAGACATCCTGTTTCCATTTTAGGCAAAACAACTTGAACGTGAAGAAATGAAATCCCAGAGGAGAACCACTTTGTGCTTCATGTTTGCTGTGATTTATTCTTCCCAAGCGACACTGAACTTAGAGTCTGCTGTCCATCCTTTGGTGAGTAAACCCATGTCTGCTATAATTTTCCTGTCACATTTCTCTGATTTCCTGGGAATGTCACAGACAGGATAATGGTTCTTCAAAGAAATTGGGAAGGGATTTTGAGAAAATGTTGTAAATGAGGTGACAACTGGATGTTAATGGATGTTAGTGTATTTACGGGCCACATCTTGCCATATTCTGAAATCGGTGGTGGTATCAAGGGAACACAAGTGCAACGTAAGACAGATCTCCCAGGATGGCCACCTTAACTCAGTCATAACCTCTAGGCTTCCACACAGTGACAATGAAAATGACAATAAAGCAAATTTGGAGGACCAAGCACAGATTTTATGTCCTCAAAGGATTCTTCTTGAGCATCCGACTAGAACATATTTCAAAAGACATTGATTTGCATGCATGTCATGGTCACAGGTTGCTGTAGCTCGAGAGTCCATGGATATCATCTAAGAACTTTGCGACAGTTGTCCAGGTTGTTTGCTTTTGGAAGGTCCACAGAGTTTAGCTTAAGTCAAGGGAGTGACAAGTGCCCCTTACTCCTTATGAGAATTCTTGATTATTCCTTGCTTAGGTTTTTCCCTGCTCTAGAGACAGGGTATGAAACTGGTTGAGAAATCTTGGAAGATTTGTAATTCAGTTTCTTCATCTGTAAAATCATGCTGGCAGTAGTACTGACTTCTTATGATAGTTATGAGATTTGAACTAGTTTGAAGAGGCCTTAAATTCAAGCCCATTACATAATAAACAGCACAGCAGTATTAGCTATTTTTGTGTCTCACTTTGGAATACTATATTTTCCTATTGATTCTTTTTGTTTCAGATATTGCAGTTCTATTTTATTCTATCACTATTGTTAGAGTTTCAGTGGTACATTTTAGCTTTGCAAAATCTGTCTCTTTGTTCTACGTGGCTATTTTTGATGCAATCCTTTGTCTTCTATTCCAATTGTCAATCCTTCTTCTCTATTTCTGTTTGCCTGGTTTTTGTCCTTTAATTTCTGTTTAGCCTTTAGTGTATTATTCTGCTTTAATGGTTCTCTTATAAACAAAATATGTTTGAGCTTTTTCTCATTGTTCTTTCTGTTTTAGGTCTTTTATTGTTCAATCTAGTTTTCTTGGTCTTTTTTTGGCTTTTTTTGTAAACTTATGACTTTGAGGGTATACATGGGGTGTCTTCTCTTAGCCTCCAGTACTCATGTATAATCTGTGCAATGTCATGTGGCAGCTTGCTCATAGAAATAGAGGAGGGAAACTTTATACTTTTGAATTCACAGGGTCAGTGTGGTTATTCAAGGTATGTGGAGAGAAAGTAGGAGCTTATGTTGATCTGTGCAACATGGTTAGATTTCTTCTGTTTCAGGATTCTTTTTTCCTCCCTTTACTTCAAATCTACGTTTATAGTGACAGTCTGAAAAAACTCCCTTCATTGCCAGGTGACATAGGCGCTCAAGGCATACAACTAACTTCTTAGGGTAGTTGGTGGAATTTGAACTTTGTCTCTCTGGAAACTTCCACTGCTTGCCTACCCCCAAAGTCTCCCACTTTTCCATCTAGATCTGCCCTAAAGATACACTGTCTTCATATAACCCAAAGGCTGAGGAGCCCCATTGGAGAGATTCACTTTAGCCTGATCAATTTATACTACAATAAACTGCTGCCCAGTTCCCATAGCTGACTTTTCACTTTCTTAAGTGCAACACCTGAGCTTTTTAAACAACAACAACAACAACAAAAAAGCCCACATAAAATACATTTATTATCTTAACCAGTTTTAAATGAACATCTTGGTAGTTTTACATGCATTCACATCATTGCATAGTCAATCTCCATAAATTGTTTCACCTTTCAAAATTGCAACTCCACCCAATGAACAACAACCCTCCCCCTTTCCTCCCTCAGTCCCTGGCAACCACCATTCTACATTCTGTCTTTATGAAATTTGACTACTCTCTACATTAGGTACCATATAAACAGAATCATGCAATATTTTCTCTTTTTGTGCCTGGCTTATTTCACTTGGCATAATGTCCTCAAGATTCGTTCCTGTTGCAGCCTATGACAAAATTTCCCTCCTCTTTTAAGACTGGATAAAATTCCCTTGTAAGTCTGTGCCATGTTTTATTCATTCATCATCCACCCATGGCACTTGGGCTGGTTCCATCTCTTGCTTATTGGGAATAAGGCTGCTGGGTTCGAATTGAGGGATGCGTTTGTCAAGTGCAACAGTCTAGCCTGCTGCTTCTCCAACTCAAATTCTTCCAGGGGACCTCTTAAGATATAGATTTCAACAGGGTAAGCCCAGAGTGGGGTTGGAGAGTTGCCTGCTCCAGTGACCACCCTTGAAGTAGCAAGCCTGTATGTGTTCTTCATTGGCAGCAGGTCTGGGTTGAAGCCCAACTCTGACTCCCACTAATTTCTGAGACTTCATTCAGTTTTTTCATCTCTCTGAAGCTAATCCTCTGCCATAAATAAGACTCAACAGTATCTCCCTAAATGGTTTGTTGTGAGGATTAAACATTGAGATATTTATGCCTTAGCACTGTGACTAGCTCAGAGCACCAGGGCTTCTGAATTGGTAGTTATTTTTAATATTCTGCTACAAATAAATCCCTATGTTAATATCCTTCTATAAGGGGACATTCTAATAGGACTGTTACTGAGATAATTGTACAACATGGCAGCAAAGATGTGAACTTGGGATTCCAGGTCAAAAAGAAGAGGAGCGGGTGGTGGACTCCAGGGAGGAGGACTGTGATTTGAAATGCAGGGGCAGGGGCTTGGTGACCTCCTTGTTTGCCATCCTGTTCCCTGGGGATTTTCTTTTTCATGAGTTCAAAGCCACCTCTCATTCCTGACTAACTGCCCACCCTGCTTCAGGCCACCCTGCTCCACCTCCACCACAGTTATTTGGAAAGTCATCATGTCTGAAAGGTGGGGCGCTTCCTGGAATTGGTGACCTTGTCTCTTCCAGCTCAGCCATCAGGAAATCCCCTCCGGATGGACAGAGCTGGCCTCTGTGGCTCAGATCCTCATCTGGGTCCCTCTGCACAGAACATGCAGGGGGAGGTGGCAGGGAGCCCTGTTTTCTTGTCTGAAGTAAATATGCAGCTGAGCCTTCTGAGCCTAGGGGGACCTGTTCTCCCTCATGAATGACATGCGTCTGTGCAGATTGTTTTTCATAATGTGAGAAACTGAGGCTTAGAAGAAGTAAATGACTTTTCCAGCTAGTAGGGAGCTGAAGTAGTGAGAATCAGTTCATGGTGTGACTCCAGTACCTTCTGTATTCAAATCCAGGTCCCATGACTGGCAGCCCAGCTCTTTGCACCTTCTCAAATCTGGGACAGTGGGGTTACTCACCACCACCACCACCTCCTCCTCCAACTCCCTGAGGCTTTACTGCTGTCAGGGGTCTTTTCTGCATTAGCTCTGATGACTGCAGGCTTAACTGAAAGAGTAGTTTCCTCTCATGAGAACCTGTGAATTCTCACTTGACTACAAAAGTGGGAGGTGACAGGGATGTAGAAGCAGCACTTTGCAAAGGAAGTTTCAAACATTCTATGTGCTGGAATTGCAGATGATCACCATAAAGACTCAAGAAAGCTTCAAAAGGCAGTGTTTCCCAAAAAAGTGGCCTCACATCTAGGAATATGCTGGTTAAAAGGCCAGTTTTCTCCACCTTCCCTGGACCTATTGAATCAGACTGGGGGAAGAGGAGGCAAGTGATTCTCATTCTCACCAGGATTTTAAATGCCCTGCATTAGAGAACTGAAATGGACCTTGATTGTAACATTCAGCAGACAGCAGCAAGTCCCCCTTGGAAAACAGGGACAATAAAATTTGATCTGGGAAAGCTTCCAAATGTAAGCTCTGAAAGTCACGTTCTCCTGGGCTTGTGAGTCCCCCAACCACAGCCCACAAGTAGCAGACAGAGAAGCTTCCTGGTAGCCACCTGCTCCCTGCCCCCAGGTCCCTGGGAGGATGAAGTCAGGAATGCCCGGAAGAACCTTCCCTCTGCCTGGGCACAGGGCCAAAGCAGGCTCCAGAGGAAGCCAGCAGGAACCAGCCTATACATTGACTTTGCGCCTTCAGTTCCTGCATACTTAAGTACTTCTAAAATAACTTCAGTGCAAAAGAGCAGAGACTAGGTTTTCCAAATTCCAATCATCATCCATCAAGCCTGTATTTATTTCTCCAAGGGCAATTATGAATGTCCAGGTACAGGGTCCCACCCCACTTCCTACTGACTTTAATACTTCCTTCAACCTGAGTCTCCCAAGGGCATAAGGGAGAGGAAAGACAAAACCTCCCACAGAGCTGTAAATGGGCCTTATCTAATAAGTGTAACTTAATAAGGGCAGGGAGAAAAGCCAGGGGAACTATTCATGGAAAAGGAAGAGGAGAGAGGAGGAGGTTGCAGAAGAAGGAGAGAAATTTCCCACTGAGCCAAGAAAGACTGGCTCATTGAGACAAATCCAGTCTCCTACTATGTAACCAAAGCTACTCTCAGTTCTTTCCATTTAGTAATCATTTGATCTTTACAACAGCCTTATAAAGTAGATCATACTCTTGGTTAGGACTGTGGCACAGAGATGTTAAGGAATATGCCCAAAGTCACAGATCCATTTTATAATAAAGCTAGGCTTTGAACTGAACATCTGCAGAGTTCTTGCTTGTAACCACTGTACCAGGTGATAATAACTAAAATGTACTAAGAGCTTACAAATATGCCAATTATATTTTGCTTCATTCTTATAACAATCCTGTGAAAGTTGGCACTATTATTTCCATTTTAGAGAAAAGAAAGCTGAGGTTCTTTGAAGATAAGTAACTTCCCCAAGTTCGCATGGCTAGTAAAGTGGCCCAGCCTTGTGTGCAGGCAGTCTGAGTCTAGAGCGGGCTCTCCTAGTTTTTACCACAAATACCAATAGAATCATCTAAGAGAAAAAGGACTAGAGGAGGAAATCATAGTTCCTAAGCTCTAATAGAGCAGAAATGTCAAGGTGCAGCCAGACGGGATGCTGAAAAGAGTAAATAGATCTGTCTAATAAGTCAGTGGAATGATTCATGCTTTAAGTCTTAGATGGAAGAATACAAGTTTAGAACATCATCACTTACTTTTCTTGACAAAACTCAAACTGCAGAAACACTAAGAAACTCACCTATAATGATTGATTTCTTTTGCTTTTGGATCTTGAGAATGGTCTATAGGAAGTGCATTCCTAGGTCACACTACAGAGGTGAATTCGTGATTTTCTTGACCATTCCATTGCTGCCTGTCTGCCTGTCATCCCTGGGTGCATGATGTTGACCCAAACTCCACAGCTTTAAGCTCAGCTCAAATACCTAGGGGCACATGAGCAGGAAACCAAGTGAAAAGACTTCTTACTGTTAACTGACAACTTTCTAAAATGTTCTTTCAGATTCTCCAGGAACATGAACTAACTGCTGTAGAACCACTAAGGCAAAAACGAGCAGGTATGTACATTTGGCTCGCATGGTGGTCTCTTTTGTAAGTCCAATCAAATGAAATGTGTTATAACTTTTTAAAAACACTATGGTCTCCATAATTCAGTCTCTAAGAACATCAGAGTCAAACAGTGCAGTTTGATTGCCAAAAGTACAAAGGAACTCCGTTTTCTACTTGATCAAATGAATAAATGGATCATTGCAACATATTTCGATCCTCTTTCCTCTCTCATCTTCCTATCCCCAGGGCCTCCCTGTGGCTCTCTCTTCAACTGTCCCCCAGCACCACTCAAAAGTCTGTTTCTGTCCTCCCAACCCAGCAACTTCTTCTTCTCATCTTTTAAAAATTTCTCTCGTTCAATCCTTTGTGAACCAACCTAACTAACCACTAGATTCCAGTCTTTCTCCTATTTCCCACTCTAATTTTCCACTAAACTGCAAAGAAGTACTCTGGAAAATATAAGACTCTGTCCTTTGGAGAGTTTGGATTATGGAGAGCTGTAACCATGGACAGAAACACTGATCTTTGTGTCTTAGCCTGTTTTTTGTAGCTATAAAGAAATATCTGAGACCAGGTAATTCATAAAGAATAGGAGTTTATTTGTCTCACAATTCTGAAGGCTGGCAAGTCTGAGAGCATAGCATCTGGTGGGTAGCTTCCTGTGTGTCATGACACGGTAGAGGGCATCACATGGTGAGACAGAGGAAGGTGCTAACTTGAGTCTCTGTTGCTCTTCTTAAAAAGCTACTAATGCTATCAGAGGACCCCATACTCATGACCTCATCTAATCCTAATTGTCTCTCAGAGGTCCCACCTTTAAATAACATTAACATCTAAATAGACAGATTATACTTCCAACACATGAACTTCTGGGGACACATTTGAATCATAGCATTTGGCATCTGGTCCCAAGTACATGACCCTGCAGAGGTGTCAATGCACATCTACAGGCTGGATTCCTGGGGCCCCGGTCTTCCCATCTCCATCAAATAAACTTTTCAGAGAAATGAACCTGTCATTTCTCTCCATAAAGGCCTTCATGAGCTTGGGAGTGACTTAGAGCTAAAAGCCAATCATCTGTTCATAGCTCCTGGGGTCTTCTGAAATGCTTTCTCCATTTGATCACCTTCTGTTCCCTTTCACATGGACGGTTGCTGCCTGTCATCTCCATTTGCTTGGCTGGAGGACTCCTGCTTACATCCCAAATTTCCTGAGCTCCTGCTGGGCGAGACCTTCCATCCACCCATTCCCCAGACTGTCAGGGATGCTTTCCCTGGATTCTTATCACCCTTGAAACATTTCCTATCTCTGCATCTGCCCCAGCCCATTGTAAAGATTGTACTTCCTGTGTGCCATCCCTAGTAGTTGGGTGCTCCCTTGAGTCCTCTTCAGTCTCTGTAGCCTGGCATCGAGCCCAGTTCCTCCCTCGGAGCAAACAAATGAAAACCTCACATGTGTATGCCCTAGCTATCTCTTTCTGAATTTCTATTGGTAAATGTCTGCAGGCCAAAGGGCGGTGCCTCCTCTCTGGGAGATGAAACTTCTTAACCTATCCCATTATGACTGAATCATTTTTAGGCATATTGCAACTTGATTTATTTAGCTTCATGTTTTATTTAGCTTCGTGTTCCAAAAGAGACACAAGAATGCTAAAGAGAGCAGCAGCCTTGCCCTGAGGTCAAAACACAGGTGTCTGTGAGAGCTCTTCACGTGTCAGTAGCCAGACCCAACTGTTGCTCAGGGATGGAAATGAGAAATGGACCACAATTTATTAAACCCTCAAAATGCTCACTGGAAAGTCCTAACACTGCTGGGATACCCTCCCTCTTCTCCCTGCCCTGACCCTTCTCTCCTCTCCCATCCTCCCCTTCCCTTTCTTTGTCTCCTCTCTGATCCTTTACTTTTCTTTTCCTTCACTTAGTCTTCATTCTGTTATACTAGCATAATCCAGAGGGTCCTCTCCTTCCCTGAAGTGGCCTGTCATAGCTAGAACTTACTGTGCTTTGACACAGATATCATTGCCGCTTCCCCTCTGACAACCCCCTTGAGCATTTTTGTACCCTGTGATGGGTACAGAGCCAGAGATGTGCAATTTGGGGTTTTGAAAGACTTTTTTTTTCAATGATACAAAGGACTGAACCCAGGGGCACTTTCACTGAGCCACATCCCCAGTCCATTTTTATTTGTTATTTTGAGACAGGATCTCACTAAGTTGCTCAGAGTCTCATTAAATTGCTGAGGCAGGCCTTGAACTTGAAATCTTCTTGCCTTAATCTCCTGAGTTATTAGGATTACAGCTGTGACCCACCACACCTAGCTTGAAAGACTTTTATTATTATTACTAATCAAATTCTTTTTAAAAATATTTATTTTTTAGTTATAGTTGGACACAATACCTTTATTTCACTTATTTATTTTTATGTTGTGCTGAGTGAGGATCAAACCCAGGGTCTTGCACCTGTGAGGCGGGCACTCTACCACTGAGCCACAACCCCAGCCCCTTAATCAAACTCTTTTGTGGGTGAGCTTCAGCTCTGTCTTTTTACCAAGTTCTTCCAGGGCTCAGGCTGCTGGCATCCTCAGAAGCAGTTTTACCCCACAGCTGCAAAAGGTAATTTTCCCTGTTCTCCTGAGCCTGATGTTTATGGGACCCACTGTGGCAGTGGGAGGGGTAGCCAGTGGGGAAGAAACTACCTCCATATCTAAGAATTTGACATTCCAAAACTTTTCCAGGCATGCTTTCATTACAAAACAATTATGACAATGATAAATCACCCTGAAAATATGTTTTCCATTTATTATACATGGTCCTCTGAGCTCTTGGGCCTCTCAAGTCATTTGGGAAGTGTTAATGAGTCAGCCCATCATCTGCAGAAGATGGATTGGACTTGGTACTTTTACAAAATCACTGAAGTAAGAAATGACCATAGAAAGGCTCATTGCAAGGCCCCTGAAATCAGGAATGTAAGTAGCAATAAAGAGCCTGGCTTTCCAGGACAGTGACAAAAGGAAAGAACAGGAGCGCTTCCTCTAGCAGGATGCCATGTGAAGGTGTCTCTGTTTTTTGGGGGTGCCAAAAAAGTGAGGTGCTGGGTCTGGGCTCTAATCCTGAGTGGCATTCCCTTTCCTGTATGTATGTATGTATGTATATATATATATATATATATATATATATATATATATCCCCTTCTGAAGGCTTCATGATAGTCACAAGCATATTAAGTTTCCAAGAAAAAGAAAATAGGTCAAGAATTTTCTTTTGAGCTTCTGGACCAAATATTTAGAGTTTGGGATTAAATCATATTTAAAGGTAGAATAAATTTGTATTTATTTTCAATATAGTATGGACTTCAACCTAAGTCAGTTGCACAGTCTCACTGACCTCCTAAGAAACACATGCGTGCGTGCACACACACACACACATACATATCATATATACATCACATATATATGTCACATATATGTTATATATTGGCATCTCACACCTACCCACACAATTTATTACAGTCATAACCTTACAGGGTTTTTTGCTTTTGTTTGTTCATTTTGTTTCATTTTGGTACTAGGGATTAAACTCAGGGCACTTAACCATTGAGCCACATCCTCAGCCTCCTCTCACCCCCTGCCTTTTTTTTTAACAGGGTCTCCCTAAGTTGCTAAGAGCCTCACTAAGTTGCTGAGGCTGGCTTTGAACTTTCTATCCTCCTGTCCCAGCCTCTCAGGCTGCTGGGATTACAGATGTGCCACTGTGCCCAGCTCTTTATACAGTTGTTGAGAGGATTAAATGATGTTATTTTGTACATACTACTTTGGAAATGTTAATAGAATTATCTGGGGTTTATTTTCTTCTTTTTAATAATTTTTTTAAATTAAAAACAAAGTCAATAGGCCGGGCCTAGCACAGAGGGGTATCCTGATCAGTTCCAGATCACTACTTGAATATGGAAAAATGGGTGCCATGACATAGGACTTAGCATTTCGGGAAAACTCTTTCCCAGTGCTACTGGGAATAGAAACCTGCATACAAACCCAGAGACCAGAGATAAGAATAAGTGTGGAACAGCCTGTGAGAGCAGTGTGGCTGGTGGGGGCAGAGGGACAAGCATGTGTGGAAGCCTGAAGAGCTACATCAGCAAGTGCATCCTTGCTGGCTGAGAGGCTGGCACAGAGAGTGACTGATAAAAGCCACACGATTCCAGTGATTATGGATGGATTAGATGAAGAAATTATTGCCTGAGAGACCAACTAGGAGATTCAGCAGCCTGGACATGGGTCCCTGGCTATGGAGAAAGATAAAAAAGAAACAGAGGATACACCTGCCTAAGACCAATTGAGAAATGGCACCAAAGGGCTGGAGTCAACGTGACTGGCTGGGGGTAAAGGTGAGCAATGGTCCAGATGACTGTCCAGGAGAGCACAAATCTGGGACCCTGTGTGCTGAGGAGGCCACAGGAAGAGGCCTGTGTTGGAAGGAAAGGCTTACTGTAGAGGTCTGCAGAAAAGCTCAAAATTAAGTCTAAAGGGGAATCTTCACAGTGGACTGAAAATGGACATTTCTTACTGCTTAGCACTAGCACAAATGTCAGTTGCAAAAGTTCTTCACCCTGGGTCTCAGAGCTTCATTGGGAAGCATGTCTCAGAGACTGGCCCTGAAGAGACCCCATTGGTTTTTCTTTGGCTTCCCAAGGACTGACTGGTGGGAAACAGAGGACAAGGGTGAGTGGAGTCCAGCCTGAGGGGGGCAGGATGCCCAGAGCCTGTACTGGCTGGGTGACACTTCTTCACCTTTCAGTCAGAACCAGGTCCCTACAAGATCAGGTCACCAGCTGCCCATACGGAAATCCTGACTTTTCAGTAGACCTGGCAGTGTGGGTCTGCTGGCCTTTTTTGATGTGGGGCCAGGAAATGCTGAGCATTTCCCAGTTTGAGGAACAGGGTTTGGGTTTCCGTGGCTATCATCTTTCCTGTGATAACACATGGTGCTCTGTGCTCTGGTGGTAGAATGAGTTGGAAGGCTCTGGGCTCTCTGACTAGTGTGTGTGTTGGTTTGGAGCTTGACATTGAATATTAAGACTGTTTTATAACTTCCCATTCTTGTGGTTGTACATGAAGTGGAGTTACACTGGTCGTGTATTCACATATGAACATAGGAAAGTTCTGTCTGATTCATTCTACTCTTTCCAATTCCCATCCCATTCCCCTTCATTCCTCTGTCTAATCCAATGAATTTCAATTCTTCCCCCTCCCTTATTGTGTGTTAGTAGGAATCCAATTCCTTAACAACATCTGTTCAGAAAAATGTTACTCTGAATTTACAGATGAACAAAGTGTAGCTCACAGCATTTAAACAAGTGGCCCAGGAAAGAAGACCTTCCATTCTGCTCTCTGAAGCTCCAAAGTACAAGTCAAAGTACAGTTTTCAACATGTGGTTCTGGTTCTTGCCTGTGTGGTCCCATTTCATGACCCTTAGGGCAGCTTCGTAGAGTGAAAAGGCCTCACAGACCTGTTTCAACTCACTAGGTCTGTCTCGTCTCTCTTTATGTGGGGCTAACTTGGATGTTTGGGGTTCATGGTTAGCTGGTAGACTTGATCATCTGCTCCAGACTTCACAATCCAGGGTTCTATGATACACGGTGCCAACCTCCTCCTCCATCCACACCTGCTGGGTAAACCATAGACTGGAATTCTGGCATTTCCTTCTTGTGTGAACAAACCTTTCTAAAACCCAAAAGAGAATAGATCCTTTGTATCTGCCGGTGGCAAGGTGTGATATAGACAACTGCAGTAAATCACCACCTTCTATCAGGATAAAGAAGCATTGTCCCTTTGGTCACCAAGCTCCTTTCTCTAGGGTGAAGTCAGCAAGCTTCCTTCATCGGCAGGTAGGAAATTAATTTATGCATCTGCTGAGGCTCTGATTCTGAGAAGCCACTGTTCCCACCAGCGTTGCTAGGCAAAAGTAGTATTGTTTGCTTAAACAGCTGTGATTAAGACACAGAACTGCTTGTTGCCCTTTGTGGCCAATTTTCCAGAAATGTCTCTTTAAGATAAGTGGTATGAGGTTGGCAGTGACTTATGGGAAAGGAGAGGGGAAATCCTGGTAGGTTTATGCCTCCTGGGCTTGTGATACGCCTATGTCTATGGATGCTGACCCCTGGGATTGGCTGCCTTCCACTGAAGGGCATTGGTGAGCCAGAAAAAGTCAGACAAACAACACAGGGGGCAAAGGAGACTGAGGGAAAACACACACACACACACACACACACACACACACACACTAAACTGTCAGCAGTTGCAGAGGAGGGTGAAGGGCATCTAACATACACAGGCAGAAGTGGGAGAGCTGTTCTTTGTTCTTCCTGGGTCCTTTGCAGCCTGGAACAGGACAAGGAGCATCACTTTTCCAGGCTTGGAAGTTCCTGGGTTGAAAGAGCATAGGAAAGCAGGGGCTGGCATTTCCAACTGAGTTTCTGGGCCTGTTTGAGGGGACTGAGACAGTGTGCTGCTGACCCCCTCCCACATGGGGCATGCTGACCCCTGAGCATTGGGGCTACCTCCTACAAATACAGGTGGTCCTTCTGGATCCTTGATGCTGTTCTAAGGTCTAAAGGTGATGAGAAGGAATGACCCAAAGAGGAAGCATGTCTGCTTTAGCCCTCAAATGAGCCTAGAGGGTTGCCACTCAGGACTTTCCTGCTCCTTTGCCCTTCTGAGAGTGATGTTCTCCCAATGGCTTTCAGGTTCACTGCTCACTTCGAGTCTCTATTCAAAGTTTACTACTTTAGGAAGGTCTTTTCTGATCATGCTACAAAAATTAACTCCCCACCCCATGATCCCTGTCATTCTGTCTGTTTGTTCTTCCTTATTTTTCTCCTACAGAGCTGCCTGATGTAAGAATGCAAACTTAATCATTGGCCCCAGCATAAGAATGAGAGATTCATGAAGTCAGGATTTTGTGTCTTTGACTAATACAGTGCTCCCAGCACCTAGCACAGTGCCAGGAAATGGACACCTAAGAAGTAGAATAACTACATATAAATCAATAAATCAAGGAACAAACAAACTAACCTGGCAAGACTTACTGACAAATCCATGTGCACTGATAACAGCGGGTCATGATACTTTTCTCCTGACTGTGGATTTCTAGATTTATTATGGTCAAAAAACATGAATAAAATTTTTCATGGTTCATCCATTTATTATGAATAATTTTAGTTTTTGAGCTTGATTTTATTTAATAACTTATTTTAGGAATTCTTAATTTCCTTTAAGGCTATATTTAACAATGATACCTTATATTTTTATGCTACTTTGGACTTTACACAATGATTAGGTTTGTTATCTTCTTCATTGTGGTAGGTTATGATTGAAAGAAAACGCACTTAGGATTCAGAAAATTGTGCTTGTGAATCCCAGCTCTCCCACTCATTATCCTGTGCCTTCAACTCTGTGAATCTGCAACATGGAAGTGTATGCATACTGTCCTTGTGGCCCCAGAGACTTCTGGGTGATGAACAGATGGCACCTGCTATTGTCATTGTTACTGTTATTGTCATTGCCTTTGATTTGCCCAGTATCATTGGGTGATGTGAAGGATAAGTAGGTATCAGCTCCCTTCAGGCACAAGGGGGCTGCACAGGACCCAGGAATTGATAATGTGCTGAGATCCGACTCTGTGATGCAGCCATGTAGACAGATGATGAAGAGTGTGATAAGGAATTGTTATTGACCCCACCCATCCCAAACAGCCACTGTCCAGGAAATCCTGTTTATACTTACAGAAGGACAGGCTTCAGCAAAGAGGATCCTGAAGCTAGTGAGGGATAAACATCACTGCATTACTTTTTAGGAAAAAGAATGTGCTCCAAGGCAAGCTTTGTAAATATCAGGCAGCTGCCCTCTTTGCAGATGTCCCCAATGGGCAACATAATGTGACCAGGGTTAAACTCACAAATTATGATTAGCGGTTCTTCCAGGAAGCTTACTTTCATTACAGAACCATTTGAACATCCAGAAGAAAACAGGAAATTGGAGGCAATGCTGTAGTATCCCAACAGACTGAGATCCTGTATTGTTTTAAAACGTATAATCCATCTTTATAAGTATACAAATATATCATAAAATGCATTCCTACAACATCTATCTGCACAGACCTTTTCTATAGTTTGAGTTAATTACAGAGATTTCAATGATGCCCAAGGAAATAATACTCAACAAAGTCAATGGGTAAAACCAACCTCCTAGGATAAACATAGTTTACAACTCCAAGGGAATAAATGAGGCAGAACAAATAATGCAGCTTTCTGCAATAAACATTTAACAACTGGAGTTTCCCATAATAAACTTTCTCATAGTGTTTCACATCAATAGTCCTGAGACTATTCAAAATAAATCTTACAATATTATGGGGAAAAAATGTTGTCTTTTAGAAAGGAGATATCAAATTTTAATTTTATGGCAAAATACATACCATGCTTTCAGATTTGATGTAAATTTGAAAGTAATAATTTTGCAAGTAGTTACTGCTGCCCCCATCTCGTTTTAAAATATTCTCAATGCATGTGTGTGAAACAGTCTTAATTTTTGGCCTTTCTTTATAAACTACAAGCTGAGCCCATAGCTTCTGTTTAGTTATATATTATAGCCAAGACAGGGTCAAAGATTTTCTTGGTGACAGAGAGGTGAGTCTATGAGTAGATTCAGAGAAGCAGACTTCATAAGGATTGGGCATGTATCCATTAGCTGGTGAGCCCCAGACCCTTTTGGCGAGTAAGGTCATGAGAAGTGGAGGAAACAGTTCTTGCCCTTGGGAAGCTTACCAATAATGACTGAGACATGATGTAATATAGGAAACCAACAAAGAACTATTCTAAGATTATACATTGTATACATAGTCTGTCCAGCCTGGAGTGGGTGTGTGTTGGGGAGCAGATCCCTTTAGAATGCCAGCAGGCAACTACCTGGAGACAATTCTGGGAAGCAATGAAGAACTAGAAATCTCTTTTCTTTTGATTTTCCAATTTGCCAGATTTTTGTCAATTGTGTTCTGGACATTGGAGATATACAAAGGAAGAACAAAGAGCAGATGTTCTGGGTGCATAGGCTAAGGGCAAAAGAAGTTAGCAAGGTGACCTTTCCCAGAGGTCTTCATGTATGGTTCAGCTCTTAGAATGTGTGTATGTCAACTGAAAGGTGCGGGAAACACACTGGCTCATTCCCGCAGGTCAGGATGGTGACTTTCATTGTCTAAACTGTTGCCAGAGTCTCCCTGGTGGTTCTTCCTGCTTCCATTCTTGCCCGTCATGGTTCATTCTCCACACAATGCTCCTTGACCTTGGACACCAAGATCCAGAGTTAGTAGAAAGTAGACAAACTCATCTTTTTCTCTTAGTGGGTTCATTAGAAATTCTCATGGGCTGATGTACCCAGCATCCATACATACCTTTAACTGATCTGTCATGATTTCTCTCCATGTCCATGGGAAGTCCTCACAACCTTTGTGTGCTTGCATTTCAGTTGCCACAAGTGGTCCTGCCATGGAAGAGTACACTGTTGATATTGAGATCAGTTTTGAAAACACATCCTTCGTGGAGTCTATCAGAGCTCGCTTGAACAGCCTCAGTTTTCCAATTCAAGGAAACAACACTGACCCAGCTACTGATATTTTAAGCATAGAGCTGACAACTGGTGAGTAAGACACCCAAAGCTTTAGAATGGATGGTTGGGTGTATCAGGAGAAAAGCTAACTGAGATCCTTATTGTTAGGGCATGTTATACTTAGTACGCAAGGGAAATGACTCAACAGGTCTACTGGTGTGATTTTATGACTTCACAGCCTCCCAGGATAAACTCCTATCAGTAAACTCTGCAGCCAGAGTTTCCTTCTTTGAAGTGGTTTGCTTGGTAGTCTCTCTGATGGTTGCCGTGAAGTTCCAAGATATGACTAGATCCTTCGTGATAAACTATTGGACCCTCTGCCCCAGGGCAATCAATGGGTATAGCAAGGACAGTTTCAGGATATTAATAAGTATCAAATTCCTTTCTTTTTGGAATCATAGGTCAGGAAATAGAAGCCAGACACATATCTGGATCAGAAGCAAGGAATTAAGCAGAACCTCTCAGGCCTTGGATTGGTTACTGACTCACTTCCAAAGTCATGCCATCTCCTTTGTGTCTCAGGGAACCATCACCAGAGACTTAGTGTCCCAAAGGGGCCATGAGATGAGGCTGCCCATTGTCCTAAAAATGTTACTGCTCTGTAAACTGGAAAGCACTAACAGATGTTGAGTTTTATTATTCTAAAATGAAGACAAGAATAAAATTCTTATTTTTCAATTCTCATTTTTATGTCAATCCCCATAAAGGTCTTTCTTTTTTCATTTTTGATTCTAAGTATATGCTAATGGAATCTGACATAGCTCCCTTAAAGCCCCTTTGAATACCATGTTTCAACAAATTCTACCATGGAATTAATTTCCTTGAGTTAGTGGTTTTCTGGATTGGATGTCAATATGTGGGTCCTCCAGCAATGGTGAGTTTATTCTGTTTCCCAAATGAATTTATGCATAGAGTTCTTTCTCTATAGAATAGCTCATAAAACTCTTTGGGACATATATAGGAAACACCCCTCTCTGTTCTTGCTCAACACAGATTCTCTGCCTCTGAAATTATTTTTTTCTATTTATAGGAAAAAAATTAAATACTGGATAGATTTTTAAACACTTTTGTTTTTCTTCCCAACTTTTTATGAAAACCTTTGGTGTCTGTAGTGCTATAAAGCAAATTTTGTAAATAAAATAGACCAGTAGATATCCAATAAATAAGTGATTTTTAATCGAATACCTTGTGATCATGGACACTTGGTCAGTAGGTTAGTTCATATCACATGTGCTCAATATAAACATATGAGCAAACTGTCTCACATTTCTTTTATTCTATTAGAGCTGATGTGACTTCAAAGGACTTTATAATTTAAACAATTTTGGAAACTTGAATTAACAAGTTTCCCTTTTAAAATGCAATTGCCCTTGGAAGGTGTAATCTGTCCTTCCAGAAAGACTGGTCATGCACACATTAAAGAGTGAATTCTTTCTGATATCTAACTGTGAAGGAGATCTGCCAAAACAAAACAAAACAAACAAACAAAAACATGCTTCAGCTAGGCACAGTGGCACATGCCTATAATCCCACTGACTTGGGAGGCTGAGACAGGAGGATTGCCAAGTTCAAAGCCAGCTTCAGCAAAAGCGAGGTGCTAAGAAACTCAGTGGGATCTTGTCTCTAAATAAAATACAAAATAGGGCTGAGGATGTGGCTCAGTGGTCGTATGCTGCTGAGTTCAATCCCCAGTACAAAAAAAAAAAAAACAACTATGGTTCAACAGAGCAGAAAGAGCCTGAGACTCATGAACCTCAGGACCAGCAGAGAACAGCCAAGGAGAGTTCGCCTCAAAGGGAATGGGGAGAGTGTGTGATTCGGGTCAGGCTTGTGGGCTTTGCTACTGATTTCTGAGAACCATTGTCCTCTTCCCATACAACGGCTTTCCTTATGATCCTTTCCAAAAATTCAGTTTTATTAATAGTGAATAACTGAGGATGTTTAAGGTTATACAGTGTGTGTAAAGCAACTAAACAACACCTAGAATAGTAGTAGTTGGTTTGGAAATGACAGCTTTGTCATTCCCCCAAGCCATGATTGCATTGTACACAGGTGTCTAAAGTCTTTCAAATATTTCTCCTCATCTCTTTTCTTCCCCAAAATAAAAAAAAAAAAAAAAAACAACACTTTAGCAGTGAAATTTCAGGACAACAAGAGATTTTGACAAAGAGATTCTTTTTGATTCTCTTCAAATTACCCCCATCCATTGCCTGCCACCCACATATAATTTCTTCTGTACCTCACACTTCTGCCAACTCCAACCTACTGCTGGGAGACAGGATTGTGTCGTGTTCAAGGAATAATTGGAACTTGCCTGTCCTTCCTATTTCAGAAATGACTATTTGATAGCTTTCATTTGCATAGGATTTGGCCAGGTTATCCTTTGCAGAATGGACAGCTTCGAATGAGAGGACTTTGGACCAGCTTTACAAACCGACTTAAAAGCACTCTGTTTTCACAGCATTTTTGATGTTCCCGCTGAGATCAGAGTCCATTTGGCCTGTTCACACTTGAATGTAAAAGGCTCAAATTTATTTGTCTTCTGTATCTGTTATCTGCTGCTGCATAACAAGTTACCCTAAACCTTAGCGTTGTAAACCAACAGAACTATTTATCTTGAAGTTTCTGACAGAAATCTGGGAGCAGCTTAGTTGGATGCTTCTGATTCAAAGTCTCTCATGAGGTTGTAATTGAGCTGTCAGCTCGAGTTGAAGTCATCTGGAACTAGAAAATCCACTTCCAAGTTCACTTATGTGGTTGCTGGCAGCCTGTAGTTCCTTGCTACCTGTCAGCTAAAGATCTCAGTTCCTTACGACGTGGACCTCTTCATGACATGTCTTCATGCCATGGTAGCCAACTTCCCCCAGGAAAATGGAGAGAGAGAAACAGAGAGGAACAAGCCAGAGGAAAGCTGGAGTCTTTAATATCCTAATTTCAGAAGCTCCATACCATCATTTCTACCATATTCCATTGGTCACATGGGGCCACCCTTGTACAGTAGAAGAGAGCACTCGAAAAGAGTGTGAATACCCAAAGGCAGGGGTGGGCAGGGGCCTTCTTGGAGGCTGGCTCCCACCGACTATGTCCTAGAATCTGTTTATCATCATAGATTTATGGTGGTCATTTGCTATTAGGCAAGATCCACCAGAAGATGACTCTACAGTCATCAGTCACTCAATAATTTCATCACCATCTTTCTGATGGCCATGCCTGATGGCATTGTGGGGCATATGTGCATTCAGGAACTTGTGCAATCCTATGAAATTTCCCAGAAGAGCAATATAATAAGTCAAGTTAGGATTTCCTACCAGTACAGATACTTGCAGTCTATAAATGCAAATGTGGTGACTACCTTCTCTGTCCTCCTCTTCCTGTTGATGATAGTATGCAGGCCTACTGGAAATGAGATCTGGTGCTCCTGCGAGACAGGCTATGGGTGGCCTCAGGAAAGGTGCCTCCACAGTCCCACTTGTCAAGAGCAAGGCAGCTCTCTCCCAGGGCACCGCTGCAGTTGCCTTAGGGGACTTCCTTCAAAGGGACCTTTCTGCCAGCTCCAGGGAGGTAAGTACCTTCTCATGAATATTGTTGGAGTGATTCAACTTCAGCTGAGGCAGATGTTTCTCTGTATTCAAACATCAACATGAGATTTTCAAGTATTGCTCTGTGTTGTTCAGCAGATGTTACCCTGAGAATGAAGGTCAGACTAAATGTGGAATTTCCAGCAGACCTTAAGAACACATCCTCTGCCCTCTATAGGTCCTACAAGACTGACCTGGAAAGAGCGGTACGTTTTGGCCCCAGGAAACTCTCAAACCAACAAAGTGTGTGTGCAGAACTGAGTTCATTTTATTCATAGTAGACAGTAATCTATGGTATGAATTAGAAGTATTTCATATCCATCTTGGATGGCGAATTAAAAAGTATTTGAATCAGTGTTCAGGAGACATTGTGGTCAAGAAATCAGCTTAACCTATAAGTAGAACTTCTTCTCAAGGTGGATCTGATTCAGATAAGATTTGGTGGCATTGATTCACTAAAATCTATTCAGAGGCCCTGGTCTAGAAACATCAATTGTTTCATTTCTATTCTTCACACACCACATGTATAAGAATCCTAACATCTGGTGAGCAGACCAACCTCAGAGCAAGCTCAAACTGCTTCAAGCTTCTTTATGCTACAGGTCATTAGACACTCATACGAAAGACAATTTAAATTTAATCATGTAAAAAAGGATATATCCCGTGAATGCTAATCCACTGCCAGATGCTCTTCTAAAGTGCTCTGCCAGATGCTCTTCTAAAGTGCTCTGCACTAGATCAACTGTAAAACCTTAATGCTATTTCTGAGTTAAACTCACTTGAAACAGCTTCCCAACTGGTGTAGTGCAGATTATTCAGGTGGCCTGAGGTAATGACTTTCTATCACTCTCAGGGCAGCTAAATCCCTGCTTGGGGCCGGAAGCAGCCTCTTGCTTAACCCAGTGGGCCATATAAATATTGTCATTTTCCTTGGGTGCCATGATGGAGTGCTTACCCAGAAGAACTCTTGGACCTCTGATTTGCATATCTGGCATGTCATAATTCTACATAGAAGGAAGCCCTTTTCTCATGTACCAAAGAGAGGGTTACATGTTAACCTTTGGATCTCATCCACACAGGTACCCTACATTTCTACCATGTAACTTCTTTGTATATGGTAGCTGCCTGTAAATTTAATTTGGGTCAAATAGAATCTCCTGTGGGGTTGGTGTTTAGAGGAACAACATGGGATAAAAACATCATCAAAAGCTATATGAGCTCAACTAGTGTAGCAATATCATCAAATGAGGAGCAGGTACTGAGGTGGTCTCCCATATGTCCCTCCTGGCCCTTCAGCTGCATGGGGATGTGGTTGAGTCCCAAGTGCTCTCTCTGGTACCCTTGATGGCATTTGCTTCTTCTTAATGATGAATGAGCTCAGTGACCTGTGTCAGATACGGAGACTCCTTAGAAGGACTTATTTGGACTTCCCTGGCTCAGCCTAGGATGGTTTTATTTAACCTTCCTTATCTCTTCCACATAGGACCCAATGGCTCTCCCTGCCTTCCCCACTCCCCATCATTTTCTTTCCTGGGCATCTGTCTGAGCAATTTTTTTTTTTCACATTTAATCTTGTGTGTACTTCTCCAAGAACCCAGACTGACATAGGTGGTCAGGAAATGCTTTCTTAAGGATCCCCTAATGCCAAAATATAAAGAAGAAAATTTTACCCAGGGTGATAAGCAACATGGGCTTTCTACTGGATTTGAAATCTTTTGTGTCTCACATCAGCCTCTAAAACATGATACTCATCTTGCCTTATTTTCCAGTTCCAGGAGGGTTACAGAATTTTACCAGGCTTCAAATCGGTGACTGTGACAGAGTTCACGTAAGAGTGCTATAATTTGTTCATTTCTATTTGATGGCAGAGATCAGCATGTCAGTGAAGGAGGAAAGAAAACCATTAGTGGGCATCATGTGGAATGCTTAGCAAGAACAGTTTGTTAGACATGAAGACAAAAGCCAGATTATAGGGGTTAAAAGGGAAATGAGACACTGAGAAGAGTACTCACCCCTTACAGATACACCTATATAAAAGTAAGGACAGAAAAAGATGTGGCCACTTTATGTGTGCAAGCATTTTGCAAAGAGATAAATTTTCAGTCTAGAGAGTTTAGAAATTTAAAAATAAAATAATGTTATATACCAATGCCTTTATGCAAGAAAATTCTTGCCAGCCAGTCAGGACCCCAGAGTTGCATGCTTGTTCCCCTTGGAGTTGGGTACCCTGTAGCCTTGAGTGGATTTTCACACTATTTTGAGGACTTAGTTGCAAATCTTAAAAAATCAGGAATCTGTATGGGAACATCCAGGGTTTGGGCTTCATTAACATTCCATGTATCTGGTAAGGCCAAACTCCCTGTGTGACAGCCATCAGCAGGTTTTGCTTGGTGGCTGGCTCCCATGACCAGGGGGTGGGACTCTGTTCATTAATTCCCACCTGCAAGTTTTTTCACCTGTCTTACCTGTTTGCAGACTTTTGGGTATGCAAGCTCTGCCTAGGGTTTTCATCCAGAGTTTGAAGATAGGTTTCTTTTGGTGATTTCCTGAGCATAATAGCCCCCAGGTGGTTCCTGCTATTTGTTTTCCCATGCAAATAAATCACAAACATCTAGATTCTTCCAGGTGAATTGCTGCTTTACTAAACTAAGTGTCTCTATTCAGCAAGGGCAGTGTGAGTGTGTCATATGAAGTCCAGAGTAAAACACCACCACCTGGATTAATTCAGAAAGCCAACGAGCAAGTCATGCAGACTCTTAATCAGACCTACAAAATGGACTACAGTTCCTTTCAAGGGGTGCCTAGTAGTAAGTGAAACCTTGCTACATTTTCCCATCTGTAGATTCCATCTAGATGGTAATGGTGTTGATGGTTATGCTTAAACCTTGAAAATCATTATGATATATTCTGTGGAGAAAGACTTTCTGGTTCCTGGCACATAGGATTATGTGCCATCTCCCCCTCTCTAATCAATACTTCTCAACTTGGCTTGTGTCACTGCATTGGGATATAGGGGAGAGGGGAGCAGGGAACTTCCAACAGGGCCATCTATTTCAAGAAGAAGCCTTCTGAAAGAAGCCTTCTAATGTAGCAAGAAGTTTGAGAGCCACTGCTTTACATCATGTGGTGGTAAATTGTTTTTTGTTTGTTTGTTTGTTTTGTTTTGCTTTAGATGTTCTCCCCACTTTACAAATGGGGTTCAAAGTTGGGCTTTGGTGTGTCTGAAGGACACAAAACCTATTGTTAGTTGGCAGCTAGTAAGTGAACCCAGGAGAGCAAGATAAACATAGGAGTCGGCCAGCAGATGTTCTGCATAACTCAGGTCTGCAGTCTGGAGCAAAGGCAATAGCTCTTCGGAATCTAGTATGGGGGCAGATACTGACAGGATGGTGTAGGCACAAACAAAGGAAAAGGCCCCTTGGTCAGGAGTCAGGTCAGCTTCACAGAAAGTTTATATCCTATGTTTATGTTCTCTGCACATACTTTCAAACATTACGTCATTTTTTAACATAAAATATTCTAAGTGATAAAACTAGCTAAGGAAAGTATGAGAAATATGTATAATGTTAGAATGTAATATAATATAAATAGCGAAAATGAAAATTCAGACTAAATAAGACAGTAAAACATAAATAAAAATCAGAAAATTAAAGAAAAGAGAATAAGTGGCCTGAAAATCTGGCTCACATAGATGCAGTCTCAGCAATACCACCCTCCCCTGACCGTAACACCAACTGGCCAACAAACAGATGTGCTTTCTCTGCCCTGAAGAGTTCCTTTCGTTCATCATACCAAGGGCTCAGGAGAGTAGCAGATTTTTGCATAGTTAAATTGCAGGTGTGATTTCTCTTTCCCCAAAATTGCAGTCATGTGGAGGATAGGCAGCCATATAAATGAATAAGTGCCCAGGTTTTAGTTGTTGGACTCACTGTCCATCTGGGCACATGCTGCTGATAGTCCAGTTCATGTGGTGTATTTGCATCCATGACTTGAACTTCCAAAGAGCAATGGAGTCATTGAAAATGGCACTAAACATCCTCTCACCCCTACACAGAGTCTATATCCATCTCTGTCCTCCCTCAAAGACCAGAGTGGGATTCTGTGATATGCAGAGCCTAGAGCAATAAACATGAACTGGTAGCACACTCAATTCCACAGGGAACTCAGATGCCCTCCTCCTCTCCACAGTGTAGGTAGTGTTAATCCAGAACACAGACATCCCAAAACTCATGTTACTGCATGAAAATTTTCTCCTCCTCCTCCCCCTTTCCCCTCCCCCTCCCTCTTCGACCTCCCTCTTTCCTCTCCCTCCTCCTCCTCCTCCTCCTCCTCCTCCTCCTATTCTTCTTCTTCTTCTTCTTCTGATGATGATGATGATGATGTGGGCATGAGTAGGAGAGAAAGAGGGCAAGAAAGAAGAATGTTGAATGAATGAGTTGGTATCAGGAACTTAGTTTTAAATCCATCTTCACAAGATGCAAAAGGTACATGGCGTCTTTAGAATAGATCCATTTACTTTGTCCTACATTAATCCTCTGGTGATACTTTATTAAACAACAGCACACTTGTTCTTAATTATTCCTGCTAAATTTATATTAAATTCCATTTAACCATATAATATTGGAAGTTCCATGAATTTTACTTATTAACCATAATCGTAATGAAAACAGGGACATTTACCACATCTTTTTTTATTAATTCTAGAGTGTTACTTCTATTTCATATTCACATGTCCTGTGAGATAGATGTCATTATTCCCATTTACAGATGAGGAACTGGAGGTTGATGGAGGGTGAATGACTCACCCAAGGACACATAGCCAATACCTCAAGTTTGTATGACTTCAAAGCTAGTGCACTACATTAAATACTCACAGATGGTTTTGCTTCCCAATAGTTAAATGAGATTTTAAAAAAGAAATCTTATTGTAACTAGTGGTCTTAAAGAAGTGGTAAGATACTAATATTTTGACTAGAACATCATACTACCCAAAATTAATTTTATGGTGACTTATTCCCATATTTATTATCTATAGAGGATCTTTCCTGGGCTTCAGGCCCCACTCCTCTGGTTTTCTCAACACATGTAAGTCATGTCATATAAGGAAAGGGCATCCACACAAAAATGGATACAAAGATAACCAACATGATGTTTTTATCTGTGTAATGACAATGCAGTGATTCCCTGGAACTTACTACCATCACAGTAATAATAGCTGCTGATTTCCCAAGTCCCCTCTCAAAGTGATTTTCACTGTTCTCATTTTCCAGAAAACGGAGCTGAGGTTGAGTGAGGCCAAGCAGGTTCCCCAGGTCCACACAGCTGCACGTGGAACAAAACCCGAATCCAAATCCACACCTGTCTACCTACTAAATTCTCATACTTAAGGGTCCATAGGGATCAGACCTTGAAAAACTTCTTTGTCCCCAGGAAGGTTTTACTTATTATCAATAACAAATTTATCTTCCCATTTGTAGCTCATTATACACTTAGAGCTTTCAGTGGGCACAAGATATGAGTAATTGGTGAGAAGCAGTTGATATTATTCCAGTCAGTAGCAAAGAAACCCCATGCTTATCAGCTTGGATGACTTTTTCATAAATAAATGCATTATTTTCTACCAGATTTTTGAAATATTGAAAACAGCTTTGGGCTCCCATTACTACCATTAGGAACTCCTGAGTGACCTTATGACACATGTTACATAGGCCCCAAACTAGAAGGTCTGCCCCTAGTACCTAGCAGGCTATAGCTCTGTGGGTCTTGGAGGCAGTTTGGGGAGTGGAGTGAGGAGCCATGTGGCCCACCCTGAGCAGCATCCCTGGTGCTCAGGAGACCTCTTAAGATTCCCCAGCAGGGGTGGCACCTGGATTCCATTAAATTTATCTGCTCTGGGATCCTAACACCTTTTCTTTGAATTTCCAGATGAAACTAAGTTCACTGTCATACCAGAAATCATCTTTGAAGGGGACACAGTAACCCTGGAATGTGAAAATGAAGTTTTGTCCTCCAATGTGTCTTGGTACCGGGGAGAAAGACACATCCAGAACAACAGCAGATTCTCCATTTACACCTCGATGCCCAACAACATAACCTCAGTATCACGCCTCACCATCCACAACATCACTCAGGGTGACGCGGGTGAGTCTTCCTCAGTGTTTTGTTTGAGGAAAGGAACAGAATGCTCTTAAAGGAACAAACCCTATAATGTGTTAGCTAAGTTCTGCTCTCTTCAAAAGGAAGTATTCAGGCTCAATACTTCAAAATTGAAAATTTATCCTGTGATCTTAAATTATTTTCTAAATTAATTAATGTATTGTTATTATTTTTTTACTATGCTGTATGTTCTTATTCTTTGAGTTTTCAATTAAATTCTAAAAAAATTAAAGTAGCTTAATTAAGGTAGAATTGATGTGGAATAAACTGCACATATTTAAAGTTCTTTAAGTTTTGACCTATGTACACCTGTGAAACCATCATCAGAATCAAGATAGTGAACCCCCATCATCTATCACCCCCAGCCCCAGATTTTCCTGTCCTCTGCAGTAATCTGTCCCTTTGGCCTGTCCCCAACATCCTGTCTCCCCAGCCCCCAGCAGCCATAGGAGCGTAAGTCTTAATTCTTCATTTTAATCCAGATATCAACAAGTCACCTCTATTTCTCTGCATTAAAAGGTAGGCTGTTGACACATGGGGTATATCACATCTTGGCCAATTCTGATTTTACCAGAGGGTTAAATAAGATGTCAAAATTTTTTATCTTCTAAGTCTCCAAAGCTTTCCCAAATTTTTTCCCTCCTGTTTTCAGTCTTATTCCTTACTAGCAAAATCCATGAGACTGCTACAATCAGAACAACTCTCTACTCTGTACCTGTGGCATCAGAAATCTCTGTGTTGATCCTCAGCATTTCCCAAATGTTTCTTAAGGAGCATTTAAACCAAGTCTCAGGTGCTTTGAAAATGAGGCCTCCTGATGTAATGCCATGCTGCATGAGACAAGACTATCATTCATCTAAGGCAAGACATATGTGGGGTAATAATAAATGATTTTGTATATTCTGTGCAGGTGAATATCTTTGCAAACTGATATTGGATATTTTCGAGTATGAGGCTAAAAAAAAAATAGATGTGCTACCCATCCGAATTTTGGCAAAAAAAGAAATGAAGGTGATGTGCGACAACAATCCTGTATCTCTGAACTGTTGCAGTGAGAGTAACGTAAATTGGAGCACAGTAGAATGGAAGCAGGAAGGAAAAATAAGCATTCTAGGTAAGAATGTTAGATAAGATGTTCTTTGGCAAATAGGCCTTTGCTTGCTTCTTGGTCATGTAAAAGATGAGAGATGGGATAGGAAGTGGGGGGAATATCAGATGCCTGTCTTCTTTTTCATTTTTGATCTTCAAACTATGAAACTAGGTTTGGTATCAGCTTCAGCTGAGCCATTTAGAACAAAACTCCAAAAATGCAGACACACGAGTGTCATGCTTGGTTACAGATGAATTTTCAGAAACAGAAGACCCAAGAGAGAGTGATCCTGATGGCTGAGGTCCACGGCATTTCCAGCCCATAAAAAAGCTTGTCCCTCCTTGCTTTCTTTTTCACCTTCAGCAAAGAGCTAAGGAGGAGGTCATTGGCTTTTCATTTGAGGTACAACTTGGGACTTCCTGTTTCTGTCTCTCCTCTTGGTATTAAGTTATATCCTTAACTTCAATCTTTTCTCGGTGTTTCCAGCTTTTTATCTTTTTCTGTAGACATGTTTGTCCTTCAATTACTTCATGACAGTTTCCAATCATGGTTGCTTTTGTTTTATTCAGATCGGACTTGAAGCCCCTACCCTCCAGTTTATACTGATGAATATGGTAATAATAAATAAAAGCAGCAATGGTGACTTCATTTTGTATAACAGCTTATGATTAACCCATTTAAAAAATATATGTGATCGCTTTTAATCACATTTAAGCTTGACCACAAATTTGAAGCTGGCATTTTTACTACCAATATAAAAATAAGGAAATTGAGGTTCAGATTAAATGACTTATCCAAGGTTGTCATAATATGAAAAGAAAAGGATTAGGACTCACCACAGATTTTGTTTCAAAAAAAAAAAACAGTGTTTGTCTTGGCCAACTAAATCATCCAGCACCTGTGTGAGCTGGTCTGCTAGTTTGGAAGGAAGATTTTCCCACCTGGAATCCCAATAGAACCACCATCTAGCTCTTCTCTCCAGAAACTTTCAACTAAAATGTGACTTTACCCATGAAAATCATTAGTGTGGTGAGCCTGGATTTTCTAAAGCTTTTGCTATTGGACAATGGAACAAAAAGATCCATTTACAGGCACATTTTCCAGAGCACATTTACTTTGCAAAGCTGATTTCACCTGCAGCATTTGTATTTGACTTTAAAGACCACAGGAGAATGGAAAAGGCCTTTCTTAACTGTTGAAAATACTGACACATGGGACCATTAGTCACTTCCCTGCTTTTTAAGGAAAAGGAGGTGTAGGCATCCTGAAGGAACTGCTGGGTGGGAGAAAGACCTTGCACAATTCCTGTGGTACTGACTGAAAAGCTTTCAACTCTGAGAGGTGACAAACCTCGCCCTTAGCAGAGGAACCAGGAAGTCTGCGCTGCAGATACTCAGGGACCTCTCTCTGGCGGCCACCTCTGCGTCCATTCCTAATGCCCCAGTGTGGACTGAGCAGACTGCAGAACAATGAATTTCCTGCCCCAGGGCTGGCCGCCAGGGGACCTACACAGTGAGTGCTCTGATGGATTTAGCCTCTGCTCTGGCACCTTGTCCTTCTTCCTTGCCTCTTGCTGCCCCCTCTCTGCAGGTCTCTTTCTCCAAATGCCACAGCTTCTTTCAGCACCCATTTCCCCCATGTCAGTAGGAAGCACTGTAGCAAAAGATTTCACCCCAAAGTATTTGGAAGTGAAGGTTTAACCTCCTCTCAGAATCAGTTGTATTTTCAAAGCCCTCTGAAACAGGCAAGGCAGAAAGTGAGTCCTCAGCCATGGGGGAATTTCTTCTCTTTTTCCCCCTTCCTTCCTTCCTTTCTTTTCTTTCTTTTTTTTTGGTACCAGGGATGGAAGCCAGGGGTGCTTAACCACTGGTCCACATCCCCAGCCCTTTTTAGTTTTAATTTTATTTTCTTTTTACTTTGAGACAAGGTCTCACTAAGTTGCTTAGGACCTCATTAAGTTGCTGAGGCAGGCTTCAAACTTGTTAATCTTCTGCCTCAGCTTCTTGAGCCTCTGGAATTACAGATGTGTGCCATTGCACTCAGATCAATGGGGGAATTTCTAACTTTGAGAGGAATAACATTCAATGAATTCAATGATGTTCTCCCACTGAACTCAGGAAAAGGGAAGGGATGTTCTTTAAGGGCACTGTCATTATCATAAAAGTTACTGTGGCAGATTCAATGCATTCAACTCTGTGTGTTTCTCTTTCTCCCCCCTCCTCCCCATCCCAAGGTAGCTACCATTATCACCATTTTATAGGTGAGGGTCTGGGGTATTATATAATCCTGAGCAGAAATCTTGGAATTACAAATCACCCCTTCTGCAGAAAGCAAAGCACCAACCTATTAGCTGCATTCTGTACCTTCCACGCGGACCTGGACTTGCACAGCCAAGGGTATCATAAGGAACACTGTGTGCATGGTGACAATACAGGGGTTCCACTTTGTTTGTGAGTTTACCATCTCTTTGGAGCCTTATGTTCACTCTCTCCCTACGAGAGCTGCCTATTGTTCCCTGGTTAAGACCTGTGTGCTGCTGCTTTGTGTTTACTTATCTCCATTTTCTTATTTGACTAAATAATCCTCTCTTAAAGCAAGATCTTATATTAGTGCCCAACAGAAGACTTATTAACCTTGGCACTATTGACATTCTGGACTAGATAATTCTTGGTGAGGACTGTCCTGTAGGATGTTCAATAGCATCCTTGGTGTCTACTCACTACTGTCAGTAGCACACAGACACAAGAACAATACCTGTCTTTAAACATTGCCAAATGTCCTTCAGAAAACTAGAATTTCCCCCAAGGTGAAAGCATAACTGGTGTGTACAGCAGACCAGAATGGAACTACTCTAGTTAAAAAGGAGTGGAGACTTGGATCTCACATAGCTGATTATACTAAACCCAGCTCCAGCCCTGGAAGCAGCTTAATGGAAATCTAGAATCAGTGCTGATTCAAACACACAACATACATCCAATCCACATCAGGATCATGAGCCCCATTTCTGTCTGTTAAACTGTAATTGTCTTTCAAGGCCTAAAATAAATCTTGCTCCTTTCTGACTTCATTCTTAATCTCTCAACTAAAGAATACCTCCCTTTAATCTATGTAATATACTGAGTTGTTTCCTATGGAGCCTATCCACTGAACATTACCATTATTTCAGTATGTTTCTTTATACACTCCATCCTGCATAGCTTATTCCCATGTGTGCTAGTTTGATGAAAAGAGTGGATCTTTAAGAATGAGTGAGGGTCAATATAATGCACCAATAAAAAAATATGAAACCCAAAAGAATCAGTAGAGAGGAGGAGGGAAGATGATTTCAGGATGAACACAGGCATAGAGGTGTGAACCTGCAGGGAATGTCAAAGGTCCAGGATGTGACCTAGATTCTACAAGAGGGATGTAGAACAAGATCAAAAGGGGAGAGGCATATTAAAATTATATTGAGAATAAATGCCATATATCACACTAAGCAGATTTTACTTTTTCTATACACAATGGTAAGATTTTAAAGGTAAAAAGAAGATAGTCAGATAATCTGAAGAGAACTTTATAAAAATAAATATTCATGTAATGTAACCTATAGGTTCAGGGGACAAATTACTAAATACAGAGGCCCAGCTACAATAATATGTCAAGTGCAAACAACAAATACTAGAACCTGGGCAAGTGGCTGTGGATTGACTATAAAATGTTTCAAAAGCATAATCTAAATTTTTTTTTTTATATTTGAGTAGAAGTACAATGTGAGGAAATGCAAGTGATTAAAGATGACTTTAAGATTTTTAATTTGGTGAGCTGCCAATGGCAAAAAGAGGAAATACTGGAAGACGTGCAGGCTTTGTCTAGGGAAAAATAAATAAATTGCATATGCTGAATTGGAGGTACCTGAGATGTCAAATCAACACTTGGGCAGTTGCTTCTAGAATTTCCAACAAGGGTATTTCTCTCAGAAGAGAGTGAGAAGTCATCTGAGTATAGTATTTAATAGGAGCCACAGCTGGGCACAGCAGCACATGCCTGTAATCCCAGTGGCTCGGGAGGCTGAGGCAGGAGGATCATGAGTTGAAAACCAGCCTCAGCAACATCAAGGCACTTAGCAACTCAGTGAGACCCTGTCTCTAAGAAAATACAAAATAGAGATAGGGATGTGGCTCCTTGGTCAAGTGCCCCCAAGTCCAATTCCGGTACCCCCCCCACCAAAATAAATAAATAAATAAATAGGAGCCATAGCTGTAGATAAGATTGCCCAGTGAGAGAATCATGAAAAGATGAGGAAAGATGATTATCAGGACCCTTGCAGAAAGGTCAGTATCCTTGGGAATATCTGCACTGAAGAAGGGAATAGAAAGGCAAAGAACCTGGAAATGAGGCACAGAAGGAGGGATGAAGACAGAGGAGAAGCAGGAGAGACCTATGGGAGAGACAGTGGTCAGCAGCATGACATGCTAAAGTCCAGGTTGAAAAGAGGAGGTTGACATTGGCCTTAAAGAAACACTCTCGGTAAAGAAGAGAGTGAAAAAGGCCAGTTGTAAAGATTTGCTGAAAAAATGGAAGTGGCACAGGTAGAAAAATATGTGGCAAAGTTAGAAGTATCATGGAACACAGTGAGGAAGCAAATGCCCTGGTGGGTAGAGGAGCTTTTGGATTGAGGAAGACCATTTTAGGAAACGAAGCCTTGAGTATATCTGAAGGGTAAAGTGAGGGAACCAGAGAAAAGGTTAAAAATGCAGGGAAAAGAACAGTAAAGGATGCAGTAAGGTCCAGGAGGAACTGGGGGAAGTGATTGTTCAAAGGATAAGTGAAGAGGTGAGCCTTAGAGAGAGTAGGGAGACGTGTCTATAAGCTAGAAAGTAATTCATACAAGGTGGATGAAGGTGGAAATCACTTGGGTGGCTTCAACAGCCATTTTGGGGACTAGGGAGAAATTCTGGTTGCATAACAAGTAAAGTTTTTCAAATATCATTGATGCTGTATCCAGTGCTAAAACAACAACAACAACAACAACAACAACAAAAAAAAAACATGCTAAAATAAGCTCCTAATCAAGGAGCTTATTCTTTTTCTTTCATCTTTTAAAGATAGATGGTAGTGGAAGAATGTTTTAAGCATGAAAGGTGGGAGGAGAAAGAGGGAAGGGACTGTGGTGGGAAAAACTAGACTTAGAGTGTCCTAGATCCCCAGGCGAAGGGTGAAGATGGTATGAAGATGTTTCTGGGACTGGAAAGGGAGGTATGGAAAGGGAGCTACTGTGAAAAACAAAACTACTGGTAACTGAGAAAACATGATGTCAAAGCTTTCGCTAAAAGGGAACAAGCTATAAAAGTGCTTTCAAAGAAGATGAATAGATGTCCCAGAATCATTTGTTCCTTCAGAAATAATGGTAGTCTGATTAATCTGATATGTTTTTTCCTTTCAGTTAAAGTCATACCCAGATACATTGCTTCTCTTTTTTATTTTTCACATTCCAGTGACCACCATTAATGGTCTTTGTTGGGGAAAGGTTCCAGCCAGGCACTTACTAAGTGTGTTTGTGTGTGTGTATGTGTGAGTGTGTGAGTGTGTGTGTGTGTGTGTGTATGAATAGTCTCATTGAACATTCTTACAGTCTCAGGAAGTAGCTGCTGCTATTACTTACCTCCATTTAGCATCTGAAAAAATTGGGATGTAGTGCAAATTATGTGACTTTCTCAACAACACCTGCAAGTAAGTGATGGAGTTGGATGCCAGGTAACCTGGATCCAGAGTCTGCAGACCCAACCATTAAACTGTCTCCCCTCTTCATTCTAAAAGAACATCTAATTTAAATAGTAACCTTTTCTTTGATTTGACTCTTTGATACTAAATTAAAAAGTCAACCAGTCATGACAGCAAAAGAATTGTGTATGTCATTGCAGGAAACACAGAAACAAACCTAGATTCTAAATGCAGCAGATTCACCCTCAAGGCTAATGGAACCCAGTGCCCAAGTGGGTCATCTGGAACAACAGTCATCTACACTTGTGAGTTCATCGGCGTACATGGAGCCAGAGGCAGTAAGAATATAGACGTGACATTCACCTCTGTGGGTAAGAACTCTCTCAGATTTTTTTAGCCATAACTCCATTACACTTGCCAATCACCTAGGAATATCCATGGGCAAAAGAAAGTAGGGTTTTCCCTACAGTGGGATTGTGATGGGAGTAAATCAAACAATGGGAGGTAGAAGAGGTTTCCCTCTCTGCCATTGAAATTGAGGTGGCATCTTTTTAAAATTGGGAAGGGTAGGGATGGGAAAATGGCTGTAGGGAAGGAAGTAGCTGCATTGTACTGAGAAGGCAGAAAATGGACTGGGAAGTAGTTTCGCCATCAGATTGGTCCTATTGTTATTGAATTCATAATAAGTGTACTCTGTCCCTGAGAGTTTTCCCCTCTTCCTCCCAACCCCCATTCTTCCTTCCTTGGAGCCACCAGCCTGGCTCTCCCTCTTCCCTCAGCTCCCTCCCCCATCTCCTCTGCTCCCTCCCCCATCTCCTCTCCTCTCTCACCCATTCTAGAAATCAAGCTACAGAAAGCTTTAATAATCCATTAGTCTGTCGATATTTTAAAGTGGGAATGAGTGATTTTTAATATCTCAATTCTGTTTTGTTAAAATGACACTTTCAAGTGTCATTTCTCCTCATATCATAAAGCAGTATAATTTTATCCATAACTGCAAAAATGTTTTTCCATCCGTCTTATGAAGATGGACCATTTAGATACATCCTCAGACCCTTTTTGAAAAACTCAGAGAAAGGACTGCTGAACGTTATACCTGTGTTACTATATTTATGCTTTCTGCTACTGGTACAAAGATCGCGATGAAGCTTATGTGGGCCCACGTGATCAACACAACTCTTGAGTTAAAACTGGGAGTACATAACCACCTACACTTCAGAAAACTGCAAACTGTCCAAAATACCCACGAAATGCTCTGGGCAATAATATGTGCAGATAAACCTAATCCTTCTCCAAATTGTTCATTGTGATTTCACTCTTATTTGTAAAATTGGGGCAAGTCATGAGGATGTATTTAACCTTTGCTGAAAATCAGTATTGTGGCAGTTGGATCTCATTTGAGAATCAAAAGAATTAGATTCATGGCTCCATGCCTTTTCTTTCCACTCTTAGATGCAGCTAAGCCTTAGAAAGTCACCTCTGGGTCCCTGAAGCCAGAGAACACAATGCCAGGGACCCAGTATGCCTTCCCTAAGCAACTCTGGTGCTGTATCTGAGCATTTGAACGCCATGGAAAGCCCAGATTTCTTTTTATTATGATTAAAAATAAGATTTTACATTGCTTGGAAAAGGAGGTCAGCATCATCGGCATGATGCTGTTCCCCTATGGAAGACTGAAGCCAATAACATTTTGAAGTGGCAATCATATAAATAAGATGCTCTAAGAGAATGGAAAGAGAAGCAGAGGCAGAGAGAGTAGGACTTTCACATAACTTTTGTGTTTGCAGTGGTCTCATGAACATTTCCTGTGAATAATTTCTCATGAATCAGTCTGAAGCTTTTCATATAGAGTAGTAAATATATAGTTAAGTTAATATAAGTATTTAATTTTAGTTAGATAATTATGTATAGCTAATGTTAAGGTGCCCGTATATCCCAGTTTGCCTGAGACAGTCCAATTGTGATTATTTGGGCAATAAGTGCTATGATTCCCACACTGGAAATGTAGTTCCAGAATTCACTTTTGCCTATCAAGCCGTGGCTTTGTATTGATCCAGAACTGGATGCTAGAAGCAAAAGGCCCACCCTTGAGGGTTCGCACGTCTACAAAGGAGAGCTCTAGAAAGACAGAAGTTAAGATTCAACATGATCTTACTTTTTAAAGTATATTTAAAAAGTAGAAAATGAAGTCATTACAAGAACCCAGCCATTTCTTGTCCCTCAAGGTGTCTCAGAGGAGGTTGGAGGGGAGCTTGGGTTACTTCAACACCCCTAAGTTTGCAACCTTTTGCCCTGCTGATCATCAGGAGATAATTCCAGCCACAAAAGGGAAGTGCACGAGTTCCTAAGGCATGTGATGGAAGTGAGTACAGTTCAGAGCACCACCGGGAACAGCCTAGAAACAAGTAAAGCCCAGGAACAGCAAGGTACAGATTCGCGCTGACCCCAATAGAGTCAGGAGGGTCCCTGATTGCTGTCTCTGTCTTGAATTTTGCTTGTGTCTTGATGTCACCAGAAAGACTAAACACTGGACTTGTCGTTTGGTTTTTTTTTTTTTTTGTCTTTTCTATTTGTATTCTTTCAGCCAACCTGACCATAACCCCGGACCTAATTTCTGTTTCTGAGGGACAAAGCTTTTCCATAAAATGCACCAGCGATGTGAGTAACTACGATGAGGTATATTGGAACACTTCCGCTGGAATCAAAATATATGAAAGGTTTTATACCACGAGGAGGTATCTTAATGGAGCAGAGTCAGTGCTGACGGTGAAGACCTCGACCAGGGAGTGGAACGGTGAGTGAAAGGCCAGTGGATGGGTGGTGCCATCTGGTCCCCAGGGAACACTCCATGATAGTGTCCACCCAGGCTCTGCCCTAGGACATGCCCACATCACATTAAAATAGGGACAGTCCCCTGGGGGATGATGTCATCACTCCATCATCCACACTGTAGAAAGTGAGGCCCAGAGAAGAGAATAAACATGCTTCAGCCAACACAACTTCAGTTGAAGAAGGTTCCATGGTTGAAAGTAGTGTCTGATTCTAGAGTCTGCTATTCTGTTAGAGGATTGTTTTTAAAAATGCTTTTCAAGACTTTTGGGAGTATTTTCCCCAACTGTATTATAAAAAAATAGAGGTAGCCAGGTCTGGGTGTGCACACCTGTAATCCCAGTGGCTTGGTAGGCTAAGGTAGGAGGATTGAAAGTTTGAGGCCAGCCTCAGCAACTTATCAAGGTCTAAGCAACTTAGTGAGACCCTGTCTCAAAATAAAAAATAAAAAGGGCTGGGAATGTTTATCAGTGGATAAGGGTCCCTGAGTTCAATCCCTAGTACCAAAAAAAAAAAAAAAAAAAAAAACAAAAAAAAAAACTAGGTAAAAGTTTTATGTATCTGGTTCTGAAGAAAGAAGCACTTTTATTTACCTCTACACATTGTTCATGTTAGGAGGAAACACAAATCTTGGAGAGCAAAATGAATTTGGTAGACAGAACTATCACAGAAAGAGGAAACATTTATTGAGCCCTTACTGTGTGATAGGCTTTATGTGATGAATTAATGTATTAATTTATTTAAAACAATGAACCTTAGAGACAGTATTATTATTATCCCCATTTGACAGATAAGGTAACCAAGGCCCAGAGAGATTAAATAAATTATCCAAGTATATTCATCTGGTAGGCAGAGCCAGGATGCTAATCTGGCTCCAGTGAGCAACTCTCAACCACTCATTCTGAAGCCTTTTGTTAACTATAGGATTAATCAGTCCAGATTCTGTGAGTCCCATACCTTTATATTTTTTTTTATGTAAGGCCTAGATGATGCTGCCAAAATAGCTATTTATTTGGGGCTCTGGACTTGCTAACACATGGTCAGGAAATGGTAGTATCTTTCTCCCATGCTGACTTCAAATCTGCTGTGTCCAGTTGCTCTTTCCTACTGCTGGGCGATAACTGTAGCTTTTCCCATCACATTAAACTATTAAGCAGTTCCATCCCTGGGTACTGAAGAATCTGTTTTGGTCTGAATCTACAATACTTTACTTTTATTTCAGTCTTAAGTCCCCCCTTCCTCCCAACAGGAATTGAAAGTGTTTCTTTTCTCTCTTGCTTCTTCTTTTTTCTCTGGTGCCTGCTAACTCCTGGCTTCTCCAGAGCTGGGGCTAAGAGAAAGAATATAAGAAAAATGGAAGAGTATAATTTACCTGTAGGTACCTTAAAATCTTGCTATATTTTCTCCAGGGCAGCTTGCTCAAGTGATTTTTCTTCTGATGCTGTGGTGCTCTGGAACCTGAGGGTCCTGCCCACTTAGAGATGGGGAAGGGGTCATCAAATAACATCATGCTCCATTGGATCAACAACATTTAAACAAACAAACAAACAAACAAACTTCATACTTGAACACACCAAAATCCCTATTTATTTTCTGGGTTGATGTAAGAACCTTGGAACAGAAATTGGGAATTTGGTTTGAAACTTCATCATCCCTAACCTTGAATAAGCTGCTTAATTTTATTTGAAACTAAATGCATATTTAGGGGGTCATTGGTTAATCTTTCAAATATATGGGGAATATAGGAGAAGGGTTGGTCAAGAATTTTGTCCTTCAGTATCCAGGAAGGTATGGTGTGGCCTTACCTAGGTTCGAGAGGAAAAGCTTAAACTCTCCTTCACCTTTCTAGCAAATGCCTTTAGGAGTGATTATTTCACTCCATCTCATTTTTGCTTCTTTCCACTCAGGAACCTATCACTGCATATTTAGATACAAGAACTCATACAGTGTTGCAACCAAAGATGTCACTGTTCACCCGCTGCCTCTAGAGGCCAACATCATGATTGATCCTTTGGAAGCTAGTTTCTTATGTGGAGACTCCCATTCCTTCAAGTGCTGCATTGAGGAGGATATTGACTACAAAGTCACATTCCAGATTGATTCCTTGTCCTTTCCAGCAGGTAAGATGCAGAGTGCTGAACTGATAGGACATATTATATCATATATGTGGAGTCAAAATTCTACTCTTAAGCAGGGATCAAGAAACCTTCAGAAATACAGTGTAACAGAGTAGAATTCCAAAGACATTACTTTCTGTTTGACAATGTGCCTGGTGACTTACCAGTTTGCAGCAAAATCTTTGGAGTTGCGAGGGTGGAGTACATTCTTTTTGGTGGGAACTGTTGAAGACAGTGTTAAGATAACCTTCATTGGATTTAAACTCCTCCTAGGTGGCAGACTAAATATTCTGATAATGCTTCCTGATATGCTGTCAAATAACTTGCTATAAAAGTGACACAGCAATCCTTTTAAATACACAATTGAGCATGCCAGAAAGTAAAAGAAATAACCAAGAACTTAAAACATGGAAGAAAAGAAAATAGAAATGATGTTTTTATTTCATGCTAGAGCTTAACTGCTGGCATTTGCCAGAATTAGAAACCTAGACCCTTGGATTAAAGGCTTCCAAGGGCATAAAAAACATACCATGCTCCCTAAGCAGTAACTGAGGCTCCCCAACCCACCAGCACAATGTCAAATGGGAATATGCTTAGTAATAGAATAGGCCAGAAAACCAAAATTCATCTGCCTGAGTTAAGAGTTGGGCCTAATTTCTGGGTGGGCAACAAGTTTCCCCTGAGAATTATAAGAGTTTTGTCCTCACCCAACGTTGGACTTTGAATTTCTAATGTTTGTGGTTCAGGATCACTAAGATGAAGCATAATTAACTTAACGTGGTCCATTGATTTGCACCCTAAACCATAAGGCAATTAAAAACAACAATAATGTAATTCCTCCCTGGTAGAATATATCCTCAGTTCAAATTCCTCAGGATTTCCAGAGATTAAGTTCAACTAAACATGAGCTTACAACCTCAAATCTCAAAATACAGATACCTTCCTGAAGGTTTTATAAACTCATTCTTTCATAACTATTCTTGGGAATTTGCACTTTGTAAGGTACCATAACAAACAAACAAAAGGAGACTAAATAATTTAGGCACATATTTTGATATCTAGAAAGGCCTGTGCCATAAAAGGGAATGCATATAACATTAAATATATAAAATAAGTTACATAGATTGGAGAAAAAAATAAGAATTTTGAAATGCCAGCCTCCAAAAAGATTGGATTATCATAAAAATACTGTATGTAGAAACATTTAGCACAAACCTGCATATTGAAACCTTCAAATGTTTTCAGCACTCTGTGATCAATATGCATATGTGTGTGTATATATGTGTATGTGTGTGTGTGTGTGTGAGAGAGAGAGAGCTAAGTACTGGGAGATCCAAAGATAAATAAGACCAAGGGTCTTCTCTATAAAATATATGAGTTATGGAAAAGAAAGATCCACAAAGAGCTGATTAAAACACTACATCGTAAATACAGAATAGGAAAAATGCACAGAGCATGATGGTAGGTAGTAGAAAGATTAGAGGGATGCTGAAAAAGCATGATTGTGACCATCAAAAACATATGGGCACAGATTTGGATTTATGAATGGCAGAAGCAAACTTCTGGTTGGCACATATGCAAATGCAGGCTTACTTCTGGGAAACAGAGATCATCTTTATGGAAATATGTAAAAATGCATTAAAAATGAATGTTACACACTCTGGAGAAATATTTGACAGGTTTCTTCACATTGAATCACCTTGATAATATGTATGTTTTGGATGCTCATGTTGTGACTTCATGCTCTCAATCATTCCTCTCTCTAGCAAAAGAAGTTAATGGGAAACAAGTGTGCTACAAATACAGTTTCAACACAAGCTCAGTTTCCTCGTGTTCAAGAAATGTTGATGTGTTTTGTCACTTTACCAATGCTGCTAATAATTCAGTCCAGAGCCCATCCATGAAGCTCTCTCTGGTTCCTGGTAAGTGCCTTTCACATTACTTTAAAATGTTAGAGTCAAGAGCAGGGACTCATTTATTCATTCGCTTCCTCATTCATACATTCAGTAAATATATGTCAAACACTTTTCTTGTGGCAAGCTGTGGGCTAACCATGGTATATTTGAAGAGAAATAAGTCATGTTTTCTGGCCTCAGGCCTAGGGGAAAGCTAGACAGATACAGTTAAAAAAATGTCACATACATTGGGTATGTGCAAATCTAAGCCTATTGTGAGTGGTCAGAAGGGTCACCTGGTTTAACTCTGCTGCTGGCAGGTGGGGAGAAAGTGATCAGGAAAGCCTCTCAGATGAAATCACTCTTCAGCTGAGCATGGGAGGCCACCAGGTAGTTCACCGGTCAGATAAGAGTGGGCAGAATCTGTGTGCGCTTGAGATTCCTTTGAGCTTTCATCAAAGGGAGTGTGACACAGCCACATGGGAAGAATTAATGTAAAGAACAGGCAACTGCCTTTCCCATCCATTGTCAGCACTGTCAATATGCCTCTGCAAAATATCTTTGAGATACAAAGTGATGATCTGTGGAGGCATTTCTATAATAGCCCATGCTGAAAGTTCACCCTCAGTCAACAGAGAGGCAAGGAGATCTGTGATAATCCTGGGCAGCTCCTCTATCTATCCCCCTGCCTCATAATTCTTCCCAGTAGCAGGACCCCTGATGTACAAAGGACACAAGGTTCTATCACTAAGTTTGTTTGAGTTGACAGAATGATTTGTGATCGTTCTCAGTTGTATTATTGGTCACTGGGCCCTGGACAACCATATAGGGAAGCAAATTAGCATTTCATGTTCCTCTGAGTCACTGTCAACTGACCCTCAAAGCACAGTCCTTTTCATTGTCTCCCCATCACAACCAACGTGTTTTATCTACTTATCTTTGTTCTCTTTCTTCATACCAAATTGATTTCCACTTCTTTTTTTTTTTTTCCTGGAATAGATAATTACTTATTTATTTCAAGATTTTATACAATGGGTGAGATTTCAATATTCATTAACTAAACAAAAACTGTGGACAAGGGAGGATTCTACTCATCAGAGTCAAGATCCCTTAGAAATTAAGAAATTCTGCAACAAATGTAATTTTCTCATTATTTTCTCCTCATGAGCGGAGTTGAAATAGAGTCACCTTTAAGGGAAACCAGAAGGAACAAATGCTTATTAAACCCATTGCTTAGAATATTCAGGTCATGGATGCCTGGAATTCCTACTGTTAATTACATTTTAGCGGGGGCGGGGGGGGGGGGGGGGGGTGCCGCACTGCTGAGGATTGAACTCAAGGGCACTCAACCACTGAGCCACATCCTCAGCCCTATTTTGTATTTTCTTTAGAGACAAGATCTCACTGAGTTGCTTAGTACCTTGCTTTTGCTGAGGCTTTCTTTGAACTCTCAATCCTCCTGCCTCAGCCTCCCAAACCACTGGGATTATAGGCATGCACCATTGCACCCAGCTGTTAATTACATTTTTGAACTACAGTGGTGCTTCTCAACCTTGGCTGCCACTGACCAGGGAAGCATAAAGCACTGCTGAAACTGGACTTTCTGCCTAGAAATTCTGGTGGACTTGAGCCTGAACACCAGCAATATCCAAAGCTTCCAAGTGATTCTAACATGCCAACATTGATAATCCCTATATTAAGGCATTACATCCTTAAGATTCCTGGTAAAGGGGGCACCTCTCATTGGGAGAAGAGCCCATTTTCCATGGTTTAGATTTTCCCAACAGCAAAGAGAAGCTGGCTGGGAATGGGAGGTGTGGGTGAGGCATAGAGATAATCAATTCTGTTAGGAAATGCAATCTTAGGTTACAAAAGACAGATTTGTATGGGAAGCAGAGAGGGGCTTTGGACAATCAAGAACAAAATTAAGAAACTGAGTAAACTCTGAAAAAGTCACTGTAAGTAAAGAGAGATGTGACTTCAAACATCACAATTCTATCAGCTGGACCCTATTTCCACTGTTTTTCTCTTCTTCTTTCAATTGTTCCTTTTATTCCTGTGTTTCCAATGCAGAGAAGAATATCACATGCCGGGATCCCACAATAGGTGTCGGGCATCCAGGAAAGGTCATCCAGAAGCTATGCCAGTTCTCCAACGTTCCCAGCAGCCCTGACCGTACCATTGGAGGGACCATCACTTACATCTGTGCAGGCTCGAGGTGGAAGGTGAAGAGAAAAGACTGCATCTCTGCCCCAATAAATAGCCTGCTCCAGTTGGCCAAGGTGAGCTTCAAACCCTTGACTCTGAGCTCTTGCTAGGGACATCTGTCTGGCTCATCAGATTTCTCAGCTCTCAGGAAAATGGCCTTGGGATGTTTTTGTGTTGCTCCAAAAGCTACTTTCATTTGTCTACTCTCAAAGAAGATGTAACCCTAGAGATGCTTTGAAATGTTTAAATTCAAATACGAAGGCAAAAATTGTGTGTGCTGCACTAGAACCAGCCAGATAAACTTAACGGTGACTTCTCAGGACCTTGTGCCCAATATCTGCAAGAGGTGCTGGTATTATACTCTATTTTATTTCATTTGAATAATTTGGAAATCTAATAGCTATAGTCTTTTCAGAAAAAAGGAGTAATGTAAAAAATAAGATTTAATAAAATGTAGTCGGGATTTATGCTTTTGCTGGTCTGAGCTTTCCTCAATCCTTAGAGGTTCTTATACTGCTGAAAGGACCAATCCACCTCTCTTAACATGAACAAAGACTACTGCTATGTAACTAGAGGAAATTCTCTTCATCTTCTCAAAAAAAAAAAATAAATAAATAAATGTTGCTCCCATCTCTAGTCTGTTGTAAGTTAGAGACTCCTAAAAACTCCACGAAGTACAGCAAATAAATACCTGAGCTATAACTAGTGGATTATAGTGAATGGTGACATCTTTTGAACAACAAGTTCAAATCTTCTGGAGAAAGAAGAATGGAGAAAGAGGGAGAATACTGATTTGTGTCTTATTAAATTATCATCCTTCTTACCTCTTATACCAAAATGATTAAAATACCTACTATGTTCAAAGTGTTATTATAGGTGCTATCAAGATAGAGAGGTCAAGTTAGAACTTGGCCTCCCATTTGATAAAGAGTATAATGCATTTGAGTAATTATATACAAGGTAATTTTCAGCAAAATAAATCAGGGAGTTCTGCTTGAAAAATGTAGCATTTGTGTTGGGCCTTGATGGATAAAGCCTGAGAGATATAATTTATTGTAATCAAGAAAGATAGAACTTATAATTTGAACTCAATTATCCTAGTTCAAATTCTCTGTATATTTTCAACGGAAAAGGGCCATACTGATCTATCATGCTCCACCTAATTTATTCATTAAGCATATAAATTATATGTCAAGATATACAACTTGTGCTACGTTAGGAATTATGGAATAATAGAAGAATAGAATAGAAATATAACATATGGCCCATGCTGTTAAAGATATTATAATTTAATTGAAGAGGTATTAGAATTGAAACACAAGATAGGAGAAGAGATGTCACAGGTGTAAGGCAGGTGAAATAAAAAATATGTATTCATAGGAAGGCACACTCATCAAAGTCTTCTTAGAAAACATAAGTAGGAGCTTGAGTTAAAAATCTGAATTGTGATCATTACAGATATGTGACATAATCTGAGAATCCTTCCACTGGGAGAACAGATAGAAACAGAACTGCTCCAAGAAAACAGGAATGGGCAGTCACCTTAATGGTCAGCAGAGCAGGTGATGCAGAGAAAAATAAAAGCTGGCAAATGCTCGTCTATGAAGATATCCAAGTGATAATTTTATTCCCTATTAGTTTTCTAGCAATCAAGTCTCTCTTTTGTTCCTCACTAGTTTTTAGCTTGACACATGTTTTAATTTTTCCCTTTCTGTGTGTGAGGTATAAAGTCTTAGTCCATTCTAAAGAGTACACACAGAGAGTTTAAGAAGTAAAGCATCCCTAAAATAAGTATTTAAGTTAAATAAGTAAGATAAAGAAGATTAAATTATTGTTGTCAGAGATGAAATAAATAAGAAGTACTAAAATAAGGATATCTTATGGGACATACTTACACTTCTGGGTGTGGAGAAAAACAAAAATAAAAAACTACAGCTTTGGGAGATTTTGCCATGAATGATCAGTGGGATCTCATTAACAGGTTTATTATTGGTTTTGGCTTTTGTTTTACTAGGCTTTGATCAAGAGCCCCTCTCAGGATGAAAAGCTCCCTGCCTACCTAAAGGATCTTTCTACTAGCACAGGCAAGGAGGAACAGGAAATCAGCTCATCACCAGGGAGCCTGGGAGCCATTATTAACATCCTTGATTTGCTTTCAACAGTTCCAACCCAAGTGAATCCAGAGATGATGAAGGTAAGATTGTCTATCTTGCAGATCTTTGGAATTTTAACCTTCTTACCCCTCAGGACTCTGTTTAGGAAATGAAATTTCTCCCCAGTGCAGCTTCTTCTCTGTCTCTTCCAGAGAAATGACTTGAATATTAGAGTTGCATGACATGCTCTGCCAGCCATGGCTTTTAAGAATCACAGAGTGTTTCTGGTATTCATTTGGAGGCCTTAAGAAGATTTACTTATGAATCTCTCTTCTGGTTTCTTTACTCATATAGTATGAATTCTTATCTGCTTTCCAGGAAAATTAGGAGTTAAAGGTTTTCAGAATATGTACAAGGAAGGATTCAGAGGTCTAGCATTAACCATGAACTTTGAAACAATCCAAATATGGGGAGAAAAGAGAGTTCACTCACAAGAGTTCAAATGAAGAGACTTTAATGAAGAAACACAGCAATAAGCCAAAGTAAATTCAATCAACTTATCCGTCAATCAACCAATCAGTCAATAGGTGGTGAGGCATTCAGAGACCAGCAACATTTATAAAACATTTATACTCCCAGGGAAAGAAGAGAAAGTAGAGAGGAGAGACCTCTTAGCAGGACCTACAATCCTGGAAGGCCATAGCTATTACCAAAGATGTGCTGAGTAGCAGCGGTGTTGGAGGGTAAATGGGGGAATAAAAAATTTCTCCTTCTCTCTTCCCCCATCTGCCCATCACCTGCCAATGCCTCTTAATGGCCAAACCAACAAAAGGCCAACTTCCAAGAAACTAGGTAACAAGGTCCAAGTTATATAAATTTTCTGGGGCTACTGTAATAAATTACCACAAACTGAGTAGCTTACAATGACAAAAATGTATTCTGTCACAGTTCTGGAAGCTAGAAGTCTGAGATCAAAATGTCCCCAAGGCCAGGCTCCCTCCATGGGTCTGGAATAGAACCTCCCTTGCCTCCTCCAGCTTCTGTTGTTTGGTTTTTTTTTTTTGGCTCACATGTGTCTCAGTCTGCTTCATGTGCCTTCCCCCCTTCTCCATTAGTCTACTTCCTTTCTGTCTCTTGGCATTGGAGTCAGGCCCACTCAGGAAATGTGGGATGGATATTCACTTAATTACATCTACAAAGACTATTTGCCCAAATAAGAGGAAATAATCCTTAGCCCTTCACAGTGTTTAGGTATTATAGTATTTTTGGAGGCCACTCTTCACCCCACTATGGGGCTCAGACTTCCAGAGGACAGATGAGGCAAGAGAGGAAGAGAAATTACTTTTTTTTTTTTTTTTAGGGGAGAATGGATGAAAAATGACAAGCCCAAGTTTATGAGAGAAAAACCAAATTGTTTACAGAAAACATAGATGCTTTTGACGGCACCCTCAGAGCTCATTTGATGCTTAGGGTTTGAGGGGTTCCTCAGATACTTTCTTTTGCTGGGGACATGCCACCCACCAAAATATCTTTACAGGCTTCAGATAATATAAAACCAAACCAAACAATAAATACCTCTGTCAGTCTGCTGAATGGGCCTTTGTAAGTGGTGGGAAGGTGGCTTTCACAGTCACTATATCTAAATGGTTGGCAAAGTCCCACAGTCTCCTAACCACCTCACCTCTGTCATCAGAAGGCAGGTCGCTGATCCTCTCTGCCTGCAATGTCTCATTTTTCTCTTCTCTTTCTCTCTTATTTGTACCCACTCAACCAATTTCCAGGGAGATGTCATGTTTGTAACTTTCATGTTTATAAGAATTTCCTTGGTTTGACTCCACATGTGTCCCTTACAGGATGTGCTGTCTACTGTGAACATCATCCTCAGTAAGTCTGTCTTGAGCACCTGGAAGGTTTTACAGCAGCAGAAGACCAACCAGAGCTCCCAGCTACTGTACTCAGTGGAAAGGTTTTCCCAAGCCTTACAATCTGGAGATAACACCCCATCGTTCCTCTCCCACCCCAATGTACAGATGAAGAGCATGGTGATAAAATCTGGCCAGACGAATATCTACCAACAGAATTTTATTTTTGCAGACTCTGACCTCTGGGGCAACGTGGCCATTGATGAGTGCCAGCTGGGACACTTGCAGCCGGATTCATCTATTGTCACGGTGGCTTTCCCAACACTCCATGCTATCCTTGCTCAGGATATTCAGAAAAAAAATTTTGCAAACAGCTTGGTGATGACAACCACCCTCAGCCACAATCTAACCAAGCCATTCAGGATTTCCATGACTTTTAAAAGCAACCATCGCTCAGGAGGGAGTCCCCAGTGTGTCTTCTGGAACTTCAGTCTCGCCAACTCCACTGGCGGGTGGGATAGCAGTGGGTGCCGGGTGAAAGAAGTCAAAGGGGACAGTGTGTCCTGTACCTGTGACCACCTGACATCGTTCTCCATCCTCATGTCCCCTGACTCCCCAGACCCTGGTTCTCTCCTGAAAATACTATTAGATATCATCTCTTACATTGGGCTGGGCTTTTCCATCTTGAGCTTAGCGGCCTGTCTGGTTGTGGAAGCTATGGTGTGGAAATCGGTGACCAAGAACCGGACTTCCTACATGCGCCACACCTGCATAGTGAACATCGCCACCTCCCTACTCATTGCTGACACCTGGTTTATTGTGGCCGCTGCCATCCACGACCATCAATACCCACTGAGCGAGACGGCCTGTGTGGCTGCCACCTTCTTTATCCACTTCTTCTACCTCAGTGTCTTCTTCTGGATGCTGACACTAGGCCTCATGCTCTTCTATCGCCTGGTTTTCATTCTGCATGATGCCAGCAAGTCCGTTCAGAAGGCTATTGCCTTTTCTCTAGGCTATGGCTGCCCCCTGGTCATCTCAGTCATCACCGTGGGGGCTACCCAGCCTCAGGAAGTCTATACGAGGAAGAATGCCTGTTGGCTCAACTGGGACGACACCAAGGCCCTGCTGGCCTTTGTAATCCCAGCACTGATCATTGTGGTGGTGAACGTGACCATCACAGTTGTGGTCATCACCAAGATCCTGAGGCCTTCCATTGGAGACAAGCCAAGCAAACAGGAGAGGAGCAGCCTGTTCCAGATCAGCAAGAGCATTGGTGTCCTCACGCCACTCTTAGGGCTCACTTGGGGTTTTGGTCTTGCCACTGTGTTCCAGGGGAGCAATGCCGTCTTCCATATCATATTTACCCTCCTCAATGCCTTCCAGGTAAGTTCTGCTGTGCAGGGCTCTCAGGAAATTTCTGTTCCTGTGGGACAAACTAATGATAGAAACATAAACAGGAGTAGGAATGGGGAAGGATTTTAATGCAGAGAAATGCTTAGCCCTAAGTAGCAGTAATATAAAAACTCAATGAGATAGAAAAGGACACCTTCCTTTGCTCCCATGGAACCTTGTACCTCTTATCACCTGCATCATAACTTGGTTGCATGTGCCAGTCTCTTCCAAATGCCCTGATAATGCAAGCAGGAGGGAAGTCACTTCCATAAACTGGATGTTGCTATTTGTCCAAGATTACTTTGGTGCAGTCTATTATCTCTTAAGTGAAAATAATTAAGCCAAGTCATGTCTCCAGTTAGTCTCAGGAAACATCAGTGAGCTCTGTGCACATCTTCCTTTTTCATCACCAAATTCCTTGTTCCTAATAAAGAACTTGGCCCACAGTAGGCTCTCAAAAGCCATTTGAATGAAATCAGTGCTATGTATCACATAATTTCTCTGAAAATATTTTGTTGAAGAATGAGGCAACGAATGCCCTAGGCGTGCTACACAATCTGCTTGATTATATTAAAATGGAAAGACATCTCCACTCTCCTGTAGCACCTAATGGTAACAGTGTTAGAAGAGCTCCGACAGAAGTATAAACAAGCCCCTTTGGTGCATGGGGAAGGGAGGGATTAATTCTGCTTCTCCCAATAAGTGGGGTGCGGGGGGTTAAAGATAAGGAAATACCTGCCCAAAGGATGCAGGTCCCTAAGAGCTGGTGAGGGGAAGAGGTGAAGTTGAGAGGTTGCTCCCAGATGCCTGTGACATGACCATAGGAACCTAACTTCTGCTCCTGCGCCTGTGGCTCTGAGTCATAGGTTCTTATCCAGTGACCTTCAAGGTATCCCTCTGTTAGAAGAAGCTAATGATCTTTCCTCATGCCCCAGATTATCATCACAGCCCGGAAGGTTAGGTGAGTAATATAGACACAGGGCTTTATTTAATAGCATAACTAGTAGGATATTTAGTTCACAATTACAGAAAATAGAAAACATTCTCCCAGTATCACAACATGAAGGGTACCTTAGTGTGCACCAATAAAATCCCTTTTAACATTGTCATGTCCTAGATTAATTCTACAAACACAGATGGGGAAAGAAGTACCGCAGTTAGCACTAGGTTAATACGACTTCTTGTTTCACTGGACAATAGAATATGATTAAAATTTACTTCTCTTAATTCTTTCCCCAGGGATTATTCATTTTACTCTTTGGATGCCTCTGGGATCAGAAGGTAGGATCAATGACAGTTTTCACCTCATAGAGAAGTCTAAAGTACTGGTGGCATGTTGAGCTGACTGGGCTTCTTTTCAACAATGCAGGTACAGGAATCTTTGCTGAACAAGTTTTCATTGTCAAGGTGGTCTTCTCAGCACTCAAAGGTAAGCCCTCACCCTTTAGACTTTCCACTCTGTATCCTCACGTACTCCAACTGGTAAGGATGAAGTGGAGTGTTCAGAATCTCTACCTTGGGATTTTGGTCAATGGAGCTAAATGCAAACCCCTTTGCCTCCATAACTAGTTGCTTTTGCATTTCACCACATTCTGCCTATCGAACACAGCCATGCCACTACCACAAAGATGCTTCTTCGCATCTTTAAGTCAGCGTTTAATGACAGATGAGATAAACTTAAGATCAAAATCAAACTTTCAATGCAAAGCAATTTTCTAGGGGGAATTCAAAGCATTAGAGAAAACAATTTGAGGAATAATAATGGACAGAATTTTCTATAGTTCATTTTGAAATATTAGTGTTGTCCTTGAATACATTTGACTACATGCACTTATCAGAAGATAGAAAATCCTACCAAACAACAAAACATTTTTTAGGTGGGGTATAGTCTGGTGGTAAAGTGCATATTTAGTAGGCAGGAGGGCCTAGATTTGATCACCAGCAGAAAAAGAAAGAGAGAGAGAGAGAGAGAAAGAAAAGAGGGAGGAAGGAATGGAGTGAAGGAAGGAAGGAAAAGAAGGATGGAGGAAGAATATGATTCAAATCATCTGTATTTTTTTAATACTGATGATAAAATTCCATTGTCTCCATGTGGTCCAAGGAGGTGGAACTAAAAATGCAGGAAATTGAACGGCTATGGGGCAGCAAAGCAGTCCCTCAAGAGGTCAAGTAGTCCTGGTCTAATAAATTTGCTTTGTGATTGTCTTTTTCTTCTCTCGTAGTCAACATCCATAGGTTCATCTACACCTGTGTTTTCTATGAGTTCTCCAATATCAAGAAGATTTAACAACCTTTTTGGTAAAACAGGTACGTAGTGACTTCTGGGTGTTCCCTGGTTGACCATAAAAAAATTTGCTCTGATGGGGAACCCCCTATTATTCCACCCTACACTTCATGACATTATCTGAAATAACCTCATCTAAGATAGAAGTTAAATGTAGCAACTTGCTTACGTTTTCACCAGTCATGAGGAGGTTGGTACAAAGAGCGACTCTCTTTAATAATAATAACAAATAATAACTCATGAAGAATAATATTAAGAAAATCTTGACTAGGCTCAGAGGGCTGTCCAGCAAATCATTGGCACAAAGTGGGACCTGTAATTGGATGCTCTTGTCAAAGTAGATAGTCCTGGTCTTGTGCTGTGGTGCAGCAAAGATTATACTTGCAAAATCTGACTATAGGATTCCATTCTAGGGTTTGTTTTTCCCCTTATAGAATATGCTTGTCTTATACATCGACACTTATGAAACTGTGCATATCTGTGAGGGACTATCTAAGTTAGCTATTCTATTAGAAATACAGTTAAAATTTCCATCTTGCAGGTATGAAATAAATAGTATTAAAGACTTGGAGCAATGGTCTCAGCTATTCTGGTCAATTAAATACCATGCCAATGTCCCCAACAGGAAAATAAGCACCAAAATTCCTGCCATCTTTTTTGAACTGAATAGATCTTACCAATGCAGAGTTCACAAGTGTCTCAAGATTCCCAAACCAAGCTTTTCGTGTAAAAGTATATTTTGACTATGCCTATCATTGCCGAATCTCCAGAGGACTTAGTGTTTTCAGCTTCGATTTGATGAATTACTCATGAAACTGACAGACCTTTTCATTTTGAAAGGCACTAATTTGACCTGTTGGGAAATGATGGAGCTTTCAGGGAGTGTGTTAACCATTGGCATTAAAGTGAAAATAATGAAAACTCTATTAAATTATTCCATCCGGTCAGAATGTGATGCACTATGTAAGGCCAGTGAAATGGATTTTTTGTTTCTGAATCAGTCAGATAAACACTGGGTGTGGGCTCTGTTCTTGGAGAATGAGGCCTTGATATTCTGGTCATTGCCACTGGATAGTCTCTCAAGGGTCATCAGCTCCACTTTGTCCCATTTGGAGGGTGCATAATCACTGTAACTTTGGTTTATGTTGTCAGCAGCCCCAAAGGTCCCCCCAGGCAAAGACGGAAACCTTGTTAGCAGTGGCAGTTCACGAAACTGATGGTAGGGTGGACACTCTGACCCTTCCTTTGCCCAACACACACTCCCCACTCTTCCTCAGCACGGTGCCCTCCATCTGCCCACTCGAGGCTGTGCCGCTGCTCCAGTGCTGCCCTCCCTGATGCTGGTTCTCGACACTTTTGTTGGCCCTGGTTTCTGTTTCTTCTGGGTCTTGCTTTTTCTTCCCTTATAATATCCCCTTTCTTTCCTTTTCCCTCCCTTTACAAACCTTCACCTTTAGCTCAGCCTCCTGGTTCCTTCCAAGAGCTTCCCCAAGTCACCATAATCAAGGGGACCAGGGAGGCTCCCTCATGCAAATGTCCCCAGGCCCATGCATGTGGTGGCATGTGGAGAGGCTGCCCACGTTGAGATCTCCCTGTCCTCTCCTTTGTAGAAATCTGGCTGCTGGTGTGTTGTGAAGTAGTTAGTGCTTGTCGGCTGCCATGCATGCTTGAGAACGGCAGCTCTTCTGCGTGTGTTGATTGGCACTCCTGGGCTGGGGAGGAGGGCAGGCATGGGTTGGTTTCCAGGCATGGCTGAGCTTACCAGCTCCTGGATTAGAGCTCCCCTCGGTCCGTTAGGAGATGGTCACACCCCAGAGTTGATGAAGGCTTATCTGTGAGGCTGAGCAACAACTCTGTTTTCCAGGAACGTACAATGTCTCCACCCCAGAAACAACCAGCTCCTCCCTGGAAAACTCATCCAGTGCTTATTCATTGCTCAACTAAGAACAGAAAAATCCAACCCACACGACCTCTTGGAACTGGTGGACGTGATCTGAGCAAGAGACCCTTTTAAAGCTATGGGTGAAGTGTTCTCTCTGCAGGCTTCTGGGAGCAGATGCTGAAGAGTCTTTTCCACTAGAAAAGAACCTTTCTTTTGTAAAGACAGATAAAAGTAATGGTTATGTTTATTTTTGCTCCCCACCCCCATCCCTTGTGTGATGTCAGGTGTGTATAGTATTTAAGTGAAACTCAAATCCCTCAGGCCCAACTTCTCTGTCTATATTGTAAAATAGAATTTTGTAGAGACATTTTCACTTTTTGCTATTGGCTACAAAGATAAGCTTTGACTGAAATAATAGGAAGGAAGCTAGTACCAAGGAAATACTTCATCAAATTCTAGGAAGGAAGGAAGGAAGGGAGGGAGGGAGGGAGGGGGGGAGGAAGGGAAGGAAGGAGGGAGGGAGAGAGGAAGGAAGGAGAAAGAAAAAGAAAAAAGAAGGAGGAGGGAAAAAAACAACATTAAGGACCATATTTTAAGATTTTCATAGTAATGATCTAATGTAATCACTCAGATATTTCAACACTGAGAGGTTAAAAAAAAAGACTCAAAATGGACACTGAAAGTAAGACGAGGGGAATGAGCTTGATATCTTCCTGATATTTTCCTAGTTACGAAGTGGGGAAAAAGACAGTGGAAAAATAAGAAATCACATCATTGGGATGCTTTCAAGTGGATAATGATATTTACAAGCAATGCACCTAGGGGGACATGATTCTCCTAAAATAGACATGGGTGGATTCCTTTGTGTGTCAAGGTCAAACCTAAGGAATGAACATGCAGAGAAAGTATGACTGCAGGTCCTCGTCAGATCCAAGTAGATCCCACTGCTGACTAAAGTTTTAAGTTTATTGAAAAAAGTCTTTTGTTTCATTTTAGCATACATTTTAAAAACAAAAAAAAACCCTATATTTTTATAACCAACCATTGACAAATGTGACATATTGCACTGAAAATGGAGTCCAACTGTCTTATTTGTAACAGCTTTAACCAGGTACTTCTTCTCTGTGCATTGTAGAATAGATTTTAATATTCTTCTGGCATTGTACATTACTATTATTGTTCTTACTAAGCATTTGATGGCCCTTGGTGTGCTGTATAATTTTTTGTGTAGTATTTCTTTCAGTTCCCAGACCAATATACATTAAGAGTTTTTTTATGGTTCAGCTTGTACTTATTACAACCACTTGGAAAGCTTCCAGTGAAAAAATTTACAGAGGGCTATTTTGTGTTCTTAATGACACTTTACCTTGATGAGCAAATGGCAAAACTTTTTCCAAGGATTTGATTGTTCATGAATTATTTGTGTGTATGTTGTCTGTATGTGTGAATTTCATCAAAATACAAATATTTATTAAACTGTATCCATATTAGAGTTCACCGTGGACTGTAGATATATTAGCCCAAATATTCCAGATCCAACTCTGATCCCAAAGGGAGTGGAAGAGGAACATGGGGCTACTCAGGACAGTGGGTAGTGAAGTCTTCATAAGGACTGGGAACAGAAATGGGGCACTATTGTCAGGAAGATGGACCAAGAGAGCCTGAGAGTGAACAACCCCCACCACCACCTTTTTATTTTTAATAAGGCTTGAAAGAGTTTTACATTAATAGTTTCACCCTTTAAAATCTCTTCCTATTACTTTTAATTTTTGAATTCTACCTCTGCCTCTCTCTTATTCACAGAACAGAAGAATAGGGTCCTAAATAATGGTTAAAGTCAATGAACTCAATTTCTACATATTTACAAATGCCATAGACATCTTTTCCCATGTTTGCCCCAGAATTGTCACATCCCTGCCTTAACTGAATGGTATAGTATTTAAATTCCCTAAAGGAAATGGTTATTAGGTTAAAATGGTTATTAGAATGCAGGCCACATTCTCCAGGCAATGATCAGCCTTGGTGTAGAGCTCAGCACTGAGAAGACAGAAGCAAAGTTTCAGGTGCAGGGCCCACTGAATTAGAATTAGATGTATCAAGAAAGAACAGCCTCTATTGATTTGGTTCCTGAAGTTAATGTCAAGGAAAGTTGAGACCATCTAGAGTACAATGCTAGCTGGGCAAGTGTGGCATCAGGGGAACCACAGCCCTGGGAGGAGGCTGTGGCTGTCATGTTCAAAACAACAAGGGAACAAGAAACACTGAACTTCCATGGGCTTTGGTAGAGATCCCTTAGGAATCACTGTGCTTGACCTTGTGAAGGGAACCTCCATAATGGCAGGAACTTTCCATGGAATTCCCTCAGGTGTAGATCTGGCCCTCTGCCTACAGTCGTTAGCAGAGGCACGTTCTTTTGTTTCCAACACACCCATCCCTGCACACATGTGCCCACACATGCACTGGTATACACACACACACACACACTCACTTGCACTCACACACAGGCTGGCATGCACCTCCACCATTTGACCACAGCACTGGATCCAAGTTCCAGAAGAGCAGTGAGAATGAGGTACTGAAGAAACTTTTTCTGGTTTTCTGACCACTACAATATACATAGATCAACCCTAGCCTTTCCCAAGAATACCCTAAAATAAACATAGAATTCAAAATCACAGAAGAAAACGGCCCATGGATCAGTGAATCTGATGAAAGCCAGAGCCTTCTTGGCCTTGAGGTTGCTTGGTTTCCAAGCAGAAAGGACAAGAGGCTAGTAGCAACAGAGAAGGAGGTACATAAATGCTGATATTGTCAATATTGATATTGGTGTCAGGTGAGCCGAGCCCTGTGGTCACCTTATAGAGTGCCCTGTGATTTCCTATTCCTGATATCTCTCAGTGTGTAAGTCAAATTCAAGGGCCAAAACTTTCTTGAATGAAGTTGTTTTAATCATTTTTGTTGTTGTTGCTTTAACCAAAAAACCTGAAAATAATTTTAAGGAGGAAAAGTTTATTTGGGGGTTCATAGATTCAGAGGTCTTAGTTCATAGATAGCAGGCTTTATTCCTTGAGGCTTGAGGAGAAGCAGAATGTCATGGTAGAATGGTGTGGCAGAAGAAAGCAGGTTGGGACGTGGCCACCAAAAAGCAGCGACAGAGACTCCACTCAACAGGAATAAAATATGTACCCCAAAGGCACAACCCCCAGGAGCCGCCTCCTCCAGCCACTCCCCACCTGCCTACAGTTACCACCCAGTTAATCCCTATTAGGGGATTCATGCACTGCTTAGGTTCAGATTCTTATAACCTAATCATCTCACTTCCAAACTTTCTTGCACTGTCTCCCACATGAGCTTTCGGGGGACACCTAACATCTAAACCATAACTGAAGTGAACTTCCATTAAGGCAGTTTCTTGCAAAGAGATCTGGGCTAACATTTTAGAGATTGTAAAGTCCAAGCATTCACCAATGAACAATTAATATAAACTACAGCCATGCTTCCTGGGAATGTTCTCAGTCCAGCATAAATAATTTCTCCAGTGAGTCACATGTCTGCCATCTTCCTTCCCATTTCCTATTGTTGATTTCAAGAAAGAGGTAAATAGATGTTCCATGGAGTTTTCGGCATGTAGGTTGCTAAGGCCAGAAATGAAGAAACACTGTGGGAAGTCTAATCCTTTTGTGTGGAGAACTTCAGAGAGGCCCCGTTGGCAGTTTTCAGAAGAAAAGTTACAAAGAGATGAGAAAAATTAGAGCAGCCAGCAAGGGCAGGTGGGAGGTGTGGGGAGTACCTCTCAGGTGAGTGGAGCAGAAGTCACATCATATAGGAAGACAAAGGGAAGTGTGGTTCTAGAGATGCCACGCAGGTGGAACGCATTTCATTTGTGGCATATAAGGATGATGTCAAATGGCGTCTCTGCATCCTGAAGATAAAGCCAGTGGTTCAGGCCATTAAAAGTCTGATTCTCCGAATGTCCAGAATAAAGAAGGAGTTTAGGGTGGACATACCTATCTTATGTATTCTCTGAAACACAACAGAAAGAGCATCTTACCTTTTCAAAGTTGTTGACTTTAAAGTCAGATGTCATAGGTTTCTAAAATTATGAATTGGGATTTTAAAATCATGTCTTAGTGGTATGCCAGCAAATGGCTGCTTCCTTTCTGTGTTTTTAACAATAAAATATCAAATGAGATCTCAAGCTTTCTTTGTACAAATAGGCTGCTTTTTTTTTTTTTTTTTTTTTTTTGTACAGCTGCTGCTGCTGCTGTTTCAGGCTTCCCCACATCAACCAGAATTTGATCCCATTCCCCAAATAGTAAATGATCTTGTCCATTTTCCAGGCTTGGGATGAGCTCAACTGGACAGCAGGGCTGATGTCTTTTCTCACACCATCCACCCTCAGAGCCAGCATGTGATGATCCATCACCTCATTGAGGATTTAAACAGGGTCTTTGCAGTAAAGCTTGCAGAACCTAATCATCTGGGAAACAAACAGATGTCTCTTTCAACATTTATGCATGGCTTGGTGGGAGTTTTTCTTGGCAGCTGAAAATACAGCCTTCATGTCTTCAATAGATGAGCATCCTCTAGCACATTCGAGGCAGGAACCAAGTTACCAAAGCTTCCCACTTGCAGTGAATATGAAGTTCCAATGATGGAAGCCCACCCTGGGCCAGACACCTGTTCTCAATTTCCAAATACCGTTTCTAGATGTTGGGAGTGGGCAGGGGGATTTTGGTTGTTGTGTCCTATGATTGAGATACCGTCATCCTGTCTACTTTCAAGTGAGATTATAGACCACCCTTCTTTCCCTTTTACCTATAAACTTCGAAAAGAGTGTCCATGACAGGTCCCTCTGCACAAATGGAACATGAGTAGGTGATATGTGAGCCTGTTCACACCCCAGGGGTTTTATTTTTAATGCAGAGCCAAGCAAAGTATGCTGGTAACCATTAAAGACTAAACACAACCCAGAAAAAGAAGGGTGGGGCTTATTCTCAGCCTGAAAGGCAACAGGAACTGATTGGCCAAGTCTTGGGAAGATAGCTGTTACACCCCACTGATGGCATTAAGCAACAAAATCCAAGAATGACTTTTGGCCCTGCCCTCTTAGAAACCGATTTTGATTAGTACCATCCTCTGTTCTACATCCTGCCAACCTGACCTTGGCTGTGGAAAGAGATGTTTGATTTTGATTAATTGAGGAAAACTGTGCATCCATTTGCTGTGTTTTGTTTTGTTTTTGTTTTTGTTTGTTTGTTTGTTTGTTTTCCTGGAACTGGGAACATTTTCCCATGCCCCCAGGAGCTCTCTCCTAGCTATCTTGGTTGAAATAGTCTTGACAGGAATCTCCAGCTGGGCTAATGAGTGACAGCTGGCTCTATCACTGGGCAGCCCAACAACCAGCCTGCTTCTCTTGAGGCTTTATCGCCACCTGGTGGACAAATAGTGGAGGCACCTCCTCTGTGGTCCGTGCTCAGGTAGAAAGAACATTGAAGAGGCAGAAGTCCGGTCTGGGAATGCTATATGCTGTGGGCAACATACAATTAAGTTACCTGGATCATCTGAACAAGATAAATGGTCAGGACTTATTGGGTAATGAAATCCAAAGAGTAATTCTCACTCTCCATCTCCTAACACTTTTATGTTATGATTCTTGCAGAGGAAAAGGAAATCAGAAACAAATAGGGGACATTCCAGTCATGTACTTTCATTGTCCACACTGAATTTTCAGGCTGGAATACATTTCTGAGGAATGCTAGGTGGAATACCTCCCTCGTGCTCTTTCCTCCTTCTCCACTCTCTGATTTATGGAACCAACAGCAAAGCTAAAAGCATCCCCAGAAATAACCTAATCCTGGTCCCATCATACTAAATGGGCTGCCAGAAGAGTCTGAGGAAGGAAAGTGGGTACCTTCCATGGTTCATAGGACCTAAAGACATGCAGCCACAAAAACATTGACTTGAATGATTCTATTCCCTTTTCTAATTTGTCCATTGAATTCCATGGTTGGAAAGGATTTTCACAGGCAATCCATGTTGAATCTGCAGCTGTCCAGGGTTGTATGACAGCCCAGCCTGCAGCTGAGGCCAGATGGTAAGTTTCTAGTGCAGCCTCTGGGCATTAATTTGCAAAGTGCCATCTGAGAAGGTCCAAGAGAAATAAATATGGCCAGCTGCTGAGAGGGCTGGTCCTTGGAGCAGAGGCCACTAGCTGACCTTATGTAATGAGGCAGATATCTTCCCAGAGTGGGAGAATGTCATGTGCCTTGGGATTCCTTTAACAGAACACAAAATTTCAAAAAGAATCAAACCTTAATATGCAAATACCTCTGGGTATAAGTGGTACACGGCAACTTAAATTTTCTCTAAAAAAAATGATTGATAACAGTGGTTAACAACAAATGTTAACTAACATTTATTGAGCTTTTACTATGTACCCAGTGCTTTTTAAATATTTTTATGTGTGAAATCTCCTTTAAGTCCTACAGCCACCCATTACAAGTGGAAAAAAAAAGGTAAGCACAGAAATGTTCAGAATCTAGAAGTTATAATGGAGTATGCGTGTCTTACCACCTCACTCTATGGCTTCTCCATGCAACCTGATGCTGTTACTCTGTGAAAAGTAGCTTCCACAGAGGGAAGAGTCTCCAGACCACAAAATGAGACAGGGAGAACTATGAAGGCAGAACAGGAGGAGGAGTTCAGGCTTTTCTAAGGTTAATCTCACTTGTCATTTCTCAGAGAGGCAGGTGAGCTGTGTTTTGGGCAAACTTTACAATCTGCCTGCTTTCTTTATTAGTCTATGACAAACAACCAAGGATTCCTGCTGTGTTCCTTTATTAAAAGTAGATCTCAAATTAGCCACCTAGTCAACTCCCCAAATGATCACTTTGACTCTATTTGTCATTTTAATTTTTAGTCTTCATTTAGATGATTTCCCCCTGAGGTTCCAACCACCAGTTACATTATTTTTATTCTTATCACAGATCTATCAAGTATTCTAGAGTATTGGATGTCACAGAGGAGAAAAATATCATTTCCCAGAAATGAAGTGTGATGTTGAAGCTGCATTTAAACACATCAAGTGGAGAATTAAGACATCCTTCTTGATTATTTTGACTAAGTCATGATTTTCCTTGTGATATGCAAACTAAATCAGCAGCTGATTTGAAACTTGAATCATCTGAATTCTTTGCTTCACCTTGCATGGGGAAATGTAGCTCTTCAGCATTGATTGACAGGCTGTTTAGTGAATATATTAGGGTGGTTAAGAACATGGGCTCTGGAGGTTGTGTGCTTCCCGATAGTGGGTCCATCTCTTCTTAGTTTGAGACCTTGGTAAAGTGATTCTCTTGTGACTCAATTTCCACAATGTAAAAGGGGATAATTACAGTACAAGCTTTACAGATTGCTAGGAAATTCTTATAAAGCTTATAGAATAATATCTGGCACATATTTTTTTGCTAAATAAAGTTGGTTATGATTGCTTTGTATCAGTCTGTGTATATATTTAAAAATTGTGCATATATAAATAAAATATATACACAAAAAAAACCCTATGTTTAGACAAATTATCTCCTCAGAATCAAAATACATATACTGTTCACATTTGTGCACCTAATTCCTGGTTAAGAGTCCTTGAAAATAATCCCAAAGTTGCCTGACATCCTAAAGAATGACTTGACTGAGGTTTGAGTTTAAAGTATGCTCATTACGAAGACAGAATGAGAGAATAAGTCACAGAACAACAGAGTGAGCCTGGTTAGCTTCCCCTATCTGCATCTGTCAGCTTTGGAGAGTTTACATATTACACAATTTCTTTTAATCCTCACACTAATTTCATTCTTTCCTGTCTTCACAGATGACGAATTGTGTGGGTAGCTGTGGTGTTAGTTAAGGTTTCCTTGGTTGCAGGCAACAAAACCATATCTAAAATGAGTTTAAGCAAAAATGGATACTTACTAGCTCCTATAACTGGGGAAGATGCTAAATTGGGCTAGATGGGTGTACCTTCAGGTACAGCTGGATTCAGGGGCTCAAGTAGGGTGCTTAGTGTTCCTGCTCTTTCTTTTGTGGGTTTGTCTCCCTTTGTCTCTTTATTTCATTCCAAGACAGATCTATGAGGAAAGACATCCCAGAGGCCTATGGATCCATAGACAGAGATGAATAAGGAAGAATGACTCTTTGCTTCCCTGTATGTATATGTACATATGGCCATGTAGGGCTCTGTGACTGGCTTAGTCTGAGTCATGTGTAAACTGCAGAAACCATCATCTCAGTTAGGATTATATTCTCTGTGAGTAATAAAGATTTAAAATAACAGTGACTTAAAATAGAGGTTTACTTCTGTAGTGCAAATATCTGCAGCTAAGCAGCCTAAATCTTTTAAGACATCATATCTCCATGTAGTTCTTAGGAGTTCAAAGAAAAAAAAAATATATATATATATATATATAAAATCTGCTTTTCCCAGAGTCACCTCATGGCCCCTGATGACAGCTCCCACTCTGGCCATCACATACCCCTATCAGTCATTAGGACAGAGGAAGGGACTGAGGTGGTATATGCTGAGACTCTTGTAAGAAATGTTTCTGGAAGTTGATAGGCAGCATTTCTGTTTCCATTCCATTGGCCAAACTTGGTCACATGGCCCCACCTATTTGCAAAGGAAGTAGGAGAATGCATGCTATACTCTGGGGAGACATTTGACCAACTCAACTTGGGGATTCTACTCCTAAAAAATAAAGGGATATGTCTGCTGTCCGCCATTTTTGCCTGGGGCTATCTCTCTCCCCTGCCTTCCACTGTGTCCACAGACCCTTCTTGTGATCCTTCTTTTACACTCTCCTTTTATTCTCTTGACTAGATAAAAATCTTAAAATGTTACTGCTGATTTCCATGGGGCTGGAGAGCCACAAATGGGTCAAATTGTCCTAGATTTGTCTAGACCCTAAGGGAAGCCACAACCCAGATGAGGCCATGTCTCTCCCTCCCTCTCTCTCTCACCTTCGTGGGCTGCTCTACCCATGTCAAATCTTTTGTGTCATTTTCTTTCCCGTAAGTGCTCATCAGAGGTCACCAGCATCTGGCCCTGCTGTCTCCCATCCCACACCTACTAGGGTTGTGTGTAACTTGCTAAATAGTACTCATAGCCATAGGATAAATATGATACATCTTTTGAAGATTCATGTTGCTTAGAGATTTGGGGAACACATATTATGAATGTATTAAAACTAACACAGGAAAGTTGTTTTGCAATGTTCATAAACCCATGGTTAGGTGACTACCTGGAAATTAAATGGTATCTGGAATAAAGAAAAACAAGTAAAAAAAATCTTTACATACTGCTTGATGTAAATTATCCTATATTTCATAGCACTCCTCCAAACCACTGATTTTATTAGGCTTTTCTGCAGCCAAGCAAAAATAATAGATTCTGCTATGGTCACAGTGGTTCTGTGACCTGTATGAGGCGCTGTTCTCTCTAGGATCTCTTCTGTTTACTCAAGTATGAAAACTGGACATAGGGTGCCTGAGACTCTGTCAAGCCATAAGATGGATGGTATAATTCACCAGAAGGGAGGGGCTCAAGAACAAAGTTGCGGATGGTAATTTGCTTGTCGATAAGTCAAGGTGGACATTACCCTGTGTACAGTGCAACTGTGATCCACACCCTGGAGCTGGTTAAACAGAACTCGGAGGACTCTGATGAGGAATATGCACTCCAACGCTTAGTTAGTATTTGAAGGATCCTAATCAAAAGTCAGAAACATCTGTGGCAAAACTTCAAATCTTGCTCTGTCACATCATACCAGAAGGTTCATTATTAGTATAAAAGGGTGCTATAAATAATCTTTGCATGGATGATATAGAATTACCAAAATAACTATGAGTACAAAACTCTAACAGGCATTGTGAACTTGCTTTGGGGGTAAAACTTGGGCTAGAATCTGTCTGGTCCTGGGATCTCCCTCACTTAATAGACAATCCCACTGGCTGATCCAACTAGACCAGCAAATCCCAACCAGGGATGCTTTCATTGTATTCCTATCCAACCCTGGGAGTGGCAGAGGTAGTCACTTCTTATTTCCACTTGACAGATTGGCAAACCAAGATGGAGAAGAGCTTGAGTGATTTCTCACAAAAATGGCACAGCTTATTAGGTGGTCAACCAAGCCTGAATCAGAACACCTGGCCTCTAGACTCATTTCCACCTGTTCAAGCAGTGAATCTCAGAGTGTGGTGGGCAGGTCAACAGCATTAGCAGCTCCTGGAACCTGTTAGAAATACAGATTCTTAGACCCCACCTCAGACCAACCAAACTAGACACTCTGGGGTAGGGCCCTGACATCTGTAATTTACCCAGTGCTGCAGGGAAGATTGTTGCAACTGGAGTTTGAGAGTCACTGTCTTTGGGCTCCTTTTGTCACCCACTACATACTGTTTTCTCACCTATGCATTAAAGAGATTCTTCTAAATTTTTCATATTTGTTTCCAGTACATTTAAAACTCAACAGAATTACCTTAAAGTCCATGCTTGGGAAGCCTGGTAACCTGAATCCTGGACCTCTCAGGCTCCTTGAAATCTTTTATTAAGCTTTAAAGGTAGTTCTTTGTTGATTGGTGTTGAGAAACTCAGCTTTTCTTTTTACTAGATCTAACTTGGAACTTTCTTGCCCCAACTAGATTTTATCTCCTCAGGAACTATGGAAAGTATATCTAAAAATTATTTAAAGTTCTCTCCTACTTAATACCTTCAGTTTGTTAATATGATGATTTTATACATGAAAGGCATGTAAACTATACTTTTATTTTTTTAAAAAGATCTAAAAAAGAACATCCTCAGCCCCCAATACACATACATATATACAAAGCTGGACACATAGAAAATATTAACTATATATTTACTGAATTTATTAAAACACTTTTCTTAGAGTTAGAGAAAGAAAAAGATTGATGAGGCGCTGTTCTCTTTAGGGCTTCCCACAGTGTGTGTGTGTGTGTGTGTGTGTGTGTGTGTGTGTTGCTGGGGATGAAACCCAGAGCTTTATGCATGCTGGGCAAATGCTCTATCACTAAGAAACCCTTCAAAAAGACATAAAAAGAGTAATTATACTATCATAACTGGTGAAAAATTAGTATTTTATTCTAATACACACATGTGGATTTCATCATATGTACTGATTTGAAATGAGAATGTCAAGTCAAAGAAATGAGAATCAACCTCGGTTATTCATTCATTTATTGGTGTATTCATTTGACACTTAGTGAGTTCCCACAATGTACCAGCCAGGCACACTTCTGGGCCCTGGAGCTAGCATGGTCAATGAGGATATCATGCCTCTGCCCCATGGGAGCTCACTCTGTATGGGAAAGATGGTCAGTTAAGCAAGTGATTTATAATTAAACATGATGAGTGTTGTCATTGGACACACTAGATACATTAGGAGCACACAGTAGGGTAACAGAACCATGTGGGGGGCAGAAAAATGACAAGGGTCACACATGAGGTTAGAGGTCTTGGTTCTCAGAGGCCCCTTCAAAGCAAGGCAGATAAAAACTGCTCCAAACCACACTGGTGGTGAAGGATGTTCTGAGCAGAGGAAGGGGCTCCTGCAGTCTGGCTGGCATCAGCAGGTGGGTCACTGCCTTGGCCTTTGAAACATCATGATGGAGATGATGGTGATGGTCACGAAGATCACAGTAGCCATGCCACCAATCATCAGACCCAGGGCGCTGCCGTGCACCTGCATGGCCTGACATCGCTCCCCCGTGTAGAAGAAGGCATGTCCAGAGATGCACCTGGGAGAACAGGACACAAGGGGAGTGTGGCAACTACCTGGGCCTCAGGTGCCTCCTAGCATCAAGCACCACCCTAGACATGACAGCAGCAACCAGCCTAGAGCAGAACCACATGCCTGCCTCCATTCCAAGCACCTTATGCAAATCATTGAACTTAAACTCTCAAGGCAGTGGGAGAGGTAGAGATTGTTATCAGGCCCCTCTCACCATCCTCATTTAACCTCAGAAATGTTTGCTAACTTGCTCAACATTGCGTGGTTAGTATGTGTTTTACACAAGAAGCTTAATCCTGAGAGGTAGACCCCCAGGTCCAATAATCCTGGCCACCAAGAATTCAGGAGGAAGGTCTGGCACACTCAAGAACATGGGACCTGACACTGGCTCTGACCGTGAACTTCAGGGGAGATTCCCCAGATACAGCCTGACTCACTGCACTGGTCAGAACTTCAAAACTTTCAGATGGTATCATTGTAAGGGTAGTGTCCTACTACTTATCTCTTAAGGTTGTCCGGAAGCCCACATGAAATTATGAGGGTACTGTACCTGCCAAGGTGGTCCATACACAGTTGGCACATAATAACCTTACCCTGTTATTTTGGGTGCAGGGTGTATAAAATGTTATTTGATATAAAGATCAACTATTCCAGAAGCAAGGCATCAAGGGTAGCGTTTTGTCCCTTCCATCATGGCCGTTCCAGACTCTGTTTCAAACAGCATCTCTGCTGCAAAGGCTACTCAACAGAGCAGGATGAGGCAGTCAGAAGTCAAGACCCCCTTTTATTAATCCTGAAGTTATTTTACCTTTATAGGCTTCATCTCTAGCCTGACAATATACTTAAAAATCACTAATAGCAAATTTGTTCAACTGTTTTTCTAACCCAGTACCCTCCAAATACAGTTTAATTATATTCTCTCTGAATATAATTAAAGCTCTTTGAAGAGCTTCATCCACAGATGAAGGTTTGTGGGAAATACTTTGACTGATGGGAGGTTGACACATGAGTGGAGTCACCTATCAGAACCTGGCATCCAAGGACCTATCAAGTAAAGAGGTGCAGAGTGCAGACCCATGGCCATGAAGCCCTCGAGAAGCAAGGTGGGCATTCTGCAGTAAAAGGAAACAGAGGGCCAGGTGTGGGGGTGCACTTCTGTAATCCCAGAGGCTTGGGAGGCAGAGGTAGGAGGATCATGAGTTCAAAAGCCAGCCTCAGCAACTTATTGAGGCCCTAAGCAACTCAGTGAGACTCTACCTCTAAATTAATTTTTTTTAAAGGGACTGGGGATGTGACTCAGTGGTTAAGCACTACTGGATTCAATCCCTGGTACCCCCCCCCCAAAAAAAAAAATACAGGAACCAGAGGGCTCCTTAGAAAAGTGATAGATTCTGCAGCTGGTGCAGGGAGAATAAAAGATGAAACTGGACCATCCTCTGGTACCAGAAAATAACACTGTGTTCGTGAAATTATGGGTGATGCTGAAAGCACACAGGAGCCATCCTGGAAGAGCTCCCAGAGAGCAAAGCTGGAGCCATATGAGCAACAAAATAAATAATGGAATTACTGAAATGTCACCCATGGAGTAAAATATTTATGATTCCTTAGTGTCATAAACAAGTGATTGCATTAATAAATGAATGGGGGAGAGGATGGTGATTCATGATAGAAAAATCCCAACTAGTGACTGTGGAGGAAGTGGACGAAACAGGAATCATTGGGAGACCACAGTGGTGACAGCCATGGGCAGGATCCCCCAAGGGGTGCTGAAATTTGTGGGCAAGGATCTGAGGAAAAGCAGGGTGTCTGCATGATCTCAGAGCATCTCTCCCAACATGCATACTCATTGCAGAGAGAAGATCCGCAACTGTCAAGCAGGAAAGCCAGGGGAACACCCCCTTGGCCAGGCAATGAAGGCTGACGTCACCAGTGACGACAAAGGGACATATCACTTCTGTCCTCTCTTGTCCAAAACAATCTCAAGCTAATCATGGGAAACCATGGGGTAAACCCAAATTAGGGAAAAATTTACAAAATATCCCACCAGCGCTCTTCAAAAGTCGCAAGGGAATGAAAGACAATGAAAGACTAAGGATTGTCCCAGACTAAGGAGACTTAGGAAACATAAAATTTAAAAAAATAAAAGAAAAGAAAAAGAACCACATAATATGTGATTCTGAAGTGGATCCTGGAGTAGAAAAAGGACATTGTGGAAAAACCTGGGAAATATGAATAAAGTCCACTGCCTAGTTAATAATTTTATATCTATATTTATTTCTTGGCTTTGTTTGTCATCCATGGTTATGTAAGATGCCAAAATTAAGGAAAGTCTTTTGAAGGACATAGGGGAACGCTGTAGTATTTTTTCAGTGTACCCATAGTTTAAAATTATTTCAAAATGAAAATTTTAAAAAAGAAGAAACCAAGTGGAGATAGAACTCAGAGGAAATGTAGATGTTTCAAGGCAATCTGAATGACTCCTAAATCTGCAACCGCTCTGTCAAATGCAACTGAAGCTTCTGTCATTACACACGTCCTTTTATGAAATACTTCTTAGGTTTCTTACACAAATGAACATTATAAAAAGAACTATCAAATAGAGCAAATCGTGCAGACAGAACTTGATGCAGGTCCCAGCTCCAGCATTTATCATCTGAGCCATTTTAGACAAATCATTTAATCTTTCTGAGCTTCAACTTCCCAATGCACTGAAGGAGGATAAGAAGAGCCCTTACGTCACAGGTCACAGGTGGCAGAGAGGATCAGTTTAGATCATGCAGGTATAATGCTTGGGAGAGCCTGTGACACAGGGCAAGCAGTAAAAGCAAATCAGATATTCTCATTCCTGTTATTGAAAATATAATAATAGTACATCAGAACAGATAAACTACAGAAATAATAATAATAATAATAATAATAATAATAATAATAATAATAAATCTTCTCTATAGATAGAGAAGATTTAAGCTTGCTCTTGAGTCCACTGGAGCAGGTCAGGGAGTAGAAAGTTCTTAGGCTAAAACCCCTGGGTCATTTGTGAGAACTATGGTAGAGTTAGAGATTCCAGTAACACCCTGGATATTGTCAACAATGCACCACAGGTGAGTAAAGAATGACAATTAAGACACAAGGGACTTGGGGACTCCTCTGCCCTGGTGGTGTGAGTCCACTAAACCAGGGCCCACACTTCTGGAGTCAAGGAAAACCACTCTGGTTGTCCATCTCACACAGTCATCGCCCTAACCTGCAAACATCAAGTGACAGTGGGAGCAGGCCAGCTGATACCACTGCCTCCTGGCCACTGAGCCTACCTGCAGCTCGCCATGCCCTTCACGTTCACACAGATTCCTTCATTTTGGCAAGGGTTTGGGTCACACGGATCTCTGAAGTACTGTGGCCAGTTGTGGTCCTCCAAGGGGCCTGTGTTCTCCACTGAACGTTTCCGTCGGCTGGGCTGCTCCTGGTCCCGGCTCTCAGGTAAGGTTTCCTCTAACATGGCCTTTTCTGAACCTTCTACTGGGGTCTGCTGCTCCTGGTTTTGGAGGATGAGGCCTTGAGAGATCGACCTTTTCTCTTTGGTGGGAACTTCCGTATGGTTCAGGTGGGTAAGATCTTCAGGAAATAGACAGGTGAGGAAGACCCAGAATTAATCAGTGACAATGATTAACAATCTACTATGAAGAAAGTTCTCTGGGTCACTCCTATCCCTTGTGAACATCACCCTAGGGACATGTAAAAGTGGCTTTGAAATCAGCTGATGTCTCATGAGGGCAACAATTTTTATTTTAAAGTGGTCTTTTCACATATTCGTTTATTAAGCTTGTAAGAAGAAGCATAAGTAAATGGAAATCAGCCAACTGTCAGATTTGATAAATTAACAAAAAGATGAAATTTTGGGTTCTCCCAAGGACAGTTAAAAATGTAGTCTTTCACCACAAAGAAATGATAAATGTTTGAGCAGACAACATACTTACCCTGGTCTGCTCATTGTACAATGTATTAAAACAGTACACAGTACCCCCACAAAGATGTACAATGTTATGTGTAAATTAAAAATATATTTAAAGATAAAAATAAGTGAAGACATGTGTCCTTGACCAATTGAGTAACCTGTGGCATCTTGCAAAACATCTTTTTAAAAAATTTTGGCCTCATCCTCAAAGAAGATCCCCTCACCTTCCATAGAAATGCTTCAAAATCAGTGTGAAAGCAGTGGAGCACACAGAGCAAGGATGATTGACAGAAGAAGAGCAGCACAAATACCTTCAAAGTCCACAAAAATGATGAGGTCATCGTTTTTAAGGAAACTCTTCCTTGTCAGCATTTGGTAGGAGATGGCCTTAGACCAGCCAAAGTCGATGCTTCTAAAACAATCACAGTCCTTATCATAGAATCCCACCAGGGAGGGTCTGTCCCAGATTATAGAGTCATTTATTGCTGCAAAATGATAAGTAACGTAATATCACATTGTCTTATGTATTTTACTTTACAATTTGTCTTTCATAAGCATATGGGACTTTATTCGTCAGGAAAAAAAAAATATGTGGGAACGAATCAGGTTATTTACTCTTTCCAGAACAAAAATTCAGAATCAGGAGATGAGGGGGGCAGAAAACTATAGCTCTGAAAGGACAATTGTCCACCACTAAGCGACTTCCTGAATGAAGAGAGAGATGGCTACACCTGCTTTGTTCTAAGGCTTACTACGGCCCTTCATTTGAAAAAAAAAATAGTTTTCCCATTCTTTTATTGATGTAGGTTTATTTCATGGATGTAATCACATTCAGTAATAATTTTGGAGTCAGTCCATTAGCTCAGCACAGAGCCTACGAATTCTGAATATTTGATAAATGATTAGCAATATATGCCTTCTCCATTAGAGAGCTCAATATGGCAGGAACCACATGACTCCTTGTAATCCAAGTACCTAGCACAGAGTTTGGAACATTGCAGGCCCTCAGTAGATGCCTGGTGAGTGAATTTAAGAAAGACAAGGAGGAGAATGTGACACTGAAAGTCTTAACATAAATATTCAATGTAACTATGTTGTTGATATGCCCAAGGGGGAAAAAATGTGAGAGAATGTTGTTCTTTCTTGTATAGACAAGAATCATGTTTGTTAGCCCTTCCAGACTGAGAGTCCCTATTTATTCTCAAACCACCTACCTGAAGATGTATGGGACTCAGAGGTGGTTAACAACCGGTTTAAGGACATCCTTTTTGTAACATCCGTTTCCTGGTCGAGTATCGTTATTATGGCCTGTCTGTTAATCACCGGCCATTCCAGGATGGCGTCATTCTCCCCACTGCACAGGTGGAAAGTGATTCCCAAGTAGTCAGAGCTACTGGAGGTTATTCTTCCATGGGGGTATAAGGTCACCCCAAAACCGTATCCCTCTGAATTGTAGAATCGAGGGCTTTGAAGCTTGTCCCCTTTAACTGTGTTCTGAAGCACCTGGGAGATATTCCGCACTGTCCAAACCCCTGTGGGGCAGGGTGTTTCTGTCAGAGTGATGTCATCCAGGTAAATGCCCCCATTTGAGTTCTGAGGGTCACCCTTTGCACCCTGGAAGAGATAGCGAAATTTCTTTTCCTCTTTCAGTGTCACATGGCCAATTTTCCAATTATGGTCGGAATCTCCTGAGGACAGAAAAATAAGGTTCATGACAATGGTGGATGACGTGTAGTGAGTACTCACTATGAGTCTTGCACTGTGCCAGGCATGTGACATCTCATTCAATCTTCTAACAGCAACCCTATACAATGGCACCATTACAGACTCATTAGCTTTCTAGTAAGGGAAAATAGCTTAAGAAAAGGACATCTATGATCTATTTTAAAATCATCATTAAATCTTAATCATGAATTTGTTTTCCACTGTTATGGTTTAGAAACATGGTGTCCCCCAAAAGCTCATGTCTGAGACAAAGCAAGAAGATTTGGAGGTGAATTGTTTGGGTTATGATAGCCTTAACCTAATCAGGGCATTAATCCATGATGGGGATTAACTCAGTGGTAACTGTAAGTAGATGGGGTGTGGCTGGAGGAGCTGGGTCCCTGGGGGTGTGACTTTGGGGTATATATTTTGCCCTTTTTGAGAGGAGCTCTCTCACTGCTTCTGCCTTGCAGTATCCTGAGCTGCTCACCTCTGCCATGATGTTCTGCCTCACGTAGAGCCCCAAGGAATGAAGTCGGCCCTCTATAGTCTGAGACCTCTGAAACCAGGAGTCCCCCAAATAAACTTTTCCTCCTCTAAATTGTTCTTGTCAGGTGTTTTGGTTGAAGCAATGATAAAGCTGTCTAAAACATCCACCACCATGTAATTTCACAGGTTCTGTGTTTCTTCCTGGGTTTGCTGTTGTAACTGAACTCCATTCCCTCGTGTTAGCATTAAAATGTCCAAATGTTAGGCTGTACCATATGAAACAGACATTTTCAAAGTCAAATAATGATAATTCCATAAGGCCCAACATTTGACTTGTTGGCAAAATCTGGAAGTCTATATTTTTTTTTTCTCTTCTTCATAGTATCTGAGGGAGATCCAGATCATCCAAAGACAGTCACTTTTATCCAAATACCCACATTCTAGGGATGATTGGGTCTACTTGATTTTTTTTTCCTGAACTGAACCAGAAGTAGAAATGTTTAATTATGCGCTGAGCCTAAGAGGGTGAGGGGACTATTCCACAATGTGGGATCCTATGCGAAACAGCATAAGAACGCAGAAAGAAGCCTGAGGATACCAGGAAGAGGAAACTGCTAGGTCAGAGCAACTCAGAATTTCCAAAAGTAAGCCTTGACTTTAATATTTTGCCTAAGGTAGACCTTACCACTGGGTTAACAGACAAAAAAGAAAGAAAGGAAAAGCTACATAAGTAGAAATCTTGTTGAATAAAATGAGCTCAGATAGGTGCCAAGGAATTTAATCTGAAATGACATTGAGGAAAGGGCCTTTTAGTTATCTTTGTTCCTTTTCCTGTGTCTTCTGACCAAAAATCTCCTTATAGAGGTCTATTTCTTCCAAAGTTGAAGATTCCTCTTATCTCCTTTTTTCCTCAGGTCATCCTAAGAACAATTACAAGAGAAAGATCTACCAATGTTCTATTTCTGGAATGGAGCTTGTATGGTTAGGTGACATGGATATGTAGGAGAAAGGTGGACAAGGTGCACAGACCACATGGGTAACACAAATGGACCTAACTGCCATCTTCTGGGTCCAGCACTACAGCCAGGTGGAGGACATGTGGACTGGAAAGGTAATGGATGACAGAAAGCCCAGATTATGGACAGAGGCACAGGATTTGTACTATTTACCCAGCAGGGTTATAGATGCTGGGAATTCTGACAAGAGAATAAAAATTCCTTTCTTGTTAATGAGTAATTGCCTTGTTTTTTCATAATATATGTTGTTATAATGAGGTTGAAACATGGGACTGTGGTACTGAGAGAAAGTCCTGAGAGGCTATGCCATCTGGGGAGGGACTGTCATTGATAAAATCATTCAAGTTTTATCTAAGTGCTTCCACAGGACTCTCCTGAATCAGGGGATAAAGATGCTAGAATTGCTCAAGAGAAATTTCATCTTTGTTAGTTCAGAATTGTCATTTATTATTAGGGGCTGCCCTCAGTGTGTGTGTGTGTGTGTGTGTGTGTGTGTGTGTGCACTCACACATACTCATATTTTTATGCAAGCTTTTTGCATATAAGTTTGTATATTAGCTTTATGGATTATAGAACATATGCTATATACATAGGTATAAATATAGACACATTTTGTATGTAAGCATTTTGGTTAAAAAATATATATCACAAATATGAAAAGCTATTCAAAGACAATTGTAACTATCTTACATTGAAAACCCTATAAATACCAAGCAATATTCAACTAGCATTTTAGAAAAGTTTCATTAACAAGACAGTATCTGAACAGACTACTTTAAAAATCAATTTATATCATGCTTCTAGAGAACTTGTAAAGCATGGAATGGTTGCTTGATTGATTCTGTGCTTACAAGGGTCACATTTTCAGTTTTAGATGAAAGCGAGTGATATTAGTTCCCACTGATATAAATATTCTAGCTTATTTTTTATTAAATATTTAGACTTTGGTAATGTAACAAATTCTCAACTCTTAAAGGTCATCTAGTTAACATCTTTGCATTACACCTGCTATGATAAATTTCAGCCAGAAAAATGAACCCCTTAAAACCATTTTCTGTAAAATTCCTAGATGGGACACAGAAGGGCTTGATTAGAGGTAGTTTGGGCATCTATTCTTCTGAATGATCTCTAGGAGCCTTCCTTCCTCTAAGAGCAGCAGCCTTTTCCAAGGTATGCAAATAAGGTTTCCTTTCCCCAGTTCATCTTAATTGAGAAATTCTTTGTTGAATGGGAAAACAAAACAGGAAAGCTTGTCTCTGTTTCTGGTATGAACATATAACTGCCACAACAAAAGAATGAAAGTATGTAGATTTAGAAGCCTGGGTCTGGATTTATAGCCAGATGATCCTACTGCCCACCTTAGCAGTTTAAGGTTTTCATGCTGACCCTCTTACAGAAATACACAAAGTAACACTTTGTGTTATTTTAGAACATGCAGATGATTATAGTAAAATTAACAGACATGGCTTATGTTCCCACCAACTTTACAAGCAGATTTCAAGTTACTTCCATATATTAAATAATGATATCGTTTGTTTTTCCAGAACAGGTGCAAAAACACTTATGGTCAATAATTGAACTACTCTCTGTCCAGCAACATCAAATCCTGCATCCCATTTACCTTCCCATCTCTACCTTCCGATCTTCCATTTTCTTTCTTGTGGTCCTGGCTTCCCCCAAAGCACTAGTGAAAACTGAAGGTACATATGCCTTTTAAATAGCATAGTTAAACAATGCTGTGGTAACTACATTCATCTAGTGAAACTTGCCAGGCAACATGGTAAGCTCTTGGGAGGAGGAAGTAGAGGAAGAGGGGGAAGGGGAGAAAGGAGGGAGAGGTTAGAAGGGTTGAGAAGGTAAGGGAAGAGGAAGGAAGAGGAGTGAAGTCCCAGGTTTTAAACCAAGTGTTCCTTGTGGGGATGCCTCCAAGTACCTTTAAAGGTCTTCATCTTGACCAACTTGCGCACATTGCCAGTGCTGTCGTCCCTTCTGACCCAGACCACCAGTCTATCCAAAGGGCTTCCTGTCATTTTATAATAAAACTGCAGGCACTGATGCTTCCTCTTGGGGTAAAGAATCCGAGACTCCAGCAGGGCTGCCTCTTCTGCTTCCCCTGAGCTGGTGTTGAAGTGCATGAAGAAGCCTGCACCTGTGGAGAGAGCAGCCCAGCACTCCATCTCTGGCTTCCCACACCCAGGTGCCTCACCCAGGCAAAGTGAGACAGGAAACAAAAAGGCTAGAACTCTTCTGAGGAAAACAAAAAGAAGGTCATTTGTCAGTATTCAGTATTCTCCATATTCAGTAGACACAGTCACTGGCTAAAGCCACAGTTCTTGGCATAGATGTGTGTGTGTGTGTGTGTGTGTGTGTGTGTGTGTGTGTGTGTCAGGGATTGAACCCAGAGGTGCTTAACCACTGAGCTACATTCCCAGTCCTTTTTATTTTTTACTTTGTGACAAGGTCTTGCTAAGTTGCTGTGGGCCTCACTAAGTTGCTGCGACTGGCCTCAATCTTCCCAAGTCATTGGGATTACAGGTATGTGCCACCACAGCAAACTTTAAAGCCACAGTTATGCACTGTCTCTTTCTCTTTTTTATTTTATTGGTGCATTACAGTTATGCAAAATAATGGGATTCATTGTGATATAGTCATACATGCACAGAGTATAATTTGGTCTATCTCATTCCCCCTTTTCCTGCCCTTCCCACCCACACCTTCCACCCCCATTCCTCTGCTCTCCTGACTCTCTTCTATTTTTATGACATTCCTTTTCTTTCCTTTTTTTCTCTTTTGATTACCTTTGTTCCAAAGGGTGTTAAGTGTATAACTCTGACTTAAAGAAACACAAGCTTCAACCAAAGTTTGATGGGATGCGTTCTCTATAAGACCTGTTCTATTTTTCTCATTGACATCATTGTTTAAACTAGAGATTCATTTTAAGTTAGCCTCTTGGTTGTACAAGGAACTGTAGGTTTAGGATTTGAATTTTAAGTATTCAAGATGAGAAGGGTTCAAATTCCCCTGCTTCTTGCTTAATAACTGGGTATATTATCAGGTGTAAAAGCAACTTTACTGTCCAATAGAACAGTGCATCCAAGATATCATAAGGACTACATGAGGATTTCACCTGTATTTAAATGAAAGCGTTGGAAGAACAGTGGAAAAGAAGGTGAAAAGATTCATATTAGTGCCCAAGCTGGAGTTTGCCTAACTCAGATGCCTCAAAACTCTTTCTCCTAAAAATAAACAGGTAAACAACTGTTGTTTGGGAAAAAAATAGCACAATTTTCAAAGTCCAGCACAATGAAAACTTCTTGCATATAAAGAAGTATTTTAAACTATATTTCTGCACTCAACTGCTTATCACAGGGCTCCAATCAAAACATTTCACAAAATAAAAATCAAGTGACTATATAGCATAGTCCTGAGTCCTATGGCCATGCTCCCTGCCTCATCCTGCCTCACACATACAGCATGTACTTTTTGTGTTGGCAGCAAGCATTGATGGCTTAAATAAGCTCTCCAAAAGGCTTAAAAATAACTTCATGGGGGCTGAGGATATGACTGCATGGTGCACTGCTTGCCTAGTATGTGCAAGGCCGTGAGTTCTATCCCAGGACCACAAAAACAAACAAAACAAAACCCCAACTTAATGACTTTAATATTACATCCAAGAAAACTGGATTTTCTGGTATGTTCTTTTCAATACTTGAACTTTGGTCTGAGACCTCTGCATCATAAAATACTGAATGCTCGAGTTAAAGAAAAGTAGTGCTCACAGAGCTAATAAGTTTTTCAGGTGGTCCTTGATCAGGAATTCCTGCCCCTAAAGAGTATAAAGTGAGAGTCAATAACTCAAACCTGGGGTTCAGGAGGTCTAAATGTGTGCCCAACTCTGCCACTAACCAGGTGTTCTTTCTTTTGTCTACATTGCAAATAGGAGGTGGGTTCTATCTTAAGGAATCCTTTGAAGTCAATGCATCTAGTAAAAGTGCTCTTTAGCAGTGGAACTGAGTCCCTTAAATGCTACCCAAGAGGAAGCATTATGGATGGTAAAGTTACCCTGATAAGATTTTTCCTTGTATTTCTTCTGGGGTGTGGTCCTTTCCTTTCCTACTTGGGTAGTAGAACATTCTTCCAGCAGAATGTGGAAGATGAATGATCTTCTCAAATGAAGATCATGGCTCTGTCTAGATGTGTATTAGCCTAGCAGTGAGCCCTACAGTGGGGGGGGGGGGGTGGAAGAGTCTACCACAGCAACTTGGAGAGAACATCAGACTTGGATCATCACCCTTTGGATACTTGGGATGATAGGTGTGAAAAGCTTGTGTGGGAAAGAAACTTTCACCCTCTTCCAAGGCCAGAGAGGAAGAATGACAGTGGCTCTGACTTCAGACATAATCCCAGGTGGCCTAGCATCTGGGACACAAGCTGGGTCCCTTCTGAAAGAAATCTAACCAGCTCTCAGACAGGAGGGACTCAGTGAATCCACAACAGCCAGAAGACCTATAGAATGGTGCATCTAGGTCCAGATACAAAAACAGAAATGTAAACAGTAAATGAAAAAATTAAGAGTGAAGCTGCTGGTCTGTAGCTGGGTACTCCATATGGATTCTTTTTTTTCACCCTCTGTGAAGTATTAATAGCTTGATGTTCAGAGTTGTACAAATTCAAAGACTTTTTCAAAAATAAAATAAAATCACACACAATAGCAATTTCTTGTGGTCACAATTAGTAAGTGGTAGAACCAGATTTCAAACCGAGGTCTGTCTGACTGTATGGTTGTTTTGCTACAAGAACTATATATAGGAACCACCTGAAACTGTGCTATGCAATATGGTGACCACCAAACACAGGTGGCTACTGAAAGCTTGAATTGTGGATGGTCCAAACTGAGGTGTTCTGTAATGGTAAAATACATGCCATATTTCAGACACTTCATATTAAAAAAAAAGCAAAGCATCACAATCATTTTCATATGGGTTACCTGTTTAAATGCTAATATTTTGGATACACCTGCTTAAATAAAATATTAAAATGAATTTCACCTGTTTCCTTTTACATTTTATGTGACTATTAGAAAATTTACCATCATGTATGTTGGCTAATGTTATATTTTTATTGGAGTACTCGGCTATGGAGACATTACCCTTATTTACAAGGTCATATCTTATCAATCTTATGTCCATATCAGTTTCATTGTTGTTAAAATACATCTTTCTTTTGCATGTTCAGAGCATGAATTTTTAAAAATTTTTATTGATTATTTATTTACTTATTTATCTTGTCAGTACTGGGGACTAAATCCAAGGCTTTGTGCATGATAGGCAAGCACTCTGTCCCTGAGCTATGAGCAACAACCCCAACCTATCTGGACTCTTTTTATTGAGTTAGTAATTAAGATATGAGAAATGTTCTTTTTTAGATTCTCAGGTTTGATAACAAACATTCTAATTAAGGCAAAACATGCTGGCTGCCATTACGTAATTGAACCATCTCAATCACCAGGTTTCCACTTTCACTGACCTGTGCATTGTCCCACCAAGGTGTGATCCACTTGTCCATCCTGAGTGCCATCCTCATGGACCCAGTCAGCATCATCTCGGGTGCCCTGAATCATCCCACAGATGTTTGTCATCTCAAAAGTGCAGTGGTCCAAAAAGGTATGAGTTGTGGCTGCAGATGACATTTTTGTCATCTGGTTAAAAACGTAAAGCATCTTCATTCCAAATAACTAATGTCTTAAACCACTAAAACTTCACTGTTCAAATACAACCAGATCCGAACCTTCTATTTTCTTGACTTTTTCTCATGGAAATCCCATCATTGTCATTTAGATCTTAGAACTTGTCAACATAGACCCAAACCTATCTATCTTGCAGAGCCCAAGTGAAAAGACCTGTAATCATTCTCTGCTATGTAAATGCCAACTATGAACTCCTTCAGCTCAAGAACAAGATACTTATAACCCTGGGCTTTGCACTTGGTAGGTATTTTATACACATTTTTTAAAAAACAGAATTAAAGACCACGCCTGTGAAGACTAGTGGGGTCATCTTAGAAAACACCCATCCCAAAGGATTACTTTAAAAATAGCATGGGTAAAGAATCTTGCAGGATACAAAATACTTTCAAGCCCATTGTCTCTCTTGACCTTTACATAACTAAACACCCTTCAAAAGGAAGCTAACGAAGTTAGATGATAACAACTCTTTACATGTGTCCAATACTTTAATTTTACAAAACACAACTACTGATTTTCTTAAATCAATGAACTTAATTTTCTATGAGGTAGGTAGATGTTATAAACTTTTCTAGTCAAGAGATAAAGCACCTAAGATTATATAGTTTATCCCTGTTCCCTAACCAGAACCTTCCAGAAAAGTAAAGCAAACTAAGGCCAAGGGAACGTCTGTGAAAACTAGCGATCCTAGTCCTCAGACCCAGCGATACTCACTGCAGTTGTACATTCGGTTCAGTCTCTCTAAATCAATGGTACTGAAATCCAGGCGCTGCCCAATGATGGAGTTAAACTCGGGGATCTTGGTCGTAATGGTAGGAATACTGTCATTCTTATTAAATGAGAAAGGTCCATAATGCATTATAGACTCGTAATCATAGGGTGTGTTGAGGTCTGTGATGAAGTTGTCATCGTAGATATTAAAGTTGTGCTGGTGACCTGTGAGGGAGAGAATCCACAGGTCCTGACCAGTCATGATATTTCCTCCAACCTTTTCTATTTGACTAGATATTCGTAAACCCCCAAAAGGGAAATAATCTTTGATTTCAATTTATATTCATATTTTAAAATTAATATGATGTGTAAATTAATACATTTATTATTAATACAAATCAATTAATATATAACATTAAAAAGTTATGTAATAATATGAATGAAATTATTGGAACAACCACAGAATACTCATGCTAAAATATATATAAATACTTACAAATTTACTGAATATATGTATATATTTAATGCAAAGTTGCATTATACATGTTGGGGGAGGCATCAGGATGAGGCATCTCTTCAGAAAGAGAAAGAAAAACAGATAATCTGAGGCAAGTATTCCAAAAGGCAGGAGAGAAAAAGAGTTTTTGAATTCAGGAAAATGTTCACATTGATTATGTTCAAGACACATCTTCCTGGTAGCCAAGTACGTCAGCCACCAAGTCTGCGCATTGCTGTATCTGGCCAGCTCTTCATTGGTTAGGAAAAAGAAATCTGTGGGGCCAGAAGAAAAGGCAAGCAGCTGGTAAGAAAGGGGTTTCTTGTCAATTAAGATCTACTCCCTTGGGTCCAGAAATAGCTTTAAGGAGAGAAAAATAAAATAGGAAGAATTTTTTTCCTACAAAAATTGGAAAGACAAATATTTTTCTGAGAGTAACATGAGGGAGATACGGAACTAAAAGTGAAAAGCTGAATACTGGTGAGACGTTCTTCAATTGATTAGTCATCAAAAATTTACTCCTCTAGCTGCAGTCATGCGAAAGGTTCACATATTTTTAATTTCCATTTGGGGGAATGATAGGAAAACCAAATGAGAATGCTCATAACTCTTCTCACCGTAACTTTGTATCCTTGTGTTCTTCTCCTTCTATAGCTCCTCATCCAATTATTCTGAGCAATTATAGAAGGAAACACCCTTCGAAGATCACCCAGAGGAACATGTGGCCTGGAGAAACCAGGTGCAAACAGATGGTGCTCCAGCAGGTGCTGGAGGGACCTTCCAAATGCTTTTGCTGAAGCCCATGGACCTCTTTGAGCAAGACCTCATTTTAACAGCAAAATTGGAATACTGATATTTCATTCCCCAAACCTGCAGGGATTTGGTGAGAAATTATTTGAGAGGAATCAAAGTATTTGCAAAGGTGGCACGGTACTGAAAGAAATAAATGGCTCAGTTGGGGAAGTGGGAAAGTAACTCTTTCTAGAGCTCTTGGTGCTAGGAGGTATATGAGGTGATAGGATTGTAAAGAGCATCAGGTGGTGGTGAGGATCACGACTTCAGTCTGAGATCTCATATTGACTCTGGTTGGCACTTGCTGGATGGTTTCTTTAACTTCCCATAAAATCATCAAATGAGAATAGATTATCTTATTTTTATTATTCAAAAATTCTTATCAGAATGCTTTATTAACAAATGGTTTTAATAATTATTTAAAATTTATTCAACACATTTTTGTTGTGCCTCCAACCTGTTGGGAACTGTGCTAGAAAGTCAGCAGCCCCTGACGGTGCACAGGGCATAGGTTGACCCTCAGGAAACTCACAAATAAAAGCCTTGAAGACAGAGGGATTCTGTAAACCAGAGGTCAGCAAACGATTTCTATAAAGAGTCATGCAGGAAATATTTTGGGCTTTGCAAACCATATTTTCTCTGTCTCTCCTACTCACCTCTGCCACTAAGTCACAAAAGCAGCCATCAACAATCTGTAAACCAATGGGTGTTTCATAAAGTGTTTTCATAAAGCTTTATTTATAAAAGCAAGTGGCCCATGGGCTACAGTTTACCAAACCCTACTGGACTTTAGAAATTGAGTTTTTTCCTTAGCAGAAGGGAACCAACAATTCTTACTCAAAAATGGGATTGACTTGGGGACAGAAACTGCATTGCCAGTAAAGTGTCCTCTTAAATAATAAGATTGCAGCACCAGCGATGACATGCAATAAAGGTCATAAATTACCATGAGAAATAATATTGCCTTCATTTATAATCTTGTGGAATTTGATATCTCATTTGAGACAAGCTCACCAGTGATTGTAGGCAATTTAGATATATGGAATTGTACCCGATGAAAACATAGATAAGAGATAAGCAAATAAATGTTGAGCAGCCCATATATAAGCAGAGCTAAGCAAATCTGCAAATTACACTAGCAAATGTGTTGGCTCACCCTGATTAAGGGGACCTCATTTGATTCTAAAACTATCTTAAAAACATTAAACAGTGTCTTCTTCAAGACTTACACACAGGGATGTTTTCTGACTTCTCATGGAATTTTCAGCAAAGCCAAGTACATGTACAAGACGGTAAGAAATGCAGGACTACAGGCAAACACAGACAAAGTCTAAAAGTACCCTGATACTCACAATCAAGATTTACTCCTTGGCCCTTGCCTTCATTCCTCTTTCCCTTCTACATACCAGGAACACCCAGTTATAATACAATTACCACTGGGAGATGAATACATGAAGTCTCATCTGTGATTTCATCTCTGGGTGAATACACTCAAACACTTTCCTAGATTAAACTGGGAGGCAAAGAATACTACTTGATCTCCGGCTCAGTGGGCAGGTAGGATGGCTTGGAGTATGTCTGAAGGTTTAGTCATAGTGACCTTCTAGGCTTGCACAAATTACATAGTTCTCCTCTTTCGCCCATGTGCAGCGCAGATTAGGGAATGGGTTTCCCTTCAGTGGGATGGGCTGGCTGAGAAACAAAAGCTAAGAAAAATCAAACAGCAAAATGACCACAGAACACAGAAAGCAGTTTCAAAGAGGGGGCAGATACAGGCAAAGCTGACTAGATGGGTCCAACTTTCAACAAAGAAGGAGCCCAGATTTGCTTTATTTATATTGGAAGACATCAAAGGCTTTCAATAGAAATTTCTTCACCCAAACTGGATAGAGGTGGGGGCAGGTAGGCTGCTGAATTCCTAGCTGGTTATGCCCATCTCCAGTCCATGAGCGGAGGAAGAGGTCACTTGTATCGCACCGTCTACCCTGGTGGAACCACCATGGGAGGTTACCATTTCCAGATCTACTTCCTCCTGGGCTATGATGCTGAAAAGGTCCTCATGCATTTCAGGGATAACTTCCTGCACTCTTCCCTTCCCCAGCACTCCACACTCATGGAATTACCAAAATATGAGGGACTGGGGGTGGGGGGAGCATTAGCCATCATTCTCCTACTTCATTTGAGGACCATTGACAACCTTACTCCAAATCGAGCTGATTCTGCCAGAAATCTTTATTGGATTCATATTTAATTTTAAAACTCAATCACTTATTCCATACCTCTAAAAATAAAATTATAGATGCCCTGCGATGTATGAGCCCACATATGAAATTGGGATCTAATTAAAACTGATTTACACAGAGTAATTATTTGTTCATGAAAGCCATGTGCAGTAATAGTTAAGGCATTTCTGATGCATTCAAGTTTCATTAATTATTTACTGCCCAAATAATGTTTTTCACTCCCTGAACTAATCCCTACTTAAAAATCTAAGTATCTTCAGAAATTTACTATTTTTTAAAGCACGTTAAGAAACTGTTCAATAAATAACATTTTGGTGCACTTAAAAAAATTCAACTTAGTTGTGTCAAACAAGGGAAGCAGTAGTCAAGGAATTCTAACAAAACTAAGGAATATTAAGATTGTTAAAATAACATAACTGCATAGTATGTAAGATAAAACTGTTATCTTTTGGGCAGTGTGGGAGGGCACAGAAAAGGAGGAATGCATAGGAAAGAGGAAGAAAAGACCACTACATTTTGATTAACCAGAATTCAAATAATAAGCCAGAATTAACACAATTGGAGGTATAAATAACAGATAAAAGTATTCATTTTTGGTACTGTAGTTTGGTATTTAAATGTTTATCATTGATTTCATAAATCACAAAAAAATATTCTGGTGTGTGTCCCAGGGTCATCCTGAAGTCAACTCACACTTATTGGGCCTTCGAGAGCCACAGACATCACAAACAGAAAAAGTAACCCTGGTATCCTCAGAAGTCTAATTTATTTCACTCAATAATGTTGGTGGGATTGTAAATTAGTACAACCACTGTGGAAATCAGTATGGAGATTTCTCAGAAAACTAGGAATGGAACCATCATATGATCCAACTATACCATTCCTGAAGAATTAAAGTTATGACTGTACAGTGATACATGCATATCCATGTTTATAATAGTACAACTCACGACGTCCAAACTACGGAACCAGCCTAGGTGTCCATCAACAGATGAATCTATAAGGAAAATGTGGCATATATACACACAGTTTTATTCAGACACAAAGAAAAAAATGAAATTATCATTTGCAGGAAAATGAATGGAATTTGAGATCACTGTGTCAACTGCAACAAGCCAAACTCAGAAGAACAAGGGTCATATGTTTTCCTTTATATGTGGAAGCTAGAAAGGAAAAGAAGAAGAAAGGTGGGAGGAGGGTCTCTCACAAAAATCAAAGGGAGATCAGTAGAACAAAGGAACCAGGGTGTGGGTGGAAGGGAAGGAACAGAGAAATACTAGGGAGTCATACTGACCAAATTCTGTTGTTATATTCTGTACATGAACGAATGTGTAGCAACAAATCCTGCCATTATGTACAGCTATAAGGCACCATTTTTTTAAAAAATGGTAAAAAAAAAAAAAGAAAGAAGGTAGAGTTCTAGATAGTGCGCTAAGAAAAACACTAATACAAAGTGGGGACTTCTGGTTAACTTTGTTAGCCCCCACAGAGTTAACCAATGCACACCATCCCGTGAGACCTTTTCCAGGAAGAGTTATGATCACATCTGTATAGCCCAAGGAAAGCCCAAGAAGTCACCACCTCTTCAAGGTCTGTTTTCCACCAGGGAGGTTGAAACTCCTGTCCACACAATGCTGCCCTTGCCATTCCAGAAATGTTCCTCACAAGCTGTAAAGGCAAGAGCAACCTCCACCCAACCCATTGGGGTCATACACACCTGACGTAATTTCATCCCACCAGATGTTCACATAATCATCCCGGTCAGTCCTTGACTGCTCATGGTAAAATCCCAAAGCATGCAGGATCTCATGTTCAACAATGGCCTTATAGTCACAGCCCTGGCCAATGGACAGGTTCTGTCCCACATGTTGGTCACCCACTGAGGACCAGCACCTATAAAGAGGAGAAAAGGAGATATTTTTCCTAGAGAATTCTTAAGTGGCTATAATTCAGAGGATTTCAGAACACAAAAGAGAAGAAAGTTAGTTCTGATTCTTTAAAAATAACATTTATTTATAGTGAGAACTTTTATTGTGCTCCTTCCAGTTGTTCAGAAATATTCATTACAATATAGTTAGCTGTGATCACCATCCCATGATTATTAGAACACCAGAATTAATTCAGCTTATGTAACCAAAACTTTGTACCTGTTGTCCAGTTCATTACACAATATGCACATTTACTAAAGCATGTATCAATTAAAAACAAAAATTTATAAATGGACCTAAAAAAATAAACCATTTAGAGGTTTCATATACTAATCATTCAAACATAATCCCCTGTAGGGACTATTATGCAGCTTTAAAAGCAATGATCCTATCACTTCTCAGCCTTTTGACTAAGATCAAGTGTTAAAATAAAAATTCCTGGTACACATTTAGAGGCAAGTTAATCCTAATAATGCACCAAGGTGGAAAGAAATAAAAGTCAGTATTCTTTCTCGCCTTCATAAACCCACAAGGGAACTCCAAAAATAACATTATTACCTTCAGACCAGAATATTAAGTTGTTTCTGAGTGATGGCTGTGGTGAATTTAAATTTCCTTTTATACTTCAATAAATTTCCAAATTCCCTATAATGAGCAGGTGTAAATTTCATGATTATGAATAGAACCTCATTTAAAAAGCAAGTCAATTAAGCCATCCCTTGTGCAGGACTATGGCATATGGCAGTACCAGAAGGCTGCCTAACTTACTCCTGGTGGCCCCAGACAGGGAGGGCCTAGAACTTCCCTCAGAAATTGCTGGGCTCAGAAACTTCTGGAAGTTTCCCTAAATTCCTTGTGGCAGAGCCTCTAGTCCTCTTTTTCCCAATTTTTTAAAATCTTTTTTCATAAATCTAATTTCCCCTGTCTATCAGCAAACCCAAAGCTTCCCACACATTATCTCTTTGTTGGCTTTAAACTGTGAAACAATGGTCAATGCTGAGCAGAATGAGAAAATTGCTAACAGTTTTGAATGTTACCTGTGGATTTTAAGTACTCTGGTGACAGAACTATTGTCTGCCTTTGTTCTCCCCAAAATAGTGACAAATACACTCAAGCGTGAATGGATATGCGTTCTATTCAAAATGTATCTCATTTATTTATTTTCTAATTATATAAGATATGATTTATATACCATAAACTTCCCTAAGTGTGCAATTCCATGATTTATAGTAAAATTACCAAGTTGTACAAATATAACCATGATAATCTTGACTCTTAGATGATAGCATTTTATTACCAAACCAGGCTTTACTCTGCAAAGTATCACCAAACCAGGAGGAACATTAATCATTTCTTCCCCCACTCTTTTCCATATCCTCCCCAACAAAATTTCATACTAATACCCCATCCCAAACAACAGAAAGGTGTAACTTGAAAAAAAATTCCATAAATTCTGCCATACCATGACCATTTGAGCTTGTGTTCTGAAAGAGCCCAGTTGGCTTCCAGCCTCAGGGGACCAATGCCCTGAAGAGTTTGGGAACATTGTGGACTACTCCCTTCCCCAGACTCTCCTCCTCCCCTTCCCCAGACTCTCCTCCTCTCCTTCCCCAGACTCTCCTCTTCCCCTTCCCAACTTAAATGTATCAAGGGCTCTAGGCAATGAGAGTCCACTAGATTGAGCTTTTATAAAGAATGTCTCTCAAAGGTGACCACCCTCTTAGTCACATCTGGGGACCAAGTCAATGGTTAGAAATAAGCCAAGAGAATTTAACTGAGAAAAGAACTTTTGGGAAATAATCATACTACTTTAATTTTCTTTAATAAGTTACTCTCTATGAAAAAAAAAAGTGATGCAACAGTAGTAAAGAATGGAAATAAAAGTGTTGAGAAAGATAATTTTCCCCCTGAAGTTTGCAATAAATAACTAAAGACTTCAGTAGTTTCTTGAAGTGCAGAAGTTACCAAGACAAGATGAAGTAGTCAAAAGCAGAGAACCTCTAAACTGTGTGGTTCTGGAAAGTCCTGAGATATACTTGTATATATAAATGTTTTCCCTTCACATGAGAAGGGACTGTCCAAATACTATTGCTATTTCCATTTATATGACCTGTAAAAACCTCAAAAAATAAACTTCCCTTGCTCCCTCACTCATGGCTCTTTTTTCATGCAAAGTTTAATGAGTCCTTCAAGTAAGGCAGATTCTCTTTGCTCTCTTCTTATTTCTCCTCGTCCTTCCCCTTCTTCCTCTTCCTCTTCTTTCTCTTCCCACCACTATTAGTCCTTCTCTGTCTTCTGCCTCTATCTCCTTCTCCCTTCATGTCCCTGACACCCTCCTCAGCCATCCCAGTACTTCACCCCATACTGTTGGAGGTCCCAATTCCATCCTGCCACCAGGTAGGGCACTCCCCAATTGCCCTGAAACTCTTATGTCCTTACGACCCTCCCCTGCCAACTTCTGAATTCTAAGACTGCACCTCACACTTCTTTTACCTACAGATTAGAACACTTCTTGGTGCATAGTAGGTGCTTGATTGCTACTATGCTAACCTTTTGTTTTAAAATAAAAGAATGAGCTAAGAAAATAACTTCTTGGGTAAGCTAGGTATTTAACTTGTAGCTAAGTGATCATCAGCATTTTGTTATTTAGTTTACTGCTAATGTTTTGCATATTTTTTTCTTAAGAGCTAAATGATGTGCCAACTTTCCTTAAAAAAACCCCAAGGCCAGAACCAGATAATCTGTGAGGACAAAATCTGCAGGCAGTGATAGGCACCACAGCAAGGAAATGGTTTCAGGTGGCTTGAAGACACAAACTGGCAGTGTCTTCCTGGTGATGGCTTTGCTTTCCAACTGCATCAAGACCGGGTTGGTGGTCAACATACACACAATTGAGGATGGAGACCTCCTTTCTTGATATAACAGTAATTTGTTCTTAGAAGTACATCCTACAAAGAGCAAATTTACATCTAGAACTTTTCAGAGATGCAGTTAAGAGAGTATTACAATTTAGAAAAGTACCATTAGAAAGGTATAATTTATAACTCAATAAACTTGACTTTAAAAAAAAAGCCCTATAATTTTTAAAAATGACATAAACCTAGGAAAAGAAAAAAATTATCTGGGGCCCAGACATAATCCAAACAATTCATTCTCTGTTTAGCACATTAGAATGTCATAAAATTTAAAAATTCACAGTGAAAGATTTGATGTGGCTTTTAGTTTCCTTGGAATTTCTTCTGTTAGCCCTTAAAAAATAGTTGTGTCATTTTTTATAAACCAGAGAATGCATGATATTTCACACTCTGTAATATCTCATACTAACCCACTAAATTTTTGAAATATGATGTATGAGCTTTCTCCTTCATAGGGCTTGAAATCCACACAGGACTTGAGGCGGAACATTTCAAAGGCATAGAGAATGGCTCCTTTGGCATTTAGATCTGCAAAAAACAGTTAAAAAAAATGAATGAGCATTATTTAGACCTTGGATAATAGACATAATTTATAGCTTATAGAAAACCATGCCACTACATGAAATTCACAGAGGGTTATTTCATATATATATATATATATATATATATATATATATATATATATATATATATATATTATATATATATAGAAATTATATATATATATATATATGCACATACATATAAAATTTATTTTTCATATATTATTTATTTATTTGTTTGTTTTTGTTATGGGCCAAGCTATATAGGTAATGACCAAACAGACTCCATTTTACCCCAAGAATCCATGTCATATAAAAAATGCTTCTCCCATGGGAACACTCTCCCTCTGTACCTATCAATAGTTGCTTGGCATAGCATGCTTGGCAACACAAAATGGCAATTCTGATACAGTGTAAAATTGTTCTCTTTTTGGTTCCCATTTTTTTGGGCAATGTACCCTGTCAGAAATTGGTTGTCTAGCCGTTAGTAACCATTCTCTAACTTGTACTCAACTAGGGTCATTTTGACCCACTTCCTTTCTGCTTGCTTGCTGCTATGCTAACCTGGAAAGTCTCATGGGAAATGCCAATGTATCCATTGCATTGTTTTGCTAACTGCTCAGTTCAGCTTCTGTACCCCTGCTTGCTTGTAGCTACATCAACCCTGATGTGGTTTTTGCCTTTAAAAACCCTGAAATGCTTAGGCTCCAGGCTGTTCCTTGCAGAGACAGTTATGGGTACTGTGGGGAGAAGTCACTGGCCAGCCAGCTAAATAAAGACTCTCCAATTAGGGGCTGGGGTTGTGGCTCAGCGGAAGAGCACTCGCCTAGCGCGTGTGGGGTCCTGGGTTGGATCCTCAACACCACATAAAAATAAATAAATGAAGGTATTGTATCCAACTACAACTAAAAATAAATAAATAAATATTTAAAAAGAAAAAAAGATCTCCAATTTGGACAAAATGGACTTGGTACATTTTCTGAGCAGTCTGCCCCATGACATTTTGGTGCTAAGGACTGAACCCAAGGGCACTTAACCACTGAGCCACACCCAAGCCTTTTTATTTTTTACTTTAAAACAGGGTCTCACTAATTTGCTGAGGCTCGTCTCTGACTTGCAATCCTCCTGCCTTAGCCTCCTGAGCCACTAGGATTACAGGCATGTGCCATTGCACCCAGCACATTATATATATTTTTAGTAGTAAACAATTTACTTAGAAACTAAAACTGCAAAATTAGTTGTGGACATAAACCTTATGTACATACTTTAAAATGTACAATGTAAATATGATTACAGAATAGGGACACATACGTATATGTGGCTTAATAAAATAACTTGCCCATTTTCTCTTTTCCTTTCCCCCACTGGAGTAGAGATTTTTTTAGTACATTGCCTCAGGAGAGTCACATAGTAGATATTTCTATTGGAACTCAAGCAGCAGAAGCCTAATGCACCAGAGGAGCAAGAATGGTAGATGCTGACCAAAGATCAAATGCTTCCCTTTCACTCCAGAGGCTCACACCTGGGCATTGCCGGACAAGGATGGGTGAAGAGGAAAGATACTCCAGGGAACTGAGATTGGGTTTTACATTGTGTGCAGTTTCTTCTTCCCATCAACTCAGTGAAGGTTGAGCTCACAGTTAAAAATTAAACCAAGTCATATAAAATTGAATTATATTTCTTGCACATTTCATTTTATGCATTCACTTAAAGAATTTATCATTCTTGGCAGTTTACCAGGTAATTATGTCATGGATTTTTGACCCTTGTTTCATTTAGTAAGCTATCATGCTGGAGGTTCCACAGCATCGCTCTGAAGAGATCATATCAAAATCATTAAAGAAATAATTATAATTGCCTTTGCCAGGAATCAGTTGGCTGTAAGTCATAGGGTTATTCATGGGCATTGTATTTTGTACCATTGAACCAAAAACACTCATTGGAGAAAATACAGTTTCTTTAATAAACAACACTGGGAAAATGGAATATTCATATGTGAAAAAGTGAAATGTAATTTTTATCTCTTACCTGGTACAAAAATCAACAAAAAAATGGATCAAAGACCTAAATAAAAGACTTGAAATTATGAAACTACTAGAAGAAAACATAAAGGAAACACTTCAACATATCAGTATAGGATATGATTAAAAATATATATATTTAAAAAAATAAGACCTTGGGCTGGGGATGTGGCTCAAGCGGTAGCACGCTTGCCTGGCATGTGTGTGACCCAGGTTTGATCCTCAGCACCACATACAAACAAAGACGTTGTGTCTGCCGAAAACTAAAAAATAAATATTAAAAAAAATTCTCTCTCTGTCTCTCTCTCTCTTTAAAAAAAATAAGACCTTAAAAGCAAGAGCAACAAAAGCATAAATAAATTAAGAAGCTTCTGTGCAACAAAGAAAGCAATGAATAGAGGGAAGAGACAAGCTCCAGAATGGGAAAAAAGTCATCTGATAAAGCATTAATAGCCAGAATATATAAAGAACTCAAAAAATCCAACAACAAAAAAACACAAATAATCCAATTTTTAAATAGGCAAATGTTATAAACAAATACTTGGGCTGGGGATATAGCTCAGTTGGTAGAGTGCTTGCCTCACATGCACAAGGCCCTGAGTTTAATCTCCAGCACCACAAAAAAGAAATTGGTGGAGGGGGCATGGGAAAAATGCAGGAACTTTGGGCAAAGGGGAGGAAGGCAAGGGGAGGGATATGGGGGCACAAAAGATGGTGGAATGAGATGGACATCTTTACCCTAGGTATATGTATGATCGCACATATGGTGTGACAGTACATGGTGTACAACCATAGAAATGTGAAGTTGTGCTGCAATTGTGAACAATGAATCAAAACGAATTCTACTGCCATGTATACCTAGTTAAAATTAATTAATTAATTAAAAAAGAAAACATCCAAATAATTGACATGTTTATGAAAAAAATGTTCAACATCTCAGCCAAAATGCAAATCAAAACCACAATGAGATATCATCTCACCCCAGTTAAAATGACTATTACAGGAAAGAGAAAAAATAGCGAATTCTGGAGAAAATGGATTCTTACACATTGTTGGGAAGGTAAATTAGCAGAGCTACTATGAAGAACTGCACAGAGGTTGCTCAAAAAACTAGAAGCAAATCTATCAAATGATCCATCCATCTCATTTCTAGGTGTATTTCTAAAGGGAATGATATCAGCGATCAAAGAAATACCTCAATTCCCTTGCTGCTCTGTTCACATTAGCAAAGACATGGAATGAACCTAGATGCCCACCAATAGATGAACAGATACAGAAAACGTGGTGTGTATCCATAATGAAATGTGATTCAGCCATAAGAAGAAATATCCAAACATGTGCAGCAAATTTATGCTTAGTGAAATAAGTCAGACATCAAAAGACAAACACTGCATTTTCTCTTTCTCATGTGGGTACTAAAAAAGAGTCAATTTGAATGTAGATCAGTAATTATTAGAGGCTGGGAAGGGAGAGTTGGAGGGAAAATAGAGGCTGAATAAAGAGTATCAAAACACAGATGGAAGCAAAAAGTTCTAGGGTTCCACAGCACAGTGGGTGATCATAATTCACAATAACCTTTTACATATTTTATAAAGAACAAGAAGAGAGTAGCTTGAAGTCTTCAAATACAAGTAATGCTATGGAGATAGAAATATTAAGTACCCTGATTTGATCACTATCCATTATCTACATATATTGAAATATCATTTTGTACCTCATAACATGTACAATTATTATGTTAGTCAAAAATCTTGTTAAAATCTTTAACTAAATGGAAATGTTAAATATTCTGATTTGATCATTACATGTTGTATACATGTATCAAATTGTTGTATTGTACCCCATTATTAGTACCATTAAAATAATAATTTATAAAATTAAAACAAAATAGTCATTGGATAGTCAATAAATAACTTGTGGAAACAACACAAATAACAATAACAAGAGCATTCATTAAACCTACCTAATAGGTAAATTGCATACACATTTACCTATTTTTACTTAGTTATCTATAATATGAAGAGATATATCCAGGATACCCGAATAAAGTGTAAAAACAAAAATTTGTTTGCTAATACTGAAGGCAAGCTATCTGGAGTACTGCTTTTGTTTTCCTGAAGCCAAATACTGGGGGTTCTGTGAGCAGTTAATATCAAAATCATACCTTTTCTTCCCTCTGAACACCTAAATAAGCAAACTTGTTAACTCTGATATTTTTGTGAAAATTATCCCAACAACATTGAGCAGGGGGACAAAAAAAGAAAGCAAAGCCAGTTGAAGCCTCCGTCTTTCCAACCCTGGGAGCCACACCAGATTTTCATGAGCTGTTTTTACAGAGATGATCTGTTCCACTTAGTATGCTGTTAGGTCCTTGAAAAAAAGGAGCGTATCTTTTTCTGTGTCCCTCATTCCCAGCAGAATGTGTGGACATTGTAAGTTTTACATGGTTTTATCTTGAACAACACATTAGTTTTGAAACCACTAGTTCTCCTAAGTCTGGATCAAATAATATAAGAATTAGCTTCAGGCACTAATGACTATACATAGTGAAACACGAGCAAAGGAAGGTTAATTATATTTCATGTAAGAATCCTTTGAGTTTCATAGGTTGTAATGATAGAGGAGGTGGAATCTGACTACACCTCCCACAGATAACAGTTAGAAACTTTGAAAAATTAAAAAAAAACTTTGCATACACTGAAAAAGGACCAAACAAGAAAACTGAGAAAACTTCTAACCATGAAAGGAAATTTCACTGGGTAAGATTCACACTTATACAGCTTTTTGTTTGAGGATGCTTCCCAATTCTTTCAGTGCAAGGAAAAGAGAACTCAAGCATATCTGCTGTTGTATTTTCTCGACATATCACAGGGAAGAGTTTGAGACTGAGTTCCAGCCTGAGTGGCTGAAAATCAAGGAAGGTAGTATGGAAAAGGAAAGTCATGGTTGATGAGGAGGGAAAGTGGTCCCCCAAATCTGTATATAAGTGACCCTCTAATCCTGTCTGACTCATGAACTCAGCATAAATGGGAGAGGGCTGAGCACAGCTTAGTGGAAAGTTGATCAGGTTGAACACCTAATTCAGGGATGCCCACCACAGTACAAAAAGAATTTGGAGTTTGAGCAAAGCCAAAATAGACAGGCTGTGAAAACCCTTGGGCAATCCACTAAAACCTGGGCGAGGCCATAGCTTAAGAGTAAAGACAGTGTTCCAGCTCTTAGGGATTTGCTTTCAACAAAGGATAAGATCAAAACAAATCCTCTACAAATCCCAGATGATCATACAGTAATTTAACTGCTCTAACAAAAATTAACATAGAATGTAGCATCTCTACAATGTAACATCTACAACTTTCTAATATAGAACTAAAAATTACTGGAACTGCGAAGAAACAGGAAAATATAATCCATAAATATAGTAATAGCAGTCAATAGAGAAACAAATCCAAAGAAAATCATTATTATATATTTGTTCAAGGAATTAAAGAAAAAAAGCAATATACAAAGAATCTCAGCAAAAAAGTAAATGAGAAGAAAGAACAAATGAAAATTCTATCAGCATTATATCCAGAATAGAAAATTTACTTGATGAGTTTAACAAAAGACTACAAGTGGTAAGAATCAGAGAGAAAATATTCTTAAAAATGAATATTATTTGAGCAAAATAATGGCCCAAAATTACTAATATTTGGTAATTTTGAAATTACCTTACAGATCTAAGAAGCTTGGTGAACCCAAGTAGGATAAATACAAAGAAAATCAACAAAAGCATATAGTGAAACTGTTACAAAAACAAAAATAAAGAGCATCTAGAGAAAAAATGAACACATTACATACAGGGGAACCATAATATGGAGATGGCTGATTTCTCAACAAAAACATTTGAGACCAAAGACAATGTAACGGGCAAAATGCTTGCCAAATATATAAATATATTGGACAAAAGACATATCTAAAATACATAAATATTTCTACAACACAACAATAAATTGATAAGCAAACTAATTTTTTAATAGCTAAACCATTTGAACAAATATTTCACAAGGGAAGATAGAGAAATGACCAATAAGTAACTGAAAGAAGGAGACATCATGAGCCATCATGGAAATACAAATTAATAAAATAGCACCACTTGCTATTATAAACAATTCATAAAACAGTGCTACATGTCCCACTATAATTTTGGCCTACTATAATGGCCAAAATTAAAAAGAAGGTCAATGCAAATGTTAGTGAGGTTGTGGAGTGATTAGAACTCTCATACATTGTTTGTGGATATGTACAATGGTACAAGCTCATAGAAAGAGGCTAACACTAATCTTACAGCTATGGTTAAGTCCACTAATTCTGCTCTTAGGTATTTATTCTGAAGATACAAACATATTTTTAAAAGCACGTGAACAAATGTTTCTAGTAGATTTTTCTTGTCTTTTGTTTTGTTTTTTGTTTTATTTTGTTTGTGGAGTTGGAGTTTAATAGCTTTATTCATAGTAGCCAAAACATGGAAATCAACCCTAAATGGTTACAAGAACTGTGATAAACTAAATCATACAATAAATGGCACTCAGTAATAAAAAGGAACAAGTTGCTGATGCATGCAACACTGAGGAATCTCAAGAACATTCTATTGAGTAAAAAAAAAAATTGTTAGTCAAAGTAATGTGATACCAAAACATATGAATCCATTTATATAAAAGTTTAGAATATGAAAATCTAGGAGTCAAAAGGACAAATATAGAACAGTTTTTGTTCAGTAAGGTGAGGTAAGTGGGAAGGACATGAGAGAACAATGTTCCATCTCTTGAAAGAAATTTAGGTTTCAGAGGTGTATAATCCTTTAAGAACTCATTAAACTATATACTTAAATTTATATATTTTTTTACCCTATGTACATTTTACATTAAATAGAACCATTAACAAATATTGAGCTTGAGTTAACAATATGTAGGCTGAGATATTTGACAGAACATGTACTAGTGCATGAAAATTATTTATTTATTTTTAATCTTATTAATTTAATTTAGTTATTTTTGTGGTACTGGGGCTCAAACTTAGGGACTGGTGTATTGCACAAGCTCTCTACCACTAAACTACAATGTATGTATGTATGTATTCAGATGCTTGAGATTGAACCCAGGGTCTTAAGTATTCTAAGCACACACTCTATCACTGAGTTATACCCAGGCCTTTGAAATTTACTTTTAAATCCATCAAAATTAGAATGGCTTGGATATCGAGGGATGGATAGGAGGGACAGAAGAGATAAAGCAAAACACAAAATGTTAATTCTGTAATCTAGGTGGTGAGTTTGTAAATATCCATTGTAAAATGCTTTTATGTTTTTTTCATATTTAAATTTCTTACAATAAAATGTAGGAAAAAAGAAAGACAAAATGGATTGCAACCTTAAAATGCTGAAATTAAAAAATGGAGACTACGAATCCAAATTCTATTTCCAATAAAAATATCCTGCAAAATAAAGCCTATTTTCGGATGAAAATTAGAAGAGAATTTGTCACCAATACATCTGCTCTTCAAGAAATGCTAAAGAAAGTTCTTCAGACTGAAGAGAAATGACATAGATAGGAACTGAGATGTATAGGGGAATTAAGAGCACCAGAAGTTGCTCTATGAAGGTAAATGTGAAGACTATAATTTCTATTAAATATTCTAAAAAACAACAATGTGAAGCAAAAATGGTCAGACTAATAAAGTATATAGACAAAAATATATAACACAAAAGGTATGGGTATAAATGGTATTATACTCTTGTAAAATGCTTGTATTTCATGCAAAATGGCATAACATTCCATCTAAGGAGACTATCACATATAGAGAACGAATGCTGTAACCCCTAGAGCTGTACATTATATATATATATATATATATATATATATATATATATATATAGAGAGAGAGAGAGAGAGAGAGAGAGAGAGCGCTAATACAAAGAGTTTGAGCTAATAAGCCAACAGGAGAATTAAGATGAAATGTTAAAACTGTGATTAAACAAAGTCAGGAAAAAGGGGGTAGAGGTCAGATGAATAGAAGACTTGGAAAAAAGATAATTCTAAATCAAAATGTAGCTCCGTGGTAGAGTGCTTGCCTAGCATGCATGAGGCCCTGGGATCAATCCCCAGCATCATCATAATGATAATAATAACAATAATAACAACAACAACAGAAAAAAAACAACAATAGAAAATGATGACGACGATGATGATGATAGTGTATGTATTTGTATAAAATGTTTTCATGGAAAATTCCAAGAAATCTAAGGAGCAAAAATTAGAACTAATAAAAATCAGCAAACATTAGAACTAATTAATACATTACTATGTTCATATATGAATACACTGACCAGTGTAACTCCACATCATGTACAACCACAAGAATGGGAAGTTATACTCCATGTATGTATAGAATGTCCAAATATATTCTACAGTCATGTATATCTAAAAAGAACAAATACAAATTTTTATAAAAAGAACTAATGAATAAATCTAGAAAGTTAGAAAGATACAAAGTCATTATTAAAAATCCATTGTATTTTTATATAAGAAAAATTTGAATAAAAAATTTGAAATACTATTTTACTATTTTAGTAGCATCAAAAAATGAAATGTCTAAAAATAAATTTAACCAAAGACACATAATATCTCTACACTGAAATTTATAAAACATTGATGAGAGAAATTAAATAGACCTAACTAATGTTTAGGGATTAGAAAACATGATAATTTTAATTATAGACATAAGTTGAAACTATAAAATATTGGAGAATATGATTATGACTTCAAGTTAAGCAACAATGTTTAGAATATAAAAATACAAAGTATAAGTTTAAAACTTGATAAACCAGACTTTATCAGAATTAAAACTTTTGCCCTGTAAAGCACACTGCTTAAAAAGATACACCACAAAGTAGGAGAAAATATTCACTGTACGTATGATAAAGGACTTCATAATATATAAAATTATTCTACAAACAATATAGACAATAAAAAACAAAATCATAAAAGTTAGACACCTCATAAAATTAAATACACAAATAATCAATACCATATGAGAATGTGTAAAATATCAGTTGTCATTAAGGAAGTGCAAATTCAAATCACAAGACTCCATTTCACAATAATTAAATAGCTATAATCTAAAAAATTAGCACTACCAATTTTAGTGAGAATGTGGAACAGATAGAACACTTAAATGTGTTCTTAGCAGGGATGTAATATGGCACAGCCACTTTGGAAAACTGGCATTTCCTTATAAAATTTAACATTCACTTACCATATTACTAAGCAATTCTATTCCTAAGTATTTTCCCCCAAATTTAAAAAAGTATATCCACACAGACTTGTGTAACAATGATCAGAGCAGTTTTCTTCATAATAACCGCAAATATAAAACAAACTGAATACTAAAGAAAGAAATTGAAGAAGACCTTAGAAGATGGAAAGACCTCCCATGTTCTTGGATAGACAGAATTAATATTGTCAAAATAACCATGCTACCAAAAGTGTTTTGCAGATTTAATGCAATTCCAATTAAAATCCCAACCATATTCCTCATAGAAATAGTAAGAGCAATCATGAAATTCATTTGGAAAAATAGGAGACCCAGAATAGCCAAAGCAATCCTTAGCAAGAAGAGTGAAAGAGGAGGCATCATAATATCAGACCTTAAACTATACTACAGAGCAATAGTAACAAAAATGGCATAGTATTGGCACCAAAATAGACATGTAGACCAATGGTACAGAATAGAAGACTCAGACACACACCCACATAAATACAGTTATCTCATACTAGACAAAGGTGCTAAAAAATACATTGGATAAAGGATAGCCTGTTCAACAAATGGTGCTGGGAAAACTGAAGATCCATATGCAGCAAAGTGAAATTAAACCCCTATCTCTCACTCTACACAAATCTCAACTCAAAGTGGATCAAAGACCTAGGAATTAGACCAGAGACCCTGTGCCCAAGAGAAGAAAAAATAGGCCCAATCTCCACCATGTCGGATTAGGCCCTCACTTCCTTAACAAGATTTCTTGTGCTTTAAGAATCTTGTCCAACATTCTCTAGCAATTAGAGAAATGTAAATCAAAAGTACTCTAATATTTCTTCTCACTCCAGCCAGAATGACAATTATCAAGAATACAAGCAAAGCAACAATAAGTATTGGCAAGGATGTGGGGGGAAGGTACTCTCACACATTGCTGGTGGGACCGCAAATTTGTGCAATCACTCTGGAAAGCAGTATTTCCAGCACCATTTGACCCAGCTATCCCACTCTTTAGTCTATACCTAAAGGACTTAAAAATAGCATACTACAGTGACGCAGCCACATCAATGTTGATAGAAGCTCAATTCACAATAGCAAAACTGTAGAACCAACCTAGATGCCCTTCAATAGATGAATGGATAAAGCAGCTGTGGTATATATACATAATGGAATATTACTCAACCTTAAAAAGAATGAAATTATGGCATTTTCAGGTAAATAGATGGAGCTGGAGAATATCATGCTAAGCGAAATAAGCCAATCCCCCAAAAACCAAAGGCCAAAATATTTTCTCTGATATGTGAATTATGATCCATAATGTGGAGGCAGTGGCAAGGGAAGAATGGAGGAACTTAGGATAGGCAGAGGGGAATGAGAGGAGCGGAGGGGGTATGGGAGTGGGAAAGATGGTGGAGTGATGGATGTTATTACCCTATGTACATGTATGATTGCACAAATGGTGTGGCTCTGCATCATATATAATCAGAGAAATGAAAAGTTGTGTTCCATTTGTGTACAATGAGTCGAAATGCATTCTGCTGAAATGTATAACTAATTGGAACAAATAAAAAACAAACTTAAAAAACCAACCAAATGTTCATCAACAGGAAAACAAATAATTTATCATATATTAATACAAGGAAATATTACTGAGTAGTGAAATTTTAAAAAGAATTAATTATTTAGCAGGGAGGTAAGATAGAGGAGGGATTACCAGGGGCTGGGGAGGATAAAGAGAAGGGGCTAGGAAGCGGGCAAACTGTTTTGATTTTTTTTAACATTAAAGGTGATTTTCAAGAGATACTGCTTGAGAAGTACTGCTATAACGTTAGTGCCATGCCACTGTCTTATTTCAGGTTTATTTCCTGTCTCTATTATTTCTTCCCTCCCTGGCAGCTAATGAGACTCTGTCACTCAAGTAAGTGTCTGCATGGGACTGACAGTGTCAGAATTACTTAGGAGACCATCAGACACCCAGGATATCAGGCCTCACCTTGACCTACTCTGCATGTTACCAAGGTTCTCAGGTGGGTCTAATGCACCTGAGATTCTGAGAAACACTGACTTAGACATCACAGAGGCATGGTGAGGACTCCACAAAATTCCAGGTGGAGATGCAGAGCCTGGCACTTGACAAGGTGGTACAGATGTGACAAATAAGAGGAACAATTGTAATGGGAAAGAATCCCTTTGAAAGTTGGTGTTTCTCAAATCATGTTCCAATAAATATTGGCATCGCAACAATTTGCAAGTATGCTGGCAAACATTGGGGAAAACAACTCAATTTGCCAACAAATTAGGACAATGTTATTTATCTAGGAAGAATGGGTCTTGCAAGCATGAATTCAGCTGGATGTTCAGCTGTCAGTCACTCTTAGCTTCTCTTACTTATTTCTAATTATGATTTTTAACAATGAGTAAAATGCAGATCATTATCTTAAGAGAGAGAAAAAAGATATTATTAATGTGAAAAAGGACCATGAACAAGTGAAATATACACTTTATTTCTCAAACACATGACATATTTCTCTGGCAAAATAGTATCCTCATACTACCTAAAAACTATTCAAGTACAAATTTTTCATGACCAGGATGCCAAATTTTATCTCAGTGTGCTTTCATTTATGTTGCTTTTGGTTTTATTAATATTTTAATGTGTGCTGCAATTTTAAAATTGTTCTTTGACACTCCATCTCAAACTGGGTAAGCAGCCCTGGTTTTGATGAAACGTCATGTCTTTCTTCCCATGAGAATTGTCAGGGCTGGGATATTCTCCTATACATTGATGGTGACACACACCCCACCATATACACACACACACTGAAGTCATTGAGTAGGAAGAAGGAGAGAAAGAAAAGTTAAACCAGATGCTCCGAATGAAGAGCAACGTGTATTACCCAGATTGTCAGCCAGGATGTAAGGAATAGGGAACTTCCACCTGGAGTCTGGGTCTCTGAGGGCATTCCTGGAGTTCTGTGAAAACACAAGCAAAGATACCTGGGAAACCTGGTGCTCAAAGTAACATTGACCTTCTCTTTCACTAAATTCTTACTCCATATAGAATCTATCAAGTGATTCAAACAATTTAATGACATTTGTCTTCTTGTTATAAAAGTAATAGAAAGTCCCTAGAGATAATCTGGAAAATTCGAGAAATTATTAAGAACAAAATAAAGGAAAGCTACAATCACCCAAAATGGACAGCTGAATACATACCTTGGTGCATTTCTTTTTCTCTTATTCTTGGCTTATAGGAAAATTGGATAGATAGGCCATTTAATAATTATACACTCTTCTGCTGTTTGCTTCGTTTTCCTATTTTTTTTTTTTGTCACTATCAATCACAGTGTAAGTCCTTGTGGATGTGCCTAACAATTAGAATCCACCCCAGGGCTGGCCATAGAGCACAGGTTTACCCATATCACTGTGGTGTAGCAGTCCTGGAGCACATTATTGTGTCAATGGGAGGTACTCACCTGCAGCAAGATGTCCCCTTGAAAGAGGTCCAAGCCTGCAGCTAGAGGTGGATTTTAAAAATTAAAAAAAAAATGTGAATGAACATTATTAAAAGGTATCTCCCACATTAAAATTCATCTTTGCCATTATATAACTTTAATTTTAATCTTTATGTGGTTAAACTCTTTTTGAAAAATTCCCTCTGATATACGTGAATAGCCAGGAAAATATAACGTATTATTATGTTCTCTTTTCAATTTTGGAAAAAGACTTTGTCTAAAAAGCCTGGGGGTGAATTAGAAGGAATCTCATTGATCAGTGACTCTGAACCTCTCATCAAAGGAAGAAATGGAACCCAAAGACAAGAAGTAACAAACTTCTTGTTGGTCGGTGACCAAATGAGCACTGACTCTCCTGACTTCTCATCCAGGGTCCCTTGTGCTGTTGTACTTTCCTGCCTTGTCCCTAGGTCAATAGGCTGGTTTTGCTTTCTCCCATGATAAAATGATGGCATCCTCCAAAACGAAGCCTAAATTTCTGCCCTTGAAATAAAGAAGGCCACAGGGGATTGCAGACAGATCTGTTCAAAACCATCTCCAAACACCCACTGCCAGATGCTTAGCAGAATAGACTCTGCAGCTATTGCTTAATCCTGGCCTCAAATTGTTTCTGAAAATAGGATTCTTAAAGGGCAATATCCTTATGGGAAAACTTTTTGAGGGTTTAAAAGAATGTCACTTCTTATCATAACCCTCAAGAGACAAGCAGCATTCCCAAGAAAATGCAAACAACTTCAGACAGGATCAGTGGGTTGTACTTTAATCTGAGGGCAGCCCCTGTTTTACAGCTGGGAAGCCAAGCCAGAGAATAATCAGCAGGCACTCACAATCTCAAGCAGTAGCCAAAGGCCCACGTGGCAAAGCCTATGGTCCTTTAAAAGTTGGGTTCAATCTCTCAAATGACACCATGGAGTGTTAGGTAGGAGGAGACATGCTTGCCTTGTCCCCCTCCTTATGCACACATTTCCTAGATTTGTTTTAATGTTGTTATCCTGATCTATTCCTATGATAACAGTATAATCAAAAACTAACAAACAGCAAGGACTCCACTGCCTCATTGTCAGTCGGCTCCAGGTTCTGAGTTATCTTTTTAGTAAGGGCACTTTGTGCTGGTCCATCCTGCTCTTACCTAGGCTTAACATGAGCAAATATATGCATTTCCTGGCACCTGGCCTAGATTGGGAATAAATTGAGAGGAGAGCTCTTCCAGAATAATGTGAACAAGCTCACTCAGACCTGGGTCCAGTGCTTGCTCAGCATAGCCAGAGTTGGGGGTTGGGAAGCACTTTCCGTGGAAGTACACACTCAGGGAAAGCAAGCCTCAATCTACCCAATTGGTTCATGTAACACATACTGATTAAGTGCCTAGTATATCTCAGGCTTTTTTCTAGATGCTAAGGGATACTGCAGAGAATAGAACAAAGCCATTAAGATGATGACATTCTTAAAGGAGGGAAAGGGGAGGCACATGAATAAACAAATGTAGAGTAAGGCAAATGGTAAAAAAAAAAAAAAAAAATATATATATATATATATATATATATATATATATATATATATATGATTTTAAAAAACAGGGTAAGGGAGAAAGAGTTCTAAGGTGAAAGATGGTTGCCATTTTACAAAGGTAGTCAGGAAAGACCTCCCTGAGGATGTGGTATTTGAACAGAAACCTGATGGAGGGAGTAAAGGAAGCATGTTGGAGGTAGAGGCAGCAGCTAAGGCTGGGAAGGGCCCAAGAGTTTTCATTTCTAATGTGTTTCCTAAAATGCCAATGCTGCAAGTTGGGGGAGGACACACTGGACAGATGCTTTCATGGTGGAATGGCTACATGGTCATCGTGCCTGGAAAGCTCACGTAAGAAAGGGGAAGAGTAGTAAGAAATGGGGCAGGGTCAGATCACCTGGAATCACCTGAGGTCTATCAAAATGGAGATGCTGATTCAGTTGGTGGAGCTCCGAAGCACTGCTTTGCTGAGGAAGCTCTTAAGCCATGCGGGTGATATTGGCCTGTGGACCATGCTTTGGGAATCAAGGTTGTAAGGCTGTCATTGTGTGTTGGAAGAGAAGTCCTTAGTAGGTTGGACCAGAGACATGACCTGAAAACTATTAAGAGGAGAGCTCTGTCCCTGTCGTGTGGAGTGGTCTAGATGGGATGAAAGCAGAAAAGGAGGAGCAGCCATGAGGTCGGGGAAAGGGCAAGCCAGCTGTGAGGGGACTTGGACCAGGTGGAGCAATGACAGGGTGGAAATATGTCAGCTGGCATCCAATCCGAAAGTATGCATGGCGGCATTTGCTGGAAGATTGTAAGGTATGGGAAAAAAAAAAAAAAAAAAAAAACAAGATTAGGGAAAACTGAGGTTCTGAGCCTGAAATCCAGGAGGAGGAGCTATCTTTCCTGAAATGACAGACTTAGAGGAGTCGGTCTGTGATGCAGAATAGAAAGGTTCAATCAAGGTTGCAGGTCTTGGAAAGAAGGAAGCAAAAGCTGACAACTTTCTCTGTGGGGTTGTCCCAACCCATCTGTGAGGTTAGAATCTAGCCACATGGCTAAGCTAATCAGTCCTAGAGGCTTCACTGGAATGGTCTAAAAAAAGGAGGGATACATAATAGAGAGGTTTCTTCATTGGGGTCAGAGTTCAGAGGTGGTGACCAGAAAAAAAAAATGGTGCAGAGGTAAAATAATTAACTTTTACTAGATAAATAAGGATGAGATTGAGAAACTTCTAATTCTAATCCTAGCCCTGTTTTAGAGTAGCTCCTCAGAACTGTTTACATTCATTCATTCATTTACTTTCCTAAGCTCTTTCTACCTTGCCCATGCAGACATTCTCAAGCTGTTTCAATTAAATATCAACCAGTTGCCTTCTCTGTGAATGGAACAAAGCCAGAGAGATTTAACTCTTAGGTCTGGGTTTTTGTATTTGTCATCAGCTAGCACTGAGATATTGAGATATGAGTCAGAAGACCTGGAGGAGAGCCTCATTACTGTAACCTATGATCTGGGGTGAGTCAGCCTCACTGGGAGGAGCTTCCCGTCTTCCTGCAAAAGGAAGACATTTACTCCACTTCAAGATTGGACCGAGAAGTCATTAGATAGAAAGCTGTGGCAAACTCTAAGGTGCTTATGATCATGAATGTCTCCACTTCCATCACTCCTGGCTGAAGACCCTGAAATGTAAAGGCTTTCCTCTCATTTCAGAAGAAGGACACAGGGAAAAGAGACAGCTCCTCAGCTCTTCTCTCCTCCCAGTAGTGGATGAGACCATGGATTTCTCCAATGTAATGCTCACAGGTAAATGTACCTGTGAGCAGGTTGTCTAAACAGAAATCCACTGACATGCTGCTCTGGGTCCGAACCAAATGCTCAGTATATATGATGGGCAATAGGTAAGGCAGGGTCTTTTCCCCAGTAAATAAATCCTGATCTTATACCTTATAATTGTCTTTAGCAAGCAGAATAATCACCCATTCTTATTTTCCCTTATTTTTTTCAATAAAAACTGGCAATATGATATATTTACAAACAGAAAATTGTTATGTGAGACTCGCAAACCCCCCTAGAAAATCTAATCTTTTTCTTGCTATATTGCCATTTTTCAGAAACTATAAATCTCAATTAAGTACCAAGAAATATATCCCCCCAAAAAAGTATGCAATGAAGTATTATGAAGGTAAGAGCTTTTCAGCAATCTTATCACTAGGTTTTAAATTATTTCAAGAAATTAACAATCTAGAAAATTGTACCCACCTAAGTTGATTTCTGAAATGTCCTTCTCTTCATGAAATTCTGCATCTGGTACTTGTTAAAAGTAGAAAAAAATAATCATTAATTTTGCTGAACAAGAGAGAGAAATTTCAGAAACATTGTGTATTTGAATTGATTCTTACCATCTCCTTTCGGAAGATGCTTAATCTGAAAGGAAATAAACATAGGGAAAATTGATAATTTTTACTAGAGTGGCATTTCAAAATACTCTGAGGAGCAGAGCTGTACTTACCGATACAGCTGCTATGTGGGCAAAAAACAAGGTAAAAGAGAGAACACAAGTGGATCCAACCCAGACCATTGCTGCAAATGAGCTGATTTTAGCAAAGACACCTTGTCATAAATACCTTTTGGACTTTGCCCTGATTGTCATATTAGAAACTTTAACCCTTCCTTATATCCTGTAGTTTTAAAAAAGGTAGACAAAGATAATGTCATTGACCTTTCAAGAGCAGAGACTAAGTCTACTTGAAAAGCTTATGCACTAGAGACTGGGAAAAGTTTGGAAAAATAATACTAAGTTCGCAGCATATATTTCTATACACCATAAAGTTTATAGTAGAATGAAAATCATTCAGTATATATGATGGGCAATAGGTAAGGCACCTAAATCATTATAGCATAAAAGATGAATTAAAATTTTATGGAACTGATATAAAGCAATTATTGAAGAATATAAAATAATATAATCCTCTCTGTTAATATTTTCTCTCCTTTTGTCTCAGTGTGTGTGTGTGTGTGTGTGTGCGCGCGCGCGCGTGTGTGTGTACACATATATGAAATATTCATGGATTGGTCTGAAATTAGTCTATAAATTCCATGTCATTTCAGTAAAAATCTTAACAGAGTTTTCAGAAGAATTTGCCAAATTGACAAAATGTTTAGAACTTTACATAAAATAGTAAATGTCCCAGAATAAATAAGAAAAATCTGAAAAGAAAGAATAAAGAGAAAGGAATTGCTAAAACATAAATATCAAGAATTTTTACAAAGTTATGATTATTAGAAAGTGCAATATTGCACAAAAGAAAGATCGCTGAGTGCAATAGAAAGAATCAAAAGAGATGCAAGTTTATATGGGGTTTTCATATGTGAGAGGAACCAAAATATCAATGGGGAAAATTTTGTCTGTTTAATAATAATGTTGGAAAAAATAGCATTTCCATGAGGAATAAATTAAATTCTCACCCCCACACTATTTTCAAATATAAACTATAGATAAATTAAAGCATAGATATAAGATTAAACTTTGAAAAAGAAAACATAGGAAATATTCCTTTAACTTGGAGGCTAGAAAAGATTATTTTAAAAAGAAAGAGGCTTAGAAATCATAAAAGAAAAATAATAAGTTTGACTATATCACAATTTAATCTTCTTTATGACAAATACACAACACAATTAATAGAGAAGCCGCAAATGAGAGAAGATATTTATATTGCATATAATCGGATATTCATGACATATAATTCTAGACTAATTCTAGACATATTCTAAACTAATTCCAGAATAATTCATAAATATCCATGAAATTTAAGGATTTCCTACGAGTCAACAAGGGGGAAAAAAGAGACATATGATCTAAGAGAAAAATGGGAAAAATATGAATAGGAAATTCACAAAGAAGAAAACTCAATAAAATAAAAAATGATTTTCAACCTCACAAGTAATCATAAAAATGTAAATTCAAATAACAATGAAATGCAAACCCAACCTCAGACTAGCATAAATTGAGAAGGCTGACAATACTAAGTGTCACCAAGAATAGGAGGAAATAGGAGATCTCAGCACTGCAGGTAGGATACAGGTGGGCATTTGATGCTACCTAATGAAGTTGAAGCACATAAAACTTATAGGCTACAAGTTCCACTTCTAGTTAAATACAATGAAAAGTTCCCACAATATCTTCCTTATAGTACCTTTTTGTGTTTATGCTGGAATAGAAAATAAACTACAGGATACATTCAGTTAGTCACAGGTGAATATTTAACAATCAGCTCTCTAAGAAACTAGCCTTCAATTGTAGTAGTTGTTGATTTCCATGGTGTAAATATTCTCATCATGGTCGAGTTCAAGCTAAAACACTAAGTCACTGAAAGAAGTGTTGGGAAGAGGTGCACAGTGGGCTCCATCTCCTCCAGCACAGTACTTCCTGGATATCCAGGCTCTCCTGTTGTTGCATTCACAAGGTGTAAGAATCTTTGATGTTAGAGCACTCTTCTAGGTCTAGAGCCTGCATCTCTCCATCTCAGATCTGCTGCCCAATAGAAGAACATTTCCTGCCACAGGAACATTCCAAGAGGCAGAGACATAAAACAGGAGGCTGTCAGCTGGGGATCAGTTTCCGATGGGCAGAAAATGCCTGTGACCAACTTTTATTTTATCAAAGCCATCTGTGTAAAAGGGAATAGAAAGCCATCCCCTACCATCTCTAATTGCTGGAATTAGATATGCTTTCCAAAAGAACCAGAACTTGCTCAACAGCTAAAATAGCTTAAGTCACCAAATGAATCCATAAGATTTTAAAAATGGGTGAGGAGGGACAGGATGAACATCAACTTAACAAGAATAATTGGCTCTAAGTATCAGGGAGCAAAAAACATAGCTGACTTTTATCTCTTAAATACATTATTTTTTTTTCAAATTCTGAAGCAATTATGATGAAAGTGAATATTTGCTAATTTTGGAGGCCAGGAAGTAGAAGTTTGTTTTCTAAAGGCTAAGGTAGCCAGGTAGGTACTCCCATTCCTCCTGAGGCTGAGACAAGAGGATTCTAGTTCGAGGCCAGCCTAGGCAACTTAGCAAGCTCTGTCTCAAGATTGAAACAATAAAAAGAGCTGAGGATGTAGCTCAGTGCTAGGGCACCCCTGAATTCAATCCCAGTATGAAAGAGAGAGAGAGAGAGAGAGAGAGAGAGAGAGAGAGAGAGAGAGAGAGAAGGAAGGAAGGAGGAAAGAAAGAAAGAAGAAATGGAATGGAATGGAATGGAATAGGGCAATGCTGTTGCTTGACAAGGCACTCTGTTAAATCTTAGGTGTCTGGATTTCAAATGGGCAATAATGGGGCTATTCAGGTCTCTCTACCTTCCCTGGCTTCCAGCCAGATCTTTCCCTTCCTTCATAAAAATATGTAAACACTGTGCTATAAGGATTAAAGGTAATGTTGGAGTCAGATGAAGAGAAATTGAAATTACACCTCCACCGTTGACTATCTCCATGGTGATTTTGAGCATCTGCTTTCTATGTTTAAGATGGGTAGCGGTTCCTGCTTCATGGAGCTGATACAGAATTTGGTGAGATTGCATATGTAAACCACAGGTACGAGCAACATAGGAAGCACTCCATAAACTACAGCTCATTGTATCCACACACTTGCCTCCTGATGGAAGGCAGGCAAGAAGAACATAGTACATTCCTTCCAGGGAGACCGCCAGTGATCAGAGCTCAGTTGACACAACTGGCCCTGGTGATTTTCTTTTTATGATCTTGATTGCAGGTGTTAATTAGTTACCAGTTATTTGCAATCCTAGGCACTTCCTCGTTGTTTGGGATGTTAAGTGAATGAGGCTGGAGCCATAAGTCCGTGGTTTGAAGGGCTTATGATTTTGCAGTTCAAATGCAGATTATGTACCCTGTGGGCAATGTCCATGCTTATTTTTAATATCTGTCCCAGTGTCTGGCACATAGTAAACAACTAGTTACATTGGGTGAAAAAATGGCAAAACATGATTTTCTCTGAAGGTGTTGGATGGAGTGACTTGCTTTGATATCAGGACATTTTACAAACAACTAACTGAAGAAGCCCTGTGAAGCAGGGTGGCGGGAGGAAAGCCATCACCGGTGGAAAATGACAAACCCCTACCTGTGCTTTTGTCAGACTCTTCAGTCTCATAGAAGTCCAGGGCGAGTCCTCTGGGAGCTGAACCAGAAGACTCTCAAGCCCTTCTAGAAGATGTTTTCTGCCCTGTTTCTCCTCTCACCAAGTTCTTGCAATAGATGCCAGTCCAGTGGGTGGCACTCAGACAGCTGGCAGTTAACTACTAACACAACCGACCTTGTAATTCCTCCCAGGGAGATCCACATATTAACCAGGGCTTCACTGTGTGTAAAGAGAGAGTCAGCAAACTTTTTCTGTGAAGGGTCAAAGAGAAAATACTTCCCCAGGTGTAGTGGCTGATGCCTGTAATCCCAGCAACTGGGGAAGTGGAGGCAGGAGATTGTAGTTGGAGACCAGCCTCAACAATTTATCAAGACTGTGACTCAAAATTAAAAATTAAAAGGGCTGGGGATGTACCTGAGTGGTAGAGTACCATGGGTTCAGTCTGCAATACTGCAAGAAAAAAAGGAGAGAGAGAGGGAGGAGGGAGAGGGAGAGGGAGAAGAAGAGAGAGAGACCAGATATTTCAAGCTGCAAAGCTATATGATCCCTGCTGTGACTATTTAACTCTCCTGTTGTCCCCAGAAAGCAGCCCTACACAATATGTGTAGTTGTAAGTATGATTGTATTCCAGTAGAACTTTATTTATAAAACCTGGAAAATGGTCATAGTCCTGGGCTTTAGAAAGTTAACTCCCTAGATGGTAGAGATTGAGGTAGTGGTCAAAATTTTAATGGAAGCAGAAGCAGTGGCAATCAACCGGTGCATAGTACAGTGGGCCAGGCCCTGTTCTAAGGACTGGAAGTGTAGTCCTTACAATAATTCTATCAAGTAGGAACTACATAATCCCCATTTTTCAGACTAAGAAACTGAGGCTCAGAAAGTTTAAGAAACTTTCCCAGAGTCACACAAATCTAAGCCAAATGCTCCTAAAATACCATCGAAAAGCAGCTTTCTCTACCTAAATCTGGCCCCTGGCAGCCGAAGCTTCCACAATCAAGCTGCAGCAATGCAGGGTCCCAATGTGCAGGATTCCATCTCTAATAGCTTACTAAGAAGATTTAGCCTCTAGGGAAATAGATTCCAAGATACAGAGTCCTTCAAATTTCCTTGAAAAACTTGTTAAAGTACAGATTCCTGAGTGTGGAATTTGGAAATTCTGATTCAAGTCAGAGGCTGAGACCCAGGAATCTGCCTTTTTAATAAGCACCTGCTGTGATGCTGGTACAGATAGTCTGTGGAACATACTTTGATGGACAGGGCTCTGTGGAATTTGTGCTTATGGTTATTGGATAGCTTCCCTCTGGTTCCCTTTTATAAGAAAATCAAAAGATCATAACAGCCTCTAGTTTCCTACTGGGGACATACCAGATATGAAGATTCGGAGAGACTGTCAACACAGAAATCCACTTCAGAGTGACCCTAGGAACAGCCCTTCTTCACCCTTTTAGAACCTGCAATTTTAATAAGCTTGGGGGTTATTCCTGTGTGGAAATTTTGAGACCCCTGTAGGTAACTATTTAGGGCTATGCAAACACCATTCCCAGCAGGCAGGGTTGGAGACCCAGGGAGGATTTATTCACCTGGGCACTGCTTTAGGTCCTTGATACACTGCCCTCCAACTCCATGTGGGCATTCAGTGAGTTTGATCTCAGCTTTTTCTCCTTTATAGGACACAAAGAACACATTGTCACCCTCCTGGCATGGTGTGGGAAGAAATCAGACAATCAGTTTATTTCATTTGTTGCTAATTATCTTCCAATTTATTATTCAACCCTGGTAAAGTATTTGGATTGAAGCCACTCAGCTGAAAATCACAAGGCTCTGGAAGGGTCTCCAACTTCTGCTAATGAAGGGTTGTCACTGTCCAGACAGCCCAGCTGGACCACAGCATCTGGGAGCAAAGAGGAAACATGTGGGGACTGTTGAGTGAAGGGAGGCACAGCTGGACGGGGCTGTTCTCAGAAATGTGATTCCGAGGAAGAGGTCTGTTTTCTACTGCCCCAGAAGTTTGGGTATAAGGAAACAAGTATGAGTTGCAAAAGGGACACTTAATTGTTAAATATAAAGATGTTCCTGGTCATTTGAGGATTCTTGGATCCTAAAGTGTTTTAAGGAGGGAGATGGTGTTAGTCACAGAGAATGGTGCCATGACCCGGGGGGTTGTGGGGTGTGGGGGCCTCTGACTGATGAAATCCTTCAGAGAGAGGTGGTGTTGGAGAAAGAATGATCGGGGCTTGGTTTGAAGATTTTTCTTTGTCCTAGGAAAAAGTCATTCCTTCTGAGATCTTTTAAATGGAACAAGATGATGGGGAAGTTGCACATGTGATTTGATTCAGAGAACAGGAAGATCGATCTGTCCTCTTAAAAACAATGGGATTTGTAATACTATCTCCCTTCAATAACTGCAGTGGTTTGCATACCATTGATTTTCATATGCAAGTGGCCAGTGGCCAAAGACTGTTCAGAGCCAACTGTGTTATCTGCCATATCAAGGAATCTGAGTTAAAGTAACAAGGGGAAGGTAATTGGAGGCCCTATGGGGTGAGGCATTTTTATGGTTTGGATGTGAGGTGTCCCCCAAAAGCTCACATGTGAGACAATGCAAGAAGATTTGGGGGAGAAATTGTTGGGTTATAGCCTCACCCTAATCAGCGAGTTAATCCCTGATGGGATTAACTGAATTGGTAGGTGTGGCTGGAGGAGGTGGGAATTGGGGCATGGCTATGGGATATATATTTGTATCTGGTGAGTGGAGTCACTCTATCTGCTTCCTGGTCACCATGATGTAAGATGCTTCCCTCTGCCACCCTCTCCTGCCATGATGTTCAGCCTCACCCGGAGCCCTGAGAAAATGGAGCTGGCCTTCTATGGACTAAGACTCCTGAAACTGTGAGCCTTCTAATAAACTTTTTCTCCTCTACAATTGTGCTGGTTAGGTACTTCAGTCACAGCAGTGAAAAAGCTGACTAAAACAGGCACTATTGGAAATGTTCAGGGTTATCAATTAGTTAATAGAATAGTAAAGGAGACTTCTTGTATTAGTAGCAGATCAGTTTATATTCCCATGCTGAATCAAAATTTTAAAAGTAAGTTCACCTTCTAATTTCCAAGGATGGGAATAGGAAAACTACAGTAGCAGCCACTTTCTAAAATAATGCCACATGTCACACACTAAGGAGGACAATTTTGCACAAACATGCAAGCAAGAATGTTGGTCACTGATGACTGATTGTTGGGTGAATTGATGGGTTGAATTGCTTTACAAATCAGGAAAGGAAGGAAACAAGTCATACCTTGGTTTTCCTGTATAATTTCTGGTAATAGCTGTTTGTCAACCCCCTACAAAGTTCTTTACCTTGAATGGTATTTCTTTTTTAAATAATAGCAATTATTATAACAACACCTATTACATGGCAGGACTGCATAAATTTTTCTACATAGGTTCTCTTAATTCTCATATCACATAAGGTAAGAATTATTGTATTCATATGAAAGACTGAACTTGAAGAAGTTAAGTACAGAGCTCACAACTCATCTAAATAGAGGAATTAGTAAATGTGTTTCTCTTCCCAGGTCAGTCTCCATTCTCACCTGATTCACTAGTCAACAGATTGCATGCTATATGGGAACATTCATTCATTTGTGCATTCATCCATAATATAAATTTTTTGGGGGTACTAGGGATTGAACTCAGGGACACACAAACACTGAGCCACATCCCCAGCCCTATTTTGTATTTTATTTAGAGACAGGGTCTCACTTGAATTGCTTAGCACCTTGCTGTTGCTGAGGCTAGCTTTGAATTTATAATCCTCCTGCCTCAGCCTCCCGAACCTCTGGGATTACAGGCATGCACCACCATAATATTTTTATTGAGTGCCTTCTTGTGCCAGATGTCACTTTAGGCATGGGGAAAACAGAGTTGGCATGGTGCTCCTACCTTCATGGAGCTTAGAAGCAAACATCACAGGAATCATACTATCCATCAGCATTTTAGTGGATCCCCAAGTAAAGATGAACAAATTATGATATATTTACAGGTCACAGTCGAATTCCTATTAGGATACAGTACATATAAAATACGCTCACCATGGAACAGTAATCAGCAATAAAAAGCATTGAACTATTGATTCATGTAACAACATAGATAAATCTCAATAACATTATGCTATTGAGATTCAATCTACTATGTGGTACCTATCTGTTCAATACTAGAAAAGGCAAAACTACAGTGATAGAATCCAGACCAGTGTTGCTAGAGCCCTGAAGCTGGAAGTGGAAGTTGACTGACCACTAAAGCATAGGAAACTTTTAGGCATGATAGAATTGTCCTGCATCTTGGTTGTATTGGTGGTTACGCAACTATATAATGTGGTTGAAAATCATGGAATTGATTGCTTAAAACTAGGTAATTTGATTGTAAGTTACACTCCAATGAAGTTGACTTAAAAAAATTTAGGAAGCCTGGGGACCACAATCCCGATTCTTCCTCTAGCATAGCAGATGGCATTGGGCAAAATACTGAATCCATGTTTTGTTTTCTTCTTTTTTAAAACAGGTTCATGAGGGGCTGGGATTGTAGCTCAGTGGCTAGCGTGTGTGAGGCACTGGGTTCGAATCTCAGCACCACATACCAATAAATAAATAAAAAGAATAGGTTCATGAGATCTGTTCTGCTTCCCTTATCACAAGATTAAGAGAATTTTAAAAGTGCAGGTGAAAGGCTTTGTAACATATCAGGTACCATATAAATAAGTAACTTCATTGCTGTTCCCTCACTGGGGTCTGTTCTATCCTGATTCCCAGAGGCCACCAGTGAACTTCACTTGAAAGGTTTCATAACATTTGAGTCTTTGATCTACTTGTAACACAGGGCAGCCTCACAGACCAAGACAGAGCCTCATAATCCTGGGTCAGCATGTTTCAGAGAAGACCCACCCATGTGCTCTGGCTTTGGACCATCAAGTGGCTGAGCAGATGGAAATAACATCCTTTGAAGGTCTTTGCCAATGACCACACAACCCCTGATGAATTAATAAGTTCATGTACCCTACATGGCTAGATGCTGAGGGCAATCCACAGTGCCTGGTTGCAAACAAAATGAACTATTGATGAGTAGCTTTGTGGTTAAAAAAGCTCCCTGATTCTCATCCAACAATTTATCTCCTAAACACTGACAGGTTTCCTAAAGAGGGGGGAGAAAGATGTCTGAAAGCAATTCACCACCAACAATTTTTATTTGATTATATTTATTTTGCAGTTCAATATGCCACCAATTTCAAAACCATCCACACTAACAAGGAACATGAGTAACACAGATAATCCATTAGATGGTCTATCTCACCATATTAACCACCCAGCCAGTATTTATCTAGCCACCACATGCACTTGAGCTGGGGATGTGTGCTGAGAGGGAAACAGAGAATAATGTACATCCCTGTTCTCAAGGCTTTTAAATTTGACTTTTCTTGAGAATTCAGCCTCTTCATTTACTGGGCAGGGAGAAAATGTTTTCAATACTAAAATGGGTGTATTATGGAATATTATAAAATTCTAAAACATCTTTAAAATTAAAAAAATATATAAATATATATGAAGAAGAAGAAAATCTCTAGGAATGTCATTGTTGACATATTTTATCGTTTATAAATGACATTTTTATCATTAAAAATGCATGTTGTATTATGTATTTATCCATTTAAATGAATTGGAATGTCACAAATTTTCCTATCCTTCTCAAGAATACTCATCAGTGCTCAGTCTCCCCAACAGGTTGATAGAGAATTTCACAAAAAGCACTGCTTCAGATGTCTTAGCTTTTTAAAAAATAATGTTTAAAGTTTCTCTATTCACTATCCATAGTTTTAGAGTTTAGAAAACAAAGCAGTAAAATGCTATCTTTAATACCACTACCCAAAATAACTACTGCTAACATCTTGGTATATGTACCAGATTTTCCCTTCATGATTTAAAAAATATATATATACTAATTACATTAGAATTATTTTTCTAGTTTTATTGATTTTATTTTTTCAAATACACGACAGCAGAATGCATTAGAATTATTTTTCATATCTTTGTATATAGAGTATATTCATGCCAATTCACGTCTTTATACATGTACTTTGTTTTTTTTTTCTTTTGCAATACAATTCTTATTACATAATTATACCACAATTTTTCATATCTCTGTTTATATATAAAGTACGTTGACACCCAATTCGATTCTTCATACATGTACTTTGGGTAATGATATCCATCACATTCCACCGCTCTTGCTAATCCCCTGCCCCCTCCTTTTCCCTCCTACCCTTCTTTCCTATCTAGAATTCATCTAATCCTCCCATGCTCCCGTCCCTACCCCACTATGAGTCAGCCTCCTTATATCAAAGAAAACATTTAGCATTTGGTTTTTTGGGATTGCTAACTTCACTTAGCATTATCTTCTCCAATGCCATCCATTTGCCTGCAAATGCCATGATTTTATTCTCTTTTAATGCTGAGTGAAATTTCATTGTGTATATATGCCACATTTTTTTTATCCATTCATCCACTGAAGGGCATCTAGGTTGGCTCTACAGTTTAGCTATCGTGAATTGTGCTGCTATAAACATTGATATGGCTGTGTCCCTGTAGTAGGCTGTTTTAAAGTCCTTTGGGTATAGTCCGAGGAGAGGGATAGCTGGGTCAAATAGTGGTTCCATTCCAAGATTTCCAAGGAATCTCCATACTGCTTTCCATATTGGCTGTACCAATTTGCAGTCCTATCAGCAATGTATGAGTGTACCTTTTCCCCCACATCCTCTCCAACACTTATTGTTGTTTGTCTTCATAATAGCTGCCTTTCTGACTGGAGTGAGATGATATCTTAGAGTAGTTTTGATTTGCATTTCTCTGATTGCTAGAAATGATGAGCATTTTTTCATATATTTGTTGATTAATTGTATATCCTCTTCTGAGAAGTGTCTGTTCAGGTCCTTGGCCCATTTATTGATTGGGTTATTTGTTTTTTTGGTGCTTAGCTTTTTGAGTTTTTTATATACCCTAAAGATTAGTGCTCTATCTGATGTGTGAGGGGTCCTAGGAATTAAACCAGAGACTCTGCATCTAATAGAAGAAAAAGGAGGCCCTAATCTTCATCATGTGGGATTAGGCCCCAATTTCCTTAATAAGACCCCTATAGTGCAAGAATTAAAACCAGGAATCAATAAATGGGATGGAATCAAACTAAAAAGTTTCTTCACAGAAAAAGAAACAATCTGTGAGATGAACAGAGAGCCCACATCCTGGGAGCAAATTTTTACCCCTCATACATTAGGATTATAGCCTGGCTATAAAGGTTTCCCCATGTTGATAGATGTTCTTCAACAGCTTGCCTTTCAGTGGCTTCCTCAAGTTCTATTAAATGGATATGCTGAATTTTTCTGTGTTGTGAGAATAGATTTTACTTATCACAGGCAAATGCTACAGTAAATGCAAATCTCTGAATTTGCAATTGAAATGTATCTCAGATTGGACCTTAGAACAAATTCAAAGGAGGGGAGGCACAATGTACCGAGTTTTTTTTTTTTTTTTTTAAGTAATTATACTGCAAAACATCCCCAATTCTCCCACCCTCTGAAAGCATCTCAGAGAAAATTCCTTCAGCCAAAGGCAACACAAAAGTGAGGAATAGTTAGACTAATGACATGGACAAGCCAATTTGCTTCCAGTCTTTGTTAAATGCTATGATACAAGCAAGAACAGTTTGCAAGAATGACCAAATGTAAGTTTCCTATAGCAGACCCTTCAAGTAGGATAGACATGTGACAGACACAGCAAGTGCCTTAAGGGGCAAAGGAGGTCAACCTTTGTTATCACTGTGCTACAACCAGAATGCAGCCAGCTATTCAACACCATTTTATCACTTAATCTTCACTAAAGCCCTTGGATGTTTGTTATGGACTAAATTTTGTGTCCTCCTAAAATGACTATGTTGAAGTCTTAATCTCCAGGGAGGTTTTATTAGGAGATCTAATGATGTTCAAGGTTAAATGAGCTCATAAACGTGGGCCCTGATTCAATAGAATTAGTGTACTTATAAGAAGAGATACCATAGAACATTCTCCTTCTCTCTCAACACACACACACACACACACACACACACACACACACACACGAAAGGTCATGTGAGAAGGGGGGAAGGCAATCATCTACAAGCCAGGAAGAAGGAAAGAAAATCATCATCAGAAATCAGAGTTGCTGACATCTTGATCTCAGACTTAGCAGCCTTTGAACAGTAAGAAAACTAATTGCTGTCATGTAGCCTCCCAGTGGTTTTCAGATGTAGCTGTCTGAGTAGACTAGCTAACATCTTGGGTATCAGCAGCAGCAGCATCTATATACAGCTAAGAAACTCTGACTGAGAAAGCCTGACCTCTTATACAAGACCCCAAGTCACTGGCAGCCAGCTGTTTTAGTCAGCTTTTTTACTGCTGTGACTAGAAGATCTGACAAGAACAATTTTAAGGAGGAAAAAATTATTCATTTAAGGACTCACGGTTTCAGAGGTTTCAGTCCACAGACAGCCAGCTCCATACCTCGGGGCTCAAGGTGAAGCAGAACATCATGAAGAAAGAGTGTGGCAGAGGGAAGTAGCTCACATGATGATCAGGAAGCAGAGAGACTCCACTAGCCAGATACAAAATAGATACCCGAAAGCCATGACCCTAATGCCCCCCTCCTCTAGCTATACCCTCCATGCCTTCAGTTACCACTCAGTTAATCCCACCAAGGGATTAATTTACTGATTGGGTTAAGGCTCTCATAACTCAATCGTTTATGAATGAACCTCTAAATGTTCATGCACTGTCTCACACCTGAGCTTTTGGGGGACATCTCACATCCAAACCATAATACCAGTTTTCAAACACTTCTCTTTCTGAATCCACAGCCTGTGTTCTACTTGTTTTATTCTCCTGACTCTACAAGGAGCACAAGTTGGTGACTACCTGTCAGTGTGATTTAAGACACTTTACTCAATTCTTCCAGATCCCAAGACATGTCCTTTATCACTTGTCTCAGTTCCTGAAAATCTACGATTAGAGTATATTTGTCTAATTTTCCAATGTCTTCTCTTTCACTTCTGTTCTTGGAAACCTATAAAATCCTGAAAGTCCTAGAAAGAATAATACTTTTAAACCAAGAAATCTATTGTGGAATTCTCTCTTCAAAGGGACACCTAAAGTTTTCAGAACATTACCCTTGTCTAATAACCTAGTCAGCATAAGGAGACCAATTAAGCCTAAGCTGGTGCCCATCGCTGCAATAATACTATAAATAATTCTCAGACAAGGAGGCTGGGATCCATAAGTAGTCATAATCAAAGCTAAATGCAATTATTATATGATTTAGAACTATGTTATGATAATTACATCTTAACATTGGGGTATTATGACATTACTTACACACACACACACACACATACACACACACACAAAAGACAGAAGAATGAAGACTTTGTTATGCTCTTGGTCTTTTTATTTATTTGTGGATTTACTTGAGTTTTGTTCTGTTTTTTGAATCTCATGAACACAGTCAGGCATAAACTTTCTATAATCTCCTGGCTGTCAATGAAATATCCATGCAGACACACACCCTGCAAGACTTCAGATCATGTTGCCTAATCCTGAAAAACAGAGCTACTAACTTTTTGGAACATCATTTATTCATTCAAACCTGCTCTTGTTTTTGTATTCCCTCTATCAATTACCCTGCACTAAGTTGCCTCAAGCCAGCCTCTTCCTCTTCAGCAACACCTGAGTCAGTGCTATGGATTCACCCTCAGTTCTAAATCTCTACCCCAACTCCTTCACACCTTTCCTGGCAGCCCCTTCCTTGTTGCCATCAGCCCCCTATCTAACTTCCCACCAATTCACTCTTTTGGAGGGTGAGACACAGCAAGCGTGTCTAAGGAACACACAATGGTAAGATATCATGAAGATTTTTTTCTTTGCCACACCACATGTAGGTATTGCTCATGACAGATCTTTCTGTGGTCTATTGTAGACAGCCAGCATACTAATGTTGCTTTCCCAGAAGTTCTAAAATTCTTAGCAGGATCTCAGATTTGTTTTATGACTTGAGGGTAAGTTACTTAAATCTTTGAACATTGTTTTTTTTAAAATCTGTGAAGTGATGTCATTTTCAAATTTTATATTTTTATATTATAATTTATATTTTTACATATAATACAGTTTCATATTGAAAACCTTATCTACTAAGATTTCATTTGTTTTTTAAATTCAATTTTGGATTTAGTTTGCACATTGGTGATTGCTATTTATACTAAGCAGGAACTGTTATAAACTTCCAGTGTAGATCTGATTTTTTTTTTTGGTATTGTATCTTCCACCAGGGGGCACCACTCTCCAGCACAAGGAATATTAATAGCTGTGGCCTCATAAAGTTGTTCTCTTCAGGGAAATCACTGCCCGCACAGGATTATAATTTAAACATCATTTATAACTTTACTTAGATATTTCAAAGGATAACTTTTACTACAAATTGATTTCAAGTTTTTTTTAAAGAGTAACTTCACACATGGGGTGAATTAGTTATTTTATACAGGATATCAAAGTGATAATGTGTAAAATCTGTATGGATTTGAGATTGCATTTGGCACACAGTGACCTCCCATTTTCTTAACTTACCAATTGCCTAGTTAATAGCCATGCTTCCTATTACATCTGCATGTTGAGCCTCAGAGTGGCTTTTGGAGGACAATTTAAGGAATATATAAATGATTTGAAATATGACCTAAATTTAGGGTACTATTACTAAGCAGGAATTTATTGGTAAAAAAAAAATCAGGAGTCAGAATGTGTGTCAATTATCCTACTTATAATTAGATATTTGTAGGGGATGAAGGAAAAATCAAATCATTTAAAAATCCAGTTTTTCATCTTGAAGTTCATATCAAACAGATAAAAAGTAGCCACATACTTTCTCTCAACAGCACCATACCTTTTATGCTACATGTGTTTTTATCAGAGTAAGGCTATAGAGTCAAATATTTTCTGTATAAAATTACTTTTTCCACAATTATTTACAAAAACAACAAAACATTTTGGAGAACAAATGAGCAGTTTTGAGGAAAGAGTCTGCTAAGCTTTGAGAAAAGTGAATTTAAGAATTCACATTTAGGGTCTTAGGTAAATTATAATGGAGGTTGTCAATGGAGATGGTGGAGATGATGAAGGGGTGGAGCCAAGTTGATAGGAATAAGGGAAGGGAAGAGAAAGGAGTAGGCAGATTCAGTGGAGCAGGCAGGGGTGGGGGCAAACCAAACCAACTGATACTCCAAGGGACCCAGTGCAGGTGGACGTTAGGTCAGCATCTGAGATGGCAGCAGCCAAGTAAGTGGACACTGGGACACAAAAAGTCACATAAAAGGCAAAGTAGCTACCCTGAAGTTTGGCTATGGCATCAGGAAACAAGGTGAAAGGTGACAACCACAAGGACTTCTTAAATGAGGTCATAGAGCCAGTAGGAAAGAAATTGGCTTTCAGTATGGGTTGGAGTGACCTTGAGAAAGTTAACTGATGTTTCTTCAACTTTAAAATGAGGATAATAATACTTCTCAGTGATGTTGTAAGGATTTAATAAAGTAAAATGGAATGTGCTGTCCATGTTAAGCACTGCAAAAGCAGAAGCTTTAACATAGCTATCGTCATTATCTTCCTCTTCTCCGCCACTCCATCCACTTTATTGCCGTGTTTATCTCTCTCACCACATAGGTTTTACTTCTAAGACTCAGAGCCAGTAAGTCCTTTAGCCAGGACTCTCCTGCCTTCCCAGGCATGGCAACTCAATTAGAAACAAAACTCATAAACCTTAACATTTGTCTACCTAGTTACTATGCAATATCACTCCTCAATGTTTGCCAGAGAGAAATGAAAATATGTGTAAACAGAAAGGTGTGCACACAATGTTCATCACAGCTTTAATTGTAATGGCCTCACACTGGAAGCAACACAGTGTCCATGAAATGATGAACTCATGAACAAATCGTGGTATAATTCATATAGGGAATAAGCTATTGACACAGTTAATAACATAAATCTCAAAATGTGTTGAGTGAAAGAAATTCCATATAAAAGAATGCATAATAATGATTTTTTATATGAAGTTCAAAAATAGGCCAAACGAATCTCTGGTGACAGAAATCAGAACAGAAGTTGCAGACAGGGGGACAGGGCAGGAGAGGAAGAGGGACTGCATTGGTCCAGTCTGACTGGAAAGGGACACGGGGAGCTCTCTTGGGCTGTGGGAATGTTCTAACCCCGTTAAGATTGTGAAGTGTCATAGGTGCATATATTAAACTGTTCATTTAAACTCTGTACATTTGATATATGTGAGTCATGCTACAGTAACATGATGCTTCTATGGAGGAAAAATTGAGATAAAACCAATGGATCCGTAATATTTATCTAGCCAAAGAGAGCTCATGAAGTAAATAAAGCTGAGCTACCAAGATGTAGTGAAGGGCAACACAGAGAATGCTTTCCTGGCAAGCAGACAGAAGCATATAGTGATGAATAAAGCCAGAGCAACTTTCCAGAAGAGTGGGCACATCCATAGCTATTGAGAGAAATAATCAGCTGACAGGAGCCACCCCAGCAAAAGGGTTCCCTCCATGAATGCTCAACTGTCATTGAACATAATCAAGGTCCATGGAAAGGGCTGATGGGGCACATCCTGAGCATCTGTCTGCTCACTCTATGACTGAGTTCTCTACTCTCCCTCCAAGCACATCTGTGACTCTGACATGTGATCTAAGTGGCATCAGATGGTCAACGAGTCTATGGTCCCAGAAGGCTAAGATTTATCCTGCTCCATTAAAATGGCCTGAGAGCAGGGAGAATGACAGCACTTAACACACTGCAGATGCTCAGTAATGTATATTAAGCAGAGCAAGAGATGGAGGGGCTTTAGCGCGCTCCTGCTCCCTGATGGCTCAAGTCCTTGTACCCAGCATTATGTAAAATGCCATACAAGCCTCTGTCATTTAATTCTGATAGTGACAACCCTTGAGCAGAGCACTATGACTCTCTTCAACTCACAAATGAGAAGGAATTTTAGATTGGTAAAGTAATTTTTCCAAGGTTGAACACCTCTTAGACCCCGCAGTCTGGTTTGGGAATCCAAGCTTTTAACTCTTGGGCTATGCTGCCTCCTAGTGGCAAGTCTCGCCTGGGTTACACAGCAATTTCCTTAGTTGGTTTCCCTGATTACATTTTTGCCCTGTTCCACTACATGCACAATAACACTGTGTCACAACCAACCCTACTTTACAGCTGTTGGAGGGCCCTCTACATACCATGGCGTGCATCCCCTGGCCTGGAGTGTGCTCTTCCTGTCTCTTCTCTTGCTTAATCCCAACTCACCCTTCAGGTTTCTGTTCAGATGTTAACTTCCTCCAAGAAGCCTCCCCCGACTCCTTCAGACTACATATGTGCTCCAGGTGAGGACTCTCTGAAAGCCCCAGGCCTCCCCTCTCCCAGGCCCCTCTTTATTGCTTTTGACTTTTTAATTTCTTGCCTTCCCAGCTGGATGGGGTCCTAGTCTGTTTTGCTCAATTTAGGATAAGACCCTAACACCTAACATAGTGTCTGACACACATCACTTGCTTAATGCACATTTGTTAAGTGATTTATTGAGTAATGAATAGTGGAGATATTGTTATCTCTATCTGCGTGCAGGTAATGTCCAGAGAAAGTAATTCTATACAGACAGGAAATACATCAGTGGGTGTCAGGGGCTGGGAGTGGGAATGGGAATTGACTGCTAATGGCCAGGTAGGATTCCTTTAATGCTGATGAAACTGAGCTAAAACTGGATTGTGGTGATGGTTGCACAACTATGTGTGTTTACTAAAAATCACTGAATTGTACACAGAAAACGAGACCATTTTATGGCATGTAAATTATATTTCAATAAAACCTTTTTTAAAAAATTTTGTCTTTGCTGACTCCTTGCCAACCAATTCCAGTGAGTTCTTTGATGGTAGGAAAGACCCCAAAATCTTATGTAGTTTTAGGTTTTCACAAAATCAATAATATTCAGACCTTTAATTTCACTCTTTCACCTGTAATCTTGATTTCTCAGAGGAAGGCATTATGCCATCTTAGATTCTTTAAGGGTCTATAATCATCAACTTTCACAGCAATTGATAAGGAGGCCCAGAGTTACATAGTTGTGAAAATTCCCATATTGAATCTTCAAAAAGAAACCTTCGTCTGGATGTGGTAGTACATGCCTGTGATTACAGCTTCTTCGGAGGCTGAGGCAGGAGAATGGCAAGTTCTTGGGCAACCTAGTAAGACCCTGTCTCAAAAACAAAGAAAGCAAATAGGGCTGAAAACATATCTTAGTAGTGGAGTGCCCTTTGGTTCAATCCCCAGTGCTGAAAAAAAATAATAAAGAAAAGAAATATTTATGACTCAATTTACTTAGAGACAGCACAGTTGATGTGCATATTAGATAAGGCCAGAGAAGAGTCCCAGTGTGCTCAGGTTAATATCAGATAGCCAATGTAGAGAGCAGAAGATATTCTCAAATTATGGGTTTGTATTGTTAGAGGACTGGGATCTTCTGGGAAACTGCGGCGGTAAACCTCCCTTTAATCCCCAATTCTTGTGATCAAGTCAGAAAGATTTCAGATATACAACTCGGAGTAACAGGCAATGAGTTATTAGAAGGGATGGGAAAAGGGAGAAGAAGACACTCTCAAGGGAGAGAATGGGACAGAGAGGAGAAGGACCACATGCCTCTCTTGCCCTCCAGTCTTATTGGGGGTCTCAGGGAAATTTCCAAAGAGTTCCACCCAGGTTCATCTCTTGACTTTTGACTGACAGCAGGATGACATCAGACTTTCAAGTCCCCACTGCCATGACCATTTTAGGTCACTTTGGTCCATGCTGACTGGTTCTAATTGGAACCTGTTCTTACACATTTTATGGTTAGGGGGAATTATCCTTATCTCCCATGAATTCCAAGATCTGGTCTGTGAAAGTGTCACAAAAGCCTCCTCCTTCAGGGTAACTTGTGTCCTCTTATTGGCATTATGTTGGGCCTGCATTTCTCCTGCTGATAACAGGTAGTTTACTGAGGCATGTGACATATCCTGTCTGCTTAAGCCAGGCAGGGCTTCAGGGAAAATGCTTCTTGGACAAGAAAGCATGTGGATCAGCACAGTGGGCCCATTTTTTAGAATTATTCCTTTAACCCTGTGTTCCCATTACTCACATCTGTCCCCTATCAGTGGTGCAAAATTGCTAAACAGTCCCATGGTTCCTAATAGGAGAAGGTTTCTGATTTCTCTTTTGTGAATTTGGCAAGGTTTGTAGTTTCCCAGCCCAATAAGGAGGAATACACATAGGAACAGGATGGCCTTGGGACCGGGTCATTCTGGAGGAGAACTGCTTCTTTGTCCTAATCTTCTCAAATGAGATGGGACAATAAATGGCTTGCTGGGGCTGCCAATCTGCCAGTGTATTTCCTAAAAATTCTGTGCTTTTTAGATCCAAGATACCTAGAAAATTTAAGTCAGGTTACTTCAAATTTCTTTGACCCTATTGAATTTAGGAGTACCCAAAGCTGAGAACAGGGCAGCAAAGCCATCAGGACAACAAGCTCCAAAAGCTAGATTTTGCTGGAATTTGCTCTTTTGCACAGAAATTATTGATGACACCTGATTGCCTTTTTGCATAGAAATTATTGATGACACCTGGTTGGTCTATGTAATTTTATAAAATTGAAGAAACAGCTTCAGGAGGCAGAATGGTAAGATGGATAGCCTCCTGGAAGGGAACACTGAAGCCCTGAATACAGATCCTCGTTCTACTACCATTCAGCTGTGTCCCTGGGGAAATTGGTTTTCTTCTCTGGGCACCTGATTGCCCACTTGTTAATGAGGGATTTCTGCTAGATGAACTTTAAGGTCCTTTTGACTCTGGGAATAAGGACAGCAGTCACTGTAATTTACTAATCCTGGGTACCAGGTATATCATGCTTAGATCTAAGAGGCAGGTATAGCTATCACCATTCACTAAGGAGGAAACTGAAGAAAAGGCAAACCAATCAAATTGCTCAAGTTCAAATTCTGGAAACAGATTTGCTAGGATTTGCCCAATTCTTTATACTCTAAACTGGATACTGAACTCCAACTGCATAGCAGAGGATAAGAGAACTGTTCCTCACTTCCTGGGCTTGTAAACACTAGAGACATTTTCAAAGGCAAATTATTGCTATAGAAAAGCCTGCAGATTTTTCATATGAGATTGTATCTAGAAAACTTTTGAACACAGGAAATTGGAAGAATTTTACAAGAACAACCTTATGCCTATTTTCTATCAGTTCTCACTACTTGGCTTCAAATATATCTAGCCATCTATCTAATCCTTTCTCAATCTGTCTTTTTTGTGGAGCCTTTGGTTTTGATGAATTTGGAGAATGCTTTCTCCCATTCGACTCTCTCAATACTTTCTCCCCGGAGAAAATTTCATAAGCATTAATAAAACTGGCATCAACCCAGCTTACAGAAAAAGAAACTGAGGCTCACAAAAGTTAGAGATTTCCTCAAGGTCACTGAACTGGGAAGTGCTGCACCCCATCTCTAACTTGGGCAAAAGCCCTGGCTCTCTGCCCACTGTGCTCTGATGCCTTCTGACATGGCACTTCTCCAAAATATAGTCTTTATGCCTTCACCTTGACCAGTCTTCCTTTTCATCCCTGCACTGGGAATTTTATTCTTAGGTCATTAACATCTCTTAGAAAAAAAAATGAAACAAAAGTAACTTTCCATTTATTCCCTTTGCTAGAACCAGAATTCTAAGCACTGTGTTTTTAAAAGAGAGAAATTATGTGGTTCCTCTCCCATAGAGCTTAATATTTACTGTCTTGTTTTGTGCCTCCGTTTCAGTGTCTACTCATTTGTATTGCATAATATTTGTTTGCCTTTGAATTCAGCTGACAACCTTGACTTTTTGTTTGCCTTTGTTTTATGTGCTGTGTACTGAACCAGTGGGAGGAAAGGAAGTTTGGTCATGATGAGTGGAGAATGAGTGACATGGGATTGCTCACATTGCCCACTGCATCCCTCAAGACCCAAGCCCTGCTGTCCTCAACCTGCCTCAGGGCTCACACCACTGAATGCATTCATTCCCTTGCCAACCTGAGTGAGAGAGGGGTGTTAGTAACTACAGACACCTTCGATGATCCAAAACCCAGTCACCACTTGCATTTAGAGAGTTTTCATCCTCTACTTCCATTTAAATATATATGTGTCTGCAATTATGGGAGTCATAAGACTTCAAATCAGGAAGCCTTGTCATGGAAATGCTTAAATGTATTGTACCTGGGTTCTTTAGGGCATGTGGTGGAACATATGGAGCTCCTTCTAAGAAAAATATTTAAAAAGAAATCAAAATGTAAAAGATTACAAAGGACACTAATTTTATTAAAATACAATTATCAAAATATGAAAATAACAGTTTGTGTCACAACATTTTTTTTCTCGGTCAGTGTAACGCCACAAGAATGGGAAGTTATACTCCATGTATGTATGAGATATCAAAATACATTCTACTGTCATGTATAACTAAAAAATAAAAATAAAAAATTTAAAATAAACATTTTTGTTTCTCTGTTCTTCTTTTAAATAACTAGATTTTGGAATAATTTCAGTGGTTACCATAATTTCCAATTTTGATCATTATAAATGATACTTCAAGATATGAGACATAATCAAAACATTTCATGATCTGAAAAACCATAATCTTAAATATCATGTTAATATAACAAAAAAATATCTGAGATGTCTGTGTGCAGCAAATTCACAGGAACTAATAATACAGCTGAGTTTTGTTATTCACATTCATAGTTGAAGGAAACGCTAAATTTCACTTAGGACTGATAAATATTTATTTATTTTTTTGCCCAGTGAAGTGAATATACATCTATGCATTCATAAGGATGTTTATATTGAAAAGGACTTTAGCAATTACATGCCCAGGATTCTAAACCCAGATGGGTACCACAACTTAGACAATATTAAAAACATAAAAATTCCTGGGATCTGACCTTGAATTATGGAATTATGATCTGAGGTAAAATTCATGAATCAGTATTTTTTTAAATTCCAGAGGTGATTCTAATACACAGCCAATTAGGGTATCCACTAAACCATCCTAGTATCACCCCAAAATTTCTCCATCCTGTGATATATGTATATCTTTTTTCCACACTCAATCCTCAAGGAATCAATGTTTTGAAAAGCTTTGAGCTCAGTAACCATTGATTCCTTCCCCTTATTAAAAAATGTTTACGGCACACTTCACAAAATACAGAACAGTTGCTTCTCCTGAGCACTTACCAGTGCCCCTTTTAAGCCAATCCCTCCTCTATCACTAGTCCCTGTTAACAACTGGTCCGTCCTCTGTCCGTACAACTGTATATTTCCCAGAGTGTCATCCAGTTCATACATATGTAGCCTTTTGAGTCTGATCTCATTACCTGCAGCATGATACACTGGAGACTCAGGCGTGTTATGGAGTACTAGCACTTCATTCCCCCACCCCCACACCCTCTTTTTTTATAACTAAGTAATATCTCATTGCATTTATTTACCAAGTTTGTTCATCCATTCACAAGTTGAGGACATTTGAATTGTTCCCAGTTTTTGGCAATTATGGATAAAACCTCAATAAATATTCACATACAAGCTTTATATGAATATAAGGTTTTATTTTAGGAATATATCTGGGATTGGGATTGCCACATCATATAATAAGTAAATACTAAACTTTATAAGAAATTTTCAAACTGTTTCCAAAACAGCTGCACCATTTTGCATTCCCACCAGCAAGCAAAAATTCCAGTACTTTGACTTCTCTTCAGCCCTTGGTATTGTCAGGCTTGTGTGTGTGTGTGTATGTGTGTGTGAGTGTGTGTCTGTTTGTTTTGTTTTTCTTTCTTTCATTCCAAAAGAATGTGTAGAATTTCTTGTTGTGATTTAAATTTGCATTTCCCTATGGCTAATGAGGTCAGGCATCTTTTCATGTACTTATTTTCCATCTGAGTATTTTCTTTGATGAATCATCTGTTCAATTTTTTTACCAATTTTGTAAATTGAATTATTTTATAAATATTTGGTTAGGAATTTAACCCTGTAGCACTTTACCACTGAGCTATGTCTTCAGCCCTTTTAATTTTTTATTTTGAGACAAAGTCTCACTAAATTGCCCAGGTTGGCCTTGAACTTGCAATCCTCCTGTCTCACCCTCCCAAGTAGGGATTATAGGTGTGCAACACCACACCCTATTGTGGCTTTGAACTTTACTTTAAAAATACATTATGAATATACTTCATTAAAATCAGATATATGGTTCTCAAAAGCTCTCTCCAAGTTTGTGATTTGGTTTTTTTTTTAATTCCCTGAACAGTGTCTTTTGAATAGCAGAAGCTCCTAGTTCTCATTTTTAATTACAAATCATACTTTTGCTGTCATACTTAAGACATCTTTCCTAATACCAAGGCCAGAAGAGTTTCTCTTTTATTTTCTTCTAGAAGTTTCAAAGTTCTGTGTTTTATTTTCAAGTCTATATTTTGTGTTAATTTTTATATTTGGTGCAAGTACAGATGAAAGTTCATTTCTTTGAATATGATATCTAATTATTCCTGCACTATTTGTTGGGAATTTTTTTCCTTTATTGATTTTCCTTGTCACCTTTATCAAAAACTTATTGGTTATGATTTGTGTGGGTCTTTTTCTTGACTTTCTGTGCTATTCCTTTCATCTACATTTTTATATTTTTGTCTATATTACTGTAAGCCTTGAAATCAGATAACATCTTTCAATTTGTTCTTCTTTTTCTAAATTGTCTTGACAATTTTAGTTCCTTTTCTTATAAATTTTAGAAGGAGCATGTTAATTCATATAAAAAATCCTGGTGGAATTTGATTGGAATTCCAATGAATTTATGAAAGAGTTTGGGAAGAACTGATGCTTGAACAGTATTGAATCTTCCAATCAGTGGACAATTACATGTCTATACTTATTTAGATCTTTTATTTCTTTAATCAGTATTTCAGTTTCCAGCATAAAGATCCTGCTCATATTTTTTATCAGATATAAATTAATACTATGTTATGGACATTTGTTAGATTTATCCCCAAGAATTTTGGTGTTATTTTATTTAATACTGGAACTTGAACCAAGGGATGCTCTACCACTAAACTACATCCCCAGCCCCTTATTTATTTATTTATTTATTTATTTGATTTTGAGACAGGGTAAATCTGTAAGTTGCTTTGGGCTTCACTAACTTGCTAAGGCTGGCTTGAACTTGTGATCCACCTGTTTCAGCCTCCCAAGTTGCTGGGATTCCAACATTTGTTGTAATTTCTTTTTGAATATTTTTAAATTACAAATTCAACTATTTGCTTATTTATTATGCATTTTGAGATATTACCCAAAGCTGGCCTTGAACTCCTAGATTTGGGTGATCCCTCCACATCAGCCTCTCAAGTAGCTAGAACTATGAATGTACATCACCACGCCAAGCTCAAATTCATTTACCATGCTCAGTGGTTTGGTGCTATTATAAATGGCACTTATACATTTTCCAATTGCCAATATTTCATTGCTAGTATATAGAAATAGAAATTTAAAAAAATATATTGACCTTACATCCTGTAGCCTTGTTGAACTCACTATTAGATCTATTAACTGTCTTTGCATATTATTTGGAATTTTCTGAATGGACAATCATGTCATCTATGAACAGAGATAGCTTTATTCTTTTCTTTTTAATCTGCATTCTTTTTATTTGTTTTTCTTGCCTTCATGCATAAGCTAGAACTTCTGGATAAGGTGTAATAGAAATGGCAAGAGGAAAACACTTGTTTTATTCCCTGTCTTAAGAGAAGAATATTCAGTTTTTTATCATTAATTATTTCAACTGTAGTTCTTTTAAAATGATTTTTTTGTAGAAAGTAGGTTCTTCCAGTTTTCTAAGTGTTTTTATTTTTTATTGAATTTTTTCAAATGCTTTCTTCACATTTATTGAAATGATCATAGGTTTTGTCTTTAGTATTTTGATACCATTGAATAATTGGATCATAATGATAATTGAATGTTGAACCAGCCAGGCATTCCTGGGCGGGGGTTCCCCATTTAGCTATTGTGTTAGTAAAGGTTCTCCAGAAAATTGGCATATAATATTTTATATGATATATAGTATACGAGAGATTTATTCAATCAGCTTACATGAGCAAAAGCTGCATACTGCTACAATGGCTGTCTGCAGACTGGAGCGCCAGGGAAATCAGTCTAAGAAGCCAAGACTCAGTACAAGAGGTACCAATGATACAGCCCCAGTCTGAAGCTGAAGGCTCAGAAGCCCCCAAAGAGTTGCTGAAACAAGTCTGCAGTGCAAGCCTGAGTCTGTGTTCAAAGGTTGAGGAGTCTGGAGTCTGATGTTCCCAAGTGATGGCAGCATAACAAATGCACTTGCTCAAGAAGGGTCTAGAACGCGCTTGCATTAACTTTCTCCTCCGTCTGTGTTTTTGTTCCATTTGAGTCCCCAGCCTGTACAGGACAGACATTTTCTTCTCATTTTGCTGACTCCATCTCTCAGTCACCTCTGGAAACACCTTCACAGACACACCCAGATTTTACCAAATTTCTAGATGTCTCTTAATCCAGTCAAGTTGATAACCAAAATTATTATCACAGCAATGATGTAAGCTGGATCTTTTAATGTACTTCAGAATTTAATTTGTGGTGTTTTGGTTGTTAAGAACTTTTGCATCTGTGTTCATGAAGAATATCACTTTGTAATTTTTTTTTCCATATTTTTGTCTGGTTTTATTTATCAGTGTAATGTTGGCTTCATAAGATGTGTAGGGAAGTATTCCTTCCTCTTCTATTTTCTGGAAGAATGGTTGGTGGACTTTGCCAGGAAAAGTACCTGTACATGAAGTTTTCTTTTTAAATCTTTTTTAATTACAAATTCAACTGTTTGTTTACTTATTATGTATTTTGAGATATTGCCCAAAGTTGGCCTTGAACTCCTGGATTTGGGTGATCCTTCCACATCAGCCTCCCAAGTAGCTGGAACTATGAATGTATATCACCACACCAAGCTCAATTTCATTTTTTAAATTAATACAAAACTATTTCTTTCTTTTTTAAAAAAGTGAACTTTGATAATTTGTGTCTTTCAATAAATAAATTTTTGTATTTCCTATAAAGTTGTCAAATTTGAGACAGAGTTCTTTGTAGTATTCCCTTGCTAACCTTTTACTACCTTTAGGGTTCCTTATTTTTAACAATAAGAAACTGTATCAAATTTGTAGTCACATAGTCAGATTATCATAAAGAGAACATGGTTATCTCACTAGACTGACATAATTCTAGACCAAAGACAAAATTTGATGTTAGTCAAGTCAGTCTTATCTAGTAAGAATAACTGGTTTATACCAGTAATATTGAAATATTACTCAATATCTTCATAAGCATATTTGCTATCCAGTGACCTAATTAGTTATAGCAGCTTTTTTTCCAGATCATTGGGATTTTATAAGAAGACAGTCATGTCAACTGTGAATGCCACCATTATGTCATTTTCATTTTAGAAGAAAATTGAAATCAGTATTCATAAGTACTTTTCTCTGGAACATTTTGGATGAAAATCAAAGACAAAAAAACTTGGCTAAATACAAAGGCAGCCTGGGAAACTGCAAATGAATAAACCAAAGGAATCAAGCACAGAAAGCATGGTTTGCAAACACTAGTAACTGTAACTTATTGATTACCTCATTGTAGACAGACAACTTCACTAAACTTCCGTTTATTTATCTATAAAAATACTTGACTCACTGGGTCAGCATGATGTTTGGAAGAGATTGATACAAAACACTTGGCACATAGTCAATGCTCAGCACACAGAAGCTTCTATCATTTGACTCTGCAACCAGCTCAGTAACTTGGGTTAAAATTAAACTTGTACCAGTTTCTAAAGATTAGGATTGAAAGACAGAAAGCTCAAGTTCCTCTAATTTGTAGAGAAAACCATCCTTAATTTCTCAAATACTCCAGCTTCAATTCCATGAGTTTCTTTTTTCCAGTTTTAGTGGGAAGAGATCCTTCCTCATCCTGATCTAGAAAACATTTAGTGACTCCATTCCTGATCAGAAAATGTATATGTGACTAGCATTGTGCTAAGCCCTACAGGGAAACCAAATAAATCTATGCAGAGCCCCTGCTTTTTAGAGACCCTAAAGTAGAACCAAGCTTAGAGTAGAGGAAGGTGATAACACATCAATCAATTACATCATTGAAAATTTAATAAATCTAGAAACAGGTCTAGAGTGAGCTGTGTACTCTGAAAAGGCTTCTTGCTGAAGGTAGACCCTGAGGGAGGAAGAGGATTAGGAGAGGTAGGAGGAAAGAAAGAAGGTGCCTAGCAGATGGAAACCAGGGCCCAGAGCAGAGAGGCAGGGTGTGTGGCACAGTGGCTATGAGGCCACAATATGAAGCCACATTGCTTAAATCCAAGTTCCTGCTTTGGCCCCTGCTAGATGTGTGAACAGGAAGATTACCTAACCTTATAAATCCCTGTGTCATCACAATAACACCTACCTCAAAGAGTTATTGAGTGGACAAAGTGGCATGTTTGAAACCACGTTTAGCATTTATTGTAGGCATTACTAGGTAGCAAGTGTAGAAAGAAGAGTATTAGGAAATGAGGTCAGATTAAGGGATAGGGATTGGTAATAAAAATTCTATAATTAGTTATAATTTTTATTTTTGTGTTACCTCTATTTTAAACATTTTATATTTTCTCTGAAAGCTGTAGACTGATATATTTAAAATTATTCTTGATGAATATTGCTTTAATGATCTCCTTCCTGGTAGATTCTTTAATCCACATTTTACTTACTTTACCTTTTGAATTTATCTTCCCTTCATTTAATAATGTGTTTGGGGATGGGAACAGAATTCAAGACTCAAGGTATGATCATCTCAAAAACCAATGTTGTAACATTCAAAGAAGAGGGACTGCATCAATCATTTTCATTTTTATAGAATAGTTAATTGCAAAATATGTGATTTGGATGCACCATTTTTTTTGTTGTTGTTAGATGTTTTTGTTTGCTTTCACACAACAAGTTTATCTTCGAGGACCCTCAAGGGAACACTGCCTGCCAAGGGAGTATATAAGATGGAAATAGAAAAACAACAAAAATAACCAAAAAAAAAAAAAAAAGTCAGAAAACTGGTAAGAAAAATATTTAATAACATTTATAGCTGAAACTAGACTATCTGGGACTTTCCCTCAACCAATAGCAAATAATAGATATTACTAAAAAAAAATCCCAACAACCTCTTTGAAAACATAAATACTAACCAATAGTGTTGCCTACATTTTTCTGCCTAGATGCTTTTATTACATGGAGACACACCCCAAGTGAACATTCTTAGAATCCACAGTAAATATTGATTTTTAAAAAACCTTCCATGACCAAGAAAAGAGTCCATGTAATCCAATTATCAACCAAAAAAAAAAACAAAACAAAACTTTTCTTCTATATTAAAATGCACTGGACATGCACAGTGCTATTTATTATCTTGGAAGTAGCTCTGTCTGAACTAGGAATCAAAAGCTTTGGGTTCTAATCTGAAATCTGCCTTTCAAAATGCATCATATTCAAAGGTATTCAAAAAATACTCAAGCCCTTCTGATATGCTCTATAACTGTGCTCAGAGACATGACAAAAAAATTTCTGACTCGGTAACCAATACTTTTATTTAAATGGCTTCTGAATTAGTTTGCTAAGGTTGCTATAACAAAGTACCACACAGTAGGTGACTTGTACTTTTAGAGGTTACAGGTTTGAACTCAGGGTATCAGCACGGTTGGTTCCCTCTCAAAGCTTCAAGGAAGGGAACTGACACAGGCATCTCTCCTTGGTTTATAGATGTCCATCTCCTTGCTATATCTCCTCACACTGTCTTTCCTCTAGGTCTCTTATAAGGATATTAATCATATTAGACTAGGGACCCACTCTCCTTCATTATGAACCCATCTTAACTATTGCATCTGCAATGACTGCTTTTCTAAATAAGAGTATAGGCTGAGGAACTGACGATTAGGATTTCAACATCTGATTTTGGGGAGAGAGACACATGCCTCAGCTCATAACATCTTCCATTTCTCATTTATAAAGCCAGGACATTTTTTTTATCCATTCATCTATTGAAGGGCATCTAAGTTGGTTCCACAGTTTAGCTATTGTGAATTGTGCTTCTATAAATATTGATGTGGCTGTGTCCCTATAGTATGCTGTTTTAAAGTCCTTTGGGATAAAAAAAATGTGGCATATATACACAATGGAATATTACTCAGTAATAAAAGAGAACAAAATCATGGCATTTGCAGGTAAATGGATGGAGTTAGAGAAGATAATGCTAAGTGAAGTTAGCCAATCCCCCAAAATCAAATGCCAAATGTTTTCTTTGATATAAGGAGGTTCATTCATAGTGGGGTAGGGAGGGGGATCATGGGAGGAATAGACGAACTCTAGATAGGGCAGAGAGGGGTTGGAGGAAAAGAAAGGGGGCATGGGGTTATTAATGATGGTGGAATGTGAGGATCATTATTATCCAAAGTACAGGTATGAAGACATGAATTGGTGTGAATATACTGTGTATACAATCAGAGATATGAAAAATTGTGCTCTATATGTGTAATAAAAATTGTAATGCATTCCGCTGTCATATATAAATAAAAAGAAAAAATAAAAATAAATAAAGCCAGGGCAAAGGCATCTTTTAAGGTAGCTTGCTTCCTTTGCTTTTAGAAAACATTTACATTTACCCTTCTAGGCAATAAGTATTCCACATTGAGTTAAGTGCTTTCAGGATCACGCAGCCTACTCAGGCCTCACTAATCTTTTGATTCTCAGAGCAAAACATAGTATTAGGCACATAGTATCTGATGATTAGCAAAAAAAAAAAAAAAGAAGAAGAAGAAGAAGAAGGAGGAGGAGGAGGAGGAGGAGGAGGAGAAGAAAGAAGAAATAGGAGGAGGGGTGAGGAAGAGGAAGAGAAGGAGGAGGAGGAGGAGAAGGAGGAGGAGGAGGAAGGGGAGAAGAAGAAAGAAGAAGAAGAAAGGAAAGTGCCTTTCCCATAACATGATGTTGCCTCAGCTTTCTACATGATGCAATCTGCTAACTCCTCTCCACTTGTGAGGATGAGAGAGAACAGACAACACAAATACCACCCCCGCCAACTGCTGCAAATCTCAATTCGTCACCATTGAAATGGACCCGTACGTAGCAGAGTCAGGGTAGATGTGTAAAGTCCACTTACCTTTCAAGAGATGAACTTATGTCATTGTGAAATAACTTCAGATTTGACATTCCTCAGTTAAAGGCTCAACCTCAGGGGCAGGAAAACAGGTAAGCACCTTCATTTAGCACTTTAATGGGCTACAGAGAAATCCCTGTGCCCTTGTCTCCTCCCTCTGGGACAATGCCAATGCAACTTAGCAGTCATTCCTTTTATTAACATTTTTTTTAGTTGTAGATGGACATACTACCTTTCTTTTGTTTATTTATTTTTATGTGGTGCTAAGGATTGAACCCAGTGCCTCACACTTGCGAGGCAAGTGCTCTACGGCCGAGCCACAACCCCACCCCCAGCAATCATTATTGTTACGTGTCTGGGACACCAAAGACTGAGAAAAATAACCCCATCTACTATTTAATGACCCCTTTCTGGGTAGTGAACACTTGAAATGAATTGCCTCATTTAATCCTTCCAACAACTCTGAGGTATAGGCACTGGTGTTATTCCCAGTTTACAGACAAGGAAACTAGAAGAGTTAAGCAACCTGTTCAAGTTCCCAGTGCCTGAAGGATTAGTGCTATATCTAACCCATTTGGTTTTGGGTAAGTCACCACCCCTCAGAACTTCTGATAGTGATGTCAATTGGATATAAAGATACCTGTCTTGCAAGTATGTCAAGCAGATTGGATAAAATACACACAAGTTGCTCACTCTATATTGCACCAATATAGACATAGGCAAGCTATTTTAGCATCCTTTTCCTGTTGTTCCCATTTACTGTATGAACATTTGTGGGAGAAGAACATGTTTCCTAACAATTCAATAAGTATGAAAGGAGGACACAAGGAGAGTTCTGAAAGGGCCTGAGGTTAGGGTTGCAATAAGGGCCACCCAAGGAGGCTTTTTCACAGTTTGGTCCATGTCTTTTCAGCCAATGCAGGTCAGGCTATTGACCATGCCAAAAAAATGGGACAATGGAAAGCTTCACTGGACTCATAAAGGATGATATATCCGAACACCTTTGAGATTCTCAAGGGAGCTCCCTTCTGTGACAATACCCTAGCCATTCATTGCATGGGGCCAGTTAGTGCCAACGCCAGCATTTTACACATGTCACTGCATCTCATCCTCACAGCAACTGGAAAGCATACAGGACATTCCCCCTATGTTTAGGATACAAACCTAAGTGGGCTTGACTCATGAGCCCATGATATTAAAATAGCATGCTTATTAGGAAAAGTCTATTTGCAAAGAAAAACATCCATTTAATATGTACTGTAGGCAAAGAGAAATTTTATCATGAAAATACCATTTAATAGGCTCTGAGTAAGCAGCGAGAAGTAGAATGTAGAAAGATGTTAATCTATCTATCAATCATCTATCTCAACTATCCACCTCTCTCCATCTTTTGCCTTAGTCCTCTCCTCCTCTTCCTAGAACACCTCTCTATACTTCCTTAGCCCTCTTGTAGGACGGGCCTCTTCATTTTTCTGAAGTTGTCTGTTCCTGGTCCAACCTCTCATGAAAATTTATTTTCAAGTTCCCAGGAGAAGAATTTTCTTAGTCCGGCTTGAGTCAGGTGTTTTCCAATGTTCGTCTGAGTTGAGAATCAGGAAAAACAGGGCAAGCAGGGGGCATCCTGGGATTGTCAAGTCAGAGAAGAAGGGAATTGATGCTCAGGGGTAAGATAAGTAGGAAAGTTATCCTCGATAGCTAAACGGCTTTCTTATTAGATATTAAAGCTTTTTTTTTATTTTAGAAAATCCAAACCAAAAATGGCTTATATTACCAGGAGCATGAATTGGTAAGTGTGTAATGGCGATGTCTGGCAGCTAAAGACACTGAGTTAGGCAGAAAAATTAATAAAGTTAGAATGTGGAGTAGCAAATTAAGGTAAAATATACCAGACTAGTCTCCTAATAGAAGCTTTAAATGTTTTCTAAATTCTATAGAAATGTTAATAGAAGTAAAATGCAAACCATATAGGTAATTTTAAACATTCTATAAGTCACATGTTTTTCAAAGAGAAAAGCAAAAGGTAAAATTAATTTTTACAAATTTTATTTCATCCTAAATGTCAAAAAATTATCATTGCAACAAATAAGTATTAAAAATTATAAGACATTTTACATGTTTTGTACTAAGTTTTTAAAATCCAATGTGTATTTTACATCTCAGATTGGATGCCATATTTTTATTGGAAATATCTAATGTAATCTGTATTTAAACTTTCTAAATTTTACAGTAGAAAAAGTGGATCCACAATCACATTCCATTATTTCACATTATTACCTTTCATTAGTTATGAGGGATGAACTAATTTCAGTTATTTCTCACTGAGCTAGTCTATGGCCCAAAGTGTTCCTCCTATGTGGACATAATCATGGGTAAAAATGACTTGCCTGGCATTGCAGGTCCCACAAAAGAAAAAATAAAAATAAAAAGCTGGAAACTGGGAAATACAGTTGTTCACATCATTGCTTAGTCTATGTGACAATAAATACAATTTTTTTTCATAGATTGAAAGGATAATGTTAGTTTTTTTTGTTGTTGTTGTTTTGTTTTGTTTTAGAGTATTGTTTTTACTTTTTTTTTTTTTCCTTTTTTGCTCTGGAAAAAATCAAGTTTCCTCAGGACTCTTTCTTTGATCCCTGAAATTCTATAATGGGGTGTTGGGTGGGGGAGTGGTACAAATTAGTGGTGAGAAAAAAAAAGTGTAAGCAACTGGCCCGCTAAAGTTTGTCCCTTCCTGGTCTGGTGGACAGCAGGTTTTAGGAGACAACAGCTCCTGCTGAGAGCACCTGGGCAAGATTTTCAAATTGAATGAAATTCGAAATGGTCATGAACTTCTGGTAGAAGCCGGGGCAGGCTTCCTGGAGTAAAATTATGTAAAGACAACACAAGGCTGACAGCCTCTAGATTGGCAGCGCCAGACAAGGATCCAGCCCTCAGGCTCAGCCCTCACGCTTTCCGCTCCTTGGTATATTTAAGCTTGGCTGGGCCTCCATTTCTCTTCTTCTTTTTATTAGTATTTTTGCTGGGGGAAGGAAGAGACAGCTCCAGCTCCCTTTTCTTGGCATCCCAGTCTGGGTCCCGCTCATCCAGGTGCAGCCCATTCTGCTCAGCTGCTCTGCGATGGTCCCTGCACTCAGGCTCCGCCCTAGACAAAGACAGACAGGCCTGAGCTCGGGGCGGGAGCCAGGGACCAAGCTCTCTCTTCCTGCTCTACACACAGCCTGGAAGGAGGCCTAGTTTGCCCGGTTCCAAGTGCACACTTAGGGATGTCTCAGAAGCCAAAGAAACTACTTGGAGGTGGAGGAAAGTGATGTGTCAGAGTAAGAAGTTGATGATACATAGACTCAAAGAAGGAAACTGAAAGAAGGAACTGCTAAATCTTATTGTGCTCACCCAGCAAGAGGCCTGTTACTGAAGAGGCTATTTTCTTTTTGTTTGCTGTTAATTGTATTTTTTCCTAATTATTAAAGCAATGCATGTTCATTATTTAAAATTTAAACAATGTGAGGTCCTGAGATCAATCCATAGTACTGAAGGACAAAAAAAAAAAAAAAACTCTCAAATCAGAGCACAGGGAACCTTCCTGTCCCCCGAATCCCCCAATCTACCACCAGCAAGCTGGAAGTGACCTTTAAATCTTCAGATTACTTAGCATCCCTCCTCTTGTCACTTTCTCTTGTTCAGTGTTATTTATATAAATAAGTTGTTCAACCAGTTATTTTCTCTCCCACTCAAAAAGGAACATTTGTTATTGTTGTTGATATTGTTGTTGTTTTGGTATAGGGATTGAACCCAGGGGCACTTTACCACTGAGACATATCCCCAGAACTTTTTAATTTTGTATTTAGAGACAGGGTCGCTGAGTTGCTTAGGGCCTCACTAAGTTGCTGAAACTGGCTTTGAACTTTTGGTCTTACCTGCCTTAGCCTTCCAAGCTGCTGTGATTACAGGTGTGCACCATTACACCTGGCCAGAAAGGAAACTTCTTGATGTCTAGTCCTATGTCTGATTTATCTTTATGTTCTTTTTAGTGTCTAACTTAATGACATACACATAGTAGGGTTTACCTCTACCTGTTGAATAAGTGATTTGCTACTTAGAGAGCCTGAATCAAAAGTTAAAGTTTTCCTCAATGATCCCTAGGATGTTCAGAAAATTATCAAATATCTTAAAAATGTCTTATGTCCTTCTTCTGCATCCTCCTAGCCCAGGAGCTCACCTACTCACAACATGAACTGCTAAGAAATCCTTAAGTGGTCTCCTCACTTAGAGTCTAAATGCCTCCAAGTCTACCTACACAGCACCACTGTCACCTCCTCCAATGCATAAGCAACTTTATTAAAGCATCTCTTTCTGCTTGTCAATCTCCTGAGTTCACATTTATCACTTGCCTGGCTGACTATGGCCACCCACTGATCTACCCATGCACACTTATCCTCCACATCTCCCTCAGATGGATACTCTACTTAGCCAGGCATTCATCCTGCCACTGTCCATCTACCTCTTCACATATGCGCACAAACTATGCACAAATCCAACTTGGTGGCTTCATTCCAAATCAACAGATTTTTTCTCCCTCCTCCATTTGCAGGTCTTAGCTATTATTCCAGATCCAAATTAACTTCCTCTTAACCCAGGATTCTGTCTCTAGACTCTCTGTCAGAGGGAAGTTTTCAGTGAAATAGGATGATTCACACACCATGTATTTGATGTTGTTGTTTCTGCCTGCACAGTTTTCCTGGCAATAACACTCCCCCCTATTTGAGGGGAGCCACTGCTCCTCCATCTCAGTTATACTTGGGCCATGTGTCACATTCATCCACCTTCTGGCCACTAAGGAGGGGCTGAGATTACTCAGAGAATGTCAGTGCAGCAGAGCCAAAGGCAGGACCCAGAGGAATTTCAGCATCTAAAAGGCATGCAAGAATAAACCATTTAATTTTTCTTTTTGAAAAAAGCATATGCAAATCATGAGAAATAATCAGAGAAGAGAGGGGGAAGCTAGGAGAGAGTAGCATCAGATTAAGTAAGGGAGAAGAGTTTCCAAAATATAATAAATGGGAATTAGTAGAAGTAAGATGTGAACTAAGAATAAGCCATTGGCTTAGCAAACAAGAACTTCATGATAACTTGGGTCAGAGCTGACTCTGTAAACAGATGGATCAGGGGGAAGTCTGAAGAGTGAGAGGTGAGGAAGTAGAGATAATTATGTAAGTTAATTTTCAAGTAGCTTTGAAGTGTAGGGAAGAAAAGAAACAGAAGTGGGATTCTGCTTTTTGCTTAATAAGATCTATTTGAACATGTTCACAGACTAAAAAGAAGTGAAAGGAAGGAACATTAAAAAAAAAATGCAGGAGATAGAGTAAAAATGCAACAAAGAATACAGGAGCAATGGCCTTGTAGAAGAGACATGAAGAATCTCCATGGAGGGGTAACCCTTTTTACAGAAGAAGGGATGGGAGGCAAGAAGGAACTGATGTAAGTATATGTAAGATCTGCAGGGACACACTATTCTAATCAGCTAAAAGAAATGTAAGTTAGGGTTCTTCCTTCTCCTGTAAATCTTAGCAAATAATCAAAACCTAGAGCTCCCACTACAGAATATGTCCATAGACACATATATTTTTTCCAACCCCATACCAACATATATATGTTGATATATATGCATACAAACACACATGTATATATCACACATGTATGTATACATACATGTGTATACATACATATACACATGTGGGTATATACGTACATAGGTGTATATATGTATGTGTGTGTGTATATATACATACATATATATGTAGATACAGGGGTTGGAAAACATGTAACTCAAAGTTTCAAGAAGACATACCCTCTGAGAGAGTGTAATGGGGACTTGGAATTGACAGTGAGGTAGTAGGACAGGAAGAGAGAGCCAAGCAGAGAAAAAAATCTTTCTGATGATGCTCATTTACTTCTTGCTGGGATTTTTTTTTTTTTTTTCTCTAGTCAACCAAGCCTAGGAGTAGAGAGCACAGAAATTTTCCCGAGATTGGCAATTCTGGATTGTATGGTACAGAATGAATGAAAAAGGGGTGGGAAAGTTATGAAGAGTGTATGAGAAGAAAATAGAAGTACTGTCCTGGCAGCCGAGTGAGATTGGGGACATTTTCAGGCACATGATAGATTGGGAATGAAAAATGTCGAATGACAGAGTCTTGACAATTCAAAGACCTAAGGCTCTAGGAACTGATAAGATGAAGAGAACTGTGGTCTCACATACAGTGCATGGAGGTTACCGAGGACAAGGGCAATGGAAAAAACTGGGGAAAAGATAGAGATATTCAAACTAAGATTCAGGTTCTGCCTCTCTGCTCTTCAAATCACCTAATTTGTGACTTTGGATATTTTAAGTGGGTGACACCATCTTTAAGAGAGAGTCTTTTGAGCTGGATTTGGTGGTACATGCCTATAATCCCAGCTGAGGCAGGAGGATCACTAGTTCAAGGCTGGCCTGGGCAACTTAGTGAGGGCCCTCAGCAACTGAGTGGGACCCTGTCTCAGACTTAAAAAAAAAAAAAAAAAAAAAAACTAGGGATATATAGCTCAGTGGTAAAAAGCCCCTAGGAGTCTCTTAGGTTACTTCTTCACATTACTAATCTCATTATAGGAAAAGACTTTCCTAGTTTAACTTTCTTACAACTATATTTGCCAGCTCTTAGGAGACATCTCACTGCCACCCTCCTCTTCTATCATGCACAGCCCAGTAGATTTGATATCTACCTTGTCTTAATTTCCAAGAAATAATGCCCAGATACTATTATTCAACTTTTTATTATATGAGTTACTTGTTGATCCAACAAAACTAGAAATGTCTAAATTTTATTTCCATCCCTCTCTGAGCTCTACTGCTATGTACATAATTGGTATTAAACTATGTTCAATGTCTTGACTGAGTAAAAAAAATGAACAAAATGTTAGATAAATTCTTATTTGGATATATGTGTTAGTAGGGGATTCACAGATGAACATAGAAGCTTGAAAAAAGTAGAAGGGTCTGAAAATCAAATTCTAATTCATCTGCCTCATTTTAAATATTAGGTAATGGAGGGTCAGGAAGGTGACAACCTGTACAAGGTCACACAGCTTGAATACCTTTTAGAAAGCTGCAGGGGCCCATGAATCTGGGATCATCGCCTTTCTTCAAACTGTGTCCCAATTCTCTGATCAGAGACAATTTTTGTATAATCTAAAACAACAGATCAATGTATTTTTTACCTGAGGCCAGTCATTTCTGTGAAAATAACTCAATTTAAAAATTAATGAAAACAATAGTCAGTTGACTGGATTTTCTCATTTCTTTTTCATTGACCTGAGCCCACTGAGTGGGCAAAGACCTTGATCACAAGCTTCTGTATCTTTGCCCTTCCTATAGTTGGGAAGCAAAAAATAAAATAAAAATAAAAAAGAAACTTACTCCTCCAGGAAGGCCACACAGGCTCTGTGCCCATAGATCTGTGCGATCCTCTTAGGTGTGTCTCCAAAGAAATCAGGGGCGTCGATGGCGGCATGCAGGGCATGCAGGGCTCTGAGTACATTCAGGTGGCCGCACTCAGCTGCAAAGTGAGCGGGGGTCCATCCCACATCAGTTACCAGGCAGGGCCTGGCTCCACAGCCTATCAGGAGATGCATAACTTCCACTTGCCCTTAGAGGGACCAAGAAGAAACAGGAGGAGGTTAAGAGGAAAATGTCCCCCACGGCCTGAGACTAGGGCCAGCCTCGACAACATGACACGGGTAGGAAATGCACCTTCGGGGTGCCTCCAGATTCCTATCATCATCCCCTTCATCCCTTCTCCTTCCTCTGACTGGGGAATCAGCACCCTGTCCTCACTCCATGAACCCTGTTCCCATGGGGAACCTGGACTCTCACAGTATGTCCGGTACTCCTTCCAGGATACCCCTCTCCTGTCCACTGTCCCAGAAATCTTCTCAGGTCCTGCTCATGGGAGCACTGGACAGGCTCCTCTTTCAATGCTCATTTCAAAAATAAATATTTTAAAGCCCACTTACATTATAGCTAACAGAGCTTGCAAACAGACTTTCTCAACAGATAAATGTGGGTTCATATCCTCACAATGGGGCTTACTAAGGTGTGTCACCTTGGATAAGTAACAAATGTCTGAGGCTCCATTTCCTCGTCTATCATTTAGAATATTATCACTTACCTCACTGGACGTTTGAGAAGTACAAGTGAACCCACAAAGATAAAGTACACAGTCCAGTGGCCAGCAGGTGACAAGTACTCTCTGAAGGTGGTTTTGGAAATGGCAAAAGACTAATATTAATTAAGAGCAGATTATATGCTAGGTGTTGTATACCCACTATCTTACTGAATGCCTATCACTCCACTGTAACATTACTACCCCCATTATATAGAAGCATAAACTGAGGCCCAGAGACACTAAATAACAAACTAAATTTGCTAATGTGGGTAAGGGGTGATGATTGAAATGCTCCATCTAGCTCCAGAAAAATATTTTTTTCTACTCAGTAACACAGCCTGTAGACTGAATGGTGGGCTCACAGGGGTGGATCTACTAAGGCATCGCCCACCCACCTTTGATTGCAGCCCAGTGAAGGGGGGTCCGGTCATTCCAGTCGACATCCTTGTAGTTTGGGTCACAAAGACCTTTCTTCAAAATCCTCTTTACTAAATTGTAGTCCCCCAGAGCCACAGCTTGGTGGAGCTTTGTCAGGTTTGATATTTTGGTCAATTCCATGACAGAAACTGTGGGAGAGACACGTCATTTAGGAAATTCGATTACAGTCCTTAATTCCTAGCAAGTGCTCCACAGAGTTTTGCGTTGTAGATTTTCTTTCCTGCCTCATGCATTTGCGGCTAGGATTGCCTGGTGTGTGGTCTATGCTGAATGTGGACTTGGATCTTAGCTACTGTGGTTACTGCATGCCAGTCCCCTACCCCCAAAACTACTGATGGCTCCCACTGCACACTGAATTATGTCTACACTCATGGACTGGCCTCAAACCACCTTCCAGCACTATTTCCCACTCCCACTTCAAAATTCTAGTAGTGTTACCTAAAGTTATTTATATAATTCTGTGTCTTTCTCATCTGTAGAATGGGTATAAACATCTAGGATTATGAGACAATGAGAATCCATGTGAAAGGTATGTACTGGGCCCAGAGCTCTATGGAAATTAAATACTATTGCACACCAGGTGGGGAGGGGGGCAACACACAAACAGACAAATAACATAGCTAAAAACTGGTATTAATATTATGCCTTAAAACAGTAGTTCTCACGTTGTAGTCTAAGATGCTTAGAAATTCCTTAGACTTCTTCAGGGAATCTATGAAATGAAAAACTATTTCATTATAATATTAAGATGTTCTTGGCCTTGTTCCCCTTGATGAGAATTTTCCTGATGGTTCCAAAGAGAAGGTAGAGAAAACTTTCCTTCATAGAAAGTTAGGCTGTGACAGCAAACTGGACTGTAATCAAGCTGTTCACCACACCCTCCAAGAAAAAAAAAGGCCAGTTTCATAGGAACATTCTTAACGAATCAATAAAAATTATGTTTATTAGATCCTACCATTAATCATGTGATTCAATAAATGCAATTTTAAGATATTGTGTAATGAAGTATGTCAACATTTGGAAAATGTTCTTCACCCCCTGGACCAATATTTTTCATACAACAAGTGGAGGATGTTGCAAAATCAGACATGAGTAAAGAGATCCATTCAAGATGGAAAAGACTTTAATAAATCAGAGTAAGGAAACTGCCTGGATATCACTTCAACTCCACATCGAAACTAAAATGTAGGGCACTACTATCTGTCTAGTTTGGGTGTAGTATCAAAGGAGAAAATCCACAATTATGTGGAAATCTATAAAATACTTCTCTCTTTCTAACTTTATATCTGTTGGAAGCCAGATTTCTTTATACACTTCCATCAGAACAAAGTGAATGTAGAAACTGACCCAAGAATCCAGATGTCTTCTTATTAAGCCAGTGATTTTAAAAGGTTAAAAAAAAAAAAGGTAAACCAAGCTCACTCTTTTTACATTTTTTGTTATTCTGGAAAATATAATTTTTTTCATGAAGATATTACTTATGTTATTATGTAATAGATTTATTGCAGCTTTTGTAAATGAATTAACATTTTAAGATATTCTTAGTTTTAACTTCTAAAAGCATACATATTGATAGATATAATCCACATACATGAATGCTTTCTGGGGTTCCCAATCATTTTTAAGAGTGTAAAGAAGTTCTGAGACTAAAAAAATAATAAGTTTGAGAACTGGTGATATAAAACAGATATGGAGCTGAAATGGACAACAAGAGTGCAGAGAGGGCCACAGGAGTTGTGGCCATTGAAGATACCTCTGATCTCAAGTTTGAGATGGGACTGGAGTTCACCCTACAAATTGTGACTAGCAGCAGCAGCACCACCACCAAAGATTTATAAGAAGTGCAAATTCTTGGACTCAATCTCAGACCTACTGAAGCTCTAGGGTGGAGCCCAGCCAAAGTTGTTGTAAGCCCTCCAGGTATATCTGATTCACATTGGAAAGTGAGAATAGCCCTATAGCCTGAGAGACAGAGAAGTAGCATAATAAAAATGCAATGGTATGTGAATTATAGTCAAGTTGGCAAGTGACCGTAGAGGATCCCAACCTAAGCACAGCACATTGGTGGCCAGGATTGCTTATACTGAAGTGTAAGCAGTTCCAACAATAATGTCCCTCAGTCTTGAGGGTTGGCAACCTTTTTCTGTAAAAATCCAGACAGCAATATTTTTATACCAAGAGACAAAATCAAGACTACTAGTGGGAACTTAAAAGCAACTTAAATAACAAGAGTAAAAATCCATGTCCTACCCTTTCCTATTTGCCTGCAATAGTTGTTCCATCGTCTTTGTTCCCAGTAACCCTCAGCTGGAGACATTCACAGGGCAGAGAGGATGGGCCTCAGCAGAAAGGCATTGTCAGTGGGATGCTCAGTTTCATTCTCTGCCTTATTGCTACTCAGATTCCAGTGAGCTCTCTCTCCTCCTGGAGAGGTTGGCAATCCCACGTTGGTAGCTGGCTGGAGAAAAAGCAGCTCAGAGTCACCAACTCTCTTATTAAGATTCCATTGTGGTCCCAGCAGCTGCCAACAGCAAATTCCTCCATGCTGGAACAACTTGCACTTTGGAGTATGTGCCTTTGGCCCTCCATGTGCTGTGCCTGTGTTTGAAATCCTTTACCAACATCACCAGTGGGCCCTGAGCAGTGAATAGGCACAGCTACAAGTGGCAGAGGCAAGTGCTAGGAGCAAAATAGGCATCAGGGATAAAGGGAGAAGCATGCACTTGCTCTTGGGGCCTCACAGCACTCGCCCATGGAGGCCTGACACCTTAGGAAGTAGCCACAGGCCTACAAAATAGGTATGAGCCAGATCCAACTTTTAGACCTGAGTTTAGCAGCCTCTAGTCTATACAGATTATTTAGTAATCTTGTTTAATTGCAGATTCTGACACAGTGGATCTGGGATGGAGTCTGAGAGTCTGCATTCATAACAAGCCCCCATAGCAGTTCTAGTTCATCTTTGAGTAGCCATATCTCTCTGGCTGAAAAGTAGGAGATAGATTGGCAGGGAACACGATTGGAGACCTGAGGGGGAAGCAAGGAGACAGCAGTTGGTCTCCACTGAGAAGCTCCATAGAATTGTCAGTAGATTCTTAAAAACAAAGATGCCTCTACCTCAGCCCAAAGTGAATCAGAATCTCTAAGTGTGCAAAACAAGGGTTAGGTGTGTTATAGGATATAGGTGCTCAACACATGTCTTGCCGGGTAACAGAGAAGATGGCACAAACTGCATTTTAGTTTTTAAATTTGCTTTACTAGAAAACACTGGATTTGATTAATAGTAAAAATGGTAAACAAAAACACTAGTATTTCTAATCTGCAAGTGTCACTAAAAGCAAAACCATTTCTCAATCAGTGTCTAGGAGCCTTTTCATTTGCCTTCCATACAAGCTTTTGAGCAATTTTAGACTAAACCTACCCTGTTTGTTCCACATTCAAGTTGATACTGAAGTGATTGCACAACTTCCTATGAATGTGTTGTAATTCAAGTAGAAATTTTCATTGTGCAGCAAAATGTTTTTTCCAGAGAAATTGAAAAGCTGATCCTAGAAGATTCTATGGAAGTACAAGGAACCCAGAATAATCAAAATAATCTTGAGAAAGAATGAAGTTGGAAGACTCATACTGCTTGACTTCAGTTAACACTCCAGGGCCAAGCAATGGGAAAAGAAAAATCTTTTGATAAATGGTGCTGAGACAATGAGATATTCACATACAAAGAAATAAAGTTGCTTCTCCACCTCCCAAATATTTATTACTCTAAATTTCCTTTGAAAGTTTTGCAATTTGAGCCTTACATTTAGGCCCAAGACCCATTTTGAGTTTGTATAGGGTAGACTTGTCAAAAAATAAGCATATATGTCAGAATTTATTTCTAGACTCTCAGTTCTACTCTAGTGCTCTAGATTTCTATTCTTGTGCTAGTACCACCATAATCTTGGTTATTTTAGCTCTATAGTAAGTTTTGAAATTAGAAAGTATAAATTTTCCAGGGCTGGGGTTGTGGCTCAATGGTTGAGCATTCGTCTAGCATGTGTGAGGCACTAGGTTCAATCCTCAGCACCATATAAGTAAGTGAATAAAAAAATAAAGGTCCATCAACATCTAAAAAAAATTTTAAAAAAAGAAAGTATAAATTGGGGTATATACCCACAATAATGAAAACATTCAAATAAAAATGTATACATAAATGTTCATAGAATCATTATTCAATGGCAGATGAAAAATGGAAACATCCCAAATACCCATCAACAGATGAATGGATAAATAAAATGTGGAATATCCACATAATGAAATATTATTTTATAATGAAAAGGAAGGAAGTACTGAGACGTGATTCATGGATGAATCTTGAAACATGCCAAGTGAACAAAGCCAGTCATAGAAGATTGGATACTTCCATTTATGTGAAATGCCCAGAATAGGCAAATCTATAGAGACAAAATGTAGATTATTAGTTGCCTAGGGCTGGGACCTGGGTGGGTAGAGGAAAGATTGCTGGTAAGCACAGGACTTCTTTTTGGAGTGATGAAATACTTTAAAATTAGATTGTGGTGGGTAATGTTTTCACAACTCTAAAATATTCTAAAACCACTGAATAGTACATTTTAGATGGATTCAATTTTTAGGTATGTGAATTATAGCTAAATAAAGCTATTTGTTAAAAATAAACAACTATTAGAAGTTTTTTTTTTAAAGAACAAAAATGCAAACTTTATTTGCAAATTTATGTATATAATTCACTAACTTGTCATTGGCCACTGAAATCTGGCAAACTCTCCGTGACATGAATCCTTATGAATTTGGTTAAGTGCACTTGAATTCCTATCTTTCTGGTAGATGTGTGTCAATTTGCAAAGTAGTTCACCAATACAGAGGCTAATAAGTGAGTGATCTGTATTACTATAGTAAATAAGAGAGGGGTAATGTAAAAATACTTACAGGCTTGTATGAAACCCAGGGAGCTCTTTGCTTGTATGAAACCCGGGGAGCTCTTTTCAGGAGCTTGAACTGCCTGGAGTATTGTTGTGCTTACACTATGGAAACTGACCCTTCCTTCCTCATGAAAGCTTGCCAATTAAGTTCAGCTTCCCTAGGTATCTGGTGGAGTGGGATTGCCGCTGTACTTCATATCAAAACTCTTTAGCAATTCTACCTTCTACTTCAGTCCTAATGTGCCGGACCTCACCAGGTTCTTTCAAATAGTATTTGATTATTTTTTAAAAATTATTTATAAATTAAATTAAAAATTTAAATTAAATATTATTTAAATTAAAAATTATTTAAATATTATTATTTTTAAGAAAACAGTTTTCAATCCATAGGCTGTGAAGAAGGTCAGCTGTTTAGTAGTCACTTAGACACAGGAGATGTCTGACCTCCGTGGTGTGGTGGGGAAAGCATGGGACCCTCTCATTCAGAACTGGCTGTGAGATCTTTGGCAAATTCCTTAACTTTGCAGAGCTTCTTTTTTTTTCTCATTAATAAAAGTGGAATAATAATCTCATTGATTAACTGGAATAATTTATAAATCATCTGATATAGGGTGATTAACTGGAATAATTTATAAATCATCTGATATAGGGTAGATTCTAAACAACAATGACAAAAAGAACAAAAACATCTATAGTGCTTTCTCCTTGTCTCTCCTTCCCCCCCCCCCCCCCTTGCTGAAAGCAAGTATCTATATTTATGATCTCACTGATCGGAAAAGCCTTCTTCCTTACCCTCTCCCCTCCCCTCCCTTCCATCCTCTCTTCCTTTTCCTCTCTCTTTCCTTTGCTCCATTTGTCTCCCTACCTTTCTTCCCATATATATTTATCAAGTGCCCTTGTATATGCCAAACACTCCACTGGGCCCTGTAGGGAAAAGACACTCAGTGCTCCTGTCTTCTTGGAGCTTCCTTTAACCTTTGAACACAGACTTGCACTACAGAATTGCACAGACAACTCTATAGGAAGCTTCTGGGACTTCGACTTAGACTGGGGCTGCATTCTTGGTTCCTCTTGTTCTGAGACTTCCAGCTTCTTAGACTGGGCACTTACTTGTTTCTGGGGCATTTTATCCTGCAGACAGCCATCATGGGATTATCCAGCCTCTGCTAGTATAAATTAATCTGATAAACCCTTTCTTGTAATTATATATTCTGCTTCTCCTGATGCTAATAGAGGAGGTGACATTTCAGCAGAGACCTGGCATAGGTGAAGAATCCAGGCATCTGAGGATCTGGGGAAGGGGGTCCACACAGACAGCAACACAGCTTGGCTTATGTGAGGAATAAACAAGAGGAAGATGCTGCTGGTTTATGAAGTATAGCAAGTAGAAGAAGATGAATTTAGTATAGAAAAGTGCTAAGTTGGTTAGAGTTTTCTGGGATAGGGTGAGGAATTTGGATTTTATTCCAAATACAAAGAGTTGAAAATTGAAAAAAAAAAATTGAAAGATTTTAAACAACAAAGATGGTGCAGCTTAAATTTTCTGGAGAGATTCCTTTAGCTCTATATGGAGAATGGTCTAAATGAGACTGAAAAATGGGACTGAAAGCAAGAGGACCACAGGGCAGGCCACTGCAGAAGCCCAGATAAGAAAGAGTGGTAACCTGGTGGATTGTGGCCATAGGGATGGAGAGAAACGAGTGAAACCAAAGTTATTCAGGAGGGAAAACTGGCAGGAGTTGTCAATGTAGTACACACGAGTGGTGAGGGAACAGAAAGAGTCAAGATGGCCCTTGGAAACTGACAACACTGGTGTTGTAAAAGGGAGTGGGGTGGGGCCAGGTGGGGCCAGTAGAAGAGTGATACAAATTAAGTGTTCTGTTTGATGTATGTTTGAGATCCATGCAAGACATCCAAATATCAAGCAGGAAACCAGAGTTCTGTGACTTTGGGGTTAAAGTTACATATTTGAAAATCACCAGCACATGAGTGATACTTAAAGGTGTAGATAAGATCTAACATAATCTAAGAATATTAGATGAAGAGAGGGGCTCCAAGCCTTGAGGCCTTTCATTCCCTGGGATCTGGTAGCAAAGGAAGAATTAGTAAATATTTCTAGGGAGGAAGGATGGGACCTGGGAGAACATAGTCACACAAAAGGGAGTGGTCAGCCACGTCAGAGGACAGAATTTAAAGGTGTCTTTTACAAGCCATAACTGATGCCTAGGAGAGACTGCATCAGCACCCTAATCACTCAGAGAACTTAGTGTTCCATCTCCCTTTCAAAGCTTTGTAACAGTTACAGAGCAGCCTTATTTCACTGGACAAATACTTGCTGAGTAGCTACTATATGTTGAGTGAAGCAGGGGAACAAGGACTGAGTTCCCTGGTGATAAGGGACAAAGCAACTTGAGATAAGGGATGAAACTGGTGAGAAACTACAGCTGTTGGCATCAGTAAATTGCATGTGTTTGGGGTCCCATTCCCTCTGATACCCTATTATGTGTTTCCTTCCCCTAATAAAAGGTGTCTGACACCAAATTTCTTGACAAGCCATGAGGGCCAGGGAGTAACGCAACCTAAGGTAGGGACTTCCAGAATTTTTCACAAGTCAAAAGTGAGCTACTGGCATTATTTTTTTTAAAGAAGAATTTACCTCAAAAGGTCAAAACATTCTACCATATTTTGAATTGAAAAAAAAATTTTGACCTAAATAATATACAAGGCCATATAAAAATAAGACCAATCATTCTGATATTATAAAAATATTATTTCTATACTCATTGTAAGTATTAGGATCTGCTAATGGGGTCCACAATTATATGGTGGGTGTTTTTAGTGTTTTTAGTGTTTTTAGTGAGACCTTGTGACCAACTAGATGAATGTCAAAAATCTGCATGCTACTGCCCTTGCCTTACTCATGATAGGTCACAGAGGCCACCAGGGGCAATATTGGTCACATCGGCTTAAGCATCAGAACTAAAATTTCTGGCTAAGGTGACATCCATAAAGCCTTTTCTCCATAGAATAAAAGCCATCTCTAGATCAGGAAGGGATTTAGGAAACAATGAGACAAAAACTCATTTTATGTATGAAAATATTAACACCCATCAGCATTAAATTATTTACTTAAAAGTGACACTGAGAATGTTTTAATTCATCACTTACCCCTTTCCCATCCCAGCTAAGCCTCCACATACAGAGAGATGTGCAGTGTCTGCAAGTTCAGGGAACACAGGAGTGTGGGCTGAGTGGCTTTGCCACCCCCTTGCATACTTTTCAGTTGCCATTGACTTATGTTTGGGACAGTAGGATTTCATTCTCTTCTACCTCCTTCAATTCTAAAGATGACAGTAATAAACCCATGTAGGTTTTGTTTTAAGTGCTTTAACACATTTGGTCAATTTTTATTTTGTAGGGTAGGCACCAATATTATCCTGCTTCACAAATGAGAAAACTGAGACATATAGTAATCTATGGACTTGCCTGAGGTTACAGAGCTAATGGTGGACAGTTCAGGTGGTGGGGCTGCTGTGTCGTATCCTTATTTGCTGTGCTACAGTGCCTCCTGAGGGGCAAGTCAAAGCCATATGCAAAAGTGACTGAAGGGAGGTCTTCCTGCCTAGGAAATGATGTAGTTCATTTCAAACCATGGCTTATGAAAGAAGCAACACAATGAGGTGGACAGAATGGTTGGTGTCATTAGAACTGGGAGTGGCAGCAGGGAATAGAGTATTTGTTAATCAGGCATTATCCTAGGTGTTTTCTGGATATTATTTCATCAATCTTAATAACAAGCCTGAAATATAGGTGGTTTGCAAGAAAGGAAACTGAGGCTCACAGGCCTCAGTGAAGCATACTCAGACAGCTGTCTCTACTTCCTGTGGACAGTTGTAAGAGACAGATCAAACTCATTGCTTGATGGCATTACTGTCAGAGCCCTGATCTCAGGGAGGCTACGAGGTTCCCTGCATCTTGGGTCCAAAAGACAAGAATCAGATTCCATTTGTGGTTACCAGAGCATCTGTACCTTTCTGTCTCTAACCATCTTTTAGGAGATTTTTAAGAAGCCTTCTGGGGTGGGGGGACCATCCTTGCATCAGATGGTCACCACTAGGACCATCCTTGCATCAGAATGGAGGAGGTGGCTGTGCTGGTTATAGGATTCTAGCATCTCGACTGATGAACACCAGCTGCGTACCAATTTGTCAGGAGGCTTATGAAACCTTGTTCAGGGGAGTTCAGATTTCTGGATAGATCATGTTTTCTCTAAGGTGACATTTTGCTATCAGAGACCACCTGCCCAGACATTGCTGTGGTTCTCCTCTCAGCCTCTCCTGTGTACTGTGCAGTCTGAATGTGGGCCTGTGTAGCTCTCTCACATTGACTCTTGAATGGGGCTTACAGAAGGACTCTGTATTTCTGTCCTGGCATTTAGTATCCCTTCAACCTAGCCTCCCTCATTCAGAGATTTATCTTTTCTAACTTCTCTTGGGGATAAGGGAATGCTCTAGCTCAACTGCCTTGAGGCAGTTGAATCTCTATGAGGGATAAATCCATAGCAAATATTTTTGAACCTCTGATAATGCATGTGAAAAGGGTCATCTCTCTTTTTACAGAGTTTGTCAACTTAATTGAGAAAATAAGATATTGCACACAAAAAAATGTAATTGAGACTATCTTAAATGCCCTGAGAGGCATTAAATCACTTTAAGACCTAGCAGTTAGGAGAAAGTGGGTGTGCTGGACATTTTCCACATCTTTCTCAACAGATCCACTCTCTTTCATTCTCCATCCTGGAGGCTGACCTGCGTGGAGGACAGCATCATGCATGGGCTCTGGCTTCCAACTGGGCTGGACAATTTCCAGCAGGAGATTAGGGTATAGATGAGAAACGGGGTTGGAATATTTACTCCCTTGGCTTTCTTCCTGCCTGGCTTTCAATGGGTTTGCTATGAAGGTCACAGCTCTTGTCAGGCGACCTTCTCCACAGAGTTACCTGTGCCAAGTTCCAGTTACTGCTTTCTGTTTTTGCTCCTTTAAGCCCATGGAAGGTAAGGGCTGTCAGCATTCACCAAAGGCACTACACTATGCCTTGTTGCATTTCCTGAATTCTGCTGTCACCTTTGTCAACAGTCCATTTAGTAAATGTGCATCAAATAATCCAGTTTGAGCATACTGCCTGCTTCCTACCAGAACTCAGAACCCAAAAGTGGGCATCCTTCTAGCAAAGGGGATGCCATGACATGAAATCCAGAATGACTGAATGTAAACTGAGTTGAATATGAGAGACCTAAAGAAAAGGAACTTCAGGCCAGATCCTGCAATGCTACCTCAGGATAGCTGGACTTCATTTCTCCCAGTGTGCTATGGGAAACATTGACAGTTTCTGAAGGGGGAAGTAAAATGATTACAAGGCTGTCACTTTTAGAGAAGTAATTTTGCCACAACATAAATTGTCCTTTGTCCTGGGGCAAAGGACACCTAAGGGTGAAAAGAAAATAGAAGACAAAAGAATGCATATATCCTGATCCAGAAAACCCATTTCTAGATATTTAAAACAAATAAAAAATAATTAAAAACATGCACAAATACTTTGCTGCAAGTATATTCACTGAAGTATAATTTCAAAATTAAGACTGATAAACAATGCAAGTTTCTTGTGGAAATATTATATTGCCTTTCAAGCTGATACTGTAGATCTGGATATGTTGCTTTGATAAAATATTAGTATTCTATTGCTTAATGAAAATATAACTTCTAAAAATGACCAACAACTTCAGTGTACATGCATGCATTTGTTTATGTGGAGAAAAGCTTCAGAGAACGTACATTAAATTAGTAATAAACACCATTTTCCTAAAATGAGTTTGTATGATATGTATAAACAAAGAAGCGTTTTGTGACTATCAAGGACACAGCCTTGGAAGGCCTCAGTTAGGGTGTAACAGTAGAAACAGGAGGAGCCAATGAATAGCCTTGTGAATGTGGAATCAAGTAACTCAGCAACCAGATAAAGGAGTTGGATGACTGAATCAATGCCACTGAGAGAAGCCTGGGAGTCTTGGACTCAGCACAATGCCTCCTACATCTTGACTAAAGTCAGCAGGGGTGTTTTCAATGACCTGGGTAAGGAAAAATGTCCTGGCGACTGGTTTGGCAAACTAGGTCATGGAGCCCAGTGACTAGATGCATACAAACAAGGCAATTATGACATCCACAGCTCAAGAGTCCTTCAGTAAACTAATTTCATAATGTCACTGCTAATGAGGGGTGAAGGCTCAGCCTAGAATTGGATAATGAAATTTGGAATTGTCTAAAATATTGAATAAAAAAAAATCCTTATCTTTTCTCTGCTTTGGAAGCTAAGAGGTATATCTATCCTGGACCTATTGTCCCCTGAACTTCACCTCTGAACTCATGGAACTCAAAGTATATTCTCTGACCATGACATTATACCTCCTCATGCTGTCACTCTGCCTCCAGGGAAGTTCTTCCAACCTACTCAACCCAGCAGTACTTTCAGTTCTTTGCAAATATTCATATATTCATGTACATATTCACATATATAAGGCACTAGTGTCACATCAGGACAGCTGGACTTTATTTCTCCCAGTATACTATGGGAAACATTGGTAGTTTGTCAATGGGGAAGCAAAATGATTACACATCCATCACATTTAGAGAAGTATTTTGCCAAACAGTATTCTACTTTATAGGCATTATCTCTTTTAATCCTTACTACAACCTTAGGATGAAGGTGCTATTATTTGCATCTTAGAGATTAGGAAACTGAGGTGTGTGACTTGACCGAGGCCTTAGAGCTAGGACAGGTAGAGTTGGACTCAAGGCCAGGATGTTCCTCTTAATCTAGAAGAGCATCTAGAAGACTATACCGGATTGTTATGCACTTATTTCATGAGGTGGGGCCATGGAGGACCCCCACTTTCTATTTTTACTATTCTGATTTGTTTAGATTTCCAGTAATATGAATTAACATGAGTACATTACATCCTAACTACAAAAACTTATCTTTTAAGTTAACAAACTCCCTCATTTTCTTTGCCTTGGGTCAATCTACTCTCCCAGTTTCTAATCCCAGAAAACTCTCTTCTGTGATCTCATTCCCAGACTGATCAATGTCACCAGGAAAAATGCATCACCACATGATCCAATTCAGGATGAACAAGTGAATTCCAGCCATCATGGCATAGGTGAGGTTAAGAAAGCTCTGACCTCCTGGAAGGTTCTATTACCATGTTTCAGATTTTTACCCTCCTCATTCTTTTTTTTCCTCAACTACAGCCAGATTCTCTTTCCTTTCTTTCTCCACACAATGTCTTTAAAAATTGTATCCTCATCTCTACTCCTTTTTTCCGCTTCCTACATTCACTCTCATAGACTAATATGTTAATTTAAAGGCCACCAATGGCCTCCCAATTGCTAAAGCCCTCTCTTCCTTTTCCATCCACCCTATTGAAACAGCAGTGTTGATCCTACTTGCCTTTAAAAGCCCCTTTTCGTTCTTGACATCTAAGAGTGTCTCAAACCCAATTTCCATCCTCACTTTGATCAGAATTGAAAATCTCACTAGCTCTTCTTCCTCCAACTTTGCCTGAATGAGGTGGCCTTAGAGTTTTTCTTTTTCTACAAGCACTTGTTAATCCCACACACTAATAAACAACTTCCAAATAAATAACTTCTTTCTCCACATTGATCTTCAGACTTGTATGATTAAGGACCTATGAGATGGTTCTGACTAGAGATGTGACTGCTTGGAGCAGGTGGGAGTCCCAGGCTGGGGGACACATTCCTATTTTGTTGTGTTTGCCAATTTCTGTGTATGAAGTCTCCCACTACAGATGATTTTAAGCTTTCAGTGTTTCATGGCGTTCAATGTCTCCTCCTAAACTCATGTTAAAATACAATTGCCACTATAACAGTTTTAAGAGATAAGGCCTTTAAGATGTGATTAGACCATGAGGGCTCCACCTCGAGAATGGATTAACGCTGTTATCATGGACTGAGTTCCTGATTTAAAAAAAAAAAAAAAGGATGAGATGGGCCTGATTTTTCCCTTTCTGCCTACTGTGTGCTCGCTTGTCCTGCCATGTCATGACACAGTGCAAAGGCTCTTGCCAGATGCCAGTGTCATGATCTTGGACTTCCCAGGTATTAGAACCATAAGCCAAATAAACTCATATTGATTCTAGTTCATCCAGTCTGTGGTATTCTACTATAATAACAGAACACGGACTAAGACACATGGAAGGGTTGGGGTTGTGGCTCAGTGGTAGAATGTTTGCCTGTTACATGTGAGGCACTGGGACTGATCCTCAGCCCCACATTAAAAAAAAAAATAGACATATAAAAAGGGGGTGTTTTGCCATCTACTAAAAATAAAATATTAAAAAATAAAATATTTTAAAAGGCACAATGGGAAGTCACTAAATGCAGACTGAGTGCCCAGGTGACCCTTTTGAGCAGATGGAAGTTGACATCTACCACTGCTTCTGCCTGTGTGTCCGAGGGTAAAAGCTCTCAAACATTGCTTTTACCACATGACAGGAAATTAATTTTACAACAGATACATACATATATATGCAATAAAAATACAAGTTTGTGGATCAACACTTTACCACATGTGATGTACTTTGAAATTTATCATGTTTCATTTCATTGGGGGGCGGGATAATGCCTCAATGAACCACATAGACTTCATAAGCTATTAATGGCCCAAGGCCTACAATTTTAAAAAAACATCATCCTTGGAGCTTTAAAATTCAGTATATGCAGAACTGCGTTTGTTACCTTACTTTGACAACCTGTTCATTTTCCTTGTTTTCTTTCATCAACTAGGGGCTTCATCATCTATCTGATTTCCCCAGCTAGAGATCTCAGGGCTATATGGGACTTACTCCCCTTCTTGATCTTTTGTGTCTGTTTTTGCCTGGTTTATATTTTCAATCTCCATTCCAATGCCAGTATTGTGGTTTACATCATTACCTTTCACTTAATAGCCTCCTAATTCATTGCTTTTTTCCCCTCAATTCATCTTTTTTAGTATAAAATTATTTTCTAAAAATAAGAATAATACTACACTTAAAAACTCTGATATGCCTATAAATCCTTATATAATTTACTTATATGCCTGTAAGTTTTTTCATTCATTCTGTAAGCATTTATTGGGTGACTGTTAGTGTTAGGCTCTATACTGGATGCAGAGGAATAAAACATGATTCCTGTCCTGGAGATGCTCACTGTCCAAACTCAGCCGCATTGCTTAGAGGACTCTTCTAGTAGCTCCAGCTCACCCTTTCATTCTTACCTTCTTCTCTGCCTCAACCATATACCCAATGCCATCATGGAGACCTGGACATTCCCCAGGTGTGCCATTCACTTTGAGGCCCATGTGCCTTTGATCATGCAGTCCCATTTTCTACAGAAAACTCTCTTTTTCTTCCAGATTAACTCTTACTGATTCTTTTTTTTTTTTAATTTTTTATTGTTGGTTGTTCAAAACATTACATAGTTCTTGACATATCATATTTCACACTTTGATTCAAGTGGGTTATGAACTCCCATTTTTACCCCGTATACAGATTGCAGAATCACATCGGTTACACATCCATTGATTTACATATTGCCATACTAGTGTCTGTTGTATTCTGCTGCCTTTCCTATCCTCTACTATCCCCCCTCGCCTCCCCTCCCCTCCCCTCCCCTCTTCTCTCTCTACCCCCTCTACTGTCATTCATTTCTCCCCCTTGTATTATTTTCCCCTTTCCCCTCACTTCCTCTTGTATGTAATTTTGTATAACCCTGAGGGTCTCCTTCCATTTCCATGCAATTTCCCTTCTCTCTCCCTTTCCCTCCCACCTCTCATCCCTGTTTAATGTTAATCTTCTTCTCATGCTCTTCGTCCCTACTCTGTTCCCAGTTACTCTCCTTATATCAAAGAAGACATTTGGCATTTGTTTTTTAGGGATTGGCTAGCTTCACTTAGCATAATCTGCTCTAATGCCATCCATTTCCCTGCAAATTCTATGATTTTATCATTTTTTAATGCAGAGTAATACTCCATTGTGTATAAATGCCACATTTTTTTTTTATCCATTCGTCTATTGAAGGGCATCTAGGTTGGTTCCACAGTCTTGCTATTGTGAATTGTGCTGCTATGAACATCCATGTAGCAGTGTCCCTGTAGCATGCTCTTTTTAGTCTTACTGATTCTTGAAAGCCATTTTCTTAAGTCTTCCTTTTCACAAATTTCTAGTCTTCAAAAGTTTTAAATATTTATTCAATGTCATCATGCATATAGTTCAAATTGTTCAAAAGTACTAAAGTACTAAAAAAGAAAAATGAGTCCCCCACTTTAGCCCACTGTAACCCTAACCCCAACTCCAGTCCCATTCCCCAAACTCTTAATAATTTATGTTTTGGATTTCTGGTGGGTATTTTCCTATTTTCAAAAGATCCTGATATGTCATTATTTCTTGGTGCACCATGGTAGGCCCTTCCTACCCAATTTCTTCTAGGCAAATCAAAGATTTAGCTCACATACGTTCTGGCCCCTCTACTCCTGACAGAGATCCCTCTCTATGCCCAGCCCCCAGTGTTCTCTCCTCTGCAAAGTTGCTGCAGTATCTTCTGATTCTCTACTTTCTAAACCGAGCACCTTAGTAACTCAACCTTTTCTCCCTACTCCTACATCCTGCTATCTACTTTTACTTGCACATTTAAAAAAAAATAATCATTTTTGACTAACATTTTGCCTATAGTCACATTAATCCTTCTTTGGCTTGTTTATAATGTGATTCTAAAGGTTATAAACCAACAAGCAGTGCTGCTATGATTAGACTGCATAAAACCTGTTTCCTGTAGCTGAGCACAGTCTTCTGATTATACTTCCTTCTCTGGGCCATTTGGAGAATATTCTTAGATTTCAGGTTGAAATGGGGTCTCCTGTTTGAGATACTCCTGTAGGTTCAGATCAATCCATCATAAGCTGCATCAGGCCTTTTCTGGATGTTTTCCTCTTGCAGTACCTGGATTTAATTTTAAATGTATACTTTAAAGTGGAAAAATATAGTCCCAATTTTTTTCTTTGCATTCCATCCCCATGTAATAATCTCAAGGATTTCCATTTACCTCCCCGAAGCTTTCCTACTCCACTCAAGGATGAGCTGCTTCCCAGACTTACGCACAACTGCCATCCTGGGTCTTTACTCTTCTGCTCATTCTGGTTGGAGCAGTTTTTTTTAATTAGATCCCATGCAATGGATCCCATCCTTGGTTTCCACACCTTTCCTAGGACAATTAACTCACTTCACTGAACACCCACCTTTCTGTATTTACCTAGATAGGGTAGCACTTTGGGTTTTTTAAAATTTCCTTATCCTCCAGACATGAACTTTTGTCTTATTCATTTGTGAAATGGTACCTGACATGCAGTTGGCCCTCAATAAACACTATTTAAATAAAACCCCACTGAATACATTATTGTATTTATATTCAATATATTGAATAAAGCAAAAAGCAACCACTTTTACTTATACTAAATAGTAAGTAAGTATTGCTGTCAGTGGAGATACGGGTAGAAACTAAGAGGTAAGAAGTAGCTCAATAACAAATCAACTTATAAACACAACTCCACTTTTTCTTTACCACATAAAATTTTAAAATAACCCACATCAAATTCACCTTTAATCTGCCTGTGTTGACTTGTCTTTTTGGAATGTGAGGAATATTCTTTACTAATTCCATTTATTAGGATTGTCAGATATTGCAGGAAGCCCAGTTAAATTTGAATTTCAGGTAAACAACAAATAAATTTGTCGAGTATGTTCCAAATATTGCATAAGACATACCAAAAAGTTATTTGTTGTTTAAGTGAAATTCAAATTCAACTGACAGTCCTGCATTTCTTGTTTGTTTGTTTGTTGTTTGTTTGCTAAATCTAGGAACACTACACTGGACATCTCCTCAAGTTATTAACCTAACAAATGCCAATCACTCTGGGATTCCCTTCCCGGAAAAGTAATCTGATGATTGAAGGAGATGGTATGTTGCTGGCAGTAAGAGAGGTGAATAAAATATTTCATTATTGTTTTCAGGACCATTCCTCAAAGCCTTGAAAGTCTCCAACTTCTTGGTCTGGTCTTAAGATCAATCAAAGATGGGCCTTAAGAGTTTTCTTTGGTGGGGTATAATGTACTCTTTGAAATTAACATTCTGGGGCAGTTTTATCACAGGCGGCTCTAACAGGAAGTACAGTGAAATTGTCACTAGGCTGATACAGTTTTACCTAAATTTTCATTTATTGTTATGTTTAAATAAGTCACTGCTTCTTTGCAGCTATTAATATTAGATTCCACATATTGAGTGAATGTTTCCCATATGCCAGGTTCTGTCCTAAGCATTTCACATGTAGTGGCATTTCATTCTCACAAGGTACTTCTGACTGACTACCTGTGTTTTACAGATGAGAAATCTGAGATGATAACAGACTTGCCCAAGATCACACCACTGAAAAATGAAACGAGCTACAGTCCTCGCCTTCTTACTACAGTGCTCAGAATAAAATTTACTAAATAAATAAATAAAATGTCATCTCCAGTTCTGTCAATTTGCCAATGACAAACAACTATTTTAAAAATACAAAATTTTAATAACAACACACATAAATCTCTATTTTATCCGAGTTTCTGACTAAAGCTTTAAAAGCGTATGCTTTTATCAGAAAGTGGATAGAGGAGCCAACATTGGAAAATGAAGGAGTTTCAGTTAAATCTCAAATAACTCCGGGTTAAACTGGGCTGTATTGTAACATGTCCCCTTATAGCACCATTTTCCCCCAACTCACAAATGCATTTCCTTGGCACAAAGAAAGGAGACTGACACCACACACCACAGCAGGCTTTCCAAGCTGGAGCCCAGTCCACACAACTTCCAAACTGGCGTTCAGTGTGCAATGTATGTACAAGCGTGATGCACCGTGCATTTCAGATGACAGATGAGCGCGGAATCATTTAGTGATCTTTGTGAATTTAGAGAACAGATGAAACTAGCAAGACAGGCTTGATGTGGATGAGTTAAGCAGGAAACAGACCTAATGAGAATCTAGTGTGTGAACAGTACGTGGAGAGCTTAGCACTGTCGGAGGCACTGCGGGGACCCATCCCGAGGCGGGGGAGGCTCCCGGGGGGTCCAGGTTGCGGGTTCCCCAGCAGGAGAGAGTGCAGAGTGCACCCGAACAGGCTCGCAAGCTGAGCTGCAGCTGTTTGTGCGAGGCCGGCGGTCGCACGCTCCTCCCCGTCCCTCCTCCCGCCACGCCGGGGGGAGGAGAGGGTCGGACGATAGGGCCACGCAGAGGGCGGAGGGCGCAGTGACCACAGTGACAATGGATGGCTAGAGGCTAGTAGTGCTGGCGGCGAGAAGCAATCGGATTTGGTGTGTCCTCAGTCCCGTCTGTCTGCCCAGGGATCCAGGTTTCCGCAAGTGGCACAGCGCAGCGCCAGGTGAGGGGGGTCCCCAGGGCGGGCAGGAGCCCCAGGAGAAGCGCGGGAGCATTCCTCTAACGCAGACTCTGGCTGCGCTGGTGTGGGGAGCCAGGACAGCCACCCGCTCCGGCGGGCTAGGGGGAGCTGCAGAGCTCTCCAGGTGGTCCTGGGCTCAGTCCCTGAAGCTCTAGCTAACAGAGCCAAACTTGTTTCTTGAGGAGAGTGGCAGATCCCAAGCCTTTTTCAGAGGAAGTAGCCCTGAGTATATGGTGCTAAGGGGGAGAATCTGGCTGGGCGAAGCGGGAATTAGAGGAGTTTTTTTTTTTTTTTTTTTTTTTAAATCCACAGATCTCCTACCGAGACAGGCCCGCGCATACACACACTCATACACCTTTCGGGAAATTTTTCTTTTGGAGCCCATTTCCAAGAAGCCGCTGTAGGAACAAAGTTACAAAAACAAAGCAATACAGCCCCTGCCTAGATCATCCCACTCCCTTCCAGATAAGATAAAGGTGTTTTGTTTTGTTACCTTGAGTCAGAGATGAGGCTCATTTTGCAAAAGGCCAATCAAAAACAGATAATAGAAAACATTGTCTTCTTCATTATCTCCTGGAACTTTTGATGGAAGTTTCTGTCTCCCCATCTGGAAAAGTTTGGACTTTCCTTCGGGCCTGTGGATCTCAGAATTTCTGCACAGGTGGTAAAGGAGGAAGGCGAGTTGTATCTGACTCATACATAGGGACTTGCCACCTAAATGGTGGCATACAGATTCAGGTTTGGGAGGCATATGTTAACAAATCAGACTTGCACAAATGACCTTTGACCAAATTAGAATGCTGAACTAGGAATCTGGTATATGAGTAGGAGCTGGAAAATGTATCCCCTGAAGCTTTAACAATCTTGGAGGCTCAGGGCATTAAGTATTTGGGGCTAACACTGAACTTGGGGATCAGGGCATTAAGTATTGGACTAGTCAGTAAAAAGATGGCCTTCTAGCCATGAGACACTTCAGAATTTCCAGCATCCAGGCAGATTTTCTCACAGAGGAAATTCTGGTGACCTTGCAGAATGTGGTCCTGTAGAAGCCTGCCACTTAGCATTTTCCAGCAAGCCACCTCAGCACCAGGCCCTTGGGTACTGAGGGTAGTTTCCCTCCAACAGAGGTTTGTGCACAGGAACTGCTGCTGGCCTTGTGGCTCTTTCTTGACCTGAGCACATCAGACTCAGAGCTGCCAGGACAGTCAAACACCACAGACTGTTGCTACCAGCAGAGCCACTGAGTACCAGAGCTAGATAAGAGGTTAATCTGATTCTGACTTTCATTTCGCAGTAGAGAAATTCCTCTCTGAGGTATGAAAGGTTTGGCCAGCGCCCCAAGACTTTCTCCTCATACAGAACTGTCAAATCAGGGCAGCAGTTTCTTCATTTCCCCTCTGTGCATTGGTCCCAATGAACATGCAGAGCCCAAACATATTTTCTTACCTGGTTCTGTTTATACACAAATACAATTTATACCTCTCTTTGAGGTCTTTGTGGTTCTATTGGCATAGAGCATTAAGAAAAGGGCCAAATAGGTACCTGAGAAACTAGAATAGGAGCTTCTGAGAAGGCCAGATGAAATTTAGGAGTCCCCTTAATCTGTATTTTTTTTTCCCCAAAACCTTCAAAGATGGGTGTTTTCTTGAAAAGAAAGATGTTTCTTTATACTCTGATTTATCTTAAGCCTGACCCCCCCCCCACCCCATGATTCATGAAATTTGAAAGACATTCAGATTGACCCCTGGAGATACTGAGAAGTTTTGAGTAAAGCCAAGCGTTGAAGAGAAAGTACCCTCAGTCTTAAAGAAGTTGAAGGGGACCATTTTGTTCTAAAGTCATATTGTTCCAGAATTCTGGTGTAGCTTTGTAGTTTGAAGGCATGAACAGAGGATTCTCACTGCCTTGCCCCGTTAAGCCATATGCTTGTGATACGCCCTCAAAAAACAGGCTGATAAATATAGGCTTATAGTTTTTTTTTTTTTTAAATAAGCAGTAGTTGAGAAGAAAGAAAACATTTTCTGTAAGAATATTCATTGAATTAAGTAAACAGCTGATTCCTAGTAAAACTGTGTTCAGTCATTTATTCATGTCAAAAATATTTATTGAGCAGCACCTATGTGCCAGAAACTTAGTATAGAGCAATGAGTAAGATACATAAGCTATCTGCTGTCACGAAGTTCACATTCTAGAATGGACAGATGAGCTAGATGAGTTCATGTAGTGGTACACACCCTGAAGAAAAGTTGAGTGCTGTGGTATAGTGATGTTTGGGGCAGTGGTGGTGGAGGTGATAGTAATGGTGGTGTGCATATTCAACAGGTGGGAGGGACCCTTTTTCTTGGATTCAGTTTGGAGGAGAGACTTCCTTGATGGACTTGAGATGAGATGAGGCCCCAGGAAGAAAGGCAGATGGTTCTGGCAGAAGAATCACAAGCACAAAAGTCCTGGGAATAAATGGCATGTATGGGAAGCACAGTTGGAAGGCCAGCATGGCCCTGGCTAGGCTAGGGAGAAGGAGACTTGGAGGAGTAAGGAAGCAGAAGCCAGGTCATGCTAAGTCTCACAGGCTGGAGCAAACCATTTAGAGTTTTTTCTAAGCAAAGTAGAAGCCAAGAATGGTGTTTAAGCAGAGGCATCATATCACAGATTCATGTTTTCTATGAAAGCACTGTGGTTGCAGTGTGGAGAATGAATTCTAAGGAAAGAGGAGGAAGGAGACCAGCTCTAAGTTTATTGATGGTGACCTAGTGGAAGGTGACAGTAGTAAATGGGCATATGCTCCTTTTTTGGAGCTACAGTGGGAAGTTAATATTTCTCTGTCTCAAAGCCCCCATCCACAAATGGTGCTGGCATTGGTGTCTAGACCATTTATCCTGTAATGACATATAAGCAATACCCTTGGTAATTTGGGTAATATAACATTTATTACTATTTGCTAATATTGTGTTACTTTGAATGATCTGTGCTGCAGTTTTACAACTTGTTCTAATAAATTTCAATGCATATTTTTATTCTGCTCCATAAATATAACTTGTTATACATAGAAAATATTCTCTGTTCAGAGGTTTGAAAACCCTTAACTAAGAGTTACCTATAAAACTCACCATCATAAAATTTCAGTATTATTAATGCTAAAAACAATAGCTGCCTACATTTTGAAAGTTGAATGTGTTTGGGGAAAATTAAAAATGGGATATTTGAAGCTGGGCATTGGAAAAATATCAAAATCTCTTTTTTTCCTTTGGACAGATTGGCTTTTGTCCTGGCTATGGGTGCACAGATATCTGTGAGCGCAAAGATCTATAGATAATGGAAAATCTACACATGGCAGCAGAATTTCCAGAGAGGACTGTGGACCAGAGTTGAATAGAACTGTTTCCCTTAGTGAAGCTTCTCTCTCACAGGAGGCTCTTGAACTTTCCCTAGTTGATCTCTGACTAAGTTTTAGAGAATTAGGGAAGAGTTTTGAAGTTGTTTACCAACTCAGATTGTGGGTGACCTTCTCATGACAGAACCTAACTGCCACATGAGGCAACCCCATGTCTTTTTTCTGACTCACTTTCATGTGCAACTTACAAAAATAAGATGTGCCTTTTAGAAGAAAAGAGTTCTTCCTCATTTACATTGTATGCAGTGGAAATTTTAACTCTTTCTGATTTAATAGCCTTTGGCATCATTTGCCAGATGCCATTGGTTAATTATGGGTCACAGTGTGTCTGAATTTGAACTTGAAGTGACCAGTCTGCTGATTCAAATTGCTGACAACGTGACAGTAAGTCTAGAATCTGTTAAATTTCTGTTCTGCCAAATCGACCACCTGAATTAGATGGTGGCAGAGGGATATCCTCAAGGGACATGTTACAGCCTCTCCATAAGACCCTGAATCTATTTTTTTGATGCATGTAATGTTTTGAAATGCTCAATTAATTGCAGTCCTTTAAAAATCACTGGTTATTACATACAAATGTAGCTTTCCACGTTCTCTTGAAAACAATGAGATCTAGTATCTTGGAGTTCTCATTCTTGCATGAAAGTTATCAACTGCAGTAGAGGGGCAGTTGCTCCTTCTGCATGGTCCAGTTGTACAGTCCTCGTTCCATTACTTAGGCTTGTTTGACTCATGTAAGTTACCTATTGGCTGGCCCTTGTAGACTTTTGATTTTTAACCTCAGGTTACGACTCTCTAGTCCAACCTGACCTTTCTACTTCTACCCTCTTCCAATGCAGGAATTCCTAGTCCTATATCCCTTCTGGGAGGCCTTAGACTTGCGCTTTGCTCCTTTGGTCAAGAGAAGAATTGTTGAAGAGCTTCCATTAATGGAGTTTAATAATCTGGGTGCACATGGGACATGTCGAAGACCTTTTGCCTAGAGCAGTACCTGTCACGTGCCATCTGGACTGTACATATCCCTCAGTTCCTTCTGTAGTTCTTCATGGGACCTGCTGTCTTGTTCTGTTATCACTATGGTTATTGCTGGGCTATTGTCCTTTCATATGAGTCTGCATTTGTTAAAATCCTTAAAGCCTTAATCAGTGTGATAAGATGTGGTCTAACTGGTACAGAATATGATGGGAGGGTGGCCTCCCTTTCTCCAAAATGTTAAAATGTTACACTTTTGTTATGCAGCTTAAGACGTCTTTAGTTGTTTTTTTTTTTTGGTTGTTATTATTAATCCATTATTCTTTTGACTTGTGTTTATAGCTTATTTTCCAGTTAGATTGTTCCTGATCATTTGCAGCAGAACTCATCACTGAACACTAGCTCACAACTAATGGTGATATTTGCTCTTCCGGGTGACATTGTCTTCAACATACTTGGTTGCCACATTAGGGGTCACTACTGGTATCCAGTGGATAGAGGCCAGGAATTGATAAACATCTACAACCCATAGGGAAGCCCCCCACACCATGAATCATGAGTAGCATGAAGTGGAGAATCTTTGCTTTAGAGTCAGGGCCTAAGTTCACATCCTGATTTAGGCTGCTTCCTCTATCTATGACCTTGGACATGTTATTTAACCTCTCTGCCTCTGTTTTCTCATCTGTATGTTGAACTCTGAGGACTAAATGAATGTGTTTATATAAAATGTTTAGAATGGTATCTGGCCCAGAGTAAATTATCATTATTGCTAACTGCCATACACATGTAATCTTACTTTTCTACCTCATTTTACTGTCTTTGGTTTGTACATAACACATCAGATGAGTGAATTTGAAAGTTAGAACTTCATTTCTAATCTTACCTTTGTGGTATATGTTTGTATATTTGAATATTTTATTTATTTAAGACATCTTCCCAGAACTGCCTTCCCTCTAAGGCTCACATTATAGTAGTTTCCCTTCTATCTGTGGTTTCAGTTATCCATGGTTAAAATTATGGTCAGGAAATAGTAAATGGAAAATTTCAACAATAAACTTCATAAATTTTAAATGGCATGCCATTTTAAAGTGTGTGCCATGGTCATCATTATGATGAAACCTCGTGCCATCCTGCTATATCCCACTCTGTCCTACCTGGAAACTGAATCTTCCCTTTGCCTAGTGTGTTCACACTGTATACAATACCTACCCATTAGTTACTTAGTAACTATCTTGGTTATCAAGTCTACTGGCAGGGTATTTCAGTGCTTGTTTTCAAATAACTTTTATTTTACTTTACAATAGCCTCCGAATGCAAGAATAGAGATGCAAAGAGGCATGAGAGCATAAAACACCCAGGACAGATTAACTCTGGTACTGTGTAGCAAATGTTGCAGGGCATGTAGGAAAACACATATATAGTCTGGTACTATCTGTGATTTCAGGCATCCACTGGGGGTCTTGGAAAGTATCCATCTTGTACAACGAGGGATTACTGTACCGTTTTTTCAGATTCATTATTTTCCCCTGTTTGGGGTTATAGGTGTCAAGTTTAATACTACAGTTCCCGTTTGAAGGACATGAACATTGAGTTCGTCTAGTAAAAGAGGATCTTGGTCTTGTTCAATCCCGGTTTCTCCCTTTACCCGGAACCTCTCTCCTCACAGCGCAGTCACTGGGGTCTCTTCTATATGACAGGCTGCTGGAGCTAGGCAGAAGCTAGTAATAGTATTTGAGTAATAATAGTGACATTCCTGTGAGGGCTGTAAGCCCATGATTAATGCTCCTCTTTGACAGATGAGGAGAGAGAAGCAAAAAAATGAGTAAGAACTCACTGTGTTCGCTAAGCCAATAAGTAGCAGATTCAGGATTCAAACCTTGGCAGCTGGAATTCAGAGCCAGATTTCTGAGTCTCTTATTCTACCACAGGGGAAATTTTCTCAAAACGCATACCTGGGACCTTATACCTACCATCATATAGCCATGAATGCATACAACTCTCAAAAGACCTGTTACTTTCACACTAATAATATTGTATATATGATGTGTGTGTGTGTGTGTGTGTGTGTGTGTGTTTCTTGTGCCTCTGCTATATTTTATTTGTTGAGGGCATGGATTGGTTTTGGCTTAAGTTTTTCATAATTTCAGGATTCCTGATCCATTAAGGAGAAGCCACAATTATTCCTTGGAAAAACTATTCTTCAGCTTATTGGGATATTAGAGAGTATTATATTATAACTGAGGTGCCCATGCTGGCTTATCTGAGCAGGCAGCCTTTAGGACTGAATCAGAGAGTAAGCTCAGGAACCCCAGTGTGGCAGCAAGCTGCACAGTGATCTTAGATAATGTTTATCCTTTATGGCCTTTAAGACATAAAACAGAGGGCATCTGGACATTTGTACATTGAATACAGGTGAGCTCCTGTTTTCCAGATGTGAGTAGAATTAATTAATTTTATTTTATTTGCAGCTTTTAAGCACTTATCTTATAAGTGACTATTATTAAAGTATTTTCACAATTAGGGGACTGCTTCTTATTTTGCTTTTTTTTTTTTTTTTTTTGACTCTACCTCTTTTCTGAGGTTGTGAAATGATTACACAACAGTTGTTATCAACTGTGTCCAACATAAGAGGACTTAGATACTTCTGCAAAAAAGTCACTTGAGTCTTACACTTTTGAGAGGATGTAAGATTAAGTTCTGATCTAACATGGTAGAAATAAAAAATGTTAGAGTTGATATTATGTTTTCCAGTTCCTAGTTTCAATATCAGCCAATATGGATAGGAAATTGATTTTGAAAAGAATCATATATCCTAGATGAAGATGGCACCTCAGAGTCTAACCTCACCCATGCATCTATCTTTTTACTTTAGCATTCCTAATAGTGAACCAGTGAGCAATGTTTGAATCCTTTTTAGGACAGGTGAAATAGACATTATAAATGACCTAATTATCAAAACATTGTTCCATTTATTGTCCAGGTATCTGCCTCCCAAAAGACTGTTTTGGAATGAAATAAATATTTCTTCCTTATTAAACTAGGATGCACTTGCTTCAGCCTTCTCTTAGACCAGCCTTCTCTTAACCTTGGCATCTTGACACCTGGGGGTATTTCTGTGTTGTGAGAGTTCTCCTGTGTGTGGTAGGATATTCAGCAGCATCCCCAGCCTGTACCCATTAGATGGCAGTAGCAGCCCCCTTTCCAGCTATGACAACCCCAAATATCAGCAGACCTTCTCTTCTGCCATCCCTCACCCACTTTTAAGGATCCTTGTGACTACATCAGGCCCAAGGGTTAATCTATGGTAATCTCCCCATTTTAAGGGCAATCAAGATTAACAGCATTAACTTCATCTACATTCTTGATTTTCCTTTGCCATGCAACATAACATCTTCACACATTCTAGGGGTTAGAATGAGGACTGGGTGTGTGGGGGGTGTGATCCCATTCTAAAAATTAATCAATCTTTCTTTTCTTCCTTTCTTCTTTCCATCCTTCCTGGGCTACTAGGACTTCAACCCAGAGGCACTTTACCACTGAGCCACATCCCCAGCCCTTTTATTTTATTTTATTTTGGGACACGGTCTGACTAAGTTGCTTAGGGCCTAGCTAAATTACTGAGGCTGGCTTCCAATTTGTGATCCCTCTGCCTCAGCCTCCCAAGTTGCTGAGATAACAGGCATGTGCCATCATGCCCAGAAAGAATATTTTATTTTCTGATTCTTTACTAATAACAGAAGAGTTGAGACATGTTTGCCCTTGTCTCTTGCCAGGAATGGATTTTGCTTGATTGGCTTGTTAGCTCTGGACAGAAATTCCAGATTTGAAACTGACATTTTACTATTTGTTTTGGTTTGCCTTTTTGTTTCAACAAAAGCAAGTAGTGCCTAATGAGAACTTAATAGTGATGGATAAAGGGAAATCAGAATTAGTGGTGGTCATGCTTGAATTTGGATCTCTCAGCTGAGATTTGAAGAGCAAGTAGGTTTCAGCAGTAGATATGAAGTCTACATTTAAAAAAAAAAGAGGTGATATCAATTTAAATATCTAATAGAATGTATGATCTGAGCTTTCACTTTTGATCACCTTCTCTATGGTTGAGGAGGCAAAATTGAAGAAAATTATTTTCAGTCTTTATTATTTAAAAAATGATTAATTTTTAGCCAGGTGTGGTGGTGCACTTAAAGTCCTCAGGGATATTAAGGCAGGAGGATCTCTGGAGCTCATTAGTTCAAGACTAGTTGGGCAAAATAGGGAGAGACACCCCCCTGCCTCCAAAAATATTTTGAGTGTATATTCCCACTGATTTAAAACATTAGAAAAGAGAAAATTAGATATAAGGATTACAAATTATTATTAGTTTCTAACTATATAAACTCTCCAATGATAAACTTTTCAAAAATTTAAAAAAACATTTATTTTGTCTCTCTCCCTCCTCTTCCTCTTCAATTTCATGTATCTTTTTCTGGGATCATGGAAAATTCTCTTAATTTTCTACATGATATTTTACTTTGGCCTAAACATAATCACTTCATGATCATACAAACTCTTAATAAAATGTCCTTTAAAATATTTATTAGTAAAGCAATACATTTTATTGTAAAAGATGTAAAACAATGATAAAAAATACCCAGGAGTCCATTATCCTTCTTATATCCATTGTTTTTTTAGTATGAATTTTTATGTGGCAATTTCTATATATTTTTTCAATTAAAATTTTATTGTGGACAGTTTTCTCAATCATAAAGAATTATTTTATACATAGGTTAACAGCAGAATAAAACACCATTGATGTCATCCTCTTACTGACATTGTAGGGTTTCCATTAAAGGTATATATATGTATACTGTCTCTTATAGAGTTGAAATGCATATTGTGCTGCACTAAGTTTTTAAAGTTCTGTTTCCCTGTGTATAAGGTCTTTCTATGCTAACCCCAAAAATGTAATTTAAAGGTCAGTTAAGGATATGGACAATTTAAGGCTTGTTTAAATTGCCTCCCCAAACTCAGTGTATTCATTTATAAGCCTGACATTGTTCTGTAATATTTTTGGTGTTAAAACATAAGTCCTGTGTTCCCAGGGTTTTGCCTTACCAGCTGTTGTTCTTTTTGTACAATTATATTTTTCTCAAAGAAAATTTGGCATTTTTGTATTGGCCTGTGGTGATGGCTGTGGAAGTGCTTTTCCTTCACACAATTGTGAAGAATGCTATATCAAGGGTTCCAGAAGAGTCTTCTTGGAGTCTCTAGTTCCAAGAGATGTTCAGAGTCACCACCAGACTTTTCGAGGTTCTGCTTCTGAAATGTAAAGATATTTCTAGATGATTTGTATCCCACACTTGAGGAAAAGGCACTTATTGGTAGAAAGAAAAGTTTAAGAGTTAAAGACGTGTTTTTGAATCATTCTTCTGTGTTCAGGTTCAGAGGCCTCTGTGGTCATCTCTCACACATCACCACCAGTGGAAGGGGAAAGAAGCCAGTGTCCAAGGGAGCCAAGGGCTTTTGGCTGTTTATAGTGGGGTTTGGTTTAGAAAAGCAAGCTTTGTTTTCATTTTGGTAACATGGGAAATGCTTGGTCATTTATTTAAATTATATAATACTTTCATGGAGAATTGTTTGCAGTAAAATCACATAAAACAGGTGGTATATGAACTAAAGCTAGAGAAGTAGATCAGAAACCAGAAGAATGTGTTGTTAAGGGTCCACCAGGCATGTAGAACTATTAGAAATTTGAAAAGTAAAGGATATTGGGGAAAGAAATCTGAAAAAGTGACATGTGAATTAAATGTAAAGTCATTATGTGGTGTGACCATAGTGTGTAGGTGCTCAGCAGGCACTGGGGAAAGCTGAAGTTGGTGTCCAAAAGATCAGTGTCCCCAGAGCATAGAATGGGGGAAGACAGAGGAGGGGTTATCATTGGCCCAGAACTAGGTCAGAGGCAAAGGAGAGGGAATATAGCTCTGATGTTCTTTGTTCTCCTTGGAGAAGAATGTTTTCAGCTCTTCCATCGTGAGTGACAGGAGGGCAGGTGGAAGGATATTTGTCCATTTAAGAAGAAAAAACTACAGTTTAGTAGAGAGAGGTGCACTAAGGAATAAGGAAGAGGCGACCATGAAATCACTGGGACACAAACAGATCTGGGCACAGCTGTGTTCAAGGGAGAAGCCAAGGCTCCAGACCCTGTATTTTCCATCCCGTGTCCCCAACATACATGCATGCTTACATGCACACATATCATTGTACTGAGGACACACACAGACACCATTTTGCAGTGCAGAAGTCATTCCTATGTTAATCCAGCAAACATTCATGGTGCATGGGGTGGGTGAGAGTTCCTCATTACTGGGCACAATGGGACATGTTACAAATTGTAGGACAAAAGTCCAAACTAGGATGTTTCTGTGAGTGAGGTTTTCTGTGCTGAGTCCTCAACCTTCTTCCTCCTGACATCCCTCTCCTAATGTCCTCTGCCACCCACCTTACCAATTCCTCAGCTCTAGCAAGCCCTGCTATCGCTCAGTGTCCTCGGTGTGAGACACCTTCCTTCCTCTTCCTGTGTACCCAGATCATCCTGCTCATGTAACTCCTTTTCCTGTCAGCTCCAGTGTGACCAGAGCATAGAATGGGAGAAGGCTTTTAATGCCCCCTCCTCCTATCCCAGAACTGATCATTCCCCTTGTGCCTGCACTGAACCTATTTCTGTCTAAACATCTCTAATTCAAAATTACACTTTACAGATAGAATCCATAGCTCCCTCCATACCTTCCCAGCACTTAACCCAAGCGGGACAAAGACATTTCAGAAGCCACAAGCATTGTAAATGCTGCAGATCCTCATCCTCTACATCTAGTGTAGTATAAAGACCATACTGCGCTAGCAAACAAAGCTCATGTGTTAACTTTAGAATAATAACTCATTTCTCTGTTTTTTCTGATTAAAGTATTCTAACTAAATTCATGGAGGCCGAAATTTTCCCATCATTTTGGAGTCCTTATGCACCATTTCTCTGCAGGGGTTTAGTGTGCCTCTAGTAGAAACCAAGAAACCAGCCATGTGCTCAGTGGTTGGCATGTGGAGGGTGCTGAGGAAAGGTTTGAATGGATGGGTGTATCCATGGATTGTCTGGAGCATTAGACTACGGTGGTACATCATGGACAAAAGGAAGGTCTAAGAGAAAAGAAGAAATAAATTGCCATAAGCATTGAGGGGAAGGAGGCAGGTGCCTCTGGTTGGGAAAACCGAGAAGAGCATTGTGGAGGAAAAGCCCCCAACTCAACTGATTGGGAAATAAGGTGAAAGCAAGCCTGATGATGTGCCCATATCCCAGGTCGAATGCATTAATGAAGGGTCCGCACATCTTTGTAAGCCTAAAAACAACACAAATCAAATTCCTATGCATAGTATTAGATGAATCTACCTGCTCAGCAAGAGGGCTCACAAAGAGTTATTTCTCTTAACATAGCTTTCAGCCCTCTTCATTTCCTGGTGTTTGATTTTGTCCCATCTCTCAGTTGGGTTTATGTAGACTAGTAATGTTTAACTCGGGAGCATTTTTACCCTCCAAGGGACACTTGACATTGTTACAACTTGTGGAGAGGATGCCAAATACATATAATCATACCACTTAAATATAATCATTGAGATAATATTTCTCTGGGATTTCTGAATTATAGTAATCTAGAATTCTTTCTGTGTTTTACTTTAACCATGCTTCTTTAGAGAGATTATATTAATCTAGAATGTATTATGGAATTGTATTCATCTAGAATTCTGGGATTATGTTCACCCAGAATTTTTCAATTTGTATATGAATTATATATTTAAAATTTAAACAAGATCATAAAGATTGTTTTCTTATGCACTTCAGAGAATTGTTGGACTCCAAAATTCATCATCCACATAACTCAGTCGTATGTTGGTAATGGTGCTGCCTAACTACTCATTGTAAGGACTAGGGACTATATGAAGTAGGGAGCTGGACACAGCTGGTACATAGTAGGTGTTCAATAAGTGATAGCTACTTATGTCTCATATCTAGCCTTTTTAATTCCTTAACTAAACCAGTAATCATGTTTTGGATTCCCAAGGTCTGAATTGAAAGCAGATTTCTTCTCTGCTTTCCTTGGGCGTTCCTGCAAAACAAAACCCAAATCAACAAGTTGAGACATTGGAAAACCAATCTCAAGTCTCTCCTCAGATGCCTGTGATATGTTAATCAGGAGCCATGTGTTGATATTTCCAGAAACAGGCTTCATCAGGTCCTCTTCCTGATCTAAAGGGTTCTTGCTCAGCTTTTGAAAAATATAAAACTGGTGCTCACTTGGGCAGACATACACTAAAATTGGAACCATACAGAGAAGATCAGCATGGCCTCTGGGCAAGGATAACACACAAATTCTAGAAGCGTTCCATATTTAAAAAAAATAGAAAAAGAAATATAAATTAGCAGACAAAAAAAAGGAATATCAAAAACTTCTTTTACCTCTTTAGCCCTTTGTCATACATCAGTTGCTCAGTTTCAAAAGGTATCGGTAGTTGAGTGGCAGAAGAACTATTTGTCCAGAACTACCTGTCTCACTTGGAAAACTGCTGAGAAAGGACTGGCTGGTGTTGCCTCAAACCAGGGAACAGTATATTTCTAGCAGAATGATTTTCTCATTGTTGTTTTTAATTGAAATGCAAGAAGAGTTACCACTCTAAGAATAGAACTGTTTGTTCTGAAGTTCTTTTCACCCTTAGGTGTTATCCATTCCCACTCTCTTCAAACATGGAAGTGATATCACAAACCATATTCTGAAGAATCTGGTTCCTGACGTGCAGAGAGTGTGTTTAAGGTGGTACTGGAGGATGGAGGGTGCCCTGCCTCCCTCCTGTCTGAACTGTGGCCATCAGTGGTGCTGGGGAGCCAGAGTACACCACTGCCCGTGGGAACTGATTTAGAGGACATTGAAAGTCCTCTTTCCTCCAGACTATGGAAGAGCTGACAGGCTATATGGTGGAGCAATTCTATGAAGGGAGCATTGCAGTACTCAGTACCATGTGCCCTAATGGAAGCAGGTACAGACTGCTTCCAGACAAAAAGAGGCAGGCTGCTGTCTGCTGGTGGCCTCTGCTCACCAAGGTGGGCAGTGTCTTCTTTGGTGCTCTTGAGGGGCCAGGTCCAGAGAAAACTTCCCTTTCCGACTTCAGGGAAACTTTAATAAGGGTTTTTCCACTGCTAGAACACAGCTGCCTCACCATCAGCCAAGACCAGTCTTGGCATGAGGATGAGTCACAGGTGGACTCACTGCTGGGGATTTTGACAGCAAAAATTGGATTGACTTTCAAAACCTTTTTATTCCAAACATAGTGACTAGCACACAGACATTCTGAAAATTGAGTGAATGAATTTATGAACAAATAAATATAGGAAATACAAGTGAGCCAGGCAATCATTACATTATTTAGAAGATTATTACTTTAAGGATCAGATCAGATATCATGATGATAGGACAGTGATAAAACCAAATAAATGATCCTGTTGTCCCAGTGCAGCCATTTTTAAACATGGGATTGGCTGTATCAGATGCTATATCAGCCTTCAGAGGATATCTGAATATCTGGTATCAGGGTATCCAAGAGCCTTTGTAAGAAGCTGAGTGAGGTCAGGCTGGAACCCTGTGAGCCATCTCACCTGGCCTTATTTCTGCACTGCTCCACTCTGAGGACCCAGGGTGAGGGTCCCGGCACTGGTCTGGTAGGAAATGTGGAGACAACAGAGCACTCCAGTTCTGCTTGGGGGGCTCGGGGAATCCCATCCAGTAGTTGGCTCTCTGTGAGGCTTCCTGGGATTACTGATGGGAGAGATGTAATGAACATCAAGGAGCTGAGGGCAAGCTGGCCTTTGATTAGAGTAAATTGCTAAAAACCAATAGTAATTTCCTTTTTTAATGTTTTACTTTGTCTTTCTCTTTGTTCTTTTTTATCCTCATTGATCTTCCAGATGAGCTCAATGGCCTTCCTCTTATTTAGTCACAGGCTAAAACCATCAGGGATGGAATTTTATAAAGCCCTCTACTCATGTTCCTATAAATGCTTCCTATGGGTAATGTGATCTGATGAAAAGCTTAGTCATGACAGTGTAATGGAGGGTTAGTCATGGGAGCTGGTAAGCAAATAGCCAGGCTTCAGGTTAACAAATAGCCTGATGTTTATTTGGAAAACCCACTAGCTTTTCCTCTGGATTTGTACTCAGTCCTCTGCAGTTTCCCAGAGTCTCAGCATGCTGCTCCCTGAATATAACACCAGGTGGAAACAAGGAGACAGATTCTCATCTCTTCAGAGAACAATGTCCAACTCTTTAAGTCATCCTCTTGGTAGAGGAAGCAGCATCATTTAAACACCACAGCATCATTTAAATGGTTGTTTTGTGTATTCATTTTAATAGATTACAGTTTTAGAGCAAATGAAAAACAGATACAACTCAAATTGGTATGTTTTAGTTTAAAAAACAGGAACTGAGACATTCTGGGTACAAGCCTGGTCTCCAGCACTCCCACCTGTGTGATTTGAACAAGTCAACTAAATTCTCCTTGCCCTGACTTCCTCAGGGCAAGAGGAATAGGGAAGAGTTAACATCTTTTCTTGATTGTTATGATAATAATTAAATAGAATACTTTGTGCCAGGGATTGTACAAAATGCTGGACACACAATGGGCCTCCAAATCTTGCTAATATCATTATTCATTTGGTGAGAACTTCTTTGAGTAACTTCTCCTGTTATTTCAAAATTGCACAACAAATTAAAAATGAAAAGATATCTATTACATTCTATCAAAGGGAAAAATTGGACATATAACATGAAGTTTTATAAACAAAATTTTTAAAACTATGTGTATTTATGTATATCTATGTATTTTCATGTTCACGTGTGTGTTTTGTGTGTGTGCATGTACTCAAGCATAATAATACATCTGGGGAAAAAATCTGTCAGCAAGTAATTATTAGTGAAGGGACAACTCAGTTTTTTGACTCACTTTATCCTGTCACATTTGGATTTTTTAAATCATGTATTAACCTTATAATGAAATTAAGTATAATGCTGAAATAAGACAAAATAGAATCAACCAAAGTTATAAATAATTTTAAAGAGTTGCACTGTGCTTACTTTTTTCTGACCAAAAAAATAAAAATAAAAAAGATATTGAATAAAAAAATACAATGACTCTGCAAAGTAGCCTGAGAAGCTTAGAGCTTCATTGACAATTTCCCCAGCAATCTATCCAGAATTATTTTACTTCCTATGATAACAGTTGATCTCACTGTAGCCCCATCTCTTCTGAAATCTTTCTTTCTGAATTCTTGTTGTCCTCTGAATTTGTACCATATCATTTAAAAATTGTCAAATGACTCTGTAAGCTGGGCATGGTGGCGCATGCCTGTAATACTAGTGGCATGGGAGACTGAGGCAGGAGGATTGTGGATTCAAAGCCAGCTTCAGCAAAAGCGAGTGATAAGCAGCTCAGTGATACTAATCCCCCACCACCCTGTCTCTAAATAAAATACAAAATAGGGCTGGGGATGTGGTTCAGTGGTTGAATGCCCTTGAGTTCAATCTCTAGTACCACCGCCCCCCCTCCCCCCGCCCAGTGACTCTGTAATTTCATGACTTCCTGTATTGTATCTGCTAGTCTTATTTCTGAAATCCAATTATTAGCTCTTTTAGGGCAAGCATTATGTTAAATTCTTTAGTATTTACCACAATTGTTGTGTATGTAGTATTTGTTTAATAAATACCCTTTGATTCAATGTCTGAGGTCTGGTGTTAGGATAGGCCATGCTGTGCAATCATCATGTTCATGTAATAGCAACCTGGAAATTTCAGTGACTGAACACAAAAAAACGTTTATTTCCTGACCCTGAAATATTCCTTTGGAGTGGCAGGGACTCTTCCTTATCCAGTGATTAGGAATCTAGGCTTCCTCTACCTCAAGACCCCCATTTATCAGCATCTGGTCTCTGAGTGGGCAAAGGAACAGATGAAGAAGACTCACTGGCTTTCAGGTGACTCAAAACCCTTCTGTTCATATTTCCATTACTTGAGAATTAGTTGCATTCTGAGACTGTTGCCCCAGTTCAATCACAGGGGAGGCCAGGATGTGTAGGGAAACACAGAGATATTTGAGAGCACAAATTGTCATGCCACATATCTGTATGGTATCTTTTACAAAAACAACTCTGTCAACTAGTTAGCATCTCAATACAGCGGGACCTATAAGTCACATAGACCATGAAACTTAGCTCAGTTAGTATTAGTAACCACATTTCAGAAACTACTAAAATTCAAGATTTATTCATGCAGCAAGCATTTATTGAGCTCCTACTGGGTCCTAGGCACTATTCTAAGTCTTGGTAATACAGCAGGGGGAAAACAATAACAAATTCCTATATTCATAGAGCTTACTCTTTAATGGAAAAATTATAAACACTTAACAAATAATGTCAAGAGCATGATAGTTTGTGATAAACATTGGAGAAAATGAAGAAGGGAGGGAACTAGAGCATATTATTAATGGGGAGATGAAGTTTGGATTGCAATTTTAAACAGAGCAGGAAAAGGTACTCTGTGTAAAGGTAACACTGAAGCAAAACCCTGGAAGTGAGAGGATGTCATTTGCATGTCAAGGGGAAGAGCCTTCCTATGAGAAATAACACATGCCAAGACCCTGAGATGGGGATGGGGAGCTCAGAATGCCTGGCATGTTTGGTGAGTGACAAGGAGGCCACTATGGTTGCAGCAAGTGTGCAAGAGGGAATAGAGGCAGGACTGCCTTATATGATGCTTTGCTTGGTGACATATGGAGTCATTTGGGAGTTTTGAGCAAAGGAGTAACATGCCACTCTGGCCACAATATTGAGGATAGACTGTGAACAAGAGTTAAGAAAGAAGACAAGTTAAAGATATTGCCAGAATTCATATTGAGAGATGGTAGTGACTTGGGCCATTGCCATCATCCCCCAAAATTGAAGGGACAGATTATAAAGGGAAAAGTAATACACAAATGCAATACAGCTTTTGCTGATAGGATGTTAGCATACAGTCTGATTGTGATGTGATTTATTATTACCCCCTAGTCCAGAAGTCCATTGTTTCATTCAATGACTCAAGAAGCATTCCTGAAACATCAATTGATGCCCGGACTTCTGTTGAGTCCTGGAGACACAAATAAGAACTCACCTGTGTTTTTCAGAAGCTTACAGTGTAGTAGGTGTATAAAATCCGTGAAAAAACTAATGCATCATTAGCACCAAAATTAACCCCAGCAGTAGTAGTATAATTATGATGGGAACATTAGTAAAAACTGTTAACTGTATACTATATGCTGGATGTGCCTGTGGATATTAAGAAGATGATATATGGCTGTTATAATTACTATATTTTGATGTTCTTCTTTATAACCAAACTAGAGTCTTATAAAATTAGAGAACTTGTGGGCTGGGTTTGTGGCTCAGTAGTAGCATGTTTGCCTAGCATACCTGAGGCACTGGATTCGATTCTTAGCACCACATACAAATGAATGAAAATAAAGGTCCATCAATAACTTAAAAATATTTTTAAAAATAGAGAATTCATGACCAAAAACCTAATATAATGATCTAACACTATTATTTTTGTGCTCTATCACCCAACAGGATCAAGAATTTTGCCATCCTAGAACCTACCTAAGACCCAGCTCAGAAAATGCATGTCCCATTTTTTTCCAAATATTGCTAATAGCCCAGCCTCCCCGACTTGTCAGCTTCTTTAAGTCCTCTTCATTGCATGTTCTTTTTTCTTTTAATTTTCTGTTTGAAGAGGTTAAGCTGAAACCGCTGCTCAGCTCCCAAGATGGCACCACCCAAATTGCATGTACTTTTCTGCCTCTGCAGCTGCCTTGTACTGGTTCATCCTTTTGACTGGCAACAACTAAATCCCACTGGGTTTATTAAATCAGCAGGTAAGAGGTCTATTTGTTGAAGGGCCTGAACAACTGACCTATTTCCAAACACCCAGGTGACTCAGAGATGTAGCACATTTGGACTTCTAAGCAAGTTTTATCAGGAAATACTTGTGGGGGCCCTCAATTCTCCCAGGATAGTATGAAGGCCTCATATTTTCTTCTTTATGACTGAAACTGAGAGAGTGACTGGAGAATGGAACCAGGATGAGACATTTCACTGGAATCTCAGGTTACAGTGATGGTAGAGAACTCCCTCAGTGCTACCCCTTCTCTCCCTTGCAGCCTTTATCACCCAGGCAGGGTAACACAACTGCCTTGGAATTCCCTCCAAGGCAGTCTCAAAATCTGCTTCCATGAAGGTGGAAAGAGGCAGATATAGGTGTCTTGGTCAACAGATATAGTCCTGGTCTATAGTGGAGGGTGGGGAGAGAAGATGACATTTTAGGGTCTTGGGATCCATAGGGTATTGATCGTTTCTACCAAAGAGTAGGGAGAAGTGGGGGACAAGTAGGTATCAAGACAGGCCAGAGGAGAATGGATGTGGTGACTTGCTTTCTCACCTGTGGTAAGAAGGGAAGGAGAGGTCAGGAAGGTTTGGACAAGTCCAGAAAGAGTGGCTCAAGTGGGACAGCCATCTCTAGACAGGTTCATCTCACGTCACCAAGAAGGCCCTTTAAGGCAAAGAGATTGTTTACGGAGCTTTCTGAATTCCTGCTCATTCTAAAGGGTTGTAATGCATGAACATCTCTCTCTGGTCTCCTGTGGAGAACAGTCGGCAGATTGTGAGTGTTGTTACACTATCTGCACACCTGAATGGATGTGGTCACCCCAGATCTAGTTGTGCAGGCTTGATGGGTGAATTCTTACCATAACATTTACAAAAAGGATTTCATAACTCTCTGTCATCAAGATAAATTTTTGCCCTACTTCAAAATTGGAGAGATAAATGCCTTGTAGGAGAGGGACTGTATCTTATATCTATGTTTGCATAGGAAATTGAATATCTCTCAAAGGGCCATTCATCCCTCAACACTTATCAGCAGGTTAAGCATCAGGATGCACTGATGACTAAGACAAAGAGCTTGTAGTCAAGACATCTGAAATCCAATTGAAATTCCATGGACTGAAAATAGGAAACATTTTACATCACAGGCAAATTATCATCTAGGGGACATTTACACCATAGACTCTTTATTGACACAGGGTGATAAATTCAAGACATTCCCCACCCCCATTCCCTTATGTTTAAAAGTCATGAAAATCTGTCACTGGACTAGTAGAAACTTGGGGACAGTAACATTACTTCATTTATCTTTGTAGTCATAGCCTTGAGCCCTGTGCCCTTCTCATCCTAAATACTCAAAAATGAATTAATAAATATTTTAAAATATTATAGCTTATAAAGCAAAATTTTAAATAATAGATGATTCTTTATAATTTTTATTAAATGAATACACAGTATAAATATGCAGGTAAAGTGTTTATAAATAATTATGAGATATGTGATTTGCTAATAGAGGTCATAAAGCCATAGAAGAGAAGCTTATGTTCCTAGAAGGTGTACAGTTCATCTCTAGGACTTAATATCAGGAATATTTGATAAATGAACACCACCAAAATTATGTAATAAGATTAAGAGTGCCCTATAGGTTCCAATGTTAAAATAAAGTTGAACAAAATTATGAAGAGATATTTATAAATTCTGAACCACAAACTACATTATCTAAAAGTGACATCTCATCTGACAAATCTTCCTCCCTTCCTTTGTGCTGACTCCTGTTGGTGGCTTGACCTTTGAACTGCAGGCCACTGAGCCTTTTCTGTAGCCACCCTGGTAAGCCATAGGACCCTGGAAACCTGTACCAAAACCTGGGTCAGTTGGACATGTCCTGTGACCCTCTCAGGAGTCAGGTGTCTTGCAATTGGCAGACCTATAGCCTCACCTTGACCTGTGGCTCCTGAATACTGGGTGAGGAGGTTTTGAGGCAGATCATGTTTTGAACAACCAGGGCAGCCTAGGTTATTGGAAGGTCACCAGGGCGTGGGGGAATTGAGATCCCACAAGGGAGGAGATTCAGTATGTGGGTTGGAGCCCTCCAAACGCTCTAGAATGACTTCCAGAGGTAGTGTCTCCAAGGCAGCCGTGGTTCTCTGAGGTTCCTCACTGAACTGTAAGAGCCGGAACCCCTCTTCCCAACCCAGTATAGCCATGCCATAACTGCCTGTGGGTGGGGACACAGAAGTTCACAGGCTGCTTATCACAGAAGGACAGACAGATGTGCCTTTCCCCACTGTAATCTGAACATGATGTTTCCCTATTGTACCATGAAACATGGCTCGGTAGAAAGTTTTGAATGGGAGAGGAAGAGCCTTTTGATAAACAAACCCTGTAGTGTTCACCTATAGGTAAAGTTAAAAAAACAAAAAAAAAAACTCTAGTAATACCTTGAGTTTTTAATCTTCCCAATGGGAAAGTGAGGTGCTCCAGTTTAAATCTTCTAAACTCCTCTAAGGATTTCATCATGAATTTGGCTTAATTTGAATCTGGGAAGTGGAGAATTAATAGCAGTTGAGTGCCTGTTACAGGTCAAGTTCTCTGCTACGTACTTGACCTATACTGCCACTGCACTTGTCCTCCAGGCTAGATAAGTGCTTTCATCCCCATTTTATTAATAAAGATCAAACAGGGCAATAAGTTGCCTATGCCAGAGAAGAATACCTTGTAGGAAATACACCTGGAATCTGAAATAGGGTCACCTGGATCTCATACCCAGAGTGTGTTCACCCAGTGTCTTCCTTGGAACTACCTCCTGTCATTGACCATACATTGCTGACCTGTGTGTCTAGCCAGGTGACCTGGTACCTTAGCACAGAGTTTCTTAAACTTTAGTGAGCCTTTTATGTTTTAGTAGTATTAGGTAAAGTCTGGGAATGTGCAGTTCCAAGCTCCAAGAAGTGCCAATGATGCCGGTCTGTGGATCAGCTTTGAGTAGGGAGTCATGTATTTCAATAGGTGGCCTTCATCACTGGCAGGTGCTTTACACATGAGTCACCAGTGTGCAGGATGTAAATAGGTTTGGTCCTATGACTAAAAGCCTTCCTGAGCAATGATATTGATGCTGGTGTAATACCGAACATACTGGCAGAGGCAGAGTGTGATGGAAAACACAAGAGAATCTGCCCAGCAGAGGATTCAACTCTCACAGTCCCATAAAGGAGAAGGAGTGAGCAGGCCAAGTGTATCTAGCAAAGTGAGAGTTTGGTATACTGATATTTGGACCTAACATCTTGAAACATGGATTTGACTGCAGTTCAGAAAGGAGAACAGGTGAAGCTTCAGGTGTATAGAAGGGTTTTGGCACCAGAGAGAGAAAAGGAATTTCAGGAGTGGGTGGGTAAAGAGTATATTTGACCGGTTTGAAAGAAGAGCAAGAGACCAGTTTAGTTCATCTCATTTTGACGAATATTTATTGAGTGCTCACTATGTGCCAGAAAGGGCATTAAGGTCAAAGGTTTTTACAAAGATGTGGAGATCGCTGTCTTACTGTGGGAGACAGTGTGCAGATACATAACTCCAGTACATTGTGAAAGGAAGAATTGTATGTATATATTCACATTATGTTACTCTATGTATACATACATACATATGTATATATTAGAATCAGTGATACTGAGAATGAAAAAGATTAAGTCTGTTGGGGGGGGTGGATCAAGGAAAGCATGATTTCTGAAGGTGCCAAGTGGATTTCAAGCACAGGTCATAGTAGCATTTGTGAAGTTACAGAGACACCAATACCTCAGTGTGCTAAGACACAAGGAAGGGGATTACTTCAGGGGAAGAGGCAGTGGGTTTGAGCATAGAGGATTTTTCTTACAGGAACTTGGGATTTAACTTGTATGCCTGTGAACTCAACATATTTCAACCCCAGTAAACTAGAAAGAGGGCCATATTTGTGCTTAAAGTCACAGTGCATTTGCTTAGCAGGGCATGTGCCCATTTAAATATCTCCTACAAACTGCTTTCCAAAAGGACCCCAGACATACCCCCTTTAAGAAAATACCACATGATGACAGGGAGCCACTACAGATTTTAAGAATTGCCTGGTGAGATTCGTGCATTGAATCATTCTAGGAGCTGGGTAAGGGATGTCTTCGAAGGGGTCAAGGTCCAAGTTGCATAGGACAGTTCAGAGAGATGGCAACTGCTTGATCAAGAGATAGGGAATTAGTGAGACAGGTGACAAGGTCAGGGATACACTGGGGATATGATTCTAAGTTAAAACCAAATGTTAGAATTGAGTCTTGAGATGGATATGGGGGTTGGTAAAAAAGAGCTAGAAGAGTAAGATGTTTCCAGGTTTCTCTCTCTATCTATGCATGTGATAGGGAATTCTGTTGTGTGGGCTGTGTGGTTTGGGAGATGGCTATTTAGTTCACCTTGGACTATGGCATTAGACAGAGATGCCCAATGAGAAGTTATAAGTGCAAATCTGAATGTGAGATAAAGTTCATGATTAGAAAAAAACAGATTTGTGAAGTCATCTTTAATATACTCTAGACAGAAGCAGGGTGACAGCAAGCTGTATTAGGAAGTGATAGTCCCAAGCATCTTGGGGGAAGACCATGTCTACCTCCATGATTTTATTCTTCAAAACCCCTACATGGTGCTCTGCATACAACAGGGTCTCAATTAGTTTAAGAAATGAGAGAGGCCAGAAACAATGGGAAGGAACTCGATTCCCTTGGAGCTCCTTGCATAATAAGACCTGAGGTGTGTAATGGATGATAAATGAGGTAACATGGGCTTGTTTTTCAGGATGGACTGATCAAATACAAATGCTGATGGCTGCTGTAAGCTTTGAACATACTAAAATGCCCAAAGGAAGTGGATCTTACTCTGTTGGTTGCACAGACTTGATGTTTGATTATACCAATAAGGTAATGCTTGGATTAATACAAATTATCCTTATATTCTAACATTAACTACTGTCAAGATCCACTAGCAGGTGTTAAAACTTGGCATTGCCCTCACCTGAGAATGACTCATATTGCCACTTATATTGCTTCATCTGAAGCCTTTGCTAATTCAGTCATTCCCTAGCTCTTTGATGACATCTGATTAATTGCATATGAATTCTCCCCACACTCAATAGCTGAAGCAAGTCTGCTCATTTCCCTTTCCCACTCAGAAAGCATATTGTTATTTTTCTTCTCCGTACTAATTTTGTTCAATCACCACAGAAGTTTTAAAAGTTGTCCAGACCTCATTATGAACAACAAAGGTATCTGGGTCTCCATTAATAAAATATGCAAAATAGCTATTGGAATAGTTTTGAGAAGCAACTTGACTAAAAAATGTATTAATTTCTCTCCTTAACAGAGCACCTTCTTGCGTTTGTATTATCCATCTCAAGATTATGATCACTATGAGACCCTTTGGATCCCAAACAAAGAATATTTTTTGGGTCTTAGTAAATTTATTGGAACACATGGGCATATGAGCAAAATTTTAAAGTTTTTATATGGTAAGATTTCCATTGCTCCTACTCTGTTGGCTCTAGAATATGAGAAACCCTTAGAAACAATAAGAATTTCAGATAGTTCAGACCAAAGTAAATTTTCTCCAATCTAAACATCTCCTAAGGTGACAAGGACAGTATTTCTGAGGAGCCTAAGAGAATCTAGGGTTCTCATTTGTCCATTCTGAATTTGATGGGAGTAGGTGAGAGGGTCAGACTGACCTACCATCTTTCTGTGGCTGGTCCTTGGTTTTTCCTCTTAGAGGCCCACCGGGCAGGCAAGAATATAGTGAGAGTAGCAGGTTGGCTTAGGACCATTGCCCCATTTGCTCTTCCAGGCTGAATGAGAAAGAAAGTAGAAGCCACTGTAACTATCCAGATCAAAACAAAACAAAACAAACAAACAAAAAAAAAAAAAACAAATTTCTTACTTTTCACAAATGAAGAGACTTTGCTCTCTTCCCATTACCTACCTATAAGGAACCAGCCTCTCACTAATAATGGATGTTCATTCATGATTTAATGTGTCTAGATTGTGCTAACACAGACTTTCCTCACTTATCTGACCAGATACCACCATTGGGTCAATGTTAACTATGTCTTCAAATTTCTCCCTCAAAACCACCTACAAGTTCTAGAATGAATTTTAAACTTAGAATTTTTTAAAAAACCAATCTAATGTAGAAATGATGAGAATATCATATTATACATCTTTATTGTGAATAATTTATAAATCACTTCCATAGCGATCATCACATTCAGTTTTCATGACCACAACTTCATTTTATAGATGAGGAAAAAAATGAAACAAAAAATATGGTCACAATTATTATTGCCTGACAGTTGTGAAGGAATGGAGGAAAATATTTTCCATGTTTTTGAGCCCCTTACTGTATGAGTGGATAGGTTCTCAATTATATTAATTAAATAAAACTCTCTCAAAACCTCTCTGAGGTAGTTATCATTTCCTCCACTTCACAGGAGAGGAGTCTGAAGCTCAGAAAGTCAGTAACTTGCCAGAGGCCAATAGCTGGTGGATGGCAGAGGTGTATCCAAAGCCGCCTTTAAGTATGAAGTCTGTGGTCTCACCATCCTTCACTGGATCATGACAAATTAAAATGATAGGAGTCTCTGATTCTTAGATTCTGGTTTTCAGTGTAATGCTCCTGAGTTTACTGCATGGTTTGGTTTTAGAACATTCCCTTTGACATTGTCTCAAACATCAAAATAGTAATAAGTAGCAGCCTGCTGAATACACCTGTGTAGGAAAATCTCTAACCTTAAGTTCAGAGCTGGCAGCGAGAACTGATAGCTAATGATAGTACCATGTGAGAAAAGAGCATACAATGCAGGTATTTGGTTGGTGAGTAACCAGTAGCTGACTTTTTAATAAGTTCACTATTAAGCCATAAAAACATAAATTCCATGCTTCCAGATTTTATGCTAAGGAGATGTAAGTTAAGTTAACTAGCAACATTCAAGTCAGAGAAAATACTAACTAATTTCCTATTGTTGTCTAGGTTCAATAATAATTCCTGCAAACTGGAATTCTCCTCTGAGGACTGGTGAAAAATACCCGCTTATTATCTTTTCTCATGGTCTTGGAGCATTTAGGTAATGTTTGAGAGATTGGACAGCTTTATCCTCTAGCTATCTATGACTGAATAGGTTTTTTTTTTTCCCAAAAAAGGAACAACAGATTTTAGAATGTCATACTGGCTCTTGTCCTGGGGTACTGGGCTTCCTCAAGAATTGGCTGTGGTGTGCTGATGGGTCCTAGCTCTATCTTGTCAAGTAGTACTTTCTCTCCTTCCAGTTCATGGAGACTAGCCTCATAACAGAGAAGAGAGGATGTTACACTTTTGCCATTAGACATTTTAATTATTTATACTCTTTTGAAATTATCCTGTGTTAGTTCATACCTTCCAAGAAACAAAGATTGGATTAGCTGCGAAAGATATTTGAAAGAAAGAAAAATACCTGTGCAGGTTCGAAGGAAAGATGGGGAAAGCCTTCATCATGGGACACCTGGAAAGGAGAAGGAGGAAGGAAGAAGGATTAGATAACAGAAGTCTCTGATTGTAGTAGAGTTCTAAGAAAGTATGCACCAGGCCCACAGAAGGAATGCTTGACCTGAAGTTGCTTGTCAAGATTTTCAGTCTCAAAGAAATGAGCCTATGTTAGTACCCAATCTGTGCAGATGACTGGGAGTGTCTCACAGCTTAGCTTGCTTTTGAACATGGTGATGGATCTAGAGGAGCAGGAGCTGAATGGGGTCTTTAAGACCACAGCATGACATCTGAGGGGCACATTTTAATGGCAACTATACCCTCTCAAACTTTCTTCTTCTGTCTTCTCAACTGCCTCTCCTTCTCCTACCTTGGAGGATTTTAAGACTTTCAGAGAATAAAAGGTGATTTTTGACTGAAATGAAGTTGGGTAGCATCTTCAATAAAGAATTATCTTTAACACTTTAACTGTAGTCTGGTTAGTTATTTGATTTCTACTGGTGCCTGGCAAAATGAAATCTTAGTGCCAAATCCAGCCTGCCACCATTTCTGTAATAAGCTTTGATTGGAAAGTGGCCATGCCCATTCAGTTTTCACACTGTGAATCTTTTGTGCAACAACAGCAGAGTTGTGTAGCTGTGACGAACACAGTATGGCCCACAAAGCTAGAAATATTTGCTCTCTGGTCTTTAACAGAAAGTCTGCTGATCCCTGTAGAGGACCATTTCTCATCCTACAAAGGTCCTCTATCTTCAGCATTGGAAGATATTGTTCCTAGACACCACTTTTTACTTTCTATGGGCATTTCCTGTTGAACGCAGGATGTGAGAAAAAGATAGTGCAGAATGAAGACACAGAGGAGGGTATAAGGGCTATGGTTTTTAATCCCTCCACCCAGTCCAATCATTTCAGTAACAGCTAGCAAGTGTTAAGTATTTAACCTGCTTCAGATAGGGTTATAAGGACTGAAGACCTAACAATTCACTTGATCCTTACCTGTGAGGTACCACACGGTTATAGCATCACCTTATTATGGATAAGGTGGAGAAAAGATAAGTGCCCTATCCAAGGTACCCAGCTACTAAATGGAAGAACCAGGATTTAAACTCAGTGGTCAGATTGAGGTTGCTTTCTCTTAACTGCCTTCCTTTGTACATCATCTTGTCCAAACTGTACAGCTGTCCTTGAGGTAAGGGTTTATTCTTAGCCCCAATTTTGCAGCAATTAACCAAAATATCAGATAGCTGATTAGTGGCAAAGTCAAGATTTTAAAAACCCCAAAATCTCAAAGGCAACATTTGTAATCACTGTGCCAGGGTTTCTCAAGCTCAATGTTATTGACATTTGGGGGCCAAATAATTTTTTTGTTTTTAAAGAGTTGTTCTGTGTATCTTAAGATGTTTAGCTGTGTCTCTCTACTTACTAGATGCCCTTAGTGCCCTTCTCCCAGTTGTAATAACGATAATACCTCCGGCATTGTCAAATAGCCCCTAAGGGTTAAGGTTGCTCCCTTGGTGAACCAAAGCTTTGCATTCTACCTCCAGGGCACTGGCCTCCCTGTTCTGTTTCTGGTTGTCTTAGCAGAACCAGACTGTCATCATGCCTCGTAGTTGCAATACTTCTCTCTTTTTGTTTTAAGGACGGTTTATTCTGCTATTGGCATTGACCTGGCATCTCATGGATTTATAGTAGCTGCTGTAGAACACAGGTAGGTATCGTGGTATGGCTGGGGTCTTTAGTCAAATACAGAGAAAGTTGATGCCCATAATTATGCTTTTATCATACAAGCTGAAAAACTTGTTGATGAGATTTTCAACTATGATTACATGATGAGGTTGGGGGAAAGGGGGCTGAGTTAGATTGTCAAGGCTTAAAAAAACAAGTATTGTGAAGACTGAATAAGGTGTTTTTACATGTGACTTGACAAGGAGCAATAAGATCCATTTCCTAGAGCTTCCTTGGGGTCCTCTTTAATTAAAAAAAATAAAGTATAATAGAAGAGGAAAAACAAGTTAAAAAAATGAGAAGAAAGTTGAGTCAAGGATGGAGTTGAGGAACATGGATCAGATGAGGAAGGAGTAAAATCAGTTATGTTTGTGTTATAGAGATGGCTCTGCGTCTGCAACTTACTATTTCGAGGACCAGTCTGCTGCAGAAACAAGGAACAGGTCTTGGCTCTACTTTAAAACCCTGGAACAAGGAGAGGAGGAGACTTTTCGAAAACAGCAGGTACTTTGCCATGAGAAGAGAGGTGTTCTGGTGGCCTAAAGCATGTATGTAAAAAACAATGACATTTGTTAATTTAATTTTACACATGGCAAACTATGCTCCTGGCTCTCCTACTTCCCATTACCAAAAGATCTATCAGAAGATATCCAAGTAGTAAGATTTCCTTAACAAAATGTCTGGTTCACAGTAAAAGTAAACGCAAGTCTGTCTGGCAGAGTTCTCTGGTATTGAAACTTATAATTTTAGAATCTCAAAAGTGATAGGAAATAAACTAATAGATCCCCCACTCCTGCAGGCAATAGGAAAAAAAAAGACTTCAGAGAGGCAGTATATAACAGTGCTAAGAGTACAGTCTTCATAATCCAACTTCCTACGTTTGAAAGTTGAACTCTACTAGCTTCATCACTTTGCTGTGGGCTGAACCAGGACAAGTTCATCTCTTTTGCTTCCGCATTTTATCTGTTACAAAACAGTGAGTTATAATAGCAGTGTCTATCTTACAGAGCTGTTGGGACAATTAAGTGAAATAAAGCATATTTATTGTTTCTTTGTTGTTGGCATTTTACATATGGTATGGCATTGAAGTTCACCCACATTTTATTGATGTAAACATTGTTATATAATCAGTGGAAGCCCAGGGAGGTTAAGTAAATCATCTGAAGTTACACAGCACCTAAGCACAGAGCCAGGATTTGAACTAAGCTATACTTCCCTGTGAAGCTGATAACCATGTCCCCATGTCAGCCTGCACTCTAATCATTAATCACTCAGATGTTTCCAGTTTATAACAAACCAACTATTTTCCCAAATGCAACCGCTATACAAACTTTAAGATAAATGTTAAAATCTTTTACTTTATCATTTCTTTCTTCTATTAATCCTATTAGGTGCAGCAGAGAGCAAAAGAATGTTCCGAGGCTCTCAATGTGATTCTTGACATTGCTAATGGAACGCCAGTGAAGGACGTGTTAAATTTAGGGTTTGATGTGCAACAATTGAAGGTGAGCTTTAAAAAAGCCATGTCCCTACCTTGACCCATTGTCCTTTATTGTTGATGTTGTCTGATTTTCAGCTATATTGCAGGATAAAGAGTTATTAAAAACAAAAACAAACAAAAAAACATTTAAAAATACAGGCAAAGTAGTACAGCAATGAAGAGTGTATTAGGTTCAACTACAAATGAAATGACCAAGGGTCAGTTTTCATCCACAAAAATGGCATCTTCATATAGATCAACCTAATACCTCCAGGGGAATTATTATAATTTCTTGGACTGCTCCTACATGTTCTTGAACTTGAACTTGAAAAGTTGATTAAAAGTTTTGGACACAATTTTGGGAGCGAGTAGAAGAATATCAGACAGAGTGGACAGCATAAGCAAAGACTCAAAAGTGTTCAGGGGTAGGGTAGGGTGGAGTGCAGGAAGCAGGGGAACTAAAAGGAGTTTAGTTTCAGGATAAGATGAGGATCTGTCCTCCAGGTCAATGAAGAGTTTGCAGTCTTTCAAGCAGCCTCTCTCTCTCCAATATTCAGGCCTTTGTACATGTTGACCTCTTGGCCTGACATACCCTTCCCCGCAACTAACTCCTTCCTCATTGTTAATACTCTAGTCAGACATCATGCCCTCCAACAAGGGTATGTGGTCCCCAGAGCCTGTCCCTGTTTGGGTTAGCTGTCTATCAGATGAGCCCCTTGGCATATTGTATTGCATCAGGCATCTGTAGCACTTCCTTCCCTGATAGACTGTGAATTCATTGAAAATGAGGTTGCACTGCCTGGCATGTAGGAGGTACTCAGCAATGCTCAAGGAATGACTAAACCAATAAACATGGGCTGGGGAGAGGCGGAAATCAGCACTGATGTTGAAGTTTCAAGTGTGGGTGACTAGGAAGACCATGAAGTACTTCTGAATTCTTACAAATTATTTATATACACATATATACACACATCTAAGACATGATATATGTATATGTATGTATATGTGTACATTCTATTTTATAGGAAATCAAGTACTTACTCATTGCCTGTGAAATGAGTAATGACTGTATGATTGACAAGATCATGTAATCTATTCTTCTAACACCATGTGTGATAGTTATACATGTTTATTATGCTTTTTCACATAGGGCTCCATCGATAGGAATAAAATAGCAGTAATTGGACACTCTTTTGGTGGAGCAACAGTTATTCAAACTCTTAGCGAAGACCAGAGATTCAGGTAAGAAAATAAGACAAAGCAAGAGATGAGTAAATTATTAGAAGAGTGGGAATAAGAACACATGTGAGATATAATGTTTTTGTTGAAGTCTTTGTGAAGAAGGGATGTTTCCAGGTTTATAAGTCAATCTCTTTGCCTCCATCAGACACTCTATATAAATTTTCCTAAGTGGAAACCATTTTCTTCTCCTGCTATTAAAAACTCCCCACCCCTGTAAACTTCCACCCGTCATTCTTATTTATCTGCTCAAGAGCTTAATGTTTTCACTTGGAAATTTATCTTTGGACACATCTCTTCTCACATGATAATTGTGATAATAATATTGCCATCTTATACTATTTCTAGACTTTTCTAATAAGCAGGGTTTTTTAAAATTAGTTTTTCTCCCTCTATCTTTAAGGTATAGCTGGATGTAAAAGCACACAGTTATTTGTGTAGGAGTCAGGACCAGACCCCACCCAGTTTTCTAATTTGCAAAAATATTTTCTTTATTGAACTGCTTAATTCCAGACTGGTGAGATCACATAGAACCAACCATATGGAAAGTAGGCAGGATCATTTGTGAAATTTAACCTGAAATTGCTTAAAATCTATTTCAATTTCTTCTTTTATCCACTGAGCAATCAGAAGGGTTTTTCAAAAGGTCAGGAAACATAGTATAAACTTACTTGTAAAAAGAAAAGTTAGTGACATTTTAAATGATATGCTTCCGACATCATTCTGTAACTCCCAGACAATTCTTCAGGTGAAGCAATGAATTCATTTGTTCCTCTGGACCAGGTATAATAAATACACTATGAAGTGCCCTGAAGCTCTGGAAACACAGATGAATTGGTTCATTTATTGTACTTTTGAGACACCTCACAGTTTTGAAGAAATTACTACTTATTTTTAAAATTTATTTTGAAAACAATGTAACAAAATTGAACAATAAAAGTCTTAAGGAAATGTCTTTTCATAGGTTGCAATTCCTAAACACCTCCTACAGAAAATGATTATGTAATGCAATTCTGCTACCTTATAAAACTAGTGATATCCCTTTTTCACACAGAAGTATAATAGCTATTATACCCAGCAAGATAACCCATAATACATTTGGTGTGTTAGGAAGCCCTATATGTTGGCCAGTGTGTAACTAGCCTTTCTTCATCACTGTTAACAAATATCTGCAGGTGTGGCATTGCCCTTGATCCATGGATGTATCCAGTGAGTGATGATGTGTATTCCAAAGTTCCTCAGCCCCTCTTCTTTATCAACTCGGAACAATTCCAGTCTCCTAATGACATCAAAAAAATGACAAAATTCTACCTACCTGATAAAGAAAGAAAAATGATTACAATCAAGTGAGTATTAGTAACGTACTCCATCTAAAACAGAAACTGGGAACTTGGACAAATGTCAACAGACACTATTTTGTGACCATTACAGTAATGTTAAATCAGTTATTTAAACTTTCAATAAGGAGCATGTTAGATGATCTCAGTTTCTAATTACATTTACTCTTTTTAAAATGAAAATACTTTCAGTAGTGTTAACATATATAGTGTAAGTACCAGTAATTTAAATTTGCATTAGGCTATGAACACCTTTTATCTAAAAACATTTTGGAGGTGGGATGCAGGAACAAAGTATTCTATACTTATTGCCAGGCTAGGAACTCCTAAAGAAAAAGTCAGATCTTCTACCGTGCTGACCTGTTGGGAAAGAATCGGAGATTATTAATTCCTTGGAGCTTTAACAAGTTGCCCTTGAGGGTTAGCATTATGCTTTCATCATGAATATGAGAAAGAACTCCAAATAGGATTTTGAACCCCAGTTTATTTAGGAAAAAGAGCAGGAAGGATTCATGTAGAGTAGTTCCTGCCCCCATCTGCAATTTTCATTTCTATACTTTTGTTTTCTATAGTTTTAGTTACCCATAGTAGGGAAACATTAATGAGAAAAATTACAGAAATCAGCAATTCATCAGTTTTAAGTGTGTGCCATGCTCAGTAGCATAATGAAATCTTGTACCATTGCTGCATGTTGCCTGGGACATGAACCATCCCTTTGTCCAGTGTCTCCACACTATATATGCTACCCACTTGTTAGTCACTTAGTGCCATCTCCGCACTAAGAGTGTCACAGTATCATAGTGCTTGTGTTGAAATATGGTTCAATAAGATATTTTGAGATCACATTCATATCATTTTTATTATAGTATATTATTAAAATTGTTCTATGTTATTGTTATTACTAATATCTTTTTAAAATATTACGGTTTTTTTCATACCTTATTTTTTTTTATGAGGTGCTGAGGATCAAACCCAGTGCCTCACACACGCTAGGCAAGTGCTCTACCACAAGCTACAACCCCAGCCTTGTTATTGCTAATATCTTACTGTACCTAATTTATAAACTTTATCATAGGCATGGATATATAGGAAAAAACATTATGTGTAGGTTCTGTATTACCTGTGATTTCGTGTACCTCCCTTGGACAGAGGGGGAACTACTAGAGTATGGGCAATAGCCACTATGGAATCAGAAAATGGAGGAGTCTTTTCCAACTGAAAGTGTTCTTAGAAGGGATGGCACTCAAATTTGATCTTGTATCATTGAAAGAGTTTAGATAGATTTAAGGAAGGGTCTGGGTATTTCAGGTAAAGGCTTCAAGTTAGTTTATTTGTATGTGCAATCTAGTTCTGAAACATGCTACAGATCACCTATCCCTCCCTCAAACTTATTTCCTTCTCGGTTCTCATGTTTTTTTCTTCCCTTTTTCTTTCAAGAAATCTTAAAGAATAGCTTGCATTTAATATTTCATGCACTTCTATACACTCTTCAATGCTTGCAATCTAGTTTCCTAAGCCCCCACCACTGCACTGACAGTGCTTCAGCTCACAGCACACACAGCCTCTGCAGTCCCAGTCTTTCTCACCCATCTGCCATGAGCTTCTCTTTCTAGTATCCTGAATCATTCATCCCACTCCCTATTTTTCTCTTCTCAGGCCATCTCCCCCTTCATCCAGGCTTCTGCTCTCAGCTCTCTCATGACCCTGTCTGTATTTATCTTCTTAATGTTTCTGACACTCAAGTTTCAGCTGGAATGTGGGGAAGAGGGAGAGGGAGACAGCTGCTGTGCTTTGAGCTTAGGTGGCTAAAAGAATGATGCTTTGCTTCTTGGAACCGGTAAAGAGAGGAGAAAGAGTTGCAGTGGGGGAGACTGGTCTGAGGTTGTGCTTTAGCCTTGGAATTTCCCGCCAAGTTGAAAGTCTAAGTAGAGACATCTGGCCACAAATTAGAAATGTACAGAATTTGCCTGCTATTGTAGAAGAAACCTTTGGAATATAAGATGCTGCAAAATGAGAAAGGAACTGGTACAATAATAGAATCTGGAGGAATGCCTACACTTAGATGGAAGAAGAATCAAGTCAGAAATGAAGGTGAGATGTCAAGGAAATGAACAGAGGTGCAAGAGAGTCACCAAGTATCAAAAAAAGAGGGGAGCCTTCTATTAGATGTCAGACTGTTGATGAATGTAGACCAATACTGGGGCAGATCTTTGTCATTGTTATCATTTAATAGATAAAAAGGGTTAACTCTGGAATATTTTGGCAAAGAACATACACATATTGGGCTGGGGATGTGGCTCAAGCGGTGGCGCGCTCGCCTGGCATGCGTGCGGCCCGGGTTCGATCCTCAGCACCACGTACAAACAAAGATGTTGTGTCCGCCGAAAACTAAAAAATAAATATTTTTTAAAAAATCTCTCTCTCTCTCTCTTTAAAAAAAAAAGAACATATACATGTAAGTATTGGGTGTGAGGGACAGGCTCTGACTTCAAGGCCTTTCAATACCTAGCACATTCCATTTACTGAAATCGAAAGTATTAAAAAGTGGGAATCATTTCTTCTAAAATCAACACACTAGGATTCTTTTTTTTTTTCTAGCTGGAGAGGACTATACTTTAGGGTCCCTAAATGAATAGCTTGTGACCCAGGAATACATGTAAGAAGATCAGATTGCAAGTTTTCTTTCCTTGACTTTCAGTAAACAAGGTAATGGGGCCAGGATCTTTCTTGCACCCTAACTACAAAAGTAATTTTATCAAATACATGTGGTGTAAATTTCTCATTTCTCTTTTAGGGGTTCGGTTCATCATAATTTTGCTGACTTCACTTTTGCAGCCGGTAAAGTAATTGGACACATATTCAAATTAAAAGGACATATAGATTCAGAGGTTGCTATTGATCTCACCGACAAAGCTTCATTAGCATTCTTACAAAAGTATTTAGGTAAGAAATGAATCTTATTTCCTAAACTGATGTTCTCCGATAACCCTGTGTTATTTAACAGTCTAGTTTTAACTATTTCTTTACAATTAAACAAAGCAGTAAATCAATTTGAAAGCAAAAATTTGAGAAAGCTTTGCTGCTTTGCATTCTATTTATCATAGAAAGCAAATCTACTTGTTAAGAGTTAGTTTCTCCATAAAGTCTGGGAGAGACTTGCCTCTTGGAGATACTGATGGAAAGAAGGGTGCCTCACTCCTACCTCTCAACTTCTTGTAGCTGATGAAGCCCTGGGGTAGCTGACATGGAACACCTTGCCACTAAGGTCACTGTGCAATTTGCATAATGTATAATTCTACAGTGCCACCTAGAGGTGCTGTACTGTTCAGTGCTCACAAATGTTTAATATGTTTATTAACATTTATATTTTGTAGGACTTGAAAAAGACTTTGATCAGTGGGACTCTCTGATGGAAGGAGCTGATAAGAATCTTATTCCAGGACCAACAATTCATACACTCATCCAACCTGACACTCCACAGGACTCTATGGGAATAGAGAAAGAGAATATAGATTAAAAGAGCTTTTTTAAAAGTTTCATTTAAAAACTGAGAGAGCAAGAATCTTAATTGTATTTTCCCAAATAATTCATACCTTAAATTTTAGTTTATACCGTAATAGTGATTGAGTTGAGGTTTGGATTAAAAACTTTTTCCTTTAAAGAAAGAATGCAATATACAAAAATCGTAGCAGCCCAAATTATATTTTTATTTAGTGGATCCTTTTTTGTGTTAAAATTAAAATTGGCTTTTACATTATTTTAATTAATGGAAGTGTATTAACAATAGGCACAATGCTAATGAAAACCTGTTGTGATGAGATTCCCTAAACTTACAGTAAAAACAGATGTTCTTGTCTTTTATTCTCTGTTAGCAGTAGTAGAATTCAATTTTAGCAACCTGGTATTCTAGGATAAACTTGGCAGTGTTTAACTTTCAGTCATGATAAGAAAACTTAGATCTGGTTGATAATAAAGTCATTGTTTTAATGCAGGACTGGTGATACTATACAATTTCAATATGGTAAGGACATGGGGAGTGGACCAAGGTTGGGAGTGCTAGGGACAGGGCAGAGGCTTATAAAGCAAGTTGGCAATTTGTTTGCATTTTTAAATGTTCTCTCCCATGCATTCTATTTACTAAACAAAAGTGCCCTTGGTGTTACAGCTATGAAAGACAGGCCAGGGATTCCAGCTATAACAAATTAATATAGTTATTCACCTAAAAACTGAAGGATAACAGAGGCAGCATTCTGAGTTACATTTAACCACTTTGTTTTCCCAATAAATATTTAATGGTCATTTTAAATTTTACATGTAGTAATAATATAAGTAGAATAACAGTTAAATGGAGGTTTATAAATATCTTAAAATATAGACACTCGGGCTGGGGATGTGGCTCAAGCGGTAGCGCGCTTGCCTGGCATGCATGCAGCGCTGGGTTCGATCCTCAGCACTACATACAAATAAAGATGTTGTGTCCGCCGAAAACTAAACAATAAAAATTTTAAAATTCTCTCTCTCTTTTTTAAAAAAAAACATATAGAAACACACTTATACATCTGGGAATTATGGAAGATGATTTTGTTTCCTAAGGAATACAAAACTTTATGCTGCTCAATAGTTAAGTGTATATTTTGGCCTAAATATGATGTTCTTAGAAATTCTTTAGAATTTTAAGTTAGCCTGTGTGAACAAGGAAATCAGTACTTTGTCTGGTTGATACTTCAATCCCTATCTCTTCCACCCAGTTAATAAGTAACTATGTGATTTGGCACCTCAGGCCATCTTCAGTGGTTTAAGGTGCAAAATCATTCATTCTGAGAAATTTGAATTCTCCTTCCCGATAGTCATTCAAGTTATTGTTTTAATAGGGAGTTAGGCCATACTCGAGACAGAAACCTTTCTACAGTCTGACCCTGGTGCATCTTCTCTGACATTTTCTCCTGGTAATCACATGCTCATTTACTGCCCTCCTTATCCTACAGCAGGCAATATATTCACCTACCTCAGTTATTTTTAATACAAACCTCTCTCCTCTCCACTTATTGAAATGGTACTGTTTTTAAAGTTCTTAATTCCCTCTTCCCATTAGGCTTCAGGGGCTAACTGTATTTTATACCCATGCACCTTCTTTCCACTCATATGGCAAAACTTCCCCTTACTGACTTTACAAATGGACAAACATTGCCATTGTATTGACCTCTCATTCAAGAGCAATATTTTTACAGTCCTTTGTTTGTGGCACATGCAGATGCCGAAAGGAGAAAACAATTGCTGAAAATATCAGCCATGGGTTAAGTTTGAAAAATAAACAGCATAGTGCACACTGGGTACTTTTCAGGAAAGAGAAGGGAACATTTATTGAGTTCTCTTTTCTGGGCACTTCACATAAATGATGTGAAATGTTTTATTATCACCAATTTACAGATGAAGAACATCAAAGCTCAAAGATATTATATAACCTGCCCACGCCACATATCTGTTAAGCAGCATTTAACTAAGAACTATTTCCCAAAGGTAGAATCTGTTTCCAAAAGCTAGGATCTGTATATGACCCATACAAAACCATGTTCCAAGGCACAGCCTTTGAAGTTAGATGAGTGTGAGTTTGATCAAGCCTCTGAGACTCCCAATTGGCCTGGGCAAATTATCTAACTTCTCTAAAAAGCTTACTTTTCTTACCTATAAAATATGGGTAAAATAAACATGTCCCTCAAAGTTGATGATTAAAATGTGGAAATGACTTTAAAGTGCCAGCTGAGTGTGACTCATACACAAAAACTAACATTAAATATGAAAATATTAAAAATCACTAAGCCTCTCCCCCTCCCCAATTACAGGGCAGGAGAGACGGAACCACAGATGAAATGAAATGAGACCACCACAGCTTTAAAGGATAAACTTTATTCAAATTTTGTGTCATATTAGCATACTTCCAAATTCAAACAGAATAATAAATTTTTAACTAGACAGACAAGGCAAAGCTTTAAAATTAAAAAAAAAATTCTGAAGGAGAAACTGCCAACAAAGTCATCCTCCTAAGTAGCATCGTGTAATGTTCTTGTCTGTCGTAAACCTATGTTTTTCTATGTTAATGTAAACACTATATTGAAAAGGTACCAACAGTTCCTTTGAAATGTGAGTAGTGTGTTAGCAAATTGTTCAGCAAAATAAATCTTCCAGCTGAATAAAAGCACTAGACAATTCAAGGCAGAGGAAATTTCCCAGAGCCAGCCACACATACAGAATCCCACTACAAATACCCTGTACAGTCAACCTGAGACATAGTTTAATTCTGATACATATCAGTTTTCAAAAACGACAACTTCCTGTGGTTAATGCCTTCTATTTCCTCAGACACACTTGATCTGGATGAGATGCCACTGGTTCACGAGCAGCTTCGGACCAGTCACACTTAGGGATCCACACTTAAATCCACATCACCTGCTGACCCCTTTTCTGAAACAAGATGAGAACAACCTTAAGTTGAGAAAAAAAAAAAAAAAAAACCTAAGAACAAGACAATCGTTTAAATGAGTTCTACAATGACAAAGTTAAAGTTCTCTAAAGGTGGTAGAGGAAAAGGTAAGTTCTAATTACTACAGAGAATTATTCCTGTAGAAATTATTTTATTTTTTATTTTGTGAGTATTTTGGTACTCACACTACACATATTATCAAAGATATTATATAACCTGCCCACTTTTTAAAGAAACTTTTAAAAGTTTCTTTAAAAGATTACAAAATGGGTATATTTTATATTTTGTTAGAATGAGGTTAACAAGGCTGATAACCAATAGGACTTCCATTATTTTTGATTAGTGTGTGCTTTTCACATAATACTAAAGCCACCAAGAGCTGATTTCATTCTGAATGTGCCTCAGTTGTAAGAACAAATATGCTATTTATGAACAGCAATGTGTAATAACTGAGAACATGCAACCAATTGGATTTTATCATATAGATAAACTAAAAATTCAGGAAGAAATTATAAAAGATTAACATACAGCGGTCATTTGAACATAATTAAGAAAAATCCCTTAAAGTCTTTTAAAATATAAATTCACCAGACCTACAATCTAACTTTCAAGATTAATTCAATCAACCAACAAATTCCTTTGACATTTCAAAATATCTTCCTCATGCTTAGAGACATGTCTCATTTATTTTTTACCTAACCCTTCCCACCCCACACACAAAACACACAACACTCCCACCACCACTACCACCACCACCACACAAAACCTGTGCTGCTATCATTCAAGAAAATTGACAGACTCAGGATAATGGTGTTTTTAAACACTTGGAAAATGCTGGGTAATAAAAGTATTTTGTTTTTCAAAAGACGAGTTACCTTTAAATGTGGTATCATCTGATGACATGAAGTAAAGATCTTTTCCCAGTGTGTGGAATACAGCCTAACAAAAGGAACCTTTGAATTACAACCAATTTTCAAATGAAAGTACAAAGTAGTTAAAATCAGAAACAGGATCATAGATAAGCCATAACAAAAAAGGAAAACAAAAAGTATTTCTTTTAAAATTATGACAATCTGGTTTTATAGTAAAGAATCACCTCATGTACATTTCCTATTTTTTGATTACTCATGTTTCTGGAACGTCTCCATTGGTACCCTTTTCCAAGCTTGAGCTCCCAGACCCTTGATGACATCAGTCTTTGGTGAGGGAAGGAGAGACATCACTGCTCAAGGGGCCACTACTGTCCACTGAGTGTCACAGATGATTAATGACCCAGTGAAGAGGAATAGTCCTCTGATGCTCCTTTCAATACTAATAGTATCATGTGCATGCTTGATGTGATACAGAAACTGATTCCTGAGACATTTTCTTATGACAAAATGAAATAGTCCAGGTTTAAGAATTCCTTAAAAATATAATCAGAAAGACATGGAGATCATGATTTAATATGTCATAAAAAGTTGCACTTAATTCAATACCTCATAATATTCACTTTTTAAGGAAAACTATTTCATTTGAAGATGTGTATTCTTATTTAAGGCTCCCTCACATGTAAGGAAAGGCTCATTTAAATCCCATTAATAATCAAATAAAAAACTGGAAAGCGTTACTCATAAGTAGTTTTTACATATATGCTTACTGGCTTAAAGCCAGTATGTGTGTGTGTGTGTATATATTCATACATATGTAAATATATGTGTGTGGGTATTAAATAGACATAAACCTAATCTACTTTAAATATACATGCTATTTAAACTATATAAGTATGTACTTGAATGCATACATATATGTACTTAAATGCTTTAATATGTACATATGCACTTTAGTTTTACATAGTCCTAGTTTTTTCTCTTTGGCATGTATAGGTACTTAATCCAACTAGAATCCTGTATGTACATATATATATATCTTTGACTGTGGATTCTTCAAAATTAATAGAGATATCAGAATATAAAAAAGGATCAGTAAATATTGATGCAAAAAGTTTAGCAGGCTGTTACCTTTGATAAGGAAACAAAAATGGAGTTGACAAAAAAGGTGAATTTTCCATTGTTTTTGATGGACAACATTTTCAAATGAACTAACTATCCAACACTAAGAGAAACAGTATAATGCGTTATGGCTCATGAATGTCATGCAATTGTTAAATACATTTGCAGCCTTCTGGCTACAGCTGAGATGGAGCAAACTTACTGTAGCCTCTCTTTCACTCATTACAGTGAAAATTCGGGGCAGAATTAAAAAAGCAAACATTTGAGAACTCTCAAAGGCAAACAGGAACAGGTGGATTGACATCTAAAGTAAAAATCTGAAAAACAGTTCACAATAAGGGTGAGTTTCACAGGCTTTTCTTTTTCTTTTTTCACTTCTTTATGGGATGGTTCAACCTAAGAAAGTGCTGAATTAAAACTGCCCAGCTGAATGGACTGCAAAACTCAGAGAAATCCCATATTTCTAGCCAGAAATTAACAGAAAAGGGCCCTCGAATGCTACAAAATAGGGAAATTCCTCTATGTTTTTTCCCCCTTATTTGTCTTCTGGTCGCACCTGATAACCACCCGGTGACAAGAGTGGCAATGCAGATGCCTGAAAATGTGAAAGAAGCCCTGTCTCCCTGGGCAGCAGAACCAGGAAAAGGGCTTCTGTTATCTTTAGAGCAGGAGGAAGGAATTCTTATTTTCTCTCTCTTCTTCATCACTATCACTCCAAACAGAACTGCAGGTCTGAGCAGAGGGAAATACGAGTGCTTTCTGGTCAGGGGACCCCCCAAAAAAAACAGGCCTCTGAGGAGCTAAATAAAAGAGAACCCTTGGAGCCAGAAGGTATAGAGGAAATGATCTGGGAAATTTTAACCCCTAATACCATATATGAACTAATGAAAGACGTAAGATCACCCCTGAGCTATGTTAGGCAGAATAAGACCAAAGAAGCCACTGGCCACTATATAAAGTGCCAAGTCCCAATCTAACTGCTGAGTGACCTATGTACTTACTGAACAACACAGTCAAGGTTTTGAAAATGGAACTGACTGACATGGAAATCACCAACTACTGAATGAGAGACAGGTGTGAACCTGATTGGGTTAATCACCTGCTAAGATAAAAAAAAAATTCAACATTCTCCAGAAGATTTTAGCAGAACCCAAGTCTTAAAACAAAAGACTCAAAATGTTCAAAATGTGATCCAAAATTATTCAACATACAAAGAACCACAGATAGCCGACCTTTTCCCTGGGAAAAAGACATCAGGCAGATGCAAACCCTGAGATGACCAGATATTGGACCAAGCAGACAAAGACTGTGAAGCAAACAGGATAAATTCAAATGCCCAGACACATCGTAGAGTAAGAGAAACTGCCCACCATATAGTCCTAAATGAAGAACAGAATATATAAGTATATGCACTGTAAAATCAACAGGGTCTAAACAAACTGAATAATAATCTATTTTTCCTTGAATGGATATGTTATCGGTGATTGTTACTTCCTCATTTTAAATTTTGCCATATTTCCCAGAATTTTTTTGCATCAAACGTGTATTTTAGAAGAGTCATGAACATCAAATAATTTTTATTCTTTAACCCTCAAAGTGAAAATCAAGGAGAAAAACATTAATAACTAATTCCCCCAAAATGAAAGTTGGCATCAAGTCCATGAACACTGGTTTTGTCATTGTTTTTTTTTTTTAACTGTTGTTCTTAAAGTAATTTTTTTCTTCATTTTTCCTCACACAAGGGCTTTAGAAGTAGTTCATTACAGAGCTCTCATTAATTAATGTCTACAGAATTCCATACCTCAGATGGACTCCTGTCCAATTTGGGTATGCCATTCCAAACGTCTTCAGGGTTCACTGTCTCCTCCACACCATTGGAAAGGTTCAAAACCTACAAGAGAAAACAAAGTTTAGTAGAAAGTGGTGATTTATGTTCCTCAGCAATCCTTAAAATGAGAGGTTTCACAAGATAACAAAAATGACTGTTTTAAACCAGTTTCAATCTTGTGTTTCAAACTCAGTGCTCCTTCAGTTCAAATACATATTGAGTAAACATCTGAAGATCAACCATGAATAAAATGTAGAGCTAAAGTGTCCAAACTCTAGAGGTCTGCTCCCATATGTTTATGTGCAAGAATATAATACATGAAATGCATAAAGCTCTTTTTCTGAAGGGGGGGGTCTGAAGATGAAGGGACCTTTAGAAAATAATTTCAGTGAATGCTTCCCAGATGAGGTGATAGCTACAGTAAATCTTTAAACTGGAATTAACCATTTGGGGAATGGGTGGGAATACAGGCAAAATAGAACTGTAATCAACAATTTAAAAAGCACACCAGGTGATTTTGGTACAGGTGGTTTTCAGATTGCAGGAAAAACACAATCAAATGGAAGTCCCTAAAAAGTTTTGTACAAAAATAATTGGTTGGATTTGCCTTGATCAATTCATAATAGCAGTGTGGACAATGAATTGAAAGACAAGAAGTAAATCAAATGGAAGATTATTCAAGTGATGTAGTTGTGAAATGAGAAACTTACCTAACATAGAGGCACTGGGTATAAACAGTTCCAAAAAAGAGATTAAGAAGTGCAACGTGTGGAACTTGGGACTATAGGATTTTTGAGTTATGGGAGATAAAGTGGGCTGAATGATTCTTTCTAGGATTCTTATAGATGGATATTTATAATCTTATAGATGACTTCCTTATTACATCAAATTATCAAGGGAACAAGCAAGTAAACATCTACCAATTGTATTCTGTAGTTTATTAAATTCCTTAATAATCTGCAAGTGTATTTTGAGATAAAACTATTTAAATCTCACTTACCCTTGTGCCTTCTTCGGCTATTTCCAAAATATCACATTTAGACCACGTATTTCTTAGACTTGACCACACAACACATTTGGACCCAACAGAAAATCCTTTCAGAGTGTAGGTGTTCCGTGGTGGTTGAGCTGCCAAATTGAATAGGATAAGACTCAAGGTATACCTCTTGATTCCTTAATGTGAAATATACAAGCAAAGTACTTTTCTAATCTATGATTATTACTCCTACGTAATCAGTATCATGCAATTACTATGTGGTGATAATAAGCTCTCTCTTTTCCTCAATTTTATTTTAAATATTATTTTAAATTCTTCCACTGCTGCCTCCCCAGATAATCCCTACTGCTTTCCTAAAAAAAAAAAAAAAAAAAAAAACCAGCAGAAGGATGTAATGTGAACTAACTTCCCTCCCTCCCTACCTCCTTCCTTCCTTTCTTTCTTTCACTAGGGATTGAAACCAGAGGCACTTAACCACTGAGACACATCCCCAGACCTTTTAATTTTTCGTTTTGAGACAGAGTCTTAATAAGTTTCTCAGGACCTTGCTAAATTGCTGAGGCTGCTTTTGAATTTGCAATCCTCCTGCCTTAGCCTCCACAGCTTCTGGGATTACAGGGGTGTGCCACCACACACAGCAAATTTTATTTTTAACACTGAAAATTACTATTGAAAGTGGGACTTTTATTACCAGTGGTGTTGTCTATGGTTTTCACAGCCATTCTTACATCAAAGCAGCATGTTGCCAGCAGATCTGTATCACAATATGACAGAGCTAGTGTACAGTGTGACATTGGAAAGAAATAGCTAATTAGAGGCTAATAATTACATAAGATAAGACACACCCACAGGATGCCATATCATGCAATTAAAATATTTGGAAAGCATTTTAAGGGATTAAAATGCAGGATTCAGGGCTGAGATTGTGGCTCAGCAGTAGAGCGCTTGCCTAGCATGGGCAGGACCCGGATTCAATTCTCAGTGCCACATAAAAATAAAGGCATTGTGTTGTGTCCATCTAAAAAAAAAAAAAATTCTCTCTCTCTTAAAAAAAAAATTAAAATGCAGGATTCAATACTGTATAATAGTATAACCTGCATTTCATTTTTATAACTGTATGCAGACAGACACTATGCAGATAAAGAAGAAAGTACAGCAATGGTGGTAAAGTAAGATGATTTTCTTACATTTTAAATGAGATTTATCTTTCAGGAACATAGCTTTTAAGCATTTTATTTTTAAACTCAAAATTAATATTTTAGCATACAATAATTTACACTGATTTCACACCCAATTTTTCTTGTTTAAAATGCCCTTCCATAAAAACCAAATCTGACTCATTTCTCTGTTTAATCTTTTCTTCCAAAAACTCAAGAAATTCATATAATTACTGCCTTTTCTTTAAAACCAAAAAGAGCCACGTGCAGTGGTCCATACCTATAATCCCAGTGGCTCAGGAGGCTGAGGCAGAAGGTTAGGATCACAAGTTCAAAACCAGCCTCAGCAACTTAGTCAGACCCTGTCTCAAAATAAAAAAATAAAAAGGGCTGGGGATGCAGCTTAGAGGTTGAGCACCCCTGGGTTCAATCCCTGGTATAAAATAAATAAATAAGTAGATAAATAAATCAGAACTTCTGAAGACAGTAAATCAAACCTTAAAGTGAAAGAAAACAAGTCCCCTTACCCGAGGTATGATGTGGTGAAGCGTTATTGTGTTTCCTTCCGTCTCTGGATTCTTCTTCAGAGAACAAAGGTATCAGTGATGAAATGGCACCTCTGTTTTTGTTTTTACATTCTGGAAGTTCTTCTAACATACTCATTTCAACGTGCATTTTGGGGTCACAATTCTTTCCAAGTAGATGCAGTGGTACTCTGTGCTGGTCATCAAAAGACTCCGCACTTGACCTTCTCATGTCCTCTGCACACCTTGATTCTTGGCCTTTCTGACTCACTCTTAAGGACAAAGGATTAGTGTTGTCATCCAGAGACAGCTGGGCTGTAGGTAGTTCTAGTTCTGGCTGTGTCTCAGTTTCACAGTCGAGGGGAAGTTGCACTGTGAAAGGCTCCAGAGTGATTTCCGTGTCATCGCTTTGGGAGAGAGGTACAATCGGGGGCACCAGACATAGCTCCTCTTTGTCATCATCCCCAACTAGAGAATGCTGTAACTCAATGGATTCTAGTTCTAAGAATTCTTTGGATTCATCATCAGGGGAAAGTGGCACCTCAAGTGAATTCAATTCTAACATCTCCTTTGTTTCACTAGGTGGTAATAATGTGTTAAATCCTGTAATTAGGTACGGATCATTAAACTTGGCTTTGTCAACAAAATGGCACTCTACTTCACCTTCCAGCACCTCAGCACCAATTTTGTCTTTGCAAGAGTTTTCAAAAACTTCAAAAATGTTATCACTTCCAAGGTCATAGAACTTACTTGCCTTGTTTTCAATAATGCTTAATGCTTTTTCAATTCTTTCAGCAAGTTCATCTGTCCGTGATTCCACATATAATGTTTTATCTTGTATGGCTTTGATACTTGTTTTCTTAAGTCCAATATCAGGACTGGGAATTGCCAGGGATCCCTTTATCTCTGGGCCATTTCTTTCATATGGTATATCACTCTTGGCCATACTACTCTTAGAATATTTCTTCATTTTCTCATTAATACTTTCACCTTTGCTTTTCAAGTCAACGATAGCTAAAGGGATATCACAAACATCCCTTTTGATTTCTAATATTGTTATTTCCAACACATCTTCTGTTACTATATCATAAAAATAATCATTTCCCTCTTGAGGACATATACCTTCTGAAATATTGAATCCTGAAAGGCAACATGGAAAAGCTTGCATGGGAACCGACAAAAGGTCAGAGGGCATGTTCCAGAGTGCTTTTGGCTCCACACAGTCTTCTGCGTTTCCAAAGTCCAGAAGCCTCACTGATGCAAGATAATCATCACAAATATTAGTGATAAGTGCTCTATAATAATGTCCATCTTCTCTATATTTTACTATACAAGGATCTCCAATGTGAGGACATGTGATACGATCTCTCCAATCTATTACTTGCTTTGCCCTGGTTTGCACTTCTGCTTCTAAATACTGAAGTTTCTCGGTGTCAGCAAACTGACACCAAAAATACTCAGGCCCATCTATCACAGTAGCATAAGCTCTCACAATCTTCATTTTTGGATTATACCAGTTAAGAAATACTGAGGTGTCACTGTTGGATTTCTTAGCAGACTTTGAACAGTCACCTTTAACTATTTGGGTAGAAAGTCCTATTTGAGATTTTTCACTGAAAGCACATCTACTAAGCATATCTTCTGATATGATCCCACGTTCATCAGCAAGAATAACTTCCCATCTATCTTGAAATTCAACAAATTCACATCTTACTTGAGCCTCATCAGTCCTTTGGGAAAAGTGATGCACTATCTCCTTTGAGTTGACAATGTCAGGAACCCAAAGTCCCCTTAAACAGCAATGGATGCATAATCCTGGTAACAGTGCATTAACCAGGTCAAGCCTACCTATTTTGTTAGTGTGAACCATGGAAACATTGCCATAATCTATGAATTGTACAGAGAGAAGGTCATCGGGTTGTTGTTCCTTGACCACAGCACGATACCATAAGTTGTCTTCTGGGAAAACAGCACATATCACATCTCCACTTTGCACAGTTGGCCCCGTATGATATTGGGGCCTCGTTTTAACATCATTTAATCTCTCAGAAAGACGATTGAGCTCAGCTTCATCTTCGGTTAGCTGGACATAAAAGTCTGAAAGATCATTAATGTGTGAAACATACACAGTTGTTTTAAAGCCAGGCATTATCATCTTCTGTGGGAGCTCACAAAATTTTAGAGGCAAATCTTTGTTACAAGCATCTCCTATTCTTCTCTCTGGAAGAGTGGCTTCTAGTTTTGTGGCTTTCAAAGATGGCTCTGCGAAGATTTCTTCTTTCTTTTCTCTTGTTAAAGAAAACACTTGATTACTTTTGTTTCCTGCAGAGTCCTGATACGGAGTGACTAAGTTTGTCTTTGTTGAACTTTGTAAACGTTTAAGTTCCTTACATGCTGAGCTGATCTTAGGCTTGCATCCTTCTCCAAAAATCTCCATGCTACATAATTTGTTCTCTCCTGTCTTACTTAAATGGTCTGTGGGTGACGTCATATTTTCATTTTTTTCTTCAAGAGTTCCAGGTATAGAAGGAAGTGTTTCATTCTCTTTCTCTTTCTTCCTGGTTCGATTTTTGTAGCCAAGTAGCCCTAACTTCTCATTAATGTTAGCATTAATTTGAATACTATCATCATATAGCTCTATAATCAGACGTCCATCCGGATCTTTTGCTACAACCAAGGCCTTCAATGACTTATCTAGAACAGTCTCCTGAAACCATGTTGTAACTTCTTCTGGTATATTACTGGGAATATCAGACAATGAGCATTTAACAGCTTGCATGGGCAAAAGTAAAACATCATAGGCATCACGAGGTATTGAGAGCAGATTGTCACTTGTTATGTAGATATTCCCAAAGTCAACAAAGAAGACTTTAGTTGGCTCTTTTTCTATTACTATCCCTCTGTACCAGTTTCCATCAGTGTACTTGGCAAGGCACAAGGTTCCAGGGATCAAGGGAGATGTTTTTAAATTCAGCAAAATTTTACTTAACTGTGTAATACTACAGGACAACTGTTCTAAAATATTTGCATTTCTTGCCAGCTGGCAATAAAATGTCCAGGGGTCATCGACATGTGTTATATACACTGAATCCTCACTACCAATTTTCATATCATGTGTAGAATAGTAGTAGGAATGTAGCTTAACGGAAGACTCCAGAGGCTTCTGAAGTTTTACTGGTCTTGCTAGTCTCTTTTCTACCAAAAAATGACATGCACTCTGAAAGGGTGTTAGCAAATCTACAACATTAAACAGTTCTTCATCATGTATTGAGGCCAAAGCAAATATTGTGCATTTTAATTCTAGATTGTTTTGCCATGCACTGTCTACAAATTCACTAAAAGCTTGTATTGCTTTTTCATCCCAAACAAAGGGATTTTCACTAGTTGGTTGAATTAAATTATAAAGACTGCACCTAAAAGCCTGAGCTTTAACCTTGAGAAACTCATCACTAATTGAATAAAGATTCTTCACAGAAATAGTATCTTTGTCTCCATAATCTACAAATATTACTTTGACGTGCTCTGAAGATTGGGTCCCACTAATCAGAGCTCTGGACCATTTACCACTTGCTGTTCGCTTTGCCAAACAAGCAGGTGTGGTTCCCTGGTGAAGAGTCATGGTATTTTTGCAGTAGTCCTCAATATCACACATTAAAGTTCTAAGGCCTTGAGTGTTCTTGGTCAGTTGACACCAGAAATAGCCAGGGTTTTCAACATAAGACACTTTGACTTCTACTGTACTTCCAACTTCCAGCTCTTCTTTATAAGAAGAGCCTGGTTTAATTTTCAAGAAATTTGGCATCAGGGGAGAATAAACAGGGGCTTTTTTCTCTTTTTCCTGTTCCCCTTGTCCAGCGGAGATATTTGTAACAACTGTTGTATCAGTCAAAGCTTCTGAAACAGAGATGGTTTTTTTCTTTCTCAGCTTTCTGTTCTTCTACCTTCTTGGCGGACGATATTTTGTTTTCAGCAATAAAATGGTTCGAAGCATGCCCTGGGGAGTGAGCATTTACTACAATATTTTCTTTTGTTTCAAATTCCTGATACTTGGCATATCCAGCTTGAGCAATTACCTTACTAATGTTTTCTTCCCCTGCTCTAGATTCATCAAGAATCTCTATAACATATTGATGATCCTGCTTATCAAGGATATGGATAACCAATTCTTTGTGGAGTACAGTCTTTTTAAAAAAGGAAATTGCCTCTTGGCTCCAGGTTTTCCCCAAAGGCCAAATATCGGCAAGGGTGCACTTTACAGCCAAGGCTGGTAGGCGCCTAAATTGAGGAAGCAGCATCCTTACGTCATACCAGTCCACATTTTCTGAATTGCCTCGGTCAACTAGAAATACATCCACACTCTTGTCATCTAATTTGGTGACTATGGCCCGATAGTAGCCATTTTCTTTCCATTTAACACAGCAAAGGTCATCAGGTTCGGGTTTCAAAACCACACCATCCAGCTTACTGGCAGAGGAATAGAAACTGCACATTCTTCTCATAAGCTTGCTGAAGGTGCCATTGTGTTTCCTCAATCTAATCCAAAACTCAGAGGGACTCTTAACAAACTCTACCTGGGCATCATAGAAGGCATTCATCTTCAACTTGATAGACCTTAAGGCTGGGAGTGAAACTTCTTCATCTACTTCTTCTGCCGGGGACTGAGACTGTAGCGCTGGGTCTGGTTCTTCTCCCTCCTCTTCCTCCTCTGTCCCCTGGCTCTGAAGGAATCTGTCAGCCAGGCAACATGACTGTACTCCAAATACACCGTTAAGATTAATCCCATCTTCTCCATACAGGGTAACATAATACACGTGCTCAAAGGAACAATAAAATTCAATCTTTGCATTCACTGCTTGGCCCAGTATCAGTGCCTTCAGGTCACCGACCTGTGACCTAGACCAGCCTCTCCCGCCGTCCCAGAGTCCATACAAGGCACAAGGATAGGTCACCACAGGCATTCGAAAATATTCAGGCAGCAAGTACCGAAGGCTACTACAACTCACTAATTCCTTTCTTCCGTAGTCTACATGAAGCACCTGGGCACAGCGATGTGGTCGAAAAGTCTCAAGCAAGAGCGCCCTGTACCAATGTCCATCCAATCCACAGGATGCACATGGAGAGCCTGGCTTATCTGGGCTCTCCTCCCTCTCCTCCCAGGTAGTACTGGTAGAGTTCTCATCCCCTGTCCCCAGGGAACCCCGGTATACCTGGGCCATGCTCTCAGAGAGGCGGTGGATCTCCTGCGATAGGCTCCGGAGTTGGCAATGAATGCGGTGGGGATGACATACTTGGGTTACCACTACAGGCTCTGTCACGCCCAGCTGCAGCTGGGGATAGAAGTAATCCAGGCCAGGCTGCTCTTGCTTGGGCAGGACTCGCGGAAGAAGCGGGGTTCCGGGGCCCACGCCTGAAGTCGTCAAGGTAGCGCTTGAGCAGGGAGCGGAAGAGACTGTCTGGCACCTGCCGCGCCAGGCTGAGCTCCTGCATCTGCTGGAACACAGCCGGGACCTCCAGAAGGACCAGGCGATGTTGGAGCAGCAAGTCCAGCACCCGTCCGTGCGCCTCCTTGCCCTGCAGGTTGCTAAGGAAGTCCACCGCACTGGACGACCAGTGCTGCGGCTCGCCCCCGCCGGTGCCGCCGCCGCCCGCCGGCACTAAGCCGGCCAGCACGCAGCTTAGCACCTCTGAGGGCAGGTGGAAGAACTCGCTTCGCCCGGGCGCCAGCGAGCCCGCGCCGGCCGTGATGGTGCGGCCTTCATCCAGCAGAAAGACGCGGCTTTCCTGCGCCTGGCGGCTGACCACGCGGCAGCGGTGCCACAGGAGTCCCACCTGCACCAGGCACAGCTCGCCAATCAGACTCCATTTTGCCCTGAGACTCCACATCATGTAAGAAATGCTTCTCCCAGGGAAATCTCCACCTCTACCCATCAACAGTTGCTTAGCATAGCATGTTTGGCAACACAAAATGTCAATTCTTATACAATGTAAAAGTGTTTTCTTTGTGGTTCCCATTTTTCTTGGACAGTGTGTTCTGTCAAAGATTGATTATCTAGATATTAGTAACCATTCTTTACCATGTACATGACATTTTTGTCCATGCTGGGTGAACAAACAACAACAAGAAGTAGTAATATTGTCTTTAAAGTTACCAATGCAGTTTCGTTTCTAGGTCATCAAACAGTTGTTGAAAAAATGTGAATGTCTATAAAATGTCTACTATCCATTGTTTCTAGGATTTTTCCTCAATTGAAAAAAAAAAAAACTGATACTGTTCAGTGCACTTCTCTGATATCTTTGATTTTAAAAATAAGTAAATTTTATTTAACATATATAGAATTAATTTTAAATAAGTTTGTTAGAGACATCTAATTGGCTTACAAAGTTAAAATGTTAACTGCTAAATATAACATCAAGTACTCTTGACTCCTAAATTTTATAGGGTAACATACTTAAACATTAAATGTGTTTTCCTAAATTGATAAATAAAAGAATTTAAAATTACTTTGTGTTGTCACTAAAAATGTGTTTTTCATTCTGCTTATGATTTTAGATCTCATGACATTTGTTTATGGTTTTGAATTATACAAACAGCCACTTATTCTTTAATGTGGTTTTGGACTACAAAAAGTGTACTCATACCCCGGGTGGGGGTTGAAGGGTATAGACTTGCAGCCTACCTATCCCTTGGATGGTGGATCTGGACTACCAGCTGGTGAATAAAGTTTCCATCTCCCGCTTTAAAATCAACTCAGTAATTTATTGCAATGTCACCTTTACAATATATGCACATAGAGTAATAATTTGCAATTCATTCTGCTCTTCTTCCTCCCTTCATACCCCTCTCCCCTTTCACTCCCCTTTGTCTAATCCAAAGTATCTCTATTTTTTCCTAGCTCCACTTCCTTATTGTGCATTAGCCTCCACATATCAGAGAAAAACATTTGGCCTTTTGTTCTTTGGGATTGGCTTATTTCACTTAGCAAAATATTCTCTAGCTTCATTCATTTACTGATAAATGCCATAATTTCATTCTTCAAGGATGAGTAATATGCCATTATGTATATGTATTACATTATCTTTATTAATTCATCTCTTGAACAGTACCTAGTTTGGTTCCATAGTTTGTAACTGCTTTGCAAATATAATCTCATGACATCTTCACCTTATCATTGTTGAGAAGGTTCATTTACTAGGCCCATTTGCTGGATGAGAAAACGGAATCTCAGGGAATTCCACCTAATTATTCAGAGATATTTTGTAAAGCAGAAATACAAATCTAGTTCCATCAGCACCCCCAATGCATTCTACTTCTACACAGTTCATGGCTGACCTTATCTTACCCACAATCCATCCTGAGCAGGTCCCAGAAGGAAATCAGGCTGGCTCTTCCCAGAGCCCTCTAGACAGAGGTTGGCCTCCTCCACTCTTAGTGTTATTTTTTCTCTGATTGCCTGGCTCCTCTCCAGGCTCTTCAAGCTGTCCTCTCCCATCTTTGTTGTTCAGTGACATCACCTGTCATTCATGTTTTTATAGACCTCTGAGGAAGAGAAAATCCACATGGATTTCAGAATGGCTCAAGATGTAAATGACTGGTCATAATTGGACACCCTAAAAGGGGATGGTATTGATGGCACAGGGGTATAAATCTCATGATGGGCCAGAAAACTCATTTACAGAGCAGCCAAAGGTTTATGTAGATCCATAAAATGGCCACAAACAACCTGAACATCTAGGTAGTAACTCATCTGGAGCAGTCATAACCTCTTTCTGCTGGAGAAATATCAGTGGCTTCTTTTGGAATTGAATTAGGTGTGAAAAATAGCTCCTATGCCATTTGGCTAGGAAAACTGGTAATGATGATGAAGGTGATAATGCAATAGCTTATATTCATAGACCACTTTGCATACATTATTTCATTGAATATTCACAAAGTCCTTTCACTGACTGTCCTAGTCAGTTCTAGCTGCTACAACTAAATACTCGAAGCTTAAGAAACATTTATTTCTCCCCATTTGGGAGGGTGGGAAGTTCATGGTCAAGGTACTGATAGATTGAATTCTTGGAAAGAGCCCTCTTTTTGCTCATAGCTGGCTGCTTCTCACTGTATTCTCACTTGGTGGAGAGCAAGTAAGCCCTGGTCTCTTTTTCAAATTCTGAGAACACTAATCTCATCTTGGGAGACATGCCCCCCCTGGCCTATCAAAATCTGATTAGCTCCCAATGGCCCCACTTCTCATGCCATCGCATTGGCATTAGGGCTTCAACATCAATTTGGAGGAGACACAAACATTCAGTAGGGAATGCACTGTGGAGGCCTGGGCATATTCTGTATTTTCTCTGTGCTTCTGCTGCCTCATAAAGAAAAAGGATGGTAATAACTCCTGATCAATGTGTGTGTGTGTGTGTGTGTGTGTGTGTATGATTACATTGAATTAAAAACAGGGGATTAGATGATATATGCAAGTAATCCTCGATTTAAAAAAATGAATATACAAACACAGGTATCAAAATAAAAGCTGAAACCAAGTTTAAGAAAAAATTTCAGTGTGGGAATAGAACATTTTATCCTCTTCCTGGGAAATATTGAGTTTTTTCCTGATGATATCAACTTTTTAGGAGATCTAATACATATTTATGAAATTTAACATGATAATTTAGAAACAATGATATATGCTTATATTATACATGTATTACTTTATTCTGATTCCACATTTTAGAAATCAATTTTTAAATAAAACTCATCATAGTCCTCTCTAACATTGTTTTTTTTTTTTTTTTTTTTTTTTTTTTTACCCTCTCCAAAACAAATTTGGAGTCTTAAAGGCAGTTTCCAGGACTTGGGTTCTGTTCCCTCTAAGGCGAAGGAAAGACAGGTCCTTGTGAATCAGGATGATCTTGACAAACCACAGTGAGGCCTTCATGTGGCTTAGTACATTTGCAAGTTCATCCTACAGGTGTATGTTTGCGACCACCACAATGTGTATTCCTTTTGAATGACTGAACAACACTTGTACACAACACTCTCCATAGACTCAAACCCAAGGCCACATTCCAAGGAATCCTAGCAATCTGTACTTTCTATCTGATCTACCCTAAGCATGAATTGCTGATTTAATAAGAAATAAAAGAAGCAATAAAGACTGTGTTTACCTTTGTTAGTAGAAAATAAAGAGTTCGGCCAACCTCATACTCCAGGACCACTCAGGTGTGGCCCACATTTGGTCACCCTGTCCATCAATATAGTCACTACCCTGACTCCAGAGGTAGGCATGATCTAGGAGGGTGTCCATTTTTGCTCCCTATGCAGCAGGAAATGGTGACTGAAAGAAGAAACTGAGAATTTCCCAGCCTGTAAGCCTGTGGGGAGGCCTATGGTGGGGGACATAAACCCATCTTAAAGCCATTTTCTCAAAAGCCATATGATTTCATGACACTTGGGAAGTGAAGGAGCTTCTGGTTCTGGCCACTCCAGAGGAAAGTTCAAGATAAGTGCCAATTCAGCTGTGTGGCATGAGGAAGGACCTATACACTGAGCCCCAGGACCATGTTCTTGGCAACCCAACTCCAACTTTGTCACCCACTGCAAGTCTGTGCTGCACTGGCCCATCTGGTGATTCATTACTTCCAGGACCCTGATTCCCAATGCAGCCTACTGGGCAGCACCTTGAACTGGGTTCAGAAGGATGCAATGCCAGGAATTATCCCACCAGGAGAGATGAGCACTGCCACAACCTCACCCAGCGGCCTTCACTGATTACTGCAGGTCCAGTGGACCCAGAAAAGGCCATGGACAATGGAAGGGGCCCAAGGAGCACCCATTTGGGACAACAGTTCCAGGTGAGGCTCCCTCCAACCTCACTCCTCCAGGTCCACACTCACTGATATTTTGCCCAGTTCAGAAACAAGCCCAGAACTCCACCAGTGAGGAGGTGGGACAGTTCATAATAGCTGAGCATGGAGGAGCATGCAGGGCTGCTTAGTGGGTTATGGGAAGCTTGAGCTTGAAACCTCACAGCTAACTCTGGCAGGGTGCCCTTCCATCCAGGAAAAGCCAAGACCCATGACAACTGGAACCTCCAAAGAGTGAATGCTGAGATTGGACTGGTGAAAGGTAACCTATCTTACACTGTAGGAACAGTAGGAGGCTTAGTATTGTCCCCAGAACAGCTAAGCAATGAAGACAGTCAAAACAATGGAGAGCTGGGGTTGTGCCTCAATTGCAGAGTGCTTGCCTAGTACGTGGGAGGCACTGGGTTCAATTCTCAGCACTGCACAGAAATGAATAAAGGCCTGTTGACAACTAAAAAAAATAAATTTAAAAATTGGAGAATCTTGATAACCAAAATTCAAAGAAAGCAACCCAAATATGAATAAAACTCGATTTTGTGAGCACACAGCTGGGTTTTTCTGGTTTCCACAAAAAGAGAAAGGACTGTGCACAGAGGGTAGCATTGCCTCCCAGCCTGCCCTGCTGAACCCCTCAGCCAGACTCTGGGGGATGCCTTAAATGCATTCTCAGCAGCTGTTCCGTCCACTGTTCCCAGAGGAAGTGCAGGAAGACACACAGGCCATGATCCCAAAGCTGCCACCACCTGCAAATGCTGCTCAGCCAAGAAACTTGCCCCCCAGCAGTTCCCCTTCTGACTGGCCAGGCCCAGGCAGGACAGAAGACAGAACTCTGACAGCTCAGGGGCGGGGCCATGGGCTGAGGGATTCTTGCCATTGCAAGAGCTCCTGGCTGTCAAACTAAGCCCCGCCCACCCTCACCATAGCAACGCTAGATACAAACACTAGCTTACACCTTCAAGGGAGGACAAGGTGTCCTTGCCTCACCCTAGTCCGCACGTGCTCCACGCCCCAAGAGCTACCCTCAACCTGCAGCAAGAGCCTGCTCAGCCCTCTGACTGCCCCCACGTCCATCGGAGTTCAGCCCATCTGTGCTGCCATCCTGGCTGCCTCTGGGGAGGGGCAGGGTCGTTGCACCAGTCTGAGGGGAGAGATCCCTGGCCTTGCCATAGCTGCCACCCCTCAAACCCAGCATCTACAACCCTTCCGAGATGATCCGAAAACCTCACTGGGTCAGGAGGTGGACCAGCGGGATCTGAATCACATCCCAGTGTCAGCACTCAACAGTCCCCCAGGACCCACGCACGCACCAGGCACTCAGTTCCCTTGCCTATTTCTTCTGCATCTGGTGCAAGCACGCGGACTTTGCACGAGCATGCAGACTTTGCACGTGCATGCAGACTTTGCACGTGCATGCAGACTTTGCACACGCACGCGGAATTTGCACGCGCGCGTCCGTTGCTGGCGCAAGCCTGCCTCTTGCCCAGTATTGACGGTTTTCCTCACGCGCTCGCCTGTTCTCCACTCATTCCTTCCTCAGCCGCGCCCTGGCAACAGGTCTGACAGCCATTTCGCCTGAAGCTGCGTGAGCAGCCGAAGAAGGCCTTCTGCGATGGCCGCTAGAATTACCCACTAGCGCCTTCGCTAAGACTGCCATGGAGACTTCCCACAGCAAGTGTTGTCCCTCACCCCTGCCGCCGGCGCTGAGTGGCAGAGACCTGCCAGAAGGGTCCCACAAGAAGCCCGGTCATGGGCCTCGCCGACTTCCCTCTACTGGTTGGCCACTAAGGGCTTCCTGGGCTGGTGGCACCACTCGCAGGTCATCTTGCAGGTCATCTTGCCGCCATCCTGCAACTGCTCCTCAGCGGTTGCGAAAAGTGCCTGCTCGGTGCTTTTCCAGGGTCCTGCGGACCCTTGGATCTTTTCTCGGAGACTTGGATATTGCCTCCTCCCTCCGCATGCCAGGTCTCCTGAGGAGGATGCTGCTGTCAATTGCAGCTTTCATGAATTCCTGCATCCCAGGCCGCAGACTCAGACAGCCGCCTTGTAGGGTGCAGGGGCAGGAAGTGGCTCCTTGCCAGCTTCCAGCACCCCAAGAACCCTGCCCAGGGAGGACTGTGATCACAGCCCCTGGAGACAGTGGCCAAGTGGTGGCTGAGCAAGCAGAGCACCCTGTAGATAGAGAACATCAGAGGGGGCGCCCTCAGGTCACTGGGAGAGCATCTGCTTTTAGGCCCCTGGGGGCCCATAGCGGTGTGCCTGCCTTTGTGCCCAGGCCTGGGCCTCTGTGGAGAAACCTCTGCACCCAGAGCTCCCAAGACAGAGCTGAGAGCTCCCGGGCCATCTGCATGAGCTCCTGCCCCAAAAGAAACCCCATCAGCAGCTCCTACAGCTCCACAAGAGGTCTCCAAGCCCTGAAGAGGAGGGCTCCAGACCCATCCAAGGGGGAGCCGCCCCTGGAATGTTCTTCATCCCTAGGGATTCCCCCAAAGAAGGCCCAGGGTGAGAAGGTGGCAGAAGGCAGGGCGGGACACCCATTGCCCAAGAAGAAGTCCTCACCCACGGGAGACACCAGTAGGCCACGGAAACGCAAGTTTCCTCTCCTGCAATGCCGCCGAGGGGAACCTCTGAAGCTGCCACCACCTCTGTTAGTGGCCCATCCAGTGACTGCTGAGGACCTAGACAGGGAGAAGAAGAAAGCTCTGCAGCGCATCAACCGTCTTCTGATGGGTGAGACCCAGGCCATTGGGAACAGCTGTGCCATGGCCCCACAAGCCCATGGGGGGGTCCCCTCTCCACTGGGAGGGGCCAGGCCTCTGCCATCAGTGGGCCTCAGCCAGACCTTTCCCCATCCCCCCAGCAGCACAACCATGGTGGCCCACACCCCCGTGTGGGTCAGCTCTGCTGTCTCTTCCCAGAGCCATCCTCCCATTACCAATCTTACAGGACCGCTCTCCCCCAGCCTGCCAATTGCTGCTTTGGCCCTTCCTCCCAGGCCCTCTCTCAGCACATTGGCAGGCTTGGCTGCACAGCTAGTGGCCCCCTTTGGGGTCACACCCTTGAACACCACTATGCCTTCACAGCCCCCACATCTGGGGCCTCCCTCCACCTTGGGTAGGAGCTTCCGGCGCTCTCACCAGGGCCCAAAGCCCTACTGTACTCACAGGCCCTCACCTGTAGCAAGCTCCAGCTCTCCAGCTCGAAGGGTGCGAGGACACATTCTGTATGGTAAGCAGCCTCTCACCCCTGGAGCCACTGTCCCACCAAATTCTGGGGTTCCTGGTGGGATGAAGCCTGGAGCCCCTAGCTTAGTCAGCTGTCATCAGCTTGGACACGTGGGAGCTCCAGGTCCAGGGGCAGCTCCAATGCCACCCTTGACTGTGGGCCCAACAACCTTGGGCAGCCTAAACTACTCAACCCTTGGGTCTGACAAACAGAGAAACTCCACTGTGGGTCCTCGTGGTAGCACCCAGACACATTCAGTGACTTCAAAGGCAGCTGGGAGGAGAGACTTGTCCTTGGGTCAGACATCACGCAAGAAAAGATCAAGCTCAGAAAGTAGAGAAACCCCCAAAAGTAGAGAGCACCGTGGGGCAAGTTTGGGAAATGACACCTACACTGCCCCTAGCCAGAGCACCACCATGGCACCCAGAAAACACACCAAAGAGGGTAAAAAAGGGCAAGGAAAGAGTGGAGTTCCTACCCCGAGTGCCATTCCTCAAAGCCTGCCCATCCAGAAACACCAAAGCTTACCTCAGGGGACAAGCACTCCCACTGAAAAGGGTATCTCTAGTTTGCCTTCAGTCCCTGGGACATCAAGGAGATCAGAGAGCCCAGACTTGCTTCCTGAACTCATGTCAGCCTTTGGGGCCTGGTGTAGCTCCTCCCAAAGAGGAGAAACCCCAAGCAACAGGCAGCAACAAGGAGCAATGTTGGAACAGAACACCTCCAGTGCCCCTAGCCAGAGCACCACCATGGCACCCAGAAAACACACCAAAGAGGGTAAAAAAGGGCAAGGAAAGAGTGGAGTTCCTACCCCGAGTGCCATTCCTCAAAGCCTGCCCATCCAGAAACACCAAAGCTTACCTCAGGGGACAAGCACTCCCACTGAAAAGGGTATCTCTAGTTTGCCTTCAGTCCCTGGGACATCAAGGAGATCAGAGAGCCCAGACTTGCTTCCTGAACTCATGTCAGCCTTTGGGGCCTGGTGTAACTCCTCCCAAAGAGGAGAAACCCCAAGCAACAGGCAGCAACAAGGAGCAATGTTGGAACAGAACACCTCCAGTGCCCCTAGCCAGAGCACCACCATGGCACCCAGAAAACACACCAAAGAGGGTAAAAAAGGGCAAGGAAAGAGTGGAGTTCCTACCCCGAGTGCCATTCCTCAAAGCCTGCCCATCCAGAAACACCAAAGCTTACCTCAGGGGACAAGCACTCCCACTGAAAAGGGTATCTCTAGTTTGCCTTCAGTCCCTGGGACATCAAGGAGATCAGAGAGCCCAGACTTGCTTCCTGAACTCATGTCAGCCTTTGGGGCCTGGTGTAGCTCCTCCCAAAGAGGAGGTACCCCAAGCAACAGGCAGCAACATGGGGCACAGTTAGAACACAACACCTCCAGTGCCCCTAGCCAGAGCACCACCATGGGGACCAAGGGACAGAAAGCAAGGCACACACCAGGGAAAGCAACCTCTGGTGTGGCCACAGTTACTGCCATCCCCCAAAGCCTGCCCACACAGAAAGGCTTAAGCTCTCCTGGGGGAACCAGCACCACCTCCTCAAAATCAACCTCTACTTTGACGTCCACCCGTAATCCATCTATGAGCCCTGGGAGCCCAGACTGGCTCCCAGATCTGATCTCTGCTTTTGGAGCCATGGTCATCAGCCCACGTGGAGAAACAAGAAGCGTGAGAAAGTGCTAAGAACACACTTGGGCTTTAACACCTTCAGCCCCCCTACCCAGATAGGATGATGCTAACTTCTTTAAGGACTGACACTGCCTAGATCCCAACAGTCCTCCACTGCCCTCAGCTGGGCCTGCCTCCACTCCATGGGTCCACTGGGCATCCTATCACCTCCACCATAGGATGGTGAGTCTGGCATGCTGTAGCCCTTGAAGACTTGTGAGGGCACTCAATTTGGCCAGGGCATCCACCCCAGTGAAGCAGGGCCATACCCCCAAAGACAACAGCCCATGGGAGCAAGGTCAGCTACTTGCTCTGTCTCAACCTATACTTCCTCTCCTCTTCTGGTCTGCCATTTGACCTTAAGTCCCAGAAGCCAGTATGCTGTCTTTACCTTAAAAGTTACTTTTAAAATAGCCACAATGTTTATCATGGAACTAAAATATAGGTGGATTCCCACTGTAGCCAATGTAATTAAATCCAGGCACATGCATTCATCTTTAAAACCTCCCATTATATGAATATCATTAGTAGATAGTGGGATGGATTCTTCATCCACATAGCTGGATGTACTAAAGTTAGATCTGGGAAATAAGTCCAATAAATTTTTCCATAGACTCCACTCACCTGGCAACTCAACAGAACCAGCATAGCCATTGTGGTTGAGACTTATTACCTCCTTGTTGTTGAACTATCTGCTCAGCCTGAAAGGCCAGGTCCTTCAGTTGTCTCCTCAATGACAGGTTGGGTTTTCTGGAAATATAGAGGCATAGCCTTTACCCTATGTTATTACTAAATCTGGTTTATTCTAGTGCTCCATGTGTCACTCAGTAGGAGTGAGACTTTTAATATCACAATTTTGAAACTTTTCAAAATAATTGTGAGATTTAGTTGGGTTATATGGGATTTTGTTTCCCCCTTTTTATTTTTAAAATTGTAGAAATAAGTTGATATTAGCTGGAGCACCATTAGCTTTAGAGAATGGCCCAGCACTGTACAAGTACTTAAACAGCAAGAAGTGACAATACATATTTTTATTTGGCCAGGAAAATTAGCAAGAGTGACCTGTGATGCAAGGGAGGATTGTTAAAGTCCATGCTGTGGAGCTAAAGAGGGCACCACAGCAACAGGAGGCCTAGATTTTTGTTGTTTTGTTTGTTTTTATGAGTCTTATGATTTCCCTTTGTCTCTACTAATGGGCTAAGCAATAAAAGTATAAACTGGGGCCAGTATAGATACTAAAATACAGTACTACAACTTGTTTGTCTTATAAGTAATCACCTTATTATTATAAATTACCTTCAGTTGTTACATTAAAATTGGTACTTGCATAAGGCTTTATGAGATAATAGTTTTAAAACTTGTAAGGATAATACATTATAAAACTAATAAGAGTAAAAGATTTAATTTTATAATAGTTATAAATTAAGGAATATAATTTTTATAATTTGAAACATTTACTTATTTATATATAGTGTTTTTGCTTACTTTAGGAATATAGTAATCTTTATAACAAAAGCCTATCTTCTGAATTTAATTTTAAATAAACTTGAATAATTGTCTTAACTTGGAATGAGATGAAAGAATTTTAACTTAGGTATGGTGGCCACTTGTTCAATCTTAGGTAAGATGTTTTGATTTTGAAACTAATCTTAATTTTTTACTTGAATATTATTTTATAAAAAATTATACATAATTTTAAAATTAATATTAATTAGTGAACCTAATTTATCATTATATATGAAACATGAAACAGACAAGGTAAGAGAGCTTTTAATTCCCTCTTAAGGCAAAGAGGCACAACATTTTAAAACTTTAAATAAGTGAGGCTCTCTTTGTTGACTTTTAGAAATATATTTAATTTGACTTCTCAGGAGAACATAACATTTTATAACATTTCTCAGTAGTCATCATGAACCATAGAGTGAAGCTGCATGTAGAGGTATCCCATTGGCTTATAGGAGGGTGCAGTTGGCTGAGCGAGGAGGCCAGTGGTGATACCCTGTCTTTCATCCATAACGAGGTGGAAAGGGTGTTTAGGGTTAGGAAGAGAGAGTGCAAGAATATGTAAGAGCATTCCTGAGCTTGCAAAAGGAATTGGCTACTAGCTTAGGGGAGGTGAGGGTCCAATGAGGGGTCTCCTTAGTGGCCTTGTATAAGGGATTGGTAAGAAGTGCAAAGTGGGGAACCCAATGCCTGAAAAAGTCTGCCAGACCCAGGAAGGAGAGGATGTAGTCCACTGTTTTGGGTGGTTGTAGGTCATGGAGAGCTTGAATTCTGTCTGATGTCAGGCTTTTAGAGGTTGAAGTGAGAAGTGTACCTAAATAGTTAACTGAAGAGGTAGTAAGCTGAGCTTTGGCTGGAGAGGCCCAATAGTCCAGGGACCCCAGGAAATTGAGGAGCTGAGCAGTGTGAGTTCACAAGCCTTGAATGATGAACCGCATAGAAGGTCATTCACATATTGTAAGAGTGTGCTGCCCCCTAAGTCACAAGCAGTTAGATCCCATGCCAAGCCTTGCCCAAAGAGATAGGGACTGTCCCTGAAGCCTTGGGGTAGGACTTTCCATGTCAGCTGATGAGACCTAAAGGATGTAGGGTCTTCCCATGTGAAGGCAAAGAGCTAATAAGAGTCAGGATGGAGGGACACTATAAAGAAGGCATCTTTAAGATCCAGGACAATAAAGTGAGTGCTCAAAGGGGGGACATGAGAAAGAAGAGTGTCAGGGTTGGGAACCACCAGGTGGATGGGAACAACTGTCTCATTTGTTAGGCGGAGATTCTGGACTAAGTGATAGGCTCCTGAGGGTTTGCATCCTGGCAATATGGGAGTGTTGCAGGGGGAGTCAGTAGGAAAGCAGGGTCTCTGGGCAAGTAAGCAGTCTATAATGGGTTTAAATTGCTCCCTATAGGTTTTGGAGATGGGAAATGGGGACATAAAGGAAGTTTAGTTTGCAGTTTCAGCTAAATATGTACTGGCTTGTGGTGGGAGGCTATGACCGGCTTGAAGATGTCCCAGTCCTGGAGATTGACTAGATCAGGGGACGATGGCACAGTAGATACTGTCTGGTTATTAGAGAGGGTAAAGATTAGAGGCAGAAGGACATGGGTGGTAGTATTCTTTGGATGGATTTTGGACCGTGGCTCCTAATAATTGGAGAACATCTCTGCCTAGGAGAGGAATCGGACAGGATGGAAGGACTAGAAAAGAGTTTGTGAATGGGTGTCCCTTCAGGGCACAGGTCAGCTGAGCAGTTCAGTTTGGGGAGGAAGGTTTGCCTTCAATCTCCATAACTGAGACCTTGGAAGAAAACAGAGGCCCAGAGTGGGCAGGCAAGACCGAATAGGTAGCCCATGTGTCCACAAGGATGGTTGTGGACTTAACCACTACCTGAACTGTTATCCTGGACTCCGTGAGTGTAATGGGGGTCCTCAAGTCCGGGATTCTTCAGTCTTCTGTGAACCCCAATAGTTTAAGAGAAGATACCGCCTAGCTGGTCATACCCTGATGTAGAGGCACCAAGGAAGGGCCAACCATGGGGCAGTCACTCTTCAAATGTTCTGTCTGCTTACAGATAGGGCATGGCCTGGAAGGAGGGTGTGGCTTTGGGATGGAGGGGGAGGGGAAATATTATGTCAGTAGAAGAGGTGTGCAGGGGAGCCTTGGCTGCAGGAGAAGAGGGAGTTGTATGGAGCGAGGGAGGAGGAGCTGTGGTGGCAGGAGGATGGGTGGAGGGGTAAGAGGGGTGGCAGGAGCAGATTGGTGTGTATTGGGAGGGGGAAGACAGGTAAGGTAGGGCTGAGAGCAGCTCGGGTGGTTCTGAGAATGTGGAAAAAGAGGTTGAAGAACAATGGGAAGGAGTTTGGGATTTTTCTAGCAAGGAAGTCTGGATCAGGAGAACAGATAGAACAGAGAGGAGGACAGAGCAGAGAGTAGAGGGAAGGACAGGATCATTTCTCAAAAAGCCTGAATGTTTTTGCCCACTTTCCTGTCCAGCAACCAAAATTGTCCAATTCAGTGAGGGTTTCAAACCAAAGTTCCTTCTGGGGGCCATTGTGACTCATTGTTTAAGTCTGGTTCTTTTTCAAACATTCTCTCTCTGGGTTCATGTTCTGCCATAAACCCCTTCATTCTTTCAGCTGAATTCTCTCAGATTCCATTGATATTTTTAAAAGATTAATGTTTTGCATAGTTTGTCTGGCAAGTTCAAATATTTGGCATCTGTGCCAAGAACATTATAGAATGTAGGAGGTGTCAGGTTGCCTTGTATTGTGAAATTTCTTGTATTTGTGCTAAATTTGCACTGCCCATGAGATGGATGTGTCTCTGCTATTTATTTATTTATTTATTTATTTATTTATTTATTTATTTATAATCTAGGATGGAACACAGAGGAGCTTAAGCCCTGAGCCAGCCACATCTTCAGCCCTTTTTTTCATTTTCATTTTGAGGGAAGCTATCACCAATTTGAATAGGGCATCACTGTGTTACAACAGGGGCTGGCTTTGAAATTTCAATCCTCCTACCTCAGCCTCCCATCTTCTGGGATTAAAGGCAGGCACTGCCATTCCCAGTTGTGTCTCACACTTGTTTTGGATCCATTTTTATCATCTGCCTTCTCCTGGTGCAGTCGGCTAGGGATGGTTTTGTGGTGTGTTGTTGAGTTTCACTCCAGATGCACTCCATTGCCTCTATTCCCTGTTGCATCTCTAGCTGTGACTAGTGAGGACTGACCCTGGGCATTGAGTTCCACAGTGTGAAGGCATGGAGTTCTCTGTTTGTGAAGAGAGTGGGGAGCCTCTTGTGTTCCTGTGGTGTGATGTAGACAGAAGGGTCTGTGGGTCATGCCTCTCTACTTCCTCCTGCAGTTGGTAGGGAAGTGCCTACCATTAGAAGAGGTTTTCTTGAGCACTGATGGACATTGGTTTTGGCCCTTAAGATCTCATTTTGGAACGGATATGTGTATGCAATTATCCAGACTGCTCCTCTGAGGAAATGGAATACTTATGACAGAAAAAAGATGTGACTCAGATGCCAATTCTGTGTCCAAAAGAGACTGAAAATGAAAGAGCTGCCAACAATAGTGTGCCCAATTTGAGGGCCATATTGTTTTGAATATTGACAATGAACTTCACCTAAATGTCCAAGACTGTTAGAAAATTGAATGGAAAGGGGCTCAAAAGCACCCTGAGGGCGACTATTGGGAGACAGCTTCCACAGGGAGAGTATAGGTGACTCCTTCAATGTAATTATGTTCTCACCTTTGTGTCCAAAGTAATTCACCAGTTGAGTAAATCTTGAGGAGTTCTTTGGAGACTGTGTGATGCCTGAAGTCTCAATCAACATGGATCACACAAAATATGACTCACACCCTAAAATGTAGGTAGGGAAAGAGCTGGGTAGGCAGATAGGAGACTTGCACTCACCAAGGTCAAGTTTCTCCTAACAGAAAGACGACAGTGGAACAGAATAGAAAGACCACAGATGCAAGGCTGATTTTCAAACAAAGGGTGAGACATCTGTTAAAAAGGGATAAACTTCAACACAGTGACCGTAACATGAGGGGAAGAAATGGCACATGAAGTGCACATTGTCCCTGAATGCCTTACCAAGAGTGGGCTGGAGGCTTATTTTCTTAACCCTTAGATCCTTATAAAATCTGAGACAATTGCCACTCATTGGCAACCCTCTCTTGGGACCGCACCCATGAAGGAGTTCTGCTTTCTTTATATTGTTTTTGTATAATCTGACACTTTGCCCTCACACTTTCACTATTTGTGTCTGTGAAATTCCTTCAATGGATGAACAAGGCAAAGAACGCAGTCAATTCCATGGTGTGTGTCACAAAATAACTGAAGACTAATTATGTCAGGAAACTAGATTGATATGGGAAATGATATTACCTACTGCCCAGCTCCACCTCCTGTCTGTCCCCAGAATGGGGCTGCAGTTGAACCCTTATGAGATCATACAGGGGAGTCCCTTTCAGACCTCACTAAGAAGAATGCATTCTCCACCTTGAAATATGAAGACAGCATGTCTGTTCAGGAGACAAGCCCCAGAGGGAACATACCAAGCTTTCATGTGTTCAATTACTGTTCCTCTTGACCTGCTCTATCTCTCCCTCAATCCAGGTCAGATTTCTTTCCACCTGGTTACAGATTGGGTTCTCAGTTTCTGATCTCCATCATCAGGTAGATGGCTGGGACTTCAGAGAGCTCCCTCTGCTGGCCACTGACTAACTTGGAAAATTCAGGCAGCCATTCAAAGTACCAGCAGCAGTTTCCTAACTGGCTCAGATCAGGGGGGAATGCTGCCATGCTCAACCGAAAATGCCTCCTTCCCCCTTCTAACCAGGAGAATCCTGAGATGTTAAAAATCAAGGCTGAGAAGAGAAAATATGTCTCTTCTAGAAAGAGAAGGATTCGACACCATTCCAGACAAAGGCAATGGAGTAGGTAATGGAGCCAGATGGCTACTGACAGGAGAAGCTGAATGGGTGAGAGATCCACCTCATGTATTAGTACACTACATGACTTTTGTGGGACTCTCCACCGAGTAGATTGGGCTCCCCAAAGATGTGGAATGCAACCATCACTCCAAAGGAGACCATGTGCCTTGGCCTATAGATGCATTCTTGCAAAATAAAGCATCCCCTTTTCTGGCCTATTCAAAATATTTCTTGAGTTGAAGGGATGCTGGCCCCTGATCTAGTGCCCCAACTATAAGTGTAAATGGAAGACTCACACTTGCTGTACGAGCTGCCACCTGTCACCCACTTCCTTGGTCTTGAAGGATCTGCATCATCTGTCACATTGACTAGGGGTCCCACTGCCCACACTTTGCCCTTTCTGAGGTGGCCTCTTCTTTTTGATTTTTTGTGCAGTTTGTGAGTCTTGGGCCAATCACCATCACAAACATCTTAAAAGAGAGTGCAGGCCTGGCATCAAAACACCTGGGCCAGGAAGAACAAGAAAAGAAAACTCACTTTTTTTTGAACCCAGGGAAAAAATAATTCAAGGGTGTAACATATTCTTGAGGCATTGGTGTCATTCTGCTTTGACAGAGGAAGAGTGTCCCCTGAGCACATCTTCCCACTTTGTGGAATTGGGATGGTAGTAGAGTGTTTTCTGTGTGAACAAAAAACTTAATCACAGTAGAATACACTAAGATGGTTATTCTGCACCTATTTTATAAATTTCATGAGGGAAAATTAAACGGTCATAACTACTAACAAAAGTGGGGTTGGGGGAATGTAGTATCCAGGAGCAGCTGTTGGTTGGGTCATCACTTCTAGGATTCCAGCTCTCCTTTAGCTTGATTTGGATCACTTCACATTTCTACCAGGACACTTAATTTACTGAGAGCCACGTTGCCTGCCTCAGAAGGCTGACACCTGTGAAGACTTGTGTTGGTGTTTCTTTTAGGTCTTCCTCCGATGTCATCAAACAAATATCTTGTGGCATTTTTTCTATATTAAAGGGTAGGCTAATTGACAAGTCCCCTCTCTCTCCACCCCCCAAAACAAGCAAACAGTGGTTTTATGTGAAACGTGATACCTCTCCGTTTTTGAGAGCTGTTCCATTCCCTTAATGACTGGTTGTCTCAGTTGTTGGGGTTAGTATCCAGATTTCCTAGTGATCTTTATCATTTTCCCCAAATTTTTACTGATGCAGTATGGCTCAGCTATGCTACCCCTACCACTTGGTCCCTTTTCTCTACTCATCTTTCCCACATTTCCTTTCCTTTTTGTTCTTTATTTTTTTGCATATCAGAGAAAACGTACATCCAATATTTGTGCATCTGAGTTCTTTGGGGATGTTGATGTGTAGGTTTTTTTCCTTGATATGTCCTTATCTGGTTTGGGTATGTGTGCGATGCTGGCTTTATAAATTTAGAATGTGTTCCATCCCTTTGTATTTCATGGGGTAATCTGAGGAGTTTTGGCTTCACTTCTTCTTCAAAGGTTTTTGGTAGACCTCAGCTGGGAGTCCATCCAGCCCTGAGTTTTTCTTTGTTAGAGACAGTAATGAAAAGCCTTTCATCTTATTACAAGTCATTGGTATGTTTGGGTTTTCTTTTGCTCTGGATTCACTTTTGGTAGATGCTATTTATCTAGAAATGTATTCATTTCTTCTAGGTTTTCCAATGTATTGGAGTACAAATTTTCAAATTAGTCTCTAATGATCCACTGGATTTCTCTGATATCTATGGTGATTTCACCTTTTTAATCTCTAATTTTATAAACTTGGCTTTTCTCTCCTTTTCTCTTGGTTACTTTAGCAGGGGGGCTTATCAATCTTGTTTACCTTTTTAAAGAAACAACTGTTTCATTGGTCCTTAGTGTTGTTATGTTTGTTGTCAGGTCCATTAATATTGGCTCCGATTTTATTTCCTTCCTTCCTTCAGTGTTTGCTCCTCCACCATAGCCTGGCTGTTACACCATTTCCCATTTACACAGTGCATGATGTCGGCTTCCTCAGTAGAGGCCTGAAGTGACACTGCAGGAAGCAGAGGCCTCTTGTGGTTAAGCTACTGCACCATTGCTCTGTGATGCTGGTATGAGTCCATGTGAGGGCAGCGTGGATCAGGTGAGGAGATCCTCAGATCCTGAGGAAGGCTTTTGTCTCCAGGAAAATTTCCCAACACTTTCCAAGCTGATCTTAGGTGATGGTGCCCTCCTAGTGAATGGTTCAACTGTAGTGGGGGGCACCTGGCTCTGAGTTCAGAACTTGGCAGTCCCTGGCTCTACCCATGCCCACCTGAGTTGTAGCAGACCAAACACACTGCCCTTACCAGGCACATATTCGCAAGGGTCCCCCATCCCTTTCTGTTCAAAGGATGCTGTGAGAGCCAGGGCTGCTGCTCCCTCAGGTAAGGAAGGTCCAGGTGGGCTGGGGAGTGGACAGCCCAGAATGCTCCTACCATGTGGTCACCCATGCCCACCGGCTTGTCCCCTAGAGATGAAGACCCGGCATAAGGCAGAAGCTGCTGCAGAGTATTGAAGCTACTGCTGATCTTGAGGAAGAAGGTAGGTGTAGGATGCACATCTGGGAAGGCACAGCCAACTTGGGTGGGGGCAATGGTTCTTGGAGGGGTGCTCCCTGGTGACAGGAGCTGCCACATTGTAGGCAGGCTCACCCAGGATGAGCATCTACCTCTGGAGGGCTGGAGGGGTGACCCATGAGTTTAGGGTTCTGGGGCTGAAGGTATGGGGTACCTGTGGTGTCTTTAAGCTGTGTGCAGGGATGGATGCAATGTGAAGATCCTCCAGGTTGGGGGCATACCTTGAGGTGAGTGGTTGGGACCCCCTGTTTTGCAGGAACAGTTGTGTGGGTCTCAGTGAGGGGGCCTTAAAGGAGAGACAAGCTCCTGGGGACAGGTAGGCCTGTTTGGGGAGGTCCATGTTGAGTGGGCCTGCCAAAGAGGGCCCAGTGTTCAGCAAAGGAGAGGAGAGTCTCCCTCCTGCACCCACACATTCACATTACCCAGAGCCACCACCACCAAGAGACAGAGGCCACTTCTTGGGGGTCTCAGGTATGTGGACTGCTCCTTTGGCAGGCAGAGTCTCATCATCTTAACCACCTTACACAGGAGAATGACAAACAGACTTCTGCTGCTCTGCTTCCCATTTACTGTCTCTTGGGCCATGGTGGAGATTAGTCCAGCCTCTGGATTTATAGCTAGTCACCTCTGAGGTCCCTGTAGAGGTGGGGAACATTTATAGTGGCGGGGCTAAGGATGGCATCTGCAGGTCTGGACTGAGTGTGCATGGGTGCACACATGGCTGTGTGTGTGTGTGTGTGTGTGAGTGTGGTGTGTGCATATGTGTGGAGTTTGGGCTGCAGTGTGTGAGTATGAGAATGTATGTGCATCTGTCTGCAGATGTCCAAGTGCATTTCCAGACATTGCATGTGAATCGGTGTGAACTGTTTTTGTGAGTCTGTTTTGTGTAATGCATGACTATATATGAATAAATAAGGCTATGGTTTGTATGTGTGTGTGTGTGTGTGTGTGTATGTGTGTGTGAGATTTGCCCTTCTCTTGTCACCCCCCACCATTGCTCAGCCTGGCACCCCTTTGCAGCCATGTTTGCATCTTGTGAGCTGTCAGCTCGAGATCTTGCATGGTGTAGACATTTTGGGACAGCCTTGCCTGTGTGTGTGTGTGTGTGTGTGTGTGTGTGTGTGCGTGTGTATGTGTGTGTGTTAGGGGTGGCATCATGTGGTGGACAAAATGAGCACTACTGAGGCTCCCCTCCCCGTGCAGATGCAAATTGAGCACTTACTCACATGCATTCATTGAGAGTACAATCCAGTCTGAGGACAGGTAGATAAATAATAAGTTCCATGGCAGAAATAAAGGTCAGAAAGACAGCGAAAGGGCTCACCAGAGGTGGTGGTCAGCTTGGCCTTGCTGAGGGGATAATGTTTGAGTAGAGCATTGAAGGAAGGGAGGACATACACTTCTTCAGGAAGGGTGTTCCTGGCAGAATTATCAACACCTGCAAGATCTTGAGCTGGGAAGACAGAGTAGCAAGGTGGCCAATGAAACCAGAGCAGAGTGAAGGAGAGTGATGATGAGGTCAGAGAAAGAACAGGGTCCACCTTGCAGAGTATCATGGCTGCTGAGGTCTTTGGCCCTTACTCTGGGTAAGATGGGAGCCCTGGGGGAGTTTGGACCAGAGGAGGAACATGGAAGTATCAGGGACCAGTAGGAAGGAAGCACAGTCACTAGGGTGTCAGGCCAAAGAGGAAACTTTGGCGTATTCTTTTCAGAATTTTGCCTCTGGGCTGGGAACCCCAGGCTCAGCCTCCACTTTTCATTATTCAGATTAGGGGTGGCAGAATCCTTTTTCATTGAATGGGCACAGAACTTCCAAGAAGGACATTTCTGGGTCCCTTGAGTCCTGTAGGATTGACTCAGTTGAGCCTGTGTGTAGGCTCATGGGGGCAGAACTTCTCATGCATAATGCAGTCCCACCCACATGATGTGTTTTGAGGCTGTTTCAGGACTCTGGCAGCACAGCTCCTGGGAGCTTTGGATAGTGTTGGGTGTCTGGTAGCCTTGATCTCCCTGGTTATCAGTAGTGAGAGTGGCAAGAGGGGCCTGGCTTTCTTGTTTGCTTGTGTCTCCTGTGCCATGGTGTTGGGTCTCCCTGCAGAAGCCTCATGAGGTGCTGTAGTAGCTTGGGGGAGCATTTTGTCATGGGTTAACACGTAGGAAAGGGCACTTTTGTCACCCCCATGGGCCTGCAATTGCTAAGGCTTCAGGAACCTGATGCAACAGAACATGGCCTGAGACCTTGTTCCTAGGCCTCTGTCCCTAACAACCATGTGATTCCTAAAAAGTCCCTGCTCACATCCCCCTGTTCCTGCTTTCTAAGCACAGGAGGTTCTAGAGCTGACCACCACCTCTGGTGAGCCCTAGGTTCTAGCCACCAGCTGGCACCACACTCTGTGACCGGGCCCTCCCTGGAATTTGCCAAGGCTGTACTTAAGATATAATAAAACAGCAGCTGATAAGGCTTGCTCCCCTCCAGGAAGCCCAGGATTCAGTTAAGGACATCCTGAGTAAATAAAGGCATAAAAACAAACAAACAAAACAAAAAATTACCATATGATACCTAGCTGTTCAATAGACAATCTCATCTAACCACCCCCATGCTCTGTGGAGTGAACAACACACCTTCACTGGTGCATTAGAAAACTGGGACAAGGACATGGCAGGTATCTTGCCTAAGGTCACAGAGATAGTGAGTGGTTCACCCAGGGATCTGGCTGCAAACCGTGCTTTACATTGCTCTGCAGCTGCAACCAACAGCCCATAGGTGGTTGTGACCTATGCTGGGAGTGTGAGTTGGAGTTGGCAAAGGGCCAGACTTTGGAATCAGACAGTCCTGGGTTCAAACTGTGGTCCTGCCCATTTAGTAGCACCTGAACCTCTGGAATGACAGTCTCTTTACCCTTATGCAGCAGTGTTGCTGACCTGTTCTAGGGGTGCCATCTGTATGCAGGAAGGACTGCTTCGCTCACTCCAGTGGGAGCAAGATGGACTCAGCTGCAGGGGGTCAGTTTCTGCCCTCTGCTCACAGATGACTTTGCAGATGCTCTCAGAGCATGAGCTTGATCACCTGGATAAGCCCTTGGTAGGGGTGCTGCAGGCCCCAGAGCTGTGCTATATGTTGAATGCAAGGGGTGTCTTTTGATGTCCGAAGGGACAAGCTCTTTTGGGGGAGCCTCCTGATCCTGCCATGGAGTTGTCCTGAGCCCTTGGGTGAGGGGTTTCAGAGTTCTAAATTCAGATGGGTCACTGTGTTTTTCTTTTAGTGATATGAGAAGATGGAAGATCCATATTTTTATGCTTTTTCTGTGCCTGATGTTTTAGGAGCTCAGATTGAGGGTGTTCTTAGGAATGCGACAGTTGCTGCCATACCGAGGCCACATTGAAAAATCAGATAGCTGAGGCCCTAGGAGTCAGACACTCAGTGATACTTGGGTCTTTGAAAGCATTCCCTGTAGTTATTCTTCAGTCAATTATGCTTAATTAGTAGACTAGAATTATAGAATCTTCAGTTCATCAAACATCAATCCTAAGTGCTTTGCCTTGTCTCATATAATCTACAAGGCTGACTTCCTCTTGTGTAGGTGAAAGTAGCAACTCCTCTTTATTAGCAAGGAAGTTGAAGCTCTGAGGGTTTAAGGACTTGAGCCAAGGCCACACAGCTATGAAGCAGCAAAGTGGTCCACCTTTCAAATTGGATAAACCCTAACAATGTTAGCTAGATCAATAAGTAAACAAGCATAACTTTACAGGAGAAAGAAAGACTGAAAAGTGGATTGCTTTGTTTCACATATTTGGGAATTGTGGGCTGAACACAACAGATTCAGGCACAGCTTTATCCAGAGGTTGCAGTAACATCATCAGGACACTGCCTCTCTCCATCTCCCTGTGCTGCCTTCTTAGCCCACCCTGTCTGTGGGGATGGTGGCATGTTGCCCAGCAGCTTTAGAGACACAATCTCCTAGTTTGGCATTGGAGGAAAATACAGTGTCCTAATGATGATAGTGATAGTCATGGGCCAGCTTGGGTCACTGCTTCTTTCTGCCCATCATGGTGGGATGGATTGATCTCAGTGGTCAAGCCTGGAGGGGCTGAATCATTGTGTGAGAGAAAGAAAAGAGTCACCAAAAATATTCAAGGGTAAATGACGAGACAGGGAGATGAAAGCCAAGCAGGCAAGCCACAGATGTCCCCACTGAAGGGGTGAGAGCAGCTGCATTTAGAACACAGCCCCTTGCAGTAGAGGTGGCTGATTTTGCCCCTGTGCCTGTCTTTGGTCCTAAGTGCTGCCTGCAGGCTTACTATTTGCCAGGTGTCCACTGGATCAGGTGAGCAGACCCTGATATTGTACAAACAGACACCAACTTGCTGCATGGAGAGAGCATCCTCAGCTTTCCTGGGTACTTCCAAGTGTCCAGAGTGCAGTACCCAAGCCTGGCTCAGATTGCCCAGGTCTGAATCAGTGGAGGCAGTTGTAACTACGACCTTCAACTGTGTGGCTTTGAAACATCAGAAACTGATTTCTCACAGATCTGGAGGCTGGCAGGCCAAGATCAGGGGACCAGGATGGCAGGATATGGTGAGGGCCCTCCCTCAGGTTGCAGCTGACCCACTTCTCATTATATCCTCACCCTATGACTTTTCCACAGCTCCCAAGCCCTCCTTTCCAATCCTGGGGGAGCTGGGGAGGCAACAGTGAGCACAAGGAAGGCCCCCTAACCTCTTGGAGCCCACAGTCTAGAAGGAGAGACTGAGCGAGGACAAGTAAACTGATGAAGAAATAGGATGAATTCAGAAATGGTTGAGGAAACAGAGGAGAGAGAGGATCAGGGTGTTCCTAGGTGGCAGTCAGAATGGGCTTCTCAGAGGAAGTGTCATGAGATCGGAGAGCATATTGATGCACAGGAGCTGCTGGGCCAAGAAGTGGGAAGGGCAACTTAAAGGTGATCAGGCAGCAAGCAGCTGGCAGCCTCTGAGGGAGCAGGGGTGGAATGGAGATAAGTAGGGACAGCCCAGGGACAGAGAGGGAGAGGTGGGCCACCCTAAATCTGAGTCTCCCATCAAGGCCTTCTGAGAAGGTGTCAGGCAGGGCTTCTGAGCTGTCACCATCAGACAGCTTCTCTATAAAGACCCTGAAGCCCCTTGAAGGCCATGCTGTGCTGAGCTTGGAGAGAGGCAGGTTGGGAAGGAGGTGCTGGGTCTGTTTGCCCCAAGCTCTGGTTGCCTGCCCTCAGCCTCTCCCAGTGCAGTGATAAAGCACAATTCTTCCTCCTCTTGTTTTTTACTTGATAACTTTTTAGAACATTTTTAAGCTCAAAATTGAGGGGAAGATCAGAGATTTCCCAAATGCTCCCATCCCTGCACAGTCTCTGCCTCTGTCCCCATCACTACCCACCAGAGAGGCACATTTTTTCCAGTTCAAAAACCCACATAATTGTCACCTACAGTCTGGAACTTACCTTATTCTTTACTCTTGCTGATGCACATTCTGTGGGAATGAACAGTTGTAGAATGACATGAACCCACCTTTGGCCAAGACCATGACGTTTACTGGCTGTGATCTGAGGAAGCAGGTGCATTGGCCACCAGGACAGAGCAACCTGAATCCATGTGGAGCTTCACTGATGCAAAGTACAGCCTCCTCACTTGCCTTCCCAGGTCAGCAGCCTCATTGGAAACTTGGGAATGGTAAAAGTGGCACCTACATTGCATGGTGCTATGAATCTTTGGGCTTACACAGGAAGCACTCAATTCCAGGTGGCACCCTTAGGGGTTTGTTTTATGAGTGAATAACGGTACTCTCTTCAAGACTTGGTGTGGGACAGACTGGATTTGAATTCCCACTCTGGCACTTCTAGCTGAGTATTCTGTGGCAAGTCATTTCATCTGACCATGACTCAGTTTCCTCATCTATAGAGGGGGGATATACCCATCTCATTGAGTTACCATGAAGAGTTGAAGAAACCATATCCCTGAGCATGGGCCAGAAACACAGTGGTAGGTGGTGCTACTAAAACCAATGTATGCACACTTACTATGCAGCAGCTACTGTCTTCAATTCTTGAAAGGGACTGTATTCCTCCCAAATTTGGACATTCCTCAGAAGGTGCTGGAGCTGCTGTGTAAAAGATGTGTATTGCTTCCATGCCCTGGCACATGGCCATCTCCTGCTTGGTGCTGGGAATTCTGGGAACTCAGTCAGCTCTGGGGAAAGTAGTGTTTTCAGAGGAGCAGCCTGCCTGGATGTTTAGAAAACCGAGTAGGATGAGCCCAAAGAGTGTCTGCCTCAGGCCTGGTTCTGTGTAACTATAGGCAGCCTGTGCCTCCGGCCTTACCCTGTGGGCATATCCCCTCCCTGTGAGAAAGTTCTCTGCCTCAGGCCTTACAATTCTGAGGCTTCAGGAAAAAACAATTTCCAAATTTGGAGTCTGTGGATTGCATCTGGGAGCATTCCAACCTGCATGTAGTCAGAACTGGGTCACTTGGGGAGAAACGAATAGGGTCCTGGCTCTGAATAGTTAGGCAGTAGGTGGCTTGGCTCAGTCATCACTCAAGTGTATGTGTAGCACCACCATGGGCCATCATTTGGCCTATTATTTAGGAATCAATGCAGACAAAACTTCTAGTCCTCCTGGAGTTCCAATATTGTCAGGAAGTTAGTCAAGCCCACCAGCCATCTTGGCAGATGAGGGGCACAGGATGTTAGAGGTGTCAGCCTCCTCACCATCTCTAGGTATAGAAACCTGCAGCCAGATGTTTGTGAGGAGTAGCTTCAAGGAAAGAAGGGAGTGGTCTTTGGGCTAGTCAGGAGGGCTCCTGTTTCATGGGGAGCTGTTATAAATGATGGCTGGGCAAACCCCAATTTCCACCCTGTGTGTTTTCCAGCAGAGGACTCAACTCTGGGGGTTTACCCCATATAAAGAACATATGGTGGTGCATTTGATTCTGGGCACCAAAGGAACAGAGTATTGGTTGGGGCCTCAGAGCCAAGCCCTGTGAGGATCCCTCCCCAACACCACCAATCCAAACCTGGGTTGCCCATGCTTTTTTGTACAGAGACCGGAGAGCAAGTGTGGGGAGCCCCTTACCCACACATGCCTCACAGGTTGCCCTTTTGATCGGGTGTATGGACCTGCCTGGCTACTCTTTGGGAACCCATGCTGCAGGGACCTTGGGAGGTTCCAGTTAAAAGAGAGGCCCTGTCCATCATGACTCCCTGTTTCACTCCACATTCCACAGCACCCTCTGCTCAATCATCAAAATGCAGCTGTACCTCTATCCAGAATATTTTTGAGGTCCAAAGACTTGGACAACCTGAAGCTTTTCAGGACCTTCCTGTTTGTCATTATGCCTGAATCAGAGGGGAACTTCCATGTCCTTCCCCAGCTGAAGAACACAGATCCTGTAAGTCTGAGCTCTCTGATGATGGGGTCTGGGGCAGATGACTGATGGTGTGTGCAGAGGAATCTCAGCTGGTTCCCCTGGGATCTGCCATATGTTCCCAAGACACACAATGCTAACATCCTTCAGCTGGTGGAACCTAGTCTGGGAAGATGGCCAATTGTGGAGGAGGGCCAGGAGTATTCTCAGAGGCAGGGTTCTGGGGTGAATTGTGAAAGGCCCAAGGAAATTCAGTCATGTTGGGTGTTTTCTCCTGCAGCTCTAGCACCATATGAAGTGATATAATTGCCTCGAGCAGCTGTGGCCCAATTTACTTGCTTACATTTGGGGGAGCATGTTATCACATTCCCTGTGAAGGAGAAGAAATAGCCCTCAAAATCAGAGGTTGGTCCTACACCAGCATTGACCACACAGGAAGATATGGAGCCACCAGTGGCCACTGAACCTTCAAGAAGAGGAGGAAGCTTAGCTGCCAATAAGAAAGTCAGTGGATATTGAACATTATTATCTTCCACTTGGTATATATCTATATCTATATCTATATCTATATCTATATCTATATCAATATCGATATCGATATCGATATAGATATAGATATAGATATATAGATAGATTGATAGATAGATAGATAAATAGATAGATAGATAGTACATATGGTGCCCCAAGCTGCCATCCCATCCTTTGAAATAGAGCCACCTTTCCTGGCAGCAATATAAATTCAGGGTCCAAAACAATAGAGGCAGGAGGTCAAGAAACTATTAGGCCACAGCCCTCCACATCTCCTAGAATGTATCCTCACTTCCCTAGTTCTAAACTTTTCAATGGCATCTCCCACATGTCAGCTCCTGAGCATTACCCAGTGCCAGAACCCCCAGCACAGCTATCCTTCCCCTCCCCTCTGAGATTATCTATTTTATTTTTTGTGATGCTAATTCTTATGGCATTGTAAGTATTTTTAGTGACATTCTTTTATGTTGACCTAAAAGTGCTTAATCCATTCACCAGGCTGTGCCACCACCAGTACTGCGTATCTGCTGACGGAGCCCATGTAGAGCTCATAGGTGCTGTGAGAGAGGATGCAAACAGGCCATGAAGGATGAGGTGAGATAGATGCCCCTGTTATGGAGCAGAAGGGACTGCCTAATGAGTGTTGAAGATTTTAGGCCATTATAACTCATACTATGATCTATTTTAACTGTCATGTGGCACTACAAATCCCACTCATATAAGATAAAAACCTTAATATGTACATTCTTATTGCTCCACAGATCATGGCTCACCATCCTCTTATTCTTCAAGACACAATATTGAAGTTAGAACCGTTAATGACTCAGTAATGGTCTGTATTGTTTAAATAAAAAGAAGAGTCTTCTTACATTTTGCACTTCAAATAAAAAGCTGTGACTCTTAGACTACTTTGTCACACTGAGAATGCAAAGGAAATGTTCAAGAAGGAAATTAAAGTGCTGCTCCAGGGCATACGTATATGACTAGAAAGCAAGAACAGCCTTATTGCTGATCTGGAAAAACTTTTTATATTCTGAAGAAAAGAAGAAACAACCCACGTTCTATGAAGATGAAGCCAAATCCAGATAAGGCCATCACTTTAGATTGTTATACTGACAAGAGAAGTGAGAAAGCTGCAGAAGAAGTTTGAAGGTGCCAGAGTTTGGTCCATTATGTTTTTGGCAAGAGGCCCCTCTCCATAAAATAAAAGTGCAAGGCAAAGAAACAGGTGCTGATGTAGAAGCTCTTGCAAGTCATCTAGAAGGTCTTGCTAAGCTATTCGATGAAGATGTGTTGTGCTTTAGGTAGTAGGTGTCCCCAGAAGCTCATGGGCGAGCCAATACAAGGATTATCAGTGAAAGGATTCAGTTCTGAGAGCTTTAACCCAATCAATGGTTTATTCCACGGACAGATATGAACAGGCAGCAGGCATGGAAGGGCATGTGCTGGACCCTTCCCAAGCCTGGAGGTATAGGTGGCACCTGCAAAGGCATCTAGTGGCTGTGAAAGAAGTCTGGTTTCTGGGACTGAAGCATATAGAAGCCAACCTCAGCGTTCCACAGCAGGGTTTCCCATTGGAGGTTCCCAGTGACCAGGAGCAGTGTCAGCATCCATCTGTGGGGAGAATGTCAAACAGCGAGCCTAGGTGTCTTAAGGCAGTTTGAGGAGCCCAGATGTATCAGTGGCAGGATGGAGAATTGGCCTCAGGCTTGGAGGACAGCCATGGGCAGGAGCCTGGGCAGTGAAGCCTTGGCGTTTGGAATCTGTGGAGGTATTGGTGTCTGAAGTTCAGTTATGGCAGCGGTGGCAAAGGCAACCAAGGAGTCTGTAGGTGGCAACGTCAAGCCAGGCATCCAGAGAGGAGCATTCTCATGCTCTGGTAGTGGCAGGAGTCTGGTCCCAGTGCAGTGATGGTGGCTGCGGCATCACTGGTGGCCCTGTGGGGACTCCAGTGGCCGCAGTGTGGAGCTCTGTTAGCGGTGATGGTGAAAGCTTGGGACAGCAGGCCTCAGAGTCAGAGGACGACTAGAGGCTGTGATGGCCTCTGCAGTGGCTCCACCAGGCAACTGGTATTGCTCCTGGTAGGGCCTGCCTGCTCACGAAGCAGGGCGCAGGAGCTGGTGGTACCCAGACACCTGCTGAGTACCTTATGCTGCCCATTCCACCAATGCCTGGCATTGGCCTTGAGTCCACCAGGCTGCTCACCTAATCCTTGAGTTCACCCTGCCCCTCCCTGAGTTGCAGCCTCTGAGGGATGAGTAGGCCTGCTGCCAGCTGGGCATCCTTGGGAGAAGACACCCACCCTCCCCAGCTACCTCTCCCCTTGGCTGTGGTAGCAGAGTGCAGAGGTGGGAGGTGGGGGGGCCTAGAAAATCCTCACCCTCCAAGTGCATCCCTGGGGCATGACAAGGGTGGAGGGCACAGGTGGCAGTGGGAGTCTAAGGGCAACGAGTTCTCTGTCTTGGTCTTCTGCCACCCCCAGCCACAGAAATGCACTTTGGGGGTGACGATGTCCTAGGACCTCTGCTTTCTGCACCCACAGTCCATGCAGGATGTGGCTGGGTACGGTGAGGTTCTCTCCCAAGACCGCCCCAACCTAGCAGACAGCCTAGTTCCTCAGTAGAGAGGCTATATCAGGTGATGGGGTGAGCAGACATCCAGTGGGCTCATGGCCAGAGCGAGACATGGCAGATGTGGGCAGCATAAGGTCCCGGGCAGCTGCCTGGGTACCACTGCCTCCCACGTGCTTCTTCCTGAGCAGGCCAGTCGACCAGGAGCAAGACCAGGGCCTGGAGCCTCCACCACAGAGGACATCCCAGCTACCGGTTACCTTCTCACTCTGACACCCACTATCCCATGCCCTTGCTGACATGCCAGCCTGGAGCTCTTCGCTGCGGCCAACAGGACTCCCCACATGGCTACTGGATGCCACCTTCACTGCCCTGCAGCCGGACCCCAGTTACTTCTGCAGGATGAAGATTCTCACTGCTGGACACTGCCTGTTGTTGCTGCCCCTGCTTCTGAACTCTTATGGTGCCACCACCATTGTGCAGCACTCAAACTTCCAAACTCCAGATGGACTCCAACACTGCCCACCCCACACCTGGTGCCCAACCCCTATACTGAGGCTGGACCCCTGATGCAGCTGCATGTTGCTCCCGCCCCTGCCAGACTCTGGAGCTACACCCTGCTGCCACCAGACTTTAACATGGATACTAGACAGTGACACTCAGTACTGGGGCCAACTTCATTGCAACTGCAGCCAGACCCTTGTCACTATGGCAGATGAAAACACTCGTGGCTGGATGCATCTCTTGTTACAACCACTGTTTCTGGATTCTTCCACTGTCAGCGCCACCATGAGTAGGAAGCAAGGAACTCCCAAATCACAGCTGCATGCTGACACCACCACAGTCACCCACACCCCATGCCAATACTCAACTCCTGACTTTTGAGGCCTGATGCCCTATGCCCAAAACATAGGGCATTGCCTTTAAAAGCCCCTTTTCTTTCTTGACATCTAAGAGTGTCTCAAACCCAATTTCCATCCTCACTTTGATCAGAATTGAAAATCTCACTAGCTCTTCTTCCTCCAACTTTGTCTGAATGAGGTGGCCTTAGAGTTTTTCTTTTTCTACAAGCACTTGTTAATCCCACACACTAATAAACAACTTCCAAATAAATAACTTCTTTCTCCACATTGATCTTCAGACTTGTATGATTAAGGACCTATGAGATGGTTCTGACTAGAGATGTGACTGCTTGGAGCAGGTGGGAGTCCCAGGCTGGGGGACACATTCCTATTTTGTTGTGTTTGCCAAATTCTGTGTATGAAGTCTCCCACTACAGATAATTTTAAGCTTTCAGTGTTTTATGGCGTTCAATGTCTCCTCCTAAACTCATGTTAAAATACAATTGCCACTATAACAGTTTTAAGAGATAAGGCCTTTAAGATGTGATTAGACCATGAGGGCTCCACCTCGAGAATGGATTAACGCTGTTATCATGGACTGAGTTCCTGATTTAAAAAAAATAAAAGGATGAGATGGGCCTGATTTTTCCCTTTCTGCCTACTGTGTGCTCGCTTGTCCTGCCATGTCATGACACAGTGCAAAGGCTCCTGCCAGATGCCAGTGTCATGATCTTGGACTTCCCAGGTATTAGAACCATAAGCCAAATAAACTCATATTGATTCTAGTTTATCCAGTCTGTGGTATTCTACTATAATAACAGAACACGGACTAAGACACATGGAAGGGTTGGGGTTGTGGCTCAGTGGTAGAATGTTTGCCTGTTACATGTGAGGCACTGGGACTGATCCTCAGCCCCACATTAAAAAAAAAAATAGACATATAAAAAGGGGGTGTTTTGCCATCTACTAAAAATAAAATATTAAAAAATAAAATATTTTAAAAGGCACAATGGGAAGTCACTAAATGCAGACTGAGTGCCCAGGTGACCCTTTTGAGCAGATGGAAGTTGACATCTACCACTGCTTCTGCCTGTGTGTCCGAGGGTAAAAGCTCTCAAACATTGCTTTTACCACATGACAGGAAATTAATTTTACAACAGATACATACATATATATGCAATAAAAATACAAGTTTGTGGATCAACACTTTACCACATGTGATGTACTTTGAAATTTATCATGTTTCATTTCATTGGGGGGCAGGATAATGCCTCAATGAACCACATAGACTTCATAAGCTATTAATGGCCCAAGGCCTACAATTTTAAAAAAACATCATCCTTGGAGCTTTAAAATTCAGTATATGCAGAACTGCGTTTGTTACCTTACTTTGACAACCTGTTCATTTTCCTTGTTTTCTTTCATCAACTAGGGGCTTCATCATCTATCTGATTTCCCCAGCTAGAGATCTCAGGGCTATATGGGACTTACTCCCCTTCTTGATCTTTTGTGTCTGTTTTTGCCTGGTTTATACTTTCAATCTCCATTCCAATGCCAGTATTGTGGTTTACATCATTACCTTTCACTTAATAGCCTCCTAATTCATTGCTTTTTTTCCCTCAATTCATCTTTTTTAGTATAAAATTATTTTCTAAAAATAAGAATAATACTACACTTAAAAACTCTGATATGCCTATAAATCCTTATATAATTTACTTATATGCCTGTAAGTTTTTTCATTCATTCTGTAAGCATTTATTGGGTGACTGTTAGTGTTAGGCTCTATACTGGATGCAGAGGAATAAAACATGATTCCTGTCCTGGAGATGCTCACTGTCCAAACTCAGCCGCATTGCTTAGAGGACTCTTCTAGTAGCTCCAGCTCACCCTTTCATTCTTACCTTCTTCTCTGCCTCAACCATATACCCAATGCCATCATGGAGACCTGGACATTCCCCAGGTGTGCCATTCACTTTGAGGCCCATGTGCCTTTGATCATGCAGTCCCATTTTCTACAGAAAACTCTCTTTTTCTTCCAGATTAACTCTTACTGATTCTTTCTTTTTTAATTTTTTATTGTTGGTTGTTCAAAACATTACATAGTTCTTGACATATCATATTTCACACTTTGATTCAAGTGGGTTATGAACTCCCATTTTTACCCCGTATACAGATTGCAGAATCACATCGGTTACACATCCATTGATTTACATATTGCCATACTAGTGTCTGTTGTATTCTGCTGCCTTTCCTATCCTCTACTATCCCCCCTCGCCTCCCCTCCCCTCCCCTCCCCTCTTCTCTCTCTACCCCCTCTACTGTCATTCATTTCTCCCCCTTGTATTATTTTTCCCTTTCCCCTCACTTCCTCTTGTATGTAATTTTGTATAACCCTGAGGGTCTCCTTCCATTTCCATGCAATTTCCCTTCTCTCTCCCTTTCCCTCCCACCTCTCATCCCTGTTTAATGTTAATCTTCTTCTCATGCTCTTCGTCCCTACTCTGTTCCCAGTTACTCTCCTTATATCAAAGAAGACATTTGGCATTTGTTTTTTAGGGATTGGCTAGCTTCACTTAGCATAATCTGCTCTAATGCCATCCATTTCCCTGCAAATTCTATGATTTTATCATTTTTTAATGCAGAGTAATACTCCATTGTGTATAAATGCCACATTTTTTTTTATCCATTCGTCTATTGAAGGGCATCTAGGTTGGTTCCACAGTCTTGCTATTGTGAATTGTGCTGCTATGAACATCCATGTAGCAGTGTCCCTGTAGCATGCTCTTTTTAGTCTTACTGATTCTTGAAAGCCATTTTCTTAAGTCTTCCTTTTCACAAATTTCTAGTCTTCAAAAGTTTTAAATATTTATTCAATGTCATCATGCATATAGTTCAAATTGTTCAAAAGTACTAAAAAAGAAAAATGAGTCCCCCACTTTAGCCCACTGTAACCCTAACCCCAACTCCAGTCCCATTCCCCAAACTCTTAATAATTTATGTTTTGGATTTCTGGTGGGTATTTTCCTATTTTCAAAAGATCCTGATATGTCATTATTTCTTGGTGCACCATGGTAGGCCCTTCCTACCCAATTTCTTCTAGGCAAATCAAAGATTTAGCTCACATATGTTCTGGCCCCTCTACTCCTGACAGAGATCCCTCTCTATGCCCAGCCCCCAGTGTTCTCTCCTCTGCAAAGTTGCTGCAGTATCTTCTGATTCTCTACTTTCTAAACCGAGCACCTTAGTAACTCAACCTTTTCTCCCTACTCCTACATCCTGCTATCTACTTTTACTTGCACATTTAAAAAAAAAAATAATCATTTTTGACTAACATTTTGCCTATAGTCACATTAATCCTTCTTTGGCTTGTTTATAATGTGATTCTAAAGGTTATAAACCAACAAGCAGTGCTGCTATGATTAGACTGCATAAAACCTGTTTCCTGTAGCTGAGCACAGTCTTCTGATTATACTTCCTTCTCTGGGCCATTTGGAGAATATTCTTAGATTTCAGGTTGAAATGGGGTCTCCTGTTTGAGATACTCCTGTAGGTGCAGATCAATCCATCATAAGCTGCATCAGGCCTTTTCTGGATGCTTTCCTCTTGCAGTTCCTGGATTTAATTTTAAATGTATACTTTAAAGTGGAAAAATATAGTCCCAATTTTTTTCTTTGCATTCCATCCCCATGTAATAATCTCAAGGATTTCCATTTACCTCCCCGAAGCTTTCCTACTCCACTCAACGATGAGCTGCTTCCCAGACTTACGCACAACTGCCATCCTGGGTCTTTACTCTTCTGCTCATTCTGGTTGGAGCAGTTTTTTTTTTATTAGATCCCATGCAATGGATCCCATCCTTGGTTTCCACACCTTTCCTAGGACAATTAACTCACTTCACTGAACACCCACCTTTCTGTATTTACCTAGATAGGGTAGCACTTTGGGTTTTTTAAAATTTCCTTATCCTCCAGACATGAACTTTTGTCTTATTCATTTGTGAAATGGTACCTGACATGCAGTTGGCCCTCAGTAAACACTATTTAAATAAAACCCCACTGAATACATTATTGTATTTATATTCAATATATTGAATAAAGCAAAAAGCAACCACTTTTACTTATACTAAATAGTAAGTAAGTATTGCTGTCAGTGGAGATACGGGCAGAAACTAAGAGGTAAGAAGTAGCTCAATAACAAATCAACTTATAAACACAACTCCACTTTTACTTTACCACATAAAATTTTAAAATAACCCACATCAAATTCACCTTTAATCTGCCTGTGTTGACTTGTCTTTTTGGAATGTGAGGAATATTCTTTACTAATTCCATTTATTAGGATTGTCAGATATTGCAGGAAGCCCAGTTAAATTTGAATTTCAGGTAAACAACAAATAATTTTGTCGAGTATGTTCCAAATATTGCATAAGACATACCAAAAAGTTATTTGTTGTTTATGTGAAATTCAAATTCAACTGACAGTCCTGCATTTCTTGTTTGTTTGTTTGTTGTTTGTTTGCTAAATCTAGGAACACTACACTGGACATCTCCTCAAGTTATTAACCTAACAAATGCCAATCACTCTGGGATTCCCTTCCCGGAAAAGTAATCTGATGATTGAAGGAGATGGTATGTTGCTGGCAGTAAGAGAGGTGAATAAAATATTTCATTATTGTTTTCAGGACCATTCCTCAAAGCCTTGAAAGTCTCCAACTTCTTGGTCTGGTCTTAAGATCAATCAAAGATGGGCCTTAAGAGTTTTCTTTGGTGGGGTATAATGTACTCTTTGAAATTAACATTCTGGGGCAGTTTTATCACAGGCGGCTCTAACAGGAAGTACAGTGAAATTGTCACTAGGCTGATACAGTTTTACCTAAATTTTCATTTATTGTTATGTTTAAATAAGTCACTGCTTCTTTGCAGCTATTAATATTAGATTCCACATATTGAGTGAATGTTTCCCATATGCCAGGTTCTGTCCTAAGCATTTCACATGTAGTGGCATTTCATTCTCACAAGGTACTTCTGACTGACTACCTGTGTTTTACAGATGAGAAATCTGAGATGATAACAGACTTGCCCAAGATCACACCACTGAAAAATGAAACGAGCTACAGTCCTCGCCTTCTTACTACAGTGCTCAGAATAAAATTTACTAAATAAATAAATAAAATGTCATCTCCAGTTCTGTCAATTTGCCAATGACAAACTACTATTTTAAAAATACAAAATTTTAATAACACCACACATAAATCTCTATTTTATCTGAGTTTCTGACTAAAGCTTTAAAAGCGTATGCTTTTATCAGAAAGTGGATAGAGGAGCCAACATTGGAAAATGAAGGAGTTTCAGTTAAATCTCAAATAACTCCGGGTTAAACTGGGCTGTATTGTAACATGTCCCCTTATAACACCATTTTCCCCCAACTCACAAATGCATTTCCTTGGCACAAAGAAAGGAGACTGACACCACACACCACAGCAGGCTTTCCAAGCTGGAGCCCAGTCCACACAACTTCCAAACTGGCGTTCAGTGTGCAATGTATGTACAAGCGTGATGCACCGTGCATTTCAGATGACAGATGAGCGCGGAATCATTTAGTGATCTTTGTGAATTTAGAGAACAGATGAAACTAGCAAGACAGGCTTGATGTGGATGAGTTAAGCAGGAAACAGACCTAATGAGAATCTAGTGTGTGAACAGTACGTGGAGAGCTTAGCACTGTCGGAGGCACTGCGGGGACCCATCCCGAGGCGGGGGAGGCTCCCGGGGGGTCCAGGTTGCGGGTTCCCCAGCAGGAGAGAGTGCAGAGTGCACCCGAACAGGCTCGCAAGCTGAGCTGCAGCTGTTTGTGCGAGGCCGGCGGTCGCACGCTCCTCCCTGTCCCTCCTCCCGCCACGCCGGGGGAGGAGAGGGTCGGACGATAGGGCCACGCAGAGGGCGGAGGGCGCAGTGACCACAGTGACAACGGATGGCTAGAGGCTAGTAGTGCTGGCGGCGAGAAGCAATCGGATTTGGTGTGTCCTCAGTCCCGTCTGTCTGCCCAGGGATCCAGGTTTCCGCAAGTGGCACAGCGCAGCGCCAGGTGAGGAGGGGTCCCCAGGGCGGGCGGGAGCCCCAGGAGAAGCGCGGGAGCATTCCTCTAACGCAGACTCTGGCTGCGCTGGTGTGGGGAGCCAGGACCGCCACCCGCTCGGGCGGGCTAGGGGGAGCTGCAGAGCTCTCCAGCTGGTCCTGGGCTCAGTCCCTGAAGCTCTAGCTAACAGAGCCAAACTTGTTTCTTGAGGAGAGTGGCAGATCCCAAGCCTTTTTCAGAGGAAGTAGCCCTGAGTATATGGTGCTAAGGGGGAGAATCTGGCTGGGCGAAGCGGGAATTAGAGGAGTTTTTTTTTTTTTTTTTAAATCCACAGATCTCCTACCGAGACAGGCGCGCGCATACACATACTCATACACCTTTCGGGAAATTTTTCTTTTGGAGCCCATTTCCAAGAAGCCGCTGTAGGAACAAAGTTACAAAAACAAAGCAATACAGCCCCTGCCTAGATCATCCCACTCCCTTCCAGATAAGATAAAGGTGTTTTGTTTTGTTACCTTGAGTCAGAGATGAGGCTCATTTTGCAAAAGGCCAATCAAAAACAGATAATAGAAAACATTGTCTTCTTCATTATCTCCTGGAACTTTTGATGGAAGTTTCTGTCTCCCCAACTGGAAAAGTTTGGACTTTCCTTCGGGCCTGTGGATCTCAGAATTTCTGCACAGGTGGTAAAGGAGGAAGGCGAGTTGTATCTGACTCATACATAGGGACTTGCCACCTAAATGGTGGCATACAGATTCAGGTTTGGGAGGCATATGTTAACAAATCAGACTTGCACAAATGACCTTTGACCAAATTAGAATGCTGAACTAGGAATCTGGTACATGAGTAGGAGCTGGAAAATGTATCCCCTGAAGCTTTAACAATCTTGGAGGCTCAGGGCATTAAGTATTTGGGGCTAACACTGAACTTGGGGATCAGGGCATTAAGTATTGGACTAGTCAGTAAAAAGATGGCCTTCTAGCCATGAGACACTTCAGAATTTCCAGCATCCAGGCAGATTTTCTCACAGAGGAAATTCTGGTGACCTTGCAGAATGTGGTCCTGTAGAAGCCTGCCACTTAGCATTTTCCAGCAAGCCACCTCAGCACCAGGCCCTTGGGTACTGAGGGTAGTTTCCCTCCAACAGAGGTTTGTGCACAGGAACTGCTGCTGGCCTTGTGGCTCTTTCTTGACCTGAGCACATCAGACTCAGAGCTGCCAGGACAGTCAAACACCACAGACTGTTGCTACCAGCAGAGCCACTGAGTACCAGAGCTAGATAAGAGGTTAATCTGATTCTGACTTTCATTTCGCAGTAGAGAAATTCCTCTCTGAGGTATGAAAGGTTTGGCCAGCGCCCCAAGACTTTCTCCTCATACAGAACTGTCAAATCAGGGCAGCAGTTTCTTCATTTCCCCTCTGTGCATTGGTCCCAATGAACATGCAGAGCCCAAACATATTTTCTTACCTGGTTCTGTTTATACACAAATACAATTTATACCTCTCTTTGAGGTCTTTGTGGTTCTATTGGCATAGAGCATTAAGAAAAGGGCCAAATAGGTACCTGAGAAACTAGAATAGGAGCTTCTGAGAAGGCCAGATGAAATTTAGGAGTCCCCTTAATCTGTATTTTTTTCCCCAAAACCTTCAAAGATGGGTGTTTTCTTGAAAAGAAAGATGTTTCTTTATACTCTGATTTATCTTAAGCCTGACCCCCCCCCCCCACCCCATGATTCATGAAATTTGAAAGACATTCAGATTGACCCCTGGAGATACTGAGAAGTTTTGAGTAAAGCCAAGCATTGAAGAGAAAGTACCCTCAGTCTTAAAGAAGTTGAAGGGGACCATTTAGTTCTAAAGTCATATTGTTCCAGAATTCTGGTGTAGCTTTGTAGTTTGAAGGCATGAACAGAGGATTCTCACTGCCTTGCCCCGTTAAGCCATATGCTTGTGATACGCCCTCAAAAAACAGGCTGATAAATATAGGCTTATAGTTTTTTTTTTTTTTAAATAAGCAGTAGTTGAGAAGAAAGAAAACATTTTCTGTAAGAATATTCATTGAATTAAGTAAACAGCTGATTCCTAGTAAAACTGTGTTCAGTCATTTATTCATGTCAAAAATATTTATTGAGCAGCACCTATGTGCCAGAAACAGTATAGAGCAATGAGTAAGATACATAAGCTATCTGCTGTCACGAAGTTCACATTCTAGAATGGACAGATGAGCTAGATGAGTTCATGTAGTGGTACACACCCTGAAGAAAAGTTGAGTGCTGTGATATAGTGATATTTGGGGCAGTGGTGGTGGAGGTGATAGTAATGGTGGTGTGCATATTCAACAGGTGGGAGGGACCCTTTTTCTTGGATTCAGTTTGGAGGAGAGACTTCCTTGATGGACTTGAGATGAGATGAGGCCCCAGGAAGAAAGGCAGATGGTTCTGGCAGAAGAATCACAAGCACAAAAGTCCTGGGAATAAATGGCATGTATGGGAAGCACAGTTGGAAGGCCAGCATGGCCCTGGCTAGGCTAGGGAGAAGGAGACTTGGAGGAGTAAGGAAGCAGAAGCCAGGTCATGCTAAGTCTCACAGGCTGGAGCAAACCATTTAGAGTTTTTTCTAAGCAAAGTAGAAGCCAAGAATGGTGTTTAAGCAGAGGCATCATATCACAGATTCATGTTTTCTATGAAAGCACTGTGGTTGCAGTGTGGAGAATGAATTCTAAGGAAAGAGGAGGAAGGAGACCAGCTCTATGTTTATTGATGGTGACCTAGTGGAAGGTGACAGTAGTAAATGGGCATATGCTCCTTTTTTGGAGCTACAGTGGGAAGTTAATATTTCTCTGTCTCAAAGCCCCCATCCACAAATGGTGCTGGCATTGGTGTCTAGACCATTTATCCTGTAATGACATATAAGCAATACCCTTGGTAATTTGGGTAATATAACATTTATTACTATTTGCTAATATTGTGTTACTTTGAATGATCTGTGCTGCAGTTTTACAACTTGTTCTAATAAATTTCAATGCATATTTTTATTCTGCTCCATAAATATAACTTGTTATACATAGAAAATATTCTCTGTTCAGAGGTTTGAAAACCCTTAACTAAGAGTTTCCTATAAAACTCACCATCATAAAATTTCAGTATTATTAATGCTAAAAACAATAGCTGCCTACATTTTGAAAGTTGAATGTGTTTGGGGAAAATTAAAAATGGGATATTTGAAGCTGGGCATTGGAAAAATATCAAAATCTCTTTTTTTCCTTTGGACAGATTGGCTTTTGTCCTGGCTATGGGTTCACAGATATCTGTGAGCGCAAAGATCTATAGATAATGGAAAATCTACACATGGCAGCAGAATTTCCAGAGAGGACTGTGGACCAGAGTTGAATAGAACTGTTTCCCTTAGTGAAGCTTCTCTCTCACAGGAGGCTCTTGAACTTTCCCTAGTTGATCTCTGACTAAGTTTTAGAGAATTAGGGAAGAGTTTTGAAGTTGTTTACCAACTCAGATTGTGGGTGACCTTCTCATGACAGAACCTAACTGCCACATGAGGCAACCCCATGTCTTTTTTCTGACTCACTTTCATGTGCAACTTACAAAAATAAGATGTGCCTTTTAGAAGAAAAGAGTTCTTCCTCATTTACATTGTATGCAGTGGAAATTTTAACTCTTTCTGATTTAATAGCCTTTGGCATCATTTGCCAGATGCCATTGGTTAATTATGGGTCACAGTGTGTCTGAATTTGAACTTGAAGTGACCAGTCTGCTGATTCAAATTGCTGACAACGTGACAGTAAGTCTAGAATCTGTTAAATTTCTGTTCTGCCAAATCGACCACCTGAATTAGATGGTGGCAGAGGGATATCCTCAAGGGACATGTTACAGCCTCTCCATAAGACCCTGAATCTATTTTTTTGATGCATGTAATGTTTTGAAATGCTCAATTAATTGCAGTCCTTTAAAAATCACTGGTTATTACATACAAATGTAGCTTTCCACGTTCTCTTGAAAACAATGAGATCTAGTATCTTGGAGTTCTCATTCTTGCATGAAAGTTATCAACTGCAGTAGAGGGGCAGTTGCTCCTTCTGCATGGTCCAGTTGTACAGTCCTCGTTCCATTACTTAGGCTTGTTTGACTCATGTAAGTTACCTATTGGCTGGCCCTTGTAGACTTTTGATTTTTAACCTCAGGTTACGACTCTCTAGTCCAACCTGACCTTTCTACTTCTACCCTCTTCCAATGCAGGAATTCCTAGTCCTATATCCCTTCTGGGAGGCCTTAGACTTGCGCTTTGCTCCTTTGGTCAAGAGAAGAATTGTTGAAGAGCTTCCATTAATGGAGTTTAATAATCTGGGTGCACATGGGACATGTCGAAGACCTTTTGCCTAGAGCAGTACCTGTCACGTGCCATCTGGACTGTACATATCCCTCAGTTCCTTCTGTAGTTCTTCATGGGACCTGCTGTCTTGTTCTGTTATCACTATGGTTATTGCTGGGCTATTGTCCTTTCATATGAGTCTGCATTTGTTAAAATCCTTAAAGCCTTAATCAGTGTGATAAGATGTGGTCTAACTGGTACAGAATATGATGGGAGGGTGGCCTCCCTTTCTCCAAAATGTTAAAATGTTACACTTTTGTTATGCAGCTTAAGACGTCTTTAGTTGTTTTTTTTTTTTTTTGGTTGTTATTATTAATCCATTATTCTTTTGACTTGTGTTTATAGCTTATTTTCCAGTTAGATTGTTCCTGATCATTTGCAGCAGAACTCATCACTGAACACTAGCTCACAACTAATGGTGATATTTGCTCTTCCAGGTGACATTGTCTTCAACATACTTGGTTGCCACATTAGGGGTCACTACTGGTATCCAGTGGATAGAGGCCAGGAATTGATAAACATCTACAACCCATAGGGAAGCCCCCCACACCATGAATCATGAGTAGCATGAAGTGGAGAATCTTTGCTTTAGAGTCAGGGCCTAAGTTCACATCCTGATTTAGGCTGCTTCCTCTATCTATGACCTTGGACATGTTATTTAACCTCTCTGCCTCTGTTTTCTCATCTGTATGTTGAACTCTGAGGACTAAATGCATGTGTTTATATAAAATGTTTAGAATGGTATCTGGCCCAGAGTAAATTATCATTATTGCTAACTGCCATACACATGTAATCTTACTTTTCTACCTCATTTTACTGTCTTTGGTTTGTACATAACACATCAGATGAGTGAATTTGAAAGTTAGAACTTCATTTCTAATCTTACCTTTGTGGTATATGTTTGTATATTTGAATATTTTATTTATTTAAGACATCTTCCCAGAACTGCCTTCCCTCTAAGGCTCACATTATAGTAGTTTCCCTTCTATCTGTGGTTTCAGTTATCCATGGTTAAAATTATGGTCAGGAAATAGTAAATGGAAAATTTCAACAATAAACTTCATAAATTTTAAATGGCATGCCATTTTAAAGTGTGTGCCATGGTCATCATTATGATGAAACCTCGTGCCATCCTGCTATATCCCACTCTGTCCTACCTGGAAACTGAATCTTCCCTTTGCCTAGTGTGTTCACACTGTATACAATACCTACCCATTAGTTACTTAGTAACTATCTTGGTTATCAAGTCTACTGGCAGGGTATTTCAGTGCTTGTTTTCAAATAACTTTTATTTTACTTTACAATAGCCTCCGAATGCAAGAATAGAGATGCAAAGAGGCATGAGAGCATAAAACACCCAGGACAGATTAACTCTGGTACTGTGTAGCAAATGTTGCAGGGCATGTAGGAAAACACATATATAGTCTGGTACTATCTGTGATTTCAGGCATCCACTGGGGGTCTTGGAAAGTATCCATCTTGTACAACGAGGGATTACTGTACCGTTTTTTCAGATTCATTATTTTCCCCTGTTTGGGGTTATAGGTGTCAAGTTTAATACTACAGTTCCCGTTTGAAGGACATGAACATTGAGTTCGTCTAGTAAAAGAGGATCTTGGTCTTGTTCAATCCCGGTTTCTCCCTTTACCCGGAACCTCTCTCCTCACAGCGCAGTCACTGGGGTCTCTTCTATATGACAGGCTGCTGGAGCTAGGCAGAAGCTAGTAATAGTATTTGAGTAATAATAGTGACATTCCTGTGAGGGCTGTAAGCCCATGATTAATGCTCCTCTTTGACAGATGAGGAGAGAGAAGCAAAAAAATGAGTAAGAACTCACTGTGTTCGCTAAGCCAATAAGTAGCAGATTCAGGATTCAAACCTTGGCAGCTGGAATTCAGAGCCAGATTTCTGAGTCTCTTATTCTACCACAGGGGAAATTTTCTCAAAACGCATACCTGGGACCTTATACCTACCATCATATAGCCATGAATGCATACAACTCTCAAAAGACCTGTTACTTTCACACTAATAATATTGTATATATGATGTGTGTGTGTGTGTGTGTGTGTGTGTGTGTTTCTTGTGCCTCTGCTATATTTTATTTGTTGAGGGCATGGATTGGTTTTGGCTTAAGTTTTTCATAATTTCAGGATTCCTGATCCATTAAGGAGAAGCCACAATTATTCCTTGGAAAAACTATTCTTCAGCTTATTGGGATATTAGAGAGTATTATATTATAACTGAGGTGCCCATGCTGGCTTATCTGAGCAGGCAGCCTTTAGGACTGAATCAGAGAGTAAGCTCAGGAACCCCAGTGTGGCAGCAAGCTGCACAGTGATCTTAGATAATGTTTATCCTTTATGGCCTTTAAGACATAAAACAGAGGGCATCTGGACATTTGTACATTGAATACAGGTGAGCTCCTGTTTTCCAGATGTGAGTAGAATTAATTAATTTTATTTTATTTGCAGCTTTTAAGCACTTATCTTATAAGTGACTATTATTAAAGTATTTTCACAATTAGGGGACTGCTTCTTATTTTGCTTTTTTTTTTTTTTTGACTCTACCTCTTTTCTGAGGTTGTGAAATGATTACACAACAGTTGTTATCAACTGTGTCCAACATAAGAGGACTTAGATACTTCTGCAAAAAAGTCACTTGAGTCTTACACTTTTGAGAGGATGTAAGATTAAGTTCTGATCTAACATGGTAGAAATAAAAAATGTTAGAGTTGATATTATGTTTTCCAGTTCCTAGTTTCAATATCAGCCAATATGGATAGGAAATTGATTTTGAAAAGAATCATATATCCTAGATGAAGATGGCACCTCAGAGTCTAACCTCACCCATGCATCTATCTTTTTACTTTAGCATTCCTAATAGTGAACCAGTGAGCAATGTTTGAATCCTTTTTAGGACAGGTGAAATAGACATTATAAATGACCTAATTATCAAAACATTGTTCCATTTATTGTCCAGGTATCTGCCTCCCAAAAGACTGTTTTGGAATGAAATAAATATTTCTTCCTTATTAAACTAGGATGCACTTGCTTCAGCCTTCTCTTAGACCAGCCTTCTCTTAACCTTGGCATCTTGACACCTGGGGGTATTTCTGTGTTGTGAGAGTTCTCCTGTGTGTGGTAGGATATTCAGCAGCATCCCCAGCCTGTACCCATTAGATGGCAGTAGCAGCCCCTTTTCCAGCTATGACAACCCCAAATATCAGCAGACCTTCTCTTCTGCCATCCCTCACCCACTTTTAAGGATCCTTGTGACTACATCAGGCCCAAGGGTTAATCTATGGTAATCTCCCCATTTTAAGGGCAATCAAGATTAACAGCATTAACTTCATCTACATTCTTGATTTTCCTTTGCCATGCAACATAACATCTTCACACATTCTAGGGGTTAGAATGAGGACTGGGTGTGTGGGGGGTGTGATCCCATTCTAAAAATTAATCAATCTTTCTTTTCTTCCTTTCTTCTTTCCATCCTTCCTGGGCTACTAGGACTTCAACCCAGAGGCACTTTACCACTGAGCCACATCCCCAGCCCTTTTATTTTATTTTATTTTGGGACACGGTCTGACTAAGTTGCTTAGGGCCTAGCTAAATTACTGAGGCTGGCTTCCAATTTGTGATCCCTCTGCCTCAGCCTCCCAAGTTGCTGAGATAACAGGCATGTGCCATCATGCCCAGAAAGAATATTTTATTTTCTGATTCTTTACTAATAACAGAAGAGTTGAGACATGTTTGCCCTTGTCTCTTGCCAGGAATGGATTTTGCTTGATTGGCTTGTTAGCTCTGGACAGAAATTCCACATTTGAAACTGACATTTTACTATTTGTTTTGGTTTGCCTTTTTGTTTCAACAAAAGCAAGTAGTGCCTAATGAGAACTTAATAGTGATGGATAAAGGGAAATCAGAATTAGTGGTGGTCATGCTTGAATTTGGATCTCTCAGCTGAGATTTGAAGAGCAAGTAGGTTTCAGCAGTAGATATGAAGTCTACATTTAAAAAAAAAAAAAGAAGTGATATCAATTTAAATATCTAATAGAATGTATGATCTGAGCTTTCACTTTTGATCACCTTCTCTATGGTTGAGGAGGCAAAATTGAAGAAAATTATTTTCAGTCTTTATTATTTAAAAAATGATTAATTTTTAGCCAGGTGTGGTGGTGCACTTAAAGTCCTCAGGGATATTAAGGCAGGAGGATCTCTGGAGCTCATTAGTTCAAGACTAGTTGGGCAAAATAGGGAGAGACACCCCCCTGCCTCCAAAAATATTTTGAGTGTATATTCCCACTGATTTAAAACATTAGAAAAGAGAAAATTAGATATAAGGATTACAAATTATTATTCGTTTCTAACTATATAAACTCTCCAATGATAAACTTTTCAAAAATTTAAAAAACATTTATTTTGTCTCTCTCCCTCCTCTTCCTCTTCAATTTCATGTATCTTTTTCTGGGATCCTGGAAAATTCTCTTAATTTTCTACATGATATTTTACTTTGGCCTAAACATAATCACTTCATGATCATACAAACTCTTAATAAAATGTCCTTTAAAATATTTATTAGTAAAGCAATACATTTTATTGTAAAAGATGTAAAACAATGATAAAAAATACCCAGGAGTCCATTATCCTTCTTATATCCATTGTTTTTTTAGTATGAATTTTTATGTGGCAATTTCTATATATTTTTTCAATTAAAATTTTATTGTGGACAGTTTTCTCAATCATAAAGAATTATTTTATACATAGGTTAACAGCAGAATAAAACACCATTGATGTCATCCTCTTACTGACATTGTAGGGTTTCCATTAAAGGTATATATATGTATACTGTCTCTTATAGAGTTGAAATGCATATTGTGCTGCACTAAGTTTTTAAAGTTCTGTTTCCCTGTGTATAAGGTCTTTCTATGCTAACCCCAAAAATGTAATTTAAAGGTCAGTTAAGGATATGGACAATTTAAGGCTTGTTTAAATTGCCTCCCCAAACTCAGTGTATTCATTTATAAGCCTGACATTGTTCTGTAATATTTTTGGTGTTAAAACATAAGTCCTGTGTTCCCAGGGTTTTGCCTTACCAGCTGTTGTTCTTTTTGTACAATTATATTTTTCTCAAAGAAAATTTGGCATTTTTGTATTGGCCTGTGGTGATGGCTGTGGAAGTGCTTTTCCTTCACACAATTGTGAAGAATGCTATATCAAGGGTTCCAGAAGAGTCTTCTTGGAGTCTCTAGTTCCAAGAGATGTTCAGAGTCACCACCAGACTTTTCGAGGTTCTGCTTCTGAAATGTAAAGATATTTCTAGATGATTTGTATCCCACACTTGAGGAAAAGGCACTTATTGGTAGAAAGAAAAGTTTAAGAGTTAAAGACGTGTTTTTGAATCATTCTTCTGTGTTCAGGTTCAGAGGCCTCTGTGGTCATCTCTCACACATCACCACCAGTGGAAGGGGAAAGAAGCCAGTGTCCAAGGGAGCCAAGGGCTTTTGGCTGTTTATAGTGGAGTTTGGTTTAGAAAAGCAAGCTTTGTTTTCATTTTGGTAACATGGGAAATGCTTGGTCATTTATTTAAATTATATAATACTTTCATGGAGAATTGTTTGCAGTAAAATCACATAAAACAGGTGGTATATGAACTAAAGCTAGAGAAGTAGATCAGAAACCAGAAGAATGTGTTGTTAAGGGTCCACCAGGCATGTAGAACTATTAGAAATTTGAAAAGTAAAGGATATTGGGGAAAGAAATCTGAAAAAGTGACATGTGAATTAAATGTAAAGTCATTATGTGGTGTGACCATAGTGTGTAGGTGCTCAGCAGGCACTGGGGAAAGCTGAAGTTGGTGTCCAAAAGATCAGTGTCCCCAGAGCATAGAATGGGGGAAGACAGAGGAGGGGTTATCATTGGCCCAGAACTAGGTCAGAGGCAAAGGAGAGGGAATATAGCTCTGATGTTCTTTGTTCTCCTTGGAGAAGAATGTTTTCAGCTCTTCCATCGTGAGTGACAGGAGGGCAGGTGGAAGGATATTTGTCCATTTAAGAAGAAAAAACTACAGTTTAGTAGAGAGAGGTGCACTAAGGAATAAGGAAGAGGCGACCATGAAATCACTGGGACACAAACAGATCTGGGCACAGCTGTGTTCAAGGGAGAAGCCAAGGCTCCAGACCCTGTATTTTCCATCCCGTGTCCCCAACATACATGCATGCTTACATGCACACATATCATTGTACTGAGGACACACACAGACACCATTTTGCAGTGCAGAAGTCATTCCTATGTTAATCCAGCAAACATTCATGGTGCATGGGGTGGGTGAGAGTTCCTCATTACTGGGCACAATGGGACATATTACAAATTGTAGGACAAAAGTCCAAACTAGGATGTTTCTGTGAGTGAGGTTTTCTGTGCTGAGTCCTCAACCTTCTTCCTCCTGACATCCCTCTCCTAATGTCCTCTGCCACCCACCTTACCAATTCCTCAGCTCTAGCAAGCCCTGCTATCGCTCAGTGTCCTCGGTGTGAGACACCTTCCTTCCTCTTCCTGTGTACCCAGATCATCCTGCTCATGTAACTCCTTTTCCTGTCAGCTCCAGTGTGACCAGAGCATAGAATGGGAGAAGGCTTTTAATGCCCCCTCCTCCTATCCCAGAACTGATCATTCCCCTTGTGCCTGCACTGAACCTATTTCTGTCTAAACATCTCTAATTCAAAATTACACTTTACAGATAGAATCCATAGCTCCCTCCATACCTTCCCAGCACTTAACCCAAGCGGGACAAAGACATTTCAGAAGCCACAAGCATTGTAAATGCTGCAGATCCTCATCCTCTACATCTAGTGTAGTATAAAGACCATACTGCGCTAGCAAACAAAGCTCATGTGTTAACTTTAGAATAATAACTCATTTCTCTGTTTTTTCTGATTAAAGTATTCTAACTAAATTCATGGAGGCTGAAATTTTCCCATCATTTTGGAGTCCTTATGCACCATTTCTCTGCAGGGGTTTAGTGTGCCTCTAGTAGAAACCAAGAAACCAGCCATGTGCTCAGTGGTTGGCATGTGGAGGGTGCTGAGGAAAGGTTTGAATGGATGGGTGTATCCATGGATTGTCTGGAGCATTAGACTACGGTGGTACATCATGGACAAAAGGAAGGTCTAAGAGAAAAGAAGAAATAAATTGCCATAAGCATTGAGGGGAAGGAGGCAGGTGCCTCTGGTTGGGAAAACCGAGAAGAGCATTGTGGAGGAAAAGCCCCCAACTCAACTGATTGGGAAATAAGGTGAAAGCAAGCCTGATGATGTGCCCATATCCCAGGTCGAATGCATTAATGAAGGGTCCGCACATCTTTGTAAGCCTAAAAACAACACAAATCAAATTCCTATGCATAGTATTAGATGAATCTACCTGCTCAGCAAGAGGGCTCACAAAGAGTTATTTCTCTTAACATAGCTTTCAGCCCTCTTCATTTCCTGGTGTTTGATTTTGTCCCATCTCTCAGTTGGGTTTATGTAGACTAGTAATGTTTAACTCGGGAGCATTTTTACCCTCCAAGGGACACTTGACATTGTTACAACTTGTGGAGAGGATGCCAAATACATATAATCATACCACTTAAATATAATCATTGAGATAATATTTCTCTGGGATTTCTGAATTATAGTAATCTAGAATTCTTTCTGTGTTTTACTTTAACCATGCTTCTTTAGAGAGATTATATTAATCTAGAATGTATTATGGAATTGTATTCATCTAGAATTCTGGGATTATGTTCACCCAGAATTTTTCAATTTGTATATGAATTATATATTTAAAATTTAAACAAGATCATAAAGATTGTTTTCTTATGCACTTCAGAGAATTGTTGGACTCCAAAATTCATCATCCACATAACTCAGTCGTATGTTGGTAATGGTGCTGCCTAACTACTCATTGTAAGGACTAGGGACTATATGAAGTAGGGAGCTGGACACAGCTGGTACATAGTAGGTGTTCAATAAGTGATAGCTACTTATGTCTCATATCTAGCCTTTTTAATTCCTTAACTAAACCAGTAATCATGTTTTGGATTCCCAAGGTCTGAATTGAAAGCAGATTTCTTCTCTGCTTTCCTTGGGCGTTCCTGCAAAACAAAACCCAAATCAACAAGTTGAGATATTGGAAAACCAATCTCAAGTCTCTCCTCAGATGCCTGTGATATGTTAATCAGGAGCCATGTGTTGATATTTCCAGAAACAGGCTTCATCAGGTCCTCTTCCTGATCTAAAGGGTTCTTGCTCAGCTTTTGAAAAATATAAAACTGGTGCTCACTTGGGCAGACATACACTAAAATTGGAACCATACAGAGAAGATCAGCATGGCCTCTGGGCAAGGATAACACACAAATTCTAGAAGCGTTCCATATTTAAAAAAAATAGAAAAAGAAATATAAATTAGCAGACAAAAAAAAGGAATATCAAAAACTTCTTTTACCTCTTTAGCCCTTTGTCATACATCAGTTGCTCAGTTTCAAAAGGTATCAGTAGTTGAGTGGCAGAAGAACTATTTGTCCAGAACTACCTGTCTCACTTGGAAAACTGCTGAGAAAGGACTGGCTGGTGTTGCCTCAAACCAGGGAACAGTATATTTCTAGCAGAATGATTTTCTCATTGTTGTTTTTAATTGAAATGCAAGAAGAGTTACCACTCTAAGAATAGAACTGTTTGTTCTGAAGTTCTTTTCACCCTTAGGTGTTATCCATTCCCACTCTCTTCAAACATGGAAGTGATATCACAAACCATATTCTGAAGAATCTGGTTCCTGACGTGCAGAGAGTGTGTTTAAGGTGGTACTGGAGGATGGAGGGTGCCCTGCCTCCCTCCTGTCTGAACTGTGGCCATCAGTGGTGCTGGGGAGCCAGAGTACACCACTGCCCGTGGGAACTGATTTAGAGGACATTGAAAGTCCTCTTTCCTCCAGACTATGGAAGAGCTGACAGGCTATATGGTGGAGCAATTCTATGAAGGGAGCATTGCAGTACTCAGTACCATGTGCCCTAATGGAAGCAGGTACAGACTGCTTCCAGACAAAAAGAGGCAGGCTGCTGTCTGCTGGTGGCCTCTGCTCACCAAGGTGGGCAGTGTCTTCTTTGGTGCTCTTGAGGGGCCAGGTCCAGAGAAAACTTCCCTTTCCGACTTCAGGGAAACTTTAATAAGGGTTTTTCCACTGCTAGAACACAGCTGCCTCACCATCAGCCAAGACCAGTCTTGGCATGAGGATGAGTCACAGGTGGACTCACTGCTGGGGATTTTGACAGCAAAAATTGGATTGACTTTCAAAACCTTTTTATTCCAAACATAGTGACTAGCACACAGACATTCTGAAAATTGAGTGAATGAATTTATGAACAAATAAATATAGGAAATACAAGTGAGCCAGGCAATCATTACATTATTTAGAAGATTATTACTTTAAGGATCAGATCAGATATCATGATGATAGGACAGTGATAAAACCAAATAAATGATCCTGTTGTCCCAGTGCAGCCATTTTTAAACATGGGATTGGCTGTATCAGATGCTATATCAGCCTTCAGAGGATATCTGAATATCTGGTATCAGGGTATCCAAGAGCCTTTGTAAGAAGCTGAGTGAGGTCAGGCTGGAACCCTGTGAGCCATCTCACCTGGCCTTATTTCTGCACTGCTCCACTCTGAGGACCCAGGGTGAGGGTCCCGGCACTGGTCTGGTAGGAAATGTGGAGACAACAGAGCACTCCAGTTCTGCTTGGGGGGCTCGGGGAATCCCATCCAGTAGTTGGCTCTCTGTGAGGCTTCCTGGGATTACTGATGGGAGAGATGTAATGAACATCAAGGAGCTGAGGGCAAGCTGGCCTTTGATTAGAGTAAATTGCTAAAAACCAATAGTAATTTCCTTTTTTAATGTTTTACTTTGTCTTTCTCTTTGTTCTTTTTTATCCTCATTGATCTTCCAGATGAGCTCAATGGCCTTCCTCTTATTTAGTCACAGGCTAAAACCATCAGGGATGGAATTTTATAAAGCCCTCTACTCATGTTCCTATAAATGCTTCCTATGGGTAATGTGATCTGATGAAAAGCTTAGTCATGACAGTGTAATGGAGGGTTAGTCATGGGAGCTGGTAAGCAAATAGCCAGGCTTCAGGTTAACAAATAGCCTGATGTTTATTTGGAAAACCCACTAGCTTTTCCTCTGGATTTGTACTCAGTCCTCTGCAGTTTCCCAGAGTCTCAGCATGCTGCTCCCTGAATATAACACCAGGTGGAAACAAGGAGACAGATTCTCATCTCTTCAGAGAACAATGTCCAACTCTTTAAGTCATCCTCTTGGTAGAGGAAGCAGCATCATTTAAACACCACAGCATCATTTAAATGGTTGTTTTGTGTATTCATTTTAATAGATTACAGTTTTAGAGCAAATGAAAAACAGATACAACTCAAATTGGTATGTTTTAGTTTAAAAAACAGGAACTGAGACATTCTGGGTACAAGCCTGGTCTCCAGCACTCCCACCTGTGTGATTTGAACAAGTCAACTAAATTCTCCTTGCCCTGACTTCCTCAGGGCAAGAGGAATAGGGAAGAGTTAACATCTTTTCTTGATTGTTATGATAATAATTAAATAGAATACTTTGTGCCAGGGATTGTACAAAATGCTGGACACACAATGGGCCTCCAAATCTTGCTAATATCATTATTCATTTGGTGAGAACTTCTTTGAGTAACTTCTCCTGTTATTTCAAAATTGCACAACAAATTAAAAATGAAAAGATATCTATTACATTCTATCAAAGGGAAAAATTGGACATATAACATGAAGTTTTATAAACAAAATTTTTAAAACTATGTGTATTTATGTATATCTATGTATTTTCATGTTCACGTGTGTGTTTTGTGTGTGTGCATGTACTCAAGCATAATAATACATCTGGGGAAAAAATCTGTCAGCAAGTAATTATTAGTGAAGGGACAACTCAGTTTTTTGACTCACTTTATCCTGTCACATTTGGATTTTTTAAATCATGTATTAACCTTATAATGAAATTAAGTATAATGCTGAAATAAGACAAAATAGAATCAACCAAAGTTATAAATAATTTTAAAGAGTTGCACTGTGCTTACTTTTTTCTGACCAAAAAAAATAAAAATAAAAAAGATATTGAATAAAAAAATACAATGACTCTGCAAAGTAGCCTGAGAAGCTTAGAGCTTCATTGACAATTTCCCCAGCAATCTATCCAGAATTATTTTACTTCCTATGATAACAGTTGATCTCACTGTAGCCCCATCTCTTCTGAAATCTTTCTTTCTGAATTCTTGTTGTCCTCTGAATTTGTACCATATCATTTAAAAATTGTCAAATGACTCTGTAAGCTGGGCATGGTGGCGCATGCCTGTAATACTAGTGGCATGGGAGACTGAGGCAGGAGGATTGTGGATTCAAAGCCAGCTTCAGCAAAAGCGAGTGATAAGCAGCTCAGTGATACTAATCCCCCACCACCCTGTCTCTAAATAAAATACAAAATAGGGCTGGGGATGTGGTTCAGTGGTTGAATGCCCTTGAGTTCAATCTCTAGTACCACCGCCCCCCCCCCCCCGCCCAGTGACTCTGTAATTTCATGACTTCCTGTATTGTATCTGCTAGTCTTATTTCTGAAATCCAATTATTAGCTCTTTTAGGGCAAGCATTATGTTAAATTCTTTAGTATTTACCACAATTGTTGTGTATGTAGTATTTGTTTAATAAATACCCTTTGATTCAATGTCTGAGGTCTGGTGTTAGGATAGGCCATGCTGTGCAATCATCATGTTCATGTAATAGCAACCTGGAAATTTCAGTGACTGAACACAAAAAAACGTTTATTTCCTGACCCTGAAATATTCCTTTGGAGTGACAGGGACTCTTCCTTATCCAGTGATTAGGAATCTAGGCTTCCTCTACCTCAAGACCCCCATTTATCAGCATCTGGTCTCTGAGTGGGCAAAGGAACAGATGAAGAAGACTCACTGGCTTTCAGGTGACTCAAAACCCTTCTGTTCATATTTCCATTACTTGAGAATTAGTTGCATTCTGAGACTGTTGCCCCAGTTCAATCACAGGGGAGGCCAGGATGTGTAGGGAAACACAGAGATATTTGAGAGCACAAATTGTCATGCCACATATCTGTATGGTATCTTTTACAAAAACAACTCTGTCAACTAGTTAGCATCTCAATACAGCGGGACCTATAAGTCACATAGACCATGAAACTTAGCTCAGTTAGTATTAGTAACCACATTTCAGAAACTACTAAAATTCAAGATTTATTCATGCAGCAAGCATTTATTGAGCTCCTACTGGGTCCTAGGCACTATTCTAAGTCTTGGTAATACAGCAGGGGGAAAACAATAACAAATTCCTATATTCATAGAGCTTACTCTTTAATGGAAAAATTATAAACACTTAACAAATAATGTCAAGAGCATGATAGTTTGTGATAAACATTGGAGAAAATGAAGAAGGGAGGGAACTAGAGCATATTATTAATGGGGAGATGAAGTTTGGATTGCAATTTTAAACAGAGCAGGAAAAGGTACTCTGTGTAAAGGTAACACTGAAGCAAAACCCTGGAAGTGAGAGGATGTCATTTGCATGTCAAGGGGAAGAGCCTTCCTATGAGAAATAACACATGCCAAGACCCTGAGATGGGGATGGGGAGCTCAGAATGCCTGGCATGTTTGGTGAGTGACAAGGAGGCCACTATGGTTGCAGCAAGTGTGCAAGAGGGAATAGAGGCAGGACTGCCTTATATGATGCTTTGCTTGGTGACATATGGAGTCATTTGGGAGTTTTGAGCAAAGGAGTAACATGCCACTCTGGCCACAATATTGAGGATAGACTGTGAACAAGAGTTAAGAAAGAAGACAAGTTAAAGATATTGCCAGAATTCATATTGAGAGATGGTAGTGACTTGGGCCATTGCCATCATCCCCCAAAATTGAAGGGACAGATTATAAAGGGAAAAGTAATACACAAATGCAATACAGCTTTTGCTGATAGGATGTTAGCATACAGTCTGATTGTGATGTGATTTATTATTACCCCCTAGTCCAGAAGTCCATTGTTTCATTCAATGACTCAAGAAGCATTCCTGAAACATCAATTGATGCCCGGACTTCTGTTGAGTCCTGGAGACACAAATAAGAACTCACCTGTGTTTTTCAGAAGCTTACAGTGTAGTAGGTGTATAAAATCCGTGAAAAAACTAATGCATCATTAGCACCAAAATTAACCCCAGCAGTAGTAGTATAATTATGATGGGAACATTAGTAAAAACTGTTAACTGTATACTATATGCTGGATGTGCCTGTGGATATTAAGAAGATGATATATGGCTGTTATAATTACTATATTTTGATGTTCTTCTTTATAACCAAACTAGAGTCTTATAAAATTAGAGAACTTGTGGGCTGGGTTTGTGGCTCAGTAGTAGCATGTTTGCCTAGCATACCTGAGGCACTGGATTCGATTCTTAGCACCACATACAAATGAATGAAAATAAAGGTCCATCAATAACTTAAAAATATTTTTAAAAATAGAGAATTCATGACCAAAAACCTAATATAATGATCTAACACTATTATTTTTGTGCTCTATCACCCAACAGGATCAAGAATTTTGCCATCCTAGAACCTACCTAAGACCCAGCTCAGAAAATGCATGTCCCATTTTTTTCCAAATATTGCTAATAGCCCAGCCTCCCCGACTTGTCAGCTTCTTTAAGTCCTCTTCATTGCATGTTCTTTTTTCTTTTAATTTTCTGTTTGAAGAGGTTAAGCTGAAACCGCTGCTCAGCTCCCAAGATGGCACCACCCAAATTGCATGTACTTTTCTGCCTCTGCAGCTGCCTTGTACTGGTTCATCCTTTTGACTGGCAACAACTAAATCCCACTGGGTTTATTAAATCAGCAGGTAAGAGGTCTATTTGTTGAAGGGCCTGAACAACTGACCTATTTCCAAACACCCAGGTGACTCAGAGATGTAGCACATTTGGGCTTCTAAGCAAGTTTTATCAGGAAATACTTGTGGGGGCCCTCAATTCTCCCAGGATAGTATGAAGGCCTCATATTTTCTTCTTTATGACTGAAACTGAGAGAGTGACTGGAGAATGGAACCAGGATGAGACATTTCACTGGAATCTCAGGTTACAGTGATGGTAGAGAACTCCCTCAGTGCTACCCCTTCTCTCCCTTGCAGCCTTTATCACCCAGGCAGGGTAACACAACTGCCTTGGAATTCCCTCCAAGGCAGTCTAAAAATCTGCTTCCATGAAGGTGGAAAGAGGCAGATATAGGTGTCTTGGTCAACAGATATAGTCCTGGTCTATAGTGGAGGGTGGGGAGAGAAGATGACATTTTAGGGTCTTGGGATCCATAGGGTATTGATCGTTTCTACCAAAGAGTAGGGAGAAGTGGGGGACAAGTAGGTATCAAGACAGGCCAGAGGAGAATGGATGTGGTGACTTGCTTTCTCACCTGTGGTAAGAAGGGAAGGAGAGGTCAGGAAGGTTTGGACAAGTCCAGAAAGAGTGGCTCAAGTGGGACAGCCATCTCTAGACAGGTTCATCTCACGTCACCAAGAAGGCCCTTTAAGGCAAAGAGATTGTTTACGGAGCTTTCTGAATTCCTGCTCATTCTAAAGGGTTGTAATGCATGAACATCTCTCTCTGGTCTCCTGTGGAGAACAGTCGGCAGATTGTGAGTGTTGTTACACTATCTGCACACCTGAATGGATGTGGTCACCCCAGATCTAGTTGTGCAGGCTTGATGGGTGAATTCTTACCATAACATTTACAAAAAGGATTTCATAACTCTCTGTCATCAAGATAAATTTTTGCCCTACTTCAAAATTGGAGAGATAAATGCCTTGTAGGAGAGGGACTGTATCTTATATCTATGTTTGCATAGGAAATTGAATATCTCTCAAAGGGCCATTCATCCCTCAACACTTATCAGCAGGTTAAGCATCAGGATGCACTGATGACTAAGACAAAGAGCTTGTAGTCAAGACATCTGAAATCCAATTGAAATTCCATGGACTGAAAATAGGAAACATTTTACATCACAGGCAAATTATCATCTAGGGGACATTTACACCATAGACTCTTTATTGACACAGGGTGATAAATTCAAGACATTCCCCACCCCCATTCCCTTATGTTTAAAAGTCATGAAAATCTGTCACTGGACTAGTAGAAACTTGGGGACAGTAACATTACTTCATTTATCTTTGTAGTCATAGCCTTGAGCCCTGTGCCCTTCTCATCCTAAATACTCAAAAATGAATTAATAAATATTTTAAAATATTATAGCTTATAAAGCAAAATTTTAAATAATAGATGGTTCTTTATAATTTTTATTAAATGAATACACAGTATAAATATGCAGGTAAAGTGTTTATAAATAATTATGAGATATGTGATTTGCTAATAGAGGTCATAAAGCCATAGAAGAGAAGCTTATGTTCCTAGAAGGTGTACAGTTCATCTCTAGGACTTAATATCAGGAATATTTGATAAATGAACACCACCAAAATTATGTAATAAGATTAAGAGTGCCCTATAGGTTCCAATGTTAAAATAAAGTTGAACAAAATTATGAAGAGATATTTATAAATTCTGAACCACAAACTACATTATCTAAAAGTGACATCTCATCTGACAAATCTTCCTCCCTTCCTTTGTGCTGACTCCTGTTGGTGGCTTGACCTTTGAACTGCAGGCCACTGAGCCTTTTCTGTAGCCACCCTGGTAAGCCATAGGACCCTGGAAACCTGTACCAAAACCTGGGTCAGTTGGACATGTCCTGTGACCCTCTCAGGAGTCAGGTGTCTTGCAATTGGCAGACCTATAGCCTCACCTTGACCTGTGGCTCCTGAATACTGGGTGAGGAGGTTTTGAGGCAGATCATGTTTTGAACAACCAGGGCAGCCTAGGTTATTGGAAGGTCACCAGGGCGTGGGGGAATTGAGATCCCACAAGGGAGGAGATTCAGTATGTGGGTTGGAGCCCTCCAAACGCTCTAGAATGACTTCCAGAGGTAGTGTCTCCAAGGCAGCCGTGGTTCTCTGAGGTTCCTCACTGAACTGTAAGAGCCGGAACCCCTCTTCCCAACCCAGTATAGCCATGCCATAACTGCCTGTGGGTGGGGACACAGAAGTTCACAGGCTGCTTATCACAGAAGGACAGACAGATGTGCCTTTCCCCACTGTAATCTGAACATGATGTTTCCCTATTGTACCATGAAACATGGCTCGGTAGAAAGTTTTGAATGGGAGAGGAAGAGCCTTTTGATGAACAAACCCTGTAGTGTTCACCTATAGGTAAAGTTAAAAAAAAAAAAAAAAAAAAAAAACTCTAGTAATACCTTGAGTTTTTAATCTTCCCAATGGGAAAGTGAGGTGCTCCAGTTTAAATCTTCTAAACTCCTCTAAGGATTTCATCATGAATTTGGCTTAATTTGAATCTGGGAAGTGGAGAATTAATAGCAGTTGAGTGCCTGTTACAGGTCAAGTTCTCTGCTACGTACTTGACCTATACTGCCACTGCACTTGTCCTCCAGGCTAGATAAGTGCTTTCATCCCCATTTTATTAATAAAGATCAAACAGGGCAATAAGTTGCCTATGCCAGAGAAGAATACCTTGTAGGAAATACACCTGGAATCTGAAATAGGGTCACCTGGATCTCATACCCAGAGTGTGTTCACCCAGTGTCTTCCTTGGAACTACCTCCTGTCATTGACCATACATTGCTGACCTGTGTGTCTAGCCAGGTGACCTGGTACCTTAGCACAGAGTTTCTTAAACTTTAGTGAGCCTTTTATGTTTTAGTAGTATTAGGTAAAGTCTGGGAATGTGCAGTTCCAAGCTCCAAGAAGTGCCAATGATGCCGGTCTGTGGATCAGCTTTGAGTAGGGAGTCATGTATTTCAATAGGTGGCCTTCATCACTGGCAGGTGCTTTACACATGAGTCACCAGTGTGCAGGATGTAAATAGGTTTGGTCCTATGACTAAAAGCCTTCCTGAGCAATGATATTGATGCTGGTGTAATACCTAACATACTGGCAGAGGCAGAGTGTGATGGAAAACACAAGAGAATCTGCCCAGCAGAGGATTCAACTCTCACAGTCCCATAAAGGAGAAGGAGTGAGCAGGCCAAGTGTATCTAGCAAAGTGAGAGTTTGGTATACTGATATTTGGACCTAACATCTTGAAACATGGATTTGACTGCAGTTCAGAAAGGAGAACAGGTGAAGCTTCAGGTGTATAGAAGGGTTTTGGCACCAGAGAGAGAAAAGGAATTTCAGGAGTGGGTGGGTAAAGAGTATATTTGACCGGTTTGAAAGAAGAGCAAGAGACCAGTTTAGTTCATCTCATTTTGACGAATATTTATTGAGTGCTCACTATGTGCCAGAAAGGGCATTAAGGTCAAAGGTTTTTACAAAGATGTGGAGATCGCTGTCTTACTGTGGGAGACAGTGTGCAGATACATAACTCCAGTACATTGTGAAAGGAAGAATTGTATGTATATATTCACATTATGTTACTCTATGTATACATACATACATATGTATATATTAGAATCAGTGATACTGAGAATGAAAAAGATTAAGTCTGTTGGGGGGGTGGATCAAGGAAAGCATGATTTCTGAAGGTGCCAAGTGGATTTCAAGCACAGGTCATAGTAGCATTTGTGAAGTTACAGAGACACCAATACCTCAGTGTGCTAAGACACAAGGAAGGGGATTACTTCAGGGGAAGAGGCAGTGGGTTTGAGCATAAAGGATTTTTCTTACAGGAACTTGGGATTTAACTTGTATGCCTGTGAACTCAACATATTTCAACCCCAGTAAACTAGAAAGAGGGCCATATTTGTGCTTAAAGTCACAGTGCATTTGCTTAGCAGGGCATGTGCCCATTTAAATATCTCCTACAAACTGCTTTCCAAAAGGACCCCAGACATACCCCCTTTAAGAAAATACCACATGATGACAGGGAGCCACTACAGATTTTAAGAATTGCCTGGTGAGATTCGTGCATTGAATCATTCTAGGAGCTGGGTAAGGGATGTCTTCGAAGGGGTCAAGGTCCAAGTTGCATAGGACAGTTCAGAGAGATGGCAACTGCTTGATCAAGAGATAGGGAATTAGTGAGACAGGTGACAAGGTCAGGGATACACTGGGGATATGATTCTAAGTTAAAACCAAATGTTAGAATTGAGTCTTGAGATGGATATGGGGGTTGGTAAAAAAGAGCTAGAAGAGTAAGATGTTTCCAGGTTTCTCTCTCTATCTATGCATGTGATAGGGAATTCTGTTGTGTGGGCTGTGTGGTTTGGGAGATGGCTATTTAGTTCACCTTGGACTATGGCATTAGACAGAGATGCCCAATGAGAAGTTATAAGTGCAAATCTGAATGTGAGATAAAGTTCATGATTAGAAAAAAACAGATTTGTGAAGTCATCTTTAATATACTCTAGACAGAAGCAGGGTGACAGCAAGCTGTATTAGGAAGTGATAGTCCCAAGCATCTTGGGGGAAGACCATGTCTACCTCCATGATTTTATTCTTCAAAACCCCTACATGGTGCTCTGCATACAACAGGGTCTCAATTAGTTTAAGAAATGAGAGAGGCCAGAAACAATGGGAAGGAACTCGATTCCCTTGGAGCTCCTTGCATAATAAGACCTGAGGTGTGTAATGGATGATAAATGAGGTAACATGGGCTTGTTTTTCAGGATGGACTGATCAAATACAAATGCTGATGGCTGCTGTAAGCTTTGAACATACTAAAATGCCCAAAGGAAGTGGATCTTACTCTGTTGGTTGCACAGACTTGATGTTTGATTATACCAATAAGGTAATGCTTGGATTAATACAAATTATCCTTATATTCTAACATTAACTACTGTCAAGATCCACTAGCAGGTGTTAAAACTTGGCATTGCCCTCACCTGAGAATGACTCATATTGCCACTTATATTGCTTCATCTGAAGCCTTTGCTAATTCAGTCATTCCCTATCTCTTTGATGACATCTGATTAATTGCATATGAATTCTCCCCACACTCAATAGCTGAAGCAAGTCTGCTCATTTCCCTTTCCCACTCAGAAAGCATATTGTTATTTTTCTTCTCCGTACTAATTTTGTTCAATCACCACAGAAGTTTTAAAAGTTGTCCAGACCTCATTATGAACAACAAAGGTATCTGGGTCTCCATTAATAAAATATGCAAAATAGCTATTGGAATAGTTTTGAGAAGCAACTTGACTAAAAATGTATTAATTTCTCTCCTTAACAGAGCACCTTCTTGCGTTTGTATTATCCATCTCAAGATTATGATCACTATGAGACCCTTTGGATCCCAAACAAAGAATATTTTTTGGGTCTTAGTAAATTTATTGGAACACATGGGCATATGAGCAAAATTTTAAAGTTTTTATATGGTAAGATTTCCATTGCTCCTACTCTGTTGGCTCTAGAATATGAGAAACCCTTAGAAACAATAAGAATTTCAGATAGTTCAGACCAAAGTAAATTTTCTCCAATCTAAACATCTCCTAAGGTGACAAGGACAGTATTTCTGAGGAGCCTAAGAGAATCTAGGGTTCTCATTTGTCCATTCTGAATTTGATGGGAGTAGGTGAGAGGGTCAGACTGACCTACCATCTTTCTGTGGCTGGTCCTTGGTTTTTCCTCTTAGAGGCCCACCGGGCAGGCAAGAATATAGTGACAGTAGCAGGTTGGCTTAGGACCATTGCCCCATTTGCTCTTCCAGGCTGAATGAGAAAGAAAGTAGAAGCCACTGTAACTATCCAGATCAAAACAAAACAAAACAAAACAAAACAAAAAAACAAATTTCTTACTTTTCACAAATGAAGAGACTTTGCTCTCTTCCCATTACCTACCTATAAGGAACCAGCCTCTCACTAATAATGGATGTTCATTCATGATTTAATGTGTCTAGATTGTGCTAACACAGACTTTCCTCACTTATCTGACCAGATACCACCATTGGGTCAATGTTAACTATGTCTTCAAATTTCTCCCTCAAAACCACCTACAAGTTCTAGAATGAATTTTAAACTTAGAATTTTTTAAAAAACCAATCTAATGTAGAAATGATGAGAATATCATATTATACATCTTTATTGTGAATAATTTATAAATCACTTCCATAGCGATCATCACATTCAGTTTTCATGACCACAACTTCATTTTATAGATGAGGGAAAAAATGAAACAAAAAATATGGTCACAATTATTATTGCCTGACAGTTGTGAAGGAATGGAGGAAAATATTTTCCATGTTTTTGAGCCCCTTACTGTATGAGTGGATAGGTTCTCAATTATATTAATTAAATAAAACTCTCTCAAAACCTCTCTGAGGTAGTTATCATTTCCTCCACTTCACAGGAGAGGAGTCTGAAGCTCAGAAAGTCAGTAACTTGCCAGAGGCCAATAGCTGGTGGATGGCAGAGGTGTATCCAAAGCCGCCTTTAAGTATGAAGTCTGTGGTCTCACCATCCTTCACTGGATCATGACAAATTAAAATGATAGGAGTCTCTGATTCTTAGATTCTGGTTTTCAGTGTAATGCTCCTGAGTTTACTGCATGGTTTGGTTTTAGAACATTCCCTTTGACATTGTCTCAAACATCAAAATAGTAATAAGTAGCAGCCTGCTGAATACACCTGTGTAGGAAAATCTCTAACCTTAAGTTCAGAGCTGGCAGCGAGAACTGATAGCTAATGATAGTACCATGTGAGAAAAGAGCATACAATGCAGGTATTTGGTTGGTGAGTAACCAGTAGCTGACTTTTTAATAAGTTCACTATTAAGCCATAAAAACATAAATTCCATGCTTCCAGATTTTATGCTAAGGAGATGTAAGTTAAGTTAACTAGCAACATTCAAGTCAGAGAAAATACTAACTAATTTCCTATTGTTGTCTAGGTTCAATAATAATTCCTGCAAACTGGAATTCTCCTCTGAGGACTGGTGAAAAATACCCGCTTATTATCTTTTCTCATGGTCTTGGAGCATTTAGGTAATGTTTGAGAGATTGGACAGCTTTATCCTCTAGCTATCTATGACTGAATAGGTTTTTTTTTTTCCCAAAAAAGGAACAACAGATTTTAGAATGTCATACTGGCTCTTGTCCTGGGGTACTGGGCTTCCTCAAGAATTGGCTGTGGTGTGCTGATGGGTCCTAGCTCTATCTTGTCAAGTAGTACTTTCTCTCCTTCCAGTTCATGGAGACTAGCCTCATAACAGAGAAGAGAGGATGTTACACTTTTGCCATTAGACATTTTAATTATTTATACTCTTTTGAAATTATCCTGTGTTAGTTCATACCTTCCAAGAAACAAAGATTGGATTAGCTGCGAAAGATATTTGAAAGAAAGAAAAATACCTGTGCAGGTTCGAAGGAAAGATGGGGAAAGCCTTCATCATGGGACACCTGGAAAGGAGAAGGAGGAAGGAAGAAGGATTAGATAACAGAAGTCTCTGATTGTAGTAGAGTTCTAAGAAAGTATGCACCAGGCCCACAGAAGGAATGCTTGACCTGAAGTTGCTTGTCAAGATTTTCAGTCTCAAAGAAATGAGCCTATGTTAGTACCCAATCTGTGCAGATCACTGGGAGTGTCTCACAGCTTAGCTTGCTTTTGAACATGGTGATGGATCTAGAGGAGCAGGAGCTGAATGGGGTCTTTAAGACCACAGCATGACATCTGAGGGGCACATTTTAATGGCAACTATACCCTCTCAAACTTTCTTCTTCTGTCTTCTCAACTGCCTCTCCTTCTCCTACCTTGGAGGATTTTAAGACTTTCAGAGAATAAAAGGTGATTTTTGACTGAAATGAAGTTGGGTAGCATCTTCAATAAAGAATTATCTTTAACACTTTAACTGTAGTCTGGTTAGTTATTTGATTTCTACTGGTGCCTGGCAAAATGAAATCTTAGTGCCAAATCCAGCCTGCCACCATTTCTGTAATAAGCTTTGATTGGAAAGTGGCCATGCCCATTCAGTTTTCACACTGTGAATCTTTTGTGCAACAACAGCAGAGTTGTGTAGCTGTGACGAACACAGTATGGCCCACAAAGCTAGAAATATTTGCTCTCTGGTCTTTAACAGAAAGTCTGCTGATCCCTGTAGAGGGCCATTTCTCATCCTACAAAGGTCCTCTATCTTCAGCATTGGAAGATATTGTTCCTAGACACCACTTTTTACTTTCTATGGGCATTTCCTGTTGAACGCAGGATGTGAGAAAAAGATAGTGCAGAATGAAGACACAGAGGAGGGTATAAGGGCTATGGTTTTTAATCCCTCCACCCAGTCCAATCATTTCAGTAACAGCTAGCAAGTGTTAAGTATTTAACCTGCTTCAGATAGGGTTATAAGGACTGAAGACCTAACAATTCACTTGATCCTTACCTGTGAGGTACCACACGGTTATAGCATCACCTTATTATGGATAAGGTGGAGAAAAGATAAGTGCCCTATCCAAGGTACCCAGCTACTAAATGGAAGAACCAGGATTTAAACTCAGTGGTCAGATTGAGGTTGCTTTCTCTTAACTGCCTTCCTTTGTACATCATCTTGTCCAAACTGTACAGCTGTCCTTGAGGTAAGGGTTTATTCTTAGCCCCAATTTTGCAGCAATTAACCAAAATATCAGATAGCTGATTAGTGGCAAAGTCAAGATTTTAAAAACCCCAAAATCTCAAAGGCAACATTTGTAATCACTGTGCCAGGGTTTCTCAAGCTCAATGTTATTGACATTTGGGGGCCAAATAATTTTTTTGTTTTTAAAGAGTTGTTCTGTGTATCTTAAGATGTTTAGCTGTGTCTCTCTACTTACTAGATGCCCTTAGTGCCCTTCTCCCAGTTGTAATAACGATAATACCTCCGGCATTGTCAAATAGCCCCTAAGGGTTAAGGTTGCTCCCTTGGTGAACCAAAGCTTTGCATTCTACCTCCAGGGCACTGGCCTCCCTGTTCTGTTTCTGGTTGTCTTAGCAGAACCAGACTGTCATCATGCCTCGTAGTTGCAATACTTCTCTCTTTTTGTTTTAAGGACGGTTTATTCTGCTATTGGCATTGACCTGGCATCTCATGGATTTATAGTAGCTGCTGTAGAACACAGGTAGGTATCGTGGTATGGCTGGGGTCTTTAGTCAAATACAGAGAAAGTTGATGCCCATAATTATGCTTTTATCATACAAGCTGAAAAACTTGTTGATGAGATTTTCAACTATGATTACATGATGAGGTTGGGGGAAAGGGGGCTGAGTTAGATTGTCAAGGCTTAAAAAAACAAGTATTGTGAAGACTGAATAAGGTGTTTTTACATGTGACTTGACAAGGAGCAATAAGATCCATTTCCTAGAGCTTCCTTGGGGTCCTCTTTAATTAAAAAAAATAAAGTATAATAGAAGAGGAAAAACAAGTTAAAAAAATCAGAAGAAAGTTGAGTCAAGGATGGAGTTGAGGAACATGGATCAGATGAGGAAGGAGTAAAATCAGTTATGTTTGTGTTATAGAGATGGCTCTGCGTCTGCAACTTACTATTTCGAGGACCAGTCTGCTGCAGAAACAAGGAACAGGTCTTGGCTCTACTTTAAAACCCTGGAACAAGGAGAGGAGGAGACTTTTCGAAAACAGCAGGTACTTTGCCATGAGAAGAGAGGTGTTCTGGTGGCCTAAAGCATGTATGTAAAAAACAATGACATTTGTTAATTTAATTTTACACATGGCAAACTATGCTCCTGGCTCTCCTACTTCCCATTACCAAAAGATCTATCAGAAGATATCCAAGTAGTAAGATTTCCTTAACAAAATGTCTGGTTCACAGTAAAAGTAAACGCAAGTCTGTCTGGCAGAGTTCTCTGGTATTGAAACTTATAATTTTAGAATCTCAAAAGTGATAGGAAATAAACTAATAGATCCCCCACTCCTGCAGGCAATAGGAAAAAAAAAGACTTCAGAGAGGCAGTATATAACAGTGCTAAGAGTACAGTCTTCATAATCCAACTTCCTACATTTGAAAGTTGAACTCTACTAGCTTCATCACTTTGCTGTGGGCTGAACCAGGACAAGTTCATCTCTTTTGCTTCCGCATTTTATCTGTTACAAAACAGTGAGTTATAATAGCAGTGTCTATCTTACAGAGCTGTTGGGACAATTAAGTGAAATAAAGCATATTTATTGTTTCTTTGTTGTTGGCATTTTACATATGGTATGGCATTGAAGTTCACCCACATTTTATTGATGTAAACATTGTTATATAATCAGTGGAAGCCCAGGGAGGTTAAGTAAATCATCTGAAGTTACACAGCACCTAAGCACAGAGCCAGGATTTGAACTAAGCTATACTTCCCTGTGAAGCTGATAACCATGTCCCCATGTCAGCCTGCACTCTAATCATTAATCACTCAGATGTTTCCAGTTTATAACAAACCAACTATTTTCCCAAATGCAACCGCTATACAAACTTTAAGATAAATGTTAAAATCTTTTACTTTATCATTTCTTTCTTCTATTAATCCTATTAGGTGCAGCAGAGAGCAAAAGAATGTTCCGAGGCTCTCAATGTGATTCTTGACATTGCTAATGGAACGCCAGTGAAGGACGTGTTAAATTTAGGGTTTGATGTGCAACAACTGAAGGTGAGCTTTAAAAAAGCCATGTCCCTACCTTGACCCATTGTCCTTTATTGTTGATGTTGTCTGATTTTCAGCTATATTGCAGGATAAAGAGTTATTAAAAACAAAATCAAACAAAAAAACATTTAAAAATACAGGCAAAGTAGTACAGCAATGAAGAGTGTATTAGGTTCAACTACAAATGAAATGACCAAGGGTCAGTTTTCATCCACAAAAATGGCATCTTCATATAGATCAACTTAATACCTCCAGGGGAATTATTATAATTTCTTGGACTGCTCCTACATGTTCTTGAACTTGAACTTGAAAAGTTGATTAAAAGTTTTGGACACAATTTAGGGAGCGAGTAGAAGAATATCAGACAGAGTGGACAGCATAAGCAAAGACTCAAAAGTGTTCAGGGGTAGGGTAGGGTGGAGTGCAGGAAGCAGGGGAACTAAAAGGAGTTTAGTTTCAGGATAAGATGAGGATCTGTCCTCCAGGTCAATGAAGAGTTTGCAGTCTTTCAAGCAGCCTCTCTCTCTCCAATATTCAGGCCTTTGTACATGTTGACCTCTTGGCCTGACATACCCTTCCCCGCAACTAACTCCTTCCTCATTGTTAATACTCTAGTCAGACATCATGCCCTCCAACAAGGGTATGTGGTCCCCAGAGCCTGTCCCTGTTTGGGTTAGCTGTCTATCAGATGAGCCCCTTGGCATATTGTATTGCATCAGGCATCTGTAGCACTTCCTTCCCTGATAGACTGTGAATTCATTGAAAATGAGGTTGCACTGCCTGGCATGTAGGAGGTACTCAGCAATGCTCAAGGAATGACTAAACCAATAAACATGGGCTGGGGAGAGGCGGAAATCAGCACTGATGTTGAAGTTTCAAGTGTGGGTGACTAGGAAGACCATGAAGTACTTCTGAATTCTTACAAATTATTTATATACACATATATACACACATCTAAGACATGATATATGTATATGTATGTATATGTGTACATTATATTTTGTAGGAAATCAAGTACTTACTCATTGCCTGTGAAATGAGTAATGACTGTATGATTGACAAGATCATGTAATCTATTCTTCTAACACCATGTGTGATAGTTATACATGTTTATTATGCTTTTTCACATAGGGCTCCATCGATAGGAATAAAATAGCAGTAATTGGACACTCTTTTGGTGGAGCAACAGTTATTCAAACTCTTAGCGAAGACCAGAGATTCAGGTAAGAAAATAAGACAAAGCAAGAGATGAGTAAATTATTAGAAGAGTGGGAATAAGAACACATGTGAGATATAATGTTTTTGTTGAAGTCTTTGTGAAGAAGGGATGTTTCCAGGTTTATAAGTCAATCTCTTTGCCTCCATCAGACACTCTATATAAATTTTCCTAAGTGGAAACCATTTTCTTCTCCTGCTATTAAAAACTCCCCACCCCTGTAAACTTCCACCCGTCATTCTTATTTATCTGCTCAAGAGCTTAATGTTTTCACTTGGAAATTTATCTTTGGACACATCTCTTCTCACATGATAATTGTGATAATAATATTGCCATCTTATACTATTTCTAGACTTTTCTAATAAGCAGGGTTTTTTAAAATTAGTTTTTCTCCCTCTATCTTTAAGGTATAGCTGGATGTAAAAGCACACAGTTATTTGTGTAGGAGTCAGGACCAGACCCCACCCAGTTTTCTAATTTGCAAAAATATTTTCTTTATTGAACTGCTTAATTCCAGACTGGTGAGATCACATAGAACCAACCATATGGAAAGTAGGCAGGATCATTTGTGAAATTTAACCTGAAATTGCTTAAAATCTATTTCAATTTCTTCTTTTATCCACTGAGCAATCAGAAGGGTTTTTCAAAAGGTCAGGAAACATAGTATAAACTTACTTGTAAAAAGAAAAGTTAGTGACATTTTAAATGATATGCTTCCGACATCATTCTGTAACTCCCAGACAATTCTTCAGGTGAAGCAATGAATTCATTTGTTCCTCTGGACCAGGTATAATAAATACACTATGAAGTGCCCTGAAGCTCTGGAAACACAGATGAATTGGTTCATTTATTGTACTTTTGAGACACCTCACAGTTTTGATGAAATTACTACTTATTTTTAAAATTTATTTTGAAAACAATGTAACAAAATTGAACAATAAAAGTCTTAAGGAAATGTCTTTTCATAGGTTGCAATTCCTAAACACCTCCTACAGAAAATGATTATGTAATGCAATTCTGCTACCTTATAAAACTAGTGATATCCCTTTTTCACACAGAAGTATAATAGCTATTATACCCAGCAAGATAACCCATAATACATTTGGTGTGTTAGGAAGCCCTATATGTTGGCCAGTGTGTAACTAGCCTTTCTTCATCACTGTTAACAAATATCTGCAGGTGTGGCATTGCCCTTGATCCATGGATGTATCCAGTGAGTGATGATATGTATTCCAAAGTTCCTCAGCCCCTCTTCTTTATCAACTCGGAACAATTCCAGTCTCCTAATGACATCAAAAAAATGACAAAATTCTACCTACCTGATAAAGAAAGAAAAATGATTACAATCAAGTGAGTATTAGTAACGTACTCCATCTAAAACAGAAACTGGGAACTTGGACAAATGTCAACAGACACTATTTTGTGACCATTACAGTAATGTTAAATCAGTTATTTAAACTTTCAATAAGGAGCATGTTAGATGATCTCAGTTTCTAATTACATTTACTCTTTTTAAAATGAAAATACTTTCAGTAGTGTTAACATATATAGTGTAAGTACCAGTAATTTAAATTTGCATTAGGCTATGAACACCTTTTATCTAAAAACATTTTGGAGGTGGGATGCAGGAACAAAGTATTCTATACTTATTGCCAGGCTAGGAACTCCTAAAGAAAAAGTCAGATCTTCTACCGTGCTGACCTGTTGGGAAAGAATCGGAGATTATTAATTCCTTGGAGCTTTAACAAGTTGCCCTTGAGGGTTAGCATTATGCTTTCATCATGAATATGAGAAAGAACTCCAAATAGGATTTTGAACCCCAGTTTATTTAGGAAAAAGAGCAGGAAGGATTCATGTAGAGTAGTTCCTGCCCCCATCTGCAATTTTCATTTCTATACTTTTGTTTTCTATAGTTTTAGTTACCCATAGTAGGGAAACATTAATGAGAAAAATTACAGAAATCAGCAATTCATCAGTTTTAAGTGTGTGCCATGCTCAGTAGCATAATGAAATCTTGTACCATTGCTGCATGCTGCCTGGGACATGAACCATCCCTTTGTCCAGTGTCTCCACACTATATATGCTACCCACTTGTTAGTCACTTAGTGCCATCTCCGCACTAAGAGTGTCACAGTATCATAGTGCTTGTGTTGAAATATGGTTCAATAAGATATTTTGAGATCACATTCATATCATTTTTATTATAGTATATTATTAAAATTGTTCTATGTTATTGTTATTACTAATATCTTTTTAAAATATTATGGTTTTTTTCACCTTATTTTTTTTTATGAGGTGCTGAGGATCAAACCCAGTGCCTCACACACGCTAGGCAAGTGCTCTACCACAAGCTACAACCCCAGCCTTGTTATTGCTAATATCTTACTGTACCTAATTTATAAACTTTATCATAGGCATGGATATATAGGAAAAAACATTATGTGTAGGTTCTGTATTACCTGTGATTTCGTGTACCTCCCTTGGACAGAGGGGGAACTACTAGAGTATGGGCAATAGCCACTATGGAATCAGAAAATGGAGGAGTCTTTTCCAACTGAAAGTGTTCTTAGAAGGGATGGCACTCAAATTTGATCTTGTATCATTGAAAGAGTTTAGATAGATTTAAGGAAGGGTCTGGGTATTTCAGGTAAAGGCTTCAAGTTAGTTTATTTGTATGTGCAATCTAGTTCTGAAACATGCTACAGATCACCTATCCCTCACTCAAACTTATTTCCTTCTCGGTTCTCATGTTTTTTTCTTCCCTTTTTCTTTCAAGAAATCTTAAAGAATAGCTTGCATTTAATATTTCATGCACTTCTATACACTCTTCAATGCTTGCAATCTAGTTTCCTAAGCCCCCACCACTGCACTGACAGTGCTTCAGCTCACAGCACACACAGCCTCTGCAGTCCCAGTCTTTCTCACCCATCTGCCATGAGCTTCTCTTTCTAGTATCCTGAATCATTCATCCCACTCCCTATTTTTCTCTTCTCAGGCCATCTCCCCCTTCATCCAGGCTTCTGCTCTCAGCTCTCTCATGACCCTGTCTGTATTTATCTTCTTAATGTTTCTGACACTCAAGTTTCAGCTGGAATGTGGGGAAGAGGGAGAGGGAGACAGCTGCTGTGCTTTGAGCTTAGGTGGCTAAAAGAATGATGCTTTGCTTCTTGGAACCGGTAAAGAGAGGAGAAAGAGTTGCAGTGGGGGAGACTGGTCTGAGGTTGTGCTTTAGCCTTGGAATTTCCCGCCAAGTTGAAAGTCTAAGTAGAGACATCTGGCCACAAATTAGAAATGTACAGAATTTGCCTGCTATTGTAGAAGAAACCTTTGGAATATAAGATGCTGCAAAATGAGAAAGGAACTGGTACAATAATAGAATCTGGAGGAATGCCTACACTTAGATGGAAGAAGAATCAAGTCAGAAATGAAGGTGAGATGTCAAGGAAATGAACAGAGGTGCAAGAGAGTCACCAAGTATCAAAAAAAGAGGGGAGCCTTCTATTAGATGTTAGACTGTTGATGAATGTAGACCAATACTGGGGCAGATCTTTGTCATTGTTATCATTTAATAGATAAAAAGGGTTAACTCTGGAATATTTTGGCAAAGAACATACACATATTGGGCTGGGGATGTGGCTCAAGTGGTGGCGCGCTCGCCTGGCATGCGTGCGGCCCGGGTTCGATCCTCAGCACCACGTACAAAGAAAGATGTTGTGTCCGCCGAAAACTAAAAAATAAATATTTTTTAAAAAATCTCTCTCTCTCTCTCTTTAAAAAAAAAAGAACATATACATATAAGTATTGGGTGTGAGGGACAGGCTCTGACTTCAAGGCCTTTCAATACCTAGCACATTCCATTTACTGAAATCGGAAGTATTAAAAAGTGGGAATCATTTCTTCTAAAATCAACACACTAGGATTCTTTTTTTTTTTTCTAGCTGGAGAGGACTATACTTTAGGGTCCCTAAATGAATAGCTTGTGACCCAGGAATACATGTAAGAAGATCAGATTGCAAGTTTTCTTTCCTTGACTTTCAGTAAACAAGGTAATGGGGCCAGGATCTTTCTTGCACCCTAACTACAAAAGTAATTTTATCAAATACATGTGGTGTAAATTTCTCATTTCTCTTTTAGGGGTTCGGTTCATCATAATTTTGCTGACTTCACTTTTGCAGCCGGTAAAGTAATTGGACACATATTCAAATTAAAAGGACATATAGATTCAGAGGTTGCTATTGATCTCACCGACAAAGCTTCATTAGCATTCTTACAAAAGTATTTAGGTAAGAAATGAATCTTATTTCCTAAACTGATGTTCTCCGATAACCCTGTGTTATTTAACAGTCTAGTTTTAACTATTTCTTTACAATTAAACAAAGCAGTAAATCAATTTGAAAGCAAAAATTTGAGAAAGCTTTGCTGCTTTGCATTCTATTTATCATAGAAAGCAAATCTACTTGTTAAGAGTTAGTTTCTCCATAAAGTCTGGGAGAGACTTGCCTCTTGGAGATACTGATGGAAAGAAGGGTGCCTCACTCCTACCTCTCAACTTCTTGTAGCTGATGAAGCCCTGGGGTAGCTGACATGGAACACCTTGCCACTAAGGTCACTGTGCAATTTGCATAATGTATAATTCTACAGTGCCACCTAGAGGTGCTGTACTGTTCAGTGCTCACAAATGTTTAATATGTTTATTAACATTTATATTTTGTAGGACTTGAAAAAGACTTTGATCAGTGGGACTCTCTGATGGAAGGAGCTGATAAGAATCTTATTCCAGGACCAACAATTCATACACTCACCCAACCTGACACTCCACAGGACTCTATGGGAATAGAGAAAGAGAATATAGATTAAAAGAGCTTTTTTAAAAGTTTCATTTAAAAACTGAGAGAGCAAGAATCTTAATTGTATTTTCCCAAATAATTCATACCTTAAATTTTAGTTTATACCGTAATAGTGATTGAGTTGAGGTTTGGATTAAAAACTTTTTCCTTTAAAAAAGAATGCAATATACAAAAATCGTAGCAGCCCAAATTATATTTTTATTTAGTGGATCCTTTTTTGTGTTAAAATTAAAATTGGCTTTTACATTATTTTAATTAATGGAAGTGTATTAACAATAGGCACAATGCTAATGAAAACCTGTTGTGATGAGATTCCCTAAACTTACAGTAAAAACAGATGTTCTTGTCTTTTATTCTCTGTTAGCAGTAGTAGAATTCAATTTTAGCAACCTGGTATTCTAGGATAAACTTGGCAGTGTTTAACTTTCAGTCATGATAAGAAAACTTAGATCTGGTTGATAATAAAGTCATTGTTTTAATGCAGGACTGGTGATACTATACAATTTCAATATGGTAAGGAAATGGGGAGTGGACCAAGGTTGGGAGTGCTAGGGACAGGGCAGAGGCTTATAAAGCAAGTTGGCAATTTGTTTGCATTTTTAAATGTTCTCTCCCATGCATTCTATTTACTAAACAAAAGTGCCCTTGGTGTTACAGCTATGAAAGACAGGCCAGGGATTCCAGCTATAACAAATTAATATAGTTATTCACCTAAAAACTGAAGGATAACAGAGGCAGCATTCTGAGTTACATTTAACCACTTTGTTTTCCCAATAAATATTTAATGGACATTTTAAATTTTACATGTAGTAATAATATAAGTAGAATAACAGTTAAATGGAGGTTTATAAATATCTTAAAATATAGACACTCGGGCTGGGGATGTGGCTCAAGCGGTAGCGCGCTTGCCTGGCATGCATGCAGCGCTGGGTTCGATCCTCAGCACTACATACAAATAAAGATGTTGTGTCCGCCGAAAACTAAACAATAAAAATTTTAAAATTCTCTCTCTCTTTTTTTAAAAAAAAACATATAGAAACACACTTATACATCTGGGAATTATGGAAGATGATTTTGTTTCCTAAGGAATACAAAACTTTATGCTGCTCAATAGTTAAGTGTATATTTTGGCCTAAATATGATGTTCTTAGAAATTCTTTAGAATTTTAAGTTAGCCTGTGTGAACAAGGAAATCAGTACTTTGTCTGGTTGATACTTCAATCCCTATCTCTTCCACCCATTTAATAAGTAACTATGTGATTTGGCACCTCAGGCCATCTTCAGTGGTTTAAGGTGCAAAATCATTCATTCTGAGAAATTTGAATTCTCCTTCCCGATAGTCATTCAAGTTATTGTTTTAATAGGGAGTTAGGCCATACTCGAGACAGAAACCTTTCTACAGTCTGACCCTGGTGCATCTTCTCTGACATTTTCTCCTGGTAATCACATGCTCATTTACTGCCCTCCTTATCCTACAGCAGGCAATATATTCACCTACCTCAGTTATTTTTAATACAAACCTCTCTCCTCTCCACTTATTGAAATGGTACTGTTTTTAAAGTTCTTAATTCCCTCTTCCCATTAGGCTTCAGGGGCTAACTGTATTTTATACCCATGCACCTTCTTTCCACTCATATGGCAAAACTTCCCCTTACTGACTTTACAAATGGACAAACATTGCCATTGTATTGACCTCTCATTCAAGAGCAATATTTTTACAGTCCTTTGTTTGTGGCACATGCAGATGCCGAAAGGAGAAAACAATTGCTGAAAATATCAGCCATGGGTTAAGTTTGAAAAATAAACAGCATAGTGCACACTGGGTACTTTTCAGGAAAGAGAAGGGAACATTTATTGAGTTCTCTTTTCTGGGCACTTCACATAAATGATGTGAAATGTTTTATTATCACCAATTTACAGATGAAGAACATCAAAGCTCAAAGATATTATATAACCTGCCCACGCCACATATCTGTTAAGCAGCATTTAACTAAGAACTATTTCCCAAAGGTAGAATCTGTTTCCAAAAGCTAGGATCTGTATATGACCCATACAAAACCATGTTCCAAGGCACAGCCTTTGAAGTTAGATGAGTGTGAGTTTGATCAAGCCTCTGAGACTCCCAATTGGCCTGGGCAAATTATCTAACTTCTCTAAAAAGCTTACTTTTCTTACCTATAAAATATGGGTAAAATAAACATGTCCCTCAAAGTTGATGATTAAAATGTGGAAATGACTTTAAAGTGCCAGCTGAGTGTGACTCATACACAAAAACTAACATTAAATATGAAAATATTAAAAATCACTAAGCCTCTCCCCCTCCCCAATTACAGGGGAGGAGAGACGGAACCACAGATGAAATGAAATGAGACCACCACAGCTTTAAAGGATAAACTTTATTCAAATTTTGTGTCATATTAGCATACTTCCAAATTCAAACAGAATAATAAATTTTTAACTAGACAGACAAGGCAAAGCTTTAAAATTAAAAAAAAAATTCTGAAGGAGAAACTGCCAACAAAGTCATCCTCCTAAGTAGCATCGTGTAATGTTCTTGTCTGTCGTAAACCTATGTTTTTCTATGTTAATGTAAACACTATATTGAAAAGGTACCAACAGTTCCTTTGAAATGTGAGTAGTGTGTTAGCAAATTGTTCAGCAAAATAAATCTTCCAGCTGAATAAAAGCACTAGACAATTCAAGGCAGAGGAAATTTCCCAGAGCCAGCCACACATACAGAATCCCACTACAAATACCCTGTACAGTCAACCTGAGACATAGTTTAATTCTGATACATATCAGTTTTCAAAAACGACAACTTCCTGTGGTTAATGCCTTCTATTTCCTCAGACACACTTGATCTGGATGAGATGCCACTGGTTCACGAGCAGCTTCGGACCAGTCACACTTAGGGATCCACACTTAAATCCACATCACCTGCTGACCCCTTTTCTGAAACAAGATGAGAACAACCTTAAGTTGAGAAAAAAAAAAAAAAAAACCTAAGAACAAGACAATCGTTTAAATGAGTTCTACAATGACAAAGTTAAAGTTCTCTAAAGGTGGTAGAGGAAAAGGTAAGTTCTAATTACTACAGAGAATTATTCCTGTAGAAATTATTTTATTTTTTATTTTGTGAGTATTTTGGTACTCACACTACACATATTATCAAAGATATTATATAACCTGCCCACTTTTTAAAGAAACTTTTAAAAGTTTCTTTAAAAGATTACAAAATGGGTATATTTTATATTTTGTTAGAATGAGGTTAACAAGGCTGATAACCAATAGGACTTCCATTATTTTTGATTAGTGTGTGCTTTTCACATAATACTAAAGCCACCAAGAGCTGATTTCATTCTGAATGTGCCTCAGTTGTAAGAACAAATATGCTATTTATGAACAGCAATGTGTAATAACTGAGAACATGCAACCAATTGGATTTTATCATATAGATAAACTAAAAATTCAGGAAGAAATTATAAAAGATTAACATACAGCGGTCATTTGAACATAATTAAGAAAAATCCCTTAAAGTCTTTTAAAATATAAATTCACCAGACCTACAATCTAACTTTCAAGATTAATTCAATCAACCAACAAATTCCTTTGACATTTCAAAATATCTTCCTCATGCTTAGAGACATGTCTCATTTATTTTTTACCTAACCCTTCCCACCCCACACACAAAACACACAACACTCCCACCACCACTACCACCACCACCACACAAAACCTGTGCTGCTATCATTCAAGAAAACTGACAGACTCAGGATAATGGTGTTTTTAAACACTTGGAAAATGCTGGGTAATAAAAGTATTTTGTTTTTCAAAAGACGAGTTACCTTTAAATGTGGTATCATCTGATGACATGAAGTAAAGATCTTTTCCCAGTGTGTGGAATACAGCCTAACAAAAGGAACCTTTGAATTACAACCAATTTTCAAATGAAAGTACAAAGTAGTTAAAATCAGAAACAGGATCATAGATAAGCCATAACAAAAAAGGAAAACAAAAAGTATTTCTTTTAAAATTATGACAATCTGGTTTTATAGTAAAGAATCACCTCATGTACATTTCCTATTTTTTGATTACTCATGTTTCTGGAACGTCTCCATTGGTACCCTTTTCCAAGCTTGAGCTCCCAGACCCTTGATGACATCAGTCTTTGGTGAGGGAAGGAGAGACATCACTGCTCAAGGGGCCACTACTGTCCACTGAGTGTCACAGATGATTAATGACCCAGTGAAGAGGAATAGTCCTCTGATGCTCCTTTCAATACTAATAGTATCATGTGCATGCTTGATGTGATACAGAAACTGATTCCTGAGACATTTTCTTATGACAAAATGAAATAGTCCAGGTTTAAGAATTCCTTAAAAATATAATCAGAAAGACATGGAGATCATGATTTAATATGTCATAAAAAGTTGCACTTAATTCAATACCTCATAATATTCACTTTTTAAGGAAAACTATTTCATTTGAAGATGTGTATTCTTATTTAAGGCTCCCTCACATGTAAGGAAAGGCTCATTTAAATCCCATTAATAATCAAATAAAAAACTGGAAAGCGTTACTCATAAGTAGTTTTTACATATATGCTTACTGGCTTAAAGCCAGTATGTGTGTGTGTGTGTATATATTCATACATATGTAAATATATGTGTGTGGGTATTAAATAGACATAAACCTAATCTACTTTAAATATACATGCTATTTAAACTATATAAGTATGTACTTGAATGCATACATATATGTACTTAAATGCTTTAATATGTACATATGCACTTTAGTTTTACATAGTCCTAGTTTTTTCTCTTTGGCATGTATAGGTACTTAATCCAACTAGAATCCTGTATGTACATATATATATCTTTGACTGTGGATTCTTCAAAATTAATAGAGATATCAGAATATAAAAAAGGATCAGTAAATATTGATGCAAAAAGTTTAGCAGGCTGTTACCTTTGATAAGGAAACAAAAATGGAGTTGACAAAAAAGGTGAATTTTCCATTGTTTTTGATGGACAACATTTTCAAATGAACTAACTATCCAACACTAAGAGAAACAGTATAATGCGTTATGGCTCATGAATGTCATGCAATTGTTAAATACATTTGCAGCCTTCTGGCTACAGCTGAGATGGAGCAAACTTACTGTAGCCTCTCTTTCACTCATTACAGTGAAAATTCGGGGCAGAATTAAAAAAGCAAACATTTGAGAACTCTCAAAGGCAAACAGGAACAGGTGGATTGACATCTAAAGTAAAATTCTGAAAAACAGTTCACAATAAGGGTGAGTTTCACAGGCTTTTCTTTTTCTTTTTTCACTTCTTTATGGGATGGTTCAACCTAAGAAAGTGCTGAATTAAAACTGCCCAGCTGAATGGACTGCAAAACTCAGAGAAATCCCATATTTCTAGCCAGAAATTAACAGAAAAGGGCCCTCGAATGCTACAAAATAGGGAAATTCCTCTATGTTTTTTCCCCCTTATTTGTCTTCTGGTCGCACCTGATAACCACCCGGTGACAAGAGTGGCAATGCAGATGCCTGAAAATGTGAAAGAAGCCCTGTCTCCCTGGGCAGCAGAACCAGGAAAAGGGCTTCTGTTATCTTTAGAGCAGGAGGAAGGAATTCTTATTTTCTCTCTCTTCTTCATCACTATCACTCCAAACAGAACTGCAGGTCTGAGCAGAGGGAAATACGAGTGCTTTCTGGTCAGGGGACCCCCCCAAAAAAACAGGCCTCTGAGGAGCTAAATAAAAGAGAACCCTTGGAGCCAGAAGGTATAGAGGAAATGATCTGGGAAATTTTAACCCCTAATACCATATATGAACTAATGAAAGACGTAAGATCACCCCTGAGCTATGTTAGGCAGAATAAGACCAAAGAAGCCACTGGCCACTATATAAAGTGCCAAGTCCCAATCTAACGGCTGAGTGACCTATGTACTTACTGAACAACACAGTCAAGGTTTTGAAAATGGAACTGACTGACATGGGAATCACCAACTACTGAATGAGAGACAGGTGTGAACCTGATTGGGTTAATAACCTGCTAAGATAAAAAAAAAAAATTCAACATTCTCCAGAAGATTTTAGCAGAACCCAAGTCTTAAAACAAAAGACTCAAAATGTTCAAAATGTGATCCAAAATTATTCAACATACAAAGAACCACAGATAGCCGACCTTTTCCCTGGGAAAAAGACATCAGGCAGATGCAAACCCTGAGATGACCAGATATTGGACCAAGCAGACAAAGACTGTGAAGCAAACAGGATAAATTCAAATGCCCAGACACATCGTAGAGTAAGAGAAACTGCCCACCATATAGTCCTAAATGAAGAACAGAATATATAAGTATATGCACTGTAAAATCAACCGGGTCTAAACAAACTGAATAATAATCTATTTTTCCTTGAATGGATATGTTATCGGTGATTGTTACTTCCTCATTTTAAATTTTGCCATATTTCCCAGAATTTTTTTGCATCAAACGTGTATTTTAGAAGAGTCATGAACATCAAATAATTTTTATTCTTTAACCCTCAAAGTGAAAATCAAGGAGAAAAACATTAATAACTAATTCCCCCAAAATGAAAGTTGGCATCAAGTCCATGAACACTGGTTTTGTCATTGTTTTTTTTTTTTAACTGTTGTTCTTAAAGTAATTTTTTTCTTCATTTTTCCTCACACAAGGGCTTTAGAAGTAGTTCATTACAGAGCTCTCATTAATTAATGTCTACAGAATTCCATACCTCAGATGGACTCCTGTCCAATTTGGGTATGCCATTCCAAACGTCTTCAGGGTTCACTGTCTCCTCCACACCATTGGAAAGGTTCAAAACCTACAAGAGAAAACAAAGTTTAGTAGAAAGTGGTGATTTATGTTCCTCAGCAATCCTTAAAATGAGAGGTTTCACAAGATAACAAAAATGACTGTTTTAAACCAGTTTCAATCTTGTGTTTCAAACTCAGTGCTCCTTCAGTTCAAATACATATTGAGTAAACATCTGAAGATCAACCATGAATAAAATGTAGAGCTAAAGTGTCCAAACTCTAGAGGTCTGCTCCCATATGTTTATGTGCAAGAATATAATACATGAAATGCATAAAGCTCTTTTTCTGAAGGGGGGGTCTGAAGATGAAGGGACCTTTAGAAAATAATTTCAGTGAATGCTTCCCAGATGAGGTGATAGCTACAGTAAATCTTTAAACTGGAATTAACCATTTGGGGAATGGGTGGGAATACAGGCAAAATAGAACTGTAATCAACAATTTAAAAAGCACACCAGGTGATTTTGGTACAGGTGGTTTTCAGATTGCAGGAAAAACACAATCAAATGGAAGTCCCTAAAAAGTTTTGTACAAAAATAATTGGTTGGATTTGCCTTGATCAATTCATAATAGCAGTGTGGACAATGAATTGAAAGACAAGAAGTAAATCAAATGGAAGATTATTCAAGTGATGTAGTTGTGAAATGAGAAACTTACCTAACATAGAGGCACTGGGTATAAACAGTTCCAAAAAAGAGATTAAGAAGTGCAACGTGTGGAACTTGGGACTATAGGATTTTTTAGTTATGGGAGATAAAGTGGGCTGAATGATTCTTTCTAGGATTCTTATAGATGGATATTTATAATCTTATAGATGACTTCCTTATTACATCAAATTATCAAGGGAACAAGCAAGTAAACATCTACCAATTGTATTCTGTAGTTTATTAAATTCCTTAATAATCTGCAAGTGTATTTTGAGATAAAACTATTTAAATCTCACTTACCCTTGTGCCTTCTTCGGCTATTTCCAAAATCACACATTTAGACCACGTATTTCTTAGACTTGACCACACAACACATTTGGACCCAACAGAAAATCCTTTCAGAGTGTAGGTGTTCCGTGGTGGTTGAGCTGCCAAATTGAATAGGATAAGACTCAAGGTATACCTCTTGATTCCTTAATGTGAAATATACAAGCAAAGTACTTTTCTAATCTATGATTATTACTCCTACGTAATCAGTATCATGCAATTACTATGTGGTGATAATAAGCTCTCTCTTTTCCTCAATTTTATTTTAAATATTATTTTAAATTCTTCCACTGCTGCCTCCCCAGATAATCCCTACTGCTTTCCTTAAAAAAAAAAAAAAAAAAAAATCAGCAGAAGGATGTAATGTGAACTAACTTCCCTCCCTCCCTACCTCCTTCCTTCCTTTTTTTCTTTCACTAGGGATTGAAACCAGAGGCACTTAACCACTGAGACACATCCCCAGACCTTTTAATTTTTCGTTTTGAGACAGAGTCTTAATAAGTTTCTCAGGACCTTGCTAAATTGCTGAGGCTGCTTTTGAATTTACAATCCTCCTGCCTTAGCCTCCACAGCTTCTGGGATTACAGGGGTGTGCCACCACACACAGCAAATTTTATTTTTAACACTGAAAATTACTATTGAAAGTGGGACTTTTATTACCAGTGGTGTTGTCTATGGTTTTCACAGCCATTCTTACATCAAAGCAGCATGTTGCCAGCAGATCTGTATCACAATATGACAGAGCTAGTGTACAGTGTGACATTGGAAAGAAATAGCTAATTAGAGGCTAATAATTACATAAGATAAGACACACCCACAGGATGCCATATCATGCAATTAAAATATTCGGAAAGCATTTTAAGGGATTAAAATGCAGGATTCAGGGCTGAGATTGTGGCTCAGCAGTAGAGCGCTTGCCTAGCATGGGCAGGACCCGGATTCAATTCTCAGTGCCACATAAAAATAAAGGCATTGTGTTGTGTCCATCTAAAAAAAAAAAAAAAAAAAAAAAAAAAAAAAAATTCTCTCTCTCTTAAAAAAAAAAAAAACATTAAAATGCAGGATTCAATACTGTATAATAGTATAACCTGCATTTCATTTTTATAACTGTATGCAGAGAGACACTATGCAGATAAAGAAGAAAGTACAGCAATGGTGGTAAAGTAAGATGATTTTCTTACATTTTAAATGAGATTTATCTTTCAGGAACATAGCTTTTAAGCATTTTATTTTTTAACTCAAAATTAATATTTTAGCATACAATAATTTACACTGATTTCACACCCAATTTTTCTTGTTTAAAATGCCCTTCCATAAAAACCAAATCTGACTCATTTCTCTGTTTAATCTTTTTTTCCAAAAACTCAAGAAATTCATATAATTACTGCCTTTTCTTTAAAACCAAAAAGAGCCACGTGCAGTGGCCCATACCTATAATCCCAGTGGCTCAGGAGGCTGAGGCAGAAGGTTAGGATCACAAGTTCAAAACCAGCCTCAGCAACTTAGTCAGACCCTGTCTCAAAATAAAAAAATAAAAAGGGCTGGGGATGCAGCTTAGAGGTTGAGCACCCCTGGGTTCAATCCCTGGTATAAAATAAATAAATAAGTAGATAAATAAATCAGAACTTCTGAAGACAGTAAATCAAACCTTAAAGTGAAAGAAAACAAGTCCCCTTACCCGAGGTATGATGTGGTGAAGCGTTATTGTGTTTCCTTCCGTCTCTGGATTCTTCTTCAGAGAACAAAGGTATCAGTGATGAAATGGCACCTCTGTTTTTGTTTTTACATTCTGGAAGTTCTTCTAACATACTCATTTCAACGTGCATTTTGGGGTCACAATTCTTTCCAAGTAGATGCAGTGGTACTCTGTGCTGGTCATCAAAAGACTCCGCACTTGACCTTCTCATGTCCTCTGCACACCTTGATTCTTGGCCTTTCTGACTCACTCTTAAGGACAAAGGATTAGTGTTGTCATCCAGAGACAGCTGGGCTGTAGGTAGTTCTAGTTCTGGCTGTGTCTCAGTTTCACAGTCGAGGGGAAGTTGCACTGTGAAAGGCTCCAGAGTGATTTCCGTGTCATCGCTTTGGGAGAGAGGTACAATCCGGGGCACCAGACATAGCTCCTCTTTGTCATCATCCCCAACTAGAGAATGCTGTAACTCAATGGATTCTAGTTCTAAGAATTCTTTGGATTCATCATCAGGGGAAAGTGGCACCTCAAGTGAATTCAATTCTAACATCTCCTTTGTTTCACTAGGTGGTAATAATGTGTTAAATCCTGTAATTAGGTACGGATCATTAAACTTGGCTTTGTCAACAAAATGGCACTCTACTTCACCTTCCAGCACCTCAGCACCAATTTTGTCTTTGCAAGAGTTTTCAAAAACTTCAAAAATGTTATCACTTCCAAGGTCATAGAACTTACTTGCCTTGTTTTCAATAATGCTTAATGCTTTTTCAATTCTTTCAGCAAATTCATCTGTCCGTGATTCCACATATAATGTTTTATCTTGTATGGCTTTGATACTTGTTTTCTTAAGTCCAATATCAGGACTGGGAATTGCCAGGGATCCCTTTATCTCTGGGCCATTTCTTTCATATGGTAAATCACTCTTGGTCATACTACTCTTAGAATATTTCTTCATTTTCTCATTAATACTTTCACCTTTGCTTTTCAAGTCAACGATAGCTAAAGGGATATCACAAACATCCCTTTTGATTTCTAATATTGTTATTTCCAACACATCTTCTGTTACTATATCATAAAAATAATCATTTCCCTCTTGAGGACATATACCTTCTGAAATATTGAATCCTGAAAGGCAACATGGAAAAGCTTGCATGGGAACCGACAAAAGGTCAGAGGGCATGTTCCAGAGTGCTTTTGGCTCCACACAGTCTTCTGCGTTTCCAAAGTCCAGAAGCCTCACTGATGCAAGATAATCATCACAAATATTAGTGATAAGTGCTCTATAATAATGTCCATCTTCTCTATATTTTACTATACAAGGATCTCCAATGTGAGGACATGTGATACGATCTCTCCAATCTATTACTTGCTTTGCCCTGGTTTGCACTTCTGCTTCTAAATACTGAAGTTTCTCGGTGTCAGCAAACTGACACCAAAAATACTCAGGCCCATCTATCACAGTAGCATAAGCTCTCACAATCTTCATTTTTGGATTATACCAGTTAAGAAATACTGAGGTGTCACTGTTGGATTTCTTAGCAGACTTTGAACAGTCACCTTTAACTATTTGGGTAGAAAGTCCTATTTGAGATTTTTCACTGAAAGCACATCTACTAAGCATATCTTCTGATATGATCCCACGTTCATCAGCAAGAATAACTTCCCATCTATCTTGAAATTCAACAAATTCACATCTTACTTGAGCCTCATCAGTCCTTTGGGAAAAGTGATGCACTATCTCCTTTGAGTTGACAATGTCAGGAACCCAAAGTCCCCTTAAACAGCAATGGATGCATAATCCTGGTAACAGTGCATTAACCAGGTCAAGCCTACCTATTTTGTTAGTGTGAACCATGGAAACATTGCCATAATCTATGAATTGTACAGAGAGAAGGTCATCGGGTTGTTGTTCCTTGACCACAGCACGATACCATAAGTTGTCTTCTGGGAAAACAGCACATATCACATCTCCACTTTGCACAGTTGGCCCCGTATGATATTGGGGCCTCGTTTTAACATCATTTAATCTCTCAGAAAGACGATTGAGCTCAGCTTCATCTTCGGTTAGCTGGACATAAAAGTCTGAAAGATCATTAATGTGTGAAACATACACAGTTGTTTTAAAGCCAGGCATTATCATCTTCTGTGGGAGCTCACAAAATTTTAGAGGCAAATCTTTGTTACAAGCATCTCCTATTCTTCTCTCTGGAAGAGTGGCTTCTAGTTTTGTGGCTTTCAAAGATGGCTCTGCGAAGATTTCTTCTTTCTTTTCTCTTGTTAAAGAAAACACTTGATTACTTTTGTTTCCTGCAGAGTCCTGATACGGAGTGACTAAGTTTGTCTTTGTTGAACTTTGTAAACGTTTAAGCTCCTTACATGCTGAGCTGATCTTAGGTTTGCATCCTTCTCCAAAAATCTCCATGCTACATAATTTGTTCTCTCCTGTCTTACTTAAATGGTCTGTGGGTGACGTCATATTTTCATTTTTTTCTTCAAGAGTTCCAGGTATAGAAGGAAGTGTTTCATTCTCTTTCTCTTTCTTCCTGGTTCGATTTTTGTAGCCAAGTAGCCCTAACTTCTCATTAATGTTAGCATTAATTTGAATACTATCATCATATAGCTCTATAATCAGACGTCCATCCGGATCTTTTGCTACAACCAAGGCCTTCAATGACTTATCTAGAACAGTCTCCTGAAACCATGTTGTAACTTCTTCTGGTATATTACTGGGAATATCAGACAATGAGCATTTAACAGCTTGCATGGGCAAAAGTAAAACATCATAGGCATCACGAGGTATTGAGAGCAGATTGTCACTTGTTATGTAGATATTCCCAAAGTCAACAAAGAAGACTTTAGTTGGCTCTTTTTCTATTACTATCCCTCTGTACCAGTTTCCATCAGTGTACTTGGCAAGGCACAAGGTTCCAGGGATCAAGGGAGATGTTTTTAAATTCAGCAAAATTTTACTTAACTGTGTAATACTACAGGACAACTGTTCTAAAATATTTGCATTTCTTGCCAGCTGGCAATAAAATGTCCAGGGGTCATCGACATGTGTTATATACACTGAATCCTCACTACCAATTTTCATATCATGTGTAGAATAGTAGTAGGAATGTAGCTTAACGGAAGACTCCAGAGGCTTCTGAAGTTTTACTGGTCTTGCTAGTCTCTTTTCTACCAAAAAATGACATGCACTCTGAAAGGGTGTTAGCAAATCTACAACATTAAACAGTTCTTCATCATGTATTGAGGCCAAAGCAAATATTGTGCATTTTAATTCTAGATTGTTTTGCCATGCACTGTCTACAAATTCACTAAAAGCTTGTATTGCTTTTTCATCCCAAACAAAGGGATTTTCACTAGTTGGTTGAATTAAATTATAAAGACTGCACCTAAAAGCCTGAGCTTTAACCTTGAGAAACTCATCACTAATTGAATAAAGATTCTTCACAGAAATAGTATCTTTGTCTCCATAATCTACAAATATTACTTTGACGTGCTCTGAAGATTGGGTCCCACTAATCAGAGCTCTGGACCATTTACCACTTGCTGTTCGCTTTACCAAACAAGCAGGTGTGGTTCCCTGGTGAAGAGTCATGGTATTTTTGCAGTAGTCCTCAATATCACACATTAAAGTTCTAAGGCCTTGAGTGTTCTTGGTCAGTTGACACCAGAAATAGCCAGGGTTTTCAACATAAGACACTTTGACTTCTACTGTACTTCCAACTTCCAGCTCTTCTTTATAAGAAGAGCCTGGTTTAATTTTCAAGAAATTTGGCATCAGGGGAGAATAAACAGGGGCTTTTTTCTCTTTTTCCTGTTCCCCTTGTCCAGCGGAGATATTTGTAACAACTGTTGTATCAGTCAAAGCTTCTGAAACAGAGATGGTTTTTTTCTTTCTCAGCTTTCTGTTCTTCTACCTTCTTGGCGGACGATATTTTGTTTTCAGCAATAAAATGGTTCGAAGCATGCCCTGGGGAGTGAGCATTTACTACAATATTTTCTTTTGTTTCAAATTCCTGATACTTGGCATATCCAGCTTGAGCAATTACCTTACTAATGTTTTCTTCCCCTGCTCTAGATTCATCAAGAATCTCTATAACATATTGATGATCCTGCTTATCAAGGATATGGATAACCAATTCTTTGTGGAGTACAGTCTTTTTAAAAAAGGAAATTGCCTCTTGGCTCCAGGTTTTCCCCAAAGGCCAAATATCGGCAAGGGTGCACTTTACAGCCAAGGCTGGTAGGCGCCTAAATTGAGGAAGCAGCATCCTTACGTCATACCAGTCCACATTTTCTGAATTGCCTCGGTCAACTAGAAATACATCCACACTCTTGTCATCTAATTTGGTGACTATGGCCCGATAGTAGCCATTTTCTTTCCATTTAACACAGCAAAGGTCATCAGGTTCGGGTTTCAAAACCACACCATCCAGCTTACTGGCAGAGGAATAGAAACTGCACATTCTTCTCATAAGCTTGCTGAAGGTGCCATTGTGTTTCCTCAATCTAATCCAAAACTCAGAGGGACTCTTAACAAACTCTACCTGGGCATCATAGAAGGCATTCATCTTCAACTTGATAGACCTTAAGGCTGGGAGTGAAACTTCTTCATCTACTTCTTCTGCCGGGGACTGAGACTGTAGCGCTGGGTCTGGTTCTTCTCCCTCCTCTTCCTCCTCTGTCCCCTGGCTCTGAAGGAATCTGTCAGCCAGGCAACATGACTGTACTCCAAATACACCGTTAAGATTAATCCCATCTTCTCCATACAGGGTAACATAATACACGTGCTCAAAGGAACAATAAAATTCAATCTTTGCATTCACTGCTTGGCCCAGTATCAGTGCCTTCAGGTCACCGACCTGTGACCTAGACCAGCCTCTCCCGCCGTCCCAGAGTCCATACAAGGCACAAGGATAGGTCACCACAGGCATTCGAAAATATTCAGGCAGCAAGTACCGAAGGCTACTACAACTCACTAATTCCTTTCTTCCGTAGTCTACATGAAGCACCTGGGCACAGCGATGTGGTCGAAAAGTCTCAAGCAAGAGCGCCCTGTACCAATGTCCATCCAATCCACAGGATGCACATGGAGAGCCTGGCTTATCTGGGCTCTCCTCCCTCTCCTCCCAGGTAGTACTGGTAGAGTTCTCATCCCCTGTCCCCAGGGAACCCCGGTATACCTGGGCCATGCTCTCAGAGAGGCGGTGGATCTCCTGCGATAGGCTCCGGAGTTGGCAATGAATGCGGTGGGGATGACATACTTGGGTTACCACTACAGGCTCTGTCACGCCCAGCTGCAGCTGGGGATAGAAGTAATCCAGGCCAGGCTGCTCTTGCTTGGGCAGGACTCGCGGAAGAAGCGGGGTTCCGGGGCCCATGCCTGAAGTCGTCAAGGTAGCGCTTGAGCAGGGAGCGGAAGAGACTGTCTGGCACCTGCCGCGCCAGGCTGAGCTCCTGCATCTGCTGGAACACAGCCGGGACCTCCAGAAGGACCAGGCGATGTTGGAGCAGCAAGTCCAGCACCCGTCCGTGCGCCTCCTTGCCCTGCAGGTTGCTAAGGAAGTCCACCGCACTGGACGACCAGTGCTGCGGCTCGCCCCCGCCGGTGCCGCCGCCGCCCGCCGGCACTAAGCCGGCCAGCACGCAGCTTAGCACCTCTGAGGGCAGGTGGAAGAACTCGCTTCGCCCGGGCGCCAGCGAGCCCGCGCCGGCCGTGATGGTGCGGCCTTCATCCAGCAGAAAGACGCGGCTTTCCTGCGCCTGGGGGCTGACCACGCGGCAGCGGTGCCACAGGAGTCCCACCTGCACCAGGCACAGCTCGCCAATCAGACTCCATTTTGCCCTGAGACTCCACATCATGTAAGAAATGCTTCTCCCAGGGAAATCTCCACCTCTACCCATCAACAGTTGCTTAGCATAGCATGTTTGGCAACACAAAATGTCAATTCTTATACAATGTAAAAGTGTTTTCTTTGTGGTTCCCATTTTTCTTGGACAGTGTGTTCTGTCAAAGATTGATTATCTAGATATTAGTAACCATTCTTTACCATGTACATGACATTTTTGTCCATGCTGGGTGAACAAACAACAACAAGAAGTAGTAATATTGTCTTTAAAGTTACCAATGCAGTTTCGTTTCTAGGTCATCAAACAGTTGTTGAAAAAATGTGAATGTCTATAAAATGTCTACTATCCATTGTTTCTAGGATTTTTCCTCAATTGAAAAAAAAAAACTGATACTGTTCAGTGCACTTCTCTGATATCTTTGATTTTAAAAATAAGTAAATTTTATTTAACATATATAGAATTAATTTTAAATAAGTTTGTTAGAGACATCTAATTGGCTTACAAAGTTAAAATGTTAACTGCTAAATATAACATCAAGTACTCTTGACTCCTAAATTTTATAGGGTAACATACTTAAACATTAAATGTGTTTTCCTAAATTGATAAATAAAAGAATTTAAAATTACTTTGTGTTGTCACTAAAAATGTGTTTTTCATTCTGCTTATGATTTTAGATCTCATGACATTTGTTTATGGTTTTGAATTATACAAACAGCCACTTATTCTTTAATGTGGTTTTGGACTACAAAAAGTGTACTCATACCCCGGGTGGGGGTTGAAGGGTATAGACTTGCAGCCTACCTATCCCTTGGATGGTGGATCTGGACTACCAGCTGGTGAATAAAGTTTCCATCTCCCGCTTTAAAATCAACTCAGTAATTTATTGCAATGTCACCTTTACAATATATGCACATAGAGTAATAATTTGCAATTCATTCTGCTCTTCTTCCTCCCTTCATACCCCTCTCCCCTTTCACTCCCCTTTGTCTAATCCAAAGTATCTCTATTTTTTCCTAGCTCCACTTCCTTATTGTGCATTAGCCTCCACATATCAGCGAAAAACATTTGGCCTTTTGTTCTTTGGGATTGGCTTATTTCACTTAGCAAAATATTCTCTAGCTTCATTCATTTACTGATAAATGCCATAATTTCATTCTTCAAGGATGAGTAATATGCCATTATGTATATGTATTACATTATCTTTATTAATTCATCTCTTGAACAGTACCTAGTTTGGTTCCATAGTTTGTAACTGCTTTGCAAATATAATCTCATGACATCTTCACCTTATCATTGTTGAGAAGGTTCATTTACTAGGCCCATTTGCTGGATGAGAAAACGGAATCTCAGGGAATTCCACCTAATTATTCAGAGATATTTTGTAAAGCAGAAATACAAATCTAGTTCCATCAGCACCCCCAATGCATTCTACTTCTACACAGTTCATGGCTGACCTTATCTTACCCACAATCCATCCTGAGCAGGTCCCAGAAGGAAATCAGGCTGGCTCTTCCCAGAGCCCTCTAGACAGAGGTTGGCCTCCTCCACTCTTAGTGTTATTTTTTCTCTGATTGCCTGGCTCCTCTCCAGGCTCTTCAAGCTGTCCTCTCCCATCTTTGTTGTTCAGTGACATCACCTGTCATTCATGTTTTTATAGACCTCTGAGGAAGAGAAAATCCACATGGATTTCAGAATGGCTCAAGATGTAAATGACTGGTCATAATTGGACACCCTAAAAGGGGATGGTATTGATGGCACAGGGGTATAAATCTCATGATGGGCCAGAAAACTCATTTACAGAGCAGCCAAAGGTTTATGTAGATCCATAAAATGGCCACAAACAACCTGAACATCTAGGTAGTAACTCATCTGGAGCAGTCATAACCTCTTTCTGCTGGAGAAATATCAGTGGCTTCTTTTGGAATTGAATTAGGTGTGAAAAATAGCTCCTATGCCATTTGGCTAGGAAAACTGGTAATGATGATGAAGGTGATAATGCAATAGCTTATATTCATAGACCACTTTGCATACATTATTTCATTGAATATTCACAAAGTCCTTTCACTGACTGTCCTAGTCAGTTCTAGCTGCTACAACTAAATACTCGAAGCTTAAGAAACATTTATTTCTCCCCATTTGGGAGGGTGGGAAGTTCATGGTCAAGGTACTGATAGATTGAATTCTTGGAAAGAGCCCTCTTTTTGCTCATAGCTGGCTGCTTCTCACTGTATTCTCACTTGGTGGAGAGCAAGTAAGCCCTGGTCTCTTTTTCAAATTCTGAGAACACTAATCTCATCTTGGGAGACATGCCCCCCCTGGCCTATCAAAATCTGATTAGCTCCCAATGGCCCCACTTCTCATGCCATCGCATTGGCATTAGGGCTTCAACATCAATTTGGAGGAGACACAAACATTCAGTAGGGAATGCACTGTGGAGGCCTGGGCATATTCTGTATTTTCTCTGTGCTTCTGCTGCCTCATAAAGAAAAAGGATGGTAATAACTCCTGATCAATGTGTGTGTGTGTGTGTGTGTGTGTGTGTATGATTACATTGAATTAAAAACAGGGGATTAGATGATATATGCAAGTAATCCTCGATTTAAAAAAATGAATATACAAACACAGGTATCAAAATAAAAGCTGAAACCAAGTTTAAGAAAAAATTTCAGTGTGGGAATAGAACATTTTATCCTCTTCCTGGGAAATATTGAGTTTTTTCCTGATGATATCAACTTTTTAGGAGATCTAATACATATTTATGAAATTTAACATGATAATTTAGAAACAATGATATATGCTTATATTATACATGTATTACTTTATTCTGATTCCACATTTTAGAAATCAATTTTTAAATAAAACTCATCATAGTCCTCTCTAACATTGTTTTTTTTTTTTTACCCTCTCCAAAACAAATTTGGAGTCTTAAAGGCAGTTTCCAGGACTTGGGTTCTGTTCCCTCTAAGGCGAAGGAAAGACAGGTCCTTGTGAATCAGGATGATCTTGACAAACCACAGTGAGGCCTTCATGTGGCTTAGTACATTTGCAAGTTCATCCTACAGGTGTATGTTTGCGACCACCACAATGTGTATTCCTTTTGAATGACTGAACAACACTTGTACACAACACTCTCCATAGACTCAAACCCAAGGCCACATTCCAAGGAATCCTAGCAATCTGTACTTTCTATCTGATCTACCCTAAGCATGAATTGCTGATTTAATAAGAAATAAAAGAAGCAATAAAGACTGTGTTTACCTTTGTTAGTAGAAAATAAAGAGTTCGGCCAACCTCATACTCCAGGACCACTCAGGTGTGGCCCACATTTGGTCACCCTGTCCATCAATATAGTCACTACCCTGACTCCAGAGGTAGGCATGATCTAGGAGGGTGTCCATTTTTGCTCCCTATGCAGCAGGAAATGGTGACTGAAAGAAGAAACTGAGAATTTCCCAGCCTGTAAGCCTGTGGGGAGGCCTATGGTGGGGGACATAAACCCATCTTAAAGCCATTTTCTCAAAAGCCATATGATTTCATGACACTTGGGAAGTGAAGGAGCTTCTGGTTCTGGCCACTCCAGAGGAAAGTTCAAGATAAGTGCCAATTCAGCTGTGTGGCATGAGGAAGGACCTATACACTGAGCCCCAGGACCATGTTCTTGGCAACCCAACTCCAACTTTGTCACCCACTGCAAGTCTGTGCTGCACTGGCCCATCTGGTGATTCATTACTTCCAGGACCCTGATTCCCAATGCAGCCTACTGGGCAGCACCTTGAACTGGGTTCAGAAGGATGCAATGCCAGGAATTATCCCACCAGGAGAGATGAGCACTGCCACAACCTCACCCAGCGGCCTTCACTGATTACTGCAGGTCCAGTGGACCCAGAAAAGGCCATGGACAATGGAAGGGGCCCAAGGAGCACCCATTTGGGACAACAGTTCCATGTGAGGCTCCCTCCAACCTCACTCCTCCAGGTCCACACTCACTGATATTTTGCCCAGTTCAGAAACAAGCCCAGAACTCCACCAGTGAGGAGGTGGGACAGTTCATAATAGCTGAGCATGGAGGAGCATGCAGGGCTGCTTAGTGGGTTATGGGAAGCTTGAGCTTGAAACCTCACAGCTAACTCTGGCAGGGTGCCCTTCCATCCAGGAAAAGCCAAGACCCATGACAACTGGAACCTCCAAAGAGTGAATGCTGAGATTGGACTGGTGAAAGGTAACCTATCTTACACTGTAGGAACAGTAGGAGGCTTAGTATTGTCCCCAGAACAGCTAAGCAATGAAGACAGTCAAAACAATGGAGAGCTGGGGTTGTGCCTCAATTGCAGAGTGCTTGCCTAGTACGTGGGAGGCACTGGGTTCAATTCTCAGCACTGCACAGAAATGAATAAAGGCCTGTTGACAACTAAAAAAAATAAATTTAAAAATTGGAGAATCTTGATAACCAAAATTCAAAGAAAGCAACCCAAATATGAATAAAACTCGATTTTGTGAGCACACAGCTGGGTTTTTCTGGTTTCCACAAAAAGAGAAAGGACTGTGCACAGAGGGTAGCATTGCCTCCCAGCCTGCCCTGCTGAACCCCTCAGCCAGACTCTGGGGGATGCCTTAAATGCATTCTCAGCAGCTGTTCCGTCCACTGTTCCCAGAGGAAGTGCAGGAAGACACACAGGCCATGATCCCAAAGCTGCCACCACCTGCAAATGCTGCTCAGCCAAGAAACTTGCCCCCCAGCAGTTCCCCTTCTGACTGGCCAGGCCCAGGCAGGACAGAAGACAGAACTCTGACAGCTCAGGGGCGGGGCCATGGGCTGAGGGATTCTTGCCATTGCAAGAGCTCCTGGCTGTCAAACTAAGCCCCGCCCACCCTCACCATAGCAACGCTAGATACAAACACTAGCTTACACCTTCAAGGGAGGACAAGGTGTCCTTGCCTCACCCTAGTCCGCACGTGCTCCACGCCCCAAGAGCTACCCTCAACCTGCAGCAAGAGCCTGCTCAGCCCTCTGACTGCCCCCACGTCCATCGGAGTTCAGCCCATCTGTGCTGCCATCCTGGCTGCCTCTGGGGAGGGGCAGGGTCGTTGCACCAGTCTGAGGGGAGAGATCCCTGGCCTTGCCATAGCTGCCACCCCTCAAACCCAGCATCTACAACCCTTCCGAGATGATCCGAAAACCTCACTGGGTCAGGAGGTGGACCAGCGGGATCTGAATCACATCCCAGTGTCAGCACTCAACAGTCCCCCAGGACCCACGCACGCACCAGGCACTCAGTTCCCTTGCCTATTTCTTCTGCATCTGGTGCAAGCACGCGGACTTTGCACGAGCATGCAGACTTTGCACGTGCATGCAGACTTTGCACGTGCATGCAGACTTTGCACACGCACGCGGAATTTGCACGCGCGCGTCCGTTGCTGGCGCAAGCCTGCCTCTTGCCCAGTATTGACGGTTTTCCTCACGCGCTCGCCTGTTCTCCACTCATTCCTTCCTCAGCCGCGCCCTGGCAACAGGTCTGACAGCCATTTCGCCTGAAGCTGCGTGAGCAGCCGAAGAAGGCCTTCTGCGATGGCCGCTAGAATTACCCACTAGCGCCTTCGCTAAGACTGCCATGGAGACTTCCCACAGCAAGTGTTGTCCCTCACCCCTGCCGCCGGCGCTGAGTGGCAGAGACCTGCCAGAAGGGTCCCACAAGAAGCCCGGTCATGGGCCTCGCCGACTTCCCTCTACTGGTTGGCCACTAAGGGCTTCCTGGGCTGGTGGCACCACTCGCAGGTCATCTTGCAGGTCATCTTGCCGCCATCCTGCAACTGCTCCTCAGCGGTTGCGAAAAGTGCCTGCTCGGTGCTTTTCCAGGGTCCTGCGGACCCTTGGATCTTTTCTCGGAGACTTGGATATTGCCTCCTCCCTCCGCATGCCAGGTCTCCTGAGGAGGATGCTGCTGTCAATTGCAGCTTTCATGAATTCCTGCATCCCAGGCCGCAGACTCAGACAGCCGCCTTGTAGGGTGCAGGGGCAGGAAGTGGCTCCTTGCCAGCTTCCAGCACCCCAAGAACCCTGCCCAGGGAGGACTGTGATCACAGCCCCTGGAGACAGTGGCCAAGTGGTGGCTGAGCAAGCAGAGCACCCTGTAGATAGAGAACATCAGAGGGGGCGCCCTCAGGTCACTGGGAGAGCATCTGCTTTTAGGCCCCTGGGGGCCCATAGCGGTGTGCCTGCCTTTGTGCCCAGGCCTGGGCCTCTGTGGAGAAACCTCTGCACCCAGAGCTCCCAAGACAGAGCTGAGAGCTCCCGGGCCATCTGCATGAGCTCCTGCCCCAAAAGAAACCCCATCAGCAGCTCCTACAGCTCCACAAGAGGTCTCCAAGCCCTGAAGAGGAGGGCTCCAGACCCATCCAAGGGGGAGCCGCCCCTGGAATGTTCTTCATCCCTAGGGATTCCCCCAAAGAAGGCCCAGGGTGAGAAGGTGGCAGAAGGCAGGGCGGGACACCCATTGCCCAAGAAGAAGTCCTCACCCACGGGAGACACCAGTAGGCCACGGAAACGCAAGTTTCCTCTCCTGCAATGCCGCCGAGGGGAACCTCTGAAGCTGCCACCACCTCTGTTAGTGGCCCATCCAGTGACTGCTGAGGACCTAGACAGGGAGAAGAAGAAAGCTCTGCAGCGCATCAACCGTCTTCTGATGGGTGAGACCCAGGCCATTGGGAACAGCTGTGCCATGGCCCCACAAGCCCATGGGGGGGTCCCCTCTCCACTGGGAGGGGCCAGGCCTCTGCCATCAGTGGGCCTCAGCCAGACCTTTCCCCATCCCCCCAGCAGCACAACCATGGTGGCCCACACCCCCGTGTGGGTCAGCTCTGCTGTCTCTTCCCAGAGCCATCCTCCCATTACCAATCTTACAGGACCGCTCTCCCCCAGCCTGCCAATTGCTGCTTTGGCCCTTCCTCCCAGGCCCTCTCTCAGCACATTGGCAGGCTTGGCTGCACAGCTAGTGGCCCCCTTTGGGGTCACACCCTTGAACACCACTATGCCTTCACAGCCCCCACATCTGGGGCCTCCCTCCACCTTGGGTAGGAGCTTCCGGCGCTCTCACCAGGGCCCAAAGCCCTACTGTACTCACAGGCCCTCACCTGTAGCAAGCTCCAGCTCTCCAGCTCGAAGGGTGCGAGGACACATTCTGTATGGTAAGCAGCCTCTCACCCCTGGAGCCACTGTCCCACCAAATTCTGGGGTTCCTGGTGGGATGAAGCCTGGAGCCCCTAGCTTAGTCAGCTGTCATCAGCTTGGACACGTGGGAGCTCCAGGTCCAGGGGCAGCTCCAATGCCACCCTTGACTGTGGGCCCAACAACCTTGGGCAGCCTAAACTACTCAACCCTTGGGTCTGACAAACAGAGAAACTCCACTGTGGGTCCTCGTGGTAGCACCCAGACACATTCAGTGACTTCAAAGGCAGCTGGGAGGAGAGACTTGTCCTTGGGTCAGACATCACGCAAGAAAAGATCAAGCTCAGAAAGTAGAGAAACCCCCAAAAGTAGAGAGCACCGTGGGGCAAGTTTGGGAAATGACACCTACACTGCCCCTAGCCAGAGCACCACCATGGCACCCAGAAAACACACCAAAGAGGGTAAAAAAGGGCAAGGAAAGAGTGGAGTTCCTACCCCGAGTGCCATTCCTCAAAGCCTGCCCACCCAGAAACATCAAAGCTTACCTCAGGGGACAAGCACTCCCACTGAAAAGGGTATCTCTAGTTTGCCTTCAGTCCCTGGGACATCAAGGAGATCAGAGAGCCCAGACTTGCTTCCTGAACTCATGTCAGCCTTTGGGGCCTGGTGTAGCTCCTCCCAAAGAGGAGAAACCCCAAGCAACAGGCAGCAACAAGGAGCAATGTTGGAACAGAACACCTCCAGTGCCCCTAGCCAGAGCACCACCATGGCACCCAGAAAACACACCAAAAAGGGTAAAAAAGGGCAAGGAAAGAGTGGAGTTCCTACCCCGAGTGTCATTCCTCAAAGCCTGCCCACCCAGAAACATCAAAGCTTACCTCAGGGGACAAGCACTCCCACTGAAAAGGGTATCTCTAGTTTGCCTTCAGTCCCTGGGACATCAAGGAGATCAGAGAGCCCAGACTTGCTTCCTGAACTCATGTCAGCCTTTGGGGCCTGGTGTAGCTCCTCCCAAAGAGGAGAAACCCCAAGCAACAGGCAGCAACAAGGAGCAATGTTGGAACAGAACACCTCCAGTGCCCCTAGCCAGAGCACCACCATGGCACCCAGAAAACACACCAAAAAGGGTAAAAAAGGGCAAGGAAAGAGTGGAGTTCCTACCCCGAGTGTCATTCCTCAAAGCCTGCCCACCCAGAAACATCAAAGCTTACCTCAGGGGACAAGCACTCCCACTGAAAAGGGTATCTCTAGTTTGCCTTCAGTCCCTGGGACATCAAGGAGATCAGAGAGCCCAGACTTGCTTCCTGAACTCATGTCAGCCTTTGGGGCCTGGTGTAGCTCCTCCCAAAGAGGAGAAACCCCAAGCAACAGGCAGCAACATGGGGCACAGAACACCTCCAGTGCCCCTAGCCAGAGCACCACCATGGGGACCAAGGGACAGAAAGCAAGGCACACACCAGGGAAAGCAACCTCTGGTGTGGCCACAGTTACTGCCATCCCCCAAAGCCTGCCCACACAGAAAGGCTTAAGCTCTCCTGGGGGAACCAGCACCACATCCTCAAAATCAACCTCTACTTTGACGTCCACCCGTAATCCATCTATGAGCCCTGGGAGCCCAGACTGGCTCCCAGATCTGATCTCTGCTTTTGGAGCCATGGTCATCAGCCCACGTGGAGAAACAAGAAGCATGAGAAAGCACTAAGAACACACTTGGGCTTTAACACCTTCAGCCCCCCTACCCAGATAGGATGATGCTAACTTCCTTAAGGACCGACACTGCCTAGATCCCAACAGTCCTCCACTGCCCTCAGCTGGGCCTCAGCTGGCCCTGCCTCCACTCCATGGGTCCACTGGGCATCCTATCACCTCCACCATAGGATGGTGAGTCTGGCATGCTGTAGCCCTTGAAGACTTGTGAGGGCACTCAATTTGGCCAGGGCATCCACCCCAGTGAAGCAGGGTCATACCCCCAAAGACAACAGCCCATGGGAGCAAGGTCAGCTACTTGCTCTGTCTCAACCTATACTTCCTCTCCTCTTCTGGTCTGCCATTTGACCTTAAGTCCCAGAGGCCAGTATGCTGTCTTTACCTTAAAAGTTACTTTTAAAATAGCCACAATGTTTATCATGGAACTAAAATATAGGTGGATTCCCACTGTAGCCAATGTAATTAAATCCAGGCACATGCATTCATCTTTAAAACCTCCCATTATATGAATATCATTAGTAGATAGTGGGATGGATTCTTCATCCACATAGCTGGATGTACTAAAGTTAGATCTGGGAAATAAGTCCAATAAATTTTTCCATAGACTCCACTCACCTGGCAACTCAACAGAACCAGCATAGCCATTGTGGTTGAGACTTATTACCTCCTTGTTGTTGAACTATCTGCTCAGCCTGAAAGGCCAGGTCCTTCAGTTGTCTCCTCAATGACAGGTTGGGTTTTCTGGAAATATAGAGGCATAGCCTTTACCCTATGTTATTACTAAATCTGGTTTATTCTAGTGCTCCATGTGTCACTCAGTAGGAGTGAGACTTTTAATATCACAATTTTGAAACTTTTCAAAATAATTGTGAGATTTAGTGGGGTTATATGGGATTTTGTTTACCCCTTTTTATTTTTAAAATTGTAGAAAAAAGTTGATATTAGCTGGAGCACCATTAGCTTTAGAGAATGGCCCAGCACTGTACAAGTACTTAAACAGCAAGAAGTGACAATACATATTTTTATTTGGCCAGGAAAATTAGCAAGAGTGACCTGTGATGCAAGGGAGGATTGTTAAAGTCCATGCTGTCGAGCTAAAGAGGGCACCACAGCAACAGGAGGCCTAGATTTTTGTTGTTTTGTTTGTTTTTATGAGTCTTATGATTTCCCTTTGTCTCTACTAATGGGCTAAGCAATAAAAGTATAAACTGGGGCCAGTATAGATACTAAAATACAGTACTACAACTTGTTTGTCTTATAAGTAATCACCTTATTATTATAAATTACCTTCAGTTGTTACATTAAAATTGGTACTTGCATAAGGCTTTATGAGATAATAGTTTTAAAACTTGTAAGGATAATACATTATAAAACTAATAAGAGTAAAAGATTTAATTTTATAATAGTTATAAATTAAGGAATATAATTTTTATAATTTGAAACATTTACTTATTTATATATAGTGTTTTTGCTTACTTTAGGAATATAGTAATCTTTATAACAAAAGCCTATCTTCTGAATTTAATTTTAAATAAACTTGAATAATTGTCTTAACTTGGAATGAGATGAAAGAATTTTAACTTAGGTATGGTGGCCACTTGTTCAATCTTAGGTAAGATGTTTTGATTTTGAAACTAATCTTAATTTTTTACTTGAATATTATTTTATAAAAAATTATACATAATTTTAAAATTAATATTAATTAGTGAACCTAATTTATCATTATATATGAAACATGAAACAGACAAGGTAAGAGAGCTTTTAATTCCCTCTTAAGGCAAAGAGGCACAACATTTTAAAACTTTAAATAAGTGAGGCTCTCTTTGTTGACTTTTAGAAATATATTTAATTTGACTTCTCAGGAGAACATAAAATTTTATAACATTTCTCAGTAGTCATCATGAACCATAGAGTGAAGCTGCATGTAGAGGTATCCCATTGGCTTATAGGAGGGTGCAGTTGGCTGAGCGAGGAGGCCAGTGGTGATACCCTGTCTTTCATCCATAACGAGGTGGAAAGGGTGTTTAGGGTTAGGAAGAGAGAGTGCAAGAATATGTAAGAGCATTCCTGAGCTTGCAAAAGGAATTGGCTACTAGCTTAGGGGAGGTGAGGGTCCAATGAGGGGTCTCCTTAGTGGCCTTGTATAAGGGATTGGTAAGAAGTGCAAAGTGGGGAACCCAATGCCTGAAAAAGTCTGCCAGACCCAGGAAGGAGAGGATGTAGTCCACTGTTTTGGGTGGTTGTAGGTCATGGAGAGCTTGAATTCTGTCTGATGTCAGGATTTTAGAGGTTGAAGTGAGAAGTATACCTAAATAGTTAACTGAAGAGGTAGTAAGCTGAGCTTTGGCTGGAGAGGCCCAATAGTCCAGGGACCCCAGGAAATTGAGGAGCTGAGCAGTGTGAGTTCACAAGCCTTGAATGATGAACCGCATAGAAGGTCATTCACATATTGTAAGAGTGTGCTGCCCCCTAAGTCACAAGCAGTTAGATCCCATGCCAAGCCTTGCCCAAAGAGATAGGGACTGTCCCTGAAGCCTTGGGGTAGGACTTTCCATGTCAGCTGATGAGACCTAAAGGATGTAGGGTCTTCCCATGTGAAGGCAAAGAGCTAATAAGAGTCAGGATGGAGGGACACTATAAAGAAGGCATCTTTAAGATCCAGGACAATAAAGTGAGTGCTCAAAGGGGGGACATGAGAAAGAAGAGTGTCAGGGTTGGGAACCACCAGGTGGATGGGAATAACTGTCTCATTTGTTAGGCGGAGATTCTGGACTAAGTGATAGGCTCCTGAGGGTTTGCATCCTGGCAATATGGGAGTGTTGCAGGGGGAGTCAGTAGGAAAGCAGGGTCTCTGGGCAAGTAAGCAGTCTATAATGGGTTTAAATTGCTCCCTATAGGTTTTGGAGATGGGAAATGGGGACATAAAGGAAGTTTAGTTTGCAGTTTCAGCTAAATATGTACTGGCTTGTGGTGGGAGGCTATGACCGGCTTGAAGATGTCCCAGTCCTGGAGATTGACTAGATCAGGGGACGATGGCACAGTAGATACTGTCTGGTTATTAGAGAGGGTAAAGATTAGAGGCAGAAGGACATGGGTGGTAGTATTCTTTGGATGGATTTTGGACCGTGGCTCCTAATAATTGGAGAACATCTCTGCCTAGGAGAGGAATCGGACAGGATGGAAGGACTAGAAAAGAGTTTGTGAATGGGTGTCCCTTCAGGGCACAGGTCAGCTGAGCAGTTCAGTTTGGGGAGGAAGGTTTGCCTTCAATCTCCATAACTGAGACCTTGGAAGAAAACAGAGGCCCAGAGTGGGCAGGCAAGACCGAATAGGTAGCCCATGTGTCCACAAGGATGGTTGTGGACTTAACCACTACCTGAACTGTTATCCTGGACTCCGTGAGTGTAATGGGGGTCCTCAAGTCTGGGATTCTTCAGTCTTCTGTGAACCCCAATAGTTTAAGAGAAGATACCGCCTAGCTGGTCATACCCTGATGTAGAGGCACCAAGGAAGGGCCAACCATGGGGCAGTCACTCTTCAAATGTTCTGTCTGCTTACAGATAGGGCATGGCCTGGAAGGAGGGTGTGGCTTTGGGATGGAGGGGGAGGGGAAATATTATGTCAGTAGAAGAGGTGTGCAGGGGAGCCTTGGCTGCAGGAGAAGAGGGAGTTGTATGGAGCGAGGGAGGAGGAGCTGTGGTGGCAGGAGGATGGGTGGAGGGGTAAGAGGGGTGGCAGGAGCAGATTGGTGTGTATTGGGAGGGGGAAGACAGGTAAGGTAGGGCTGAGAGCAGCTCGGGTGGTTCTGAGAATGTGGGAAAAGAGGTTGAAGAACAATGGGAAGGAGTTTGGGATTTTTCTAGCAAGGAAGTCTGGATCAGGAGAACAGATAGAACAGAGAGGAGGACAGAGCAGAGAGTAGAGGGAAGGACAGGATCATTTCTCAAAAAGCCTGAATGTTTTTGCCCACTTTCCTGTCCAGCAACCAAAATTGTCCAATTCAGTGAGGGTTTCAAACCAAAGTTCCTTCTGGGGGCCATTGTGACTCATTGTTTAAGTCTGGTTCTTTTTCAAACATTCTCTCTGGGTTCATGTTCTGCCATAAACCCCTTCATTCTTTCAGCTGAATTCTCTCAGATTCCATTGATATTTTTAAAAGATTAATGTTTTGCATAGTTTGTCTGGCAAGTTCAAATATTTGGCATCTGTGCCAAGAACATTATAGAATGTAGGAGGTGTCAGGTTGCCTTGTATTGTGAAATTTCTTGTATTTGTGCTAAATTTGCACTGCCCATGAGATGGATGTGTCTCTGCTATTTATTTATTTATTTATTTATTTATTTATTTATTTATTTATTTATTTATAATCTAGGATGGAACACAGAGGAGCTTAAGCCCTGAGCCAGCCACATCTTCAGCCCTTTTTTTCATTTTCATTTTGAGGGAAGCTATCACCAATTTGAATAGGGCATCACTGTGTTACAACAGGGGCTGGCTTTGAAATTTCAATCCTCCTACCTCAGCCTCCCATCTTCTGGGATTAAAGGCAGGCACTGCCATTCCCAGTTGTGTCTCACACTTGTTTTGGATCCATTTTTATCATCTGCCTTCTCCTGGTGCAGTCGGCTAGGGATGGTTTTGTGGTGTGTTGTTGAGTTTCACTCCAGATGCACTCCATTGCCTCTATTCCCTGTTGCATCTCTAGCTGTGACTAGTGAGGACTGACCCTGGGCATTGAGTTCCACAGTGTGAAGGCATGGAGTTCTCTGTTTGTGAAGAGAGTGGGGAGCCTCTTGTGTTCCTGTGGTGTGATGTAGACAGAAGGGTCTGTGGGTCATGCCTCTCTACTTCCTCCTGCAGTTGGTAGGGAAGTGCCTACCATTAGAAGAGGTTTTCTTGAGCACTGATGGACATTGGTTTTGGCCCTTAAGATCTCATTTTGGAACGGATATGTGTATGCAATTATCCAGACTGCTCCTCTGAGGAAATGGAATACTTATGACAGAAAAAAGATGTGACTCAGATGCCAATTCTGTGTCCAAAAGAGACTGAAAATGAAAGAGCTGCCAACAATAGTGTGCCCAATTTGAGGGCCATATTGTTTTGAATATTGACAATGAACTTCACCTAAATGTCCAAGACTGTTAGAAAATTGAATGGAAGGGGGCTCAAAAGCACCCTGAGGGCGACTATTGGGAGACAGCTTCCACAGGGAGAGTATAGGTGACTCCTTCAATGTAATTATGTTCTCACCTTTGTCTCCAAAGTAATTCACCAGTTGAGTAAATCTTGAGGAGTTCTTTGGAGACTGTGTGATGCCTGAAGTCTCAATCAACATGGATCACACAAAATATGACTCACACCCTAAAATGTAGGTAGGGAAAGAGCTGGGTAGGCAGATAGGAGACTTGCACTCACCAAGGTCAAGTTTCTCCTAACAGAAAGACGACAGTGGAACAGAATAGAAAGACCACAGATGCAAGGCTGATTTTCAAACAAAGGGTGAGACATCTGTTAAAAAGGGATAAACTTCAACACAGTGACCGTAACATGAGGGGAAGAAATGGCACATGAAGTGCACATTGTCCCTGAATGCCTTACCAAGAGTGGGCTGGAGGCTTATTTTCTTAACCCTTAGATCCTTATAAAATCTGAGACAATTGCCACTCATTGGCAACCCTCTCTTGGGACCGCACCCATGAAGGAGTTCTGCTTTCTTTATATTGTTTTTGTATAATCTGACACTTTGCCCTCACACTTTCAATATTTGTGTCTGTGAAATTCCTTCAATGGATGAACAAGGCAAAGAACGCAGTCAATTCCATGGTGTGTGTCACAAAATAACTGAAGACTAATTATGTCAGGAAACTAGATTGATATGGGAAATGATATTACCTACTGCCCAGCTCCACCTCCTGTCTGTCCCCAGAATGGGGCTGCAGTTGAACCCTTATGAGATCATACAGGGGAGTCCCTTTCAGACCTCACTAAGAAGAATGCATTCTCCACCTTGAAATATGAAGACAGCATGTCTGTTCAGGAGACAAGCCCCAGAGGGAACATACCAAGCTTTCATGTGTTCAATTACTGTTCCTCTTGACCTGCTCTATCTCTCCCTCAATCCAGGTCAGATTTCTTTCCACCTGGTTACAGATTGGGTTCTCAGTTTCTGATCTCCATCATCAGGTAGATGGCTGGGACTTCAGAGAGCTCCCTCTGCTGGCCACTGACTAACTTGGAAAATTCAGGCAGCCATTCAAAGTACCAGCAGCAGTTTCCTAACTGGCTCAGATCAGGGGGGAATGCTGCCATGCTCAACCGAAAATGCCTCCTTCCCCCTTCTAACCAGGAGAATCCTGAGATGTTAAAAATCAAGGCTGAGAAGAGAAAATATGTCTCTTCTAGAAAGAGAAGGATTCGACACCATTCCAGACAAAGGCAATGGAGTAGGTAATGGAGCCAGATGGCTACTGACAGGAGAAGCTGAATGGGTGAGAGATCCACCTCATGTATTAGTACACTACATGACTTTTGTGGGACTCTCCACCGAGTAGATTGGGCTCCCCAAAGATGTGGAATGCAACCATCACTCCAAAGGAGACCATGTGCCTTGGCCTATAGATGCATTCTTGCAAAATAAAGCATCCCCTTTTCTGGCCTATTCAAAATATTTCTTGAGTTGAAGGGATGCTGGCCCCTGATCTAGTGCCCCAACTATAAGTGTAAATGGAAGACTCACACTTGCTGTACGAGCTGCCACCTGTCACCCACTTCCTTGGTCTTGAAGGATCTGCATCATCTGTCACATTGACTAGGGGTCCCACTGCCCACACTTTGCCCTTTCTGAGGTGGCCTCTTCTTTTTGATTTTTTGTGCAGTTTGTGAGTCTTGGGCCAATCACCATCACAAACATCTTAAAAGAGAGTGCAGGCCTGGCATCAAAACACCTGGGCCAGGAAGAACAAGAAAAGAAAACTCACTTTTTTTTGAACCCAGGGAAAAAATAATTCAAGGGTGTAACATATTCTTGAGGCATTGGTGTCATTCTGCTTTGACAGAGGAAGAGTGTCCCCTGAGCACATCTTCCCACTTTGTGGAATTGGGATGGTAGTAGAGTGTTTTCTGTGTGAACAAAAAACTTAATCACAGTAGAATACACTAAGATGGTTATTCTGCACCTATTTTATAAATTTCATGAGGGAAAATTAAACGGTCATAACTACTAACAAAAGTGGGGTTGGGGGAATGTAGTATCCAGGAGCAGCTGTTGGTTGGGTCATCACTTCTAGGATTCCAGCTCTCCTTTAGCTTGATTTGGATCACTTCACATTTCTACCAGGACACTTAATTTACTGAGAGCCACGTTGCCTGCCTCAGAAGGCTGACACCTGTGAAGACTTGTGTTGGTGTTTCTTTTAGGTCTTCCTCCGATGTCATCAAACAAATATCTTGTGGCATTTTTTCTATATTAAAGGGTAGGCTAATTGACAAGTCCCCTCTCTCTCCACCCCCCAAAACAAGCAAACAGTGGTTTTATGTGAAACGTGATACCTCTCCATTTTTGAGAGCTGTTCCATTCCCTTAATGACTGGTTGTCTCAGTTGTTGGGGTTAGTATCCAGATTTCCTAGTGATCTTTATCATTTTCCCCAAATTTTTACTGATGCAGTATGGCTCAGCTATGCTACCCCTACCACTTGGTCCCTTTTCTCTACTCATCTTTCCCACATTTCCTTTCCTTTTTGTTCTTTATTTTTTTGCATATCAGAGAAAACGTACATCCAATATTTGTGCATCTGAGTTCTTTGGGGATGTTGATGTGTAGGTTTTTTTCCTTGATATGTCCTTATCTGGTTTGGGTATGTGTGTGATGCTGGCTTTATAAATTTAGAATGTGTTCCATCCCTTTGTATTTCATGGGGTAATCTGAGGAGTTTTGGCATCACTTCTTCTTCAAAGGTTTTTGGTAGACCTCAGCTGGGAGTCCATCCAGCCCTGAGTTTTTCTTTGTTAGAGACAGTAATGAAAAGCCTTTCATCTTATTACAAGTCATTGGTATGTTTGGGTTTTCTTTTGCTCTGGATTCACTTTTGGTAGATGCTATTTATCTAGAAATGTATTCATTTCTTCTAGGTTTTCCAATGTATTGGAGTACAAATTTTCAAATTAGTCTCTAATGATCCACTGGATTTCTCTGATATCTATGGTGATTTCACCTTTTTAATCTCTAATTTTATAAACTTGGCTTTTCTCTCCTTTTCTCTTGGTTACTTTAGCATGGGGGCTTATCAATCTTGTTTACCTTTTTAAAGAAACAACTGTTTCATTGGTCCTTAGTGTTGTTATGTTTGTTGTCAGGTCCATTAATATTGGCTCCGATTTTATTTCCTTCCTTCCTTCAGTGTTTGCTCCTCCACCATAGCCTGGCTGTTACACCATTTCCCATTTACACAGTGCATGATGTCGGCTTCCTCAGTAGAGGCCTGAAGTGACACTGCAGGAAGCAGAGGCCTCTTGTGGTTAAGCTACTGCACCATTGCTCTGTGATGCTGGTATGAGTCCATGTGAGGGCAGCGTGGATCAGGTGAGGAGATCCTCAGATCCTGAGGAAGGCTTTTGTCTCCAGGAAAATTTCCCAACACTTTCCAAGCTGATCTTAGGTGATGGTGCCCTCCTAGTGAATGGTTCAACTGTAGTGGGGGGCACCTGGCTCTGAGTTCAGAACTTGGCAGTCCCTGGCTCTACCCATGCCCACCTGAGTTGTAGCAGACCAAACACACTGCCCTTACCAGGCACATATTCGCAAGGGTCCCCCATCCCTTTCTGTTCAAAGGATGCTGTGAGAGCCAGGGCTGCTGCTCCCTCAGGTAAGGAAGGTCCAGGTGGGCTGGGGAGTGGACAGCCCAGAATGCTCCTACCATGTGGTCACCCATGCCCACCGGCTTGTCCCCTAGAGATGAAGACCCGGCATAAGGCAGAAGCTGCTGCAGAGTATTGAAGCTACTGCTGATCTTGAGGAAGAAGGTAGGTGTAGGATGCACATCTGGGAAGGCACAGCCAACTTGGGTGGGGGCAATGGTTCTTGGAGGGGTGCTCCCTGGTGACAGGAGCTGCCACATTGTAGGCAGGCTCACCCAGGATGAGCATCTACCTCTGGAGGGCTGGAGGGGTGACCCATGAGTTTAGGGTTCTGGGGCTGAAGGTATGGGGTACCTGTGGTGTCTTTAAGCTGTGTGCAGGGATGGATGCAATGTGAAGATCCTCCAGGTTGGGGGCATACCTTGAGGTGAGTGGTTGGGACTCCCTGTTTTGCAGGAACAGTTGTGTGGGTCTCAGTGAGGGGGCCTTAAAGGAGAGACAAGCTCCTGGGGACAGGTAGGCCTGTTTGGGGAGGTCCATGTTGAGTGGGCCTGCCAAAGAGGGCCCAGTGTTCAGCAAAGGAGAGGAAAGTCTCCCTCCTGCACCCACACATTCACATTACCCAGAGCCACCACCACCAAGAGACAGAGGCCACTTCTTGGGGGTCTCAGGTATGTGGACTGCTCCTTTGGCAGGCAGAGTCCCATCATCTTAACCACCTTACACAGGAGAATGACAAACAGACTTCTGCTGCTCTGCTTCCCATTTACTGTCTCTTGGGCCATGGTGGAGATTAGTCCAGCCTCTGGATTTATAGCTAGTCACCTCTGAGGTCCCTGTAGAGGTGGGGAACATTTATAGTGGCGGGGCTAAGGATGGCATCTGCAGGTCTGGACTGAGTGTGCATGGGTGCACACATGGCTGTGTGTGTGTGTGTGTGTGTGAGTGTGGTGTGTGCATATGTGTGGAGTTTGGGCTGCAGTGTGTGAGTATGAGAATGTATGTGCATCTGTCTGCAGATGTCCAAGTGCATTTCCAGACATTGCATGTGAATCGGTGTGAACTGTTTTTGTGAGTCTGTTTTGTGTAATGCATGACTATATATGAATAAATAAGGCTATGGTTTGTATGTGTGTGTGTGTGTATGTGTGTGTGAGATTTGCCCTTCTCTTGTCACCCCCCACCATTGCTCAGCCTGGCACCCCTTTGCAGCCATGTTTGCATCTTGTGAGCTGTCAGCTCGAGATCTTGCATGGTGTAGACATTTTGGGACAGCCTTGCCTGTGTGTGTGTGTGTGTGTGTGTGTGTGTGTGTGCATGTGTATGTGTGTGTGTTAGGGGTGGCATCATGTGGTGGACAAAATGAGCACTACTGAGGCTCCCCTCCCCGTGCAGATGCAAATTGAGCACTTACTCACATGCATTCATTGAGAGTACAATCCAGTCTGAGGACAGGTAGATAAATAATAAGTTCCATGGCAGAAATAAAGGTCAGAAAGACAGCGAAAGGGCTCACCAGAGGTGGTGGTCAGCTTGGCCTTGCTGAGGGGATAATGTTTGAGTAGAGCATTGAAGGAAGGGAGGACATACACTTCTTCAGGAAGGGTGTTCCTGGCAGAATTATCAACACCTGCAAGATCTTGAGCTGGGAAGACAGAGTAGCAAGGTGGCCAATGAAACCAGAGCAGAGTGAAGGAGAGTGATGATGAGGTCAGAGAAAGAACAGGGTCCACCTTGCAGAGTATCATGGCTGCTGAGGTCTTTGGCCCTTACTCTGGGTAAGATGGGAGCCCTGGGGGAGTTTGGACCAGAGGAGGAACATGGAAGTATCAGGGACCAGTAGGAAGGAAGCACAGTCACTAGGGTGTCAGGCCAAAGAGGAAACTTTGGCGTATTCTTTTCAGAATTTTGCCTCTGGGCTGGGAACCCCAGGCTCAGCCTCCACTTTTCATTATTCAGATTAGGGGTGGCAGAATCCTTTTTCATTGAATGGGCACAGAACTTCCAAGAAGGACATTTCTGGGTCCCTTGAGTCCTGTAGGATTGACTCAGTTGAGCCTGTGTGTAGGCTCATGGGGGCAGAACTTCTCATGCATAATGCAGTCCCACCCACATGATGTGTTTTGAGGCTGTTTCAGGACTCTGGCAGCACAGCTCCTGGGAGCTTTGGATAGTGTTGGGTGTCTGGTAGCCTTGATCTCCCTGGTTATCAGTAGTGAGAGTGGCAAGAGGGGCCTGGCTTTCTTGTTTGCTTGTGTCTCCTGTGCCATGGTGTTGGGTCTCCCTGCAGAAGCCTCATGAGGTGCTGTAGTAGCTTGGGGGAGCATTTTGTCATGGGTTAACACGTAGGAAAGGGCACTTTTGTCACCCCCATGGGCCTGCAATTGCTAAGGCTTCAGGAACCTGATGCAACAGAACATGGCCTGAGACCTTGTTCCTAGGCCTCTGTCCCTAACAACCATGTGATTCCTAAAAAGTCCCTGCTCACATCCCCCTGTTCCTGCTTTCTAAGCACAGGAGGTTCTAGAGCTGACCACCACCTCTGGTGAGCCCTAGGTTCTAGCCACCAGCTGGCACCACACTCTGTGACCGGGCCCTCCCTGGAATTTGCCAAGGCTGTACTTAAGATATAATAAAACAGCAGCTGATAAGGCTTGCTCCCCTCCAGGAAGCCCAGGATTCAGTTAAGGACATCCTGAGTAAATAAAGGCATAAAAACAAACAAACAAAACAAAAAATTACCATATGATACCTAGCTGTTCAATAGACAATCTCATCTAACCACCCCCATGCTCTGTGGAGTGAACAACACACCTTCACTGGTGCATTAGAAAACTGGGACAAGGACATGGCAGGTATCTTGCCTAAGGTCACAGAGATAGTGAGTGGTTCACCCAGGGATCTGGCTGCAAACCGTGCTTTACATTGCTCTGCAGCTGCAACCAACAGCCCATAGGTGGTTGTGACCTATGCTGGGAGTGTGAGTTGGAGTTGGCAAAGGGCCAGACTTTGGAATCAGACAGTCCTGGGTTCAAACTGTGGTCCTGCCCATTTAGTAGCACCTGAACCTCTGGAATGACAGTCTCTTTACCCTTATGCAGCAGTGTTGCTGACCTGTTCTAGGGGTGCCATCTGTATGCAGGAAGGACTGCTTCGCTCACTCCAGTGGGAGCAAGATGGACTCAGCTGCAGGGGGTCAGTTTCTGCCCTCTGCTCACAGATGACTTTGCAGATGCTCTCAGAGCATGAGCTTGATCACCTGGATAAGCCCTTGGTAGGGGTGCTGCAGGCCCCAGAGCTGTGCTATATGTTGAATGCAAGGGGTGTCTTTTGATGTCCGAAGGGACAAGCTCTTTTGGGGGAGCCTCCTGATCCTGCCATGGAGTTGTCCTGAGCCCTTGGGTGAGGGGTTTCAGAGTTCTAAATTCAGATGGGTCACTGTGTTTTTCTTTTAGTGATATGAGAAGATGGAAGATCCATATTTTTATGCTTTTTCTGTGCCTGATGTTTTAGGAGCTCAGATTGAGGGTGTTCTTAGGAATGCGACAGTTGCTGCCATACCGAGGCCACATTGAAAAATCAGATAGCTGAGGCCCTAGGAGTCAGACACTCAGTGATACTTGGGTCTTTGAAAGCATTCCCTGTAGTTATTCTTCAGTCAATTATGCTTAATTAGTAGACTAGAATTATAGAATCTTCAGTTCATCAAACATCAATCCTAAGTGCTTTGCCTTGTCTCATATAATCTACAAGGCTGACTTCCTCTTGTGTAGGTGAAAGTAGCAACTCCTCTTTATTAGCAAGGAAGTTGAAGCTCTGAGGGTTTAAGGACTTGAGCCAAGGCCACACAGCTATGAAGCAGCAAAGTGGTCCACCTTTCAAATTGGATAAACCCTAACAATGTTAGCTAGATCAATAAGTAAACAAGCATAACTTTACAGGAGAAAGAAAGACTGAAAAGTGGATTGCTTTGTTTCACATATTTGGGAATTGTGGGCTGAACACAACAGATTCAGGCACAGCTTTATCCAGAGGTTGCAGTAACATCATCAGGACACTGCCTCTCTCCATCTCCCTGTGCTGCCTTCTTAGCCCACCCTGTCTGTGGGGATGGTGGCATGTTGCCCAGCAGCTTTAGAGACACAATCTCCTAGTTTGGCATTGGAGGAAAATACAGTGTCCTAATGATGATAGTGATAGTCATGGGCCAGCTTGGGTCACTGCTTCTTTCTGCCCATCATGGTGGGATGGATTGATCTCAGTGGTCAAGCCTGGAGGGGCTGAATCATTGTGTGAGAGAAAGAAAAGAGTCACCAAAAATATTCAAGGGTAAATGACGAGACAGGGAGATGAAAGCCAAGCAGGCAAGCCACAGATGTCCCCACTGAAGGGGTGAGAGCAGCTGCATTTAGAACACAGCCCCTTGCAGTAGAGGTGGCTGATTTTGCCCCTGTGCCTGTCTTTGGTCCTAAGTGCTGCCTGCAGGCTTACTATTTGCCAGGTGTCCACTGGATCAGGTGAGCAGACCCTGATATTGTACAAACAGACACCAACTTGCTGCATGGAGAGAGCATCCTCAGCTTTCCTGGGTACTTCCAAGTGTCCAGAGTGCAGTACCCAAGCCTGGCTCAGATTGCCCAGGTCTGAATCAGTGGAGGCAGTTGTAACTACGACCTTCAACTGTGTGGCTTTGAAACATCAGAAACTGATTTCTCACAGATCTGGAGGCTGGCAGGCCAAGATCAGGGGACCAGGATGGCAGGATATGGTGAGGGCCCTCCCTCAGGTTGCAGCTGACCCACTTCTCATTATATCCTCACCCTATGACTTTTCCACAGCTCCCAAGCCCTCCTTTCCAATCCTGGGGGAGCTGGGGAGGCAACAGTGAGCACAAGGAAGGCCCCCTAACCTCTTGGAGCCCACAGTCTAGAAGGAGAGACTGAGCGAGGACAAGTAAACTGATGAAGAAATAGGATGAATTCAGAAATGGTTGAGGAAACAGAGGAGAGAGAGGATCAGGGTGTTCCTAGGTGGCAGTCAGAATGGGCTTCTCAGAGGAAGTGTCATGAGATCGGAGAGCATATTGATGCACAGGAGCTGCTGGGCCAAGAAGTGGGAAGGGCAACTTAAAGGTGATCAGGCAGCAAGCAGCTGGCAGCCTCTGAGGGAGCAGGGGTGGAATGGAGATAAGTAGGGACAGCCCAGGGACAGAGAGGGAGAGGTGGGCCACCCTAAATCTGAGTCTCCCATCAAGGCCTTCTGAGAAGGTGTCAGGCAGGGCTTCTGAGCTGTCACCATCAGACAGCTTCTCTATAAAGACCCTGAAGCCCCTTGAAGGCCATGCTGTGCTGAGCTTGGAGAGAGGCAGGTTGGGAAGGAGGTGCTGGGTCTGTTTGCCCCAAGCTCTGGTTGCCTGCCCTCAGCCTCTCCCAGTGCAGTGATAAAGCACACTTCTTCCTCCTCTTGTTTTTTACTTGATAACTTTTTAGAACATTTTTAAGCTCAAAATTGAGGGGAAGATCAGAGATTTCCCAAATGCTCCCATCCCTGCACAGTCTCTGCCTCTGTCCCCATCACTACCCACCAGAGAGGCACATTTTTTCCAGTTCAAAAACCCACATAATTGTCACCTACAGTCTGGAACTTACCTTATTCTTTACTCTTGCTGATGCACATTCTGTGGGAATGAACAGTTGTAGAATGACATGAACCCACCTTTGGCCAAGACCATGACGTTTACTGGCTGTGATCTGAGGAAGCAGGTGCATTGGCCACCAGGACAGAGCAACCTGAATCCATGTGGAGCTTCACTGATGCAAAGTACAGCCTCCTCACTTGCCTTCCCAGGTCAGCAGCCTCATTGGAAACTTGGGAATGGTAAAAGTGGCACCTACATTGCATGGTGCTATGAATCTTTGGGCTTACACAGGAAGCACTCAATTCCAGGTGGCACCCTTAGGGGTTTGTTTTATGAGTGAATAACGGTACTCTCTTCAAGACTTGGTGTGGGACAGACTGGATTTGAATTCCCACTCTGGCACTTCTAGCTGAGTATTCTGTGGCAAGTCATTTCATCTGACCATGACTCAGTTTCCTCATCTATAGAGGGGGGATATACCCATCTCATTGAGTTACCATGAAGAGTTGAAGAAACCATATCCCTGAGCATGGGCCAGAAACACAGTGGTAGGTGGTGCTACTAAAACCAATGTATGCACACTTACTATGCAGCAGCTACTGTCTTCAATTCTTGAAAGGGACTGTATTCCTCCCAAATTTGGACATTCCTCAGAAGGTGCTGGAGCTGCTGTGTAAAAGATGTGTATTGCTTCCATGCCCTGGCACATGGCCATCTCCTGCTTGGTGCTGGGAATTCTGGGAACTCAGTCAGCTCTGGGGAAAGTAGTGTTTTCAGAGGAGCAGCCTGCCTGGATGTTTAGAAAACCGAGTAGGATGAGCCCAAAGAGTGTCTGCCTCAGGCCTGGTTCTGTGTAACTATAGGCAGCCTGTGCCTCCGGCCTTACCCTGTGGGCATATTCCCTCCCTGTGAGAAAGTTCTCTGCCTCAGGCCTTACAATTCTGAGGCTTCAGGAAAAAACAATTTCCAAATTTGGAGTCTGTGGATTGCATCTGGGAGCATTCCAACCTGCATGTAGTCAGAACTGGGTCACTTGGGGAGAAACGAATAGGGTCCTGGCTCTGAATAGTTAGGCAGTAGGTGGCTTGGCTCAGTCATCACTCAAGTGTATGTGTAGCACCACCATGGGCCATCATTTGGCCTATTATTTAGGAATCAATGCAGACAAAACTTCTAGTCCTCCTGGAGTTCCAATATTGTCAGGAAGTTAGTCAAGCCCACCAGCCATCTTGGCAGATGAGGGGCACAGGATGTTAGAGGTGTCAGCCTCCTCACCATCTCTAGGTATAGAAACCTGCAGCCAGATGTTTGTGAGGAGTAGCTTCAAGGAAAGAAGGGAGTGGTCTTTGGGCTAGTCAGGAGGGCTCCTGTTTCATGGGGAGCTGTTATAAATGATGGCTGGGCAAACCCCAATTTCCACCCTGTGTGATTTCCAGCAGAGGACTCAACTCTGGGGGTTTACCCCGTATAAAGAACATATGGTGGTGCGTTTGATTCTGGGCACCAAAGGAACAGAGTATTGGTTGGGGCCTCAGAGCCAAGCCCTGTGAGGATCCCTCCCCAACACCACCAATCCAAACCTGGGTTGCCCATGCTTTTTTGTACAGAGACCGGAGAGCAAGTGTGGGGAGCCCCTTACCCACACATGTGCCTCACAGGTTGCCCTTTTGATCGGGTGTATGGACCTGCCTGGCTACTCTTTGGGAACCCATGCTGCAGGGACCTTGGGAGGTTCCAGTTAAAAGAGAGGCCCTGTCCATCATGACTCCCTGTTTCATTCCACATTCCACAGCACCCTCTGCTCAATCATCAAAATGCAGCTGTACCTCTATCCAGAATATTTTTGAGGTCCAAAGACTTGGACAACCTGAAGCTTTTCAGGACCTTCCTGTTTGTCATTATGCCTGAATCAGAGGGGAACTTCCATGTCCTTCCCCAGCTGAAAAACACAGATCCTGTAAGTCTGAGCTCTCTGATGATGGGGTCTGGGGCAGATGACTGATGGTGTGTGCAGAGGAATCTCAGCTGGTTCCCCTGGGATCTGCCATATGTTCCCAAGACACACAATGCTAACATCCTTCAGCTGGTGGAACCTAGTCTGGGAAGATGGCCAATTGTGGAGGAGGGCCAGGAGTATTCTCAGAGGCAGGGTTCTGGGGTGAATTGTGAAAGGCCCAAGGAAATTCAGTCATGTTGGGTGTTTTCTCCTGCAGCTGTAGCACCATATGAAGTGATATAATTGCCTCGAGCAGCTGTGGCCGAATTTACTTGCTTACATTTGGGGGAGCATGTTATCACATTCCCTGTGAAGGAGGAGAAATAGCCCTCAAAATCAGAGGTTGGTCCTACACCAGCATTGACCACACAGGAAGATATGGAGCCACCAGTGGCCACTGAACCTTCAAGAAGAGGAGGAAGCTTAGCTGCCAATAAGAAAGTCAGTGGATATTGAACATTATTATCTTCCACTTGGTATATATCTATATCTATATCTATATCTATATCTATATCTATATCGATATCGATATCTATATAGATATAGATATCGATATATAGATAGATTGATAGATAGATAGATAAATAGATAGATAGATAGTACATATGGTGTTCCAAGCTGCCACCCCATCCTTTGAAAGAGAGCCACCTTTCCTGGCAGCAATATAAATTCAGGGTCCAAAACAATAGAGGCAGGAGGTCAAGAAACTATTAGGCCACAGCCCTCCACATCTCCTAGAATGTATCCTCACTTCCCTAGTTCTAAACTTTTCAATGGCATCTCCCACATGTCAGCTCCTGAGCATTACCCAGTGCCAGAACCCCCAGCACAGCTATCCTTCCCCTCCCCTCTGAGATTATCTATTTTATTTTTTGTGATGCTAATTCTTATGGCATTGTAAGTATTTTTAGTGACATTCTTTTATGTTGACCTAAAAGTGCTTAATCCATTCACCAGGCTGTGCCACCACCAGTACTGCGTATCTGCTGACGGAGCCCATGTAGAGCTCATAGGTGCTGTGAGAGAGGATGCAAACAGGCCATGAAGGATGAGGTGAGATAGATGCCCCTGTTATGGAGCAGAAGGGACTGCCTAATGAGTGTTGAAGATTTTAGGCCATTATAACTCATACTATGATCTATTTTAACTGTCATGTGGCACTACAAATCCCACTCATATAAGATAAAAACCTTAATATGTACATTCTTATTGCTCCACAGATCATGGCTCACCATCCTCTTATTCTTCAAGACACAATATTGAAGTTAGAACCGTTAATGACTCAGTAATGGTCTGTATTGTTTAAATAAAAAGAAGAGTCTTCTTACGTTTTGCACTTCAAATAAAAAGCTGTGACTCTTAGACTACTTTGTCACACTGAGAATGCAAAGGAAATGTTCAAGAAGGAAATTAAAGTGCTGCTCCAGGGCATATGTATATGACTAGAAAGCAAGAACAGCCTTATTGCTGATCTGGAAAAACTTTTTATATTCTGAAGAAAAGAAGAAACAACCCACGTTCTATGAAGATGAAGCCAAATCCAGATAAGGCCATCACTTTAGATTGTTATACTGACAAGAGAAGTGAGAAAGCTGCAGAAGAAGTTTGAAGGTGCCAGAGTTTGGTCCATTATGTTTTTGGCAAGAGGCCCCTCTCCATAAAATAAAAGTGCAAGGCAAAGAAACAAGTGCTGATGTAGAAGCTCTTGCAAGTCATCTAGAAGGTCTTGCTAAGCTATTCGATGAAGATGTGTTGTGCTTTAGGTAGTAGGTGTCCCCAGAAGCTCATGGGCGAGCCAATACAAGGATTATCAGTGAAAGGATTCAGTTCTGAGAGCTTTAACCCAATCAATGGTTTATTCCACGGACAGATATGAACAGGCAGCAGGCATGGAAGGGCATGTGCTGGACCCTTCCCAAGCCTGGAGGTATAGGTGGCACCTGCAAAGGCATCTAGTGGCTGTGAAAGAAGTCTGGTTTCTGGGACTGAAGCATATAGAAGCCAACCTCAGCGTTCCACAGCAGGGTTTCCCATTGGAGGTTCCCAGTGACCAGGAGCAGTGTCAGCATCCATCTGTGGGGAGAATGTCAAACAGCGAGCCTAGGTGTCTTAAGGCAGTTTGAGGAGCCCAGATGTATCAGTGGCAGGATGGAGAATTGGCCTCAGGCTTGGAGGACAGCCATGGGCAGGAGCCTGGGCAGTGAAGCCTTGGCGTTTGGAATCTGTGGAGGTATTGGTGTCTGAAGTTCAGTTATGGCAGCGGTGGCAAAGGCAACCAAGGAGTCTGTAGGTGGCAACGTCAAGCCAGGCATCCAGAGAGGAGCATTCTCATCCTCTGGTAGTGGCAGGAGTCTGGTCCCAGTGCAGTGATGGTGGCTGCGGCATCACTGGTGGCCCTGTGGGGACTCCAGTGGCCGCAGTGTGGAGCTCTGTTAGCGGTGATGGTGAAAGCTTGGGACAGCAGGCCTCAGAGTCAGAGGACGACTAGAGGCTGTGATGGCCTCTGCAGTGGCTCCACCAGGCAACTGGTATTGCTCCTGGTAGGGCCTGCCTGCTCACGAAGCAGGGCGCAGGAGCTGGTGGTACCCAGACACCTGCTGAGTACCTTATGCTGCCCATTCCACCAATGCCTGGCATTGGCCTTGAGTCCACCAGGCTGCTCACCTAATCCTTGAATTCACCCTGCCCCTCCCTGAGTTGCAGCCTCTGAGGGATGAGTAGGCCTGCTGCCAGCTGGGCATCCTTGGGAGAAGACACCCACCCTCCCCAGCTACCTCTCCCCTTGGCTGTGGTAGCAGAGTGCAGAGGTGGGAGGTGGGGGGGCCTAGAAAATCCTCACCCTCCAAGTGCATCCCTGGGGCATGACAAGGGTGGAGGGCACAGGTGGCAGTGGGAGTCTAAGGGCAACGAGTTCTCTGTCTTGGTCTTCTGCCACCCCCAGCCACAGAAATGCACTTTGGGGGTGACGATGTCCTAGGACCTCTGCTTTCTGCACCCACAGTCCATGCAGGATGTGGCTGGGTATGGTGAGGTTCTCTCCCAAGACCGCCCCAACCTAGCAGACAGCCTAGTTCCTCAGTAGAGAGGCTATATCAGGTGATGGGGTGAGCAGACATCCAGTGGGCTCATGGCCAGAGCGAGACATGGCAGATGTGGGCAGCATAAGGTCCCGGGCAGCTGCCTGGGTACCACTGCCTCCCACGTGCTTCTTCCTGAGCAGGCCAGTTGACCAGGAGCAAGACCAGGGCCTGGAGCCTCCACCACAGAGGACATCCCAGCTACCGGTTACCTTCTCACTCTGACACCCACTATCCCATGCCCTTGCTGACATGCCAGCCTGGAGCTCTTCGCTGCGGCCAACCAGACTCCCCACATGGCTACTGGATGCCACCTTCACTGCCCTGCAGCCGGACCCCAGTTACTTCTGCAGGATGAAGATTCTCACTGCTGGACACTGCCTGTTGTTGCTGCCCCTGCTTCTGAACTCTTATGGTGCCACCACCATTGTGCAGCACTCAAACTTCCAAACTCCAGATGGACTCCAACACTGCCCACCCCACACCTGGTGCCCAACCCCTATACTGAGGCTGGACCCCTGATGCAGCTGCATGTTGCTCCCGCCCCTGCCAGACTCTGGAGCTACACCCTGCTGCCACCAGACTTTAACATGGATACTAGACAGTGACACTCAGTACTGGGGCCAACTTCATTGCAACTGCAGCCAGACCCTTGTCACTATGGCAGATGAAAACACTCGTGGCTGGATGCATCTCTTGTTACAACCACTGTTTCTGGATTCTTCCACTGTCAGCGCCACCATGAGTAGGAAGCAAGGAACTCCCAAATCACAGCTGCATGCTGACACCACCACAGTCACCCACACCCCATGCCAATACTCAACTCCTGACTTTTGAGGCCTGATGCCCTATGCCCAAAACAGCTGGATGCTGCTCTTGCCACCATATGCCACCATTTCATGATGGTGCCATTGCAGTGAAATGATCCCAAGGATGCTTCTCTGCTCAAGATGTATAAGAGCTGGGAAACTGATCATTCTCCATTACAGTCACCTCACCAAGTTCCACTGCATGCTGCCTGCCTTTTGTCACCCCAGGACCAGCTACCAGTCCTCAGGACCCTTGAGGAGTTGTGGCTCTAACTCAGGGAACTCATCCAAATAAACAAGTGAGCACTTTAAATAAAGGCTGCAGTCCTCACAGCAGGCAGTGGGTGGGGCTAGGTGGGTCCAGCTCACTGGTGAGAGGGTGGGGTTAGAGCCTGGGAGCTGCTGGCCAGGTCTAGACCTGATCTTGTAGGACAAGATAGAGAGGGATCTCTGGCTGCTCTGGGAGTCTAGCCCTGGAAGAACCTTCTGGTCCTTTCTCTTGAACTTTCCATGGTGTCTCCTTCCCCTACTCCTCCACTCTTCCCTGAGGAGACTCTGTGTCCTGGACATAGGGTCATCTGGGCACAGGGTCTCTGGGCAGTGGTGTGAGGCCCCAGTACATTGCAGCAGGCTGGGGACAGCCAGAATGGCCATACCTGGACTTGTAGGAAAAAAAGCCTATTGGGAAAATACCCTCCTAGATCTACCAAATTTAGCCTAACACTGGCTTCTTCCAAGAGATGATCAAGAAAGGAAAAATAGAAGTAAGCAAGTTTGTCTGGCTAAGGGGTAGTGTGAGGAGAAGTGAAGACTTCAGATTGGGTAGAGCTGGATTTAGATCCCTCTTAACTGGGTGACCTTGAGCAGGGTGCAGAACTAGGTACAACCTTGGGTTTGCATCTGGTAAAGTAAAGTTGGTGAGGAGGATAAGCCAGGGGTAAAATTAAGCTGTTGAGCAGTACCTAAACTTTGGGAGCCAGGAAGGCATTTGACATGATTTCCATGCAGAAATATATTCTGAGATTAAAGTCAACCCACTTAGAGGTGCACCTTTGGAAGGCAACTGACCTGTGAGCAGGCGGTTGAATTTACTTCATTTTTTAGATGAAGTAATAATATATGGAAGATCATAAGCCAATGTTGGGTCAGGCTTGTGAAATTATAGGCTGTTTTCAAATTTGTTTAAAGTTACATTGAGTTAAATCTACATAGTTCAAGCCTCCTGGGATATCCCCCACCTCTTGTCACACCCCCACATACAGCACTATCTACAATCCCTTACTCTTTTTAGAGTGTCACCAAATATGTTGGTCCTACACCAGCATTGACCACACAGGAAGATATGGAGCCACCAGTGGCCACTGAACCTTCAAGAAGAGGAGGAAGCTTAGCTGCCAATAAGAAAGTCAGTGGATATTGAACATTATTATCTTCCACTTGGTATATATCTATATCTATATCTATATCTATATCGATATCGATATAGATATAGATATATAGATAGATTGATAGGTAGATAGATAAATAGATAGATAGATAGTACATATGGTGCTCCAAGCTGCCATCCCATCCTTTGAAAGAGAGCCACCTTTCCTGGCAGCAATATAAATTCAGGGTCCAAAACAATAGAGGCAGGAGGTCAAGAAACTATTAGGCCACAGCCCTCCACATCTCCTAGAATGTATCCTCACTTCCCTAGTTCTAAACTTTTCAATGGCATCTCCCACATGTCAGCTCCTGAGCATTACCCAGTGCCAGAACCCCCAGCACAGCTATCCTTCCCCTCCCCTCTGAGATTATCTATTTTATTTTTTGTGATGCTAATTCTTATGGCATTGTAAGTATTTTTAGTGACATTCTTTTATGTTGACCTAAAAGTGCTTAATCCATTCACCAGGCTGTGCCACCACCAGTACTGCGTATCTGCTGACGGAGCCCATGTAGAGCTCATAGGTGCTGTGAGAGAGGATGCAAACAGGCCATGAAGGATGAGGTGAGATAGATGCCCCTGTTATGGAGCAGAAGGGACTGCCTAATGAGTGTTGAAGATTTTAGGCCATTATAACTCATACTATGATCTATTTTAACTGTCATGTGGCACTACAAATCCCACTCATATAAGATAAAAACCTTAATATGTACATTCTTATTGCTCCACAGATCATGGCTCACCATCCTCTTATTCTTCAAGACACAATATTGAAGTTAGAACCGTTAATGACTCAGTAATGGTCTGTATTGTTTAAATAAAAAGAAGAGTCTTCTTACGTTTTGCACTTCAAATAAAAAGCTGTGACTCTTAGACTACTTTGTCACACTGAGAATGCAAAGGAAATGTTCAAGAAGGAAATTAAAGTGCTGCTCCAGGGCATATGTATATGACTAGAAAGCAAGAACAGCCTTATTGCTGATCTGGAAAAACTTTTTATATTCTGAAGAAAAGAAGAAACAACCCACGTTCTATGAAGATGAAGCCAAATCCAGATAAGGCCATCACTTTAGATTGTTATACTGACAAGAGAAGTGAGAAAGCTGCAGAAGAAGTTTGAAGGTGCCAGAGTTTGGTCCATTATGTTTTTGGCAAGAGGCCCCTCTCCATAAAATAAAAGTGCAAGGCAAAGAAACAAGTGCTGATGTAGAAGCTCTTGCAAGTCATCTAGAAGGTCTTGCTAAGCTATTCGATGAAGATGTGTTGTGCTTTAGGTAGTAGGTGTCCCCAGAAGCTCATGGGCGAGCCAATACAAGGATTATCAGTGAAAGGATTCAGTTCTGAGAGCTTTAACCCAATCAATGGTTTATTCCACGGACAGATATGAACAGGCAGCAGGCATGGAAGGGCATGTGCTGGACCCTTCCCAAGCCTGGAGGTATAGGTGGCACCTGCAAAGGCATCTAGTGGCTGTGAAAGAAGTCTGGTTTCTGGGACTGAAGCATATAGAAGCCAACCTCAGCGTTCCACAGCAGGGTTTCCCATTGGAGGTTCCCAGTGACCAGGAGCAGTGTCAGCATCCATCTGTGGGGAGAATGTCAAACAGCGAGCCTAGGTGTCTTAAGGCAGTTTGAGGAGCCCAGATGTATCAGTGGCAGGATGGAGAATTGGCCTCAGGCTTGGAGGACAGCCATGGGCAGGAGCCTGGGCAGTGAAGCCTTGGCGTTTGGAATCTGTGGAGGTATTGGTGTCTGAAGTTCAGTTATGGCAGCGGTGGCAAAGGCAACCAAGGAGTCTGTAGGTGGCAACGTCAAGCCAGGCATCCAGAGAGGAGCATTCTCATCCTCTGGTAGTGGCAGGAGTCTGGTCCCAGTGCAGTGATGGTGGCTGCGGCATCACTGGTGGCCCTGTGGGGACTCCAGTGGCCGCAGTGTGGAGCTCTGTTAGCGGTGATGGTGAAAGCTTGGGACAGCAGGCCTCAGAGTCAGAGGACGACTAGAGGCTGTGATGGCCTCTGCAGTGGCTCCACCAGGCAACTGGTATTGCTCCTGGTAGGGCCTGCCTGCTCACGAAGCAGGGTGCAGGAGCTGGTGGTACCCAGACACCTGCTGAGTACCTTATGCTGCCCATTCCACCAATGCCTGGCATTGGCCTTGAGTCCACCAGGCTGCTCACCTAATCCTTGAATTCACCCTGCCCCTCCCTGAGTTGCAGCCTCTGAGGGATGAGTAGGCCTGCTGCCAGCTGGGCATCCTTGGGAGAAGACACCCACCCTCCCCAGCTACCTCTCCCCTTGGCTGTGGTAGCAGAGTGCAGAGGTGGGAGGTGGGGGGGCCTAGAAAATCCTCACCCTCTAAGTGCATCCCTGGGGCATGACAAGGGTGGAGGGCACAGGTGGCAGTGGGAGTCTAAGGGCAACGAGTTCTCTGTCTTGGTCTTCTGCCACCCCCAGCCACAGAAATGCACTTTGGGGGTGACGATGTCCTAGGACCTCTGCTTTCTGCACCCACAGTCCATGCAGGATGTGGCTGGGTATGGTGAGGTTCTCTCCCAAGACCGCCCCAACCTAGCAGACAGCCTAGTTCCTCAGTAGAGAGGCTATATCAGGTGATGGGGTGAGCAGACATCCAGTGGGCTCATGGCCAGAGCGAGACATGGCAGATGTGGGCAGCATAAGGTCCCGGGCAGCTGCCTGGGTACCACTGCCTCCCACATGCTTCTTCCTGAGCAGGCCAGTCGACCAGGAGCAAGACCAGGGCCTGGAGCCTCCACCACAGAGGACATCCCAGCTACCGGTTACCTTCTCACTCTGACACCCACTATCCCATGCCCTTGCTGACATGCCAGCCTGGAGCTCTTCGCTGCGGCCAACCAGACTCCCCACATGGCTACTGGATGCCACCTTCACTGCCCTGCAGCCGGACCCCAGTTACTTCTGCAGGATGAAGATTCTCACTGCTGGACACTGCCTGTTGTTGCTGCCCCTGCTTCTGAACTCTTATGGTGCCACCACCATTGTGCAGCACTCAAACTTCCAAACTCCAGATGGACTCCAACACTGCCCACCCCACACCTGGTGCCCAACCCCTATACTGAGGCTGGACCCCTGATGCAGCTGCATGTTGCTCCCGCCCCTGCCAGACTCTGGAGCTACACCCTGCTGCCACCAGACTTTAACATGGATACTAGACAGTGACACTCAGTACTGGGGCCAACTTCATTGCAACTGCAGCCAGACCCTTGTCACTATGGCAGATGAAAACACTCGTGGCTGGATGCATCTCTTGTTACAACCACTGTTTCTGGATTCTTCCACTGTCAGCGCCACCATGAGTAGGAAGCAAGGAACTCCCAAATCACAGCTGCATGCTGACACCACCACAGTCACCCACACCCCATGCCAATACTCAACTCCTGACTTTTGAGGCCTGATGCCCTATGCCCAAAACATAGGGCATTGCCTTTAAAAGCCCCTTTTCTTTCTTGACATCTAAGAGTGTCTTAAACCCAATTTCCATCCTCACTTTGATCAGAATTGAAAATCTCACTAGCTCTTCTTCCTCCAACTTTGCCTGAATGAGGTGGCCTTAGAGTTTTTCTTTTTCTACAAGCACTTGTTAATCCCACACACTAATAAACAACTTCCAAATAAATAACTTCTTTCTCCACATTGATCTTCAGACTTGTATGATTAAGGACCTATGAGATGGTTCTGACTAGAGATGTGACTGCTTGGAGCAGGTGGGAGTCCCAGGCTGGGGGACACATTCCTATTTTGTTGTGTTTGCCAAATTCTGTGTATGAAGTCTCCCACTACAGATAATTTTAAGCTTTCAGTGTTTTATGGCGTTCAATGTCTCCTCCTAAACTCATGTTAAAATACAATTGCCACTATAACAGTTTTAAGAGATAAGGCCTTTAAGATGTGATTAGACCATGAGGGCTCCACCTCGAGAATGGATTAACGCTGTTATCATGGACTGAGTTCCTGATTTAAAAAAAATAAAAGGATGAGATGGGCCTGATTTTTCCCTTTCTGCCTACTGTGTGCTCGCTTGTCCTGCCATGTCATGACACAGTGCAAAGGCTCCTGCCAGATGCCAGTGTCATGATCTTGGACTTCCCAGGTATTAGAACCATAAGCCAAATAAACTCATATTGATTCTAGTTTATCCAGTCTGTGGTATTCTACTATAATAACAGAACACGGACTAAGACACATGGAAGGGTTGGGGTTGTGGCTCAGTGGTAGAATGTTTGCCTGTTACATGTGAGGCACTGGGACTGATCCTCAGCCCCACATTAAAAAAAAAAAATAGACATATAAAAAGGGGGTGTTTTGCCATCTACTAAAAATAAAATATTAAAAAATAAAATATTTTAAAAGGCACAATGGGAAGTCACTAAATGCAGACTGAGTGCCCAGGTGACCCTTTTGAGCAGATGGAAGTTGACATCTACCACTGCTTCTGCCTGTGTGTCCGAGGGTAAAAGCTCTCAAACATTGCTTTTACCACATGACAGGAAATTAATTTTACAACAGATACATACATATATATGCAATAAAAACACAAGTTTGTGGATCAACACTTTACCACATGTGATGTACTTTGAAATTTATCATGTTTCATTTCATTGGGGGGCGGGATAATGCCTCAATGAACCACATAGACTTCATAAGCTATTAATGGCCCAAGGCCTACAATTTTAAAAAAACATCATCCTTGGAGCTTTAAAATTCAGTATATGCAGAACTGCGTTTGTTACCTTACTTTGACAACCTGTTCATTTTCCTTGTTTTCTTTCATCAACTAGGGGCTTCATCATCTATCTGATTTCCCCAGCTAGAGATCTCAGGGCTATATGGGACTTACTCCCCTTCTTGATCTTTTGTGTCTGTTTTTGCCTGGTTTATACTTTCAATCTCCATTCCAATGCCAGTATTGTGGTTTACATCATTACCTTTCACTTAATAGCCTCCTAATTCATTGCTTTTTTTCCCTCAATTCATCTTTTTTAGTATAAAATTATTTTCTAAAAATAAGAATAATACTACACTTAAAAACTCTGATATGCCTATAAATCCTTATATAATTTACTTATATGCCTGTAAGTTTTTTCATTCATTCTGTAAGCATTTATTGGGTGACTGTTAGTGTTAGGCTCTATACTGGATGCAGAGGAATAAAACATGATTCCTGTCCTGGAGATGCTCACTGTCCAAACTCAGCCGCATTGCTTAGAGGACTCTTCTAGTAGCTCCAGCTCACCCTTTCATTCTTACCTTCTTCTCTGCCTCAACCACATACCCAATGCCATCATGGAGACCTGGACATTCCCCAGGTGTGCCATTCACTTTGAGGCCCATGTGCCTTTGATCATGCAGTCCCATTTTCTACAGAAAACTCTCTTTTTCTTCCAGATTAACTCTTACTGATTCTTTTTTTTTTAATTTTTTATTGTTGGTTGTTCAAAACATTACATAGTTCTTGACATATCATATTTCACACTTTGATTCAAGTGGGTTATGAACTCCCATTTTTACCCCGTATACAGATTGCAGAATCACATCGGTTACACATCCATTGATTTACATATTGCCATACTAGTGTCTGTTGTATTCTGCTGCCTTTCCTATCCTCTACTATCCCCCCTCGCCTCCCCTCCCCTCCCCTCCCCTCTTCTCTCTCTACCCCCTCTACTGTCATTCATTTCTCCCCCTTGTATTATTTTTCCCTTTCCCCTCACTTCCTCTTGTATGTAATTTTGTATAACCCTGAGGGTCTCCTTCCATTTCCATGCAATTTCCCTTCTCTCTCCCTTTCCCTCCCACCTCTCATCCCTGTTTAATGTTAATCTTCTTCTCATGCTCTTCGTCCCTACTCTGTTCCCAGTTACTCTCCTTATATCAAAGAAGACATTTGGCATTTGTTTTTTAGGGATTGGCTAGCTTCACTTAGCATAATCTGCTCTAATGCCATCCATTTCCCTGCAAATTCTATGATTTTATCATTTTTTAATGCAGAGTAATACTCCATTGTGTATAAATGCCACATTTTTTTTTTATCCATTCGTCTATTGAAGGGCATCTAGGTTGGTTCCACAGTCTTGCTATTGTGAATTGTGCTGCTATGAACATCCATGTAGCAGTGTCCCTGTAGCATGCTCTTTTTAGTCTTACTGATTCTTGAAAGCCATTTTCTTAAGTCTTCCTTTTCACAAATTTCTAGTCTTCAAAAGTTTTAAATATTTATTCAATGTCATCATGCATATAGTTCAAATTGTTCAAAAGTACTAAAAAAGAAAAATGAGTCCCCCACTTTAGCCCACTGTAACCCTAACCCCAACTCCAGTCCCATTCCCCAAACTCTTAATAATTTATGTTTTGGATTTCTGGTGGGTATTTTCCTATTTTCAAAAGATCCTGATATGTCATTATTTCTTGGTGCACCATGGTAGGCCCTTCCTACCCAATTTCTTCTAGGCAAATCAAAGATTTAGCTCACATATGTTCTGGCCCCTCTACTCCTGACAGAGATCCCTCTCTATGCCCAGCCCCCAGTGTTCTCTCCTCTGCAAAGTTGCTGCAGTATCTTCTGATTCTCTACTTTCTAAACCGAGCACCTTAGTAACTCAACCTTTTCTCCCTACTCCTACATCCTGCTATCTACTTTTACTTGCACATTTAAAAAAAAATAATCATTTTTGACTAACATTTTGCCTATAGTCACATTAATCCTTCTTTGGCTTGTTTATAATGTGATTCTAAAGGTTATAAACCAACAAGCAGTGCTGCTATGATTAGACTGCATAAAACCTGTTTCCTGTAGCTGAGCACAGTCTTCTGATTATACTTCCTTCTCTGGGCCATTTGGAGAATATTCTTAGATTTCAGGTTGAAATGGGGTCTCCTGTTTGAGATACTCCTGTAGGTGCAGATCAATCCATCATAAGCTGCATCAGGCCTTTTCTGGATGTTTTCCTCTTGCAGTTCCTGGATTTAATTTTAAATGTATACTTTAAAGTGGAAAAATATAGTCCCAATTTTTTTCTTTGCATTCCATCCCCATGTAATAATCTCAAGGATTTCCATTTACCTCCCCGAAGCTTTCCTACTCCACTCAACGATGAGCTGCTTCCCAGACTTACGCACAACTGCCATCCTGGGTCTTTACTCTTCTGCTCATTCTGGTTGGAGCAGTTTTTTTTTTATTAGATCCCATGCAATGGATCCCATCCTTGGTTTCCACACCTTTCCTAGGACAATTAACTCACTTCACTGAACACCCACCTTTCTGTATTTACCTAGATAGGGTAGCACTTTGGGTTTTTTAAAATTTCCTTATCCTCCAGACATGAACTTTTGTCTTATTCATTTGTGAAATGGTACCTGACATGCAGTTGGCCCTCAGTAAACACTATTTAAATAAAACCCCACTGAATACATTATTGTATTTATATTCAATATATTGAATAAAGCAAAAAGCAACCACTTTTACTTATACTAAATAGTAAGTAAGTATTGCTGTCAGTGGAGATACGGGCAGAAACTAAGAGGTAAGAAGTAGCTCAATAACAAATCAACTTATAAACACAACTCCACTTTTACTTTACCACATAAAATTTTAAAATAACCCACATCAAATTCACCTTTAATCTGCCTGTGTTGACTTGTCTTTTTGGAATGTGAGGAATATTCTTTACTAATTCCATTTATTAGGATTGTCAGATATTGCAGGAAGCCCAGTTAAATTTGAATTTCAGGTAAACAACAAATAATTTTGTCGAGTATGTTCCAAATATTGCATAAGACATACCAAAAAGTTATTTGTTGTTTATGTGAAATTCAAATTCAACTGACAGTCCTGCATTTCTTGTTTGTTTGTTTGTTGTTTGTTTGCTAAATCTAGGAACACTACACTGGACATCTCCTCAAGTTATTAACCTAACAAATGCCAATCACTCTGGGATTCCCTTCCCGGAAAAGTAATCTGATGATTGAAGGAGATGGTATGTTGCTGGCAGTAAGAGAGGTGAATAAAATATTTCATTATTGTTTTCAGGACCATTCCTCAAAGCCTTGAAAGTCTCCAACTTCTTGGTCTGGTCTTAAGATCAATCAAAGATGGGCCTTAAGAGTTTTCTTTGGTGGGGTATAATGTACTCTTTGAAATTAACATTCTGGGGCAGTTTTATCACAGGCGGCTCTAACAGGAAGTACAGTGAAATTGTCACTAGGCTGATACAGTTTTACCTAAATTTTCATTTATTGTTATGTTTAAATAAGTCACTGCTTCTTTGCAGCTATTAATATTAGATTCCACATATTGAGTGAATGTTTCCCATATGCCAGGTTCTGTCCTAAGCATTTCACATGTAGTGGCATTTCATTCTCACAAGGTACTTCTGACTGACTACCTGTGTTTTACAGATGAGAAATCTGAGATGATAACAGACTTGCCCAAGATCACACCACTGAAAAATGAAACGAGCTACAGTCCTCGCCTTCTTACTACAGTGCTCAGAATAAAATTTACTAAATAAATAAATAAAATGTCATCTCCAGTTCTGTCAATTTGCCAATGACAAACTACTATTTTAAAAATACAAAATTTTAATAACACCACACATAAATCTCTATTTTATCTGAGTTTCTGACTAAAGCTTTAAAAGCGTATGCTTTTATCAGAAAGTGGATAGAGGAGCCAACATTGGAAAATGAAGGAGTTTCAGTTAAATCTCAAATAACTCCGGGTTAAACTGGGCTGTATTGTAACATGTCCCCTTATAACACCATTTTCCCCCAACTCACAAATGCATTTCCTTGGCACAAAGAAAGGAGACTGACACCACACACCACGGCAGGCTTTCCAAGCTGGAGCCCAGTCCACACAACTTCCAAACTGGCGTTCAGTGTGCAATGTATGTACAAGCATGATGCACCGTGCATTTCAGATGACAGATGAGCGCGGAATCATTTAGTGATCTTTGTGAATTTAGAGAACAGATGAAACTAGCAAGACAGGCTTGATGTGGATGAGTTAAGCAGGAAACAGACCTAATGAGAATCTAGTGTGTGAACAGTACATGGAGAGCTTAGCACTGTCGGAGGCACTGCGGGGGACCCATCCCGAGGCGGGGGAGGCTCCCGGGGGATCCAGGTTGCGGGTTCCCCAGCAGGAGAGAGTGCAGAGTGCACCCGAACAGGCTCGAAAGCCGAACTGCAGCTGTTTGTGCGAGGCTGGCGGTCGCACGCTCCTCCCCATCCCTCCTCCCGCCACGCCGGGGGAGGAGAGGGTCGGACGATAGGGCCACGCAGAGGGCGGAGGGCGCAGTGACCACAGTGACAACGGTTGGCTAGAGGCTAGTAGTGCTGGCGGCGAGAAGCAATCGGATTTGGTGTGTCCTCAGTCCCGTCTGTCTGCCCAGGGATCCAGGTTTCCGCAAGTGGCACAGCGCAGCGCCAGGTGAGGAGGGGTCCCCAGGGCGGGCGGGAGCCCCAGGAGAAGCGCGGGAGCATTCCTCTAACGCAGACTCTGGCTGCGCTGGTGTGGGGAGCCAGGACCGCCACCCGCTCGGGCGGGCTAGGGGGAGCTGCAGAGCTCTCCAGCTGGTCCTGGGCTCAGTCCCTGAAGCTCTAGCTAACAGAGCCAAACTTGTTTCTTGAGGAGAGTGGCAGATCCCAAGCCTTTTTCAGAGGAAGTAGCCCTGAGTATATGGTGCTAAGGGGGAGAATCTGGCTGGGCGAAGCGGGAATTAGAGGAGTTTTTTTTTTAAATCCACAGATCTCCTACCGAGACAGGCGCGCGCATACACACACTCATACACCTTTCAGGAAATTTTTCTTTTGGAGCCCATTTCCAAGAAGCCGCTGTAGGAACAAAGTTACAAAAACAAAGCAATACAGCCCCTGCCTAGATCATCCCACTCCCTTCCAGATAAGATAAAGGTGTTTTGTTTTGTTACCTTGAGTCTGAGATGAGGCTCATTTTGCAAAAGGCCAATCAAAAACAGATAATAGAAAACATTGTCTTCTTCATTATCTCCTGGAACTTTTGATGGAAGTTTCTGTCTCCCCAACTGGAAAAGTTTGGACTTTCCTTCGGGCCTGTGGGTCTCAGAATTTCTGCACAGGTGGTAAAGGAGGAAGGCGAGTTGTATCTGACTCATACATAGGGACTTGCCACCTAAATGGTGGCATACAGATTCAGGTTTGGGAGGCATATGTTAACAAATCAGACTTGCACAAATGACCTTTGACCAAATTAGAATGCTGAACTAGGAATCTGGTATATGAGTAGGAGCTGGAAAATGTATCCCCTGAAGCTTTAACAATCTTGGAGGCTCAGGGCATTAAGTATTTGGGGCTAACACTGAACTTGGGGATCAGGGCATTAAGTATTGGACTAGTCAGTAAAAAGATGGCCTTCTAGCCATGAGACACTTCAGAATTTCCAGCATCCAGGCAGATTTTCTCACAGAGGAAATTCTGGTGACCTTGCAGAATGTGGTCCTGTAGAAGCCTGCCACTTAGCATTTTCCAGCAAGCCACCTCAGCACCAGGCCCTTGGGTACTGAGGGTAGTTTCCCTCCAACAGAGGTTTGTGCACAGGAACTGCTGCTGGCCTTGTGGCTCTTTCTTGACCTGAGCACATCAGACTCAGAGCTGCCAGGACAGTCAAACACCACAGACTGTTGCTACCAGCAGAGCCACTGAGTACCAGAGCTAGATAAGAGATTTATCTGATTCTGACTTTCATTTCGCAGTAGAGAAATTCCTCTCTGAGGTATGAAAGGTTTGGCCAGTGCCCCAAGACTTTCTCCTCATACAGAACTGTCAAATCAGGGCAGCAGTTTCTTCATTTCCCCTCTGTGCATTGGTCCCAATGAACATGCAGAGCCCGAACATATTTTCTTACCTGGTTCTGTTTATACACAAATACAATTTATACCTCTCTTTGAGGTCTTTGTGGTTCTATTGGCATAGAGCATTAAGAAAAGGGCCAAATAGGTACCTGAGAAACTAGAATAGGAGCTTCTGAGAAGGCCAGATGAAATTTAGGAGTCCCCTTAATCTGTATTTTTTTTTCCCCCAAAACCTTCAAAGATGGGTGTTTTCTTGAAAAGAAAGATGTTTCTTTATACTCTGATTTATCTTAAGCCTGACCCCCCCACCCCATGATTCATGAAATTTGAAAGACATTCAGATTGACCCCTGGAGATACTGAGAAGTTTTGAGTAAAGCCAAGCATTGAAGAGAAAGTACCCTCAGTCTTAAAGAAGTTGAAGGGGACCATTTAGTTCTAAAGTCATATTGTTCCAGAATTCTGGTGTAGCTTTGTAGTTTGAAGGCATGAACAGAGGATTCTCACTGCCTTGCCCCGTTAAGCCATATGCTTGTGATACGCCCTCAAAAAACAGGCTGATAAATATAGGCTTATAGTTTTTTTTTTTTAAATAAGCAATAGTTGAGAAGAAAGAAAACATTTTCTGTAAGAATATTCATTGAATTAAGTAAACAGCTGATTCCTAGTAAAACTGTGTTCAGTCATTTATTCATGTCAAAAATATTTATTGAGCAGCACCTATGTGCCAGAAACTTAGTATAGAGCAATGAGTAAGATACATAAGCTATCTGCTGTCACGAAGTTCACATTCTAGAATGGACAGATGAGCTAGATGAGTTCATGTAGTGGTACACACCCTGAAGAAAAGTTGAGTGCTGTGGTATAGTGATGTTTGGGGCAGTGGTGGTGGAGGTGATAGTAATGGTGGTGTGCATATTCAACAGGTGGGAGGGACCCTTTTTCTTGGATTCAGTTTGGAGGAGAGACTTCCTTGATGGACTTGAGATGAGATGAGGCCCCAGGAAGAAAGGCAGATGGTTCTGGCAGAAGAATCACAAGCACAAAAGTCCTGGGAATAAATGGCATGTATGGGAAGCACAGTTGGAAGGCCAGCATGGCCCTGGCTAGGCTAGGGAGAAGGAGACTTGGAGGAGTAAGGAAGCAGAAGCCAGGTCATGCTAAGTCTCACAGGCTGGAGCAAACCATTTAGAGTTTTTTCTAAGCAAAGTAGAAGCCAAGAATGGTGTTTAAGCAGAGGCATCATATCACAGATTCATGTTTTCTATGAAAGCACTGTGGTTGCAGTGTGGAGAATGAATTCTAAGGAAAGAGGAGGAAGGAGACTAGCTCTAAGTTTATTGATGGTGACCTAGTGGAAGGTGACAGTAGTAAATGGGCATATGCTCCTTTTTTGGAGCTACAGTGGGAAGTTAATATTTCTCTGTCTCAAAGCCCCCATCCACAAATGGTGCTGGCATTGGTGTCTAGACCATTTATCCTGTAATGACATATAAGCAATACCCTTGGTAATTTGGGTAATATAACATTTATTACTATTTGCTAATATTGTGTTACTTTGAATGATCTGCGCTGCAGTTTTACAACTTGTTCTAATAAATTTCAATGCATATTTTTATTCTGCTCCATAAATATAACTTGTTATACATAGAAAATATTCTCTGTTCAGAGGTTTGAAAACCCTTAACTGAGAGTTACCTATAAAACTCACCATCATAAAATTTCAGTATTATTAATGCTAAAAACAATAGCTGTCTACATTTTGAAAGTTGAATGTGTTCGGGGAAAATTAAAAATGGGATATTTGAAGCTGGGCATTGGAAAAATATCAAAATCTCTTTTTTTCCTTTGGACAGATTGGCTTTTGTCCTGGCTATGGGTGCACAGATATCTGTGAGCGCAAAGATCTATAGATAATGGAAAATCTACACATGGCAGCAGAATTTCCAGAGAGGACTGTGGACCAGAGTTGAATAGAACTGTTTCCCTTAGTGAAGCTTCTCTCTCACAGGAGGCTCTTGAACTTTCCCTAGTTGATCTCTGACTAAGTTTTAGAGAATTAGGGAAGAGTTTTGAAGTTGTTTACCAACTCAGATTGTGGGTGACCTTCTCATGACAGAACCTAACTGCCACATGAGGCAACCCCATGTCTTTATTCTGACTCACTTTCATGTGCAACTTACAAAAATAAGATGTGCCTTTTAGAAGAAAAGAGTTCTTCCTCATTTACATTGTATGCAGTGGAAATTTTAACTCTTTCTGATTTAATAGCCTTTGGCATCATTTGCAAGATGCCATTGGTTAATTATGGGTCACAGTGTGTCTGAATTTGAACTTGAAGTGACCAGTCTGCTGATTCAAATTGCTGACAACGTGACAGTAAGTCTAGAATCTGTTAAATTTCTGTTCTGCCAAATCGACCACCTGAATTAGATGGTGGCAGAGGGATATCCTCAAGGGACATGTTACAGCCTCTCCATAAGACCCTGAATCTATTTTGTTTGATGCATGTAATGTTTTGAAATGCTCAATTAATTGCAGTCCTTTAAAAATCACTGGTTATTACATACAAATGTAGCTTTCCACGTTCTCTTGAAAACAATGAGATCTAGTATCTTGGAGTTCTCATTCCTGCATGAAAGTTATCAACTGCAGTAGAGGGGCAGTTGCTCCTTCTGCATGGTCCAGTTGTACAGTCCTCGTTCCATTACTTAGGCTTGTTTGACTCATGTAAGTTACCTATTGGCTGGCCCTTGTAGACTTTTGATTTTTAACCTCAGGTTACGACTCTCTAGTCCAACCTGACCTTTCCACTTCTACCCTCTTCCAATGCAGGAATTCCTAGTCCTATATCCCTTCTGGGAGGCCTTAGACTTGCGCTTTGCTCCTTTGGTCAAGAGAAGAATTGTTGAAGAGCTTCCATTAATGGAGTTTAATAATCTGGGTGCACATGGGACATGTCGAAGACCTTTTGCCTAGAGCAGTACCTGTCACGTGCCATCTGGACTGTACATATCCCTCAGTTCCTTCTGTAGTTCTTCATGGGACCTGCTGTCTTGTTCTGTTATCACTATGGTTATTGCTGGGCTATTGTCCTTTCATATGAGTCTGCATTTGTTAAAAATCCTTAAAGCCTTAATCAGTGTGATAAGATGTGGTCTAACTGGTACAGAATATGATGGGAGGGTGGCCTCCCTTTCTCCAAAATGTTAAAATGTTACACTTTTGTTATGCAGCTTAAGACGTCTTTAGTTGTTTTTTTTTTTTTTTTTTTTTTTGGTTGTTATTATTAATCCATTATTCTTTTGACTTGTGTTTATAGCTTATTTTCCAGTTAGATTGTTCCTGATCATTTGCAGCAGAACTCATCACTGAACACTAGCTCACAACTTATGGTGATATTTGCTCTTCCAGGTGACATTGTCTTCAACATACTTGGTTGCCACATTAGGGGTCACTACTGGTATCCAGTGGATAGAGGCCAGGAATTGATAAACATCTACAACCCATAGGGAAGCCCCCCACACCATGAATCATGAGTAGCATGAAGTGGAGAATCTTTGCTTTAGAGTCAGGGCCTAAGTTCACATCCTGATTTAGGCTGCTTCCTCTATCTATGACCTTGGACATGTTATTTAACCTCTCTGCCTCTGTTTTCTCATCTGTATGTTGAACTCTGAGGACTAAATGCATGTGTTTATATAAAATGTTTAGAATGGTATCTGGCCCAGAGTAAATTATCATTATTGCTAACTGCCATACACATGTAATCTTACTTTTCTACCTCATTTTACTGTCTTTGGTTTGTACATAACACATCACATGAGTGAATTTGAAAGTTAGAACTTCATTTCTAATCTTACCTTTGTGGTATATGTTTGTATATTTGGATATTTTATTTATCTAAGACATCTTCCCAGAACTGCCTTCCCTCTAAGGCTCACATTATAGTAGTTTCCCTTCTATCTGTGGTTTCAGTTATCCATGGTTAAAATTATGGTCAGGAAATAGTAAATGGAAAATTTCAACAATAAACTTCATAAATTTTAAATGGCATGCCATTTTAAAGTGTGTGCCATGGTCATCATTATGATGAAACCTCGTGCCATCCTGCTATATCCCACTCTGTCCTACCTGGAAACTGAATCTTCCCTTTGCCTAGTGTGTTCACACTGTATACAATACCTACCCATTAGTTACTTAGTAACTATCTTGGTTATCAAGTCTACTGGCAGGGTATTTCAGTGCTTGTTTTCAAATAACTTTTATTTTACTTTACAATAGCCTCCGAATGCAAGAATAGAGATGCAAAGAGGCATGAGAGCATAAAACACCCAGGACAGATTAACTCTTGTACTGTGTAGCAAATGTTGCAGGGCATGTAGGAAAACACATATATACTCTGGTACTATCTGTGATTTCAGGCATCCACTGGGGGTCTTGGAAAGTATCCATCTTGTACAACGAGGGATTACTGTACCGTTTTTTCAGATTCATTATTTTCCCCTGTTTGGGGTTATAGGTGTCAAGTTTAATACTACAGTTCCCGTTTGAAGGACATGAACATTGAGTTCGTCTAGTAAAAGAGGATCTTGGTCTTGTTCAATCCCGGTTTCTCCCTTTACCCGGAACCTCTCTCCTCACAGCGCAGTCACTGGGGTCTCTTCTATGTGACAGGCTGCTGGAGCTAGGCAGAAGCTAGTAATAGTATTTGAGTAATAATAGTGACATTCCTGTGAGGGCTGTAAGCCCATGATTAATGCTCCTCTTTGACAGATGAGGAGAGAGAAGCAAAAAAAATGAGTAAGAACTCACTGTGTTCGCTAAGCCAATAAGTAGCAGATTCAGGATTCAAACCTTGGCAGCTGGAATTCAGAGCCAGATTTCTGAGTCTCTTATTCTACCACAGGGGAAATTTTCTCAAAACGCATACCTGGGACCTTATACCTACCATCATATAGCCATGAATGCATACAACTCTCAAAAGACCTGTTACTTTCACACTAATAATATTGTATATATGATGTGTGTGTGTGTGTGTGTGTGTGTTTCTTGTGCCTCTGCTATATTTTATTTGTTGAGGGCATGGATTGGTTTTGGCTTAAGTTTTTCATAATTTCAGGATTCCTGATCCATTAAGGAGAAGCCACAATTATTCCTTGGAAAAACTATTCTTCAGCTTATTGGGATATTAGAGAGTATTATATTATAACTGAGGTACCCATGCTGGCTTATCTGAGCAGGCAGCCTGGAGGACTGAATCAGAGAGTAAGCTCAGGAACCCCAGTGTGGCAGCAAGCTGCACAGTGATCTTAGATAATGTTTATCCTTTATGGCCTTTAAGACATAAAACAGAGGGTATCTGGACATTTGTACATTGAATACAGGTGAGCTCCTGTTTTCCAGATGTGAGTAGAATTAATTAATTTTATTTTATTTGCAGCTTTTAAGCACTTATCTTATAAGTGACTATTATTAAAGTATTTTCACAATTAGGGGACTGCTTCTTACTTTGCTTTTTTTTTTTTGACTCTACCTCTTTTCTGAGGTTGTGAAATGATTACACAACAGTTGTTATCAACTGTGTCCAACATAAGAGGACTTGGATACTTCTGCAAAAAAGTCACTTGAGTCTTACACTTTTGAGAGGATGTAAGATTAAGTTCTGATCTAACATGGTAGAAATAAAAAATGTTAGAGTTGATATTATGTTTTCCAGTTCCTAGTTTCAATATCAGCCAATATGGATAGGAAATTGATTTTGAAAAGAATCATATATCCTAGATGAAGATGGCACCTCAGAGTCTAACCTCACCCATGCATCTATCTTTTTACTTTAGCATTCCTAATAGTGAACCAGTGAGCAATGTTTGAATCCTTTTTAAGACAGGTGAAATAGACATTATAAATGACCTAATTATCAAAACATTGTTCCATTTATTGTCCAGGTATCTGCCTCCCAAAAGACTGTTTTGGAATGAAATAAATATTTCTTCCTTATTAAACTAGGATGCACTTGCTTCAGCCTTCTCTTAGACCAGCCTTCTATTAACCTTGGCATCTTGACACCTGGGGGTATTTCAGTGTTGTGAGGGTTCTCCTGTGTGTGGTAGGATATTCAGCAGCATCCCCAGCCTGTACCCATTAGATGGCAGTAGCAGCCCCCTTTCCAGCTATGACAACCTTCTCTTATATCTGCAGACCTTCTCTTCTGCCATCCCTCACCCACTTTTAAGGATCCTTGTGACTACATCAGGCCCAAGGGTTAATCTATGGTAATCTCCCCATTTTAAGGGCAATCAAGATTAATAGCATTAACTTCATCTACATTCTTAATTTTCCTTTGCCATGCAACATAACATCTTCACACATTCTAGGGGTTAGAATGAGGACTGGGTGTGTGGGGGGGGGTGATCCCATTCTAAAAATTAATCAATCTTTCTTTTCTTCCTTTCTTCTTTCCATCCTTCCTGGGCTACTAGGAATTCAACCCAGAGGCACTTTACCACTGAGCCACATCCCCAGCCCTTTTATTTTATTTTATTTTGGGACACGGTCTGACTAAGTTGCTTAGGGCCTAGCTAAATTACTGAGGCTGGCTTCCAATTTGTGATCCCTCTGCCTCAGCCTCCCAAGTTGCTGAGATAACAGGCATGTGCCATCATGCCCAGAAAGAATATTTTATTTTCTGATTCTTTACTAATAACAGAAGAGTTGAGACATGTTTGCCCTTGTCTCTTGCCAGGAATGGATTTTGCTTGATCGGCTTGTTAGCTCTGGACAGAAATTCCAGATTTGAAACTGACATTTTCCAGATTTGAAACTGACATTTTACTATTTGTTTTGGTTTGCCTTTTTGTTTCAAAAAAAGCAAGTAGTGCCTAATGAGAACTTAATAGTGATGGAAAAAGGGAAATCAGAATTAGTGGTGGTCATGCTTGAATTTGGATCTCTCAGCTGAGATTTGAAGAGCAAGTAGGTTTCAGCAGTAGATATGAAGTCTACATTTAAAAAAAAGAAGTGACATCAATTTAAATATCTAATAGAATGTATGATCTGAGCTTTCACTTTTGATCACCTTCTCTATGGTTGAGGAGGCAAAATTGAAGAAAATTATTTTCAGTCTTTATTATTTAAAAAATGATTAATTTTTAGCCAGGTGTGGTGGTGCACTTAAAGTCCTCAGGGATATTAAGGCAGGAGGATCTCTGGAGCTCATTAGTTCAAGACTAGTTGGGCAAAATAGGGAGAGACACCCCCCATCTCCAAAAATATTTTGAGTGTATATTCCCACTGATTTAAAACATTAGAAAAGAGAAAATTAGATATAAGGATTACAAATTATTATTAGTTTCTAACTATATAAACTCTCCAATGATAAACTTTTCAAAAATTTAAAAAACATTTATTTTGTCTCTCTCCCTCCTCTTCCTCTTCAATTTCATGTATCTTTTTCTGGGATCCTGGAAAATTCTCTTAATTCTCTACATGATATTTTACTTTGGCCTAAACATAATCACTTCATGATCATACAAACTCTTAATTAAATGTCCTTTAAAATATTTATTAGTAAAGCAATACATTTTATTGTAAAAGATGTAAAACAATGATAAAAAATACCCAGGAACAAGGAGAGGAGGAGACTTTTCGAAAACAGCAGGTACTTTGCCATGAGAAGAGAGGTGTTCTGGTGGCCTAAAGCATGTATGTAAAAAACAATGACATTTGTTAATTTAATTTTACACATGGCAAACTATGCTCCTGGCTCTCCTACTTCCCATTACCAAAAGATCTATCAGAAGATATCCAAGTAGTAAGATTTCCTTAACAAAATGTCTGGTTCACAGTAAAAGTAAACGCAAGTCTGTCTGGCAGAGTTCTCTGGTATTGAAACTTATAATTTTAGAATCTCAAAAGTGATAGGAAATAAACTAATAGATCCCCCACTCCTGCAGGCAATAGGAAAAAAAAAGACTTCAGAGAGGCAGTATATAACAGTGCTAAGAGTACAGTCTTCATAATCCAACTTCCTACGTTTGAAAGTTGAACTCTACTAGCTTCATCACTTTGCTGTGGGCTGAACCAGGACAAGTTCATCTCTTTTGCTTCCGCATTTTATCTGTTACAAAACAGTGAGTTATAATAGCAGTGTCTATCTTACAGAGCTGTTGGGACAATTAAGTGAAATAAAGCATATTTATTGTTTCTTTGTTGTTGGCATTTTACATATGGTATGGCATTGAAGTTCACCCACATTTTATTGATGTAAACATTGTTATATAATCAGTGGAAGCCCAGGGAGGTTAAGTAAATCATCTGAAGTTACACAGCACCTAAGCACAGAGCCAGGATTTGAACTAAGCTATACTTCCCTGTGAAGCTGATAACCATGTCCCCATGTCAGCCTGCACTCTAATCATTAATCACTCAGATGTTTCCAGTTTATAACAAACCAACTATTTTCCCAAATGCAACCGCTATACAAACTTTAAGATAAATGTTAAAATCTTTTACTTTATCATTTCTTTCTTCTATTAATCCTATTAGGTGCAGCAGAGAGCAAAAGAATGTTCCGAGGCTCTCAATGTGATTCTTGACATTGCTAATGGAACGCCAGTGAAGGACGTGTTAAATTTAGGGTTTGATGTGCAACAATTGAAGGTGAGCTTTAAAAAAGCAATGTCCCTACCTTGACCCATTGTCCTTTATTGTTGATGTTGTCTGATTTTCAGCTATATTGCAGGATAAAGAGTTATTAAAAACAAAAACAAACAAAAAAACATTTAAAAATACAGGCAAAGTAGTACAGCAATGAAGAGTGTATTAGGTTCAACTACAAATGAAATGACCAAGGGTCAGTTTTCATCCACAAAAATGGCATCTTCATATAGATCAACCTAATACCTCCAGGGGAATTATTATAATTTCTTGGACTGCTCCTACATGTTCTTGAACTTGAACTTGAAAAGTTGATTAAAAGTTTTGGACACAATTTTGGGAGCGAGTAGAAGAATATCAGACAGAGTGGACAGCATAAGCAAAGACTCAAAAGTGTTCAGGGGTAGGGTAGGGTGGAGTGCAGGAAGCAGGGGAACTAAAAGGAGTTTAGTTTCAGGATAAGATGAGGATCTGTCCTCCAGGTCAATGAAGAGTTTGCAGTCTTTCAAGCAGCCTCTCTCTCTCCAATATTCAGGCCTTTGTACATGTTGACCTCTTGGCCTGACATACCCTTCCCCGCAACTAACTCCTTCCTCATTGTTAATACTCTAGTCAGACATCATGCCCTCCAACAAGGGTATGTGGTCCCCAGAGCCTGTCCCTGTTTGGGTTAGCTGTCTATCAGATGAGCCCCTTGGCATATTGTATTGCATCAGGCATCTGTAGCACTTCCTTCCCTGATAGACTGTGAATTCATTGAAAATGAGGTTGCACTGCCTGGCATGTAGGAGGTACTCAGCAATGCTCAAGGAATGACTAAACCAATAAACATGGGCTGGGGAGAGGCGGAAATCAGCACTGATGTTGAAGTTTCAAGTGTGGGTGACTAGGAAGACCATGAAGTACTTCTGAATTCTTACAAATTATTTATATACACATATATACACACATCTAAGACATGATATATGTATATGTATGTATATGTGTACATTATATTTTGTAGGAAATCAAGTACTTACTCATTGCCTGTGAAATGAGTAATGACTGTATGATTGACAAGATCATGTAATCTATTCTTCTAACACCATGTGTGATAGTTATACATGTTTATTATGCTTTTTCACATAGGGCTCCATCGATAGGAATAAAATAGCAGTAATTGGACATTCTTTTGGTGGAGCAACAGTTATTCAAACTCTTAGCAAAGACCAGAGATTCAGGTAAGAAAATAAGACAAAGCAAGAGATGAGTAAATTATTAGAAGAGTGGGAATAAGAACACATGTGAGATATAATGTTTTTGTTGAAGTCTTTGTGAAGAAGGGATGTTTCCAGGTTTATAAGTCAATCTCTTTGCCTCCATCAGACACTCTATATAAATTTTCCTAAGTGGAAACCATTTTCTTCTCCTGCTATTAAAAACTCCCCACCACTGTAAACTTCCACCCGTCATTCTTATTTATCTGCTCAAGAGCTTAATGTTTTCACTTGGAAATTTATCTTTGGACACATCTCTTCTCACATGATAATTGTGATAATAATATTGCCATCTTATACTATTTCTAGACTTTTCTAATAAGCAGGGTTTTTTAAAATTAGTTTTTCTCCCTCTATCTTTAAGGTATAGCAGGATGTAAAAGCACACAGTTATTTGTGTAGGAGTCAGGACCAGACCCCACCCAGTTTTCTAATTTGCAAAAATATTTTCTTTATTGAACTGCTTAATTCCAGACTGGTGAGATCACATAGAACCAACCATATGGAAAGTAGGCAGGATCATTTGTGAAATTTAACCTGAAATTGCTTAAAATCTATTTCAATTTCTTCTTTTATCCACTGAGCAATCAGAAGGGTTTTTCAAAAGGTCAGGAAACATAGTATAAACTTACTTGTAAAAAGAAAAGTTAGTGACATTTTAAATGATATGCTTCCGACATCATTCTGTAACTCCCAGACAATTCTTCAGGTGAAGCAATGAATTCATTTGTTCCTCTGGACCAGGTATAATAAATACACTATGAAGTGCCCTGAAGCTCTGGAAACACAGATGAATTGGTTCATTTATTGTACTTTTGAGACACCTCACAGTTTTGAAGAAATTACTACTTATTTTTAAAATTTATTTTGAAAACAATGTAACAAAATTGAACAATAAAAGTCTTAAGGAAATGTCTTTTCATAGGTTGCAATTCCTAAACACCTCCTACAGAAAATGATTATGTAATGCAATTCTGCTACCTTATAAAACTAGTGATATCCCTTTTTCACACAGAAGTATAATAGCTATTATACCCAGCAAGATAACCCAAAATACATTTGGTGTGTTAGGAAGCCCTATATGTTGGCCAGTGTGTAACTAGCCTTTCTTCATCACTGTTAACAAATATCTGCAGGTGTGGCATTGCCCTTGATCCATGGATGTATCCAGTGAGTGATGATATGTATTCCAAAGTTCCTCAGCCCCTCTTCTTTATCAACTCGGAACAATTCCAGTCTCCTAATGACATCAAAAAAATGACAAAATTCTACCTACCTGATAAAGAAAGAAAAATGATTACAATCAAGTGAGTATTAGTAACGTACTCCATCTAAAACAGAAACTGGGAACTTGGACAAATGTCAACAGACACTATTTTGTGACCATTACAGTAATGTTAAATCAGTTATTTAAACTTTCAATAAGGAGCATGTTAGATGATCTCAGTTTCTAATTACATTTACTCTTTTTAAAATGAAAATACTTTCAGTAGTGTTAACATATATAGTGTAAGTACCAGTAATTTAAATTTGCATTAGGCTATGAACACCTTTTATCTAAAAACATTTTGGAGGTGGGATGCAGGAACAAAGTATTCTATACTTATTGCCAGGCTAGGAACTCCTAAAGAAAAAGTCAGATCTTCTACCGTGCTGACCTGTTGGGAAAGAATCGGAGATTATTAATTCCTTGGAGCTTTAACAAGTTGCCCTTGAGGGTTAGCATTATGCTTTCATCATGAATATGAGAAAGAACTCCAAATAGGATTTTGAACCCCAGTTTATTTAGGAAAAAGAGCAGGAAGGATTCATGTAGAGTAGTTCCTGCCCCCATCTGCAATTTTCATTTCTATACTTTTGTTTTCTATAGTTTTAGTTACCCATAGTAGGGAAACATTAATGAGAAAAATTACAGAAATCAGCAATTCATCAGTTTTAAGTGTGTGCCAGGCTCAGTAGCATAATGAAATCTTGTACCATTGCTGCATGTTGCCTGGGACATGAACCATCCCTTTGTCCAGTGTCTCCACACTATATATGCTACCCACTTGTTAGTCACTTAGTGCCATCTCCGCACTAAGAGTGTCACAGTATCATAGTGCTTGTGTTGAAATATGGTTCAATAAGATATTTTGAGATCACATTCATATCATTTTTATTATAGTATATTATTAAAATTGTTCTATGTTATTGTTATTACTAATATCTTTTTAAAATATTACGGTTTTTTTCATACCTTATTTTTTTTTATGAGGTGCTGAGGATCAAACCCAGTGCCTCACACACGCTAGGCAAGTGCTCTACCACAAGCTACAACCCCAGCCTTGTTATTGCTAATATCTTACTGTACCTAATTTATAAACTTTATCATAGGCATGGATATATAGGAAAAAAACATTATGTGTAGGTTCTGTATTACCTGTGATTTCGTGTACCTCCCTTGGACAGAGGGGGAACTACTAGAGTATGGGCAATAGCCACTATGGAATCAGAAAATGGAGGAGTCTTTTCCAACTGAAAGTGTTCTTAGAAGGGATGGCACTCAAATTTGATCTTGTATCATTGAAAGAGTTTAGATAGATTTAAGGAAGGGTCTGGGTATTTCAGGTAAAGGCTTCAAGTTAGTTTATTTGTATGTGCAATCTAGTTCTGAAACATGCTACAGATCACCTATCCCTCCCTCAAACTTATTTCCTTCTCGGTTCTCATGTTTTTTTCTTCCCTTTTTCTTTCAAGAAATCTTAAAGAATAGCTTGCATTTAATATTTCATGCACTTCTATACACTCTTCAATGCTTGCAATCTAGTTTCCTAAGCCCCCACCACTGCACTGACAGTGCTTCAGCTCACAGCACACACAGCCTCTGCAGTCCCAGTCTTTCTCACCCATCTGCCATGAGCTTCTCTTTCTAGTATCCTGAATCATTCATCCCACTCCCTATTTTTCTCTTCTCAGGCCATCTCCCCCTTCATCCAGGCTTCTGCTCTCAGCTCTCTCATGACCCTGTCTGTATTTATCTTCTTAATGTTTCTGACACTCAAGTTTCAGCTGGAATGTGGGGAAGAGGGAGAGGGAGACAGCTGCTGTGCTTTGAGCTTAGGTGGCTAAAAGAATGATGCTTTGCTTCTTGGAACCGGTAAAGAGAGGAGAAAGAGTTGCAGTGGGGGAGACTGGTCTGAGGTTGTGCTTTAGCCTTGGAATTTCCCGCCAAGTTGAAAGTCTAAGTAGAGACATCTGGCCACAAATTAGAAATGTACAGAATTTGCCTGCTATTGTAGAAGAAACCTTTGGAATATAAGATGCTGCAAAATGAGAAAGGAACTGGTACAATAATAGAATCTGGAGGAATGCCTACACTTAGATGGAAGAAGAATCAAGTCAGAAATGAAGGTGAGATGTCAAGGAAATGAACAGAGGTGCAAGAGAGTCACCAAGTATCAAAAAAAGAGGGGAGCCTTCTATTAGATGTTAGACTGTTGATGAATGTAGACCAATACTGGGGCAGATCTTTGTCATTGTTATCATTTAATAGATAAAAAGGGTTAACTCTGGAATATTTTGGCAAAGAACATACACATATTGGGCTGGGGATGTGGCTCAAGCGGTGGCGCGCTCGCCTGGCATGCGTGCGGCCCGGGTTCGATCCTCAGCACCACGTACAAAGAAAGATGTTGTGTCCGCCGAAAACTAAAAAATAAATATTTTTTAAAAAATCTCTCTCTCTCTCTCTCTCCTCTCTCTCTCCTCTCTCTCTCTTTAGAAAAAAAAGAACATACACATATAAGTATTGGGTGTGAGGGACAGGCTCTGACTTCAAGGCCTTTCAATACCTAGCACATTCCATTTACTGAAATCGGAAGTATTAAAAAGTGGGAATCATTTCTTCTAAAATCAACACACTAGGATTCTTTTTTTTTTCTAGCTGGAGAGGACTATACTTTAGGGTCCCTAAATGAATAGCTTGTGACCCAGGAATACATGTAAGAAGATCAGATTGCAAGTTTTCTTTCCTTGACTTTCAGTAAACAAGCTAATGGGGCCAGGATCTTTCTTGCACCCTAACTACAAAAGTAATTTTATCAAATACATGTGGTGTAAATTTCTCATTTCTCTTTTAGGGGTTCGGTTCATCATAATTTTGCTGACTTCACTTTTGCAGCCGGTAAAGTAATTGGACACATATTCAAATTAAAAGGACATATAGATTCAGAGGTTGCTATTGATCTCACCGACAAAGCTTCATTAGCATTCTTACAAAAGTATTTAGGTAAGAAATGAATCTTATTTCCTAAACTGATGTTCTCCGATAACCCTGTGTTATTTAACAGTCTAGTTTTAACTATTTCTTTACAATTAAACAAAGCAGTAAATCAATTTGAAAGCAAAAATTTGAGAAAGCTTTGCTGCTTTGCATTCTATTTATCATAGAAAGCAAATCTACTTGTTAAGAGTTAGTTTCTCCATAAAGTCTGGGAGAGACTTGCCTCTTGGAGATACTGATGGAAAGAAGGGTGCCTCACTCCTACCTCTCAACTTCTTGTAGCTGATGAAGCCCTGGGGTAGCTGACATGGAACACCTTGCCACTAAGGTCACTGTGCAATTTGCATAATGTATAATTCTACAGTGCCACCTAGAGGTGCTGTACTGTTCAGTGCTCACAAATGTTTAATATGTTTATTAACATTTATATTTTGTAGGACTTGAAAAAGACTTTGATCAGTGGGACTCTCTGATGGAAGGAGCTGATAAGAATCTTATTCCAGGACCAACAATTCATACACTCACCCAACCTGACACTCCACAGGACTCTATGGGAATAGAGAAAGAGAATATAGATTAAAAGAGCTTTTTTAAAAGTTTCATTTAAAAACTGAGAGAGCAAGAATCTTAATTGTATTTTCCCAAATAATTCATACCTTAAATTTTAGTTTATACCGTAATAGTGATTGAGTTGAGGTTTGGATTAAAAACTTTTTCCTTTAAAGAAAGAATGCAATATACAAAAATCGTAGCAGCCCAAATTATATTTTTATTTAGTGGATCCTTTTTTGTGTTAAAATTAAAATTGGCTTTTACATTATTTTAATTAATGGAAGTGTATTAACAATAGGCACAATGCTAATGAAAACCTGTTGTGATGAGATTCCCTAAACTTACAGTAAAAACAGATGTTCTTGTCTTTTATTCTCTGTTAGCAGTAGTAGAATTCAATTTTAGCAACCTGGTATTCTAGGATAAACTTGGCAGTGTTTAACTTTCAGTCATGATAAGAAAACTTAGATCTGGTTGATAATAAAGTCATTGTTTTAATGCAGGACTGGTGATACTATACAATTTCAATATGGTAAGGAAATGGGGAGTGGACCAAGGTTGGGAGTGCTAGGGACAGGGCAGAGGCTTATAAAGCAAGTTGGCAATTTGTTTGCATTTTTAAATGTTCTCTCCCATGCATTCTATTTACTAAACAAAAGTGCCCTTGGTGTTACAGCTATGAAAGACAGGCCAGGGATTCCAGCTATAACAAATTAATATAGTTATTCACCTAAAAACTGAAGGATAACAGAGGCAGCATTCTGAGTTACATTTAACCACTTTGTTTTCCCAATAAATATTTAATGGACATTTTAAATTTTACATGTAGTAATAATATAAGTAGAATAACAGTTAAATGGAGGTTTATAAATATCTTAAAATATAGACACTCGGGCTGGGGATGTGGCTCAAGCGGTAGCGCGCTTGCCTGGCATGCATGCAGCGCTGGGTTCGATCCTCAGCACTACATACAAATAAAGATGTTGTGTCCGCCGAAAACTAAACAATAAAAATTTTAAAATTCTCTCTCTCTTTTTTTAAAAAAAAACATATAGAAACACACTTATACATCTGGGAATTATGGAAGATGATTTTGTTTCCTAAGGAATACAAAACTTTATGCTGCTCAATAGTTAAGTGTATATTTTGGCCTAAATATGATGTTCTTAGAAATTCTTTAGAATTTTAAGTTAGCCTGTGTGAACAAGGAAATCAGTACTTTGTCTGGTTGATACTTCAATCCCTATCTCTTCCACCCATTTAATAAGTAACTATGTGATTTGGCACCTCAGGCCATCTTCAGTGGTTTAAGGTGCAAAATCATTCATTCTGAGAAATTTGAATTCTCCTTCCCGATAGTCATTCAAGTTATTGTTTTAATAGGGAGTTAGGCCATACTCGAGACAGAAACCTTTCTACAGTCTGACCCTGGTGCATCTTCTCTGACATTTTCTCCTGGTAATCACATGCTCATTTACTGCCCTCCTTATCCTACAGCAGGCAATATATTCACCTACCTCAGTTATTTTTAATACAAACCTCTCTCCTCTCCACTTATTGAAATGGTACTGTTTTTAAAGTTCTTAATTCCCTCTTCCCATTAGGCTTCAGGGGCTAACTGTATTTTATACCCATGCACCTTCTTTCCACTCATATGGCAAAACTTCCCCTTACTGACTTTACAAATGGACAAACATTGCCATTGTATTGACCTCTCATTCAAGAGCAATATTTTTACAGTCCTTTGTTTGTGGCACATGCAGATGCCGAAAGGAGAAAACAATTGCTGAAAATATCAGCCATGGGTTAAGTTTGAAAAATAAACAGCATAGTGCACACTGGGTACTTTTCAGGAAAGAGAAGGGAACATTTATTGAGTTCTCTTTTCTGGGCACTTCACATAAATGATGTGAAATGTTTTATTATCACCAATTTACAGATGAAGAACATCAAAGCTCAAAGATATTATATAACCTGCCCACGCCACATATCTGTTAAGCAGCATTTAACTAAGAACTATTTCCCAAAGGTAGAATCTGTTTCCAAAAGCTAGGATCTGTATATGACCCATACAAAACCATGTTCCAAGGCACAGCCTTTGAAGTTAGATGAGTGTGAGTTTGATCAAGCCTCTGAGACTCCCAATTGGCCTGGGCAAATTATCTAACTTCTCTAAAAAGCTTACTTTTCTTACCTATAAAATATGGGTAAAATAAACATGTCCCTCAAAGTTGATGATTAAAATGTGGAAATGACTTTAAAGTGCCAGCTGAGTGTGACTCATACACAAAAACTAACATTAAATATGAAAATATTAAAAATCACTAAGCCTCTCCCCCTCCCCAATTACAGGGGAGGAGAGACGGAACCACAGATGAAATGAAATGAGACCACCACAGCTTTAAAGGATAAACTTTATTCAAATTTTGTGTCATATTAGCATACTTCCAAATTCAAACAGAATAATAAATTTTTAACTAGACAGACAAGGCAAAGCTTTAAAATTAAAAAAAAAATTCTGAAGGAGAAACTGCCAACAAAGTCATCCTCCTAAGTAGCATCGTGTAATGTTCTTGTCTGTCGTAAACCTATGTTTTTCTATGTTAATGTAAACACTATATTGAAAAGGTACCAACAGTTCCTTTGAAATGTGAGTAGTGTGTTAGCAAATTGTTCAGCAAAATAAATCTTCCAGCTGAATAAAAGCACTAGACAATTCAAGGCAGAGGAAATTTCCCAGAGCCAGCCACACATACAGAATCCCACTACAAATACCCTGTACAGTCAACCTGAGACATAGTTTAATTCTGATACATATCAGTTTTCAAAAACGACAACTTCCTGTGGTTAATGCCTTCTATTTCCTCAGACACACTTGATCTGGATGAGATGCCACTGGTTCACGAGCAGCTTCGGACCAGTCACACTTAGGGATCCACACTTAAATCCACATCACCTGCTGACCCCTTTTCTGAAACAAGATGAGAACAACCTTAAGTTGAGAAAAAAAAAAAAAAAAACCTAAGAACAAGACAATCGTTTAAATGAGTTCTACAATGACAAAGTTAAAGTTCTCTAAAGGTGGTAGAGGAAAAGGTAAGTTCTAATTACTACAGAGAATTATTCCTGTAGAAATTATTTTATTTTTTATTTTGTGAGTATTTTGGTACTCACACTACACATATTATCAAAGATATTATATAACCTGCCCACTTTTTAAAGAAACTTTTAAAAGTTTCTTTAAAAGATTACAAAATGGGTATATTTTATATTTTGTTAGAATGAGGTTAACAAGGCTGATAACCAATAGGACTTCCATTATTTTTGATTAGTGTGTGCTTTTCACATAATACTAAAGCCACCAAGAGCTGATTTCATTCTGAATGTGCCTCAGTTGTAAGAACAAATATGCTATTTATGAACAGCAATGTGTAATAACTGAGAACATGCAACCAATTGGATTTTATCATATAGATAAACTAAAAATTCAGGAAGAAATTATAAAAGATTAACATACAGCGGTCATTTGAACATAATTAAGAAAAATCCCTTAAAGTCTTTTAAAATATAAATTCACCAGACCTACAATCTAACTTTCAAGATTAATTCAATCAACCAACAAATTCCTTTGACATTTCAAAATATCTTCCTCATGCTTAGAGACATGTCTCATTTATTTTTTACCTAACCCTTCCCACCCCACACACAAAACACACAACACTCCCACCACCACTACCACCACCACCACACAAAACCTGTGCTGCTATCATTCAAGAAAATTGACAGACTCAGGATAATGGTGTTTTTAAACACTTGGAAAATGCTGGGTAATAAAAGTATTTTGTTTTTCAAAAGACGAGTTACCTTTAAATGTGGTATCATCTGATGACATGAAGTAAAGATCTTTTCCCAGTGTGTGGAATACAGCCTAACAAAAGGAACCTTTGAATTACAACCAATTTTCAAATGAAAGTACAAAGTAGTTAAAATCAGAAACAGGATCATAGATAAGCCATAACAAAAAAGGAAAACAAAAAGTATTTCTTTTAAAATTATGACAATCTGGTTTTATAGTAAAGAATCACCTCATGTACATTTCCTATTTTTTGATTACTCATGTTTCTGGAACGTCTCCATTGGTACCCTTTTCCAAGCTTGAGCTCCCAGACCCTTGATGACATCAGTCTTTGGTGAGGGAAGGAGAGACATCACTGCTCAAGGGGCCACTACTGTCCACTGAGTGTCACAGATGATTAATGACCCAGTGAAGAGGAATAGTCCTCTGATGCTCCTTTCAATACTAATAGTATCATGTGCATGCTTGATGTGATACAGAAACTGATTCCTGAGACATTTTCTTATGACAAAATGAAATAGTCCAGGTTTAAGAATTCCTTAAAAATATAATCAGAAAGACATGGAGATCGTGATTTAATATGTCATAAAAAGTTGCACTTAATTCAATACCTCATAATATTCACTTTTTAAGGAAAACTATTTCATTTGAAGATGTGTATTCTTATTTAAGGCTCCCTCACATGTAAGGAAAGGCTCATTTAAATCCCATTAATAATCAAATAAAAAACTGGAAAGCGTTACTCATAAGTAGTTTTTACATATATGCTTACTGGCTTAAAGCCAGTATGTGTGTGTGTGTATATATTCATACATATGTAAATATATGTGTGTGGGTATTAAATAGACATAAACCTAATCTACTTTAAATATACATGCTATTTAAACTATATAAGTATGTACTTGAATGCATACATATATGTACTTAAATGCTTTAATATGTACATATGCACTTTAGTTTTACATAGTCCTAGTTTTTTCTCTTTGGCATGTATAGGTACTTAATCCAACTAGAATCCTGTATGTACATATATATATCTTTGACTGTGGATTCTTCAAAATTAATAGAGATATCAGAATATAAAAAAAGGATCAGTAAATATTGATGCAAAAAGTTTAGCAGGCTGTTACCTTTGATAAGGAAACAAAAATGGAGTTGACAAAAAAGGTGAATTTTCCATTGTTTTTGATGGACAACATTTTCAAATGAACTAACTATCCAACACTAAGAGAAACAGTATAATGCATTATGGCTCATGAATGTCATGCAATTGTTAAATACATTTGCAGCCTTCTGGCTACAGCTGAGATGGAGCAAACTTACTGTAGCCTCTCTTTCACTCATTACAGTGAAAATTCGGGGCAGAATTAAAAAAGCAAACATTTGAGAACTCTCAAAGGCAAACAGGAACAGGTGGATTGACATCTAAAGTAAAAATCTGAAAAACAGTTCACAATAAGGGTGAGTTTCACAAGGCTTTTCTTTTTCTTTTTTAACTTCTTTATGGGATGGTTCAACCTAAGAAAGTGCTGAATTAAAACTGCCCAGCTGAATGGACTGCAAAACTCAGAGAAATCCCATATTTCTAGCCAGAAATTACAGAAAAGGGCCCTCGAATGCTACAAAATAGGGAAATTCCTCTATGTTTTTTCCCCCTTATTTGTCTTCTGGTCCCACCTGATAACCACCCGGTGACAAGAGTGGCAATGCAGATGCCTGAAAATGTGAAAGAAGCCCTGTCTCCCTGGGCAGCAGAACCAGGAAAAGGGCTTCTGTTATCTTTAGAGCAGGAGGAAGGAATTCTTATTTTCTCTCTCTTCTTCATCACTATCACTCCAAACAGAACTGCAGGTCTGAGCAGAGGGAAATACGAGTGCTTTCTGGTCAGGGGACCCAAAAAAAACAGGCCTCTGAGGAGCTAAATAAAAGAGAACCCTTGGAGCCAGAAGGTATAGAGGAAATGATCTGGGAAATTTTAACCCCTAATACCATATATGAACTAATGAAAGACGTAAGATCACCCCTGAGCTATGTTAGGCAGAATAAGACCAAAGAAGCCACTGGCCACTATATAAAGTGCCAAGTCCCAATCTAACGGCTGAGTGACCTATGTACTTACTGAACAACACAGTCAAGGTTTTGAAAATGGAACTGACTGACATGGGAATCACCAACTACTGAATGAGAGACAGGTGTGAACCTGATTGGGTTAATAACCTGCTAAGATAAAAAAAAAAAATTCAACATTCTCCAGAAGATTTTAGCAGAACCCAAGTCTTAAAACAAAAGACTCAAAATGTTCAAAATGTGATCCAAAATTACTCAACATACAAAGAACCACAGATAGCCGACCTTTTCCCTGGGAAAAAGACATCAGGCAGATGCAAACCCTGAGATGACCAGATATTGGACCAAGCAGACAAAGACTGTGAAGCAAACAGGATAAATTCAAATGCCCAGACACATCGTAGAGTAAGAGAAACTGCCCACCATATAGTCCTAAATGAAGAACAGAATATATAAGTATATGCACTGTAAAATCAACCGGGTCTAAACAAACTGAATAATAATCTATTTTTCCTTGAATGGATATGTTATCGGTGATTGTTACTTCCTCATTTTAAATTTTGCCATATTTCCCAGAATTTTTTTGCATCAAACGTGTATTTTAGAAGAGTCATGAACATCAAATAATTTTTATTCTTTAACCCTCAAAGTGAAAATCAAGGAGAAAAACATTAATAACTAATTCCCCCAAAATGAAAGTTGGCATCAAGTCCATGAACACTGGTTTTGTCATTGTTTTTTTTTTTTAACTGTTGTTCTTAAAGTAATTTTTTTCTTCATTTTTCCTCACACAAGGGCTTTAGAAGTAGTTCATTACAGAGCTCTCATTAATTAATGTCTACAGAATTCCATACCTCAGATGGACTCCTGTCCAATTTGGGTATGCCATTCCAAACGTCTTCAGGGTTCACTGTCTCCTCCACACCATTGGAAAGGTTCAAAACCTACAAGAGAAAACAAAGTTTAGTAAAAAGTGGTGATTTATGTTCCTCAGCAATCCTTAAAATGAGAGGTTTCACAAGATAACAAAAATGACTGTTTTAAACCAGTTTCAATCTTGTGTTTCAAACTCAGTGCTCCTTCAGTTCAAATACATATTGAGTAAACATCTGAAGATCAACCATGAATAAAATGTAGAGCTCAAGTGTCCAAACCCTAGAGGTCTGCTCCCATATGTTTATGTGCAAGAATATAATACATGAAATGCATAAAGCTCTTTTTCTGAAGGGGGGTCTGAAGATGAAGGGACCTTTAGAAAATAATTTCAGTGAATGCTTCCCAGATGAGGTGATAGCTACAGTAAATCTTTAAACTGGAATTAACCATTTGGGGAATGGGTGGGAATACAGGCAAAATAGAACTGTAATCAACAATTTAAAAAGCACACCAGGTGATTTTGGTACAGGTGGTTTTCAGATTGCAGGAAAAACACAATCAAATGGAAGTCCCTAAAAAGTTTTGTACAAAAATAATTGGTTGGATTTGCCTTGATCAATTCATAATAGCAGTGTGGACAATGAATTGAAAGACAAGAAGTAAATCAAATGGAAGATTATTCAAGTGATGTAGTTGTGAAATGAGAAACTTACCTAACATAGAGGCACTGGGTATAAACAGTTCCAAAAAAGAGATTAAGAAGTGCAACGTGTGGAACTTGGGACTATAGGATTTTTGAGTTATGGGAGATAAAGTGGGCTGAATGATTCTTTCTAGGATTCTTATAGATGGATATTTATAATCTTATAGATGACTTCCTTATTACATCAAATTATCACGGGAACAAGCAAGTAAACATCTACCAATTGTATTCTGTAGTTTATTAAATTCCTTAATAATCTGCAAGTGTATTTTGAGATAAAACTATTTAAATCTCACTTACCCTTGTGCCTTCTTCAGCTATTTCCAAAATCACACATTTAGACCACGTATTTCTTAGACTTGACCACACAACACATTTGGACCCAACAGAAAATCCTTTCAGAGTGTAGGTGTTCCGTGGTGGTTGAGCTGCCAAATTGAATAGGATAAGACTCAAGGTATACCTCTTGATTCCTTAATGTGAAATATACAAGCAAAGTACTTTTCTAATCTATGATTATTACTCCTACGTAATCAGTATCATGCAATTACTATGTGGTGATAATAAGCTCTCTCTTTTCCTCAATTTTATTTTAAATATTATTTTAAATTCTTCCACTGCTGCCTCCCCAGATAATCCCTACTGCTTTCCTTAAAAAAAAAAAAAAAAATCAGCAGAAGGATGTAATGTGAACTAACTTCCCTCCCTCCCTACCTCCTTCCTTCCTTTCTTTCTTTCACTAGGGATTGAAACCAGAGGCACTTAACCACTGAGACACATCCCCAGACCTTTTAATTTTTCGTTTTGAGACAGAGTCTTAATAAGTTTCTCAGGACCTTGCTAAATTGCTGAGGCTGCTTTTGAATTTACAATCCTCCTGCCTTAGCCTCCACAGCTTCTGGGATTACAGGGGTGTGCCACCACACACAGCAAATTTTATTTTTAACACTGAAAATTACTATTGAAAGTGGGACTTTTATTACCAGTGGTGTTGTCTATGGTTTTCACAGCCATTCTTACATCAAAGCAGCATGTTGCCAGCAGATCTGTATCACAATATGACAGAGCTAGTGTACAGTGTGACATTGGAAAGAAATAGCTAATTAGAGGCTAATAATTACATAAGATAAGACACACCCACAGGATGCCATATCATGCAATTAAAATATTTGGAAAGCATTTTAAGGGATTAAAATGCAGGATTCAGGGCTGAGATTGTGGCTCAGCAGTAGAGCGCTTGCCTAGCATGGGCAGGACCCGGATTCAATTCTCAGTGCCACATAAAAATAAAGGCATTGTGTTGTGTCCATCTAAAAAAAAAAAAAAAAATCTCTCTCTCTTAAAAAAAAAAAAAACATTAAAATGCAGGATTCAATACTGTATAATAGTATAACCTGCATTTCATTTTTATAACTGTATGCAGAGAGACACTATGCAGATAAAGAAGAAAGTATAGCAATGGTGGTAAAGTAAGATGATTTTCTTACATTTTAAATGAGATTTATCTTTCAGGAACATAGCTTTTAAGCATTTTATTTTTTAACTCAAAATTAATATTTTAGCATACAATAATTTACACTGATTTCACACCCAATTTTTCTTGTTTAAAATGCCCTTCCATAAAAACCAAATCTGACTCATTTCTCTGTTTAATCTTTTTTTCCAAAAACTCAAGAAATTCATATAATTACTGCCTTTTCTTTAAAACCAAAAAGAGCCACGTGCAGTGGCCCATACCTATAATCCCAGTGGCTCAGGAGGCTGAGGCAGAAGGTTAGGATCACAAGTTCAAAACCAGCCTCAGCAACTTAGTCAGACCCTGTCTCAAAATAAAAAATAAAAAGGGCTGGGGATGCAGCTTAGAGGTTGAGCACCCCTGGGTTCAATCCCTGGTATAAAATAAATAAATAAGTAGATAAATAAATCAGAACTTCTGAAGACAGTAAATCAAACCTTAAAGTGAAAGAAAACAAGTCCCCTTACCCGAGGTATGATGTGGTGAAGCGTTATTGTGTTTCCTTCCGTCTCTGGATTCTTCTTCAGAGAACAAAGGTATCAGTGATGAAATGGCACCTCTGTTTTTGTTTTTACATTCTGGAAGTTCTTCTAACATACTCATTTCAACGTGCATTTTGGGGTCACAATTCTTTCCAAGTAGATGCAGTGGTACTCTGTGCTGGTCATCAAAAGACTCCGCACTTGACCTTCTCATGTCCTCTGCACACCTTGATTCTTGGCCTTTCTGACTCACTCTTAAGGACAAAGGATTAGTGTTGTCATCCAGAGACAGCTGGGCTGTAGGTAGTTCTAGTTCTGGCTGTGTCTCAGTTTCACAGTCGAGGGGAAGTTGCACTGTGAAAGGCTCCAGAGTGATTTCCGTGTCATCGCTTTGGGAGAGAGGTACAATCCGGGGCACCAGACATAGCTCCTCTTTGTCATCATCCCCAACTAGAGAATGCTGTAACTCAATGGATTCTAGTTCTAAGAATTCTTTGGATTCATCATCAGGGGAAAGTGGCACCTCAAGTGAATTCAATTCTAACATCTCCTTTGTTTCACTAGGTGGTAATAATGTGTTAAATCCTGTAATTAGGTACGGATCATTAAACTTGGCTTTGTCAACAAAATGGCACTCTACTTCACCTTCCAGCACCTCAGCACCAATTTTGTCTTTGCAAGAGTTTTCAAAAACTTCAAAAATGTTATCACTTCCAAGGTCATAGAACTTACTTGCCTTGTTTTCAATAATGCTTAATGCTTTTTCAATTCTTTCAGCAAATTCATCTGTCCGTGATTCCACATATAATGTTTTATCTTGTATGGCTTTGATACTTGTTTTCTTAAGTCCAATATCAGGACTGGGAATTGCCAGGGATCCCTTTATCTCTGGGCCATTTCTTTCATATGGTAAATCACTCTTGGTCATACTACTCTTAGAATATTTCTTCATTTTCTCATTAATACTTTCACCTTTGCTTTTCAAGTCAACGATAGCTAAAGGGATATCACAAACATCCCTTTTGATTTCTAATATTGTTATTTCCAACACATCTTCTGTTACTATATCATAAAAATAATCATTTCCCTCTTGAGGACATATACCTTCTGAAATATTGAATCCTGAAAGGCAACATGGAAAAGCTTGCATGGGAACCGACAAAAGGTCAGAGGGCATGTTCCAGAGTGCTTTTGGCTCCACACAGTCTTCTGCGTTTCCAAAGTCCAGAAGCCTCACTGATGCAAGATAATCATCACAAATATTAGTGATAAGTGCTCTATAATAATGTCCATCTTCTCTATATTTTACTATACAAGGATCTCCAATGTGAGGACATGTGATACGATCTCTCCAATCTATTACTTGCTTTGCCCTGGTTTGCACTTCTGCTTCTAAATACTGAAGTTTCTCGGTGTCAGCAAACTGACACCAAAAATACTCAGGCCCATCTATCACAGTAGCATAAGCTCTCACAATCTTCATTTTTGGATTATACCAGTTAAGAAATACTGAGGTGTCACTGTTGGATTTCTTAGCAGACTTTGAACAGTCACCTTTAACTATTTGGGTAGAAAGTCCTATTTGAGATTTTTCACTGAAAGCACATCTACTAAGCATATCTTCTGATATGATCCCACGTTCATCAGCAAGAATAACTTCCCATCTATCTTGAAATTCAACAAATTCACATCTTACTTGAGCCTCATCAGTCCTTTGGGAAAAGTGATGCACTATCTCCTTTGAGTTGACAATGTCAGGAACCCAAAGTCCCCTTAAACAGCAATGGATGCATAATCCTGGTAACAGTGCATTAACCAGGTCAAGCCTACCTATTTTGTTAGTGTGAACCATGGAAACATTGCCATAATCTATGAATTGTACAGAGAGAAGGTCATCGGGTTGTTGTTCCTTGACCACAGCACGATACCATAAGTTGTCTTCTGGGAAAACAGCACATATCACATCTCCACTTTGCACAGTTGGCCCCGTATGATATTGGGGCCTCGTTTTAACATCATTTAATCTCTCAGAAAGACGATTGAGCTCAGCTTCATCTTCGGTTAGCTGGACATAAAAGTCTGAAAGATCATTAATGTGTGAAACATACACAGTTGTTTTAAAGCCAGGCATTATCATCTTCTGTGGGAGCTCACAAAATTTTAGAGGCAAATCTTTGTTACAAGCATCTCCTATTCTTCTCTCTGGAAGAGTGGCTTCTAGTTTTGTGGCTTTCAAAGATGGCTCTGCGAAGATTTCTTCTTTCTTTTCTCTTGTTAAAGAAAACACTTGATTACTTTTGTTTCCTGCAGAGTCCTGATACGGAGTGACTAAGTTTGTCTTTGTTGAACTTTGTAAACGTTTAAGCTCCTTACATGCTGAGCTGATCTTAGGTTTGCATCCTTCTCCAAAAATCTCCATGCTACATAATTTGTTCTCTCCTGTCTTACTTAAATGGTCTGTGGGTGACGTCATATTTTCATTTTTTTCTTCAAGAGTTCCAGGTATAGAAGGAAGTGTTTCATTCTCTTTCTCTTTCTTCCTGGTTCGATTTTTGTAGCCAAGTAGCCCTAACTTCTCATTAATGTTAGCATTAATTTGAATACTATCATCATATAGCTCTATAATCAGACGTCCATCCGGATCTTTTGCTACAACCAAGGCCTTCAATGACTTATCTAGAACAGTCTCCTGAAACCATGTTGTAACTTCTTCTGGTATATTACTGGGAATATCAGACAATGAGCATTTAACAGCTTGCATGGGCAAAAGTAAAACATCATAGGCATCACGAGGTATTGAGAGCAGATTGTCACTTGTTATGTAGATATTCCCAAAGTCAACAAAGAAGACTTTAGTTGGCTCTTTTTCTATTACTATCCCTCTGTACCAGTTTCCATCAGTGTACTTGGCAAGGCACAAGGTTCCAGGGATCAAGGGAGATGTTTTTAAATTCAGCAAAATTTTACTTAACTGTGTAATACTACAGGACAACTGTTCTAAAATATTTGCATTTCTTGCCAGCTGGCAATAAAATGTCCAGGGGTCATCGACATGTGTTATATACACTGAATCCTCACTACCAATTTTCATATCATGTGTAGAATAGTAGTAGGAATGTAGCTTAACGGAAGACTCCAGAGGCTTCTGAAGTTTTACTGGTCTTGCTAGTCTCTTTTCTACCAAAAAATGACATGCACTCTGAAAGGGTGTTAGCAAATCTACAACATTAAACAGTTCTTCATCATGTATTGAGGCCAAAGCAAATATTGTGCATTTTAATTCTAGATTGTTTTGCCATGCACTGTCTACAAATTCACTAAAAGCTTGTATTGCTTTTTCATCCCAAACAAAGGGATTTTCACTAGTTGGTTGAATTAAATTATAAAGACTGCACCTAAAAGCCTGAGCTTTAACCTTGAGAAACTCATCACTAATTGAATAAAGATTCTTCACAGAAATAGTATCTTTGTCTCCATAATCTACAAATATTACTTTGACGTGCTCTGAAGATTGGGTCCCACTAATCAGAGCTCTGGACCATTTACCACTTGCTGTTCGCTTTGCCAAACAAGCAGGTGTGGTTCCCTGGTGAAGAGTCATGGTATTTTTGCAGTAGTCCTCAATATCACACATTAAAGTTCTAAGGCCTTGAGTGTTCTTGGTCAGTTGACACCAGAAATAGCCAGGGTTTTCAACATAAGACACTTTGACTTCTACTGTACTTCCAACTTCCAGCTCTTCTTTATAAGAAGAGCCTGGTTTAATTTTCAAGAAATTTGGCATCAGGGGAGAATAAACAGGGGCTTTTTTCTCTTTTTCCTGTTCCCCTTGTCCAGCGGAGATATTTGTAACAACTGTTGTATCAGTCAAAGCTTCTGAAACAGAGATGGTTTTTTCTTTCTCAGCTTTCTGTTCTTCTACCTTCTTGGCGGACGATATTTTGTTTTCAGCAATAAAATGGTTCGAAGCATGCCCTGGGGAGTGAGCATTTACTACAATATTTTCTTTTGTTTCAAATTCCTGATACTTGGCATATCCAGCTTGAGCAATTACCTTACTAATGTTTTCTTCCCCTGCTCTAGATTCATCAAGAATCTCTATAACATATTGATGATCCTGCTTATCAAGGATATGGATAACCAATTCTTTGTGGAGTACAGTCTTTTTAAAAAAGGAAATTGCCTCTTGGCTCCAGGTTTTCCCCAAAGGCCAAATATCGGCAAGGGTGCACTTTACAGCCAAGGCTGGTAGGCGCCTAAATTGAGGAAGCAGCATCCTTACGTCATACCAGTCCACATTTTCTGAATTGCCTCGGTCAACTAGAAATACATCCACACTCTTGTCATCTAATTTGGTGACTATGGCCCGATAGTAGCCATTTTCTTTCCATTTAACACAGCAAAGGTCATCAGGTTCGGGTTTCAAAACCACACCATCCAGCTTACTGGCAGAGGAATAGAAACTGCACATTCTTCTCATAAGCTTGCTGAAGGTGCCATTGTGTTTCCTCAATCTAATCCAAAACTCAGAGGGACTCTTAACAAACTCTACCTGGGCATCATAGAAGGCATTCATCTTCAACTTGATAGACCTTAAGGCTGGGAGTGAAACTTCTTCATCTACTTCTTCTGCCGGGGACTGAGACTGTAGCGCTGGGTCTGGTTCTTCTCCCTCCTCTTCCTCCTCTGTCCCCTGGCTCTGAAGGAATCTGTCAGCCAGGCAACATGACTGTACTCCAAATACACCGTTAAGATTAATCCCATCTTCTCCATACAGGGTAACATAATACACGTGCTCAAAGGAACAATAAAATTCAATCTTTGCATTCACTGCTTGGCCCAGTATCAGTGCCTTCAGGTCACCGACCTGTGACCTAGACCAGCCTCTCCCGCCGTCCCAGAGTCCATACAAGGCACAAGGATAGGTCACCACAGGCATTCGAAAATATTCAGGCAGCAAGTACCGAAGGCTACTACAACTCACTAATTCCTTTCTTCCGTAGTCTACATGAAGCACCTGGGCACAGCGATGTGGTCGAAAAGTCTCAAGCAAGAGCGCCCTGTACCAATGTCCATCCAATCCACAGGATGCACATGGAGAGCCTGGCTTATCTGGGCTCTCCTCCCTCTCCTCCCAGGTAGTACTGGTAGAGTTCTCATCCCCTGTCCCCAGGGAACCCCGGTATACCTGGGCCATGCTCTCAGAGAGGCGGTGGATCTCCTGCGATAGGCTCCGGAGTTGGCAATGAATGCGGTGGGGATGACATACTTGGGTTACCACTACAGGCTCTGTCACGCCCAGCTGCAGCTGGGGATAGAAGTAATCCAGGCCAGGCTGCTCTTGCTTGGGCAGGACTCGCGGAAGAAGCGGGGTCCCGGGGCCCACGCCTGAAGTCGTCAGGTAGTGCTTGAGCAGGGAGCGGAAGAGACTGTCTGGCACCTGCCGCGCCAGGCTGAGCTCCTGCATCTGCTGGAACACAGCCGGGACCTCCAGAAGGACCAGGCGATGTTGGAGCAGCAAGTCCAGCACCCGTCCGTGCGCCTCCTTGCCCTGCAGGTTGCTAAGGAAGTCCACCGCACTGGACGACCAGTGCTGCGGCTCGCCCCCGCCGGTGCCGCCGCCGCCCGCCGGCACTAAGCCGGCCAGCACGCAGCTTAGCACCTCTGAGGGCAGGTGGAAGAACTCGCTTCGCCCGGGCGCCAGCGAGCCCGCGCCGGCCGTGATGGTGCGGCCTTCATCCAGCAGAAAGACGCGGCTTTCCTGCGCCTGGCGGCTGACCACGCGGCAGCGGTGCCACAGGAGTCCCACCTGCACCAGGCACAGCTCGCCGGGCGAGGCTGTGGCGCCGCCCAGCGCCCACGGGCCGCGCGTGGCTGCAGCTTCCTGGATCTCCCGGCTCAACCGCACGTACTCTTCCCGCCGCTGACCCACCAGTCCCCATAGCTGCACCGGGATCACCTCGGGATGCACATCAACGAAGGACACCCGCAGGGTCAGCGAGGCCCCGGGCGTCGGCAGCCCGGGCTTCGAGCTCATCTCTGCCACGCAGCCAGCGCTCCTCTGCGCCGCGGGAAGGAGAGACCCACCAAACCAGGCTCAAAGAACCTAAAGAATGGGAAAGACGCCGGGCGAGGCGCCCTTTGGGCGACGCGCTAGACGCAGGGCCTCAGGAACTCTTGCGGACAGGTAAAACTCGGCGGCTGCGGGACCAACCGCCCACGGTTGCCGCGCAAGCATTTGCAGCGCGTGGCGGCGCCCGGCTTCCGGCCGCGGGGAGTGGTCGCCACCAAAACGCAACCTGGGGGCCGGGGCAAAGGAGAGGGGGCTTCGAGGGTCGTTCAGGAGGCCGAGATGTGAGGGTTAGAACACAATCTGCCTCCCTTTAGAGCACCTTCGACTCTGGAGGACGGTGTGGCACAGGGCGGTGGCGAGGGCTGGACCAGAAAGTTAATTTCCTGTGCGTTCTTTCAACTACTGTTGGTTGAGCATTGCGTGCCAAGTACGGTGCTAGCCATTGGAGTTCCCGAAGGGAAAGGGGAACGAGAAATGGAGGCGCCAACAGCACGTTCCTGAGCGTTGAGACCCGAATTTTCAGAGGACCCCCCCCCCCTCCCCGAACTGGCAAGCTGAGGCAGAGCAGTGCGCTTGCGCTGGGAGGGAACTCGGCTGCTTTTGCTTGCTCAGAGTATTAGTTGCCCTCAAGCAGGTTGCCAGTTGTTCAGTCTATGAACTCGTTTCATCATCTGAACTGATAAAAGTTGTTAGGAGCTCACAATAAAGTATGAAGCTCTATGGGGACTGTTCAGAATGCCCTTCTCCACACCGGCCTGGTAAGGGTTCCTTTGCAAAGTGCCATCCCAACTTTGAAGGCCTTCTTCACGTATTCAGAGATAGCACAAAACTGGACTCAAAAGAGCAAAAAGAACTGAAACATTACTTCAAACTGCCTCTGTGACTGCTGTAGCACCAGCAGCACCACCGCCACCCGAATCTGACCAGGACAACCCTTTGAGACCCCCTTTTGTCAAGGGGAAGCAGGTGGAGTGGAAAATTCAGGCAAACTATATCTGATTATATGTCCACAGGGTATTTTTGTGCATTTGCAAAATTAGACACATATACTCACTCAATGTTTTGAAATATTAAATACCCAATAAGACAGTGCTTAGTATAATGCTAACCTAATAATGTAAATCTGTGTCTTTAGTCCCAGATTAGATTGAATCCAGGTGCTTCCGGATCACCCTGTGCTTACTTTTTCATGACACTTTTCACATTGTGTTGTGATTGATGTCATCTACCAACCTAAGGGCTCCTTGGGCAAGGTCTCTGTTTACAATTACTGGAATCTGCATGGGATGGAGGCAATATACATAATTTACTAAAATGAATGAATGAATTTGAGCTTTCTAAAAGCTTTTTTTCCTGATTAGCTCAGCTTTAAAAATTTAATTCCATTTTCTAAATTTTCTCTAATTGTTTTATACTCACCATGAAAGAAAAGCTAACATTTGATTTAAAAATATCTAGCCAGATAGAACTCAAATGCCTCTTTCTTATGCCCTTCCTATTCACCAAGGCAGAATTAATTGTGCTCTTCTACCTAGTCCCATATTACCTATTATATTTTGCAACTGTTTGCTATTTCTCTTTTTTTATGTGACTTAATTTATTTATTCCTCACCATAACCCCATGGAGTAGGTGCAGTTATATCCCCACTTTGCAGTGGAAGAATCTGAGTCACAGAAAGATTAAGTAATTTACCCCAAATCCCAGAGAGATGGGCAGAGTCAGGATTTGAATCCAGACTGGCAGGCACCACAGTCCTTTTTCTTCCTGTGTCCTGTGTCCTTGGTGAAGGCTTCATGAAGGAGGAAATGAAAGGTGAGTGACTCACCCCAGATTGAAATTCAACCAAGAGATTTTATGGGGGACTGGGTGAAGGGGAAGAGAGGAGAGGGAGAGGGCAGAGAGAGTGTGGGCTTGCAAGCTTCAACTTCAGCTGCTATTTCTCCTATCACAGTATGAACAGCTTGAAAGCAGGGATTCTGCTCATTTCTTTTTACATTCTCAGTGCCTAGCACAGCTGGACTATTATCAGCTAATGAATGCTTAACAAAAGAATAAGAAATTTGGTACCATGTCCTTTATAGTGGAAGGGAGGATTCATTAAAAAATGGTCTTATTATGGAAATTGTTTTATCATCATCACATGAAATAATGGAGATTTCAATATTTCAGCTATAAGCAGTATAACCAAACTCAAATAGATCACAGGGTTGTATATACTGTAAGTGACTTTTCTTTTCCTTTTAATTTGTCCTCCAACCTCCTTCCATGGCCAAGGGCATTATGGATGTCAGGGTGTATCATGCAGCCACCAGGAGCTGATCACAGTCTTCTCCTCCCATCCTCCCAGATACTCCCAATGTCCTGCCTTTTCTTTATTTGCAGTAGTATTTTTAAGTATTTTTACTTCTTTCTGTACTGCTCTGCTGCTGAAAAGGGAATGGGGTCATTTCAAAAATCGGACTATTGTATTCTGAAGATTAAGCTCCAATTATATATCCCTCATGCTTCATTAAGCAAAATATTTTGAGTTCTATAAAAAAAAATTTAAAACTCCCTACTCTTAGGATAGAGAGGCCTTTGGCTTCAGAAAAGCAGAGAGAAAGAGTATTATTATCCTACTACAAATACTTAAGGTTTATAGATGAAGGAAAGAAAAGGCCAGGGTTAGAATGTGTCTGAGAGAACTTTGTATACTATGAGTTATTTTAATATTTTTATGAAAACAAGGTGTAAGGAAATTGGGCAAAACAGAAATCATATTTATTCTAAGCTACCTTAGACCTCTCTATAAACAAAACACAGCATACTTTAGAATACTATAGTTTCTCTGCCACTAATAAGCCACTTTTAAGGAGGCTTAGAAAATTACTATTTAATGAATATTTTGTAAAGCATAATTATACCCTCTTATGAGAATGAAAATTACTAACTACAGATAGGAAGAAAATATGTACAAATCACATGTTAACCTAGGATTTTTTTAATCTATAAGACATAAACAACTTTAAAAAACAATATTAAAAAACATCAGTGTAAAAATGAGCAAAGACAGCGAGTGACATTTCATCAAAGAGGGTATAGGAGGAAAGAGAACGAAAAGATTTTCACTATCATTAGCTATTAGAGAAAAACAAAACCACAGTGATGTATCACTATGTACCAATGATAATGACTAAACTAAAAAATAGTGTTAATACCAACAATGATAAGAATGTGGAGAAACTAGATCACTCAAATTGCTAGAGGGAATGTAAGATGGTATGGTGCATTTTAAAAACAAAATGTGTACTTGTCATAAGACCTAGCAGTTGCACTTGAGCTTTTATTCCAAAGAAAGGAAAACTTATGTTCATGCACCAACCTGTACACAAATGTATATATTCCCAATAGCCCCCAAACTAGAAACAACCTTATCCTTCAGATAAAGGTTAAATGGTTTGACAGGATCTTCATACTGTGAAATATTACTCAGCAACAAAAAGGGAAAGAAAGGAACCATCAATATGTGCAACAACTTGAAATGTTCTCTAGGATATCATGTAGAATGAAAAAAAATCTCAAATGGTTACATACCATTTGATTTTTCTTTTTTTAAAATAACATCCTTAATTAAAGTTTTTGCAAAGGTAAAATAAAATGGCCTTAGCCCATGAAAATACTAAGTTTTCTAATTGTATTCCAAGATGGTCTTTAAAACATAATATCCCATATGTCACAGAAGCGCAAACTTGATCTGCAATTATACAGAATGAATTTTACAAATATAATAAATATATTTATGCCCTTACGTGAAACATTATGTATAACAGTAGTTGACAATAGTAGCTCAAAATAGCAAAAAGTTTATCTCCTCCCCCCAAATTATGATTCATCTTTATATAAAATTCTTAGATATCTGTTGCCACATCTGAAAATAGGTGTAAGGATACATAATTGTGCATGTGATGATGAGGACCACATGGGTTAATGCAAGTACAGTTGATATGTTTGCATTAAATGAAGCAGCAAAGGAAAGGATTTTAGATTTTGAAAGTCCCTGTTTCTCACGTCAAGGCAACAAGGACAATGAAATTTTCTCAGTAAGTTTCCTCATCTATAAAAAAGGAAATTCACTTAATTTACTTATAAAGACTGAATGACTCAATGTAGATAAAGGTCCAAACACAGTAGATATGAATTATAAGTTGTTAGTAATATTGAATAATATTTAATTTTTTTTCTTAATTCTCTCTTAATCATTAACTAAAGTCTCTTAATCATTAAAAAAACTTAGATACTTAAAAATTGGATTTATTGAGAATCTACATACCATAAAACTCATCCTTTTATTGTACAGTTGGCTGTTTTGACAAATGTATGCAATTATTTATTTGTATACCGTTTTTAAATGGATGCATTATAATTATACATAAAGCGGGATTCATTGTACATAGTCTATGTGAATTTTTATACAATATGAATTTGCATATGATGTAAATGCACACCAGTACTAAGTACAAATGTATATAGTTGGAAGTATACACTACCACAATTAATACGTAAACATTTTCATTATTCTCCTGCCTGTTTGCAGTCTACAACTACCCTCCCTCATGGGGACAGTCCTTGCACCTACTCTTCCTAGTCTTTTGCCTTTTCCAACATGTCACATAAATGGAATCATGGGTTGTAGCTGTCTTTGATCACTTAGTATAAGGCCTTTGAATTCATCCATATTGTTTATCAGTAGTTGAATTTTACTGTTGAATAGCTTCCATGAAAATATCACATTTATTTATTAGATGATAGGACTTTCAGGTTATTTTCAATATTTGGTGATTGTCAATGAAGTTGTTGTAAACACTCATGTACCCTTTGTGTGGACATATGCTTTCATGGGTAAATACTAGGAGTGGGATTACTGGATCATGTGGTAAATAGATGCTTAACTTTGAAAGAAACTTGTCAACTTATTTTCAAATCTGGCCCTGTCATTTTGCATTCCTAACAACATATTAGCTGTTCTGTATTTTCAGCAGCACTTAGTATTGCCTGTCTCTTTATTTTTAGTCATTCTGGTGTTCTGTGGTTATATCTCACAGTGGTTTTGTTTCCTTAAAGATGCTGACAGTTTTTAATGTGCTTATTTGGTGTCATCTATCTTCTATGGTGAAGTGTCGGCCCAAGTCTTTTTCCCACTTTTAAAAGGGCTGTCATCTTACTTTTGAGTTGTAAGAGCTCTTTTATGTTTTGAATACAAGTCAGATATATGCTCTGCACCACTTATTTCCCTCTCAGTATGTGGCCTGCCTTTTACTTTCTTGTCTTTTTAAGAAAAAAAAAAGTGTAATTTTGATGAAATCAGATTATTAACTTTTTTCCTAGATGGCAGTGTTTTTGTTTCAGGAAAACTTTGCCTAAATATATCAAAATATTTCCAGTGGTTTTTTTTTTTTTTTTTGCTAAAAGTTTTATAATTTTAGAACTCACATTTAGGTCTATGATTACTTTTGAACCAACTTTATATGTGGTGGGATAAGGATTGAGGGTTTTATTTATTTTTACATATGGATATATAATCGCTATACTACCATTTGTGTCAAAGACTGTACTTTCCTAATTAAATTATCTTGATGTCTTTGCCAAAAAATAACCATCTGTTTATGGGTCACTTTCTCAGCTCTATATTCTGTTTCACTGACCTACATTCTGTCTTTATGCCAATGCTACAGTCTTGATTAGTATCCAAATTGCTTAAAAGCCAATTTTCAAATTGGGTAATGTGAATCCTTCAACTTTTTTTCTTTATACACACACACACACACACACACACACACATGTGTATATATATATATATATATATATATATATATATATATATATATATATTTTTTTTTTTTTTGCTATACAAGTTCTTTACTTTTCCATATGTGTTTTTTACAGTATTCTTATTAAATTCCTGTAGAAAAAAAAACCCTGCTGAGATTTTATATTTTTATTTTTTTAGTTGTAGTTGGACACAATATCTTTATTTATTTTTATGTGGTGCTGAGGATCAAACCCAGTGCCTCACATGTGCAAGGTGGGTGCTCTGCCACTGAGCTACAGCTCCAGCCCCCTGCTGAGATTTTAATGAGGATTGCATTACAGATAGAGAACAACTTTGAATTAACTTCAGAGCAATATTGAGTTTTTACTTTCATGGACAAACTTTCTCCCTCCATTTAAGCCTTCTTTAATTTTTTTTAGGAATGTCTTACAGTTTTCAGTGAATACATCTTTACTGTAGACTTATCCTTAAGTTCTTCATGTTTTTAAAACTTTAGTTTCTAATTTTTCTTTGCCAGTATACAGAACTATATTCACTTTTTTATATATTTACCTTATATCAGTGACTTTCCTAAGCTCTGATTATAAACATTTGTGGCTTTTTGTAGAGTCCTTGGAATTTTCTATACGTATAACTATAACATCTAGGAATAAAGGCAGCTTTATGTCTTCCTTTCTAAGACGTGTACCTTTTCTTTTTCTTGCTTTATTTGTAAGGGTTGAGACTTCTAGTACAGGTCTGAATGGAAATGGTAAGAATGGTTATCCTTGCTTTGTTCCTAAGTATGGGGAAAGTCTTTTGCCAGTATGATGTATGCTACTAGTGGGTTTTACTTAGATCCTTTTTATCATGCTGAGGAAGTTTCCTTCTTTTCCATTTCCAGGGAGAACATTTAACATGCAAAGAATGAATTTTATCAAATATTTTTCACATTCTATTGACATTTTTCTCTTTCTTTTTATTTGGCAATAGTGAATTTTTTGATTGATTTTGAAATTTTTTTAGCTGAAAAATTATGTAATGTTGATTTTGTTATACAGTTTAAGATATGTTGGGAATAGAATAAAAAGAGATAAATTGTTTAAAAAGACTGTTCTAATAGCTAATACTATATTGGAAATTAGATTAGTGGTATTCTAACACTTTTTTATTTTTTAAATTTGTTCTAATAAGTTACACATGACAGTAGAATGCATTTTGACACACTGCACACAATGGAGCACAACTTCTCATTCTTCTGGTAGAACATGGTGCAGTCACACCAGTGGTATAATCATACATGTACACAGGTAATGATGTTTGAAATCTTGAACCAACCTTGTAAACCTCATTAAGGGTAAACCTCATTAAGTCATAATGTATTATATTACCCTTTTTATAATATCAGATTCATTTGCTAATTTTTTTAACATCTATGCTCTTGGATTTTTAAAAATTTTCAGGAATTTTATTGTGGTAAAATACAGATAACCTGAAGTGTGTCATTTTAAACATTTTTAAGTGCAGAATTGTAGGGCATGAAATACATTCATATAGTGCAACCATTACCACTATCCATTTCTAGATCCTTTTCATCATCCCAAACTGAAGCTTTGTACTTTGTTTCTCATTCCCTCCTCCTACCCCAGACCTTGGAATCACTATTCTACTTTCTGTCTTTATGAATTTTATTATTCTAAGTACCTCAAGTAAGTAAAATTCTATAATATATGTACATTTTTGCCTGGCTTATTTCACTCAGCATGTTTTTAAGGTTCATTCATTCATAATATATATTTTCTTCCTTTTATGTACATACCACATTTCACTTATCTATTTGTTTATGGATATTTGGGTTGTTTCCACCTTTTGGCCATGTGAATGATGCCACTTTAAAAATTGCTGTAGCCAGGTGTGGTGGTGCACACCTATAATCCCAATGGCTTGGGAGAATGAAGTAGGAGGATTGAAAGTTCAAAGCCAGCCTCAGCAACTTAGTGAGAATGTATGTGTCCCAAAATAAAAACGGTTGGGGATGTGGCTCAGTGGTTGAGTGCCCCTGGGTTCAATTCCTGGTACCAGAAAAAAAAATTGCTGTATAACTAGCTCTTTGAGTCTGTGCTTTTATCCTTTTGGGTATATTCCTGGAAGTAGAATTGCTGGATCATATGGTGATTATATGTTTAATATTTTCCATACTGTTTTGTGCAGCAGCTATACCATCAGCAATGCACAGGGTTCCAATTACCTCACAATCCCAACAACAGTTATTTTCTATCTAAGATAGTCATCCTAAAGGATGTGAATGGTGTTCATGGAGTTTTGTATTCTATGTTCATAAGAGATACTGGTCTGTAGCTTTCTTTTAAAAAATTGGGTGTAAGCATTTTGGATAAATAAGAGAAACAATGAGAAGACAAAGATGACCCTGAGGTTTCTTGGTGTCTAGAGTAACAGGAAATCCTGGGTAAACATTATATTTGAAAGGTCAGAAGAGGAAGGATGGGTACAAAAAATATTGATATAATATTGAGAAATTTGAGCTCACAAGGATTGCAGGCCATCCTGATAGAGATGTATCATTAGCAGTTGAAAAAACATGACTAAGTTTTGAGAAATGAGTAGGGACCAGAAATACAGATTGCCAGCCTAAGGATAGTAGCTGAAATCACAGAAACATGAGGCTCTTCCTAATGAAAGAGTGAAAATTGAGAAGAGGTCCAAGAAAAGAACCTTGAAGAGCCAAAATTTAAGGATGTGGCAGCAAAGAAACAGCCAATAGAGACCAAGAAATAACAATTGAAATTATCATATGAGTGCCAAGAAGGAAACCAAAGTGGAATGTAGTATCAGAAAGGACTAATTCTCTAACATTTAAATTAATTTCAATTTTATTTTCCCCTTCTATCCCAGCCAGTAAGCATGCTCATCACTAATTATTAGTTATCCATCCTTTTTAGTGAGAAAGAATAACTGAGTTAATAGGGAGTAACCATAAAGTCACAATTATGGTTAAAAAGTAGAATTCTTGGCATCAAACGCAATGCCCTAAATTAAGCCAGTTTCTATTTTAAGTGTGAGAAATAAAGGTCAAGATTTTTTTAAAATTGTAAACTTTTTATTAGCATCTTTAACTCAAAACCACACCAGGAAAAAAACAATCCTTGAAAACAACCAGTTAGGCATTTAAAAATAACATTTATTTTTAAAAATCAGGATAACACACTATATTTACTCACATATATTCCTGTTTGTTACCAGATATTTTCAGCAAATAGACCTCTTTAAGCATCTTCATCTGCTTTTATCAAACCTTCAAAGTGGCTCCTGCTGCTGTTGACAATCACAGCAGCCTGCTGGGGGCAAAGTATGGGGAAAGAAAAATAATCATGTATTTCTCAAAATTCAGAAATAATGAAACAACTGAGTGGGTGTAATGTGCATATGTATGTTATCAATGAAGGCCAAATACTGGTATAATTTTCACACATACTAAAAAATACATAATAATATAATTACATTTATTAACTCAATCAACTAATATAATTTTATATCATTTAAATCTATCAAATTCCAGGTTTGGCATAATAGTTACTAAAGTGATATAGGTGATGCTTCTTGAAACTATGGCATGTTTAAACACACATGATCTTCTAAAAAAGGAAGTTGAGCATTAAATATGGTAAATGATGAAATCAGAGGCATTACCTGAAATAATGCTTCTGCAGGTAGGAGGAATACAAAATATGAATTAAATATGTATGTATAGATGGATTTTACCTCCTACAAAAATCCTTCTCATTCTGCAAATACCGTCTACATTCATAAGAGATGCAGAGATATATTACTTGGTCTTTGCTTTCAAGCAGCTCATTCTGTGTGGGGGAGTTGATGTGTACCACTGTGTAGCAGGAGAAGCAACAGGAGTACGGAGGCTTTGAAGCTGTTGAAGGCTTCCGAAGGAAGCAGCAGGTGATCATTTTAGGTATTAAGAGTTTAACTAGACAACCAAATGAAGATGAATGGGTGGTGGTGGTGGGAGGAAAGTTTAGAGGCACATAATGATCCTGCTTGAGAAGCAGCCAAACATGTCCGGGGAGATGGGTGCAGCAAGGCATTTTCAGGGGGTGGTGACAGGTATGCAGTGAAAGGTAAAGGCCAGAAAAGGGCAGGGAGTGGGGAGGCTGACAGGGGATAGCACTGAGGATTTTAGGTGCAGGAAGGAGAAATTGAAGGTAAGAATACAGGATGATGTGTCTAGAGCTGTCTGTTGGAAGACTGTTTCCCTGAGAAAAACAGATTTCAAGGTGAGACAGTCCAGCCATGTAAGAAATCTGTAGTATATTTTAAAGTCTGAAAAAAATTTTCCAATCTTAAAATATGAGGAAATAAACCGAGGAAAAAAAACACCAGTAAATTTTTTTAAAACATGATATCAATGTAATGGTGCCTTTTAGTTATAGACTGGTGAGGTTCTAGAGATCAATCATTTCATCTGGTAAAGAAATGGAAATCCAGGGAAGTGAAGGGATTGGATCCTATTTATATTATGTTAGAAGTAAAGTCCAAAGTAGGATAGATTTCAGGTTAAGTTCTTCTTCCACATCATCTGTTGTTCAATAATGTTGGACAACAATATTATTCTTCATATATATATATATATATATATATATATATATATATATATATATATAATGTGTGTATATATATATATATGTATATATACACACAGATACATATGTATGCATGTATATACATATATGTGGTCATCATCTTTAAAGAATTCTGGTTTAATCAGGGATAAGAGGATAATTTATCCCCCCCCCCAAATTTTTAATTACCAAGTATTAAAATTAAGCATTTTTCCAAGGGAGGGCCTGAGAAAAACATGTGTGACTATATGAATTATACATAAATATGCTTAAAAATTTGGATGATAACAGGAATGCCAGACTCATAAATACAAATTCTTAAATTAATACAAAGTTAAGTGTTTCATGTTATATGTAAGTGCAAACAATTTTTACTGAGTACTTAATAGCAAAAAAAAAAAAAGAAAAAGAAAAAAAATGCTACTACAAAGAACAGAAATCACAGAAAAACAGAACATGTAGTCCCTCTCACTAGTGTATAAAAACGAAACAGGATTTGAATACCTGAAAAATACATTATACCTAACTAAGCAAACTTAAGAAATACTATCTCTTTAATTAGATATATATGCTAATTATACAAAGAAGAGAGAACTCTATATAAACAAAAATAGTAATTCTATATAACCAAAAATATAGAACTCTATATAACCCAAAATACACACACATATACACACACACACTTTTCAATGAGGAAAAAAAAAATCATCTGAGAAGAGAAAAAAATGTGAAAGCAAAGCAAAGGACTGAAATGTCAAATATTACCAATATAGAACTAAAGAGAAATAGAGAAGCACCACATAAAGTAGTGTTATAATAAGAAAGGGAAAAGTGGAATTGTGAAGCCTATGAATATGTACAGAATACCACAGAAATTTGTATTCCTTTTTATTTACTGGATTATTTTGGAAAGGAACAAGAAGACCCAAGTTGGCAAAAATAAAGCAAAATTCTAAGATAATTAATGAATGATTTCACTTGAGAAGTGTGACCATGATGGGCTATATGTTAGATACACAGGATTCAGTCAGATTATGGATTCAGATTAAATGTTCAAACCAAAGCATCATGACTCCATTCTAAAATTTGTACTAGAAGAAATTCAGATTCATTTAAAATGTATGAGACAAAAAAACTAAAAAGAAAACCTGTTTTTGGAAGATGCAACATTGCTGGACTGGGTTGTTATGAAGATGACATAAGACATTTACTTGGTATCTAGTTAGTGCACAATAACTATCAGATGTAATGATCATAATAATTAGAAGATCTGCATTTTTATCCGGGCTCCACTATTAAGTCACTATGAGCATGCACAACTGTACTTCTCTGAGACTCAGTTTCCTAACATGTAAATGAGATGAACCCAAGGAATCATTTCAGGTTAAAAATTCCAATTCATGTTGATTCAGGTACCAAGGAACTTACTTATGCAATGTTTTAGTCCCAAGCCCCCCCAAAGAATAAAACTAAATCCTTTTTTAAAATAATTCAGTTGCAATGTAATTATTTTGATACAGTTTTCATTTAAATCTTATAAATTACAAAACATAAAAAATCAAAATTTCCCCAAAGTTGTTCAATACAGAACACTAGGGATTTAAGCACATAATATACGTTAAGTACATTTGACAAATCAATTACAGATTGGCAAATGCAATGGAAAAATAGAAAACCTAAAGAGGATTTGAAGAGATTAAAATACACATTTTGCAACAATAAGCCACTGCATATTATTATATCACATTATAACATATTTGAAGTGTACTTCCCCCTCTTAAAATGGCAGTGATTATACATTAGTGCAACCACAGAGCACTTGTAAAATTGTTTCTGTCCAGCAACATCCAACATCATCCGTGTTCATCATAACAAATTCTATTCTCTTAGTTCCAGGGTCTTTCTTGGGCCTGAGCTTTTTCAGTTTTCCTATTTTAACAGTTACAGTCTTTTTCCATATGTGCAGCAATCCATCCAGAACTGTCCACTGTCTAAGGATGGGGGAGCATGTGGGATACTGATGAATCTGAAGAAATCTCCTACCTTTCTAAAATAAGAAAAGTGATGGGCGAGAAGTACCAGGGTTTGAACTCAGGGGCACTTGACCACTGAACCACATCCCCAGCCCTATTTTGTATTTTATTTAAAGGCACTGTCTCAAAGAGTTGCTTAGTGCCTTGATGTAGGCTGGCTTTAAACTCATGATCCTCCTGTCTCAGCCTCCTGAGCTGCTGGGATTACAGGCATGTACCACTGTGTCCGGTAAGAAAACTGATTTGGTTCAAAGACTGGATACATGACTATATACCATAGACTGTTTATACTTATGACATTTTAGGCAAGAAACTTTGTCAAACTGAGTAAGATTCAGTAGATTGTGATTTCTTTTTCTTCGTCTCTTCCCTCACTCCCTCTTTCCTTCCCTTAATGTTAGGAAAGCAGGGTAAGAAAGGACACACATCAGAGTTGGCTAACTTCATATCAGTCTTGTTTTTAAAATACCACTGAAAGGCGGATGGTAACAAAGGATGCTTTTTACAGAGGGACCTATGCAGCTGAATTTTAACCAAATCAACTGTGATTCTTTTATTTATTTTTTAGTAGATGGACACAATACCTTAATTTTATTTATTTTTATGTGGTGCTGAGGATGGAACCCAGGACCTCACATGTGCCAGGAAAGCCCTTTACCATTGAGCTGCAACCCCAGCCCCTCAACTGTGATTCATTATAACATTCTTGAAATCCAGTGATAAATCCGTGTTGAAATGGGACATGTAACAAGGCAAATGCTCTTTTCTTTTCTCATCTTGATTCAGAGTCTGTGGCTATCAGGGGAAGTTACTAGCAAGTGTGGTGGAATGCTAACCAATGAACACAGGGCGAAGGATGGGCACTGATAGCAAGCAGCTTTGCTTGACATCCAAACATCATCTCAACTTCACATTTATTTTTTAATCCTCTTTGCAAGAAAATGTACATCCATTTCCTTCAATAGTAGGGAAGCTCAAGATGTTTTTTTCATGAATTTTTACCTCCCTTTAATTTACAATATGTATACTTTACAACAACAGAAGAGTGAATTGTTAAACTTCAACTATAAACACTGACATAACAGGTTAAAAGTATTTCTTAAGCACTACGTATATATTCTTCCATATTCCTATTATCTTCTTCAGCTCTGAGATGCTGGCTCCCTCCTGCTGGCTCCCTCTAAGCAGTCTCTTCAGTACAAACAGCATCTCAAGGGCCAAACCATCTTGCCCAAGATGAAAGTCGTCAGGGTTCCGTTCTTCTTGAGAAAACAGTGTGCTGGGTCTCCTGGGATAGCCTTGTGAGATCCGACCAGATCACTTTTAGACAAAAAGAGGAGTCAAAGAGAACTTGGGTTTCCAAAGAAAAATAAAGTGCTGCCCCCTATAAATCACAGTCTCTGTGGAGTAAGGTGTCTTCCTAAAGAGGTAGAAATAATAGGGGGTGTGTGTTGCAGATGCCCGTATTTCAATAATACTGAACACTGTATCTTTAAGGGCTTAAAATGGACTGACTCCACTCATCTCTCTGATTTTTTCATAAGTAAGCCAGAACACCAATGACCAAGGGGTCTGAAAGATTAACCAAAGAGGTTAGTGCGCATTTCAAAGCAAATTATAAATATTCTACATATATGCATATACATCTTTTTTTTGAGTGACAAAGTAATTTTGAATCCATGTAGGCCAAAACCAAATATCTTGTCTTTCATCTTTGTATATCACTTTATAATTTCAAAAGCATTTTCATGTCTTATTTATCACCTATTTCTCTAGTATATGTATAATATGAAGGAAAAGTCATGATGTCCCCATTTAACAGATGAGGACACTGAGGTTTAGCAGTCAAATGCCTACTGACATGGTGCAGAGCTAGACCACAGGCTTCTGTTTTCCACTCCCAGGGTTCTTTGAAATAACCACTTCTGGCGATAGCGCTAGAACTCAGATGCCTGAAGTCCAGGCTGGGCCCCTTTACCCGTAGTTTGTATATGCAGCATAACAACTAGACTTAAAAACTTGAAAGAAAAATAAAAGATTATTCTTTAAGAGATAATATATAAACCCCCAAACCTGATGTCTCACAACATGTATATAAACATTCACATTAACTAGGGAAAACAGCTTCTATCTCAGAAAGGTTTGACTTTAACCTGAACAAAGGACTTCTAAAAGGAGACAAGTTAGAAGAAGATATAATATACACTAGTGTGTACACATTGAACACCAAAGGAAACCTTAGATCTAATTCCTGATTGTTTGGTTCTGATCAATACTGACTGGAGAGGAACTCCATCATACTAGAAGAGAGAGAGAAACTTAGGCAATTAGAATACAAATGTATTTGGTTAGGGAGTTTGTAAAGCTGTCATGTGTACTTGTCATATGTTCAGAAATACTGAACATGTTACATTGGTAACCTGAGAATTTACTAAATAGTAAATTTAGAAGAACACATTTTAGTTAATGTATGAAGACATAAAATAAATAATGATTATAAAGCTGTAAAGATACCATATTCTTGGGACAACCGAAGTGAAGTGAACCAAAGATCTAACTGTAGTCAGATCAAGGAGGGTGTGCACTTAGTTTAAAGAATGAAACATGCAATCACTCCTAATTGCTGTGGTGATTGGATTTCTTCTTCATGTTAAAGACAACACTATATTATCAAAATCATACTCAAACAAAGTAAAAATTAACTAGGACTGAGCCCAACAAGGTCATACCACCTCTACCTAGTGGAAGGGGTTGGAGAGAGCTTAGCTGGGTTTTGTATCGAGTTTAAAGAGGGAGATTACATAGCCCAAGAATGTGGTAGGTAAAAAATGAGTGAGGTTTTCCTGAGTCTCTGCACAGGAGTGCATGCAGACACTGTTTACTTATTGATTTCCTCGATGGCATAATTATGATCACTGTAAATAATCTAAGTGTAGATGAACCTATGCTGTTTCCTCTAGTCTGCCTTTTGCACAACTACTGGAATAAAAGCAGAATGCTTTGCCATGCCTGTTATTGTGCAGCTGGACACAGAAGAGCTCTCTTGAGTTGATATTCTGAAATATTAAGTCTATAAATAGGCTCTTCCTGTGGTGATTCTGTGGTAAGCCAGCAACCTTCTAATTATAACTTGGGCCACCATATAGCCTGAATTCCAGAGGAAGCCTGCTGGCCTGAGGTCATCAACACCTGGATGACTTGCTCTATGTGTAGTGCACTGAATATTCCAGGTGCTTTGGTCTAATCACCAGTTTCAATGAGTTCAGCTAGGTGAGTCTGTATTGTCAAGACCAATTTACTTGGAAGTGTTCATGAGTCAGGCTTCTGAGCTCAGACTCATGCACTGTGGAAAATCAACATTCAATGGTACCCTGGTGATCTTTGCTGGTTAGCCATCCTTTCTTTGCTAATACCTCTCCATCACTACATATTATTTCTATTGTGTTAGAATTTCTGTAAACTAACTGCAGGGTCTTGAGCAACTCAGTTTACTGCATTAGTAAGAAGCAGGAGGTTTTGAATTGAACAGACCTGCCAGCAATGTAGCTCTGCCATGTACTAGCTGTATGAATTTCAGTAAGTTTCTTAAACATTTAGCCATGTTTTCTTATCTGAAAAATGAGGATAACACTACCTGCTTTACTGGGTTCCTAAAAATAGAGTCTAACAATAATTAATGTATGCAAAGAGCTTTGAACATATTTAATACTCTTTTGTCATCTATATTTCCTAAATCTCACATATAAAGAGAATGCATCTACATTAAATGTACTTGTAAAATCTTCCTGCCCCTCATCCTGACTGATCCTAACTTAATGTTTTGGCAATGTATCACCTGAACTAGAAACATAAAAATCCCATTTTGTTTTTTCTGCCCCTTGCCTTCCATATATAATCAGTTACAAAGTCCTATGGCATTAACCATAAGTGTCCTTAGAATGTTTTCCTTCCGTTTTGTACAGTGATTTCTTGGTTAGACCACTATCAAAACTTTCTTATGCCCCAGTTTTACATATGTCATCTCTACTATGTTCACAGTAATCTTAGTGTGTTGTTCCCATGATTACACAGGTGCTTGCTGACTGCAGGATCACCCCTAGACCACTAAGCTTGGCCTTCAAGGTCTTTTCCATCTGGGTCCTTAGGGAGATCTTCAGCCTCATCTCCTGCTACCTCCCACTGAAGACCTTGTCTCCAGACACACTGAATTGCTGACAGTTCTTCACACTCACCGGGCACACACATAACATGGTGCCCAGGTTCACATTGCTTCCTCCTATTTCTCTTGACCAATATGTACTGAGGCTTCAAAAACAGCTCTGCGTAGAGTTTTGTTAGTTTCAGATTAGGTTACAGCCATTTCTATTATATAAGCCATGTTCCCACAGGGTATTGTTCATACCACTGACAGGTACTAATGCAACCCCTGATGCTACCTCCTCCAGAATCAGGCTGCCTGGATTTGACACTGGATTTGTCAGTGGTATGAATATTAGTTAACAGCCATTTTAGCCTTGCCAAGTTATTCAGACTACATTTTTATGTCCTCCTCTATAAATGGGGAACAGGAGACCAACTTACTGCAGAAATTGTGGGGCAAATTCAATAAGTTAAGTCATAAAAATAACTAGCACAGTTTTCATCATATACCAAGTGTTTCTGTGATATGTATTTAGAAATATATATCATTACTAGGATTTTAACTACTTACTTAACTTCTAAGTTTTGTTATAAGCTCCTCTAGCACAAAGATTCTTATTCCTTAGTATATTAGCTATGCCTGTGATAATGTCTGATTAATGTAAGTCAAAACAAAACCTACTTTTTCAGTTTTGAGATAATACCAAGGTACTTCATAATCAAGACTACCAAAATAATGTTTGTGCGTTTTTTAAACTCTAGTACATTTTTTAAATTTTTAAATTTTTTTTCTAGTACATTTTGTATCAGTTATTGCTTTGAGCTATTATTTTGGTTATTAATTCCATGTTAATAAACATCTACTGTCCCTTAATAATCATTTATTCCCAGAGCTTCAATTACCATCTATATGTTGGCCGTGCCCAAATCTAAATCTTCATCCCCAATTCTCTTGTAAGGTCCAGACCTATATATTAAATTATTCATCTAGACCTTTCCACTCAAATGTGCTATGTGTATCCAAACCTCCCAGATCTAAAACTAAACTCGTTTTACTCCCAAACTGTTTTCCTTGCAAATAATCCCTGTTTGGAGATATTTTATCAACCTTGATTGCTCAGGGCCTGACTTTTCTTATCTTCTCCTCCATTCCCCTATCCTTATCCCGTTGGTCACATTTCTACTTCCTAAATTCCACTTTATAACGCATCTTCTGTCCCATTACCAACTCTCATCTAAGCCACTATTATCCTCATTGATCACTACTCTAGACTTTTCTCAGCCCAGGAAATCTAGAAGAATCTTTCTAAAAATGCAGATTTAATCAAGCCAATGGCCACCACTGCAGGGTTCAGGTGGCCCTCCTGAATCAAGCCTTTCACTCTCTGCCTGGGGGCCCTGTGCCTTGGCCTGCTGGGCTTCCTTGTACTCATCATGCTGTCTTGTCTACTCCAACTATGGCTCTCTACAGAGTGCTCCTTTCTGTCCCTTTTACCTGGCCAAGTTGTACTCATTACTCCAATATCAGTTACAAAGCCTTCTAAGAACCAGAGGGTTTTTCTTAACTTCCCAGGGTAGGCCATACTTGTTCGTTACACATTTCTATAGCACAAGAGTTCTTCTTGTAACACTCATCACTTCCAGTCTCTTATTTAAGGCTAAGCCCTTAGTACAGGGCTTTGCATGAAGTAGGTGTTCAATTAAATATGTATACACATGTACATATATATAATTATTAATTTTGACTTTCTAAATCCATAATTCGTCCATTCTTTCAAATATTTTCTAGCTTACAAAAGTCATGAGTACCTTATGTTGTATTTATATTACTTAAACAAATCTAATCCTACATCTTAATTCACTTTAAAATATAAAATATATTATAAAAATATATAAATATATATATGTATAAAAATAACATTTAAACCAAATAAGGATGACATAATGGTTTCTCATGGAGCAGAATTTTAAGGTAATCAGCAGATGTAACATTTGCCATCAAAGTAACAAATTTTGTTTGAAACTGCAAACTTCTCATAGGAAAAATCCCTACTGAAATCAGTATACTTGTCCCAATCTACTGTATTTTAGCTAAATAGACTACTAAAGGTTCTATATTACCAAAAATCTATCCACTGATTTTATAACAGATTACCAATCTATTTGTTCTAGAGGTAACTAATTTAATCTACCAAGAAAGGCAATATGGCTCTGAGGAGAGGTGAAAGAAAACTGAACAAGATTTAAAACAGAAAGGATGGATCTTCAGTTGGGAGCAGGCCATTCCACAAACCAGAAGAGAAAAGGGAAAATGTTTATAGATTTAAATATAAAGAAAAGAAAAAGGAAGGAAGAAATAAAATGTCCAACTTTACCATTCGTAGCCAAGCCGGTAAAAAGCCTTTATATAGACTCATGAATCCTTCTCCTTGAACAGCCTGAATCAGGCAATCGCTTGATGATTTATACAGAAGTCCCCTAAAAGGGAACAAAAGACCTGTTAAATTTCCTCAGTATAAACAGACACATAAATAAAATTGTCTAAAAGAATATTATAAGTTAAATATTTTCTGCTCATCTTGAACAAATAATATTTGTGGTCTTAAAGATATAGATAGCTTCATTTGAGCTTAAAGAAATTTTCAAGGCTGACTTCTGATTCATCCACCCTTGATCTTATACTTAGAATTCACTTCATCTGATTTCTTCCAGAGAGGAGGGACTATTTCATATTGACTCAAATTCTCCATGTTACCTGAAAGTGAAAGGCTTTTGAAGAAAGTGCTGTGTAAATGCTCAGCAGAGAATGCTTTCAAAAACTCTTTGAAAAACAAGTCACAATTAATTCCTTGCCTTGAAATAATGGGATTGTTAATTAGCTCATTTCCACAAATACATAGTAGTTTTTCATCAGACAAAGAGGAAGTGATTACATAAAAACAATTTCCTCTTTGACCACAAAAACACATAAATACATTTCTATCAAGAATAATTACAAGCTGGGAGCAGTGGCACATGCCTGTAATCCCAGCGGCCCAGGAGGTTGAGGCAGGAGAATCATGAATTCAAAGTCAGCCTCAGCAATGGCAAGGCACTGAGCACTCAGTGAGACCCTCTCTCTAAATAAAATACAAAACAGGGCTGGAGATGTGGCTCAGTGGTCAAGTGCCCCAAGTTCAATCCCCAGTACCTCCCCCCCAAAAAAGGATAACTACATAAAACAGGCACAGTGTCACACGCCTGTAATCCCAGTGACTCAAGAAACTGAGGAAAAGAATCACGAGTTCAAGACAAATCTCAGCAACTTAGCAAGAGAGACCCCGTCTCAAAATAAAATATATATAAAGGGCTAGGGATATAGCTTAGTGGTAGAGCACCCCTGGGTTCTATCCCCACTATTGCAAAAAAAAAAAAGGAAAATATCTTCAAAAAATTGTATTCTTATAGACAATCACACAAATATAGAAGAATTTCTCATTACCTTCCTTGTTTATCTCGTGGTTGATTCATTATTCGACTTTTGATGACATCAGCTGGTGTTCCCAGAACAGAAGCTACCAGTCCAGAACATAAACTGTAGATACAAATTAATGAAATTGAAAGATAATATGCAAGACCTCCTATATTTTAAGGAAGGGGAATTGATACTTAAAAAGAATGGAATCCTAAATATATTATTATAATATTCTTTATGATGGTGCTCTTTTAGCTTAAGATCAGTGCAAAATTGATTCAGTAAAGAAGTAGAAAGAAAAAGATAATATCAAAAAGAATTTCAGGCAAGGGGCTGGGGTTATGGCTCAGTGGTAGAGTGCTCACCTAGCACATGCTAGGCGCTGGGTTAGATCCTCAGTACCACATACAAATAAACAAATAAAATAAAGGTTTTGTATCCAACTATATATATATATATATATATATATATATATATATATAAAAGAAAAAAAATGTCAGGCAACAGATCCATACTGAGCACCTCCTGGTACCAGACATCCTTTTAGACCATTAATGAGGCAGGTAGACCCTGACCTGGAAGAGCTTACACTCTACGTGGGGAGAGGCAAAGAAGAGATGAATAATTTCAGATGTTGATAATGCTATAAAAAATAAGATGGGGTAGATTGAGAGGGAAAAACTAGGTGACAGGCAGGCAGGGAAAAGTTCTAGAGGGTGACAGCATCACTGAGTCCCCTTTGTGAAGACCTGAAGGAAGGAACAGCAAAGGACCTGAGTCCAGAGTGCTCCTGGTGTGTGTTAGTAAATATATGTATCTCTAAATATCATTGGTTTGACACTATTTTATATTCTTTGGGGGTTATCTCAATAGCCTAGAGGGATCCAGAATTTGTAAACAAGAACAGAAGCTAAATGAAATGACTCCAATGTTAAGGATAGTAGACATCTAAAAACCAATTCATTCTCATGGGTAATTTGAACTTGTGATATGGAGAGATTGAGGAAATGCCCCTGCTTGGAGTGCTTTTCTTTCTGTTCATCTCTAGAAGAGTCACATTTCTTCAAATTCTTATCTAATTCTGCCTTTGTGGTTATTGTTTCTCCCTCCTCTGAACCCTCCAGTGACCATTTTGTTTCAGCATTTACTATGCAGTGTTTTTATACTTGTCTTGTTCTCCTGTTGGTCAGCTCCCTAGGCAGAGGCTGGATGCACTGTTTGTGTGTCAACACAGGGGCCTACACAGCAACTTTAACACAAATTGACCCTGGGATGGCCCCATCAAGTTGTAAATATTTTGGGAGGTTTAATCTGAAATAGCCTTGTAATTTTATCTCTCCTCCCTATTTTAACTGCAATAAAATTTAAAAATATTACTCTTAATGAGTGTACTATCATCCTTCTCTAAGGGTGATACCACTAGATTCCTGATCGAGTGTCCCCAAGTTGGAATTTATGCCACAAAAGCCAGAAAGGGTGATAATATAAAAAGAAAAAAAAACAGGGTCATACTAAAACAATCACTTACCTGGATAAACCATGAGTAATGATATTGTCCTCAAGGGGTGTATTCAATATCAAGTAGTGCTTCACTGTATCGTAAGTGGTTAAATCTGGCAATAGAAAAAGAAGGTTTAAATATTCATTTATGCAACAGTGAATGTCTTTTGCGTAAAGAGTATACTGGCTTGTGGCAGGAATGTGTACCGGAATGAAATATAGCATTCATTCAGGCAGAGGATGGAGGAAGAGGAAAAGAGGAAGAGGTGACACTTGGATGTATCATTTGAATACCTGAATCCAGCTATGACTAACCTGAGCTCAACCCCTGGAATTTTTAGCCAATTAATAAATTCATTTTGGGGTCAAAGTTAGGTTGAGTTGAAACTCCATCATTTATAAACAAGTGGCTCCATGGATGGAGAGAAGCATTTAAATTCGCACTGTATCTATAAGAATACATTGCCTAGACTTGGTGACTATTTAGAAATAAGAAACAAATGAAAGGAAGAGCCAAAAGTCATGCCTAGGTTTCTCACTTGTATAGCAGAAGGGATTGTTTTATATTTTGATATTATAAAGAATGGAAACAAAGATGGTTTTATATAGAGCCTGATTTTGACACATTCAAAGGAATATACTTAAGATACCCAAAAAAAGATTCTGAGTAAGTAACTAGAATTTGGAAGAGAAATCTGGGCAATAATCTTAGGCAACAAATTGATAAACTACAATCAGAAAGGTTCTCTGAAAACCAAAATATCCAGTAATAATGTGATATACTAGACACAAATGGATAGAATAGCAAAACAGAAAATAGATTTACTTCCTTTAAGTGATACACTACTGGAACCCTTGAAAGTGCTCCTTATAAATTTCTTAGAATCATATAATTGGACTTAGAAAGGATTCTTTCATTGACTAATTCATCAAATGTTTAATGACTAATTCATCAAATGTTTAATGCATGAAAGATGGGGAAAATAAAGATGAATAAAAACACAGTCCTTGCCTTCAAGAGGCTTGTATCTAGTGGAACAGGCTCGTATCTAGTGGAACATACAGACATTAGAAAGCAATGAAATGAGCTACAAGCAGCAGAAATAGGCACAGGGAACTATAGAAACACACAAAAGAGCATCTAAGATAACATGCTGTGGTTAAAGGGATTGTAGAAGGTTCTGGAACAATACATTGGTGGAGAAGAATTCTTTAGACAAGAATATTACTCTTAATAGAGGAACTGTGAAGGAAAACTAAACAGAAGAACAGGGAAGAGGACAGAAAGGAGAGGGGTGAAGAAGAGCTATGCATGTGCAGGAAGTGGAACCTTTTGGCTCATGACTTGTTGCTTCACTCTTTCCAACAGGATCAATGAACCGTTCAGTTCTCTGAAAGCACAAGGCAAATCCTACAGACCATCTACATCATGCACCAAAATTCCCACTTTGTTCTGTGGGTAATGAGAAGCCAGTGCCAGGTTTTAGGGGCATCATAACATGTGCATTTCCTTGCTTTGGATGACTCACTCTGGATGCTGGGTACAAATTTGGAGGGGGAGACCAGATGGATGGCTGTGGCAGTGGTCTAGTTGAGAGGTTCTGATGGTTGGCACTGTGGAAATGGTTACTTTAAGGATAATAGGTGCATTCTGGAGAGGGGGAAACTTTTAAGAACTCAGAAGATGGTAGTGGTGAGTGTGAAGGCTGCCTTCTCATGCACAAACGTGACTGACTGCTCTCAGAGATGAAACCAAGGAGGGCAGGAATGAGGCTTTCTTTTCTGCACCTCAAATTCTGTGCTCTTGTTTTTCGAAACAGGAAAGATCAGCAGCTTCCTTTTTTCACCGTTGCTGTGACCTTTCCTATATTTACTTCCTATGAAAGTTTTGTCTTCCTTTTGCTATATGTGCATCAGCATCCATGGTTCACATCTTTCTCTATTATCAGTTAACAACTGATTATCTCAGTCTGATGATGGCTGTGCTGTTAACCTCTTCTTACAAAATATTTTAACATGTTCTATATTTTGAAGTTAAAATTGCTCTCTTAGTGGAGTCACCTATCAACCTATAATTTATTTTTTTTTCAGTAATGTTGTGTTTATTTTTTTAAAATTTGTTCTTTTAGTTATACATGATAGTAGAATGCATTTTGACATATTATACCTACATAGAGTATAACTTCTCATTCTTCTGGTTGTACATGATGTGGAATTACACTGGTTATGTATTCATATATGAACATAGGAAAGTTATGTCTGATTCATTCTACTATCTTTCCTATTCCCATTCCCCTTCCCCTCCCTTCATTCCTCTTTGTCTAATCCAAAGTACTTCCATAATTTCTTTATTTAAAAAATACTTTTTCTCTCATATTTTCTCTAATGTTCAATGTAACTAAAAACTTCACCAGTAGTATATATTACTATTTTAATAGCATGTCTTAAATAAAAATAAATTAGTATTTTTCTGAGGTTTCTTTTTAAAAAATTTAATGTTCTTCCAGCTTTATTCAGGTCTAACTGACAAATAAAAATTGTTCATATTTAAGGCATAAGAAAAGAAACTGAGAACTGAAAATGAGAAGCGAAGGGTAGAAATGAATAAGAGATTGTTTACTTTCCTGGCCTGGGTGCCAGTCTGAACAAGGTGGATTATATAGGAATAGGAGGATTGCCAGGGGTAAGGATTTGGACATTGTGGATATAATGACCATCAATCTTAAAAGGAGGTAAGGATTAGAGAGAAGATTAGAAATAGTTTGGTCTTTTCTCCTTATTTCCATAATTGGTTTTTCTTAAGAAGAAAATCCTTGTCATACATTACTGTAGAATAAGGTAAAAATATTCCAGGAAATATATTCAATTATAATAAACATAAAACATATGGATCCTGTGGCTGATATATGTTATTATAAATAATGAAATAAAAATGTTCATATCCCTGATACAAGAGCATGCAAGAATTAAGTTGTTTGAACTTCTCAGAATTCAATAAAGTTTTCATTACCTCCCATATTCACCAGTGCTGCTCTTTGTATATTGGGGACCCAGCCTGCCCACAGCCCACGTATTCCTCCTTCAGCTAAGATTTTTGCAAAAGCATGATGCACACCACGGAATCTAAGGAGAATAATAATGAAATGTGAAAAGTTGGTGTACTCTTGAGAATGGAATGCAATCCAATAAGCTTCTCCTATAACTGTTATAGAGTAAAATAACATTTACTCAGAACTGTTAGAAATTAAAGGAATTCATGTAAGTCTAATATGCAGATAAACTTATTAATCCTTTAGAACACCAACATTTGATTTAAACATTTTTTAATACAAATCATGATAAGTTGTGTCACCTTCTCAGATTATTAAAAAAGATCAAAATATCTTTCTTGACATATCATTGGTAGGCATATTAAATATAGGAGGAAACAGTGACAGTCAGAACTTCTGGATGCCTCTTACTAATGTTGCAGGGGACATGCAAATTTTTAAAATTTGTCAAACAACATTAAAAAAAACATTGATTCTTAGGGCTAAAGATGTAGCTTAACAGTAAGGCCCTTGCCTAGCATGTGCAAGACCCTGGATTAGATGTCTAACATCACAGTAAAAAATAAAAAATAAAACAAACAATAATAATAAAAAAGAAAATCACTCTCCTATAACCTCATAAAAGAAAGAATATTTATAGATCAAAAGTAGAATGCGCAATATTCTAAGAATTTTTAAAATTAAATGATTTGAGTTTTATGAAAATTTGCTATCCTATCTTTATTTTGCTCACATTTCTGTAGACAGGTGAAAAATGGTGCTGAAGCATGAATCAAATCTGGGAGCCTCTGATGTAAAAGAAAAGTCTGGGCTTGATATGGACAGAAAAAAATCTGGAGTCAAACGTCACATTTACCACTTACCAGCTGTATGGATTTTACTAAGGTATTTTACTCTTTGAATCACATCAAAAATATGACATTCTTGAGATGCATAATTGCTATTATACTACAAGGAATCACAAATGATCACTGTAGCTAAAATGTATTGTACCTTTACTAAGTAGCAGTCACTTTATACATGAGATGCATTTTAATCTTGAAAGGTTTCTGAGGTATGTGTATTATTATTCCAATTTATATGTGAGGAAACTGAGGCTAGAATGGTTAAGGAATTTGACTACTATTACAGAGCTAAACTGTAGTAAAGCTTGAGGCTGGATTGGACCCTTGGGCTGATCCCAAGGATTATGCTCTTTACTACAACATTAAGTATAGTCAAACCCAAAATTTCCAGCGTTAGGGATAAAAAAGAGGATTAAAACCCTGGGGAATCAGTTTAAAACATAGCTTTTTATTTTGGTACCGGGGATTAAACTCAGGAGCATTTGACCACTGAGCCATATCCCCAACCCTATTTTGTATTTTACTTAAAGACAGGGTCTCACTGTGTTGCTTAGCGCCTCACTTTTGCTGAGGCTGGCTTTGAACTCCCAATCCTCCTGCCTCTGCCTTCCCAACACTTTTCTCTCCAGTCAAGGCTACATCACTTTTCTCTATTCAAAGTCATTAGAAGTTGTTACAAAATGACCAAATGGGGCTCTGTAAACTCCTCGTTTAAGTCAGAGTTGTGTCTTTTCTCCTCTGCTAGGCATCTACCCATTTTCTGAAGGCTGAAGGGGGGATGGGGCAATATCAGCCCAACCTCATCCTCCAGCATCTGCTAGAGAAGAAGTGAGTACAGAGAAGTGGTCAGGGGTGGCCTCCTAAAGATGGTTCCAAACCCTCCTCCTCCACCTCTGGCTTTGCTGCAGACCTGGAGGATTTAGACTCCACTCAGGTTATCCTGCACTTCCCTCTTTCCTGGAAATGATCTATCTATATGCAAAATTTGGCCCTTTCCCAGGGGAAACTGGCTAAGTGGCTCTTCTAATAAACTGCCCTTTGAGGAAAGGCTGACTTTGCTAATATAGGCTAATGTAATGGGAAGATTTTATATCACAGAGGCATAATTTAAAAAAAAAAAAATCTTCCTTAAAGGGCCTTAGAATGTAGGGGGAATTAGATTAGAGAAGACCATGGGAACATAAGATTGATCTTGTTAATTCCCTTCTTTCTGGAAGACAGCAAGAAAAGCAATGTTATGCAGCTAGGCATGTTTACCATCACGAAAACCTTTTGAGAGAACCCCTTTTAAAGATGAAAATAGACTGGAAATGTTAAGTGAATGACACCATACAAACCACAGTGGCAAAGCTGGGGTGCATAACAGGGCAAACCTTAATAATAAAATTCTTTATATCAACCTGCAATAGGAGACAAATCTAACAATGTTGGCTGGGATAGCAGCAAAGAGTTATGAACACATGACAGAGAAGATAGACACTTTGTCATGCAAAGAAAAGATATAGCTCAGCTCTCCTCTTCATAAATATAGCTTCCAAATTAAAAAAAAAAACAGTATTAATACCTTTACCGAATACTGGATTGGAAAAAATATAAATCCATTAAATAAATATTCAAAATATGATGATATCAAAGGGAAGCAAAAGCACCAATTAACTGGAAAACTTACCTCAATGGTTTTCCTTCAAGTTTCCTTTTTCCTTCCATTTGCATCTGAACCTTCACTAGGTCAGCTGGGTTGGCTAAAAATTGGCCGATAACACCAGCCATCATCCCTCCAATGACTGACTTCCTAATTGTAAAAAGAGACATTGTTTTTAAAGTTGCCATTAATTTCACAAATTTTACAGTGAACCAGTACTAAGCTGGGACAGGCCCTGGGTAATAAATTTAAGACAAAGTGAAAAAAAAGGATATACCCAGATGAACCACAGAGAAAAAAATAGATGGTTTGGTTGTTTAGTGACAGGAGGGTAAAGGACCAAAAGGAACTAAAATTAAGATTTGCACTTTCAGATCTTACATGGCCTGAAATCCAAAGGAAAGGGTGGATGCTTCTAAGATATAAACAATAACATAAAAAAAAGTTATTGCAGAGAAAAACTTGAATCATTTAGCTGTAGTTTAATTCTGACTACCAGATGAGAAAAACAGCAGAGATGTAATCAACCTCATAGAAATGGGTACACCAAATTTTTAAAACTACTACTTTAGTAGTTTTCCAAGTGAAGGGCTTTGAAAATATTGCTCTTTGTGAAGAAACTTTTCCCATTCCTAGTCTAGTCTTTTTCCTCCCCCATCAGCCAACAGTGAGCAAAACTAGACAAAATGACTATAATCATAAATAAGGAGCTGAGTCAACAGATTGCACATGTAGAATTTTTAACCAGTAGTTTACACTACAAAAAGTATAGTCTATAATAACTTATGTTTCCCTTAACTGCATAAAGATAGTTTTAATTGATTCCCCTTAAATTAATTACTGGGGAGGTTGCGTATGTTTACATGTTTAATGAACACTTGTATTTCTTCTTTTGGAAACTATTGACAATCCTGTCCTTATTCTTCCATTGCATTCTCTATATTTTTCATTGATTTGTAGGAGGTCTATTTGTATTATATATAGTAACCTATTTTTTATGGTTTCTGTTTTATATATTCTAAGTGACAGGACATAACATTCATTATCTTATCAACTCCTAAAAATTACAAAAGCTTAATGGTAGCTATTACTTGTATAGCTGAGGAACTGAAGATTTTAAAAAAAAGTGAAGCCCAGGTAACACAGTAGAAGAGTGGAAAATGGAGTTCATCTCTGTCTGATTCTAAATCACAATGTTCTAGGATATGCACTGGGAGGACTAAAGAAGGTACTCTGCTAAAAGACCAGCATAGGTTGGTCACTGGAAGTCACTATGGTTGTTAATAAGCAATGACATGATGACAATATGAGTCTTAGAAAGATTAATGGCATGAAAAAATATGTTATTGCAGAGAAAAACTTGAATCAGAGACAGCCTAGAAGTTGAGGGTCCGAACTATATGTGCTGATTTGGAACTGAGCAGCCTGCAGCTGTGGTTGAGATTGCAGGAGTGGAAGAGCACAGCAAACAGGAGGAGAGCAGAGATCCAGTTCAGTGGACACTAGGTGAATAGAAACTGTTCCCAGCATGGTGCTCTTCCCTTTCAAAACAGTGATGACCAAGACTGGTCTTTGACTTTCAAGGAGCCACCTCAGTCTTGCCAGCAGGGAACAGCAGCAAAGAGGCAAAGAAGAAACCAGAAGAGATACTGAAAGAGTCAAAGAGTACAATATCCAGAAAGTCAAAGATGGAGGTACTTACAGGAGTGTCAGAGGAACCTACATTTAAAGGGAAATGAGGATTTGGTAAAAAGTCAATCTGATACATTCTTCATTTTTACATTCTGAGAATGAAGTATATTAGTTTATGTCTTCAAATCCCTAAATTCTTATGCATTTTCCCAAGCTTCTAAATTTGCAATCTAAACATTAGGGAATGAGAATATTCTAATGGAAAATTGTTTGCTAAAACAGGCTTGTTTAAAAAAGACAAATGCTCACAGAATGTATGTTTATTACTATGCCTTCCTTATGCTCCAAAAATAATTAAAAGAGACCAAAACAAAATTACATAGGAAACTTGCCATTCTCTGTTAATTATAAGACTGCCAAATCTACTAACAGGTATTTTTAAAGAAATTTAAAATCATTCAAAAAGGAGGCTAAGTACTGACAGAAAACAAGCAAGCATTTTGCTTAAGTTTAGAGGACTAGATTTTACTATTCTTATTTTTACTTAATGAAACTTGTACAAAATGAGAATGATGGTTTACTTCCCCTTGACACAGCCTTAAAGAAATGGATCACACACTAACATCTAATAATATAAAAGCCATACACAGTGTGTGTGTGGGCGGAAGCATGCATTAACCACAGGTCAGCTTGCTGGAGGAAGAAAAGTTATTATTTTCATCTAAAATCCAAAGGGAAGAGTGGTTACTTCATTTTTGTGTGTCTTCTTTCTAAGATATATTTTTCATTTAGAAATTTGATTCTGGGATCAGTGATGTCTGAATAAAATATGTGTATACAGGTAACTCAAATGCACTAAACAAGAAAAATTTTAAGGATTTTATCAGATACGTAAAGCCTGACACTTACCAAATCATATCATCAAAAATAGCATTATTCTCAATTTCTAATATTGAGAATTCTAATATTAGAAATTGAGAATAATGTCTTTTGAGTGTTATAACCATAAAATATACATAATCCAATGGTTTAATGTGTTATATTTATAGTCACCAAACCAAGATGATGATAATAATAATAACAGTGCTCCCTTATAATTCTTTCATTATTAAAATATTAAATATTTCTACATATGCATATTATGTCTGTTTACAATTTTCAGTAAACACTATTATTTGGATTTATATTGCAATTATTTGTTTTTTAAGCCCAAGCAATTGTAATTGTAACAAATATACAGTTTTACATAAATAGATAAACAGATAGTCTTTGAAGCTATAGCATATTATTTTCAAAACAAAACTTACCAAAGGGGATAATGCTTATCTTCACTTTTGCCAAATACAACCTCCCGGAGATGTTCATATGTGACCATCCGACCTCCAGAGTATACTGTATAAAATAGATCATTAAAAAGGCCAAATTCAGCTCTATGCTGAAAAAATAAGAGAACAATCTACCCTGACCTAGACACTCTCTCTAGTTGCATCCTTCTCTTATGTAATTTATGTTCCTGAAACAGTCTTCTTGATATTTCTCAAAATGGGGTAGGACCCTCACTGATCTTTCTAGAATAGGTTCTTCCTTCTCTGTTTTGCTAACTCCTCCTAATCTTTCAGAATTCAACTCCAATATATTTTTTCAGGAAGTGCTCTCCAATCTTTCCCCCAGTATTCTAGGCAAGCATTGCACACTCTCACATAGCAACTATCATACTCATTAGTGATCAACTTGTTCTTCTTGTTGATCCTTCCATCAGAACACAAGCTTCAGGCAGGTTCTGTTTGTTTTTCTTATTATGTCAGATGCCCTCATATGTACCTTGGCACAGAACAGGTATTTACATTCGATTAACATATATAATTCACTGAATTTGTTATATTAACATAATGTTTTCAGTAACATTTCAAACTCAAAAAATGAATCTTATTGGTAAAGCAAAGATGGTGGTAAAAAAAATACAAATGAAAAGAGGTGAAACACAAAACACTAGCACACAAAGGAGAAAATATTTTAAAAGATGGAAAGTAAAATTATTAAAATCAGCACTTGGTATTCATACAGAGAGATTTTCTTGATATTTCAGCAAGTTTTAGCCCATATTTTAAGATAATTGTGAATATATGAAGTGTGAAAACCGTAATAGTCTATGCATGCTTGTGGTTATTTCTTGAGAAATATGCTCTTTCTCATCTGAAGAATTGCATCTTTAAAAATATGATGCCAGTAAATATTCAGTCTGGGCAATTTTCTGATCAAGGGTCTATCACCATATGCTTAAGGAAACATTATACATGTAAAAGAGAAAAATACTAAAATACCACACCTATCCTGCTTCCACTAAGTTGCTGAGGTTGGCCGAAAACTTGCCATCCTCCTGCCTCAGCCTCCCAAGCCATTGGAATTACAGGTGTGTACCACTATATATAGCCAGTTGCTACTATCTCACCACCTTTATCACTAATGGCCCACAGAGCTAGTTAGGCGCCCTGGGGAAGTAAGGCAGAAGTCACCTATGTTGCCTTTTCCCTGTGGCCAGAAGTGGATGAGGCAGGGATCTCTGCTCTCTTTTAGAGCAGCCTGGTCTCTGATGTATGGGACAGAGGAGATCTGGCATTACAGTAAATATATCTAAATTTTCAAAGAACATTAAAAAAAGGTAAATTTGTGTTTGAAGTTTCTGATGTGAAAGAAAGTAACCATTGTTCATGTTTCTTTTTTCTTAAACCATCAAAAAACTTTTTATTAGGAATATTTTCAAACAGCAAAGTAAATAATATATAACTTACCATTAAAATTTATCAACTGCAAAATGTACTTCATTCTTTTTCTTAATTATTTTGAAGTACTTCCCAGATATCATGATAGTTCATCCCTAAATACTTTGGTATGCATTTCTAAAAATTTAGGATAGTAACTCCTTAGTAACAATAGATAACTTTTTCTTCCTAAGAGATTGATTATATGTTCATTTATCATCAGTAGGGGAAAAAAATTTAGCTGGCTTTTGGATACAGCTAAAAGGAAACACAGAGGAGACAAACACAAGACTCATAACAAACTTACCAGCTAGAATCAAGATAAATACCTACGTGTCTGTAAATGGCGGGCGTCACTCCTTGCCAAAGCTTTAGAAAGCCTTCTTCCTGAATGATTCCTAGGGCGGTGCGCACCATGCCCCTATAGGGGGCAGATTCTCTTGCATTGTCTCCCAACCGAGCAAGAGCAGCTTCTCCTTGCATTTGGAGTCGAGTTTTTGTAAGATCGAGGGGAAAGGTTGCTAACAAAAAACAAACAAGCGAGGGGAAAAAACCCACAACATTCAGAGAAACAAGCAAAAATTCTAAAATCATAGGACTAATGTTTTCCCAAGATTATTGGTTGTCAAATTTTAGAATTACAGATTTTCTAGTCCCATGCCCATGTACTCTAATTTGGCAGACTTACAAGGGTTTCAAATTGATTCTCAGACACTCCCAAATTTAAGAATCAGGGCACCAGAGCAAACTGGATCACCAATCAAAAGTCAAAAAGTGAAAAAACCCTTGAGTTCTTTTTATTCCAAGATTTCAATCAATAATCTACTTTAGTAACTTTAGTTTTTTCCCTCTACAATGAAAATAAATATCCATATTCTGTGGTGTCCTCCTGATTGCAACCATGATTGTTTAACATCTGTTTTAACTTTAGAACACTGTACTATGTATTCTTATGTACTATCATAAATGCAAGATAAAGCAGAATTTTATAATTTCATGGGTGATTTTTCACATGCAAACGAATCATAGCCCTGATATTTGAGATACAGAAGATTCAATGGAGTTCATAATGTCTTCTTTTATATAGAAGGGTGGCATGCTCAATATTTCTTAAATTAAGACATATTAGTTGTTTTCCAGCACTGATAAGTTTAAGCGTGGCATATTTGTAGGCTCCTTACAAGTTATCAGCTATACTTGTAAAACCTTTTTCTGTTTACATATTGAAGTAGAGATGGATCTTTTACCTTGAAACAGAGTTAAGCTACCTGATCCATATAAGGAAAATCAAGCTTATAACTTGATTTTATTCACATTAGGACAGGTTCATGAACATTACTGACATAAGATTTCAATGATCACCACCTAATACAAATCTTCAGCATGCCTTTTCTTTCTCTCTCTCTCTTCTTCTTCTTTTTTTTTTTTTTTTTTTTTTTTTTGGTCCTGGAGATTGAATCCAGGGTTTACCACTCAACTATGTCCCTGGACCCTTTGAATCCAGGGTTTACCACTCAACTATGTCCCTGGACCCTTTTATTTTTTGAGACAGGACCTACGTAAGTTGCCCAGGCAGGCCTCAAATATGCAGTTCTGTGCCACAGCACCCAATTGAGCACGCCTTTTCTAAGAGGAGACGGAGTGGGGAGAAGGAAAATAATATTAAATATTACCACTTTGGAATATCTTGCCAATAGTTTCCCTGAATCAGAATTAGCTTGTATATGGAGAATTAAGCAATGTTGTATTGACATAAGAACCTGAAGAAAAGTCACAAGAAACAGGAGCCTCTAAGTACAAATTATGCCTCTCAAAATATTTTTTTTTCTTTCTGGTTACTAGATGTTTTGGGGTCTGATCCTGAATCAATTTGTAAAACCTTGAATCAATTTGTAAAATTTGTACTCAGAATCATCCAATATTGTGAATCCCTTGCTTCCCATCTCCATTCCGCACACAGTTCTCTCCCTGAATTTTTTACAATAGCAGTCTTCCTGCACAAAAAGCCATTGAGTCATAAGGAGAAACATCAGTTAAAAAACAAACTGGAAATACATCTAATTATTCAGCAATCTCACTTTAGATTTCTTTTAAAGTTGATGAATTTTATTTCAGGAAAAACAATGAAAAATAAAATCCCTCCATCAGCTTTGAGAGGAAAGGACAGGGTAGGGGCAAAGGGCAAGTGTGAGAGTACAAAAGACAAACAACAGCATGTGCTGGCTCTGCCAGAAATGCAAAATAAACTCATGTTAGAACAGGACTAACATTCACAAATGATTAATGCATCAGAGGTATTCCTCTTTTGTGTGTGTGTGTGTGTGTTTAATGGGCAAGAAAATGTAAGGGTAATCTTGAAATACACAGTTAAAGCTTCACAGGGAACACACAGGCACTCTACTCACAAAACCCTTGGAAGAAACACCACCTGATCATGCAAGGGCATCATAATTTCCCTCTGGGTGGTCTCTCAAAGTTTGCTCTGACTCACTTAGCAGATCAAACAGTTCTTCTAGGCTCTTATGATAACCTAAAAATAGCTTCATCATAATAAGTAGCACATTGTAATTGTCTTTCTCTGCATGTCTTCCCACCAGCCTTGTAAGAAGGTCAGAACAGGAACTGTTCAACTGTATATCCTCAGGCCCTACTACTGTAGTAATTACAATGATGTCGCAATTAATAGGTGCCCTGCCTTGAATTTAGTATTTACATATCATTGACTTCTCAGGATCCTTCCTGTAAAGTAAACACAATATAGATGAGTTCAACTCAAAGAGGTCAGGTAACTGGAAGATGTTAAATCCATGCTCAACAATGAATGGTTAATAATTGAAGTCCCACAAGGTAAATCCACAACTTGGATTTAAAAGACAATGAGACTAAGTGTGTAAATCTTGTCAGAGATGATCCCAATAAGAATGAAAAATGTATTTTTTTAAAAAGGCCATCCTTACCAAAAGGAAAATGATTCATTGAGAGGAATGACAGCTTATGAAGCTTCTAAAAGTATACATTCGGACACAACAGCACATCTCTAAGGGAGATTAGACGAAATTGGACCGAAAGCACCTCAGAGACCTTCAATTCCTTCTCCCAAAGCTGGCCTTGCCTCCACCCTGCTGCTTTGGCCAGGCAGGCGTGCAAGAAGAGGGCGCAACCTCTTGGGATGCACACAGCCTGGAGCGAAGCAGCGCGCCCATCCCTCCCCCAGCGCCACGGCGCGGCGACTTGCCGAGGAGGCCCAGGTGTGGGCGGCCGGGTACCTAGCTCGGCCACGGTAGCCGCGCAGCCGGACAGTACGAACTTGCTTGCTCGGGGCCATCTCTGGGCGAGTGGCAAAAGCCTCTCCTCATCCTCCGGGTTAGACATTCAGCAGCAGGTGTGGACGACAATGCACCCCTTCTCGCCGGTGCACCCGCTGCGCTGGCCTGCCAACTTGCCACGGCGGCCCCTTCTCAACCCGCAAGCGGTCGGGTAGAGACCATTTCCCCCAGAAAGGCTCGGTGAACCCGCGCCTTTCTAGCAGCCCCAAACTAGAGTGGTCCAGCGGCCCCAGTCAAGAGCCGAAAAACAAAGCGGAGCTATGAGGCTTCTGGGAAATGTAGTCCGCCGGACTCCGCGACTTCTCTGATTGGCGGGTAGAAAGACGCCGGTTAAGCAGTTGTCCCTAGGTCTCCATGGCAGCAACTCTTGCTCCCTCCCTCCAGCCCCGCCCCGCCCCGCCCCATCTAGCCCAGCCCAGCCCTTGCCTGGTTTTGGTGGTAGCCAGGATTTGAAATAGAAGAGGAGGTGGGAGGGAGCGATGATGCAAACATCACCTAAAAATTGGGGCGGGGAAAGGAAGTTACAATTACGAAAGAGAATTAGCTGCAAAAGTTGGAGCGGAAAGATTGGGAGACTCGGAGGGTCTTCCCTAGCCCACAGGGTACGAGAAAGTGCCAGGTCAGCAGGACTTTGTCAAACTTCTTTCATTTTGGAAAATGATGGAACAAAATACAGAATTGATTTCCCCAACAGTGATTATAGCCCTGGGTTGCGTTGCTCTTTTCTTATGCCTTCAACGAAAGAATTTGCGTAGACCTCCGTGCATCAAGGGATGGATTCCTTGGATTGGAGCTGGACTGGAGCTTGGGAAAGCCCCTCTAGAATTTATAGAGAAAGCACGAATCAAGGTATGTGGCGCGCGGGCGGGTTTTTCAGAGAAGTTAACATTTTCCTTTTTATTTATTTTTTCATTAGATTTCAGGTGCAATATTAGAACACCGGGAATATACCTCCTTCCCGCAATTAAACATTGTTAATAAAGCATTTTTAATCCCTCTACTAACAATCAACAACCATGTCCTACACAAGGTTTTGCGAAGGAGACGAAATACAATGCAGCTTGCATCTGCCTTACTGGAAGTAGAGATTAACTTTTAAGTGTTAGTTACTTCATCGAAGTTAATTTCGAAGTGAATACATTTTAACTAAATGCTTGCAATAGTTGTGAAAAACAGAAGTGTAATGTGATTTAAATTTGTGAAAATGAGTGATAAATTCGTATCCAAAATGGAGCTAATACCAGGATACTGTAAAAATTGCTTGCAAAATTGATCTTTACAAATGTAAGGGGTACTGTTTTTCTTGCTGGTATTGTTATTGATGATGGGTGGTTGTAATAGATGTTTTTGTTCTTAAAGTGTCTTTCAAATGTTTGAGCATTTTAGGGAAAAAACATTTGCCAGCCTTTTAATTTCTATTCAATTTCCAGCCACCAAGATTTTGTGGTGATGCTAACCATCATCATTATTGTGTATTGTATTACAATATTTTCTGTGCTTCCTCCATATAGGTTTCTATCTGGTTAGCCCAATTTACAAAATAATTCTATATATAGTAGTAGCATTATATATACTTTTGATGGTTTACCTTAAAAATTTCTGAGATTACAATTTGGTTTAAAATCTTGGGGAATAGTGAAGAGAACTAAGATGAAAATAAGAGTAACCAAAATATCACACCAGAAATGAAACATTAAAATTTTAGAGTATATTATTTTGCCTTTTTTTCTGTGCATTTATAAACTATCGAGTAAATAACAGCGGCATAATACTGTAATTCTATTCTGTGTCCCTTTGAATTTAAAATTTAATGTGAATAATTTCTCCATGTCAGTATTTCTCTGAATCTTTTTAATGGCTATATTTCATGATATAAAGATATGATAGCATACTTAAATCTCAGTAGTTGCATGTTGAAGTTGTTGCCACCCTTTTTCTTTATCTCAAACATTGTTTCTTAGCATGTGTGTATGTGGTCTTACATTTTGCACTTATCTGATTGTTTCCTCAGAATAAGTTTCTAAAACTAGAATTGCATATGAGAAAATGCACACTTAAATTGGGTATCATATTACCCTTGTCCAAAGATGTAACAATATATACTTTTTAACTCCCTTTGAGTGTATGGATTGCATGGCTTCTTATATCCTGGATCATACTGTATACCAATATTCTTCATAATTTTTGCTAGTCCAATAGATGAAAAAAGGTATCTCCTGAAAAAACACTCCTTTGTTCCCTACAGCCTTTTGTAGGCATCTGATTCTGATAATTTTTAAGGATTTTTTAATAAGCTTGATCAGATTAAATATTTGTAAGGAATCTGTAGTTTTCTTTCTTTCTTTCTCCCCCCACCCCCTTTTCTTTCTCTTTCTTTCTTCTACAGTGCTGGAGATGGAGCCCAGGGCCTCATGCATGTTAGCCAAGCACTCCACCACTGAACCACATCTCCAGCCCTCTGTAGCTTTTCTTAAATGAAACAAGTTGTGTGAGTCAACTATAATATTATGTGACACAGTACAAATTACCTTTTTCTAGTATTAAAATATAAAAGATGACTATATTGTTTTATATTTGATACTGAAAGTTATTATGCTTCACTCTTGCCTCTTCCCCTTGTACTGGTCATCTGGGCAGGATGCTAAGAAAGGGTGGGAACTCCCATCTTTGGTGCCAGGGGAGATTTAAACTGTAAAAAACACCAACTCTTACTAGGGGATGAAATTGATCAAATTGTGTTATATTGTGTGAGTGTATGAGTATGTAGCAACAAATCTCACTATTGTGTAAAAAATAAGCAACTATAAAGAAAAACAAATTCATTAAAAGGCTATTGGGAATACAAAAATCTTGGAGGTGAATAATATATTGATTATCTTGATTGTGGCAATTTTACAGGTATGTATATATATATATTATATATAATATATATTATATATATATTATATATAATATATATATAATATATATATGCCAATTTTAGCATACTGTATACTTTAATATGCAATTTATTGTATGTCAGTTATACTTAAATAAAACTTTTTTAAAAATAACCCTCAAGCAGAAATGTTCAGATCAGCATTTCTGACTATAATTAAACCCCCCAGGGGAGATTTGCTTTCTTAAGCCATTTTCAGATCATCTTGGGAGACAAGTGGTTTTCTTCCCAGAAAAGCCCATTGTGTAAGTAATAAACCTTTCCATACACCATTCTTGTGTGGGTGACATCATCAGTCTTGACATTGGAACCAGATTTTGAGTGGAGGGTGCATTCTGCTTTTTCATGGTAGCTGCAGTAATTTCTAATTGGTAGCCTTGACAGAAAACTGCATTTAAGTGGCTACTGTAGGAAACACTAACTGCATACTGAACCACTTAAAGTCTCAGCATGAGAGATTGCCCCCTCAGCTTCTTCTGCCCCTGGAGAAGGCAGAGAAGAGAAAGCTTTAGCGACTGTAAAAATCCTCCCTTTATTTTTATTTAGTAATTGAGTAGATGATGCATCAATATAGTTCAATTTTTTTTGAAAAAAATAAAAACTACAGTGAAACATCTCTCTGACCTCTGTTTCATTGCCACTCAGTTCTTTACCCATTATTCCCAGCCTTGGTAATACTAATTCATTTCTTATATATCCTTTCATAGTTTCTTTAACTGTGTACAAACAAATACAATTATAGATTCTTATTATCCATCTTTTATACGCAAAATGCATCATACTACCCACTGTTTTTTGGTTAAAAGATACTGAAATATTTACTTATCAGTACTATCTAGAACTTTCAATGTTTTTTTTTAAGATGTATGGATATACCTAACTTTATTTAACATGTTTCCACATTGATAATCATGTGGGGTATATTTCTAAAATAATTCATAATGATCCCCACCTTTTGCAACCCATTCCAATGTATAATTACCTCCTGTGAGGTGTCAGCAGAACTTAGTAACTCCCTTCTAATGAGTAAAATATGGCATACATGATGGGATGTGACTTGTGTCCTTAAGCCTTCCTTTGGATAACAGACTCTATTTTTTTCTCAACTCACACATTTTATGGAGAGACCCATAAGATAGGAAACAGAGGGAGGCCCTGGCCCACAGCCAGTTAAGAACTAAGGATTGTGGAAAACTGAATCCTGCTGCCCACCATGACCTTGACAGCAGGTCCTACCCTAATTGAGCACTAGATGGCTGATGCTCTATTTTTAGTTAGAAGCTCACAAAAGGAAAACAAAAACAAAAACAAAAAACATGTTGAAAACCCAATATTTGAAAATTTTGAGACAGGATTTTGTTTATATTTCAAACTGAGTCTGGTTATATCAGTCTTTAATTATGATTTACAATTTTTTAAGCATAAGACTTTGATAAAATCTCTAGTATTTTGACTATGAAAGTAATTTTAAAGGTCTAATAGTATGTGTCTCAGGCTGCCCATTGACAGCTAAGGTCATCTATTTGTTGACATGATGGAAACACTATTTGCAAACAATATCCCAAAATGCATTAGGACAAGTTTGGATATTTTGTAAAAATGATAGTGAATAATTCCATAAAACTCTTGGAAAGTTGTTGACACAATTAGCATCATTATTTTTTCAGACTTGATTGAATGAAATGGTATCTTCCTCCCACCACATTTATGGTGCTGAAATCCATAAATAAGAGTACAAGATACAGCTAGCAAACCAACTTCCCCCAAACACAGTTCTCTATATTAAAATGGCTTAACTAAGGACACTATTTTCCCATTGAAGAGCTATTTGATGGCCTTACATGTAGTAATGTATCATGAGTTAAAATCAACTTTCTCTAATATTATTAGAGCTATTCCAATTTTCACGATACATCCATTTTCTATTCCTTATTTTTCTACTGTTCTGAGTCTTTAACTTGTCTCATGCGAAATACAAAATACGTTGAGCTGAATGAAGAAAAAAGTAACATCAGAGTTTATATCACTAAGTACTTATATTAGAAAAAAACAAAAACCTGAAGTTAATAATCTGAGCTTTTGCCTCAAGACTCACCCAAAGCAGCCAGATAATCCCAAAGCAACAGAGGGAAAGAAATTTTAAAAAGCAGAAAACAAGGAAATTGAAAACAGAAAAAAAGCAATGGAGAAAATCAATGAAAGAAAAAGTTGGTCTTTTTAAAAGATCAATAACATTGCCAGACCTCATGTAAGAGTGACAGAAGACAGAAGTGACCAGTATTAGTAATGAAACAGGGGATATCACTGTAGACCCTGTAGACATCAAAAGAATGATGGAATACTATGAATAACCCTGCATACATAAATTTAACAACTTAGATGAAATGGACCAGCTCCCAGAAAAACACAAACTACCACTACTATTCAATAAGAAATAGATAATTTAAATAGGCTATACTACTATGAAAATTGAATTTGTAATTTTTAAATTCCCCTAATAGAATTCTTTAGGTCCAGATTGTTTCACTGGGAGATTATACCAAATGTTTAAAGAAGTAACAATCTATTATATGCAATCTCTTCAGAAAGTAGAAGAGAAGGGAATGCTTCTTGTTCTGATGTCAAACCAAAGAAAGTGCAAATGAAAAAAAAAAGATACGTATTCTATATGAATACACAGGCAAACCTATAAAAAAATCAACAAATAAAATTTAGCAATATATGGAAGGAATTACCAAGTAGGGGTAATTACCAGGGATTCAAGATCATTTTAATATTTGAAAATCAACCAATATAAAGCACCATATCAATAGGCTACAAGAGAAAAAAGTGTATGATTATATCACTTGGTATAGAAAAAGCATTTGACAAAATTCAGTATTTATTCATGATAAAAAAAATTCAGAAAATTAGGAATAGAGAGGAAGTTTTTCAACTTGATTAAGAATGTCAACACAAATTATATAGCTAACAGGATACTAAATGATGAAAGACTAATGTTACCCCTCCATGATTGGGAACAAAGCAAAGATTTCTGATTTCACTATTCTTAATAAACACAGTATTGGAACATTTACCAGTGCAACAAAGCAAGGAAATAAATTAAAGCCATATGCTTGGAAAGGAAGAAATAACATTGTCCCAGTTTTCAGATTCTAGAATTGTGTAGAAAATACCAAATAAAAATAAATAAATAAATAAATAAACCTCTTGAGAAGTTTTGTAAGGTCTTATTCAATTTTCAGTTGTATTTCTATATACTAACAATGAATATGTGGAAACCATTATTAAAATATAATGCCATTTATAACCATTTAGAAAAAAATATGTAGATATAAATTCACCAAATATGTACATGACTTACATGCTGAAATCTATAAACACTGATTTAAAAAGTCGTAAGTGGGAGATACATTGTATTCATGGATTGAGAAAGTCATCATAGTAAAGATATCAGTTCTCCCCAAATTGAAATCCAGTTTAATGCAAATACTATCAAATTCCCAGCAAGATTTGTTGTAAATATAAGCAAGATTATTCCAAAAATTATATGGAAAGGCAAAGGAACTAGAACACCTAAAACAATTCTGAAAAAGAAAAGTAGATGAAATCATTCCACTCAGTTTTAAAACTTATTATTTATCAAGATTGTGTGATATTGGCAAAGGGATAGAGAAAATGATCACTAGAACAGACTAGAGAATTTAGAAAGAGACCCATACCAATAGCTAACTCGTCTTTTGACAAAGGTGCAAAACTAATTCAACAGAGTAAAGATAGCCTTCTCAACCAATGGCGATGAAGTAGTTTGATACTCTTAACTGTCACTGGAGGAGTTCTCAGGACAAGTGGGATTTCAACTCAGGACAAGTGGGATCTTTGGCATACATAAAGGAAAATAATTTCAGCATACACCAGTTTCAACAATTTAGGAAAAAATGATACTGATATGGTCTATTGAAAGAGACAGAGAGCAAGAGACAGCAACCCCTTGGTTTGGGACATTAATATCTATAGAGGGACAGTACTAGGGCTGGGCTGGAGGTAGAGTCAGGGCAGAGTTACAGGGTTTCACACTAGTTTTCCTAGCCTTCTCCTCATATTACGTTGGGGGCAAGGTTGCCAGCCAAGGGCAGGAGCTGGGTTGCTCAGAAGTTGCTTGTTTTGCATTCCAGTGGTTCATGGTCATTTCCTGCATCCCAGTAGGCACTTTATTTATTTATTTTGGAGATTTAGTATATCTTTCTTTTTCTGTATCCTCAAATTCCTGTCTCAATAAACAAAACAAACTGACCTCCAAACACCAAAATGTGCCCATCAACCTAAGTCTTACATCTTAAACAAAAATGCATTCAAAATAGATCATGAACTTAATGTAAAACATAAAGCTATAAAACTTTTAGGAAAAAACCATAGAGACTATAATCTTAATCTAGGTCTAGGAAATAGTCCTTAGATTTTAGCCCCTACCCATCCATGTGGCAAAAGGCCACCTTCCATGTTATGGTTTAGATCTGGACTGTCTCCTTCCAGATCTCATGTGTTCAGAGTTAGGGCTTTGGGTAGTAATTGGATCATGAGGGCTCTGACCGATCCGGTGGACTGATCCAACTATGGATGAGGACTACTGGGACATGGGACCTGTTGGAGGAAGAAGCTCATGGGGATGTGCCCTGGAAGGGTTTATCTCCCTGCCACATTATGCTCTGCTTCCTGGCCACCATGAGGTGAGCAGCTGTCAAACAATGAAAAAGACTTGTCTTCTAAGTATTGATTAGTAAATAATTGAAATAATATTGGTAATATTGAAAAGCAATGCCGATGTCTGGGTCATCACTGTGGGAGGATGGGCTTCACTTTCTAGCAATGCAGTGATTCTTGGACCCACAGTTGCCTGGTAGCACCCACAAATGTATCATAGGAGTAATCATCTGCCATCTCATTATAGGTGTAGAAATGACTGTTATTGAAGTAGCAATGAGCATAAATGATGTTCTGAGACATCTATAATAACTGTAATGGGCTGTGAAAGTGTGGTTTCTTATGATGATAGAATCATGGGTAAGAGTATGGTTTTTTGCCTACATTCATCATTAAATCAAATACTCAATTATAGTTGGAATTCACCAAAATGACATCCCTATTTCCCAGCAAGATGATGGACTCCCTGAAGTGAAACTTCATGCTAGAGTATGTTTTATAGGCTGCTAGGAGTGTCTCAAGAGAGAGAGAGAGAGAGAAATAAAATGAGGTGGGAGATAAAGGCAAAATGTAGAACAAAGAGAAAGCAAGGGAGGAGAGGTTCCATAAGACAGGGAAGGAGTTGGTGATTCACAGGAGCGGGAACTTCTGTCCGTGTTAACAGGAGGGAAAGCTGGGGGAATGGGCACAAATTTGCTTGATTAGCCAGATGCAGTGCTCAGAAGATGAGGCTGCTCTCAGTTCATTGCCTGCATCTTTTCCAGTTAGTTATAAGGCAGGATCTTTTAACAGGGTCTCAGAAGGAGAGAGTTGAGTAAGAAGTACAGGTAAAATTGCTATTTTGGAAAATAAGAAAGTGGACAGGTTAATGGACAGAAAAGTGTTTGAGTTTGCAAGACATAGTTGAGTGACCATGGATTTCCTATAAAAGCAGCTGGTAATTTTGTGTCTTGTTCTTGAGTAATGTCAAGCTATTAGTTGCTTATAATCCTATTGATATCTTGACAACAATAGTTTATATCATAATGTTGATAAATTCTCTAGTTATTATTTATAATTATTGTTTTCTAATAATTATTTTATGATGCCAGGCAATGTTAGGATTACATGCCTGTAATCCCAGCGACTTGGGAGACTGAGGCAGGAGGATCTCATGTTTGAGGCTAGCCTCGGCAACTTAGTGTGACCTTTAGCAACTTCGCAAGACCCTATCTCAGAATAATAAAACGTGAAAGGGCTGAGGATGTGGCTGAGTGGTAAAGTTGGAGAAAGAAGGCATTGATTCCCTGGGATCAATCCCCAATACCAAATAAATAAATGAATAAATAATGATAATAATAATAATTATTATTTCATACTATAAGAAAGGAAGATATGAGTTAATAATAACTATCTTATTAGACATTATTAGGACAGAATAAATTTGGATTTATATAACAACATGGTTGAAACAGTCAAAATTTATAATTAATTATCAGATATAGTCCTAATAATTTTTATCATGACCATAATTTCAGTATTGGAGTTCTTGAGGAAAATGTAATCATTCTTAGAAATGCTTATTAATATAAAATGTGTTTCTATGTTTTATTTCAGTATGGACCAATATTTACTGTCTTTGCTATGGGAAACCGAATGACATTTGTTACTGAAGAAGAGGGAATTAACGTATTTCTAAAATCCAAAGAAGTAAATTTTGAGCTAGCAGTACAAACTCCTGTCTATCGTACAGGTAAATAATACATTCAGGTAGTTCATTTGAAGTACAATGTTGGAATTCAAGAGAAGTTGAAGGCAAAAATTACATCCTTACGCTTCCATCAAGAATGATGAGGGCCCATTACTTTATTCTCCAGGTAGAACTAGAAGGAGAAAATAGCATGGGATGAACTTTTCTGGTCATTGAAGGGCAAATTATTGGCAGGCTGATACTTTTAGACTTCAGTTAGACATGTTGAAAGAGATGGGGTTACCTCACTGAGTGTTTTTAAAGAGTATTTGGAGTGTGTATCAAGTTACAGTACCCAAAATGTTGGTAAAACTGTTCTGCAGCTGTGATGACAGCTCTTGGCTTGATTACATGTTGTTGCTCCACTTTCTGTTTAGGAAGCCCTTGAATGGCTTTTCCTGACATATCCAACAGGGCTAGTAAGGTAAGCTAGGGCCTGGCTTGCCTGTTCACAAATTCCCCATCTAATTTAGAGACTGCTGGCTTGTTGTGGGGGCGTGCTTCTACTGTGGCTGTTGGCCTTCCTTTCTTCCCAGGCTGTGGATTTGTGTGCTGAAGCTATTCGTCCTTCCCCAAATGCAAAGCTGGTTCACTCTGTGCCCATTTGTTTTCTCTGCTTTCACAATGTTTGCACTTGTTTCTACCATCTACGTCTTCTTTCTTTCTTTCTTTCTTCTTCATGTACTCTCATTCATTTCTTGCTCTTAAGACAAAAAGTTTTAAATTTCTCAGTGATCAATAACATAATTGTTTTTTTTCTTCTTGCTTGCATGAAAATCACATGTTGGTTAAACACTATTTGGTGCTTAGTGATATATGGGTTGTGGAATTTCTGATCAAGAAATATAAATATTTTGAAGGCTTTTAATCTGTATGGTAACATATCCTTTTAGGAAAAAAATATACTAACTTACCTATTGAGGATTATGGAAATTATCTTTTATTTTCATCTGAGCCTCTCCTGGGGCCTTTTATGTATAAATATTTCTGTTTAATAGATGAAATATGATAATAGGAGCAGGGGTTGTGGCTCAGTGGTAGAGCCCTTGCCTAACATGTAACATGGTTCGGTTCTCAGCACCGCATGTAAATAAATAAAATAAAGGTCCATTGACAACTAAAAAATATTTTAAAAAATAAATATGATAATATTTACTCTTAAGCCAGTTTCCCATTCCTTTTTAAAATTCTCATAGAGAAGATATATGCTCAGGAAATCTAGAGCTTATTTTTAATTAACTTACAAAATATAACCTACACATAATAAGATGACGAAATGTAAAATTATATTTTTATATTTGATAAAAGATACTTCAGAGACAATACAACAAGATAAAAGAAAAATCTAAGGAGATATGTTTTTAAAATACCTTATATTTCGACTACCCCTACCTAACTGGAAGTGTATATTGTGAAAAGAACATGAATATAAAGGAAATAGTGGAGTCAGTTATTCATGGGATTTGAAAAGGCTTTTTGGTATAAGTAACATTCAAGAAGATACTAGAAGGATAAATAGAAATTAGCAAGAGAAATGTGGATCTTATCAATGTGGGTAGGTAGGTGGGGGTAGATGCTAGGGTAGTAAAACAAAGAATGTTTTGAGCATTTTGAATAGCTTCTGAAAATGCTGGGATATGTAAAATATTATGTATTTTGAATATGCATGGAATATAGATTTAGAGAAGGAAGAAGCAGAAAACCAATCCTCTCCATCCCTTAAAGTGAGTCACCCTCTAGACTGGTGCTTTTTCACAGTATGGACTGAATCTTCACCTGCATTTACTTGCCAGATGTGATTTTATGTAAGAAAAGGATTTTGGTAATCGTCCCTACTGACCAAGAATTGGCAGAGGTATACTGTTCGTATGCTTTAAAGAGTGGTTGCTTGTTTTGAAAATAGTTTTCTCTGTTTATAGCATCAATTCCAAAGAATATCTTTTTAACACTGAATGAAAAGCTATATATTATGATGAAAGGGAAAATGGGGACCTTCAACATACATCAGTTTACTGGGCAACTGACTGAAGAGTTACATGAACAATTGGAAAATTTAGGCACTCAGGGGACAATGGAACTGACCAACTTTGTAAGGTAAATAGGTAAAATAGGTAAATAAGTAAATGTGTTTGTATGATTTAATCATGCTTTTTTGGAATTAAATTTTTTTTTTTAATATGATACATTGGACTTTGGAAATTACTTGGTATAATGAAGTAATTAGAAACAAATTGATTCAATACAGTTAATGAAGTCTACCAAATGAGGCTATTAAAAATTAAAAAAAAATCTTAAATTTTAATTAGTGTGCAATTTTAGTTTAGCACTTCAATTTTGTTGTAAGCAAATAAGCCAATACAGTCATTTTGATATATTTATAGTAATTTCAATAGCGTCCTTCTAGTAATTGTGTATATGTCACATGGATGTACCTCTCACAATTATCATACAGCCACCATTCAGAGCAGTCTGTGATGATCAGACACTGAGAGGACAGGAGAGAGAAGGGAATGGTGAAGTGGATCATGAGGATCCAGGAGGTACCTGTGAGACTTCAAAAGGTAGTCCAGACAAAACCAGGGTAGGTCTCAGAACTGTTTTAAGACTGTTATCTTAGAAGGTAGGTCCCAAGAGACAGGAGAGAGCTTGGGGTCGGGGATGGATCAGCTCTGTTCTAAAGCTTTCTGGAAAAGTTTAAGGCTGGGCATGGAAGCTATGAGGGCAAATTCCCTCCACACATAAAGAGATTTAAGAGATTTGGTAGATTAGAAAACCTGAAGCTCTTTTCCACCTCAGTGGAAGTCTGGAATGCTGAAGGCAAAATCCAGCAGTTCTGACTTAAAACAGAATGATGTATAGTGGTTTCTTAGAAGTTCAGAAAGACGGGGGCGCGGGGGAAGCAAACTCAACCAACCAAACTTAAAAATTTGCTAAAGCTTGCATAGTATCTGTAATAAAACAATGCAAATCCCTGGATGTTTTTGAAACTTTGGAGAAAAGTGATCCTAAAGGGGCATAAATATCTTTGATATTAGAATATCTTTTTTTAAATTTTTTTTTAGAGAGAGAGAGAGAGAGAATTTTTTTAATATTTATTTTTTAGTTTTTGGCGGACACAACATCATTGTTTGTATGTGGTGCTGAGGATCGAACCCAGGCCGCAGTCATGCCAGGCGAGCGCGTCACCGCTTGAGCCACATCCCCAGTCCTAGAATATCTTTGAATATTGAGTATTTGGGGATATTCTTTTCTTTTTTTAAAAAATATTTTGTTTTAGTTTTAGTTGGACACAATACCTTTATTTTATCTTTATATGGTGCTGAGGATCGAACCCAGTGCCCTGCCTGTGCTAGGTGAGCGCTCTAACCGTTGAGCAACAATCCCAGCCCCAGATATTCTTTTCTTAATTATGTCACATTAATCATTTTACTCACTTACAGTAAAAAAAATATTAAAGATCAGAGTGTATTTCAATATGCACTAGTTTGAATATGTGGGATCCTGTGAGGAATTATGAAATCTGGTAACTACTCCTGCCCTTGATTCTCTGGTTACTTGAAAGGCAAGGGCTGTACCTTAGACATTGTTATTATTTTCTTGTTGAACTGCATTGAATCAATTTGCTTCTGTTTTTTATCTCATATTTGTCAGGCTTTATCTAATGTGTCTGCTTAGAAAGGATTTTAGAATCTTTAGATAAATAAGACCACAATTTCAGCTATCCCCAAATCATCTTGACCACAGTTAGCAGATATTAAAAATTTTTAAGAGTGATTTTTCCAGTGGTTCCAGAGGCTGAGGCAGGAGGATTGCAAGTTTAAACTGGCCTCAGCAAAAAAGCAAGGTGCTAAGTAACTCAGTGAGACCTCATCTCTATATAAAATAGGGCTGGGGTGTGGCTCAGTGATCAAATACCCCTGGGTTCAATCCCCAGTAATTCCCCCACCTCAAAAAAAAAAAAGAGTGATTTTCCCCAAAAGAAATTGTCACATAGTATCTACTCCTAATAAATAAGTCACCTCTTTCGTATCTTGTACCTTTCTTCTCCTGTCATTGTGTCTGCTTACTGTGTATTTCTGTCTTTGTAGGCATCTCCTTTATCCTGTCACAGTGAATATACTCTTTAATAAAGGTTTGTTTCTTACACACGAGAGGAATATGAAGGAGTTTTACCAGCATTTTCAAGCTTATGATGAGGGTTTTGAGTATGGGTCCCAGATGCCAGAATGGCTCCTGAGGTAGGTCACTGATTCTTTGTACAAGCTCCTCTCAGCAATTTATACAGTCTTCTCATTTCTATTTTTCCAAGTATATATAACAGCAATTTAAGTGGGAGAGGAGTTATTCTATGACCTGTTTGTGTTTTAGTATGTAAATGTGAATTGAGGGAGGAATGAAGAAAAGAGATGCATTTCTTTCTTTGTCTTTTTTTTTTTTTTTTTTTTGATGAGCAAAATCCCGAGGGCTATGGAGTGAGAAAGAAGGGATGAAGAATTTATTTTGAGGCCTTTTATTTCACGTATAAGTTATTATTATGACACTGATTCAGTTTGGATCTATGCTAAGGCAGTGTGACCAGTCTCAGCCCCATTCTCTCTGAAGCAAAAGTAGGTATGGCCAAATGTTATTTCTTACAGTTGGTTCAGATAAATGTTTGTAAAATGGTTCAAATGCACAATAAGTGCCTAAGTTTTTAATTTCTTGGCAGTTGCTATATGCCTTCCTCCATTTGAGCTGTTTTTAGTACCATGGACTGAGTGGCTCATAAGCAATAGAAATTTATTTCTCACAGTTCTGGAGGCTGAGAAGTTGAAGATCAGGGTTGCAGCCAGACTCGGTTCTGATGAGGGCTCTCTTCCAGCTTGAAGTCTGTCCACTTCTCACTGTGTCCTTGTGTGGTAGAGGGGTGGACAAATTCTGTCCATGATCTTTTTCAAGGAAACTAGTTCCCTACATCAGGGGATCTTCTAGAAGGTCCCACCTCCTCATCCCATCACCTTGGAGTCTAGGATCTCAACATAGGATTTTGAAGAGGACACAAACATTTAGACTGTTGCAACGTATAATGGTGACTTGTTAAAAAGATTAACACAATGATAGCCAGTTTCTTTGCAGGCATAATTTAGCAATTGGTCTCGGTGCCAGGTTTTCCTCCTTTAAAACTTAGAACAGTCATAGCGAAAGTAATCCAAGCAAGTTGTACAATCTCATTTCTTCTTCAATGCCAATCCATTAGGAATCCAGATGTTCATTTTTCAAAAGTCTAAAATGTGTTTCCCTTTGTCCTCTCAGTTGTCCTTGTGAACATATGAGGTAGACCTCACATGAAATAGACCTCATATTAAAGCCTACCCCAAAATAAAGAAGAAATTAGAAGAAATAATTATAATTCCATGGACATTCTCTGTTTTATACTATGACCCATTACTCCTAACATGCTTTCAAATTAATTTCTACACACGTATTTTTTCCTCATGCAGAAACTGGTCAAAATCCAAAAGGTGGCTCCTAGCCCTATTTGAGAAAAGTATTCCAGATATAAAAGCATATAGATCTGCAAAAGATAATTCTGTGGTAAGTATTCTTTAGCTTCTTTTGCTAAAATACATGTGATGAAGATGGTAATAAACTATGATTTGTAAAAATATTTTTACTAAATATCATGTGTTTAATTAATGCTACTTTTATGCCAAGTGGATATACTGGACATGTTGACATATGTTATTATTATATCCTCACAACACTGAGGTTATCAATCCTATTCTACACAAGAAAAAACAGAGGCTACCAATGAAATAAAATTCTAATATTCTTTATATGTCATTATATAGTTGACTGTGTCAAAGGAAAAAAAATTAATCTAGTTTAAAGATCTTAATAGACCTTATTTTGCAATTCTAGAAAATAGAATAAATATTCTGATAGGCTGAGCAGAAAAGGTTGGTTCCATAGATAGAACCAAAACAAACTAATAACAACAACAAAAAAAAAAAAAAAAAAAAAAACAGAAACAAAGAGCAAAAATATAATCATTGGTTTCAAAGTCACTTCCCATAAAGATGAAGGACAGGGAGAACCATATAATGACTACCTGGGCATGGTGGCACACATCTGTAATCCCAGTGGCTTGGGAGGCTGGGTCAGGGAGTTTTCAGGTTTGAGGCCAGCCTCAGCAACTTAGTGAGGCTCTAAGGAACTTAGTAGGAGCTAAAAAAAAAAAAAAATGCTGAGGAAGTAGGGATGTGGCTCAGTGGTTAAGCACCCGTAGGTTCAATCCCTGGCACCCAAAACAAAACAAAACGAACACACAAAATAGAATGACTGATTGGTTAATATCAGATCACTTCTGGTTACTTTTTGTAAGGATTAATGGAGTTAAGGATTAAAGCAAAGGGAACTTCATGTTGTGCCTATTGGTCTGTTTGGGAAATTTGTCTGTCAGTCATTCTCCTGATTTCTTGGAAAGTCAGAGCACAACTTTATTATGGTTTGATGATGTATAACTTTAGCCTGGGTGACTCCGTTTGATTTTTAGTCTGGTCTCTAGGGGTCCAGTGCGGGAATTTAGTCCAAAACAATAGCCTTTGATAATTTTTATTTAACAGCTATGCCAATAGTGACAGGATGGACTAATAGCAAGTTTGGACAGATAATAAAGCTCTGTAAAGTAGACCGTGATGGTGAGGCCACGACCACCAGCTGTTCTTTCTTTAGAGAAGATAGAATAGTATGATTTAAGTGCCAAGTACTAGGACCAGTGCCCTCAATGTTAGTCTATGCCTGTGGTTCTTCCCTGAATCGAAAGCTCTGGGGTAGCTGGAGCCCAGCAATTCAGTTTCACAAGCCTTTCCAGGTGTTTCTGAGGCTTTCTAGTGCATGGTTTTCACCCTGACAGTAATTAGAATCACCTCTAGGAACTTTTGATAATGATCTGATCTGTTGCATGCCCCCCGCCCCCCAAGAACCTGGGTTTCTTTTGGTCTGGGCTGCTTGGACTCAAATGTGGTCACCAGTTGTGACCACGGGCAGTATCTGAACTCTTGGCCTCAGTTTCCTCACGTATCTCATAGAGTCATTGTGGGGATTAAATGAGTTAATTTTTAAGTGCTTAAAACATAGTAAGGACTAGTTAAGAGTTCAGCACTGTAATCATTTTAAAAATCACTTCAACTCTTTTCATACTTAAAGATGACATCACTTGTCATCTTTACTTGTCTTTAGTTGTACAATAAGAGTTGTTCCAAACAACTTAACTCTGGAGAAGAATAGAGGCTTAGAAGAACGAAATATGTGAATGCTCACACGTCTCCCTCCTAAAGAAAGAAACAGAATGCTATTCTGGAATGCTTCTCATTGACAGAAATGCTCAAGAAACATGTCCTTTTTACAGATACACATAGACAAACATACATTTTTGTTTGTAATGCTTTCCAGGGGTTAGGGACAGAGAAATGTATGGAAGGTAAACCCACATCTGTAATCTATGAGCCTAGAAAATAGGATTTTAAAATCTCAAGCTAAAATTCTTTATATCTGTAGAATAAAGTTTATTTTTCTTACTGTAAAGAAACGAGGCATTTTAAATCATAAGTACTTTGGTTCCCTATTTGAATAACAACAAAATCTGAACTTTGCATAAGTTAACCCAACATTTGAGACTTTGGGGAAAAAATATCTAGCTTCAACATTCATGGACTTCATTTTTTGTTGTATTGTTTCTCTGTTTTTCTTCAGCAGTGTTCATTCTGAGCTTGTCTCCCTCCACCCACCACTATCTTTTTTTCTTTAATGTGGGCTTGGAAAAAATAAAGAATTTTTTTTTAATATTCTACTATATAAGGACTGATTTGCAGAACACTAGATAGAAATTGTATTTAAACATATATATTTAAAAAATTATACATGGTATTTTAAAATACATGTATATATTTTAAAATATATATTTAAAAATTATACATATATTTAAAAATTATACATGTATTTTATTATAAAAGAAATGCAAATTTTGATGATCTTCCATGTTATTCTATATATATATTATACTGATTTTTTTATTTAAAATCATCACACCACAGAATAACATGTAAGAAGAATGAAATACACCTATAAGATTTTCATGAGATAGAACTTATATTTGTAACAACTTACAGTACAAAGAAGTAAATGAGATTTATACTTAAACCATTTTTATTTCTGTTAATCCATTATTATAGAAGTGATAATGAGATGGAAGCTTATATGTATGCAGTACTTATTCTGTACCAGTCACAATGTTACCTTTTACAAAGTAATTTCAAATTTATTTATTTATTGGTACTGGGAACTGAACCCAGGGCCACTTTACCACTGAGCTACTTTCCCAGCCCTTTTTAGTTTTTATTTTGAGACAGAGGCTTGCCACGTTGCTTAGGGCCTTGCTAAGTTGTTGAGACTGGCTTTGAACTTGTAATCCTTCTGACTCAGCTTCCTGAGTTGCTGGGATTACAAGTGTGCACCACCACACTGTCAAGGGGAAGCTTTTAAAGATGAAAATAAGAAGGATTACATTAGATATTTTTTAGTTATTTTTTCATTTATATATGACAGCGGAATGCATTACAATTCTTATTACACATATAGAGCACAATTTTTCATATCTCTGGTTGTATACAAAGTATATTCACACCAATTTGTGTCTTCATACATGTAATTTGGATAATAATGTCCATCACATTCCACCATCATTTCTAACCCCGTGTCCTCTCCCCTCCCCTCCCACTCCTCTGCCCTATCTAGAGTTCATCTATTCCTCCCACGCTCCCTCTCCCTACCCAACTATGAATCAGCCTCCTTATATCAGAGAAAACACTCGGCGTTTGGTTTTTTGGGTTTGGCTAACTTCACTTAGCATTATCTTTTCCAACTTCATCCATTTACCTGCAAATGCCATGATTTTACTCTCTTTTATTTCTGAGTAATTTCCATTGTGTATATATGCCACATTTTTTAATCCATTCACCTATTGAAGGGCATCTAGTTTGGTTCCACAGTTTAGCTATAGTTAATTGTGCTGCTATGAACATTGATGTGGCTGTGTTCCTGTAATATGCTGTTTTTAAGTCCTTTGGGTATAGACTGAGGAGTACATTAGATATTTTAAGCAATTAATCTTTGTTCCTGGATTGCTTACATTTTCCTAAGAGCAGAAATGTATTTTTTAAAAAGGTAACATTTATCGTAATATGAACCAGGTTTTGCTCCAGGCATTTTATGGGTAACTGCATAAATTAATTTAATTCTCACAACAATCTTTGAGGTAGATGCCATATTATGTGCATTTGACAGATGAGGAAACTGAGGTACTAAGAGCTTAAATTAGCTTGTCCAAGGTCACTCACCTCTTAAATAGCAGAACCAGGATTTGAAACAAGACAGAAATGCAATTGAACTCCACTGGAGTTGCTATTCCTAATTGATATACTACCAGCAAGTACATCAATCCCTTAGCATGCCTCAAATTGAAGTCTGGAAATGACAAGGATATTTTCTTTTGTATTAAATAAAAATGCATACTTTTATGCTTATTGTTATCTCTCTTTGTCACATAGCCATGGTTTGACAGTATTTATTTATTTTAAACAGACATTAATGCAGGCTGTGCTGGAGATTCTGGAGATGGAAACAAATAAACTAAATCCAAATTATGTGTTGCTAATGCTTTGGGCTTCTCTGTCAAATACTGTTCCTGTAAGTATGTAATAAAATGTGGGCTGCATTTCTGTCTACTGGACTTTTATTGCTCTTTTTCTCTCAACCCACCCTCCTTTAGTTCTTTCACTTATGGGGAAGACTACAATGGTTTCAGTTGTGAGATAAAAAACAAAATTGAATGCCCAATGAAATATGAGTAGGTCACAAAGGAGGCAGAGCAAAGATCCAAAGTGAATCCTCTGATAGGCAATGTGTACAGGCCAAAAGGAAAGCTTGCCCTTTGTAGCCACAGTGACAACCCCTGTTTATGGAGCACTTGTTACGTGCAAGCTATCTGCTCAGTATTGATGCCACACAAGGTTTGGCCCCAGCCTTTTATGGGGGAAAGAGTAGAGGAATGGAGAGTTTCAAATAGAAATGGTTTAAATCCAGACATCCTCAGTCATAGCTCTAGAATCTTAAGGTAGAACTCAAATTCTTTGTGGCTCCATTTCCTTATTGATAAAGAAATAAAGTCCCCAAAACTCTAGTACAGTCCTAGGTCTTGGGTACTCATTTCTCTATACACTTCCCTTTCTCTAAAAAGTTGCTGTGAGGATTCAGCAAGATGATCTCAGCTGGTACCCAGTAAATGTGGGCTCTTTCTCTCCCTCCATACCTATTCTGAGCACTATCACCACTTGCAAGACTTGGCCTCTCAGTCCTGCACACTTCCCTGACAATGGGGCTCATGACATTGGAACTCAAAATACATCTGAAGAGAACAGAGGATTTCAAAAACTATTTCCTTTTAAAGCTGTCATGAGTTAGGTTAGAGCCCTGAGATTTCTCTGCTACTTCCATTAGTTTCCTGATGAGGAGGCTTTCACATTAGCCTCACTGTTCCTGATGTTACCCAGAATTACAGGTGAGACCCTTTTACATATTAGTTTCCTACCAAACAGGCACATTCAACCCATTTCTAATGATAAGTGTCATTTTCTTTCTTTTTTCTTCTAACAAATAGAAATAAAGAAGATGTTTTCAGTATTATTTATTTTCCTCCTTCTTTCTAAAGTGGGTGGCTAATAGATTTCTTAAGTCCTGATATCCCAGTTTCTCTTTGGTTGGTGTAAAATTTTTTTTTTGGGGGGGGGAATAGAGACTGTAACTCTGTTCTCTCTGATCAAATACATGTCAGCCACGAGTATATATACATTTCATCTAAATGGCTAAGTAAAAATAGTGTAATCCCTTCTCCTGCTTTACAGACCTCTCTAATGTTATTCTCTATTTTTCCTTATGATTTTCTTGGATACTGTTAAGTTGCTACAAAATTTGAAAAGCAAACATCAAAACAATTCCCAAAGCACCAACCAAACAGCCTCTCCTGTCAGAGATTTAATTTTCAAGATCTAATTAGAAGGGTCCCCCGGAAGAAAGGCTCACAAAGGGCCATTGATCTGACACAGAGGAAGTCAGTTCTTTGGAATTTGTTCCTGGCACTGATCTGAAAGGATTTAAATCGTTCATTTCAGAAAGGATGTGTCTGATTAGCAAAAGTTCCATCTTGCTGGCTTTTAATGGCACTTTTAAGAGGCAGCCTGATGTGGGAGCAGAGTCTTGGGAAGGTTGTTGGGTCAGATACAAAGCTAGTTCCCAGCTCTGGGTGAGAGTGGGCCTCTTATTTAACCCCTCCAGTCCTCAGTGTCCACATCTGTAAAATGGGATTGAGGTGTCTACCTCAAAGGATAGTTGTGTGTGTTTTACTGGAAGAAATGGAAAGTGGCTACCAGCTGGCACAACGTAGGTGGCTCAATAAATGCCAATTTTCTTCCCTTGCAAAAATCATCACCTAAGTTTTAATTGATGATTAATTTCAATTAGTAATGAATATAGATTGCCCTGGCTTCCAAAATACTTGATTTCTCAAAGGTCCAGGATGGGAGTGACTCTGATGACCTTCTGTTGCTGCCAAGAGAGCTGCTGAAGCCCTGCCAGAGATGGTGGTGGGTGTGTCCTTTCTTGGAGCCTGGATTATTTCATTATCACCTGCTCCTACTTTGTACTCTGTCTGAAGGCCTCTGGGAATCAGACCTCACATTTCAAAAGGACTTGGTACCCGTGTACTAGGAGGCTTTGTGAACTGACTGCAAAGTGAGCTTTTTTAGAACATTTCTCCAAACTAGTCGCAAAGCTGACATTTTACCTTTTTATCTGCCTCTCTGAAATTCTTTCGAAGTGCTTTCAGTAGCAATCTCCATCTGGTCCCACTCACTCCCACAGTATTTGTTGTCTGTACCACATGGTGGCACTTTCAGTGTCTTGTACATTTAGCTCCTTTCCCCCCTGTTATGTGTGTCTCATATCCCCAATTTAGAAGACAAAGTTCTTCTAATTCTAAATATGCCTTATGCATATTTGTGGACTGTGATTGGTAGAAGACTATCTGGCCTGTTATGGAGACTTTATCAATATGTGTTAAATCATTTTTGGATGGACGAGTAAAAGATGCTGGGGGACATAATTCATCTTCTCTTGACCCAGCACAGGACAAAGCTTTCCTTCTTGTCTCTTCTCACTGTCGTTGTTAACCCTCCAAAACAATGGAGGGGCATTGTGGCAGCAGCTTCTGCTGTTCAGTGGGTCAGGTGGCCTTTCTTCTTTTTGCCTAGCTCTGACCATGGAATTGACCCCTTTGGCAAAATAGCAGTTGGTACTGTTGGGAACAACAGTTTTTGACTCTTTTTCCCCAAATGCAAGTGCACAGTGACCTCAGGGTCACCTGTTCTTGCTTATTGATTCAGTATTACCTATAAACTTGTATGAATTCCTTATTCTCTTTTGTATATCTTGTCTTACATTTTAAAGTGGAAAATAACAGAGTTTTGAAAAAGAAAAATTTGTTAAGAAAAAAGAGGCCTTAAAAATGGTAACTTAACACCATTGCACAGCCATCTGTAGTTTAGCTGGATTCCTTGTGTTTGTCCTAAAAATAAATATTAACCAATCTTAGTAAACCTCCAAAAGTACTATAGGCACATAAAATCTGAACTCTCTAGTATATCTAAAAAATGGTGTATCTGTGCGCCTATCACCAGAATTCCCCTCCCAAGTGAACTCTGACTCTTCAAATACAATAAATTGGACATGGAGTTGTTATATAATTTTTAATTATTGACATTAATTATACAAATTAATGTGATTTATTGTGGGATTTTCATAATGCATGCATTTTGCATTGATCATGCCCATCCACACTTCTTATATCCTTGCTGCCCACCCACCCACCCTTTCTAGGCTAGAGTAATAACTCTTCTACTTTCAGGTAAACATTTTTAAAACATTTTGACATAGGAGAGAGAACATGTGATTCTTGTCTTTCTGTGTCTGACTTGTTTTGCTTAACATGATAACCTCCACTTCTGTCCATTTTGCTGCAAATGACAGAATTTCATTCTTTATGGCTCAGTCCATTGTACTTATATACCACATTTTTTTTAAAAAATCCATTAATCAGTTGATGAGCAACTCAGATGATCCCATATCTAAGCTATTGTGAATAATGCTACATTAAAAATGGGTATGTAGATATCTCTTTGGTCTGCTAATTTCACTTTCTTTGTCTATATTCCCCAGGAGTGGAAGAGTTGGATCACATGGTAGACCTATTTTGGGTAATTTTTGTGAACCTCCATAATGGGTATATTAATTTACATTCTTACCAACAGTGTATAAAAAGTTCATTTTTTTTCCCACATTCTCATCAGCTTTTGTTATTTTGAGGGGTTTTGTTTGCTTGGTTTTGGTAACAGCAATTATAACTGAGGTGAGATGGTCTCTTCTTGTACTTTTGATTTGGGTTTACCTGATGGCTAATAATATTGAGCTTTTCTCCATAATTTAATTGGCCATTGTATTTCTTCTTTTGAGAAATTGTCTATTCGGATCAGTTGCCCAGTTTTAAATGGGATTACTTTTTTTGTTGTTAAGTTTTTCATGCTCTTATACATTCTATAAATTAACTCCTTTTCACACGTAGAGGTGGCATATTCTCCCCTTCTGTAGATTGTCTCGTCACTCTGTTGATTATGTCCTAAACTGCACAGAAGCTTTTTAGTTTATTTTAATCTTAGTTGTTATTTTTCGTTTTCGTTTCCAGTGCTCTTGGGGGGGCTATCCAGAAAATCATTGCCTGTACCAATGAAGAACATACCCTAAATTTTCTTGTAGTTTCATGTTGTATATTAGTCTTTGATCCATTTTGAGTTGACTTTTTGTACAGGGTGAGAGAAGGGGATCAAGTTTCAAACTTCTGTATGTGGATATTCAGTTTCCCCAGGACTACTTGTTAAAGAGACTGTCCTTTGACCAATCTGTTTTTGGTACCCTTATTAAGAATAACCTGGCTGTAGATGTGCGGATTTATGTCTGGGTTCTTTGTTCTGTTCCATTGATCTGTGTCTGTTCTTAAGCCAATACCATACTATTTTGGCTACAATGACTCTGCAATATGTCTTCAAATCAGGTATTATGATACCGCTCTTTTTTGTTCCTTTTGTTCAAGATTGCTTTGGCTCTTTGGAGTCTTTTATGCTTCTATAGGAATTTGAGAGTTGTTTTTCTAGTTCTGTAAGAATGTCATTATATTTTGATGGAGATTGCATTGAATTTATAGATCACTTGGGTATTATGGATATTTTCACAACATTAATTATTCTAATTCATGAGAATGGGAGATCTTTCCTTTCCTTTTATTTGTTTTTAAAATTAATTTTTGTATCATCAATCAATGTTTTACAGTTTTCATAGTTAAAAGTCCTGAATTCCTCTGGTTTATTCCTAGTTTGTTTATTTATGTAGCTATTGCAAGTGGATTGCTGTCATGATTTTTTTTCTTGGAAAATTCATTATTGGTGTCATTATTGGTGTATAGAAAAGCCACTGACTTTTAGCCTTGATTTTGTATCCTGCTACTTTACTGAATTCATTTATCAATTCTAATAGTCATTTGGTTAGGTTTTCTGATGTGTAGAATCATATCACCTGAAGAAAGGGATAATTTGACTTCCCCCTTTTCTATTTGTATGCCTTTTTTTCCCCTTTCTCTTATCTGATTGCTTTGGTTTAAATTTCTATACTCTCTTGAATAAGAGTTTAAATTTCTATGCTCTCTTGAATTAGAGGGTGATCTTGTCTTGTTCCTGATCTTAGAGTAAATGCTTTCAACGTTTCCACATTCAGTATAATGTTGGTTGTGTGTTTGTCATACATAGGCTTTATTATGTTGAGGTGTGATTCTTCCAGAGCTAATTTGTTCAGAACTTTTATCATGAAGAGCTGTTGAATTTTACCAAATGCTTTTTATGCATCTAATGAAGTGATCATGTGAATTTTTATTCTTCTATTTATGTAACATTTATTGATTTTCATATGTTGAACCATTCTTGCATTCCTGGAGTGAAACCAAATTGGTTATGGTGTATAATCTTTGTGATTTGCTGTTGAATTTGATTTGCTAGCATTTGTGAAAGTAGAGTACATCATGGTGAGAATGTTTTTCTGATCATGTCTATTTGAGGTTCTATAAACCCTCCATTATCTGGATGTCCACCTATTTCTCCAAATCAGGGAAGTTTTCTATTGTTTCATTAAATAGACTTTCAGTGCCATTAGCCTTTGTTTTCCCCCTTTGGTTATGCCGATGATATGGGGTGTTGATCTTATTTATTTATTTGTTTTTTGGTTCCAGGGATTGAACTCATGGGCACTCAACTACCCCAGCCCTATTATGTGTTTTATTTAGAGACAGGGTCTCACTGAGTTGCTTAGAGCCTCACTTTTGATGAGGCTGGCTTTAAACTCGTGATCCTCTTGCCTCAGCCTCCGGAGTCACTGGGATCATATAGGTATGTGCTACTGCACCCAGGTATTGATCTTTTGATGGTGCCCCCAAAATCTTGAAAGCTGTGTTTATTCTTTTATATATTTTTTTTTCTTATTTCTGTCTGTATGTGATATTTCAAAAGACCTATCTTTTGCTCTACAACTTTTATGGGTTGGTCTTCTTAGTAAGTGGTTTTCTTCTGTAGATGCTTCTTGAGATAATGGTTTATTATGTAATATTGATGGGACAAGAGCTGGAGCCTCAGCTATACTTGATCTGGTCTGTAGTTGAGGCTTTCAGTTGAATTTTTATTTTTTTGTTTTTAATTGTTATTATTACTACTGTTATTTTCTAGTTCTAGGATTTGAACCCAGTGTCTTGTGCCCACTAGGCAAGAGCTGTCATTCTGAACCTTCGTACTGAACTGTACCACCAGCCAGGCTCCTGGCTATGGCACTGTACCACCAAGCTCTTACCTGAATTTATCTTTAATCTGAATTATTATTGAGCTCTTCATTTCCAAGATTTGATTCTTTCTTTTTCAAAATATCTCTCTTTGTTGAATTTATCATTCATATACCAAATTTGTCTACCTAATTCCATTTAACTATTTATCTGTATTCTCTTGGATCTCATTGGGCTTTTAAAAATCATCATTTTTAATTACTTATCAGTCATTTCATCCACTTTGATATCTTTGAAATTTGTTTCTAGACAGTTATGATCTTTAGGAAGAATCATAAACTTTGTTTTTGCATATTTTCTGTGTCCCTAAGTTGAGATTTATGCATCTAGTGAAACTTATAGCTCTACAACTTTAATGGGTTGGTCTTCTTAATAAGTGGTTTTCTTCTGTAGATGCTTCTTGAGATAATGGTTTATTATGTAATATTGAACTTGGTTATGGGTGGCCATTATAGTATAATTTCCTGGAGCTTCTTTAGCTTTGTTTGGTTAGTTTAGGCATAGTGCATACTGTACTGGAGTTAGAGAGACTTACTGTCTTTACCACTCATACAAGCATGGAGACACTCTAGCAATTCAAGCAAGCGAGATGTCAATAGCAGAGTGGGTGGGGTTTGCCTTGTGGTTCTTCCTGTAGTGGTTTGGGTGGCCCTATCAGTTGCTGAGGATTTCCTCTGGGGCTGTTGATATTGGCTGAGTTGATTAAAAGGGTCTGGAGTACTGACTGCTTCAATAATAGTGAGGGGCCTGAACACTTTTCCTCTGGTAAGACACTAATACAGATTCAAATGCTGTACAGGGTGAGGTAGGGACAGGAATCATAGCTACCCCCCTGTGATATTCACACCCAGTCTTGTGAGCAGTGTGTGATCAAACAAGAAGGCGACCAGTTCATGGGACCTACATAGGTGTTGTGACAACAAAAGTTACATTGTTCCTTTCTGATGCTACTATGGGCATTTTGCTCAGGAGTGGAACCTCGGATTTCTCCGCTGTGCATGCCTGGGGATGGAGCCTTTTCTCTCCATGCCAGTGCTTTCAGCTATGGTATCTACCAGGGATCAAGTGAGATAGGTCAAGGCTGGAGCTGGACAGAATTCCTCTCAGATGAGATGCTCACAGGCGTCAAGTAAGATTTGAACGCAGCTAATGCTAGGCAAAATTTTTCTCCAGATCCTCTATGTTGTGTACCCTGAGGATGGGACAAGAGCTGGAGCCTCAGTGGTATTGCTTGAGACTGCCCAAGCATGCCTCTGTGGGAGGGGAGCAGTGAAACCAGAGGTTTGTTAGGAAAAGAAACCACATGTGACTAGCCACATCTGCAGTCTCAGAAGGCTGGTTCCCTAATCCCTGGGTTCTTGAGGGCAGAGTTCACTTGACCATCAGTGTTGCAACACCTGCCCCCTCCAGTGTAGTACTCTCAGTAGGTTTGTTCAGAGTCATTCTGTTGAGCCTAATTTGGTTTGTGAGGCATCTACCTGTGGAGCCAGTGCAGTGGAATGTCTGTGGCACGCCAGAGATGGAAAATAGAGTGGCTCCTGACCCTGGAGGTGTCCAGATTCAGACACTAGGTCCCGTCTCTAGATGGCTCCTGGCTATGGCACTCTAAGTGTTCACTAGTAGATAAAATGAATTCCTTTTCAAAAGCCTGGCTGCCTTGCAGATTTCAGGATTCTTTTCTATTCAGGCTATAAACCCATAAGGGTTATAAAACTCTCCAGTAGCTAGGATTTTCCAGTATCACCCTGATAGAGTTTGGTAGGAACTCTCTTTCATATTTACCCTATGGAGGGGAGACTCCCCCTCCCTTGGCCGTGTAGTGGGATCAACAAGTGCTGAGATATATTTTGCTTCTTTTGCTATGCTGCTATCTCAGATATATATATTTTATAAGGTTTCTGTTTTTCAACTGTTGAATTCCAATAATCTCCTCTGGTCACTCAGCTCAGTATGCAGCTATACACCTGTTACTTTGGTTCTTCTTCTATGTGGGGGACCAGGGGTTGCAGGGTGCCTCTTATTCATCTCTTGATGATCCTCTATGAGTGCTTATTAATTAAATTCAGGAGTTCATCACTTCTAGGAGAAAAGATCTGAGTGTAGAGACAGGAAAAGAGAACTCTGAGTACCTCTTTCTTCATCTGTGAGATTGAACTAGGTAAAGCTTTCCTAATCTGAACTGTGCCCCACGAAGATTGCAAGAGCAGAGTTCTCCTGTTTACCTTGTTTATGTAAACAGTACCATGGACACACACATAAAATCACTGCACTATTAATTTAATGTCACCAAGGGGAAACAGTGGGCAGTGTTGCACTTGGCTTGTTTGAGCATTTCCTGTCAGATGGTTGCTCTTCCTCTTTTGACCACACTGGGGAGTACTGGGATGATTTCAAGTACATAATGTTCCTTACAAAAGAGAAAGAAGGTTGAATTACACATAATTTTGCCTGAGTCTCTTCAGGACTGAGTTTCCTAGATGAAACTTATTTTACAACAATTATTTTTTTTATAGAAAAACTGAAAGGAAAACCTAATCTTCTTTTATGATTTTGTACAGATTTCCTTTATTGTATAACCTAAGAATAGAAACAAAAACATCTATTGGAGTAGGAAGTTAAATTTTAAGATGAATAGCAGTGTTAATCTTGTCTTATGATTTATTGAGTAAAGATATGAAAAAATTTCCATCAGCCAATAGATAACTTGAAAATATAAAAAGTGTTCCACTGCATTCAGGTGTGAAATGATTTGATTTTTCATGTAGAGCACTATCATCATTTAGTTTATAAGATTTTAGATATGGATTCCTGGGCTTATTTTAAATTACTGTTTTGTTTGCAAAAAGTAAAATTTACTAATTTGTTTGTATTTTAGGCTCATTTAATCTTTAAAATTGTTTTTGTTTTCTATTAACATTTTTAAATGTCATGATTTGTTGCTTCTGAATATTTAATGCATGCCTATATAATATTTTGTTGCTTATTAGTAAAAAGGAATTTCACTTTTTCTATTTTTAGTGAACATATTTGAATCTATATAAACAATATATAGATTAAACCATAAGGACAGAATAAATTGGTAAGTTTGACATCTAGAAGATATATGACACCTCTTCAGTTCATAAATTCTAGTCATCTTCAATGATGCTCTTTTCTAACATGCTTTTAAGGTTAATTTAGACATTATCCTAATTTCTTTTGTTCGTAGCTTTTGTTTGCTTTCAAAGAAGTCTAATTTTGACATATGTTTTTCTTTTTCAGGTTGCGTTTTGGACGCTTGCATTTGTCCTTTCTCATCCTGATGTCCACAAGACCATTATGGAAGGCATATCTACTGTGTTTGGCACAGCAAGTACTAAACCCAAGCTCATTTTCATACTTGAGAATGCATTTAATAATTCAAAAAACACGTTATTGGTCTATAGTTTGGATCTTGACTATTCCCCTGAGGTCCATGTTTTAAGAGCTTGATCCCAAGGTAGCAGTACTGGGAGGTGGTAGAACCATTAGGATATATATTATTAAAATAATAATAATAATAATAATAATAATTAATATTAATGGAGCCTAACTGGAGGTATGTCCCTGGAGGTATGCCCTGGAAGGAGATTGTGGGATCCTGGTCTTTTCCTTTTTCTTTTTTGCATCCTATGTATAAATGAACAAAGTTCCCCACCATTGCCTTCCTGCATGCCCACCTAAGGCCCAAAGCAATGGTGTCACCCAATCTTGAACTGAACCTTCAAGACTGAGCCAAAGTAAACCTTTTAATCAATCAGATAGACTCCTATAATTTAATTACAGTCAAGCATTTTGGAAAGCATCTTGTCCAACTCCATTTTTCCCAAATGATAAAAAAGTGCTAGAGATATTGTGATATACACAATTTTCTTTTTAAAACCATATTATTCGTGTATACTAATTATACATTATAGTAATATTCTTTATGCCATATGTATACAATCATATAACAAAATTTGATCAATCTTATTCCTCTTTACCTTCTCCTTCCTTCCCTTCCTCCCTCCCTCTGATCCACTTGCTGTACTCTACTGATCTCCACTCTATTGTTATTATTTTTCTTTTTAAAATGCTTTTTTAGTGCCTTATAGTTACACATAATAGTAGGGTTCAGGCTGGGCATGGTGGCACATCCCAGGGACTCAAGAGGCTGAACCAGGATGTGCCTATATCACTGCAAGTTTGAGGCCAGCCTGGGCAACTTAGCATGACTCTATCTCAAAATAAAAAAATAAAAAGGGCTGAGGATGTGACTAAGTGATAAAGTACCCTTGTATTCAGTCCCCAGGACCAAAAAAAAAAAAAGTATTGTTAAAAAATAATAGGGTTCATTTTAACATAATCATACATGCATGGAATTTAATTTGCTCCAATTCAGTCCCCAGTGCTTCCTCTTTCCTTCTGCAATTCCTCTTCCTTAGTCTACTGATCTTCTTTCTATTTATTGTTTTTTTAATTGGTGCTTTATAGATATCCCCAACGGTAGAATTCACTGTAGTGTATTTATATATGTACATAACTTAATTTTGTCAAATTCATTCTGCATTTCCTCCCCTTTCCATTCCTTCTCTTTCCTCCTCACTCTTTTTCCTCTACCCTACTGATCTTCCCTCTATTTTCATAAGATCTGCTGCACCCACATTTTTCCCCTTAATTTGCTCCAGTTTTCGCATGAGAGAACACATTCAACCCTTGGCTTTGTGAGTCTTGCTGATTTCACTTAGCATGATGTTTCTCAGTTCCACGTATTTACTGGAAAATGTCATAATTTCATCTTCTGTATGACTGAGTAAAACTCTGTTGTGTACATATACAATATTTTCTTAATTCATTTATCTAATGAGGGATAGCTAGGCACATTCCATAACTTGGATATATTGAATGTGTTGCTATGAACGTTGATGTGCCTGTATCACTCTAATATGCTGTTTTTAGTTCATTTGGATAAGTACCAAGGAGTGGGAAAGCTGAGTCATATGGTGATTCTATTCCTAGTTTTCTAAGGAATTTCCATACTGATTTCCAGAGTGGTGGTACTAATTTGCAGACCCACTGATAATGTTTGAGTGTACTTTTTCCTTCACATCCTTGCCAATATTTATATTTGTATTCTTAATAATTACATTCTGACTACAGTGAGATAAACTCTTAATGTAGTTTTGATTTTCATTTCCCTGATTGTCAGGGATGTTGAACATTTTTTCATATATTTGTTGACGATTGGTGTTTCTTCTTCCTTGAAATGTCTCGTTAGTTCTTTTGTACATTTATTTACTGGGTGATTTATTTTTGTGGTATTAAGTTTTTTTAGAGTTCTTTATATATTCTGGATATTAATCTCCAGTTAGAGGAATAGCTGGCAAAGATTTTTCTATCCCATTCTGTAGGCTCTCTCTTCACTCTTGAAATCATTTTCTTTGCTGTGCAGAGCTTTTTAATTTGATACCATTATTGATTCTTAGTTTTATTGCTTGAGTTTGAGCTTTAGGGGTCTTGTTAAGGGAGTTGGTGACTGTGCCAGTATGTTGGAATATCAACCTATGTTTTCTTATATAAGTTGCAGGGTTTCTGGTCTAATTACTAAGTCTTTGATCCACTTTTATTACATTTTGTTCAGGGTGAGAGATAGGGCTCTAGTTTCATTCTTCTACATATGGATATCTAGTTTTCCCGGAGCCATGTTAAAAAGGCTATCTTTTTCTCTGTCATGTTTTTGGCACCTTTGTCAAATATCAGATGACTATAACCATGTGGATTTGTCTTTGTGTCTTCCATTCTCTTCCATTGGTATTCATGTCTTTTTTAATGCCAATACCATGTTATTTTTGCTACTATAAATGTGTAGTATAATTTGAGATCAGGTATTGTGATGCTTCTAACATCATTCTTCTTGCTCAGAATTGGGTCTCTAATTCTTCCAAATAAATTTTAGGACTTTTTCCAGTTCTCTGAAGAATGCCATTGATATTTTGATGGGGAATACATTGAATCTCTATAATGCTTTTGATAATATAATAATTTTAACAATATTAATTCTGCCTATCCAAGAACATGGGAGATCTTTGGCCTTTTCATCTTCTAAGGAATTAAATTTCTTTCTTCAGTTTTCTGTGTAGAGACATTTCACTTCCTTGTTTAGATTTATTCAAGTTTTTTTTTCCAAAAGATATTGAGAACAGTATAGTTTACCTTATTTCTTTCTCTACAGATTTACTATTTGAGTGTAGGAAAGCTATTTGTTTATGAATGTTGATCTTGTATCCTATACTTTGCTGAATTAGTATATCAAGCTATAGAAGTCTTCTAATGGAGATTTTTGGGTCTTCTACATATAGGATCATGTCATAAGCAAACAGAAATAAATTGACTTCTTTTCTATTTGTATCCCTTTAATTTCTTTTTCTTGCCTAGTTGCTTTGCCTGATGCTTCAAGGACTATATTGAATGGAATTAGTGAGAGTGGTCATCTTTGTCTTATTCCTGCTTTTAAAGAAAATGCTTTCAGATTTTCTTCATTCAGTATGATGTTGGCTTTGGGCATCTCGTATTTATCCTCTATAATATTGAGGTAAGTTCCTTCTCTCCCTAGTTTATCCAGTGTTTTTTTTTTTATTGGTTGTTCAAAACATTACAAAGCTCATGATATATCATCCTTCATACATTTGACTCAATTGGGTTATGAACTCCCATTTTTACCCCAAATACAAATTGCAGAATCACATCGGTTACACACTCACATTTTTACATAATGGGATATTAGTGACTGTTGTATTCTGCTACCTTTCCTATCCCCTACTATCCCCCCTCCCCTCCCCTCCCATCTTCCCTCTCTACCTCATCTGCTGTTGTTCAATTCTCTCCCTTGTTTCCCCCACCCCTTTTCCCTCACAACCTCTTCTATGTAATTTTGTGTAACATTGAGGGTCTCCTACCATTTCCATATGCTTTCCCTTCTCTCTCCCTTTCTCTCCCCCCACTCGTCTTTGTTTAATGTTCATCTTTTCCTCATGCTCTTCCTCCCTGTTGTGTTCTTAGTTGTTCTCTTTATATCAAAGAAGACATTTGGCATTTGTTTTTTAAGGATTGGCTAGCTTCGCTTAGCATAATCTGCTCTAATGCCATCCATTTCCCAGCAAATTCTATGATTTTGTCATTTTTTAGTGCTGTGTGGTACTCCATTGTGTATAGATGCCACATTTTTTTAATCCATTCATCTATTGAAGGGCATCTAGGTTGGTTCCACAGTCTAGATATTGTGAATTGTGCCGCTATGATCATTGACGTGGCAGTATCCCTATAGTACGCTCTTTTAAGATCCTCAGGGAATAGTCCGAGGAGGGCGATAGCTGGGTCAAATGGTGGATCCATTCCCAGCCTTCCCAGGTATCTCCATACTGCTTTCCAAATTGTCCTTACCAATTTGCAGTCCCATCAGCAGTGTACAAGTGTACCCTTTTCCCCACATCCTCGCCAACACTTATTGTTGTTTGACTTCATAATGGCTGCCAATCTTACTGGAGTGAGATGGTATCTTAGGGTGGTTTTGATTTGCATTTCTCTGACTGCTAGTGATGGTGAGCATTTTTTCATGTACTTGTTGATTGATTGTATGTCCTCCTCTGTGAAGTGTCTGTTCAGGTCCTTGGCCCATTTGTTGATTGGGTTATTTGTTATCTTATTGTTTAATTTGTTGAGTTCTTTGTATACTCTGGATATTAGGGCTCTATCTGAAGTGTGAGGGGTAAAAATTTGTTCCCAGGATGTAGGCTCTCTATTTACCTCTCTTATTGTTTCTCTTACTGAGAAAAAACTTTTTAGTTTAAGTAAGTCCCATTTATTTATTCTTGTTATTAACTCTTGGGCTATGGGCGTCCTATTAAGGAATTTGGAGCCCAACCCCACAGTATGTAGATCGTAGCCAACTTTTTCTTCAAAATGGATCAAGGACCTAGATATCAAATCAGAGACACTGCGTCTGATAGAAGAAAAAGTTGGCTACGATCTATCCAATGTTTTTAACATGAATGGGTGCAGGATTTTGTTAAACGCCTTTGCTTTCATATATTGAGATGATCATAGGATTCTTATCCTTAATTCTATTTATGTGGTGAATTGTATTTATTGATTTGAGTATATTGAATCAACCTTGCATTCCCTGGGATGAAAACCACTTGATCATGGTATACTATCCTCTTAAGGTGTTTTTGAATGGGTTTGCAATATTTTACTAAGGATGTTTGCATTTATATTCATCGGGGATATTGGTCTGTAGTTCTCTTTCCTTGATGAGTCTTTGTCTTGTTTTGGTGGCAGAGTTAAACTGACTGCATTGAATATATTTGGAACTATTTAATCTTCCTGTATTTTGGGAGTGTTCTGTCCCCAAATTATTCCTGGAATAATTTGAGGAAGACTGGGGTGTGTGTTTGTCTTTTATGGTCTGGTAGAAATTGGCTGAGAAACCATCTGATCCTAGGCTTTTACTTCTTGGAAAGCTTTTAATTGCTTCTTCAATTGCATTGCTTGATATTAGTCTGTATAGATCTTCTATATCCTCCTTTATTCATTTTGGGCAGGTTATATGTGTGTAGAAATTTGTCAGTGTCTTCTCAATTTTCCAGTTTATCAAAGTATGAATTTTCAAAATAGTTTCTAGTGATCTCCTGGATTATAGAAGTGTCTGTGGTGATGTCTTCTTTTTCATCTCTAATTTTGTTGATTTGGATCTTTTCTGTCTTCTGGTTAGTTTGGCTAAGGATTTATCAATTTTGTTTATCTTTTTAAAGAACCAAGTCTGTTGAATTGATACTTTGTGTTTTTAAATGTCTAAATTTCATTAATTTTAACTCTTAATTACGTCATGTTTTCTATGGAATTTAGAATTAGTTTGTTCTTTTTCTAGGGCCCTGCAACATTAGCATATTTATTTGGTATCTTTATATATTTATTTTTTTCTTGTCAGCACTTGATGCCATAAATTTTCCTCTTAGAACTGCCTTCATGCTGTCCTAGAGAATTTGATATGTTGAATCTCTGTTCTTATTTGTTTCTAAGAATTCCTTGATTTCTTTTCTCATTTCTTCCATGATTTTTTCCTCAATTTAAAAGAATATTATTTAATCTTCATGTGTTAATGTGGTTTTTATAATTTTTCTTGCTATTAATTGATAATTTTATTCCATTATAATCTTATAAGATGCACAGGATTAAATCAGTAGTTTTCTTTTTTTGTGTGTGTGCATTTGATAAGGCTTACGCTGTTATCTAAAATATGGTCTATTTAGGAAAAGTTCCCATGAGCTGCTGATCTGAAAGTGAATTTAGCTGTTTGGGGGTAAAATATTCTGTGGATGTCTGTAAAATTCATTTGATTTACAGTATTATTTAGGTTGCAAATCTCCTTATTGATTTTATGTCTGGATTACCTGTCTATTAGTGAAAGGAGTGTCTTTATATTACCTAGTATTATTGTATTGGGGTCTATCTAGGATTTAATGCCAAGAAGCACGTTTTTAATGTAATTAGGTTTACCAACATGTGGGGAATAGATATTTACTATTATTTTATTTTCTTCCTGGACTCTTTCCTTTTCTACTACATAGTGATCTTCTTTATCCCTTCTGATTAGTTTTTGCTTGAAATATGCTTTGTCAGGTATGAGGCTAGATACTCCTGATTGTTTCTGGCCTTCACTTCCATGGATTTTTTTTCCCTATCCTTTTACTTTCAACCTGTGGGAGTCTTGTCTATATGTTTCTTGCAAACATCATACAGCTGGATCTTGTTTGTTTTTTGTTTTTTTAATCCATTTTGCCTATCTATGTCATTTAGTTTGGGAATTGAGAGCATTTTCACTCAGTGTTACTATAGGTAGATGTTTGTTATTTCCTGCCATTTGGGTTTGTTTCCTATGTTTAATTCATTCTTAATTTTAATATAATTAGTTACTCTTCTAAAGCACTTCCTCCATTTGTGAACTTTGAGATTTGTTTTTGAGTTCTGTGTGTAGTATATGTTAATTTTTGTAATGGTAGCTTAGTGGTCATGAATTCTTTTGGTTTATCCTTATCATGGAAATTTTTATGTCCTTTATCATTCTAAAACATAGCTTTGCTAGATATAGCAATCTTGATTGACAAGTGTTTTCTTTTAGGGCTTGGAATATCTTCTTTGTCTCTTCTCATTAATTTTTTGAGACTGATTTGAGACATCAGAAATGAGCCTTATTGGTTTATCTCTAAATGTGAGTTGATGTTTTTCTCTTGTAGCTTTTAATATTCTTTCCTTATTTCTACTTGATTATGATTTGCCTTGGAGAGGTATTTTTTTTTAAGTTGTCTATTTTGAGGGTTGTATCTCCTCTTATATGTGAATGTCCATCTCATTTTTAAGTTTTAGAACAGTGGGCTGACATTGCTGCCCCTGCTGCCACCAACCAAGTTAGTGTGTCTCCCTTAATCTATGTGTTGAAGTATTGTTAGAGCTTGAGGAGGGCTCCTTTGCATGTGGAGTGAGGTTTGTTATTACTTGGCTGAGTTGTGAGTGTAGCTCAGCAGCAGAATATCTACCCTATGAACTTGTGAAATTGTAGTGTCCTAATCACTTCCCTGCCCCACTTAGAGAAAGGGGGAGGAAGAAAAGCAATAATAGTAGCCAACAATGCACGACCTTAAAATAAATGTCCAGTTCTTATTGTGACATCTATAACACTAGTTACCATTCGAAGAGGAATGGGTCAGCATTTAGCATCAGTACCAACAATAAACTGCTATGAATTAGATCAGACATTGAAGAGAAAATGTCAACTACATTGTCCACTATATTAATAACCACAAGAACATGAGTGTGGTAGGAATTATAAGACTAAATAGTTTTATTAGATATTGAAATTACAGTTCCTTAGATGAAGAGAAAATATGGTGGGAAGGCAAGAGGAAGTTTGCAATGTTTAAAAAGTGAATAGAGCAGAATCAGGATAGTGGTAGAAGGTAATGGCTATAAATAAGGAGGAATAAAAAATACTTAAAGTAATAAAACAGAGGAAGAGGGAACAAGAAAACTTGGCTATTAGAGGGCGAAGACAGTGAAGAAGTCATAATAAGAGGAACAAAATCAAAGGTATAAGCAAACAAAAATCAAACCAAATCAAACTCAGACAAAATTTTATCCCATTAAAGATAAAACAAGACCATATAACAACCAGGTAAAAAAAAGACAATAAAAATTTTAAAAATTATAGGAAAAGTATATGTAAGTAATATTAAATCTGTCAGCACAGCAATAACATGCATGCCTGCATACACACACACAGAAACACACACAAACACAATCACACAGAATGGAAAAGAACTTAAAGAAAAACAAAATAAAATAAGAAAGGGAGTTAAATAAGAAAAAGTTCTTTTTTTTAAATTTATTTGTTCTTTTTAGTTACACATGACAGTAGAATGTATTTTGACATATCATGGAGTATAACTTCCCATTCTTGTGATTGTACATGAGTGGGGTTACACTGGTCATGTATTCATATATGAACACTGGAAAATTATATCTGATTCATTCTATTGTCTTTTCTTTCCCCATTCTCCTCCCTTCCCTTTATTCTTCTTTGTCTAATCCAATGAACTTCTGCTTCCCCCTCCTTATTGTGTGTTAGCATCTGCATATCAGAGAGAACATTTGACCTTTGTTTTTTTGGGATTGGCTTATTTCACTTAGCATGATGGCCTCCAATTCCATCCATTTATTGGCAAATGCCATGATTTCATTCTTTATGGCTGAGTCATATTCCCTTGCGTATGTGTACCACATTTTTTTAATCCATCCATCTGTTGAAGGGCACCTAGGTTAGTTCCATAGCTTATTTATAGTGAATTGGGTTGCTCTGACCATTGATATGGACATGTCTCTATAGTATGCTGATTTTAAATCCTTTTGTTGAGAGCCACAGCCAAGTCGGGATGGCGCCTGGCATTTTGCCAGAAGGAGTGGTTGGGAGGTGACGCCAGGGAGCCATTGGGATGATGGTGATTAAGTTAAGCTGTGTATAATTATTGGGATGGTGACTGATTGCTGTAACTGGATGATGCTGGATTGGGGCAAGCTGTGTATTCAGTTGTGTATGTGGACCTCTGCTGTCTGGCAGTGGGGTGGCTCCTGCTGCCTCAGGTACCTGCTACTTTTGAGTTTTCGCGGAGTTCCCTTTGGTTCTCGCGGAGTTTCCGTGGAGTTCTGGAGAGTTCCCGTTGGGTTCTGGCAATAAAGTAGTTCCTGTTTGAACTTACAAGTGGCTCGTGACCTCCCGGTGATTTTGTGCCCAGCCAGACTGCGGCACCTTTGGGTATAAGCTGAGGAATGGGATAACTGAGTCAAATGGTGGTTCCATTCCAAGTTTTCTGAGGATTTTCCATACTGTTTTACAGAGTGGTTGTACCAGTTTTCAGTCATACCAGCAATGTATGAGTGTACCTTTTTCACCCATCCTTGCCAACAATTATTGTTACTCATATTCTTTATTTAAAGTTTGTTCTATTTAGTTATACTTAATAGTAGAATGTACTTCGGCACATCATACAGAAATGGAATATAACTTCTCATTCTTCTGACTGTACATTATGTAGAATCATTCCGATCGTGTGATCATATATGCACATAGGGTAATAATGTCTTATTCATTCTTCTATCCTTCCTGCCCCTATTCCCCTTCCCCTCCTTTCACTCCCTCTGCCTAATACAAAGTAACTCTATTCTTCACTAGTACCTCCCTTATTAAAAATTAGCATTTGCACATCAGAGAAAACATTTGGCCTTAGTTTTGGGGGGGGATTGGCTTATTTCTCTTAGCATGATATTCTCTATTTCCATCCTTTTACCAGCAAATGCCATCATTTCATTCTTCTTTAAGGCTGAGTAATATTCTCTTCTGTACATATACCACATTTTCTTTATCCTTTCATCTGTTGAAGGATACCTAGGGTGGTTCCATAGTTTAGCTATTGTGAGTTGAGCTGCTTTAAGCATTAATGTGGCTGCATCACTGTAGTGTGCCAATTGTGATTCTGACTGGAGTGAGATGAAATCTCAACATGGTTTTATAATTTGCATTTCTCTGTTAGTGATGTTGAACATTTTTTTCATATATTTGTTGACCATTTGTATCTCTTCTTCTGTGAAGTGTCTGTTCAGTTCCTTTGCCCATTGATTGATTGGATTATTTATTTATTTATTTTGGATGTTAAGTTTTTTGAGTTCAGTATATATCCTAGAGACTAATGTTCTATCTGAGATACAGGTGGCAAAGATTTTCCCCCATTCTATAGGCTCTCTCTTTATGTCCTTGATTGTTTCCTTTGCTGTGAAGAAGCTTTTCAGTTTGAATCCATCCCATTTACTGATTCTTGATTTTATTTATTGAGCTATAGGAGTCTTGTTAAGGAAGTCAGGGCCTAATGCCACATGATGAAGATTAGTGCCTACTTTTTCTTCTACTAGGCGGAGGGTCTCTGGTCTAATTCCTAGGTCCTTGATCTACTTTGACTTTTGTGCATAGTGGGAGATAGGGGCTTACTTTCATTTTGCTGCATATATATTTCCAGTTCTCCCAGCACCATTTGTTGAAGAGGATATCTTTTCTCCAATGTATGTTTTTGGTACCTTGGTCTAGTATGAGATAACTGTATTTACATGGGTTTGTCTCTGTGTCTTCTATTCTGTACTTTTGGTCTTCATATCTCTTTTGGTGCCAATATCATGCGTTTTTTTAAAACTATAGCTCTGCAGTATAATTTAAGGTTTGGTATTGTGATGCCTCCTGCTTTACTTTTTTTTGCTGAGGATTGTGTTGGCCATTCTGGGCTTCTTATTTTTTCAAATGAATTTCATGACTGCTTTTTCAATTTCTCTGAAGAATGTCATCAAGCCTTAATATAAATTGAATTTCTATAAGAAATCTATTTCTAATAGAAATTGCATTTCTATTAAGAAATCTATTTCTAATAGAAATTGCATTTCTATTAAGAAATCTATTTCTAATAGAAATTGCATTTCTATTAATTGTTTGGCCATTTGGGGGAGGTGAGGACTGGGGATTGAACTCAGGGCCACTCAGATTCTGAGTCACATCTCCAGCCCTATTTTGTATTTTATTTAGAGACAGGGTCTCACTGAGTTGCTTAGTGCCTTGCTATTGCTGAGGCTGGCTTTGAACTTGTGATCCTCTGGCCTCATCCTCCTGAGCCACTGGGATTACAAGCATGTGCCACCATGCCCATCCAGGCCATTTTGACAATATTAATTCTGCCTATCCAAGAACATGGGAGTTCTTTCCATCTTCTAAGGTCTTCTTCAATTTCTTACTTTAATGTTTTTGTTTTCATTGTAGAGGTCTTTCACCTCTTTTGTTAGATTGATTCCCAAATATTTTATAGGAAAAAAAAAGTTCTTAATGAGAAATAAAGGCCTCATTTCCATTAAAGTGGTCAAAATTGTTGGGAAGGATGGATGTATATTGCTTATGCTGTGTGTCATTCTTTGCCTTTCTTTTTGGGCTCTGTAACCCTTTGATCAAGGACTGCATGTTGTTAAATCTGACTTTTTCGTGTCTCTCATCAAGTTTTAGCCAGTGTGACCTGAAGCCAAAGCTGGTTTTAGTAGCTCTCAGCTTTCTGTCTCACAGTACAGGATAGGATAAATTGTAGAGTATTGGCAATTGATATACTCCCAGAACAGGGCTGATGCAGAGTTCTAAATGGGAAGTTCCAGTGGCTGCAATTTAATACTGGCTATATTTTGGAACTTTCTTGGAAGACATTTGATATTAGATCCATGCCCCCCTCCCAACCCCATTGCTAGACCAATGCTGACCTCTGCTGGTTATCTGGGTGTCAGAGACATCTCCCAAATTCCAAATTCTTCACTAGTCATGCATATGAATTACCCAGGATCAGACCAGGGAATGTGCCTGTCTGGCCAGTTTCTGGTATCTTCTCAGCTGCTCATTTTGGTCACCACCAACAAAGGGATCTCTCTCCCTTCAGTATCCCCAGCCAAGATCATCTTAGGCACAATCCTCTCTGCATCTCTTTCAGTCATGCTGATCTAGGCACATTCTGGACCCCATAACAGGGAACTGCTGGATCAGGCTGGCAGTGCCCTTTCTGGGCTCCTGAATGTCCACCCTCTGCTCTCTGCTGCTATGCCACTTGCAGTTGGTTTCTGTCATGACTCTCTGCTTGTTGGCCAAGTGATTCTGATCACTCTCAGATCATCAACTTGCTCCCCCCCCTCTCTGAATCATTTAAGATTAGTCTCCTTCTCTATTCGACAGTTTTCCCCAAGCTGATTTTATTCAGGTGATTTCCTCTTGTTCTATACCCCTTGCCCTTCCTTCTTGCAGTGGGCTGACGCTGCTGCCCCTGCTGCTACCAACCCAGTTAGTGTGTCTCTTAATATATTATTTTTTGTTTTACGTTCAAATCTTCTGGCTTTGTGTCTCTATGATTATTTTACTGTCCAGTGTTGAATTTCAGTGAATTCCCCAGTCACCCAACTTACTGAGTTGTGGTACTCCTTCTGCTTGCATCTAGAACAGAGGAGCAGTAGGAGAGCATGGATTCCTCTAATCTGCTATCTTCCAAACCCCCCTAAATTTCTTACTTAAAAATATATGCAGGTTTTATTTACTTTTTTTTTCTAATCCCTCAACTGAACTATAAATCCATGGTTTTAGAATGCAGAATTTTCCCGATTTTTAAAAACTAACATGGTGCATATTCCATATATTATATTACAGCGCTAATGTATGTGTGGCAGTCAAGTATGGCTTGCACCTAAGAATTATAAAAAGAAAAAAAAACTTTCCTTATGGAGCTTGCATCTACAAGCAAATAGAAATGTACATGTCTACAAATGGAAAAAGGAATACATCCTTGTTGTTCACCCTTGTTGTTCTTTATAATTTCCTTACTAAAGTCTTTTCCTGACTTAGAGATCTACCAATTCCTGATCTTTAAAAATGAAAGAAAAGGGGTGGAGCTGGTAGGGAGTCTATCTGACCCAGAAGCCACCATATAGCTGTAACAATCTAAATTTCTATCATGCTCGTATCTGGAACTCTTGAACACAGTTCTATAGGGGAAAAACAAAATCTTTTTTTTCTTTTTCTATATTCTCTCCCTCTACTTGGATAACCGCTGTACTATATCAGTACTTCCAGTCTGTAAGTCACTGTAGCAGAATTGAAAGCCATTTATAAAAAAAATATGAACTGTTTTTTGCTGTGCCTATACAGAAGCAATTCCAGTCCATTCATATAGGTTATATAGCAACAGCTCAGGAGAATTCCAGAGAAAGAGCTTTCCCCTTATTTCACTCTTTGTTCCTTCAACAAATATATGAAGAAATGTTCAACATATCTAGTAATTAGAAAAATACAAATCAAAACTACTCTAAGATTTCATCTCATGCCAGTCAGAATGGCAGCTATGAAGAATACAGACAACATTATAGCCTTTTATCAGCTTTAAGACCCAGGATGTTTTGAAGGACCTGGGAATCATCTTTGAAATGTGATCATCAAGAGAGATATATTCCCTATATGTTTCTGTGTAGGATAGAAGCTTATTTTCACTGAATATCTGACTCTAACTTGCAAAACTATCTTCTGTCATAAAATACATATTTTATATTTCTTTTAATTAAAGCCAAATAAGCTAACACAGATGGCCACCCTAATCATCAAGCAAATTAGGATTAATAAAGTATAAAAGGTCATACTGTCAAATCCTCTCACTTGAGGCCTAATTATCAGTTATTTTCAGTGTTTGTCTGTACTACATTTTATAAAAGTGTGAGATTTCTTTCTGTCTGCAATCTCTTAGTGATTACCTGTAATGCACATACCACATTCAACTTAATTACTTATGCAGTGTTCAAATTGTTTTCTTTCTCCTCTAATTTTGTGGAGTAGTTTTTGGGAATTAGGAGACTTTAAAAATGTTATATATCCTCAAAAATTCTCAACTATGGTAAACTTTCTAATTTTAGTTTTTAGGTGTGCTTTAAGTAGACCGTGAATAACAGTTTAGAAACCACATATGTAGAACAAATGGGATATATAAAACATCTGAACATGTAGGACTTTATAAAACAATATCAAGCAATTTGTTGTCTACTTCTTACTTTTTTTCATGTTTTTTGATACAAGCATAATATTTTCATTAATCTTAATATAAAATATATTTATTTAAAATGTTAATTGGGCCTCCATGAGTTAATAATGTCTTATTACATACATATTGATATTATAATTTTATTATAATGGATATATCATTTATCAATTATATAGTTAATTTGAGTCTTAAAGCACTACTATAGGATATATAAAACTAAAGTTAGATAATATATAAAGTATTATGCATAATTCTTAATATATAATAACAACCTATAAATGTTGCCTATTACTGTCATTATTTCTATCCTTGCTTGATTTTATATGCTTTTATGAGATGGTCAGTCAAGTGTGGAGATACAGGAGAGACTCAGTTATGTAGGACAGACAGAGGAATGATGGCTCTGGATTGAATACTTTGCTTGTCAAAACTATGCATCTGGTTGGACTCTGCTGTCTCCAAGAGCCCTTTTTATCTCTGAGGTTTGTCTAGACTGGGTAGGGGCAGTCTCTCAACACCAAGAAAGGTTTTTTAAGATGTCAAAACATAATATACAGGAAAAAAAATAGTTGTAATATGTGCTTTGTTGTGGTTGCTTTTTTTCCCCCCACCGTATCTACAAAAATGTTCACACTCAGATTTAAAGAGGATATTAAGACATTACTGTCCCATTTCCATTTTCCTACTTCCCTGTCTATTTCCTGAGCTCTCTACCCTCTTGCCTGACTCTAAGCCTTCTACTAATAGTATGTCAACACGGTCTGTCAAATAGAATGCTTATAGGCAACCACATTTATATAAGCATTGGTTAATGGCTGTATAAGATAGTTCAAGATTTGCATCAACTACTAAAGAGTATAATGAAAATTATCATCTTATTGGAAAATTTGGACTAAAAATAAAGATTGATTGTCATGTTTTATAAGGTTTGTGTATATTCTTATATTCTTAATTTGATTTCCCCATTCTCTTTGAATTAGAGTTAAAATGCTTATATCATAATTAGTAAAGAACTAACATGCTAAAAAAATTGTATTGTTAAAGAGTTAATTCTAGGAGATCTCAGTGAAAATAGTTGTGATGGGAAAATTTTTTACTATCTTCGGACATAAAAATAGACTGAGCTAATATGAACAAAATCAACCCCTATTTTAAATGAACCTCTACTGTTTTACAACTTGTCATTCCTCGCTTATCTTTCAAATATGCAGTCTAGTCTATAAGTAGAAATTTCTCTGCATGATTATTTGGTTGTCCCGCAAAACAGTGAGATCTGAGCCAAGTGCTGCAACACACAAGCCCTAGCTACTCTGGAAACCAAAGCAGGAGGATCTCTTGATGCCAGGAATTTGGTGGCAGTCTGGGCAGCAAAGCAGGACACCATCTCTAAAAACAAAAGTGAGATTTATTAATGCTGACACTGGATTTGTTTTTTTTTTTATTAATTTTTTATTGTGGGTTGTTCAAAACATTACAAATTTGGATTTGTTTTGTTTCTTATTAACACCCCTGTTCTTAGTCAATAGCAAGCATTTTTGTAAACATTTCTGAGCAAATAAAAAAAATATGCTTCCATAGCCCCCATACTAAAGTCTATTCTTATTTTATTCAGTAGTATCAGTAATATTAAACTGTCAATGAGTCTGCAAAATGGACACAGGATAACTTATAGAAAAGTTTTAATTTATTTGCATAAGATTTACCACATAGACAAACTATAATTGCTTTTAATGAATGTTATTATTTAAAGCAGTCTTAAGTTCATGGTAAAATTGAAAAGAATTTATAGATAATTCCTGTTAACCGTTTTACACCCCTTGTGTATCCATTATAAAACCCTTCACCATAGTGATACCTTTCTTCCAAGTGATGAACTCACATTGCTACATCATCATCACCCAAAGTTTAGAGTTACATTAGGGTTCACTCTTGGAGGTGTAGGTTCTCTGTAGCTTGATGAATGTATGATGACATGTACCTACCAGTATGATCTCACATGTTACTTCCACTGGTATGACAACTCTCTGTGCTCCACCTATTCATTCCTTTCCCCTTCTAACTACTGGGAACCACAGATCTTTTTACCGCCTACCCAGATGGACTTCTTCAGAATGTCATATGGTTGGAAACATACAGTATTTGTAATTTTCAGATTGTCTTATTTTATTTAGCAACATGCTTTTATGTTTACATCATGTCTTTTCATAGCTTGATACCTTATTATTATTTTTTTAATGCTGGTAACATTTCATTGCCTGGATGCAATACACATAGTTACCTGTTCACCTGCTGAAGGACATCTTGGTTTATGATCAAAACTGCTGTAAACAACCATATGCAGGTATGCATATCAGTTTTCTCTTCTTTTAAGTAAGAGCCAAGGAACATGACTGTTGAGTACTAATATGCAAGAATGGCAGTTTTTTTTTTTTTTTTTTCGCATCTACCAATCTGTCTTCCAATACTTTTTGCATTCCCACCACCAACAAATAAGAGTTTCTATTTCTCTACCTCCTCACCAGCTTTTGGTGTTGTCAGTGTTCTGGATTTTGGCCATTGTAACTGGTGTGTAATGGTATTTGTTGTTTTGATTGGCACTTCCCTGATGACACATGGTATGGAGCATCTTTTCATGTACTTATTTGTCTATTTCTTCTGGTGAGGTGTCTGCTAAGATCTCTGGCTCATTTTTTAACAAGTTGTTTGTATCATCTATTGTGGGGTTTTAAGATTTTTTTTTATATTTTGTACAACCCTCCTTTGTCAGATATGTCTTTTGTGAATCTTTTCTCCCGTCTGTGCCTTTTCTTTTCATCCTTTTGAAACATTTTTAGTTTTAATATAATCCTGCTAATAAATTATTATCTCTCATGGATCATAGCCCTGTTGTTCCTCCTAAAAAGTTACCACCAAACTTTAGATGATCTGAGTTTTCTCCTGTTGTACCTTGTAGGAGTCACATGGCTTTGTCTCTTACACTTAGGTCTTTGACCCATTCTAATTTTTGAGAAGAGTGTGAGTTTTGTGTCTAGGTTTTTTCTTTTGCATGTTAATGTTCAGCTGTTTCAGCATCATTTGTTCTAAACATCTTTATTCCATTGCCTTTTCCCCTTTTCCAGCAATCTCCAACTAGATTTAGGTAGATGTTTCTGAGATCTCCATTGATCTATTTGGTTATTATTTATAATTATTTATATTTATAATAATTATATTATATATATATATTATATTATTATTTATAATAATTATATTATTATAATCAATCACACAGTATTGATTATTGTTGGTTTATAGTAAATCTTAGGGTCATAGTGTCAGACCTTCAACCTTGTTCTTCTATATTCTATACTATATTTTATTGGCTGTTATATCTCTCCATATAAACTTTGGAATCAGTTTGTTAATATTGTAGACACTTAAAAACATGCTAGGATTTTAACTGTGATTACATTGAATCTGTAACCCAATTTGGGAAAAACTGACATTTTGACTATATTAAGTTTTCCTGTTCATGAACATGAAGTATCTTTTCATTTACTTAATATTTTAATTCTTTTATCACAGTTTTATAGTTTTTATATTGATTTTGTGTGTATTTTATTAAGTATATATGTTATTTCATTTTATAGTGCTAAGGTAAATAGTATTGTATTTTTAATTTCAAATTCTACTTGTTCTTTACTGTTATACAGGAAAGTGATTGACCTTTGTATATTAACCTTGTATCCTGTAACTTTGCTATAACTGATTTTTAGTTTATTCTTGTTTGTGATTCTTCTGGTTTTTCTACAAAGACAATTCTATTTCTTCCCTGCTAATCAGTACCCCTTACAATTCCTGTTCTTATTCTGTTGCATCAAGTAAGACTTTTATTGTTCTTTTCTTTGTTCTTAGTGGAAAAGCTTTGAGTTTCCCACCAGTGAGTATAATTTAGCTGTAGGATTTTGGGTAGATATTCTTTATCAACTTAAGAAAGTTCCCCTCTATTTTCAGGTTACTGTTTTTATTATGAGAAAATATTGGATATTATTAAATGCTTTTTCTACATGTACTGACATGATCATGTGCTTTTTTCTTTGGTTAGAAAATCTCATTTCCTAAGAATAGCAGAAATTGAAATTCATTTTTTGATTAGCAGTCTCACAATATTGATAATGTACATGTGCAGTTTTATGAATTCAAGATAGGGATCCACATGTTTTCTTGCTTGAAACATTTCAGAGTTACATAGAGATAAAGTAATTTTGTTTTGGTTTCCATTGTTTTTTCCTATAAGAATAGCATTTTAGTTATCTTTCATGTCAAAGAAATACATATGTGACAATATATCTCTTCAGATACTGACTGTATGTGGAAGAGGTATAATTGAAAATTAAGTTAGAGCCTATAGAACATGTGGAGACACACACACACACACACTCACACACTTAATGGAAATGTATTTGAAACCCCAGTGTTTCCTATGGTGAATTTTTGATAAGTTACCTACACATATAATCTTATGGGAGAGTGGGGCTGCTGACCTTGATAAGGGAGGAGTCCTGCAAAAGCTGGGGAAGGTCAAGAGTAGCAGTGACAGTCAGCAAGGTATCCAGCTATATGTGCCATTTCATGTAGGAGACTAGTCTTCAATTATATTAAAAAAAAAACAACAGAAATTGTTAACTTACATTATGTAATTGCAATAATAAAATTGTTACTAGGGAAGACAAGACATATGAACAACTGAATTATTTTAGTGAAATGTCAGAAATCCCATAACACATATGCACTGAAAAATTTTAAAAATATAAGGTTAAACATCTGACACTGACATTGAACTATTATACAATATAAAAATGGCAATAGTAAATTTTTTTAATTTGGGGCATGAAATTATTTAAAGCATATGTAAGATGAAGGTATTAAGTGTGCTAAAAATCAAATTCAAATATAAATTAAATTTTAAAGAGCCTCGTTCAACTATTTTAAGTGGACTAGGTTTTGTTTTTCATAAAATGGATGAAATATGAAAAGTTGAAAAGTTTAAAAATAGGTTTTATTGGGGTTCATCTTAATCTCTCTGTATTTTTTTGCATGAATAATGAAAATATGCAAATATTTTAAGATTAAAAGGCAAATCATCCCACAATTCTTTCAATAGATACTAGGAACCCATCAAAACTAGAGTGTGAAATAGGGAATAAAGTTAGGAAAGATGTAAATAACATTGCAGGGTTGTGTTTAATGAGCTTCTGTCTGTGTGCCAAAATAATTTAGGAAAAAAAGAGGATACTATGGAAACTTGACTACCGGACCCAAGGTATAAAATCTAAGATGGTCTCATCTAAGTAAGAATGACCTAAAACTGAATCTTTCATGTAGTTAATTCCACTCCTTATCTCTGCTCAAATGCCTGAGATGGAACAGGTCCTAGATATGTGCCAAGTGGCTCCAACTGTCAGGGCAAGGGACTGAAAGAGGGATCGGAACTCGGGTTGCCTCTCTTATTGTTATGGGATATCATATCCTTGACACTATTACAGAGCTGAGGATTTGCATGGACATGTGGGAAGAAAAAATTTTGAAAAATCTAGTTTACCAGAAAAAAAAAAAAGAGTTACTGGTGATAGAACTTGGTAAAGAACTCAATGCAAGCAAAAACTCTACCATATTCAGTGAGGTAGAAAAAAAATCAGTGACTAAAGGTATTGGTAGAGCCATAAAAAGCAAAAATGTTTTCTTCTTTCTTCTTGCTTAAATGGTTAAATCTAATGTATATGACATTTGTATTTGAAAAATGGTAAATCAAAAAATGAATAAATAAAAATGGTAAACTATTGCAAATTTTAAAGTCACTGGGTAAATCCTGTTGTTTATTCATTTGACCACAATGCAGTATATTCATGGAACAATCATTTGCTGACTTAATTTGAAAATATGAAACACCTACAAAGTGCTAGGTTCTTTCAGATATCACTGGCCTTGAGTGTTTTTTTTTTTTTTTTTTAAACTTGTAACTACTAAGGAAAACTGATTTGTGGAAGAGTATGCCAAATTCTTATTGAATCCTTCTTAATAACCTGGTCATTTATTTCAGATAAATATAATATGCCTTTATGAAAAGTGCCTTACTGTATTAAAAATGATAGGATTCATTTACTGAAAAAATCTCTAGTTGGAAGAAAACTAATTAAAATATTAAACATTCCTTTTATCAGTAAGTCAACATATTTCAAATAACATTTTATGCCATAATCTTTTTTCCTATATTAGATAAACAAATGTGCCAAATAATCTAAAGAATTGCAAATTTAGTATAGATATTCGAGCTATGTTATGTTGCTGTGTTTTGCTGAACATAGAAATGAGTAAGAAAAGATATTAATTATTTGAAAAAATGCTGATAAGACAACCAAAGAGTGGATACCTTCAATAAGACATTTTGTTTTCAGAAACATTGTTTCACTTCTTCTAATAACTGTAGTGGGTTTGTTAATCAACACTTATATTTTCAAAGTTATTTTATGATTAGAAAAAACGTTGCTAATATTTTACCCAAAATTTGGGCACAATTTTTCATTTGAGAGTATACTAACATTTACTGATGTTGAAATTTAATGTAATTTTATTTTCCCAATGACATTTTCCCTTTTTATTTTTTATTTTAAGGCAAGGTGTCCCTAAATTGATGAGCCTGGCCCTAAATTTGCAATCCTCCTGCATTAACCTTCTGAGTTACTGGAATTACAGGTGTGTGCCACCACACCTGGAGATTGTCCCTTATTCAAAGCTATAGAAGATATTAGATTTCTCAAGTTATTATATCTCAACCATTAATACTAAAAGTCAACCTTGTCTCAGAATTCTTAAATTACATTTTAATAAATCCTCAAACTATGACAATTCTTACTTAATATCTGAAACTACCGGAGGGGGATATTTTGCTACCAGCCTATGAAACTGCGTTTCCTGATAGTAGCAGTTATCAAATGGAAAAAAAAAAAATCAATGAATGAGTTTGGTCTTCTACAAAATGTTGTAGAAATAGCATTCAGAACTAATTTTAAATAGATACACTTTCCTTCTGAGCACCAAAGATCCACATGTAGCAGAAAGATAACTGAGCCCATGATTTGCAGTGTTTGCAAGTGGAGCCAGTGGGTATCTGTCAGGTACACTGGCTGTGGATACATAGCGAAAGCACAGGCAAAAGAGATTCTTATCACACTCATATATTCTCTTGTTTGAAATCGGGCTTAAAATTAAATTTTCTCTACTTAAACACTCACTGGAGATTTGAGCTAATCTCTCAACCTCCCAAGGAACATACTACTTTGTGTTGGGGGTTCTTTCTTCTTTTTGATCAATAAATACTTATACCCATATTCATCCTCAGCTGGTAAAGCAGGGTTTAACCCACTTTAAAAATGTAATATTAGCACAGGCTAAGCAATTGCATATTCTGCTTAGTGAGTAGGAACTAAGGCAGAATTTCTGTTTTTCCGAGGACAATAACTTCTTCATCTGCACCTGATTAAAGAAAGTTAACCAAGGAGAAAGTTCTTTGAAATCATTAGCTAGTGCCCTTTCTCAATCTTTTAAAAACTACGTTTTTTTAAGGAAACTGTGGGGGGAAATTTGCCCTAATCGTTCCATATCTAGTTCTCCATCTGTTTCACAGAGAGATTACCAAAGAAGAAATCTGGACTTAATGCTGGCAACTGGACTGGGAGGTCAGAGGGGAAACCTGGAGAGAGTAATTGACCTAGAATTTGAAGACCAGGCATTTGGGAATTGAATTCAGCTTTGTAATCATCAATCAGCTTTATAACTCGATTCACTCACTATTATGTCTCTGGTTCCTTGTTGTATCATTTATAAGTGAAAATACTAAACCTACCTTTTAGAGTTGTGTTAATTGCAAGAACTAATATATGTATAAAGATCTAAACTCATTGACCTCTTTTGACTGCATTCTTCCATGAAATCAATGAGTTTATAGATTCATTAAAAATATTTTTGTATTAGATAATGACTTAAAGGAAATGAAATCATTAGAATTTATCTACAAAATATACAGAATTCATGTTAACCAATTATTGTCCCAATATAAAAAAATGCTTTAAATGAAAACTTTTCTGACTTTTGTTGTCCTCCCTCTGAAATCCTCAGGAACCCAGATAGGTAGAATGATGGCCAGCTCCCCAAAGAGTTTGTTAAAATAAAAATAATAGTCATCATATCACTAGGCATGTATTGAATATTTGATATATGCCTATATTTTCAACTGCTGTGTACCTTTTGTCTATTTCTATGGCTGAAGAGGGTTTGAGCCTGTTAGTCTCTCTTCTTGTCCATCCCTTCCTTGAAACTCATCTTAAGGCTGGTTAAAAATTAAGAATGCTTCACAGCTATTCCTATCAGCATCAGGGATACTCATTGGGTTAGGAATTATATTCCTCAGAAAATGTTTTTATGGTCTTTTAGTAGATACTCGAGGCATGGATCTTTTTTTCTTTCTTTCTTTTTCTTTTTTTATTTAATTGATTTTATTTTTTAAAATACACAACACCAGAATGCGTTACAATTCTTATTACACATATGGGCCACAATTTTTCATATCTTTGTATATAAAGTATGTTCATGCCAATTCATGTCTTTATACGTGTACTTTTTTTTGCATTACAATTCTTATTACACATATATACCACAATTTTTATATCTGTATAATATGAAAATTAGTGATAACTTTCTTATAAGGGGGCATTTAGGGAAGGATGAACCTTATTCTGCTTTCTGCAGTGACTTCATGTTTGTATATGAAGATGAAACATGAAAAACATGAAAAATTCATGTTTGTATATAAAGTATGTTGACAACCAATTCGTGTCTTCATACATGTACTTTGGATAATGATGGATCTTGATAGTATATATATATATATATATATATATATATATATATATATTGTAAAAAGTGATAGCTTCTAATTGGCAAGGCTAGAGTGAAATGTTATTTTTTTTCCATTACATGCATTCAAATATTTGTATTTTATGTATGTGTATGTTTACTCTATTTACTTGTTCATTAATTTAACTATTTATTTAACTCTATTTGTTTATTAATTTAAATGTTTATTAATTTATTAATTTGTTTATTAATTTAGCTCATTGATAAGTAAGTTAAAAGGAAAAAGGGATACCAAGCCTGGTGGCTTTATCATTGGTGATCTTTGGGAAACTAATAATCATTACACAGTGCTTAGCTGAGGCCTGAAGCCCTGGATGATTCCCTAGTATAGGGTAAATGCTCCTTCCCACTTGGTTCAGTGGTGGCACCGATGTCAGCAGGCAGAAGCCAGGATCTAGCCATAAGAACACCATGGACTAGTATGCTAAAGAAACATGGTAGCTGCAGAAGGTGGGCAACCTGTCATGTGCAAAATTAAGTCACAGTCTCCTTTCTTTTTCTTTTAATCTTAGGCTTGTGTGAAGTCATAAATATGGGCAACAGAAAAATTTGCCTGGGCACATGGCACATGCTTGTAATGCCCTCGCTATCTGAAGGCTGAGGCAGGAGAATCACAAGTTCAGGATCAGCTTGGGCAATTTAACCAGAAATAAGTATAAAAATAAGAAATAAAATGACTGGGGACATAACTCAGTGGTTAAGTGCCCCTGGGTTCAACCCTCAGTACCACTCATACACACAAAAAAATTCACGTCTCAGTTCACTATTTAAAAAAATTAACCGTAGAGATAACATGAGAGGGAATTTCAGAACCCTAAAATGCCTATCCTCCATGAAAAGAATGAGAATACTGGCAGGAAAAAAAAGTCAAAATAAACTTTTTCAGAATTATGAAATTAATTCTTACAATAATCTGGTGACCATTTAGACAACTCAATCCTGGTAAGAACAGTAAATATAATGGTATTTTAAATTGTTTTCTTCCCATCTCCCTTTTTACAACTATAGATTTGTTGGGAAAGCCAAGATAACTCCAATTACAGTTAAATTAATTAATTTAGTAAGTAAGTAAGTAAATAAGTCACCACAGAAAGCAGAATAAGGTTTATCCTTCCCTAAATGCCCCCTTATAAGAAAATTATCACTAAGCTGTGTGGCAATTCCCTGGGAAACTTCATTGCAAGACTTGTCTTCATTTCACCTGCTTCAGAGCTCATCCAGGAAGAATAGGCCTTTCTTCAAAGGTCTTTGTTGATTAATTCATGGGCAATTATTTAATATCACAGCATCCTGAGGCAGTGATAACAATTCAGGACAAACCATAGGATGACTCACAAAACAAAACAAAACCTTCAAAGGAAAGCAATGACTACTGGAATGTTTGAAAAGATTAGACATTCTGAGATTCTAGAAGTCAACATGAATTTCTAGGGCTGTGCGCATGCATACTGTATGCACGACCATGAAAGACTGGAGAAGTCCTTACCTTTCACATCTGGCTGACCTTGAACTTCTTTTGAAGAAGCAAGAGAAGGCTAAGGCAAATGTGTAAAAGTCCTACCAGAGCATTGCTAGTGTGCCTCAGTATACTCACAGAATCTATAAGAAAAGACTGGGAGACCTGTGAGCTCCAATCTTTTAAGGAAACTTTTAAACTTATCATTACCTGATCACTAACCCAGTCAATAGAGACTCCAGTGGCCACAAAAGACAAAAAAAAAATAATACACTTTCACAGTTAACCAGAAAAATAGCTAGCAAAACAATGAACAACAACAACTACAATCAGCTACAACAGTAAATCCTGTGGAGATGAAGAGAATCTGATTTCCAAATTTGCTACATTATTTTGCCCAAAATGATATTTAACAACAAAAAAATTTAACACAAAAAATAAGAAAAATATACATAGTAACAACAAAAAATTTTTTCAAAAAATTTTCAAAGAGCTAACAGAAATCATAGTATAAACAAATTAGTTCAAACAACTAAAAAAAAAGTATGAGAAGTTGTTGAGGGCCACAGCCGAGTTGGGATGACCCATGGCATTTTTGCCAGAAGGGAGTGGTTGAGAGGTGACTCCAGGGAGCCATTGAGATGATGATGGTTATGTTAAGCTGTGTATTCAATTGTATATAGACCCCTGCTGTCCACCTGGGGCGCCCACTACTTTGGAGTTCTCCAGGGGTCCAGAGAGGAGGCACAGAGCCCGGTGGAGAGCTGGGGGAGTTCCCTGGAGTGTGCGTGGAGTGCTGGTGGAGTTTGGGCAATAAAGTTTCCTGTTTGAACATACAAGTGCTTTGTGGTGGCTCGGTGAATTTTGCCCAGCCAGACTGCAGCAAGAAGTAGAATTTACCAAATGGGAAAATATCAATATAGCTTGAAAAATAACTGCACAGAGATTTTTTTATTTGAAAACTACAAGAGAAATAAGAATTCATTATATATTTTGATAGCAGATTTGAGTTCACAAAAGAATCAGTGAACTTGAAGATAGATTCAGATTGTTTAGTTTAAGGAACACAAAGATATTATACAAAAATAACAGAATCTCAGACATATGATCAATATCAATCTTACTAACAGACTCATAATTGAAGTCCTAGAAGGAGAGGAGAGAGAGCAAGGAGTGAAAATTACTTGAAGAAATAATTGATAAAAATTTCCAATTTTTAATGAAAAACAATCTGTAGATCTAAGAAACTCTAAAGAGATTCTCAAATACACAGCAAAATCAGAACTTCAAAAGCCAAAAACAAAAAGAAAATCTCCAAAGCATTAAGTGGCAGAATATATAAGGATTCGGCAACAGATTAAACAATTAATTTCTCATTGGAAGTCATCAAGTCCAGAAGGTTTTGACATGGTATATTCAATTGCTGAAAGAAAAGATTCTTAGTCAAAAATTGTATATCCAGGAAAACTAATAGTCATAAACGAAAGGAAAAATTAAGATATTTCTGGTAAAGCAGTAACTAAGAGAATTCATTGCTGGCAGGCCAGGCCTACAAATAATACTAAAGGGCATCTTTTAGGATGAAAAGAAAGGCCAATAGATATTAACTCTTCATGAAGAAATGAAAACAGTGAATTTAACAAAACAGGTTAATAAATAAGACATTGTAAATGTATTTTTTATTTCAAAATTCATTATATTGTTCCTTTCATTCTTTAGAAGAAGAACTAGCATATATTCAAAGTGAGCATACAAAATATATTTACTTTAATATTTTATTTAAAATATAAATGTCCCCAAATATTATTATACAGTGGTTTTTTGTTTTGTTTCATTTTGTTTTTACTAATTTTCCCTAAGTTTGTGGAAGAGATTGGAAAGTCTTTTTTTTCTATAATAATTTATTCTATTTTTTTATACATGACAGCAGAATGTATTTCAATTCATAGTATAATTCATATACAGCACAGTTTTTCATGTCTCGGGATATACACAAAGTAGAGTCACACCATTCATGTCTTTACACATGTACTTAGGATAATGATGACTATCTCTTTTCCACAACCCTCATGCCCTCTCTCTTCCTCTCCCTCCCCTTTGCCCTATCAAAAGTTCCTGCATTCATTCCATGTCCACCCCCTCCCCCCATTATGGATCAGCATCCACTTATCAGAGAAAACATTTGGCCTTTTGGTTTTGGGGATTGGCTTACTTCACTTAGCATGATATTCTCCAACTACATCCATTTACCTGCAAAAGCCATGATTTTATTCTCTTTTAATGCTGAGTAATATTCCCTTGTGTATATATACCACAGTTTCTTTATCCATTCATCTGTTGAAGGGCATCTAGTTTGCTTCCACATTTTAGCTATTGTGAATCGTGCTGCTATAAATATTGATGCGACTGTGTCACTGTAATATACTGTTTTTGGAATACCATTTTTAAGTCCTTTGGGTATAAACTGAGGAGTGGGATACCTGGGTCAAATGGTGGTTCCATTCCAAGTTTTTCAAGGAATTTCCATACTGTTTTCCAGATTGGTTGCACCAATTTGCAGTCCCACCAGGAATGTATGAGTGTGCCTTTTCCCCACATCCTCATTAACACTTATCATTGTTTGTATTCTTAATACCTGCCATTCTGACTGGAGTGAGATGAAATCTTAGAGTATTTCTGGTTTGCATTTCCTTAATTGCTAGAGATATTGACCATTTTTTCATATACTTGTTAATTGATTGTATGTCATCTTCTGAGAAGTGTCTGTTCATTTTCTTGGCCCATTTATTGATTGGATTATTTGTTTTTGGACTGTTAAGTTTTTTGAGTTCTTTATATATCTTGTAGATTAGTGCTCTATCTGATGTGCATATAGTGAAAAAAATTTGCTCCCATTCTGTAGGCTCTCTCTTCACCTCGTTGATTGTTTGTTTTGCTGAGAAGAAGCTTTTCAGTTTGAATACATCCCATTTATTGATTCTTGATTTTATTTCATGTGCTATAGGAGTCTTGTTAAGGAAGTCAGGGCCTAATCCAATACGATGAAGATTTGGACCTACTTTTTCCTCTATTAGGTGCAGGGTCTCTGGTATAATTCCTAGGTCCTTGACCCCTTTGAGTTGAATTTTGTGTATGGTGAGAAATAGGGGCTTACTTTCATTTTGCTGCATATGTATTTCCAGTTCTCCCAGCACCATTTGTTGAAGAGGCTATCTTTTCTTTAATATATGCTTTTGGTGCCTTTGTTTAATATGAGATAACTGTATTTACGTGGCTTTGTCTCTGTGTCCTCTATTCTGTACCATTGGTATACAGATCTATTTTGGTGCCAATATCATGCCGTTTTTGTTACTATTGCTCTGTAGTACAGTTTAAGATCTGGTATAGTTATGCTACCTGCTTCACTCTTTTTGCTAAGCTTTGGCTATTATGGGTCTCTTATTTTTCCAGATGAATTTCATTATTGCTTTTCCTGTTTCCATGGGATTCTGATTGGAATTGCATTAAATCTGTATACTGCTTTTGGTAATATGGTCATTTTGACAATATTAATTCTGTCTATCCAAGAACAAGGGAGATCTTTGCATCTTCTCAGGTCTTCTTTAATTTCTTTCTTAAGTGTTCTGTAGTTTTCATTGTAGAGGTCTTTCACCTCTTTTGTTAAGTTGATTCCCAAGTATTTTATTTTATTTTGAGGCTAGTGTAAATGGGGTAGTTTTTCTACTTTCTCTTTCAGAGGATTTGTCATTGATGTACAGAAATGCCTTTGATTTATGGGTGTTGATTTTATATCCTGTTACTTTGCTGAATTCATGTATTAGTTCTAAAAGTTTTCTTGTGTAATTTTTTTGGATCCTCTAAGTACAAAATCATGTCATTGGCAAATAGTGATAGTTTGAGTTAACTATCCGTATCCCTTTAATTTTTTCATCTATCTAATTGCCCTGGCTAGAATTTTACGAACTACGTTAAATAGAAGTGTGAAAGAGGGCATCTTTGTCTTGTTCCAATTTTTAGAGGGAATGCTTTCAATTTTTCTCCATTTATAATGATGTTGTCTTGGGCTTAGAATAGATAGCTTTTATCATGTTGAGGTATGTTCCTGTTATCCCTAGTTTTTCTAGTGTTTTGAACATGAATGGGTGCTATATTTCATCAAATGTTTTTTCTGCATCTATTGAGATGATCATATGATTCTTATCTTTAAGTCTATTGATCTGATGAATTACATTTATTGATTTCCATAAGTTGAACATTCCATCCCTGGGATGAACCCCATTTGATTGTATATGTTTTTGTATTCAATTTGCCAGAATTTCATTGAGAATTTTTGCATCTATGTTCATTAGAGATATTGGTCTGAAGTTTTCTTTCTCTGTTATGTCTTTGTCTGGTTTTTGGATCAGGGTGATATTGGCCTCATAGAATGAGTTTGGAAGTACTCCCTCTTTTTCTATTTCATGGAATAATTTGAGGACTATTGAAATTAGTTCTTCTTTAAAGGTCTTATAGAATTCAGCTGGTATCCATCTAGTCCTGGGCTTTTCTTGGCAGGCTTCAGATGGCATCTTCTATTTCATTGCTTGAAATTGATCTTTTAAGTTGTGTATATCATCCTGATTCAATTTGGGCAAATTATATGACTCTAGAGATTTGTTGATGCCTTTGATATTTTCTATTTTATTGGAGCACAAGTTTTCAAAATAATTTCTAATTATCTTCTGTATTTCTGTAGTTTCCATCATGATATTTCTTTATTCATCATGGATGTTAGTAATTTTTTTTCCTCTCTCCTTCTCTTCATTAGCATGGCTAAGGTTTTGTCAACTTTATTTTTTCAAAGAACCAACTTTTTGTTTTGTCAATTTTTTCAATTGTTTCTTTTATTTCAATTTCATTGATTTCATCTGTGATTTTAATTATTCCCTGTCTTCTACAGATTTGGGTGTTGATTTGTTCTTCTTTTTCTAGTGTTTTGAGATGTAATGTTAGGTCATTTATTTGTTGACTTTTTCTTCTTTTAAAGAATGAACTCCATGCAATGAGCTTTCCTCTTAGTACTGCCTGTGTCCCAGAGATTTTGATATGTTGTATCAAAATCTCATTTACCTCTAAGATTTTTTAATCTCCTTTTTAATGTCTTATGTAATTCATTGTTCATTCAATATCATATTATTAAGTCTCCAGGTGTTGGAGTAGCTTCAATTTTTTTAATTTTATCATTGATTTCTAATTTCATTTCATTATGATCTGACAGAATGCAGGGTAGCATCTCTGCTTTTTTGTATTTGTTAAGAGTTGCTTTTTTACTATATGGTCTATTTTAGAGAAAGATCCATGTGCTGCTGAGAAGAAAGTGTATTCACTGTTGATGGATGAAATATTTTGTATATGTCTGTTAAGCCTAAGTTATTGATTGTAATGTTGAGTTCTGTAGTTCCTTTGTTTAATTTTTGTTTGAAAGATCTATCCAGTGGTGAAAGAGGTGTGTTAAAGTAACCCAGAATTATTGTGTTGTGGTCTATTTGACTCTTGAACTTGAGAAGAGTTTGCTTGATGAACGTAGATGCTCCATTGTTTGGGGCACACCTATTTATAATTGTTATGTCTTGTTGATACATGGTGTTGATATTACATGCTTAAGTAGTATGTAATATCATTCTTTATCCCCTTCGATTAACTTTGGCTTGAAGTCTACTGTATTTGATATGAGGACAGAAACCTCAGCTTGTTTCTTCAGTCCATGTGAGTGGCATGTTTTTTCCCCAACCTTTCACCTTCAGTCTGTGGGTGTCTTTCCCTATGAGATGGGTCTCTTGAAGGCATCATACTTTTTTTTTTAATATAATTTGCCAGTCTCTGTCTTTTGATTCGTGAGTTTATTCCATTAACATTCAAGGTTATTATTGAGACATGATTTGTATTCCAGGTCATTTTGTCTATTTTTGGTAATTTAACTTGAGTTGTTTTCTTCTTTGATTGGTTTTTCCTTTAGTGTAATACCTCCCTTTGCTGATTTTCATTGTTGTTTTTCATTTCCTCCTCATGGAATGTTTTGCTGATGATGTTCTGTAGTGCAGGCTTACTAGTTGTAAATTCTTTTAACTTTTGTTTATCACAGAAGGTTTTAATTTCATCGTCAAATCTAAAGCTTAATTTTGCCTAATATATGATTTTTTGGTTGGCATCCATTTTCTTTCAGAGCTTGATATATGTTGTTCCAGGATCTTCTAGATTTCAGGGTCTGAGTTGAAAAATCTGCAGAAATTCTTACTGGTTTCCCCCTATATGTAATTGGATTCCTTTCTCTTGTGGCTTTTAAATTTTTCTCCTTGTTCTACATGCTAGGCATTTTCGTTATAATGTGTCTTGGTGTAGATCTGTTGTGATTTTATACATTTGGTGTACTGTAAGCCTCTTATATTTGATTTTCCAATTCATTCTTCAGGTTTGGAAAATTTTCTGATACTATTTCATTGAATAGGTAGTTCATTCCTTTGGTTTAGAACTCTTTGCCTTCCATTATCCCAATAATTCTTAAATTTGGTCTTTTTAAATTATCCCATTGTTGAGAGCCACAGCCGAAGGGGCCCCAGCAAACTTCCAGCTGCCAGCAATCCAGCTGCCGGCTGATGATTGGCTCACAGCGGCCCCAGCAACATCTAGCTGATTGGCTCCTCGGCGGTGATGCTCATTGGACTGTTTCCCTGCCCTTTCAGACCACGGAGCTGCTCATTGGGGGACTTTTTGGCTCTGCCCACGTGACCCAGCCAATCGGCCTCAAGAGCAGGAGGATTGTGGGAGGTGGAGAGAAGCTTGTGGGGGGAGAGAGAGGCTTGTGAAAAGCCGATGGTGGCAGTTGGGCTCTGAGGGGTTTTTCCTGAGAGGCTGTTTGTTTGGCGTGTTTGGTTCTAAAAATAAAGTTAGTTTCTTTTGACAAGTGGCTTCTGATTGTGCCCAGCCAGACTGCGGCATCTGGTGGCTCGCACGGGGAGCGACTGAGGGTAAGTGAACTGCTCGCCCCTGAGGGCAGGGCGAGAGGATGGGTAGCCATTTTAAGATTCTTCTTTTGTTATTTTGTTTCACTTTTGTTTTAAGTTGCCTGTCCCTGGAGATGAGTGAGACGGAAGAAAAACCGCTCACATCTGAGGAAAAACTATTTACGTCTGAGGAACAGATAGGGAGAAAGGACGGATGCACATGTCAGGAGGATAGAAAGGCTATAATGACTTTTTGTTGTTCCCTTTTTATTTCATTCTGTCTCGGTTTTGTTTGGCGTCATCTTGTTGGGTTGTATTATAGTAGAAATACGGGATCAGAAATTAGTAAAAAACAAACTGAAAGAGTGTTAAGTAAATTGTTAGAGGAAGGAGGCATCCCAGTAAAATCAATAGCAGTCAGGGCATACGTTGATACAATACAAAAATGTAGCCCATGGCTTTTTAAGGAGGAGTTGTTAAATATATCACAATGGAACCATCATGGTGAAGATTTAAAAAGAATAGAAAAGAAAAGCCCAGGGACTCTGCCAGTTGGCACATTGCCATTGTGGACGTTCGTATCTTGTTTGCTTAGTCCAAAGCCTTCAGTTCAGACAATGGTAGAGGAAGGAGAAGACATAATGATTCAAGTAAAAGAGAAGGTCTCTCAAGTTAGTCAGACAGAGGAAAAGATTCAAGTAAAAAAGAAGGTCTCTCAAGTTAGTCAGACAGAGGAAAAGATTCAAGTAAAAGAGAAGGCCTCTCAAGTTAGTCAGACAGAGAAAGAAAGTGTAAAACAGAAAAAGCCATCAGGGGGAAAGTTACAACAGGAGATTGCTACTAACACCTTTCTATCACGAGAGGGTGTAAGTGTCCAACCAACAGCACCACCTCTACAGGAGACTGCTACTAACACCTTTCTATCACCAGAGGACGTAAGTGTCCAACTAACAAGGCCACCTCCATATGCTGGGAGGTCCCCAACCCCCGCAGTTGATAGTTGGGATCCTGAGACAAGATCTCAAATATTAACATGCCCTGTATTTGAGGCAGGAGGGCAGCGATTTTACCAAGTTTTAAATTTCAAAACAGTGAAGCAGCTAAAAGAGGCTGTAACAACCTATGGTCCTCAAGCACCCTTCACTGTAAGCTTGGTCGAATCCATTAACAACTTGAACATGACGCCAGCAGATTGGGCTAATATGTGTAAAGCTGTGCTAAATGGAGGACAATACCTGTTATGGAAGGTTGCCAATGAGGAATTTTGCAAGGAGACGGCTAGGCGAAATGCAGCAGCTGGTTATCCTCAGAGAAATCTAGATATGTTGTTAGGAAAGGGACCTTATGAGGATCAGCAGCAACAAATTGCATATGATCCTGGCGTATACGCACAAATTGCTGCAGATGCAATTAAGGCATGGAAGACTTTACAAGGACATGGAGGTTTACAAGGTCAATTATCTAAGGTAATACAAGGAGCTAATGAACCTTATGCTGAATTTGTAGATAGGCTTATTCAAACAGCTACCAGAGTTTTTGGGAATACAGAACAAGCAATGCCATTACTAAAACACCTGGCTTATGAGCAAGCGAATCGTTGGTGCAGAGATATCATTAGACCATGGAAACATGAAGATTTAAACACATATATTAAATTATGTAGAGACATTAATGAACAAGAGCAAGTCGTGGCAGCTGCAGTAAAACAGGCTTTAGATGCCAGAGACATTAATGAACAAGGGCAAATTGTGGCAGCTGCAGTAAAACAGGCTTTAGATGCCAGGCCAAGAACATGCTACAATTGTGAACAAACAGGACATTTTAAAAGGAATTGCCCCATTGGAGGAGGGTTTAACAAAACTAGGTATCCAAGGAGTAGAATACCAGGTATTTGCCCACGATGCCGTAGAGGGAGACATTGGGCTAATGAATGCCGTTCTCAAACCACCATAGAGGGTACTCCATTATCAAAAAATGAACAAGGACCAGGTGTTTATCCACGATATCGTGGAGAAAGGCATCAGGCTCCATTGCCAAAAAATGGACAAGGGGGCCCAATGCTCCGGGGCCCAAAACCACAAATATACGGAGCACTGGAGGAACCCAGCAACCCCATCAGGGTAGTGCCCAGGACACATTGTCCATCAGATCCCTCATCAGACAAACCAGAGGGAGCGCAGGGTTGGACATCTGCGCCTCCGCCAGAGCAGTACTAACTCCAGAGATGGGAGTTCAAATCATTCCCACAGGGGTGAAAGGACCTCTTCCCAAAGGAACAGTAGGCTTATTATTGGGACGCAGCTCTTCTACTCTAAAAGGACTTATGATAAGTCCTGGGGTAATTGATCCCGATTATGAAGGTGAAATAAAAATTATAGCCAGTTCTCCAAAGGGTATATCAGTAATTTCACCAGGAGATAGAATAGCACAGTTGTTAATAATACCCAGCCTACATGATAAATTTTCCAGTCGTACTGTAGAAAGAGGTTCCAAGGGATTAGGTTCCACAGGTGTAGATTGGGCTATGCTTTCTTTAAATTTAGATTCTCGCCCCATGCTAAAACTAAATATTTAAGGACATGAATTTAATGGGCTACTGGATACAGGTGCAGACCTTAGCATCATCTCTCGTCAAGAATGGCCAAAACATTGGCCATTACAACAAGCCACTCAAACGCTTCGAGGCCTAGGAGTGGCGACTAATCCCCATAGAAGTGCAATGGTATTAGATTGGAAGGATCCTGAAGGATGTGAAGGAACTATACAGCCATATGTATTGGATCATCTTCCCGTAAATTTATGGGGACGAGATGTCCTAGATCAATTAGGTTTGACATTAACAAATAACATCAACCAAAATGCACCCACTATTATGACTAGACAAGGTTTTAGGAAAGGAAAAAGATTAGAAAAACAAGAACAAGGTATAGCAGCACCAATACAAATAGATCAAGGAACAGACAGACATGGGTTGGATTTTCAGAAAGGGCCACTGAGACAATAAAAATTACTTGGAAATCAGAAAGACCAGTGTGGGTTCCTCAGTGGCCCCTGACTAAAGAAAAGATACAAGCAGCCCATGACCTGGTCAAACAACAATTAGCAGAAGGACATATACAACCTTCTGTATCTCCCCATAATACTCCCATTTTTGTCATCAAAAAGAAATCTGGTAAATGGAGATTATTGCAAGATTTAAGAGCCATTAATAATGAGATGGTTATTATGGGACCTGCTCAATCAGGGATTCCTCAGTTGTCTGCTTTGCCAAAAACCTGGTATGTTTTAGTTATAGATATTAAAGATTGTTTTTTTTCAATTCCAATTCATCCTGAGGATAGTCCACGTTTTGCATTTACTATCCCTGCACTGAATCATGAAGGTCCTGATCAGAGATATGAATGGAAAGTACTCCCTCAAGGGATGGCTAACAGCCCAACTATGTGTCAAATTTATGTTAACAAAGCAATCCAGCCACTTAGAAATCAAAATTCTGAACTACAAATATTTCACTATATGGATGATGTATTATTAGCACACAAAGATAAAAACACATTGCTAGAATGTTATGCCACACTTACAAACTTATTAAAAAATTATAATCTAGAGATAGCAATAGATAAAGTACAATTAAATTTTCCAATTAATTATTTAGGAGTTCTATTATCCTCAACCATGGTCCGTCCACCAAAAATTCAAATACGAGTAGATCAACTCAAATCACTTAATGACTTTCAAAAGTTATTAGGAGACATAAATTGGATAAGGCCTTATTTAGGTATACCAACAGGAGAGTTGGGACCTTTATTTGATATCCTAAAAGGTCCATCAGATCCAAATTCACCCCGAATGTTAACGCCTGAAGCAAGAAAGGCATTAAAAATCATTGAAACATATATGGAAAATATGCATTTGGATAGAATTGATATAAGTTTGCCTTTATTATTTATTGTACTACCAACAAAAAATATTCCTACAGGAGTATTTTGGCAAGAAGGTCCATTATTATGGATACATTTATCTTATTCTCCTAATACTATTCTTACTAGGTATCCTGAGGCTGTAGGACAATTAATACTCAAAGGAATAAAAGCAGCAAAGGGAGTGTTTGGAATTTCTCCCAATAAAATTATTACTCCATACACTATGAATCAAATTGATGAGTTAGCTAATGAGTTAAATACTTGGGCAATAATCATGTGCAAATCTAATGTTTCATTTGATAACCACTTACCATCTAATCCTTTATTGTCTTTTTGGTCATTGCATCCTGTAATTTTTCCAAAAATGACAAGAAAAACACCTATCATGAATGCTCCAAATATATTCACTGATGGGTCAAATAATGGTACAGCAGCAGTAGTTACCCCTGATCAAACTTTTACATTTTTAGTACCCAAACAATCAGCTCAAAAGGTAGAGCTTAATGCAGTTTTACAAGCTTTTGTGATGTTTAAAGATTCTGTATTTAATTTATTTTCTGATAGTCAGTATGTAGTTAATGCTATAGTATCTCTTGAAGATGCTGGTAGGATTTCCCCTTCTTCTACTGTTTTCTCTTTGCTTTCCACTATACAAAGTCTAATCTGGGACAGAAAAGATCCATTCTTTATAGGACATATCAGGGCACATACAGGATTGCCTGGAGCCCTTAGTTTGGGCAATGATTTAGCAGATAAAACTACACATGACATACATATTTTCTCTACACTAGAAGAAGCTATAAATTTTCATAAAATGTTCCATGTCAATGCTAATACTTTACAAAAGCGTTTTAAAATAACTAAGGAACAAGCTAGACAAATAATAAAACAATGTCAAAATTTTGTGACCTTTTTACCACAAGTTAATCTTGGAGTCAATCCTAGAGGATTGATACCTAACCATATTTGGCAGATGGACGTCACACACTTGCCAGAATTTGGAAAATTAAAATATTTGCATGTTACAGTTGATACTTCTTCTGGATTTTTGATGGGCTCCCTTCATGCCGGAGAAAAAACTAAAGATGTTATAGCTCACTGCTTACAAAATTTTGCCACTGTGGGTGTTCCAAAACAGTTAAAAACAGATAATGCCCCTGGTTATACTTCTACCTCTTTTAAACAATTTTGCTCAACATTTGGCATTACTCATATAACAGGAATCCCATACAATCCACAGGGACAAGGCATAGTTGAAAGAGCTCATCAAACTATTAAAATGTACTTATTAAAGCAAAAAGAAGGAATTGGGAAGGGGTATATATTCCCCAAAGATAAACTTAAAATAACCCTTTTTACTCTAAACTTTTTAAATTTGGATTCATCAGGACTTAGTGCTGCGGAAAGGCATATGTGTCCAAAAAATGTACATAAGCCCAAGGTACTTTGGAAGGATATTCTAACAGGACAATGGAAAGGTCCTGACCCAGTAATTGTCTGGAGTCGGGGGTCTGTTTGTGTGTTTCCACAGGGAGAACAGCAGCCGATTTGGATTCCAGAGAGATTAACCAAGGTCCTGACCCAGTGATTGTCTGGAGTCGGGGGTCTGTTTATGTGTTTCCACAGGGAGAACAGCAGCCGATTTGGATTCCAGAAAGATTAACTAAAGCGATTTCTACAGACCAAAAAGAAGATGATTTGGCTCAAATCCATAACAACTGATATCCAAAACTCCAGTTTGGCTATTCTTACATCTGCAACAGAACCAGGATGCTTTTTTCAATATCTATTTTATTATTGCCCTTTGCCATATCATGAAGTTCTATTTTGTTTTTTGAGCTCATACAGACCTAGGTTAATGTTTTGCTGATCAGTTCTATTTTTTGACTATAGAGTTTTTAAACATTGCAATGGAGATTTCACCTGTAAAAAGTTATAAGGCCTTTACTATAATGTTATGTGTTGTATGTATTATGTTATGTGTGCACACTTGTGTTTTGTGTTATATGTTTGAATGTCCATATATCATATATGATGAGCGCTCATGATAAAATGGATCCAAATATTTTTTTTTCACGTGATTTATATGGTTTAATTTATATTGGGTAAACAACTGTTGAGGATTGTTTTAATATGTAAACAAAAAAGAAGGTTAACAGATCTGTTTGTTTACTTTCACCTTTCCTTTTCATTATATTTAATAATTCTCTTAAAGATAATGTAAATTGTTAAGAAAATTGTTTTCTTTTAGTGCCTTCTGTAATGTTACATAATTTTTTCTTTAGCCATTATTGCCAGAATTCCTATCTTCATCCCAGTGCCGGTGAAGACAATGTAAATTGTTAAGAAAATTGTTTTCTTTTAGTGCCTTCTGTAATGTTACATAATTTTTTCTTTAGCCATTATTGCCAGAATTCCTATCTTCATCCCAGTGCTGGTGAAGTCAAAGATAAAACCAATCTACACCTTCTACAATAGCCATCACTGAACTGCTTGCAGAACTTGCCTGGACACATTGTGAGCTCACCTGTATGCATTTTGAACTATCTGTTGGTGCAGCGACTTGTGGTAGTGTTGGGGTATTTTTGCTGATGATGTCACCGGTGGTACAATTTTTCAAAGGAGCCCTCAATTGGCTTTATGTCATGGCATTTTGCATCCTCCTCTACTAGTGATGGTCTAAAATTTGGGGGCCAACAGAGGTGAGGCAAAGAACCTCACCCCCCCACTGGTGCAAAGGCCTATCCACAAGTATGGCTGTATGCTGGACCGGTAGTCAGTGACGGGTATGATCCAATTGCAGTGGTACCAACCTAAGACAGGAGGCTGACGCCTAGAGGTCAGTTCATCCGATGACGGGTAAGGACCATATGTTGAATTGGACTGCCTAACAGGCACGGTCCCTAAGCCACATGCTTGTTGTTTAAACAGAGAGGGGGAGATGTTGAGAGCCACAGCCGAAGGGGCCCCAGCAAACTTCCAGCTGCCAGCAATCCAGCTGCCGGCTGATGATTGGCTCACAGCGGCCCCAGCAACATCTAGCTGATTGGCTCCTCGGCGGTGATGCTCATTGGACTGTTTCCCTGCCCTTTCAGACCACGGAGCTGCTCATTGGGGGACTTTTTGGCTCTGCCCACGTGACCCAGCCAATCGGCCTCAAGAGCAGGAGGATTGTGGGAGGTGGAGAGAAGCTTGTGGGGGGAGAGAGAGGCTTGTGAAAAGCCGATGGTGGCAGTTGGGCTCTGAGGGGTTTTTCCTGAGAGGCTGTTTGTTTGGCGTGTTTGGTTCTAAAAATAAAGTTAGTTTCTTTTGACAAGTGGCTTCTGATTGTGCCCAGCCAGACTGCGGCATCCCATAATTCTTGAGTATTCCGTCATGGTTTCTTACCATCTTCACTGTGTGGTCAGCTTTATTTTCAAGATCATATATTGTGTCTTCATTATCTTAGGTTCTGTCTTCCAAGTGATCTAATCTGTTGGTGATATTTTTTTGAGTTTTAAATTTAGTTTATTGTTTCCTTCATTTCAAGAATTTCTGGTTTTTTTTTTCCCACAACCTCTATCTCCTAATTGAAGTAATCTTTTGCTTCCTGTATTTGCTTATGTAGCTTTTTATCAAAATGATCTTTTGCTGTCTATATTTGCTCTCTTATATCATCCTTTAATTCACAGAACATTTAATTATGTACATCTTGAATTCCTTCTCTGTAATTTCCTCTGCTGTGGTGGCCATGGATTCTAATAATGTAGTATCTTGTTTTTTGGCGGGGGCACTTTCTTACCTTGCTTTTTCATGTTGTTCATGTGTCTTCCCTTCTAGCACTGTGGATCCGAGATGTTAAGAATATTTACCCTATAGGCTTATTGTGTCCCTGCAGGGTTCCAATACCTCTCCTTTAGAACAATTTAAACAGATCCTAATACAAACAATATACAGCCTAAACCAAATAGCTGCCATTAACAAAAATTACTACATATTTCTGCATCAAACCCAACATTCAGTTGATACAAGGCAAAATGAGGCACCTGAACCAAGAGCATCAGCATCATCCAAGGGCTGTTGAACAGGTGAGTTGTCAGGTCACATTCTATACCTTCTAATCAGAAATTCTGGGAGAACACAATCTGTGTTTTAACAAGACTTCTAGGTGATTCTGTAGTAAACCAAAGTTTGAGAACTGCTCTTATAGGACAACTGTCCCTCTTTCTCTCTAAAACCAACACCAACTTAAGCTTTCAATTTCTTCCCTTCTTATCTCCTCAGGAACTTTTCACTATTCTTTGTCTTAGATATTGAGCCCTTCAGTCCTTCTCATTGACATTATGCATATTCAAATATCTTCTGTGCAAATCTTCATCTTAGTGGAAACATTTTTATGATTGTCATTGTCCCCAGACCCTTCATACCCTTCACTGTCAAGATAGTCTGCTCTTTTGGTGTTTCTTCTGCCTCTCTGGCTAGTTTTTCTCTCTTTTGCTGGCTCATCCTCTGCTCTGCCATTAAATGTTGGTAATTTCCTTCTCCATTTCATGCTAGCAATTGCCCTAAGATTTTCGTCTTTCATTGCTTTTAAGGTCATCCATATACAAATTTACACCCATAGTCCAGACACCTGCCCTGGTGACATCATTTCTTAAACTTCCCTAAGAGTTTCAAATTCCTAGTGTTTGCAGTTCAGTTCCTGATCCTCCACCACCAAAACTAGGAGTTCCATAGTATTCGTTTTTACTAATAAAAAAATCACCATCTTTTTCTTCTTCCTGGCTGAGTCACTCTATCCCTTTTACCTAGTTAACTCCTAGCCTCCCTTGAAATGTCAATTCAAACACCTCTTCTTTGAAAGAGCCTTCCTAAACCAGCCTAATACTTATCACATTATAATTTTACATTTATTTGTATGACAATTTAATCTAATTGTGATTTTAATCATAATCTAAAATATAATTATATAGCTATAATCAAAGCTCCATGGAAACAAAAATTGTATCTGATATGCTAAACATGATATCCCCTGCACTTGCTATATAGTTCCTTGTTCTGTAGTAGGTACTCAATAAACATATTGAATGTAAAAAAAAAGATATTTATGGTTTTGTTACAATAGACAGAAATGATGAGTTCAATAATTATCTACAATATGAAAAGTATGTTTGCAAAAGGGGCTACAGTCTCTAATGGTAAACAAAGAGAAAATGAGGGGTGGGGTGTAGGATGAGATTCTTGGTAATATATTTGCATTCCCTCCCATATACTACTAGTATTCAGAAGAGAAACACATGTTCTTAGAGTATAGAAAAAACTGAAAAAGTGGAAAAACTACCTACAGAGAAAAATTTAAATATAAATTTAAGTAGAATAAAATATATGGGAGATTGGAGATACTAAATACTTCCCTCCAAGAGAGTCAATTCTATTTTGTGAAATCCAGCTGATTTCCCTTTAACTTGGTTATACTTTTGCTGACTTGGAGGAAGAAGATTTTACTACACAAAATCATGCAGTAAATGTATGATTCTCAAATTTCTCTGACTCCCAGATCATACTTTTAACCATTTTGCTGAGAGCTTTCAATATGCCAAGGTTGACCCTAGGCACTTTATATCATCTCACTAAATCTGCACTAGCAAAGTGGATATTATTACCCTGATTTTATAAATGAGAAACACTTACAGCCACTGAGTCATATGTCCCAAGGCAATTAGGTGTTTTTCTTTTTATATAATTTTTTATAACCTTTTTAGTTTCAGTGCAAAATTGAGAGGAAGGCTCAAGATTCCCCATGCACCCCTGGCAATACATACATTATCAGTGTCCTCCACAGGAGCTATACTTTTGTTGCAAATGGTGTGCATGCACTGACATCATCAGTACCAAAAGTTCACAGTTTATGTTAGGGTTCATTCCTGGTATACAATCTATGCATTTGGATAGGCAGTTAGGTTTTTGAGGCTGGTCTTTCTGAGGTAATTGTGTGCACGCATGCCTTTGCACACGTGTGTGTATGTGCATGTGTATATATAAGAGAGAAAGAAGGGGCAGGGATGGGGGTGGGAGGGCAGGCTGGCTTAATTCTAAATTAAGAAGCCTCCTGGGACTAAAGGTGTTCCTATGATGAAATACTTTCTTGTAGCTCAGTGCTCCTCAAATTCGGTGGCAGTTTAAAAAAATTCCCGATTCTCAGTCTATACCACAGAACAAAGAAAGCAGACTCCTGAGGAGGGAACCAGGCATCAGCATTTGGGAGGTATCCTGGGTGATGTTAGTGGCAGCAAAGTGAGGCACAATGCTACAAACTCCCCTTCCACTGTGCCATCGGGTTTCTGCTCCCACTTATGCATACTTAAAAATAAAAGGGTAACCTTAACTCCAGTGACTTCAAAATAGTGGAATGATCTTTTCTGTTAAATATTTTTTAGCTGTTTTGATGGACCTTTATTTATTTATATGTGGTGCTGAGAATCAAACCCAGTGCCTCACACATTGCTAGGCAAGAGCTCTACCACTGAGCTACAACCCCAGCCCTAGAATAACTTTAGAACTAAGAACCAGTACTTTTCTCCCTACCTCAGAATGACCTGATAGAAAGCAAAATGTCTGTGAACTGATGAGAATCAATAGCTATTTAATAATACCTACGGACCAGGGCTGGGGGGTGGGTCCTAAAGAGTGCTTGAAGGGTAATTGTTGACTTAACAAGATTGAGAGAAGTAGTAATACACAAAGATGAACTTGTCTCCAAATGGCTCTGCCAACTAAACTGGATGCTACACTCAGTGCAGAGTCATTTGTTTCCCGTGGGTTTTCCCACGTTGGAAGCATAGGAGTAGATGGCTGTACCACGTCTTGGGTACAGTAGGCACTCTGGTTCAAAGTCCATCCTCTGGTTACTGTCTCCCTCTTGCCAGTGTCCTTATAATTATGAGTTCCAATATCCTCTTCTCTAGTCTTTTCCTCTCCTAAGACATTTCAGGACAACTGCCCAGTGGAACCAAGTTACACAGCCCACTGCGCCCGAGCCAAATTTGTCTTTTGTTTTTTTGTTGTTGTTGTTATTGTTGTATGTTTTTTATATATTAGACTTTATTGTTAGAGCACTTTTAAAAATTGAGCAAAAATATACAGAGCTCCCATGTTCCCCTTCTTTAGCCCCCTCCCAGTTTTCCCTATTTTAAACATTTTGCATGAAGTATGACATGGTTATATTACATAGTTTACATTAGGATTTACTCCATGTTGTGCAGAAAATATAGTACCCGCTGACACACTAGTTAACAGTTTTCCCTGTGATTCTGGAGGCTGATCACTGAAATAAGATCTCATGATTAGCTCCTTATTTAACCTCACCTGAGATTATCTTCCACAATAATCAAATGAAATATGTCTTCTTGCATTCTGCTGAGTTTGGCAATCATCAAGAGGGCCTGGGGCAGCTACCTCTCTAACATGTCCATTGTGTAACATATGAGGAACTGCACATGGGCAAACTTGTTAGTGATAAGACATAGTCCCAGGAAATACTGATCTTTATTCTTGAGATTTGCAAAACTTCAGCATCTTGTGACTAGGCAAGTAGGATCAGTGTGTCATTTAGCCACAAGACTTCACCTGTGGTGCCCAACGGTCTGCAATCACACGTTTCCTATGTAAACCTAAATCAGTCTTCTGGCACGATGGACTATGGACAAGAGTCTTCCCTCTTTGCCTTTAGCCAGCTTTTAAAATAAAGTCGACTTCCTTGCCCCAACACCTTGTGTCTCAACCTAACTGGCCTGTGGTGAGATGGGGAGCTGGAAGCCTGGGAATGATTTTTGGTGAGCTAGCCAGGAGGACTGCTGCCTCTGGGAACCAACCCTACAACAAGGAAACTTTGGCCAGTCACTAGCAATAGCCAGGATCCTTTTATTCCTGAGACTCTCCCTTGCCTTCCTGAGGTGACATAGGCTTCCCAAAAGCATTTTATTGGCACAAGGAATTGATATTTGGGTGAACTGACATTGGGAGTTCCCTTTCTTTCCTGCTTACAGCTTTTGCCATTTGAAACTTGGTACCGTTAGGCTGATGAAATACTTGTTGGATTCTGTACCCAGTTGTTGTTGTTTTTTTTTTTTTTTGTCTGTGCTTTGGGCATACAGCAGAGTGGGAAGCTTGATGTTTGATCCAAACAGTAGCTCACTTGGGTACATTCTGGAAAAATGGTCTGAGTTTGGTTACCCTCCTGGAAAAAATGGTCTGAGTTTGGTTACCCTCCTGGTCCAAAAAAGAGATGACTGATTTGCTATTATAATTCTCTATGGCCACAACATAACTTAGAATCTAGAGAAAAAAAGTCTGGGAGACAACTTTAGGCAGAATTTCATTCACACTCACTAAGGTAAATTTCCCTTGGGATTCCTAGAAACAGCTTTGGCCAAGGTGGCTGCGGCTGCTCTTTTTTAACAAGGATTTTTAACATCGACCACATGGTATCATCTTACAGCCTTCCTCTGGTTCTGTGAGCCTACTGTAATATTTTTGTTTGATTGGCATGCCTAATTTAAAAATAGTTAAAGGATTTTTGGTTCTTTATTTTCCCTTCAGCTGACTTTCTTGCCTATACTCATCTGAAAATGAGAAAAGGACAGGAGGGGGTAAAAGAAGCTTAAAAAAAAAAAATCAAGCTGTTATGGGAACTGCTTGGCCTGAGAAATTTTGGCCCACAGATTTAAACATTATTTGAATTCAACTATCTTTCTATAAACTGGTATGTTTGAAATGATAAAAATCCCCTGAGGAATTCGAATCACAGGGGGTTACAGGTTAATAAGGGCACAAATGAGTTAACTTAAATTTATTGGTAAAATAAAAATAAAGATATCTTCAGGCTTCTTAGCATACTGGTTTTCCCGGTTTCTGGTCAGCCGGGATTATATTTTTCTCTGTCGTATGTTTAAGACCCTCCAAAAATATGTAATATTTGCAGTATCTATTGTTTTCTGTTTCAAGTATAGCAACTTTCAGGGCTTTGCTTTGGCACACAAATAACTTGAAATGATGGCGATTTTCATATGCTTACCAGTTTTTGTAAGTAAACTAGGCATGACTCTTAAAGGTAAATAAGTGCTTATAATTTTACTGTAAAGAAAAAGACATCTGAGTCATTTTTAAGTGAGTTGGAAAACACAAATAGCAATTGAAAAGTATAAATTTAAGTACTCTTGGAAGGAGGATGCATATATTTATGTCCCTTAATATGTTCTCACAAATTGTTGGTATATGGAAAAATTTTCATGTGTAATTCAATATGGAAAAGACAAAAAGAGATTAAGAGAAGAGGGCTGAAACAGCAAGTTGGGTTTCACCCTCGGGCACCAGACAGGGAACCCAATTTGGTTGGGGACCCTCCTCTAGGAAAGGGCAATGACAAGGACTAGAAGGCCAAGTCTGAATTCAAACTAATCAGTTTTTAAATTGATGCTTCTGTCACCTGAATGGGCAAACAGGATCCTGGAAGAGAAAAAAAAAAAAAAAAGCCCAAATTTTACAAATACCCCTAAAGCAAGACATCGTAAAACCTAACTTAAAGCAATATCTGCTAAAACAGGAAGCACAGAAGGCATACCACCTATTTTTAAATGATTCTTGGACATGTATTCCCCCTGTAAAAAAAAAAAAAAGTAAAAATTGAATGAATGCCACCATCTGTGGGAGAAGGGGAAGAAAAATAAAATAGTTTATTTTTGATTTGGTATTATTTCTTCCTTGAGGGTTTGATACAAATCATAATGGCCTGTATGGAGCTGTAGTTTTCTTTGTGGTAATGAATTTAACTGTGAATTCAATGCCTTAGTAAGCAGACAATGCTTCAGATTACCAAAGTTCACTCATGAAGAAACAGTTTGTGAATTTTAAGAAATTTGTCCATTTCATGTAAGTGGTTGAATTTTTTTGGCATAAAGCTATTTCACTATATTTCCTGTCCTTTTGGTATCTCTGTGGTAATGACCTCTGCCTTATTTGGATATTGATAATCTGTGTTGTTTTTTTCTAAACAGTTAACCTAAAGGGTATCCTTTTTTTTTAAATTTTAATTATCTCAGAGAAAATAGCTTTTTCTTTCATGGATTTTTCCCTATTTTTCTGTTTTCTTCTGTTTTGTTTTCCATTTAATTGATCTGATCTTTATTTCCTTCTATTTATTTCAGCTTGAATTTTCTATTTTTAAAAAATGGAATCTGAGGTTCTTGATTTGAGACTTCTTTATGCATAAAGTGTGCTTTTATAGACATCATGGAGTTAGTAGTTGGTTTTTTAATGTACTCCAACGTACGTGTCTCTTGACTGGTGTATTTAGAACACTCACATTTGAAATGATTAGTGATGTAGTTAGATTTTTGCCCACTACATTATTATAACTGTGTTTTAGTCATGATGCCTGTTTGTTTTACTTTCTTCCTCCTATCTTTCTGTTTCCCATTGATTTAATTGAGCATTTTATATGATTGCATTCCATCTCTTCCTTTAGCATTTCAGCTATGTTCTCCTTAAAAATATGTAAGTGGTTATCTCCAAGTTTAGATTATACAGTTACAACTTATCTAAGTCTGTCTTTACAGGACACAGTACCACCTCATGTGTAGTACAGGCATCTCATAACACATTCACCCTGATTCCTCACTGTTCCTTATAGCTGAGTTGTCACTCGTCTCATTTATGCATATGCTGTAATTTATCAATACATTCTTATCATAGTTACTTCAAACAAGCAGTTAGCTTTTAGATCAGTTAAGAATAAGAACGTTAAAACAGTTTTACTTAATGGATTCCTCCTCCTGCATTCTTCCTGTCTGACTCTTTCAACACTTTCTTTCCCTCCAATTTCTTCTTATTTAGCATGGTAACACTGTTTCTTACCAGAGATCCTAGGTACTGGATGCATTTTTCTCCCTCTTGATACTTGCAGTATTTCCTTCAGTATCTTTAGTTTGTAAAAAATCTGAAGATAACATTTGCTTTTTTGGTGTTTATCCTGCTTCCTGCAGGTTTGGTTTCTGTCATTAATTTTGGAAAAAAATCTCAGGCATTATTATAACAAATACTTCTTATCTATTATTTCTTCTTCTGGTATTCCAGTTCCATTTGTGCTGCAGATTTTACAACTCATCATACCATATTATGTCTATTCTGTTGTATTTTTCCATTCTTTTTTCTCCTTGTACTTCAACTTGCAGAGGTTCTTATGGACCTATCTTCAGACTCTGATTATTTCATTGTGAGTGTCCACCCTATGCCTGAGTTCATCAAAGCTGTTATTTATATTAGAATATTTAAAAGTTTTAACACTTAACTCTTGGAGTTTCCATCCTTCCTATAAAACCCATATGATCTTGAACTTTTCTGCTATTTTTCCATTAGGTCTTTTATATATTAATCATAGTTGTTTGATATTCCTTGTGTCTGTTTTTTGAATCTATATGCTATAGGAGGAGAAAGTTCTGTATCTGTTTATAAATATATAAAAACCAGCAAAGTATGAATGAAATTTGGTTCCTATGGTGATATTCTAAGCAAACTCTACATTTGAGTTATTTTAATTAGGTCATCAGTTTTGCTTCATTATATTTAAACATTTTCACTTATTCTTAAGATCTTATATATGGTTTTCACTTACCCATGTACCACCTGGTAGCTTTTCTCCACTTTGATGTATCTCAGTGCCATCTTGCCAACCAATGACAACATTCTTGGAGGATGCCATCATGGCCTGTCATTGATGTGAAGTCCTTTGGCTTACTTAACAAGCTCACTCATTACCACTCTCCACCCTGCCAGGAATCAATGGCCGATAGCCAAAGTTATGTCCATGGTAAATTTTTGGTCCTCTGTGTGGCAGATTGCCCAAAATATTGAAGAGATCAAGTAACAGAGCCAAGGGCATTCGGATGGAGTTTGGACAGAGGAAAGTAATTTTATTAAAATTCTTTCCACTCCCACTTGAAGCCTGACAATATGAATCTAGTATGGAGATTTCAAGGCTATTGCATTTTATACAGGAAATTTGTCACTTAGCCTCATTTTCCTTTGCGAGCCTGGCTTTTAAGATCTTGGATTGGACCCAGGAAACAGTAAATTATGCATAAGCTTCTCACAAAGCATTTCTGAGTCTTCACCCTGAAAGACCATATCTAGATTGCCTAAGGATGTATTTCTACATGGGGGAGATTTCATCTGAAACTCTTCTTTTTTATTGTTGCTGTTTTTAGATATGTGTGACAGAAGGGTGTACTTTGACATATTATCTTATATGGAGTGCAACCCATTCCAATTTGGATGCTATTCTGTGGGTATACATGATGTGGAGTTACACTGGTTGTGTATTCATGTGTAAGCCAAGGAAAGTTTGCTCCAATTCATTCTATCTTTCCTATTCCCATTCTCCCTTCCTTCCCTTCATTCCCATTTCTCTAGTCCAGTGAACTTTAATACTTCCCTTCCCCTCCTCCCTTATAATGGTTTAGCATCCATAGATCAGAGATAACATTCAGCCTTTGTGTTTTTTTTGGAGGGGGGGAAGGGGGGGTTGGCTTATTTTGCTTAGCATGATATTCTCCAGTTCCATCCATTTACTGGCAAATGCCATAATTTTATTATTCTTCTTTATGGCTAGGTAATATTCCATTGTGTATTTATACCATATTTTCTTTATCCATTCATCTGTTGACGGTTACCTAAGTTGGTTCTATAGCTTGGCTATTGTGAATTTAGCTGCTGTAAATATTGATGTGGCTGCATCACGGTAACATGCTGATTTTCAGTCCTTTGGGTATATTCCGAGGAGTGGCATAACTGGGTCAAATGATGTTTCCATTCCAAGTTTTCTGAGGAATCTCTATATTGCTTTCCAGAATGGTTGCACCAATTTGCAGTTCCACCAGCAATGTATGAGTGAACCTTTACCCCACATCCTCACCAACATTTCTTGTTATTTGTATTCTTGATGATTACCATTCTGAATGAAGTGAGACAGAAATTGCATTTCTCTAATTGCTAGAGATGTTGAACATTTTTTCATATATTTCTTGACAATTCCTATTTCTTCTTTTGTGAAGTGTTTGTTCAGTTCCTTTGCCCATTTGTTGATTGGGTTGTTTTTTTGGGTGTTAAGATTTTTGAGTTATTTATATATCCTGGAGATTAAAGTTCTATCTGAAGTGCAGCCTGGTACCCTTTAAAATTCTATCCTTATTCTGTCTGTTAGGCATTTTCATAATAATATGCCTTGGTGTGGGTCTGTTGTAATTTTGTATATTTGGGGTCTTACAAGCCTCCTCTATTTGGTTTTCCATTTCATTCCTAAGGTTTGGGAAATTTTCTGATGTTATTTCATTGAAAAGATTGTGCATTACTTTGGTTTGTATCTCTGAGCCTTCATCTATCCCAATAAATCTTAAGTTTGGTCTTTTTATGTTATCCTATATTTTTGGATGTTGTGTTCATGGTCTCTTAACATCTTTCTCCATGGTCACCTTTATTTTCTAGATTATATATTTTGTCTTCATTGCCTGAAATTTTTGTCTTTATGGTTTTCATGATTACATTTATTTATTTATTTTTTTTTTTTTAAATTTTTTATTGTGGGTTGTTCAAAACATTACAAATTTCTTGACATATCATATTCCACACTTTGATTCAAGTGGGTTATGAACTCCCACCTTCACCCCATACACAGATTGCAGAATCACATCAGTTACACATCCATTGATTTACAAATTGCCATACTAGTGTCTGTTGTGCTCCACTGCCTTTCCCATCCTCCACCCGCCCCCCTCCCCACCTCTCCCCTCCCCTCCCCTCCTCTCTCTCTACCTCCTCCACTGTATAACCCTGAGGGTCTCCTTCCATTACCATGCAATTTTCCTTCTCTCTCCCTTTCCCTCCCACCTCTCATCCCTGTTAAATGTTAATCTTCTTCTCCTGTTCTTCGTCCCTACACTGTTCTTAGGTACTCTCCTTATATCAAAGAAGACATTTGGCATTTGTTTTTTAGGGATTGGCTAGCTTCACTTAGAATAATCTGCTCTAATGCCATCCATTTCCCTGTAAATTCTATGATTTTGTCATTTTTTAATGCAGAGTAATACTCCATTGTGTATAAATGCCACATTTTTTTTATCCATTCGTCTATTGAAGGGCATCTAGGTTGGTTCCACAGTCTTGCTATTGTGAACTGTGCTGCTATGAACATCGATGTAGCAGTGTCCCTGTAGCATGCTCTTTTTAGGTCTTTAGGGAATAGACCAAGAAGGGGAATAGCTGGGTCAAATGGTGGCTCCATTCCCAGCTTTCCAAGAAATCTCCATACTGCTTTCCAAATTGGCTGCACCAATCTGCAGTCCCACCAGCAATGTACAAGTGTACCCTTTTCCCAACATCCTCGCCAGCACTTGTTGTTGTTTGACTTCCTAATGGCTGCCAATCTTACTGGAGTGAGATGGTATCTTAGGGTGGTTTTGATTTGCATTTCTCTGACAGCTAGAGATGTTGAGCATTTTTTCATGTACTTGTTGATTGACTGTATGTCCTCCTCTGAGAAGTGTCTGTTCAGGTCCTTGGCCCATTTGTTGATTGGGTTGTTTGTTTTCTTATTGTCTAATTTTTTGAGTTCTTTGTATACTCTGGATATTAGGGCTCTATCTGAAGTGTGAGGAGTAAAGATTTGTTCCCAGGGTGTAGGCTCCCTATTTACCTCTCTTATTGTTTCTTTTGCTGAGAAAAAACTTTTTAGTTTGAGTAAGTCCCATTTGTTGATTCTAGTTATTAACTTTTGTGCTATGGGTGTCCTATTGAGGAATTTGGAGCCCGACCCCACCGACTGTAGATCGTAGCCAACTTTTTCTTCTATCAGACGGCGCGTCTCTGATTTGATATCAAGCTCCTTGATCCATTTTGAATTCACTTTTGTGCATGGCGAGAGAAAGGGATTCAGTTTCATTTTGTTGCATATGGATTTCCAGTTTTCCCAGCACCATTTGTTGAAGATGCTATCCTTCCTCCATTGCATGCTTTTAGACCCTTTATCAAATATAAGATAGTTGTAGTTTTGTGGATTGGTTTCTGTGTCCTCTATTCTGTACCATTGGTCCACCCGCCTGTTTTGGTACCAGTACCATGCTGTTTTTGTTACTATTGCTCTGTAGTATAGTTTGAAGTCTGGTATCGCTATACCGCCTGATTCACACTTCCTGCTTAGCATTGTTTTTGCTATTCTGGGTCTTTTATTTTTCCATATGAATTTCATGATTGCTTTCTCTATTTCTACAAGAAATGCCGTTGGGATTTTGATTGGCATTGCATTGAACCTATAGAGAACTTTTGGTAATATCGCCATTTTGATGATGTTAGTTCTGCCTATCCATGAACAGGGTATATTTTTCCATCTTCTAAGATCTTCTTCTATTTCTCTCTTTAGGGTTCTGTAGTTTTCATTGTATAAGTCTTTCACCTCTTTTGTTAGGTTGATTCCCAAGTATTTTATTTTTTTTGAAGATATTTTGAATGGAGTGGTTGTCCTCATTTCCATTTCAGAGGATTTGTCGCTGATATACAGGAATGCCTTTGATTTATGCGTGTTGATTTTATATCCTGCCACTTTGCTGAATTCATTTATTAGCTCTAATAGTTTCTTTGTAGAGCCTTTTGGGTCTGCTAGGTATAGAATCATATCATCTGCAAATAATGATAATTTAAGTTCTTCTTTTCCTATTTTTATGCCTTTAATTTCTTTCGTCTGTCTAATTGCTCTGGCCAGTGTTTCGAGAACTATGTTGAACAGAAGTGGAGAGAGAGGGCATCCCTGTCTAGTTCCAGATTTTAGAGGGAATGCCTTCAGTTTTTCTCCATTCAGAATGATGCTAGCCTGAGGCTTAGCATAGATTGCTTTTACAATATTGAGGTATGTTCCTGTTATCCCTAGTTTTTCTAGAGTTTTGAACATAAAGGGATGCTGTACTTTGTCAAATGCTTTTTCCGCATCTATCGAGATGATCATATGGTTCTTATTTTTAAGTCTATTGATGTGGTGAATAACATTTATTGATTTCCGTATATTGAACCAGCCTTGCATCCCTGGGATGAATCCTACTTGATCATGGTGTACAATTTTTTTGATATGTTTTTGTATCCGATTCGCCAGAATTTTATTGAGGATTTTTGCATCTAGGTTCATTAGAGATATTGGTCTGTAGTTTTCTTTCTTTGAAGTGTCTTTGTCTGGTTTAGGTATCAGGGTGATGTTGGCCTCATAGAATGAATTTGGAAGTTCTCCCTCCTTTTCTATTTCCTGAAGTAGCTTGAAAAGTATTGGTATTAGTTCTTCTTTAAAGGTTTTGTAAAATTCTGCTGTATACCCATCTGGACCTGGGCTTTTCTTAGTTGGTAGTCTTTTTATGGTTTCTTCTATTTCCTCAATTGATATTGGTCTGTTTAGGTTTTCTATATCCTCCTGACTCAATCTGGGCAGATCATATGACTTAAGAAATTTATCTATGCCTTCATTATCTTCTAATTTGTTGGAGTATAAGGATTCAAAATAGTTTTTGATTATCTTCTGTATTTCTGAAGTGACTGTTGTGATATTGCCTTTTTCATCCCGTATGCTAGTAATTTGAGTTCTCTCTCTTCTTCTCTTCGCTAGCATCGCTAAGGGTCTGTCGATTTTGTTTATTTTTTCAAACAACCAACTTTTAGTTTTGTCAATTTTTTCAATTGTTTCTTTTGTTTCGATTTCATTAATTTCAGCTCTGATTTTAATTATTTCTTGCCTTCTACTTCTTTTGCTGTTGTATTGCTCTTCTTTTTCAAGGATTTTGAGATGAAGTATGAGATCATTTATTTGTTGGTTTTTTCTTTTTTTAAGGAATGAACTCCAAGCAATGAATTTTCCTCTTAGAACTGCTTTCAATGTGTCCCATAGATTCCGATATGTTGTGTCTGTGTTTTCATTTATCTCTAAGAATTTTTTAATTTCCTTCTTGATGTCTTCTATAACCCATTGATCATTCAGTAACCTATTGTTCATTCTCCAAGTGATGTATGCTTTTTCCTTCCTTCTTTTATCGTTGATTTTCAGTTTCATTCCATTATGATCAGATGAGATGCATGGTATTATCTCTACTCCTTTATATTGTCTAAGAGTTGTCCTGTGACATAATATATGATCTATTTTTGAGAAGGATCCATGTGCTGCTGAGAAAAAAGTGTAACTGCTTGATGTTGGGTGGTATATTCTATATATGTCAATTAGGTCTAGGTTATTAATAGTGTTATTGAGTTCTATAGTTTCCTTATTCAACTTTTGTTTGGAAGATCTGTCCAGTGGCGAGAGAGGTGTGTTGAAGTCTCCCATGATTATGGTATGGTGATCTATTAGACTCTTGAACTTGAGAAGAGTTTGTTTGACGAACAGAGCTGCACCATTGTTTGGGGCATAAATATTTATGATTGTTATGTCTTGTTGGTGTATGGTTCCCTTAAGCAGTATGTAGTGTCCCTCTTTATCTCTTTTGATTAACTTTGGCTTGAAATCTATTTTATTTGATATGAGTATGGACACTCCTGCTTGTTTCCGAAGTCCATATGAGTGATATGATTTTTCCCAACCTTTCACCTTCAGCCTATGTATGTCTTTTCCTATCAAATGTGTCTCCTGTAGGCAGCATATTGTTGGGTCTTGTTTTGTGATCCATTCTACTAGCCTGTGTCTCTTAATTGGTGAGTTTAAGCCATTAACATTTAGGGTTATTATTGAGATATGGGTTGTTCTTCCAGCCATATTTGTTTATTTCTGTTACTAAACATGGTTTGTTTTCCTCTTTGATTATTCCCCCCCCCCTTTACTGTCCTACCTCCCACTGTTGGTTTTCATTGTTATTTTCCATTTCCTCTTCCTGTAATGCTTTGGCGAGGATGTTTTGAAGAGATGGTTTTCTAGCTGCGAATTCTTTAAACTTTTGTTTATCGTGGAAGGTTTTAATTTCATCCTCCATCCTGAAGCTTAATTTCGCTGGATACACAATTCTTGGTTGGAACCCATTTTCTTTCAGTGTTTGAAATATGTTATTCCAGGATCTTCTAGCTTTCAGAGTCTGTGTTGACAGATCAGCTGTTATCCTGATTGGCTTACCCCTAAATGTAATCTGCTTCCTTTCTCTTGTAGCTTTTAAAATTCTCTCCTTTTTCTGTATGTTGGGCATCTTCATTATAATGTGTCTAGGTGTGGATCTCTTATGATTTTGCACATTCGGCGTCCTGTAGGCTTCTAGGATTTGGGGTTCTGTCTCATTCTTCAAGTCTGGGAAGTTTTCTTGTATTATTTCATTGAATAGACTTCTCATTCCTTTGGTTTGGAGCTCTGTACCTTCCTGTATCCCAATGACTCTTAAGTTTGGTCTCTTAATGTTATCCCATATTTCTTGGATGTTCTGCTCATGGTTTCTTAACAGTCTTGCTGAGCTGTCTATGTTCTTTTCCAGTTGAAATACTTTGTCTTCATTGTCTGATGTTCTATCTTCTAAGTGTTCTACTCTGCTGGTAGTATTCTCCATTGAGTTTTTAAGTTGGTTTATTGCTTCCTGCATTTCTAGGATTTCTGTTTGTTTGTTTTTTATAACCTCTATCTCCCTGTATAGTTGATCCTTTGCTTCCTGGATTTGTTTGCGTAATTCGTTGTCGAAGTGATCTTTCATTGTCTGATTTTGCTGTTTAATGTCTTCCTTGATACTCCAGATCATCTGAAGCATGTATATCCTGAATTCTTTATCTGACATTCCATCTGCTGCAGCTGTTACCTCTTCTAAAGTTGCGTTGACCTGCATTGCTTGTGGTCCTTTCTTTCCTTGTCTTTTCATACTGCTTGCGTATCTTTCCTGCAGGTGCGGGCGGCGGCTCTGCTCTCTCCTTATTCCAATTGGGGTGTCGTGGCTTCCACGCCGGCAGGTCACTGGGCCTGTTCTGGGAGCTGGCGGCGGCTCTGTTCTGCCCCTACTCCAATTGGGGTGACGAGTGTACCACGCCGGCAGGCCACCGGGCCTGATCCGCCGGTCGGTTGCAGGTTTGCCTACCCTGCAGGCGCGGGCGGCGGCTCTACTCTGCCCCTACTGCAAATGGGGTGACGTGTCTGTCGTACCGGCAGGCCACTGGGCCTGTCCCGCTGGTCGGTCGCAGATCTGCCCACCTTTCGGGCATGGGTGGAGGCTCTGCTCTGCCCCTACTCCAATTAGGGTGTCGTGGCTACCCCGCCTGCAGGACGCTGGACCTGTTCCTGGCACGGGCGGTGACTCTGCTCTGCCACTACTCCAATTAGGGTGGTGTTTGTACCACGCCGGCAGGCTCCTGGGCCTGATCCGCCGGTCTGTTGTAGGTCTGCCTACCTTGGAGGCGCGGGCGGCGGATCTGCCCTGCCCCTCCTACCATGCCTGCGGACCCCTTGGCCTGATCTGCAGGTTGATCACTGGTCTGCTCACCCTGCGGGCACGGGTGGCGGTTCCGCTCCGCCCCCACTCCAATTGGGGTCACGTGACCACCACACCGGCAGGGCCTGATCCGGGCGTGGGAGAAGGATCTGCTCTGCCCCTACTCCAGTTGGGGTGACGTGTGTACCACACTGGCAGGCCACTGGGCCTGACCCGCCAGGCTGACACAGGTCTGTTTACCTTGCAAGCGCGAACCGCGGCTCTGCCCTGCCCCTCCTACCACGCCCATGTACCACTGGGTCACGGGTCTGCCCACCTTGCGGTTGCGGGTGGCGGCTCCGCTCCGCCCCCTCTCCAATTGGGGTCACGCGGTCACCACGCTGGCAAGCCGCTGGGCCTGCTCCGGGCGCTGGCGGCGGCCCGGCTCCTTCCCTCTGGCTCGACGACAAATTGAGGAGACTCGGGTGACTGTGCCTCACCCCCCTTACCAGGAGACCAACTGCTTATGTCACCACTGGTATTGATGAAGTTCCCTCCTCCGCCGCTTTCTGCAGACGTCAGATCTCTGCCATGTTGGTATCCTATGCGAATGGCAGCATTTCGTTCCCCTTGCCGGGCAACCAAAGCACCGGGTGAGTCCTGACCGGCCCTCAGCAGGACCCGGACCGAGAAGCAGTTTCCGCGGGCTCCTAGCCCCGGGCCAGGGAAGTTCCGGGAGCCGGAACTCGGCCACTCCGTGCTCGGTGTAAGCTCCTATAAATGTAAGCTCCAAGAAGCAGTCCCCGCGGGCTCAGTTCCGGGAGCCGGAACTCGGCCGCCCCGCGCTCGGTATTCACTCTGATAAGATCAGGTTCTAAGAAGCACCCAGGCGCTGAGCCCTAGCAATCTGTCTGCAAGCCGCAGGCGAATTGCAGCCTGAAATTACCTGTTCTATGGCTGAATAAGCTGCGGTCAGTCAAAAACAGGGGTGGTGACGTCAGTTTACCAACATGGTGGCTGCTGGCCTCCTCTGTGGTCTGACCGGTGTGGAGAACCGAGATGGACCACTTCCTTCCCCCCGTCTCGAACCCAGAATTCAGCCCTGAGTACGGTGCTTGCGCGGCTGGCAGAAACTGCCGCGCTGTAACCCTGCGTCTCTATCCCAGCGCACGCTGCAGACTCTAGCCGCGGGGCGATTTGCTGAATAAGCAGTGTTACCCTCCATGCGACAAACCTCTCGCGTTTGAGTCCCCGTAGCTGATCCTCGTGCGATGGAAATCCTTCCTCCAGGTTCCGGAGCACCCCACTATTGCTGGAAATTCCTAACAAGATATCCTTTAGCCGTCCTGACTTGTCATACTCCCACACAGTGAAGCAGCACACGGGGGCAATGCACTCCCCTCGCCGCCATCTTCCTTCCCATTTCTTACCCCAAATCTGCTCCGACGACAGGCCGGTTGCCTCAGGTTCCGCAGGCTCCTGACGCACCGCGCACGGCCCGGCTAACTCCGCCCTCTTCTTCCGAAAGCCCTTCCGACACATTTATTTTTTTAATATTTATTTTTTAGGTGTAGCTGGACACAATGCCTTTATTTTATTTATTTATTTTTATGTGGTGCTGAGGATGGAACCCAGGACCTCCCATGTGTTAGGCAAGCGGTGCACCACTGAACTATAATCCCAGCACCACGAATTACATTTATTGATTTCCGTTTGTTAAAAACCATCAACATGTTAAGAAATTAAGGAGTCATGTCCACTATGATGGACAAAATCGTCAGTGTGTTCACTGTCTGTGCCCGGCTGATTTTCTTTTAATTTCATCTTCAGGTATGATCTAAGCCTAGTAGTATGGGCTGTGGGTTGTTGCAGCCTTCCTTCTTATTGTGTTGCTCACCAGGTTGAAGGTTGGGGTTTGAGACTTCCCAATTTCCCTTGCTGGGAGATTGGTGTGGGCAGGCTGGGCTGCAAGCCTGGAGGTGAAGTGGCATGCCAGGGAAGCTGGGTTGTAGGAGGCGAAGTAACAGGCCACACCTGGGAGGCAGGTGGATGAGGGCCAGGCACTGGGTCCTGTGGGCCCTAGGCAAAACTGTGTGTTGGAACAGGTGGGTCTGGTGGCTAAGCTGCAGGCCTAGTCACTGGAGCTGGGGTGATGGTGTGAGAGGCTGAGGGTGGGTGGGGACATTGGGAGACTGGGGACTGGGAGCCACAAGGCCCTTGAGTCAGGCTAGTACTGGAGCTGACCGTTCAGGACTGTGGATGCCAGACGGGAGTGAGCCAGGGATCAGGCTGGTGCCAGGACCTGGTGAGTTGCCAGCTGGTGGACCCTGGGAATATGGTGGGTCCTGTACCTCTGGCTAAGCAAGCTGAGAGCAAAATGCCCTCTCACCCACCCTTCCAACCTGCTGACCTGCTCTAGCCAGCCCCACCAGTCCCTGCTAGCTGCAGGACTCATGGGATTGAGGAGAGCTGGACTCTCTCAAGCTTCAAGACTTCAAGTCTCTTCAAGACTCTCTCAAACCTGTGTTTCCCTAGGGGGAAATGCTCCCAGGTTCTGACTTTCCACATGTCTGCTAGGTTCAGTCAGGTCCAGGCAGCCCTAGCTGCAAACTCATGGATCTGGGTTTCCAGTTTCCTTTGGCTCTGCCTTGCTTCAGTCCCAAGATGGCTCCGGGTCCGCCTCTCCATGGGTGATGGATGAACTCAGGGCCAGAGGGTGGTGGTTTTTTTTGTTTTTGTTTTTGTTTTTGTTTTCCCAGATCCAATGAATGAGTCAGCCACTGGTTCAACTAGGACAGACTGCCCCTCCAGTCTCAGGACTTTTCCCTCTGGTTGAGTTCTGGTAGCCAAGCTGGGAGAAACGCTGCCTCATGCCTGTCCGCCATCTTGCCCCCAAACTCTTATTTTCTACACCAAATATATAATTCTATCTCCTTTTCTCTTGACTTTAAAGACCAAGATGGTGTATTTTGGAACACTTTCATGTCTTTCCCATCCACCACCCAGCTATTAAGATCCAGGAAGGCTTCAGATGGGTGCTATCTGGCCCAGGGAAAGGTTCCTGGGAGGAGGATTGTTTTCCACTACTTTCTGCCTGAAATACCTGAAGTGAGTCTGGTAATGATCCAGCTCAAGAGATTTTATGTGGAATCCCTCTCTCCTCCATTCTTGCCCAGTTTCAACAGGCTGTAGGCCATTTGATAGCCCTCTTCAAATTTACAAGCTTGGCGAGCGGGTCTACTTGGGAGAATCTCATTTTATTAAGTCTTTCGCTCTGTCATTGCCATGAAGCACTGCTAATCTGCTTTGTTAATTCTCTACATTTTTCATATACACACCAGTCTTTTGTTTTTCCAGAGTATTCTTTGGGAGAATTAATCAGGCATTTAGATAATCTTTTTCTCCTATTCATAAAATACTAAAGTAAAAAGTCTTAAAGTCATGTCAACATCTCTTCAGGGACTGCAAGTCAAAAATTCAGAATCCATATGCTGATTTTATACATAAGAAGTATTTCTAGATTGATTTATTTTACCTTTTACTCACTGTTGCCTTGTTTGGGCAATATTTTCTCCATTTAGTTTATTATAAATTGGACTATGTCCTTTATTCCTTGAAAAAGTTGCCACACTGATTAAGCAGACCTCCATTTTATGGTCTAGTAAACAGAAAAATTGAAAATCTCTTTTAATATATGGGAGTAATACTTGTGAAAATAAAGAGATTTTTTTTTTCGAAGGTTATCTTATGTAGTGGACTAGGTATAGAGGCACTGAATTCCTTTTGAAATGACACAATAGGATTTGAGACATTTTCTGCATGCATTATGGATGAAATAAGGTGGGGAGGGTCCATCTGTCTATTCACCTCCCTCCTATCTGCTATAATATCTGTTCAAAGCCATGCTGCAGTCTTACTATCTTTCTCAATCTATTGGAATACTGTCTCTTTCATACTCATTCTGTTATGAGTGTGAAACTGAAACAGCCGAGCAAAGTCTACTTCCAAAAGCTTATTGCTTATAAATTTCCTATAGGAATGTGTAACTTTGATGATTAAATTTTTCCTACATCCTCCAGATGTAGGATTAAAAAAAAGTCCATATGCACCTCTAGAAAAGTTATATGAACTGGACCTGGGAGAACAGAAATTATTACTGTGCGTGTAAGAAGCTGGTGGCTGGAGAGGGGGTTGTAGGAGAATGGTCTGCCAGCCTCCTGTATGATCCCTGAGCCCCAGGGCCATATTCCCAGAGTGTATGGATAATCTCCAGGCTTAATTCTTCATATTCCCTGATCTGTTTTCACCACAAACACCTCAAGCTGCTTCTTGGGCCTTCTTTTGATTTTACACCTCTCCTTCCTATTCATTTAACTGGCTTATCTCTTAAAAATCAGATTCAGGCAGGAGATATATGAAGAAAAGCATAACATTTTACAAAAATATATGTTTTAAATAAAGAATCCAAATAAAGGAAAAAGCATACCAACCTTCCTGAATGGAAAGATTTAATATGGTGGAAACATCAACTCTTCCAATTACCATACATTTAATTAATTATGATGAGAATTCTAATGGGTTTCTAAAAAATTCCCTATATGATTTAAACTTTATATAGAAGACTAGCTGAGTATAAAGTTATTAGAAATAAAAATTAGCAAGACCAGATTTTAATAAGATATTAAAGCTTACTATGAAACTGCTATAACCAAAAAAAGTACACGATTGGTGCAAGAAAATGTATTGAGCTGCATGTCTGATCTTTACTGTTTGCCAACAAAAATCAAACTCATAATATTTATCTTACTAATCAAAAAAATATAGGAAAAAGTTATGTTTTTATTCTCTTACATTTTTGAGACAAAAGTTTCCAAAATATCTACATTTGCAACAAATTAATATTTTATATACCTACAGTGAGTGAATTCTACTTGAAAGAATTTGTAGGGGACAGCAGTGAACTATAAGGCTGTTAAATTTCTAGCTACAATCTATTCATAGTTTTTCACCTCCTCTTATCCATTCTCCCTTGATTTTTTTGTATAAATTTCACTTAATATCTTTCCCACAGATACTGTCTCATGTGTAAAAATGGATGTGTATAATGACAAAAAAGGTTAATGTTTTGTAAGGAAACAAAAACCCAAATCATACATATTTTTAAAATTAATTTATTTTAATTAGGTATATATGATAGCAGAATGCATTTTATTTCATTGTACACAGTTGCAGCACAACTTTTACATTTCTATGATTGTACACCATGTAGTGTCACACCATAAGTACAGTCATACATGTACCTAGGTAATTATGTCCATCTCATTCCACCATTTTTCATGCCCCCATGTACCCTCCCTACCCTCCCTACTCCCTTTTGCCCAATGAAAGTTTCTTCATTTTTCCCATGCCTCCCCACTCCCCATTATGTATCAGCATCCACTTATCAGAGAGAACATTCAGTCTTTGGTTTTTTGGAATCAGCTTACTTTACTTAGTATGATATTCTCCAATTTCATCCATTTACCAGCACATGCCATAATTTTATTCTCTTTTAATGCTGTGTAATATTCCATTGTGTATATATACCACAGTTTCTATATCCATTCATCTATTGAAGGGCATCTAGGTTGCTACCACATGTAGCTACTGTGAATTGAGCTGCTATGAACATTAATGTGGCTGCATTACTATAGTATGCTGATTTTTAAGTCCTTTGGGAATAGACTGAGGAGTGGGATAGCTGGGTCAAATGGTGGTTCTATTCCAAGTTTCCTAAGAAATCTTCATACTGCTTTCCAGATTGGTTACATGAATTTGCAATCCCACCAACAATGTATGAGTGTGCCTTTCCCCCCGACATCCTCGCCAACAATTATTGTTGTCTGTGTTCTTGATAGCTACCATTCTGACTGGTGTAAGATGAAATCTTAGGGTAGTTTTGATTTGCATTTCTCCAATTACTAGAGATGTTGAATATTTGTTCATATATTTGTTGATCAAATGATTGTATATCTTCTTCTGATAAATGTCTGTTCAGCTCCTTAGCTAATTTATTGATTGGGTTGTTTGTGTTTTTTTGGTGTTAAGTTTTATGAGTTTTTTATATATCCTGGAGATTAGTGCTCTATCTGATGTGTGTGTGGCAAAAATTTGCTCCCAAAATGTAGGCTCTCTGTTCACCTCTCTGAGAAGAAGCTTTTTAGTTTTTTGAGTCCATCCCATTTATTAATTCTTGATTTTATTTCTTGCACTTCAGGAGTCTTGTTAAGGAAGTTGGGGCCTAATCCAACATGATGAAGACTTGGGGTTACTTTTTCCTCTATTAGGCAGGGGGTCTATGGTCTAATTCCTAGGTGATTGGTCCACTTTGAGTTGAGTATTGCACATGCTGCATATATCTTTTTTTTTCTCTCTCTCTCTCTAAAAGAAATACTGGGGAGGTATCATAGAAATTTATTCCAATTTTTTCTTGGGGGTGGGTACTGGGGATTGAACTCAGAGGCACTTGGCTACTGAGCTACAACCCAAGCCCTGTTTTGTATTTTATTTAGAGACAGGGTCTCATTGAGTTGTTTAGCACCTTTCTTTTGCTGAGGCTGGCTTGGAACCAGGCTGGCTTTTGCTGAGGCTAACTTTTGATCCTCCTGCCTCAGCCTCCCAAGCTGCTGTCATTACAGGTATGTGCCACCACGCCCAGCATAGTCCAGTTTGTGAAAAGTCTCTCAATAGAGCAAACTTAAGAGTTTGTTAAAAATTATAACATAAGCCTTGTATTTTCAAGAAAGCTGGAAATCCCTATTCTTTCGCATCTGTATCCTCACCTCTAGAGCTTCTCTGAGTGGACCTCCTATTGTTGCTTTCTTCATATTAAAGAAGTTTCTGGGAGCTATCTAAAAGAGGCAGCAGGACATAAGTAACCTCTACAGAGCCAGTCTACTTTCTTTAATTTATCTCTCTCATTTTAGTATTAGGAAAATCATATTTGCTCCCTAATTATTTTAGGTGTCCCATGAATTCCTACACCATGTCTTTAGCTGACATAAGTCTAGTCACCTCTACTAACTTCAGAAGACCCTGTACATTCTGTAAGAGTGAGAAAGAAACAGGTAGGGAGGAAAGATAGAGGAGAGGGGAAAAGGACTAGATGGCTGTCAGACTGTCTTCTACAGCAGGCTGGATTTTGCTACACAAAGCAACCCACACTACTCCCTCCGGCCTCACTCCTCAGTGATCTCTGCATCACACCTTCCCTTCCTTCGCACAAGCAGAGCAGTCTCTCCCTTTCTTGATGCACTCTTCTGAAATAACTGTCTTTCTTTGGCATCTTCTCTGTACATTCACTTCAGCTTGCTTTTTCCTAACGAAAGGCATTTGGTTGTGGGTGCTCTGTGTCCCACAGCTACCACTGAGACCTGGTCTGCAGCTCACATGGCCTGGGGAAGGTCCCCCACAAGCACAGTGGCTACATTAGGAGAGACTGTCTTCATTGTGCTAGATATTTCAGTCCCTCCTAACCTGTCCCTTGCTTAGCCAAGTTAGCTTCATTACCTTGCTTACTAATTATCACTTCCTCCCAACTGCTGCCCCTCTGGGTTTCTCAGTTCAGATAGGACCCCCATTCTAGTGCATTTTTCTCATCATCCCTCTGCCCTCAGGAATAGATGGGGGAATAGGAGTTTGGAGAGGGAAAAGGTCATCAGGGTCCTTATTCATAGTTTAAAATTAACTTTCTGATAAACAAAAGACCAATTTTGCAATATTTCTTCTCAAAATTAAAACAACAGTTGTAAAAAAAAAAGTTTTATTGCTTTACCCAGGGGAGACAAGTTAGCACACAAATCTTTATCTCTGCAAATTCCCACAAATCTGTAACCAGACCATTCTTACTACCTATAAATAACAATTCTAGGAATTTTTTTTTAATATATAAGACTTATGGCAATGGTAGATGTACTCCAGGACATTTTTATCCAAAGTAATTCTCTCTGTATGTGATATGTTAATCTTTACAAGTGAACATAGATTTCTTTTGAAAAAAGAGAAGAAAACAGTCATTTCGTAAATATAACAGAATATTTATGAAACGAAGTAGTCATATAGTTATAAAAATGAAATTCTTGACTGTTACATATATTGGTTTTTAAATTCCTGAAATGAAAAGTGGGCTATAAATTTTCCTTTGCCCTCCCCAGCACCCCAAGTTCTAAATTCTTATTTATTGTTTCTTTTTATCTCTGTCTCTCTTCTTTAAAAACTAAATTTTTTAGGAGCTTATCTTGAAGTCTCCGGTTGAGAAAATAAGCCAGAAAACTAAATAGCTTCCTGCCCTGATTCTCTGAGAGCAATTGATGTCACTGCTTCATTATTTTTTTTTTGTAGAAGTCTTAGAAATGCTCTATTTTTTTCAAAGATATTACATAATTTTCTGAGATGACAGTCTAAAGTAAATACTGTCTTTTTATTTTTTGACTCTACTTTTTTCCAGAAATCACTGTTATAAAATTTAGAAAGTAGATTTCTTGACCAAATTTGGATAGGAGTCATTGCTGAAGGTTTTCACCTCAGTTCGTTTGGTTTTGAAAGGTTATCTCATGTATTTTCATCGGCAGCTCATTTTCCTTCATGTGTGCCATGACCTTTCGCATACACCTCAACTTTCAATATTTTAAGCAAGCTGTGCTATCTATGAATATGAAAAGGTGACCTCTGTGAGGGAAAACTCACCTCCAGACACAGAGCAAACAGAACTCAAGATCCTGGCTTTCAGGAGGAAACAAACGTCACGGCCTGTACAGAGATGCGCTCTTTAATGTTTAGGTTTTTTTTTTTTTTTTTTTTTTTTTTTGTAGTTCTTCAGGTAATAAACTCACCTGTTTATCATTGTGGGGAGGCACAAGGGTTTTCTCAGTATTCAACCCCGAATTCTGATTCATCTCCTCAGAATTCTCTCTCTAAAGGTCTGGATGACTCATCAAATGCCTACCAATCCTTTTTTTCCATCGGATCAGGGAATATTTCCCCACAGTTATTAGCAAAGTCATTATATAATGTTGTTATAAGTCTATAATAATAATTTTTATATATTAATTTATTTCCTACTATGATTGTGGTGTGCATACGGAAAAGTGGTTTAAAATACTACTAAACCAGAGGAGCCATCTCTCAAAAGAGGGACTTCCTGTAGCAATTCTATTTGACTCATGTTTCTTTCTTTCAAGTCCAAGAAATCTTATTTTTATGATGAATATTGGAATTTGTTCATGTTCTTTCTGCCTGGGTGACTCATATCCATCCTTCTAGGCTTAGTTTAAATTCCAGCCCCAGGTGAAAGGGAATGAACTCCACAGACTCCACTTGAATCCTCTCCTGTGAAACTTAGTTATTTATATACACATATTGTTCTCTGTCCTTGGGTCCAAGATCCTTTAAGGCCATGTGTGTACTGCTCTTTCCTTTCTCCTCTCTGGGGAAGTGCTGTGGCATATTAGCAAGCTCAAGGGCTTTCAGTATAAATGGCCATTGGTTTGAAGGTTGCTCTGATGCTTTTTGTCTCCTTGGACACATGAACCTCTCTGAGAGTGGATTAGCTGGTAGGTAGCTATGAGGAATAAATGCAGAGATCCAAAATATTTGTGAGATAAGACAGCCAATACATTACTGTTATTCTCAGCTTATCTCCCATAGCACCTATCCTTGAGCTAGTACCTAAGAGATAATGTAGCAAATTTCTATGGAGTGAACCAGTGATTGGAGTCCTGGAATTTCAATCTATTGCATATACTTAACAATTCATGGTTACACTGTTTTGCTTGTTATTATGACTTTAATGTCAAAGCTATATATAATATTTTAGAAACATTTTTTGCTATTTCTGAATACAAGAATCATCTTTTATTTGGTTTCAGATATCCTAAGGTTTGATTTTGTTGTATTTATGCCAAGAATTGAACAGATGACTTCTAAATTTTACCCTAGATCACCCATAGTTTCTTTCCTTGTCTGTCTTCTGTAGTGGTCCTGGTCTCAGTTAGGCTCCAGCCCTTCTGATGATTACCTTGGCATCCTTCCAAGGGGAGCCTTCTAATTTTAGAGGCACAAAGCTGGAGGAACAAACCGCAGATGTGCATTGAAATATTCACAGTATGGGTACAGAGCTATTTCTAAGAGTTTTAATGAAAAAAAGGTCTTTTATTCTAAAGATGTTTGAAAACTTAGTATATTTCATTTTTCTTTGCTTAGTCCAAGAATACTACTTTATTTTTCCACATCACACGGGGATTTGAGGAACTAAAAATATTTGATCAAAACACTTATTTTCCAAGTGTAGTCTACATCTCTCATACATTTATAGGTCATAGTTTGAAATATCTTCAACTCAAAACAAGCCTTTGTTTCTGTATTATATAATGCAATTTAAAATGTCTTTGTACTTAGTAATTCGGTCAAGTAAAATAATAATACTTAACACAGAACTTTTTTCTAAATGAGGTTAGAAACTTTACCATTACTAAAGCCCAAACTTTTGGGGGCCTAGAATTTTGCCTGCCTTAGGATAGGTGGGTCACTTTGGAATGTCACAGATCTGGTTTCAAATATAAAAACTTGACTGGTGATCACCCCCTATCCTTCCTCAAATAGAAAAACATTTCTTTTCCGTATCCTATAGCAGCAACAAAGTAAAACAGAAAAAACAATTAGAAGGAATGTTTGGTGAATTTGTCCAATGTAGATGTTCTCAATAGGTTTTTAGAGAACTTTTTTTTTAACACAAGTTACATTTTGAATCTGAATTGTAGGTTATTGCTCATTTTATATATATATATATATTTTTTTTTTTAAATTTATATATATTTTCTATATGTCAAGGGTCCTAGCTTCCTGGGGCCTCCTTGGTTTTCAGGATAAAGGTGAAATTGATCTGAACTCTGTCTCAGATTTCTAGGAACTTTTGAAGGGAAAAATGAGAGAGATAGAGTAAGGAGGTGGCTTCTAGTCTTCTCTGACCCTTGGTTCCTGCATTTGCTGAGTTTTCAAGGTCTGCTCTTTTCCATTTGCATAATCTGCCTCTTTCCCATATTGCATTGCCTCCCTGGACATACCCTAGATCTTCATTTCTCCAGTGTTAATTTAAAGTTAGGTGTTATCTGACATTTTAAAAATAACAAACATATGGGGCAAGAAAGGAAGAAAATATATTGCAGTCAGGAACAACTTAAAAGACCTGTCATTCAGCCCAACAGAATCTTTCTTGACCCTCTACTAGGTTATCAGTCACATGCCAAGTACTTGGGCCCCTGTCTCTTATTAGAAATCTCTACTATCCTTCTGTGGATATGGCTTAGTGGTTAAGCACCCCTAGGTTCAATCCCTAGTATGAAGAAGAAGGAGAAAAAGGAAGAAGAAGATGAATAAGAGGAGGAGCAGGAGGAGGAGGAAGAAGAGGAGAAGGAAAAATCTCCAGCCTGTGTCTTCTTCACCATGCACACTGCAACAATTCCAATACCCTGTTATTTCTGACTCATAACAGACATTCAGGGTTTCTACCAGGGCTTCGTGTCTTAATATATGCTGTTAGGCACTGTTTTCCTTCCTTCCCTCCTTCCCTCCCTCCCTCCCTCCCTTCCTTCCTCCCATCTTTCCTTTTCCTTGCAAGTACATTCTAAAAGAATTCTGTATCCCTTCATGCATTTAAATTGATGTCTTCTATTTGTAATCTTATTTTTAAACATTTCCTGATAAATTGTCTACATGCTTTTTGTGTATTTAAAATATTTATATGTCAAAAGTTGCAGATTTAATCCAGTCAGTTATGAAAAATGGCTGCCTTATAACCTAATTCACAAAGCCAGTCCTTAAGTATCTAACTAATCAACCAATCCAACTCAGTTTCCTCCCACACCCCCACATTTTCTATCAGCGCACTGTAATTATACACAACAGTGACTTTCTGTAGCATATTCAGACATGCACATGACCCCTCGTCCCTTCCCGGTTCCTTTCCTCTACTAGTCCTCCTTTGGTTCATGAGATTCCCCACACCTTTCTTTTTCTTTATCCTCTATAATGAGATAACACACACGACCTTTGACTTTCTGAGTTGGTCTGACTTATTTTCGAATGGAAAATATCTTAGTTTTTTTTTAATCAATCAAACACGTTAATATGTGTTGCTGTGACACTCACTTTTGAGTTGTCATTCTAAGATAGGTGGACATCATGGAAACAGATACATGGCTTATGAGCAAAGGCTTTTGGATACATATATAGAGTAAGACTGTCTGTGGACAGAATTTTTTTCCTATGCCTGTTTTACTTTGCTTTCAAGTACTTTTCCCTCAGGTGCATGGTGTTATCTAATTACCCTTTTGTCTGGTACCCAAGAGATGTTTGGACCTCAGGGAAAACAGAGCAGCTTTAGTGCAGCAGATATAAATCAGGATGGCTAAGAGGCAGGACATTCTGTTGGGAAGTGAGGAAAAGGTGACTGTATAAGGAAGTGGGAAAAAGAATTGCAACACAGTATTTTCTAAGATCTGTTTTAGAAAAAGAGCAAACCAAATGTTGAGAATCAGGAAATTGATCTTCTTAGCCTTATGTGTTCCCGTGTGCCCTCTGGGTACCTGAACATAATTTGAAGACCATTATAATAGCATATCTTTTACACAAAGATTTCTCCCCTTTAGTTATGGTCTATGTTTTCCTTATAAAATAACTGTATTTTACAGGGTTATACAGATACTATGCATTGTATACTGACAAGCTTATGTAAATAATAGGAACAGTAAAGACAACATAGAATTTATAGTGTTTGTAAAATCTAAATGCTGAAATAAAATCTGGACTTTTTAGCATTTGGAGGTACAATGAGGAGCAAATTGATAGCTTGCTCCCTTGAGGTCCCTTTTTCTATATAAGGCCAGAAAGTAAATATTTTAGGCTTTATGTGGCCTCTTTTAAAATTTGCCACAATGATGTAAAAGCAGCTACAGATGACATAGAAAAAGGTGAGAATTACTGCTTTTAGGGCCAGTTTATATGTGGCCACATGGCAAGCTCAGCCAGGGCCCCCAGAAGGTGTGTTGGCATTCCTTTTCTGATGAGGATAACACTTTTTGAGCTGCAAAAATGATATAATTGGGGCACATTTCTAAAATTCTGGCTAATTAAAAGTTTAGAATTAATCATCACATTATCTAATTTTATGGTTCATAAAAAGTAAAAGTCCTTTTCATCTTGTACGTTCATGCTGATAAAAGCCTTCAGTTGGCAACTTTGATACTCGGGGTTTCTGATTTAAATTGTCATTTTTATTCACTTAGTATGTTTGTCTCTATTTTCTTCAAATAGAAGAGATCATTTAAGAACTAGTAATAAGAACTGTTTTAAGTCCAGGATGTTTAAGAAATAAAATCCAGGGATATTTTCTACATCTTTTAATCTAGCACTGTGTTTCTTAATATATGATCCTGGGGACTGGGGCTGTAGCTCAGTGGTAAAGCACTTGCCTCACATATGTGAGGCACTGGGTTTGATCCTCAGCACCACATAAAAATAAATAAAGATATTGTGTGTTCATCTATAACTAAAAAAATATTTTAAAAAATATGATCCTGGGGCCTGCAGCATCAACATCACCTGAGAACTTGGAAGAATATTAAATTCTTGGGCCCCCTCAGGCCTACTGACTCTTGGGTCCTGCAATCTGTATTTCAACAACCCTTTCGCATGATGGTAATATACACTTAATGTTGGCGAACCACTGGTCCAGTATATACCAGGTTCTTACTGTATTCTTTTTAAAATATCCTCGTATTGTCCCTCAGAAATATCTTTCAAATTTGACTTTTCTAAATCTCTCCCATTGCCCTACACAAACTACAAGTGAGTTTGTTTGGGTTTTGGGGTATTAAACTCAGCCATGCTCTGTCACTGAGCTACATCCTCACTCCTTTTTATTTTTTTATTTTGAGACATGATCTCACTAAGTTACCCAAGTTGGCCTACAACTTGTAATCCTTCTGCCTCCACCTCCTGAAGAGCTGGGAGTACAGATGTGCACCACCTCACCCTGCTTTTTTAAAAATTCTTATTTAGTAATACATGACAGTAGAATGTATTTTGGCAAATTATACATACATAGAGTACAACTTTTTCTATTTAGGATCCCACTCTTATGGTTGTACATGGTGCAAATTTACCCTGTCATGTATTCAAATACAAGGCTAGGAAATTATGCCTGATTAATTCTGCTGTCTTTCCTCTTCCCCTCCTACTTCCTATCCTTCATTTCCTTTTATTTGATCCAATGGATTTCTATTATTCCCCTCCCCAACTTCCCTTGTTTTAGGTTAACATCCACAAAACAGAGAAAACATTCAGCCTTTGCTTTTGGGAGGTATTAGCTTATTTCACTTAGAATGATATTTTCCAGGTCATCCATATACTGGCAAATGCCATTATTTCATTCTTCTTTATGACTGAATAATACTCCATTGCGTATATATAACACATTTTCTTTATCTATTCATCTATTGAAGGGTATCTAGGTTATTTCCATAGCTTGGCTATTATGAATTGACCTGCTATAAATACTGATGTGGCTGCATCATTGTAGTATGCTAATTTTAAGTCATTTGGGTATATAACAAGGAATAGGATAACTGGGTCAAATGGTGGTTCCATTCTAAGTTTTCTAAGTAATCTCCATACTGCTTTCCATAGTGGTGGTAAAGATTTTCTCCCATTCTGCAAGATCTCTGTTCACATTCTTGATTTTTTTTTTTTTTTTTGCCACGAAGAAGCTTTTCAGTTTGATACCATCCCATTTATTGATTATTGATTTTACTTCTTATGCTTTAGGAATCTTATTGAAGTTGGTTCCTAAGCTAACATGTTAGAGGGCCTATTTTTTTCTTCTAGTAAGTGCAGGGTCTCTGGTCTAATGCCAAGGTCCTTGCTTCAAGTTTCTTAATTGATCCTACCACCATATTAAATATACATTCATTCATTCAATAAAAATATATGGAGTGCATAATATGTACCAGGCACTATGTCAGATACTGAGTGTAAGTCAGGGAATAGGAGAAACAAGATCCAAAACAAATGGAATCTTACCCTTTTTGGAGGAGCCCATCAAAACATAATTATCCAAATTATTTAATATATTAAAAAAGAGGTTTGTTTGGATTCCTCCAGGGAAATAAAGTAGGTAGAGAAGAGAGGAGAACCCAGAACTGATACCTGACAGTCCTGGGATACATTGAGAGTCTGGATAGATGAAAAGGAGCCATCTATCACAAACTCTGACTTCAGCTGCTGTGAGCATACTGGACTCAGTGGAGCACCTTGGGAAAGAGGGTAGACCCATTACAACCCCAGTGAACCAAGTGTGATGGCTTATTTGGACCTTCATCCACAGTTGATCGATCTAATTACCTTCTGCATTGGACTCTGCTCCAGACACATGAATTCTTGTTATCTGGACATGCCCTTTATCTTCAGGTAGCTGACTTTTTTTTTTTAAATTTTACTTCTAAGAAGCCTCTTCAACATCTCCTTTTCCTGTCTGGTCATTGTCACCACTGTTCACCCACAGGCAGTAGTACACTCTAATGTGGTAGCACTTATTACAAGTTAACTCCTTTTAGTTGTTTGTCACCTGTATCAGGCTATTAAGAGTCAGTGCCCTGACATTCATCTTTATACTTAGCACTTACAAACTTGCTAGAGGTGCTCAATAAATATCTATGGAGTGAGTATCATATTTGGTTTTGTGTTACTATAACAGAATATCCAAAGCTGGGAAAATTGAAAAGAAAATAGATTTATTTGTCTCACAATTCTGATGGCTAGAAAGTCTAAATAGCCTTGTGTGTTTAGAGAGAGTCCATGGCTATTTCACAACATGGAAGAGAATCAGAAAGGGAAACAGCTATGTGCAGGAGAGGTCAAGCACTGGGGGCATCCTCACTTTTTACCAACCCCATCTTTCAATAATTAATCCAGTCATGTAAGGCAAGCATTACCCCCTTCATCAGGTGAGCACAACCTGATTACCTCCCTCTAGGTTCCACCATGTACAGGTCCCACACCTTTTTATAGGTTGCATTCAGGACCAAGCTTACAGCACAGGAACAAACCATATCCAGACCAGAGCAGAGGAATTGAAATAGTTCCTCATACATGATGTCAAAATAGTATTAGGTGTGTTCCTCCAATCTATAGATTTTTCTCCCAATAAAGGATTCAGGAAAAAAAATGTATCAGCTATGGAATAAAACCATATTAGGAAGTATGGATCCTATAGAACCACGAAATTCATACTAACAGTAACGGTAGCAGTTATAAACAATGTTTTGTATTGAGCACTTACTACATGCTAGGCACTACTCTGTGTGTGTCACTCATAAACTAATCCACCAATTACAACCTTTAAATTTCTATTTAACTGTTCAAAGAAAGTACTTGTCCTTTCTTCAATTTTAATTTACAGTCTTTTTGATGGTAAAGACCTTCTGATACCTAAATTTCCTGGTTTCCTGAAATGACACATACTTTGTTCTCCATTAAGTTACCAACTGTGAAATGATATTTGTTACATATGCAGAATCTCAAGTCATTTTAAGAATTGCTAAGTTCAGCTATAGACTCTCTAAATTATTTTCCTGAACTGTCCCTTAAGAAACATAGAGATAGTTCAAGAAAAGTAGAAAGCAAGTAAAGATTGTGCTACCACTCTCTTTTCATGCCATATCAAGATGGTTTTCAGTTAGTATTATTTTTGTGGTTGCTCTTCAACAGCTATTTATGCATTAGGACACATGCATGTGCAGAGTCCAAGAGACACGGATGGAGATCCCTTACCTCACTCTCACCCGCCCTCTCCCCAAATGGCCAAGAAGTAGAAATGAAAAGAGGAATGGTTCAGCTTAATTATATTGACAATGTTGTTGACTTTTACTAAGCAAGTACTGTCCACACCAACTGAATGCTGTGTTGTCTTAAGTAATTTTCAAAAAGCAAATATTTTTCTTGAAATATCACTCTCTAAGCTGTCTAATTGGACTGAGAAGCCTGACCATACAAAGATTGACCTCTAATCCTTTTCCAGGTTCCTTCTTCTAAATATTAAAGTACACATGTACTTCAGGAAAGTCACAGCTCCCATCCTGAGAGGGCACACTCACAGTTCCAGATGAGGTCCCAGAGACCACTGTCCCTCTCTAAATGTTCTTTTTGGATCTTTTGAAATGAATGATTTAAAAAAAAATAATTGTCAGGGAAAAGACAGAAAAAGAAAGCCAGGTAGCTTTTTATGGCTTATTCGTTGTACATTTGATGCCACAATTTTATTGTTGTTACAATAGGAATTCTCAATTTGGATGAGAAAGGATGAGATGAGGGAAAACTGAACCCCTTCCTGATAAGGGCTATCTCTGTCATTTCATAATCATAAGACCGTGGGAGCCAAGGTGGATACCAACACATCCTGTCACAGAATAAGAGGCAGAAAGTAATAGCAACAGTAACACTTTACGTGCCAGAGATAGCATTTACCCTCTGTTAAGGTGCTTTACAGAAAATCACTTTCTAGTCTCTTGAGCTTATCTCTTTTTTTTTTTTCATTTTAAAGAAGTTCTCTTTGCAGGTAAAGACAAGATTAAAGTGACTGAGAAAGAATTGAAGAAGCTCCTTCTCATTAAATGGTGCATTTTGGAAACCATTCGGTTAAGAGCCCCTGGTATTATTACTAGAAAAGTAATGAAGCCAATTAAAATTTTGGTAAGCTTTGGGGTTTTTGTTTTAAAATGATCAACCTTCTAGGAAAAAAAAGTACCTATTTGCTTCTATATTTTATTTTTAATTGATATATTATTGATTAATTTTAACTTATTTTTAAAGGATGAATTAAATTTGAATATATATATTTGGATATATATGTGTGTGTGTGTATATATATATATATATATATATATATATATATATATATATATGATATACTTATCATATAGAACGTTTTGTAGTTTGCATACAGGTGGAATGCCTAAATCAAGCTAATTAACATATATATTGTCTCACATACTTATTATTTTTCAACATGTCTTTATTAGCAATTTTCAAGAATACAATACATTGTTATTAACTATAGTCAACATATTACACTATAGATATCTTGAACTCATTTTTACTATATAACTGAAATTTTGTATCACTTGACTAACATTTCTTCAGGTCCCTCTCGGTCCCTCAGCCCCAGTAACTCTCATTCTTTCCTCTATTCTGGTTCCAACGTCTTTAGATTCTACTTTATAAGTGTCACTGTGTGTGGTATTTGTTTGTCTGTTTCTGTGTATATCATTTGACATAATGTCATCCAGGCTCATTTGCGTTGTTGCAAATGACAGGATTTCCTTCTTTTAAAAGGCTGAATAGTATTTCTTGGTGTGTATGTGTGAATTTTTCTTTATCTGTTTATCTGCTGATGGACACAGGTTGATTCCATATCATGATACTATAAAGAATGCTGAAGTAAACATGGGAGTGCAGATATCTCTTTAGTGTACAGATTTCATATTCTTTGAAAATATGCTAAGTACTGAGGCAGCTGGATTATATGGTAGTTTTAAGTTTTTAAGAAATCTCCATACTGTTTTCCCATTATGGCTGTACTAATTTACATTACAAACCAGCAACAGTTTGCAAGGCTTCTCTTTACTCCACATCTTCACTAACACTTATCTTTTTGATAATAGAAATTCTGACAGGTATGAAGTGTTGTTATGGCTTTGATTTGCATTTTCCTGATTATTAGTAATGTTGACTATTTTTTTGTATACCTGTTGGCCACTAGTATGACTTCTTTTGAGACATGTCAATTTATATCCTTTGACATTTTTTAATCAGTTTTTTTTCTTTTTATTGAGTGCTTAATATATTTGTGATATTAACTCTTCTCAGTATGAAGTGTAAATATTTTCTCTCATTCTATAGTATCTCTTTACTTGGTAAAGATTGTTTCCTTGGATGTGCAGAAGCTTTTCAATTTAATGTAATTTCATTTGTCAGTTTTTGCTTTTGTTGCCCATGCTTTGGGGTTCATATGCAAAAAAATTATCAGGGAGATTTCCCCCTATGTTGTATTTTACTGGCTTTACAATTTTGGTCTTAAGTTCAATCCATTTTGAGTTGATTTTTGCAAATTTTGTGAGATAAGGATCTGATATGTTTCTTCTGCATACAGCACCATTTATTAAAGAGACTATCCTTTCTCCATTGTGTATTCTTGGCACCTCTATCAAAATCAGTTGACTTTAAATTCATGTATTTATTCCTGGGCCCTGTATTCTGTTCCATTGGTCTATGTGTCTCTTCCATTAGTCTGTGTGTCTGTTCTATTGGTCTGTGTGTCTGTTTTTCTGCCAGTACCATGATTTTAAAAAAAAATAGTTTTATTTTTAGTTGTTGATAGATCTTTATTTATTTATATGCAGTACTAAGAATCAAACCCAGTGCCTCACACATGGCAGGCAAGTGCACTACTGTTGAGCCCTAGCCCCAGCCCCAACCGTGAGGTTTTGATCATGGTTGTATGGTTGTATCACTTTGTAGTATATTTTGAAGTCACACAGCAAAATGCCTCCAGCTTGGTCAAGATAGATTTGGCTGTTTAGGGTCTTTTGTGATTCCATGTGAGTTTTAGGATTATTTTTTCTGTTTCTGTGGAAAATGTCATTGGAATTTTGATAGCACACATTATTATACAAGTCCTGAAATTCTAGTAAGCACTAAGTGACCCTGGGACAGGTTACTAATATAAGTTGTAGGCACCATTTCATTAATGTAGAATATAACCTTGTGCTCATCTTTTTGACCACGTGATCCTATGTTAGAATCAGTGTCATCCTGTTCAAATCAAGCAGATGGATCAGATGGTCTCTTCTCTGCCAATTCAACCAATTAGTTCCCAAGCCACAATGGGTTGAGGAGTTCAGAATGTGAAAAAAAATTCTTTTGGATAACTAGAAGATGATTTCAGGCCACAGATTGCAGATATGGTAAAAGATAGCAGGAAAGTCATGGATAATCTCAGTTGATACTAGGAGTCAACAGCTGAGTGAGGAAGAGAAGGGCTTTCTATGAAAAGCAGGGGAATATTCTCATGTGCACCATGAAAAGGTATGTGTACATTGGCAGACTTTCCATTACGTATTTGTGAATCAATCAGGCAGAATGAATTTATTTTAGAGTGGTTTGATTTACGGCCTGCATTTTCTCTAGAGATCACATTTACTCAGTCTTTCACCCTTGTTTACTTTTGTTAATACATAGCTTATGAGTGCTTGAATTCAAACCAAGAGAATTTTGGAGTAGAACACAAAAGAGATAAAAATTCAAATTTTATAATAGTTAATGAGTGTTTCTTCCAAAGGAGACAAAGTTTGTTTAACTGGTCTCACATAAATTATAGACTTTTGTTTTAGCAGGACAGTTCCATGTTTTTCATTAATCAAATTATTAATTGATTCAAGTTGTGACTATGCGTGAGAATATTCTTTGAAAGGAAATATTCTGCTTGGTTTTAGTTAAGTAGAGCAATATGTTAATCCCTGAATGGTACTACAACTTTATTGAACTTTTATTAAGACACATTTGTATTTTGATTAGTAAATAATTAGTAATTACAACTTAGTTATTCATCTGTCAGTAGGTATTCTTAATTGTTGCTTTAAGCAAACAGATCCTGTGGGTGTTTTTTTTTTTTAAATATTTATAACTTAAACATATCATTCATTTTGGAACTTTTATTTAATGATATTTTTTAAAGTTTGGTTTTCAGTTGTATATTAATTATAGAAATTACATTTGATTTTTGTGTGTTGACATTGTATCTGCAACTTTGCTAAACATAATTTATTGACTGTTTATTGACTCTAGGAGTATTTTTATAGATTATAGGAATTTTTTAATGTGGACAATATTTTTGTTTCTTTCTCTGTTATCTGTGTGCCTTTTATTTTATTTTCTTGCTTTATTACACTGGCACTAACTTCCAGCACTATGTTGACTACTAGTGGAAACATCAGATATTACTTTGTTCCTGTGTTCCTGATCTAGAGTGAAAAGCATGCATTTATTTATTTATTTATGCTGAGATTCAAACCCAGGGCCTTGTGCATGCAAGACAAGGACTCTACCAACTGAGCTATATCCCTGGCCTGAAAATGTTTTATCTTTTACCATTAATATAAAGTTGTGCTTAAGGTTTTTTTTTTTTTTTAGATGCTCTTTATCAAATTGAAGAAATTTTGCTTTTCTCTACTTTTCTGATAACTTTCATCATGGATTGAATTTTTTTTTTAAAGAGAGAGAGAGAGATTTTTTTAATATTTATTTTTTAGTTTTCGGTGGACACAACATCTTTATTTTATTCTTATGTGGTGCTGTGGATCGAACCCAGCGCCCCGCGCATGCCAGGCGAGCATGCTACCGCTTGAGCCACATCCCCAGCCCCATGGATTGAATTTTGTCCAGTACTTTTCTGCATCGATTGATTGTTGTATTTTCTTTTTATCCTATTGATATAGTGGATTAAACTTGCTGATATTTGAAAGTCAGACCAACCTTTCATACCTAGAGTAAATCTCATTTGATCATGGTATATAATTCCTTTTCTGCATTGTTGGATTTATTTTGTTAATATTTGTCTAAGGATTTCTGGTCAAATTTTGTGAGAAAGATTGATCTATAATTTGTTCTCCTCATTTTACTGGCTCATCTGTTTTCTCTCATGACAGTCTCTTTAAACATATTTTATGTTATTACTGCTCCCTTTTCATAAATTCTCAGATTCCCTTCCTTCTTTCCTTCCTTCCTTTCTTCCTTCCTCCCTCTCTCCCTTCCTCTTTCTTTCACCTTTACCTTTGTAGGACTACTCCTTTCTCTTCAGGACTCGACTTTGCTTACACCCACTTATACCCACTTAGCTCTTGATACCCTTTCTTAAGTTACAAGAGGAAGTCTTCCCTTCTCTTCCCTCTTCAAGCAAGGACTGCCTCCAGATTAGCAGATGAAACTCATTTGGCCTCACAGCATCCAGGTGAGGTGGGCTGGCCAGGTTCAATTCTGTGAGCCTGTGCCATGCAGTTATTGCGACACAGAGTGATGTTAACTTCCCTTTACTGGGGATCTACATTCTGGTCCTGCCAATGTTCTGTCTTCCTCTCCATCTTTCTCTTCATTTGTTATGTAAACAAAGATTGAGATTTGTTAGCCTTTTCAGAGGATTTCTATGATGCAACCAGCTAACATGTTCTTTTCTGCTATTCATCATCATACTGGAAGATTCTTTCTTGTGTCCTCCCTCTTGCTAATGTTAATTTTGTTCCTGGAGGCCTGTTTGAAGTCTCCTTTACTCCCTTTACTCTGTAGCCAGATTTGTGGGTGGCAGCAGTGAGCAGTCTCCAAGTGATAATCACAACAGTGGGGACCATGGGGTGAGGTGGGGAGGGACAGAATTTTTCCTGAGCTGCCCCCAGTTCCTCCCCCACATACACATTAGGTACCTGTAGAACTGATTTAGAAGTAATTATGACCCCTCTAGCCTTAATTCCAGCAGAAATAAAATGAACATTGAGGACTGGAATCTCAGAGTTCTCCTTTTCTTTTTAAAATGGTTAGAAGACCCCAGCTAAAGCCTTGCTCTTTCCAGTTTGGGAGCTGATTCTCCCCAGCTCTCCTCTTACTTGCCAAATCTCAACATATTCAACTCCCATAGGAGTTGACAGGGGTTCTGGCAACTCTCTGCTACAATAAAAAAGACCTATTTTAAATTGTGAGGTGTATCATTTGTATACACAAAGTATTTTTCAGATATTGTGAGAATATTTCAAAGTCATGCAGAGTTAAACAGACATGCTTAGGATGACTGAGCATTACCTCATAAAATACTTCATTACAGTAAAGTTGGTCACCTTCTAGTGATCACACAACTTGGGGATCTTGTCTTGTGGTTCCCGCAAATGGTGAGGAAAGGGAGATTCTATGAAATAGCTTTAGTTCTGGGTGTATAATCTATAGATCAGGAAAACTTATTAGCACATGAATTGGAAAGGATGACATCCACTCTTCTGCTTCAGAAAACGCTTGTTTATTCCCAGTCCCATGAGTACTGCAACCCCAAATATAAACCCCACCAAATAAATGCACAACACTTGACTTTTCCTGTGTTTTCCTAACCAGTTGTCCTTAACTTCTTCCCGCCCCAATAACTGCTGTTGGATCGAAATAATAATAATAATAATTAAAAAATAAAATAATCCACTGACCCCTGCCCTTACACTATCTTCAGTATTCTCAGGGACAGGACACAACTACTTCTGTCCTCAGTGCTACAGTGACCATGGTCCCTGTCTTAAGAGTTAGATTTTTTTTTTACCACAACCTAGAGATTCATTGTGGTTTCCATGAAGAACACTGGCTGCAAACCCCAACATCAAACATCAAAAGCTGCTTTGGAATGGATTAATACTCATTTCTAAAATTCTGACACTTACCTAATATTTTCCTCTATGTAATCAAATATATGTAGGTATAACTAATAATCAAAATAGAAGTCAGTCATTGCCAAGTTGTATAGTAGAAGGGAATTGTCCGGAAAAGATAGATTTTCTCACCATCAATTATGAAATGTTTGTTGTTGTTACAATATAGTTGTAGCATTATTTTTAAAGACCCAAATGCTCCTCAAAGGAAATTTTAAAAAATGATTTGGAACCGATTTTTTTTTTTTTATCATAGAATTTTACTATTCCTTCTGGTGACCTATTGATGTTGTCTCCATTTTGGCTACACAGAAACCCAAAGTATTTTCCTGAACCTGAACTGTTCAAACCTGTAAGTTCTCTTTCCATACACATTACTCTTTGATTTAAAAAAATATTTTTTGGGGGGTAGGAGTTGGAAGTTATAAACTTAAACTATATTTTTACATAGCTATATGTCTCTACTAACTATAAACATAAACAAAGTTGGCTTCAAAGTACAGATTATATTTGCAAAGTAGACAGTGTAGCACTTACAAATCAGATAGGAAAGTTTTAGGAAGAAGCATACCATACTTTAAAATATTTTTTTTAATCTGAAAACAGGAGGCATGTTAAAGTAAATACCCCCAGTTCTAATCGAATTGTTTCATACTTTTGGGGAAATTGCTTGTGTTATTGGTTTCCAAGGAATAAACAAAATAAAAAGCAAATTAAAACAGTGATCTGCTATTTCTTATAACTAGAGAGTTACAGGGCTGAACAGAATCTTAGGAGGCCATTCAGTTCATTCTCTGCCTTTAGGTAAAACTGTCAAAACTAGCCTCCAGATGTATTCATTCTGTGTCCTCAGCTTTCTCTAATAGGCAGGGTTGTTGGTGTCTTATTACTAAATTTATTACAAAGACCAATTTTATGATGGAGCCTAAGACCTTATTATAAATACACTTCTCCTTAGGTCCATTCTGTGGTTGATTTATGTTATCATTTATATTTACCACTTAACAGAATTCTTTTTCAACCTTTTTTATTTATAAGTTCCTGTTCCAAAACCACAATTGTGTCTGATATTAATAACAGGTTGGAAAAAATTACCAACAACCCTGCAACTTTATATGCAAGGATTAGCTGTACAAGGTCATTTTTAGCCTAGAGACATAAAGTTAAGCTTATTTATATAAGGCTGATTTGGAAAAAAAAAAAATGTTTTCTTCCCACAGGAACGCTGGAAAAAGGCAAATTTAGAGAAGCATGCTTTCTTGGACTGCTTCATGGCATTTGGAGGCGGGAAGTTCCAGTGTCCTGGAAGGTCAGTGAAACAGCTGGGCCACATTTATCTAGAAAGTCAGCAGAAAGATGGCGGCCCACAGGGGGACGCTTTGGCTTAACCTCTCCACTACAGGGAAATCCAGGAGAGGACAGTTTGTTTGGTTGGTCAGTGGTGTTTTGAGATGTCTTTGTAGGAATGTGTTGGCTTCTGTTGGGAGGCCTCCTGAGAACACATATTTCACTTGCAGATGCCAGAGAGACCCAGTACTTCTCTGGATCAAATGCTTGGCTTTCACAGAAGGATAATAACGAAGTGGTTTGAGTGCTATGTTTTTTAAAAAACAAAACAGAGTGATATTTCTTCAACTACAATGTCATTGTGGATGTTTGCTGGGATTATTGAACATCCTTACCTGGAGCACAGTAGCAGTTAGTTGTTTTTTCTTTACAGAGTTAGTTTCCTTCTGCAAAACCTTTCCCTGGGTATCTTCCATAGTTAAATGAATCTGCTACCCAGGATTCATCTTTAGTGTGATGCCCTGTTCTAGTACAAGTATGCATCATTTACTGAAATTTATACTATTTATCCAAACAGAAAAATTTTTTAAACGTATCTCCCCTTTGCCAGACCCTCTGCTAAGTATGGGAAATAGCACAGTCCCTGACTTCATAGAATTCAATCTACACTAAATAAGTCTCATTTCTTCCTTGAGGAAGATTCCATAGGTAAACACTGATATCTCGGTGTAACAAAATCTCACTCAGTGGTTGTACAAATCTTTTAAAAAAATTTACACCTAAAAAATTATAGTTTCTTGATTTAAAAAGTCAGTCATTGTTTGAATAGTAATTCTAGTTCATAATTATTACTTATTCTATAAGCATCCATTCTATCGCTTCTTTTTATGTATTTTAGAGTGTCAAATTACTTTTAGTAATTTATATCTCTTCCAAATGGTTTAATTAGTCTTAGCCAACCTTGAAAACTCAAACCTTCATTTTAGAAATTATTCTAGAAACCTAAGCGTCAGCAAATTGACGCCTGGTGTTTTCCTGGACATAATTATTTATCCTGGGCTAGACTGATGAACTAAACAGGCCAATAAGACTGAAAGGAGAGACTTTTCTTCTGTAATTAGAAGAGAAGCCTCCTTTGTTCTCTCCCATTAGATGTGAGTAGATTCGCTGTGTCTCCCATTGTTACTAGCAGTAAATTCAAAAGGGACAGCCTTGTGATAGGGTAGAATCTATGAATGGCAAAGCAGAAATATGGCAATATCCCGTGAGTCCACAGATAGCACTGTTACTTAAATCATCCGTTTTGAAGAGCTCATCTACTTCCCATGATTTTATACAATATATGTCCTTATTTGTTTAAAGCAGTTTAGTTGAGGGTTTCATTGTTTCAAATGGGAAACAAGATGACAGATCCATCAAAAAAAACTCCACAGGTTGAATATCAGAAGTGATTGTTCACCATTTTAGGGGCAATGAAATATGTAGTGTGGACCAATAGTCAAAAATTGCCTGATGACTGTTGTTTTTAACAGGGGCTGCTGCAGTCTTCAGTGATAGCTTCTGAGGCTAAAAGACATTTGCTTGGGTTTTCATGTAATGGGTACAATAAAGGATACCATGACATTTGTAGCTCCACCAATAGCATCTTTTTTATAGAGATGCTCTGTGTTTTGGGGATGTCCTAAGCCTTTTTCTGTGTGCAAGGTGCTGCAGGAACCTTGGGCATGAGTAAGACAAGTTCTCAACTCTCATGAAGTATCCACATAGTGGGGTGGAGGGGGACATAAAGTTCATAAATAACTACAGGGATTGCAGGATAAGAGACGCCCAAGTACCTCTGTGGAGACTCAAGAGAGAATGTAGATCTGGTCAGAGTGATTAGAGAAGATTTTGTGGGGAAAGTGGCTTTTGAAGGGCTACTTTTAGGTTGAGGAAACAGAATGAGAAAAGGGTCATTAAGAACAGAGGTGTGTGGCTTAAGAGTTTATGGTTTTAACTCTTATTGAAGCCAAATTATAGATAGTGATGAGAAGGAAGACTGAAAAAGTACATTGGCTCAATTAGGAAAGCAACTTAATACTTGCTTTAGGAGTTTGTATGCAGCTCACAAGGTACTAATAAAGCATTAAATGGATTTAGGTAGAATGGATTGGTGTGGGATATAACTTCAGTTATATGGTTATGTTAATATTCCATACAAGAGATATGGAATGGTGGAATTCACCAGATTTGGAAAATGATTAGAAACCATAATCCATTGAGAGTTGGAGGTAGACTTTGGCTTTGAATCTAAATGGCTGGAAGAGATGGTGGACATAGAAAAATCAAGAATAGGAGAGAATTGGGGGCCCGATTTAAAAGTTTGCCTTTGCATACTCGAGTCACCTGATGTATGGCAAAATATTAATCATATAGCTAACATCTACAGGTTAAATGCAAGAGTTGAATATATCTGATCTTTTTTAAAAAAAACCTACCAAATCCAAATCCAGTTTTCAATTAAGTTTCTGCTTCAAAATGTTCTTAATTTTTCTGTTACCTAGTTCAAATAACCAACTCATGAAGCATTTTGTTTTAAAGAGAGATAAAATAAAAATTGTTCGGGAAAGAGAATGACTTCATTTGGACAATGTATACCCAGACTGATCTTTCCACTAGAAATTTAATTCCACAAATCCTTAGTATAAACACCAGAAAATTGCACCCATTACTAATTGTTGTACCAGGAGCCAACTTATTTTCTCATGCACCAAAAACTCAGTGAATCAGAGAGCACTGCCTGTAACGCAGCTGACAATCTGAGTTCATCGTGAACACATACTCTTATGGCCTTGCAGCTGTCACTTCTTGGAGCTCAGTTCACTGAGGTGGTATGAGAGTCCCTCTCGAAAGTAAACACAGAAGACATTGGTAATTTACCTAAATAATACTTGGTGCTGCCATCAGTTGCCAACCAAAAACCAGAATAAAAGAACTGTTAGTCCCTCTTGATAATAATGGGAGTTCAGGAAAGAGGTTTGCAGGAGGAGTCCCTTGCTGGATATTTCCCTGCAGCATAGGAAGGAAACCTATCACAGGGCTTCTATTGCTAGAGAATTTTGATATTTTGTAGAAAAACAAACAGGAGAAAGCAAGGTAAACTATTAGACTTCACCAAATATAGAACAGGGCAAAATGAAGGGATTCATGATAGTGGGAAGTCTCACCTTAAATGATGAGATTTAAAAGGAGAAATATAAGACAAGGGGATTTTCAGAGCTGGGGAAAACTCCTTTGAGCAATCATCTGAGAGTGGATGATCTTGACACAAAGTGATGTGTTTACTATACCCCCAACCAGCATGTACCCTAAAGCCAATGAGCTGAATTTACCTTGGTCCTCACCACTGCTAGAGGAGGCCTGCTTGGCTGTACCACTGTGTGAACTGATAAAGATGGAATAAAACAACAATCCTGGTCTTTGGCAAGATTAACCATTTTATAGAGAAAGCCATGCTCAGATTAAAAGCAGGTGTAATAAAAGTAATTCTGCAAATATTGGGAAGTGGAGTATTTGGTAAAGCATGGATTCCTAGGGAATGTAAACTGATTCTAGTTCATGTTGGGGGCAGGGCAGGGAAGTTCTTCATGTATCTTAGGACAATGCTACAGAGTCATAGATTTGGGTCATTGATAAAAATCACACAGCTATTGAAAAATTAATCAAAAGCATAGTTATAGCTAAGATTATCTTAATAGTACTATTCAATTGAACAAATGTCTTTTAAACACACAGTATTAATATGATTATTCTTTCATTCAGTAATTGTTTATTGAGTATATGCTTTGTGTCAAAGCAGGATTCTAGGAGCTACCTTTAGAAAACAAACCAGATAAAGCCCCTACCATGAAGGGCTTATATTGTAACTCATGTTACTTTGTTTAAAATTGAGGGGGGATTCAGCAGGCACAGTGGCACATTCCTATCTAAGCTACTCAGGAGGCTGAAGCAGAGGATCACAAGTTTGAAGACAACCTGGGCAACTTAGCAAGACCCTGTCTCAAAAAAACAAAATAAAAAGATCTGGGGGTGTATAGCTCAGTGGTAGAGCACTTAATTAGTCTGTGTGAGGCCTTGGGTTCAATCTCCAGTACTGCAAATAAACACACAAACAACAACATTGGGGAGATTCAAAGACACAAAACATCCTGAATACCTTATATTGTGTTTGGGGAGATGAGACAGCAACACAAAGAGCAAGCCCCGCTTAACTTCATAAGATGGCATATAAGATGTGCCAGATGACTCTTCTGTATAGCTGTCATAGCAGTTTAGTAGAAGGGGGATTAGAAAAAGCTAAGCACCAAAGAAACAAATAACCCAATTAATAAATGGGTCAAGGACCTGAACAGACAGTTCTCAGAAGAGGAAATATAATAAATAAACAAATATATGAAAAAATGTTCATCATCTCTAGCAATTAGTGAAATGCAAATCAAAACTACTCTAAGATATCATCTCACTCCAGTCAGAATGGGAGCTATTATGAGTACAAACAACAATAAGTGTTGGCGAGGATGTGGAGGAAAAGGCACACTCATACATTGCTGGTGGGACTGCAAATTGATACAGCCAATATGGAAAGCAGTATGGAGATTCCTTGGAAAACTAGGGATGGAACCACCATTTGACTCAGCTATCCCTCTCCTTGGTCTATACCCAAAGGACTTAAAACAGCATACTACAGGGACACAGCCACATCAATGTTTATAGCAGCACAATTCAAAATAGCTAAACCGTGGAACCAACCTAGATGCCCTTCAGTAGATGAATGGATAAAAAAATGTGGCATATATATACACGATGGAATATTACTCAGCAATAAAGGAGAATAAAATCATGGCATTTGCAGGTAATTGGATGGAGTTGGAGAAGATAATGCTAAGTGAAATTAGCCAATCCCTAAAATGCAAATGCTGAATATTTTCTCTGATATAAGGTGACTGACTCATAGTGGGGTAGGGAGGGGGAGCATGGGATGAATAGACAAACTCTAGATAGGGCAGAGGGGTGGGAGGGGAAGAGAGGGGACATGGAGTTAGCTATGATAGTGGAATGTGAATGACATCATTATCCAAAGCACATGTATGAAGACATGAATTGTTGTGAACATACTTTATATACTAACAGAGATATAAAAAATTGTGTTCTATATTTGTAATAAGAATTGTAATGCATTCTACTATCATGTATTTAAAAAATAAAAACAATTTAAAAAAAAGAAAAGACTTTTGGATTAGAAGGGAATAATTAGTAAATAACACGGAAGAAAGCACATCTTCCTAAGGTAGAGTAGAATCAAACTGAGGAAATAAAAAAATAAATAAATAACTGCACATAGGAATGTCATATATGTGCATGTAAACATGAAGGCAACTATATGTTTAGGATTCATGGAGCTCTGGGCACATCTAATTCTATATACTTATGTTTAGAATAATGTAATTTCTCCAGGCATGGTGGTGCATACCTGTAATCCCAGCAACTGAGGGGGCTGTAGTAGGAGAATTACAGGTTCAAAGCCAGGCTCAGCAACTTAGCAAGGCCCTAAGCAACTTAGTGAGACCTTGTCTCAAAATAAAACAGTAAAAGGGCTGGGGATGTGGCTCAGTGGTAAAGCTCCCTGTGTTCAATCCCTGGTACCAAAAACCAACAGAAAGCATAATTTTAATGGTGGTTCCTTATTCAGTAAATTTTGTATTAGAGAAGTGCACAATTTTGTATTTGAGAAGTGTTATAAGTAGCTTTCTCCCTTTTATACTTAAAAATAAAAATAGATAATTGCTTTTGAGAAGTGAGCTAATTGAAACCACCACAGGTTTAATGACAAATTGAAAATTCATTTTATTCTGAGGAATGGGTTATATAAACAAATGTATCCCCTCAACTCCAGTTGTTAAATATAATTAAATGTTCATATTTACTTGTATAATCTAATGGTTTTACTAAGTGTGCACATGTCCTTGAGGGTGAATAAAAAGGGTTTAGGAACAAGGTTGGAATGAAGGGTGAATGTGGTTAATTCTAGTACTGAGCCAGGCTGTTAGGAGCCATTATAAATTTTTAGCCATGTTTTTTTTCCTCTTACTGCTTTGCAAAGGAGCAGTGACTCACTCCAAGGAACACAGAAACCATCGGCAAAATTGCAGTCATTATTTTCCTGGCCATTTCGTTCTGACACTTCATTAGGAGGCAAAGATTTAAGGCTGTCAAGAACAGAAGCAATCCGAGAGTGATTTTTAATACTTAGGCACAAGTGCTTCAAAAACAACACATCTTTTCCGAGCAAGAATTTCAGAAAGGGGCCCTTTTCTGTTTAACTTACAAAATATATCTTCAGCCCCTTCAGATTGGGTACCCTGTCCCTGCCCCCATGGATCTTCTTACCTCATCAGACCAAGTGACTCTTCTCTAATGAGTTAGGTATCTCTGCTGTTCAGAAAAAGGGCTCCATTCCTCAGAAAGGAAGACTGAAATTTAAAACGTACTATATCACAATATCACCTGTAGGTTATCATCTCCCCATCACCTAATGCCTTCTTCTCTTTTCCCAGTCATCATCCTTTTCATCTGGAGAACCATGAGATTGTAGGGTGCTGATTTTACCCTCCACTCTATCATAGGGGACCTCTGTTCCCGAAGCCAGTCAGCACATTCCAACCCTACTCCCTTTTGCCCTTTCCAGAGTGATTGGTTTAGTTGGGAATTGGCAGATGTCTTAAACAGGACAATTAATTACGAGGGTTTCTGTTGAGGCTTCTGGATCAAAAATAGTCACTTCCTCTGGGATGTGAAGAAAGAGGCATTTGGATCCAGAAACTCTTGACAGCTATTTTGAGACTATAAGAGCAGACACTGTTAGGATGAACTTGGCAGAGCAAAGCAACAGGGAAACTGGCTTCATGGTAATATCCCTGAGCTGTTGGAGATATCTCTGTCGAAGACCAGCACCTGCTCTAGGTTTTTTTTGTTGTTGTTGTTGTTGTTACATAGAGCAATACATTGTGCTCAATATGGAAACTGGTCTGTTGTGCATTTTATGTCATTTACATCAAGTAATACAGTTACCTTAAAAGTAAGTTTTCTTTCAAGAATTATTGAACTCTATGAACATATTCTAACCACATCAGTTAATTGTTTTTTTTAAAATAATTTGTGCTTTATAAAGAGGCTGAGTTTCATTTGCCATGGGGGTATCACAAAACAAAATTGATCACACTTGTGCCTCCAACACTGGCACCACCACCAATAGAAAAGTGCCTATGCCTCAAAGCCTAGTGTCACCATGGCCAGCAGCATTCCCACATGCCAGGATCAGTTCCACAAGGAAGTGCTTTGTCTAGGACTCCACTCCCCACCTCAGAAGCCAAGGGAAACCAGAGGAACACAGTAGCCTTTGCCACTAAGGGCCCCTAAGACCCTTGCCACCATTACTACTATCACAGACACTCACAGCCCAACCTGCCAAATACCCTCTCAGTCTTGGCCGATGTGGACCTTAGTGGCAGAGCTGGGCAGCAATTGTGCTACCACTCAGCATCTGGCGGTGCCCTCTAACCCTCAGGCTTTTCCCACTGAAGCCAGTCAGTAAATCTGGAAGAGAGAGGTCACTGCTCCCCGAAATGTGCAGGCATCATCAACAAGGCTACACAAAACTCGAAAAAGCAAGGAAACACAACACCATTAGAGAAACACAAATTTATGGAAGTTAGCACCCTCTTTAACAACCTGCTCATCTAAGAAGAAATCATGGGGAAAATGAAAAAAATAGAGAAAAATGAAAATACAGTGTACCAAAACTTATGGGATGTGGTGTAAGCAGTGCTAAAGGGAAAATTTGTAGCTATAAATGGTTATGTCAAAACCTAAGAAAGATCTCAAATCCACAACCTAAGAAAATAACTCAAGGGGTTAGAAAAAGAACACACTAAACCCAAAACTAGGAGAAGGGAGGAAATACAAAGATTAGAACAGAGATGAATGAAATAGAGAAAGGAAAATGGTAGAGAAAATCAATGAAAACTAATGTTGGTTCTTCGAAAAAATTAAAAACAAACTGATAAAATTTTAGCTAGATAGTCTAAAAGAAAAAGAGAGAAGACTTAAGTTACAAAACTGGAAATAGGACATTACCACTGATTCTATAGAAACAAAAAGGATTATCGGAGTGTTGTGACCAATCAAATGCCAGGAAATTAGCAAGACTTTCAACAAATTGAGTAACCTCAGTGAAACAAACAAACAAAAAATCCTAGAAATACAACTATCAAGGCCAAATCATGAGAAAGAGAAAATCATAATAGACCTGTTCAGCTAGAGATAAATCAGGATTCAGAAATCTTCCAGCCGAGAAAAGCACTTAACTGATAGTTTCTCAGTGAATTCTAGCAAATATTGAAAGAATAACTAATACCAGTCCTTCTCAAGCTTTTCTTTAAAAAAAAAAATGAAGAGAACATTCCTTAATTCATTCCATGAGGTCAGCCGTTACCCAACACCAAAGCTAGACGAAGGCACTACATTAAAGGAAAACTATAGAACAAATCTCCTATGAACATTGCTGCAAAAATTCTCAACAGAATACTAGAAAGCCAAACTCAGCAACATATTAGAAAGAGGCACCATGACCAAGTGGGATTTATTTCTGCAGGTAGGATGTTTCAACATATGAAAATTAATCAACATAGTACACCACATTAGCAGAATTAGCAGGGAGAAAAACTCATATGCTCATCATAATAGATGCAGAAAACACACTTGACAAATGTCAACATCTTTCATGGTAAAAACACTCACCAGTGTAGGAACAGAAGAAAACTGCCACAATATATGGTACTGATATAAAGACCGCCATAGAGACCAATGGAATTGAGATCCCAGAATGAAGTGACAAGAATGCTAAACCATCAATGGAGATCTTTTCAACAATGGTTCCAGGAAAATTAAATATCCATAAGCAAGGCATCGGGTAGTAGGTTAGACCCGCACCCAGCATCATGTACAAAAATTCACTTGGCCCTTTTTCCTGAATAAGGAGATTTAAAAAAAAGGTGCCCACATTTCTAGCAAATACTCAAACATATGAGAGTTTCCCTTCTAGGAGGAGTAGCTGTAGGACCATCATTGGCACCAGCCTTTCTATAGTCTGGAAAACTCCCCTCCTGGAAGCCAGTTCTGATCTTCTCAATGAAACAGAAAATAGTATCTTGAATCAAGAAGAGTCAAGGTTCTCCAATCCATTCCTCTGTGCTTAACCATCTGCTTTCTCCTTTTCTGCCTGCAAATAATTCCTAGTCTGTTTTCATGTTTCATTCTTTTCCTCCTCTTCCAAAATATGCCATTCTTGTCCTCACATCTTATTTTCTTTATTTAACATAAAGCATCTTCCTGATGCTCCACCCAGCCATAACGTTTTATGTATGATTGGGATGATCTTTGTAATTTGGATACTATGTATTAAAGTTAAGAGGTTTCATTATTACATATATTAACATACATTTTATTTTCTTTCTCTTTGTCAGTTTTCTCCAGATCAGCCGTTCTCAAAATGTGGTCTTCAGACCACCAGTAGTATCATTACCTGAAAAGTTGTAAAAAAATGCAAATTCTTGTGCCCTGTCCTAACCTGCTGAATCAGAAACTTTGGGGTGAAGTTCAGAGATCTGTGTATTAACAACACCTCCAAGGGGAGTCTGATATGTGCTGAAGTTTGAGGATCACGGATCTGGATGACTTTGTTTCTTGACACTAAATTGATCTTGTCTTCCTAAGAGCTCTTGTGGGACAAGGTTGTGGGAAAGTCCTTCTCCTTCCCCTTGAATAGCTATGCGTCAGGGCCTGGTGCCTGTGAAATTCTGTGCTGCTTTCTCCGGGTTCCAGCGCGAGATCATTCTATTTTCACAAAGCTGAATCTGGTGGCAACTAGGAATGCACTTCAGAGCTCCTGCTCCTGGCAACAGTAAGTTTTCCAGCTCATGCTGGACTTGCTGCAATGACTTCTAGAAGGAAAAGAGATTTTCTTTTTTAAAGTGAGAGAGGAACAGTCTCAAAATCAAAGCATCTGAAGTAAAAATCATTAATGCTCCCCCATGCCAGTACTGCTTCTCTTGATTTCTTTTGGATGTATCATTACTGCACTAGACACCTGGGTTTGGGCATAATCCTTCAGTCCTTCTTTCGGGGCTTCTGTGTCTATTCTGTCCTCCAAAGCCAGGTCTTTATCACCTCAGCATCCACTGATTGCTGTTGTCCAAGCCCTCTCCTGATTCTGTATCATTTTAAGTCTATCTTTACTTATTACATGCAGTTACTTTTCCTGAAATAATGATCTCTGATTGTCACTCTCTTATTAGGACTCTGGCACTACTGCCTGCCAGGCAGACTCCTCAACCCAGAACTCGCTGTCCACAATACGGCACCAGCTGTGCCTTCTACACTTCAGGGAGTGCAGTCCCCAGAGAGGTCACTTGCTGTTCCCCAACTTCAGAGCATCCATTCCTCCCCTGGCTGTGACATTTGCTGGCTCTGAAATGCCCTCTTTCAACATGTCCACTTATTTAAGCCTGTCCTTCCTGAAGGTCTAGCTCATGTTTCACCTCCAGGTACCTGGTTCTTGGCGCTCTCTCCAGACTCCCAATTTCTATAGTTCTTTTGTTTGCACCTGCACCTTTTCCCACTGCCTTAGGCTGTTACCTTATATTGTCACCTGTCTCATCTCTCCCTGTTCATTCCCAGCAGTGTGTTTTTGCAGGATTTTTTGTTCCCCATTCCTGTGTAGCATTCTGTGAACAAATATTTACAAACAGGAAAAATACGCACGTACTAACTATTTGAGGAATTTTCAACATGTTTATATCTTAATGAGTTTTATTTGTAGATGTGCAATATTGTTCCTGTAGATGTAAAAAATAAACCCGTTATAAATAACATGCCTCATTATTTTCATTGTTTTAGCATTAAGAGTATTAAGAAAACATTCCCAGCATGAACATAGTTCAGCTCATTTTTGAAAATGATCTTTAAAAATACAGATTTATGAATCTCTTTTCTTTGGCTTAAAGAGCTTTTTAAAGTTCACTTAAACGTTTCTGGTATTTTAGACATTGAACAACATTTAATAACATAGAAAAGGCTTAAAAACACAAAGCATTTTAATTTTTGCCATTGCCAGCAAAAATAACTTCAGTGGATAATTGAGATAATGCTATCAAAATATCAAGATATCTGGATTTGGAGAAAATAAGATTTTCAATATAGATTTTTATCACATTATTAATTTATCTTTTCCTTTCATTGAAATCTCAAAACATTTATAAATAATACAAATGGTCATGTTAATGTTAATACTATTTAAGTAACTATCAATGTAACCAAACAAGCAATACTAAAAATAAAGAAAAAAATATTAAAGCCTCACTAATTCAGAATGCACAAGCATGATTGGTCAGAAGCCTGAGTTATTGATTAATCTTTAAGGTGAAGGTAGTTTTATCATTTTTAAGAACATTATAGGGACTAAAATTAATTAAGGAAATGCTGCCTCACAGATTGTAGTGGGAAAGTATCTTAATGAATGGGTAAATATTATTCCTAATTATCTCCTTTGGGGGAAAATTTTCTATCATTCCTTTTTTATTATTCTACTTCCTCTATATATTCTTTTATATTTAATTTTTTTAATTTTAATTGACAAGAAAATGGTATACATTTATTGTGCACAATATATTACTTTGGTATAAATACATTTTGTGAAATCAAGGTATCTGACAAATGGACTATCTCACATACTTAAACATTTTTTGGGTGAGAACACTTAAAGTCTATTCTCTTAGCAATTTTTAAATATACAATATATTGTTATTAAATGTAGTCACCATGAGGTAAAATAGATCTCTTGAACTTTTTCCTCCTAACTGAAAATCTGTGTTTGCTTTGTTGTGGTTTTGGTTCCAGGGATTGAACCCAGGGGTGCTTAACCACTGAGCCACATCTCCAGCCCTTTTTATTTTTATTTTTTTATTTTGAGAAAGGGTCTTGCTAAGTTGCTAAGGGCCTCTTACTAAATTGCAGAGACTGGCCTTGAACTTGCAATCCTCCTTCCTGCCTCAGCCTCCTGAGTTTCTGGGATTACAGGAGTGCACCATCACAACTAGTTTTATCAAACCCTTTGAATGCTACTTGTGATGATACTTTAATGTTCTTGTGACAATGCTTAAAGAAACCTCATTTTCAAACTTAGATATAATTTTTCAATACATGCAGTCTGTTCACTGTCTCTAGCATGTTCAGTTCAGGATCAGAGTCCTAAGGTGTAACTCCTCTTCAGGAAATGCCCTACCCAAGATACTCACATGCCTCATTCTCTTTGATTGATTCCAGTGCCTATAGAAATGTCACCTCATCAGAGAAGACTTCCTAATCTGAAATGTTTTAGCACATACCTTCATCACTCACTTTTCCCTTGTCTTATTTATAATTTCTAATATATATTCTACTGGAATTTAAGCTCTATGAGAATATGAGTGTTGTTTTTGTTTACCTGGGATAATGTCAGTGCTTAGAAGCATACAGAGCACATAAAGGCATAATATGGAATGAATGAATGATCTTACTTTGTAAGAACTCTCAGAGAATAACCAGTTGTCAGTTCACTGTTACCATGGAGAAAAGACAGGCATGTTACATTGTGCCCTGGTAGTCTAATCAGAACTTGACATGTGGGTGCTCTGCGATCTTTGCTGTACTCCAGTCCTGTGTGTCACCACCACCTCAATAAAGATGGGCGCTACTGCTCCCATGCGGTCTCCATCAGAGGGGCATAAGCTGTTCATGCTTCTGCCATTTTATCCCTTTGTTCTCCACTGCACTATCATACAAAATAGTGTAAGTGCATCAGATTTTATTGAATTTTTGAAGTTAATTTAAAAAAAAAAGAAAGGAAAGTATAGGTAGGAAAATATTTCTGTCCATGAAATGTTTCTTTACTTATAGTCCAGGAGAAAAGTATTTAAGTGAAGCACTTAACAGAATGTCTCCCGTTCTGTCTATGCACTTCTTTACATGACGCTATGCTTGTCTCTCTGGCAAAATAGCCACAGAGCAGCTCCACCATATTTTTGGTTTCATCTCTACCCTGAGAAGTTGGTTCTGTTTCAGGATTCATCCCCCTTTCTCCATTAGTACATTTCAAAATATCTGAGTGTAGAATTACACTGGAGGTTTTCAGTAGGACTCTCCATGTTTTTTCTTGAAAATTAAGCTCCTCAAATGGCCCACAGCAGATACAGGCACACCATGTCCTTACAGTTTGTCCAAATGCTAATTCTCCAAATTCTCTACTGAGTGGTTATGTCAACCTCTTTCTTTTTCTTTCTCTCTCCCTCCTCCTTCTCTTTGTCTCCTTCATGCATTTCTAAAGACAATAATCTTTTTTCCTAATAATATATGGTATAATCTATTTCTTTAACAAGAAAATTAAGTATCACAAAATTATCAAGGCCGCTGGCCTCTTTCACAGTTCATTAGTGATAAAGAACTTCATTAGCTCCTTTTCTTGAGACACTGATGGTTTGTTTTTTCTATTAATACTTTAAGCCTATTGAGCCATTGTCTTCTGGTTTGCATAGTTTCAGATGAAAAGTCTATGTTGACTTCAATTTTTTTTTTTTTTTTTTTTTTTTTTTGTGGTGCTGGGGCTCAAACCCAGGGCAAGCACTCTACCAAATAAGCTATATCCCCACCCCTAATTTTGTTGCAAAAAAAGCTTATTTTTCTCTGGCTGCTTTAAAAAGTTTTTTTCTCTCTTGTCTTCAGCAATGTGATTATGATTTGCCTTAGCATTATTTTCTTTATATTTCTTCTGCTTGGGGTTTCCCGGGCTTCTTGGGTCAGTAAGCTGTAGTTTTCAAAAGTTTGAAAATATTTCAGCCATTATTTCTTAAAATATTATTCCTTCCTACCTTTAGCCATCTCTAATTACATGTATGTTAGACACTTTATATTATTTTGTAAGTCACTGATGTCCTCTTCATTTCTTCTTTTAGAGTCCTTTTATTCTAGGTACTTTATTTTAGATATTTTCCATTATTATGTTAAGTTCCATGCCATTTTATTTTGCAGTATCTTATCTTCTGTTACTCCCTTCCAGTTTATCTTTCCTTTTAAGATACTGTATTTTTTTTTCTTGAAGTTTGATTTGGATTTTTTTATATTTTCCATTTCTCTCCTCATTGTATGTTTTCTTCCTCGTTTTTGAATATATGGAGTATACTTAAATGCTTCCAATATTTATCATTGTTTCTTTTTTCTTTTTTGAAATTAAACTTTATTTATTTATTTATGGAGCTTTGTTTGTTTGTGGTACCAGGAATTGAACCAGGGACACTTAACCACTGAGCCACATTCCCAGCTTTTTTTATATTTTATTTTTTGAGACAGGGTGTTACTGAGTTGCTTAGGGCCTCACTAAGTTTCTGAGACTGGCTTTGAACCTCTGACCTCCTGCCCAAGCCTTCTGAGCTGCTGGATTACAGACATGTGTCACTGTACCTGTCTCATTGTTTCTTTATAAATGATTTTTCTCTTGCTTAGGTCATATGTTCTAATTTCCTTTAGTCAATTTTTTTCTTGTTAATTGATATATTAAACTTATATATATTTATGGAGTGATGTGTTGATACATATATACATTGTATAATGTTGAAATCAGGATAAAACACTCTCCCCAAACACTTATCATTTATTTATGGTAAATATATGCAAAATCTTTTCTTCTAATTTTTTAAAAAGAGTATGCAGTATATTATCATTATCTATAATCATCCTACCATGCAACAGAACACTAAAACTAGTACCCTTTAATCAACCATTTCCCTTCTCTCCATCTCCCCTTCCCTTCACAGCTTCTGGTAACCATCATTCTACTCTCAACTTCAATATGATAAACTTTTTAGTTTGAATGAGATCATATGAGACATGTCTTTCTATCAGGAGCCTGTTTTACTTCACATAATGACCTCAAGTTCCATCCATATTGTATGAAATGATATGATTTTATCCTTTTTATATGGTTGCCTAGCATTCTGTGTGTTTATCCACCACTTTCTCTTTATCACTTCATCGGTTGATGGACACTTTCTCTTTATCACTTCATTGGTTGTTTCCATTTCTTGGCTGTTGTGAATACTGCTGCAATAAACTTGCGTGTGCAAATGAGTCTTTGACAGACTGATGTTTTTCCTTTGGATATATAGTCAATAGTGGCATTGTTGGGTCATATGGTAGTTCTCTTTTTCATTTTTTAAGAAACTTCTGTACTGTTTTCACAATGGTTTTTCATTCCCACCAATGGTGTGGAATGCAAAGTTTCCCTTTTGCTCATGTCCTCACCAGCACCTATTGTCACTTTGACAATAGCCATCCTTACTGGAGCAAGGTTATATTTCATTGTGTTTTGATTTGCATTCCCCTGATGATGAGTGATGTTGAACACTTTTTCATATACCTGTTGGCCACTTCCTTAGGAAAAAAAATGGCAATTTTAGTCTGTTGCCTATTTTTTAATTCAATTATTTGTGGCTTTTTTTTTCTTTTTTTCTGTTGCTTTGAGTTCCTTGTCTATTTTGGTTGATAAGACTTTGTACAATGTGTGTTTTCCCATATTTTCTGCCATTCTGTATTTTGTCTCTTCACTCTGATAATTGTTTCCCCTGTTGGGCTGAAGCTTTCTCATTTGATAAAATCCATTTATCTCTTTTGGCTAGCTTCCTATGTTTTAAGGTCTTTTAAAAACAAACAACAGGGGCTGGGGTTGTGGCTCAGTGGTAGAACACTTGCCTAGCAAGTGTGAGGCCTAGATTTAATTTTTAGCACCACATAAAAATAATAAAATAATAAATAAACGTTATGTGTACATCTACAATGTCTTCAAACAATTTTGAGTTGATATTTATATATGGTGAGATATAGGAGTCTGGTTTGAGTCTTCTGCATGTGAATATCCATTTTTTCTAGTGCTAGTTATTGAAAAGACTGTCCTTTCTTCAGTACATGTTTATAGCATCTTTGCCAAAGATCAGCTGGCTATAGATATGTGGGTTTACTTCTAGAAACCCTGGAGTTTTTTAAATAGATATAATATAGGAAGTTTAATTTTCATGAATGCTGGGTTTTATTTTAGTTTAGTTTTAGACTTTATTATGGCATGTAGTTGCTTGAAAAACAAGTTTTCAAAGCTTAATTTTAAGCTTTAAGTTATATCCAGAGTGGCATTTAACATAGGATAATATAATCCCATTACTACCTAAGGCAATACTCTTTTAGGATTCCACCCAGTGGTCTGTGGGCTGCAATATCTCTCTTCTGTCTTTTGGGGGAAAAAAAATCCATGCTTTGTATAAGCTCTAGACCTTATTTAGCTTATTGAACTTTGACTGTATTTTCGCCATTCATCTCCTGCCTCAGTAGTTTCTTCTAACACATGCTGAGATCAGTACTGTGCCAAATACTCAAGGAGACCTCTGTCCAAACGTCCAAAGTGTTCTTATTCTCTCTCTATGAAACTCCCTCCTCTACATTCTTCCCTACAAATTTACTCTCTTTAGATTGCCTGAATCTTGATCTCTGTCTCTGGTAATTTAACAATACCCTCTGGCCTGCATGGGTTTTCCCGTGCTCATCCTGTGGCCTGAAAACTACCATAAGCTGCAAATGGAGGCAGCCAAAGCAGCTCACCTCATTTCTTTCTATTCTCTTAGGGATCTTTATCATGAATTTTGCCTAGTTTTTGAGTTATGTAAAGTAGAAGGCAACACTGACTTCTGTCACTCTATCATGAATAGGAGTAGAAGCTCTAACTTGTTAGAAGTTTGACAAAAACTTAGGTGTGAAACATTTTGTGCCTTCACACAAATTAGCAAGATTGCTTTTTCTTGGAGTCCCTGCCTAATTTGATCTGAATCAGCATGTCTTTTTTCATAGACACTGATACAGTTATGGAATAAATTATCTTCAACATTTGCAAGTAAGGAGGATTAAATTTGCATCATAAATATTCCTGAAAATTTGATATGTTGTCCAAGTTGGTTATAATAACACCTGCAGTACTCCAGATTTCATTTGAAATAAAATATCACCAAGATGTTTCAAGAACATCACTGGAGAAACAATCTAACTATCTGACATGAATATCAGATCATTCCTATTAATTCATTTCATTAACAAATATTGAAGATTCAAAGATGAATAAGGTGAATAAAACATGGTTTCTGCTTTTCATGGAAACTATATTCTATAAGAGGAAACAAATGCTAATGACTAAACTAGAGTAGGATATAGTAGAATTTTTGGACAAGGACATCAGTTGAGGGATATGTAAAGTGACACAGAAACACAGAGAAGGGTAGAAAGGATGTATTCTTTATGGAAGACACTACTGCCTATCATCTGTTCATGTATTTACTTAACACTATGTTAAGGCCCAACAATGCAATTACTCTAGAGGAGAGATGGCTCTTCAGTAATCACAGTTTAGTGCAGTAGAAGCTTTGGCTGAGAGGAAACGAAGAGGAAGTGGATGATCAGGGAATCCTTCTAGAGGAGACTGAACCTAACACAGAAAAAGGCTCACAGCAGAGAGCATCCTGTTCTGGGAATTCAGGTAATACAGTGTGACAAGAGCATGGATATCAAGTGGCAGCTCTGCGGGAAAGAAGGTTGCAGAGATAGGTAAGCAGGTAGATCATCAAGAACTGGCTGGGCTCTTCTATGATGTTTAGCTGGAAATAGGAAACATTGAAAGTGTGTGTGTGTGTGTGTGTGCGTGTATGTGTGTGTTAAATGAGGAAACAGTGACGATTTGTGTTTTAGAAACTTTATTCCAGTGATAGAGTGAAGGATGAGTAGAAGGAAATGAAAGAGACCAATAGGAAGCTAAACTGATTCAACAATCCAGGAAATAAATGATGAGGAACCACGCTGAGGGAGCAAAGGAAGAACTGGAGATGAGAGGTTCAGGGGAGGGCCTATGGAATTGTTTAGGAGATCAACAAAAGGACATGTCTACTTAGATGTGGAAGGTGATGGAGAGAACAGGGTTATGGTGACTTCCAGTTTTTAGGCCCAGTGGACTAAGTGTACCCAGTAAGGGCTGTTAATCCCAAAAGGGCTTTTATACTCATGAAATACAAGTAAAAGTAACAGGTTCCAGTCATACTTTTCTTGGTTTTTTGAATTTGTTTTTGTGTCTTATTGACAGTAAACTAATAGAGTAGTATATGTACATACTTAAAATAAGTGAACAGCAACATATTGCAGGGTATGCTTAAATACTTTCTACCAGGATTGTGTAATCCAAAACCTTGGAGACTCTTGAAACAAGGAAGAGTGGATTTGGAGTTTCTCGAGACCTTGAGGTGCTTGTAGGATGTTTGAGCAGTAATTTCTAAATGCAGGCAGGACTTTCCAATAGAGCCTTCTGCCCCCCAGATCACAGGAATGCTCTAAATATATCCAACATGGTAGCCTGCAGCCAGACATGGCTATTAAGCACTTAAAATATGGCCAGTGCAACTGAGAAACTGAATTTTTCATTCTGTTTAATTTAATGTATTTAAATTTAAATAGCCTCATGTAACTAATGGCTACAATATTAAAAAGCACAGACCTAAAACTTAGGGGAGAGACCTGAGGCTTTCATTTATTGAGTGCTTCCATTGGCAAAGCGTTTTTATATACATCTAAAATAACTTCATCATACTAGTTGCCCTAATGAGTATGTGGTGTTAAAAAAATAGTAAGTTCTTAGTTTACCCTTTTGTTAGTGAAAGATAAAAAGCACATTTGCTCTCCCATACATATACTTTCTCCATACTCTGATAATAGGTATTTATGTATCTTTCACAACCAAATAACAATTTTATATTTTTCTTTCAGGTGGTTTGCTCTGTTAGAGATTCAAATATGTATTATTTTAATACTTTATAAATATGACTGTACTCTTCTGGACCCATTACCAAAACAGGTAAATGTATTCAGAATCTTGACTATAATGACAGCTTTCAGATTTAATATAAGCTCTAGTCCTTGGTTTTAAATTCTAGAGATGAGCCGACTGATTTCCTCACTTTGGCCTGATCTAAACATGTACCTTAGGTGGAACCAGACTGAGAACACACTGGGTCCTTTTAATTCAAGATCTAATCGACACCAGGATCTAATAGTGTTTCTACTACTTCCAATTTTAGGGGGTCCTCAATAGATTTACCAACTTTTACCCTTTTCCCTAGGTTAAGTAAACATGGCCTTAAATTTGACCCCTTTTCCCTAGAAAGGAATGTTTTCTTTGGTACAAAAGTGAATCATCTATTTTGGATGCAAGTCATAGCCCTTGGTCCATGTGGAAAGCAATAGCTTGGAAAAAAGTCAGCTCCCTATAAAACTAAAGAGCAGAAATAAAAAGGTTGTGACTTTACACCTACCTCTGACCATTGAGTGTTCCAGTCATTTAACTCCTCTGTGCACCTTTTCTTCTCGACCTGTGGTTCCCAAATTGGCAGGAGCTTCAGAATCACTTAAAGGGCTTACAAAATAGACTGCTGCCCCATCTCTTGAGCTCCTTCTCAGTAGTTCTTGGGACGGGGTCTCTATTATTTCCATTTCTGATAGGTTCCAAGTGCTACTGCTGCTCTTGGTCTGGGTACCACACTTTGAAGATTCCTTCATAAGTAATAAAGGCAAGTTCAACTTAATTCCAGATGTTTGGAAGTCATTTAAAAAACTCTGGATAAAAGGTGCTGTCTAATCCATGCCAGGACCTAATAGTGTTTCTACTACTTCCAATGTTAGGGGCTTAAACAGAAATTAAGCAGCACAAGTTCATGGCTAGCCATATAACATTTTGTGCTTTCATTTACTCTTCATATAATAAGGCTAATATACCAAGGATAACTAAAACTCTTGATATTTCAGTAGAAATTATGTGGGTGTATAAGTGACATAAAATATGTTTCAAGCATGCACATTTCAGCATTTTCCTTAGACTTCTTTTGCACTTGTATTTTAAGTTCAAGTAACTACTAGTGATGAAGAGCTCTCAAAATTTACACTGAAAGGCAACTCTAAACCACCTCTCACAAAGTCCTCAGCTGCCTGCTGTATTGTTCAAAATGAAGATCAGAGGCAGGTTAGATTTCACAATTTTTTCCCAGGACTGACAATATCCAGCTATTTTTCTGCCAGCAAGAGGAAATAGGAATGCTTCACTGAGATGACATTTGTCAAAACCAGAGAGATCAATAATTTGTATCATCTACGTAGGCAAAATTTTCTCCTAGTACTTTCTTTCTACATAAGAATTCCATTAGCTACACTTTCCTAGACAAGTTTTTGTACATCTTATTTATATTCTGATGACACTAAGAACATTATTAAACAAATGTTATCTCAGTTTGAAATAAGTACAAGTTGAGGTGGATTTTTATAATCTCAAAGAGCAGTTCATTTCACAATCCTTATTCTAGGAAGAGAAAGATCAATGATTGGAGTTGCTTTAATAAATTGTAAAACCAGGTGATCAATACAAATGCAGGATATGACCTTCAAACTGCCAACCTCTTAGAAGGAGGAAGTGAGCTATCAGAAGTATCTGAACACTCTGTGGTCAGGTGCAGGGAGGTCAGTGGACTTGGAAATCTGCTTCCCCACAGGAGTCTACCTGCCCTAGTAGCAAAAATCAAACTGTAGATTCCCCAGTTTTAATTTTTAAAACATTTCAGTGTTTTATGTGTTGAGGTTCTAGGGATCCAATCAAGGGCTTCACGGGGTTCTAAGCAAATGCTCTACCCCTGAGCTACATCTCCAGCCCCCCAGTGTTTTATTTTATCTCAGAGGGTTGTGAGAGATTATTTTAGTTTCAATTCCCTCCCAATATGAACCAATCAATGAGGAAACACTATGAAGTAGAATCCGTGATTGGCAGCAGGTTCCTGATCCTGGAAGTGGGGGCTGTTCCATTTTGAACATTTTGCTACTGTAGTGGATTTTTACTGGTTTGACTGTTTTTGTTCCATTTTATCTTTTGGGGGGGGTCACAGATTCTAAAAATATTTTCACAACACTTATGGAACCCCTTCTAGAAAAGTACATATTTCTTTATACAAAATTGTGGGTACAATTTCAGTGAGCTTGTGGAACCCTGCTCCTCATTCTATCAACTCTCCTGAGAATTGCCTTGCTAAGGAGCCCATTCTGTGCCCTACCTCCTCTTTCCCAGCTCCCCATTACCACCCCCTAAACTCTCAAAGTCTATAGAACAGGCTGCTTTTCATTTTTAATTTCTTAAGTACCAAAAATCTTTATTGTATTCTTAATACGCTTACCTCCGTTCACCCCCACACATATTCATACTTTGTTCAGAACTCAGGGGAAAACAATTCACAATATTTGGAACCCGTCTTTTTGGAACATCATGGTTGTAAGTACACTGTAATCATGGTTTATACCAACTCTGGAAGCTTTTTAAATACCTTTAACACACACAGAGCTCTCAGCTAACAATTGTAAATGAGGTGGTATAGCTTTTGAACCAGAAACGTAGAAGGAGCCTTATTGATATCCTCTTTAGTCAGGGAAATTGAAGGGAAGATAGCAAGCAGGCCCATGAACTTGGGTGTGTGAATTTGAAGAGATTGTTATCAAAATAAGGTATTTTCTTTTTCTGCTTCTTCAATGAAGGCTAAAGTTGATGCTTGAGGAGAAACTCTCCAATGCAAACAGTTCCCAACCTTCACAACTGAAGTTCAGTTCCTTTTAGATAAAATTGCAATTGAATAAACTTTAAGTCACTAGCTTATGTCTCTTTTCTATTTCTTCTGTATTTTTGTTTGTAGAGTTATCTCCATTTGGTGGGTGTCCCCCAGCCAGATGATCAATGCCGAATAGAATATAAACAAAGAATATGACATCTGCGGGGGCTCAAGAGGACCAGAGCCTTCTGGAAGAGAGATGCCCCCCACTCCTGGCAGTATCCCTGACACTAACCTGGCAGCACCTCCACCTGAGCTCTGCTGAAACATCCTGCTTCACTTTATTTGGGGATTTAGTTCAAGAAAATATCCAGTGGTACACGTTTGATATCTTCAAAACTAGGAATCTGACATCATTTCCTGTGAATATATGATCTATAGCAAGTTTTTTTGCTTTAAATTTTTATTAGTGTATTATAGTTATTCACAATATTAGGGTTAATTTTGACATAATCATACAAACATGGAATATTATTTGTTCCAGTTCAATCCCCAGTACTCCTCTTTCCCTGCCACCCTCTCTCCGCCTGTTCCCTTTCCTCTACTCTACTGGTGTTTCTTCTATTTAGTCTCAGTTTATTTTAAATCAGTGCCTTATAGATATACGTAAAGCTGAAATGCACTGTGGTTTATTCATATATGTACTTAGGATAGTTAGGTCAGTTTCATTCCACTGTTCCTCCCTTTTCCCATCATTTCCCTCTTTCCTCATGAAAATAGAAGAAAGGTCAGTGGAAAATGTTGAAATAATTAGAAAAAGCATTTTGAAGAGTTGGAATTTAGTTTCTTATGCAACTGTATTATAACTTCAAATAGAAACAAAGTCATTCGAATGGAAATCTTAGCACATAAAATTCACTTTGAAGGCAGCACACAAATTTCTATTTTGAAAAAAATTAAAAATCTTAGATATTAAACAATTTAATGATTTCTAAAGTTTTTCTACTTTTTATATGATTCTTAGCTAGCAATTGGAATTCTTAGGCTCTATTAATATAATTCTTTATTATAAATGGATCTAATGCTAAAAGCATGAAGTGATAGTTTTCTAAGAGCAGTGAGGAGAGGGATCATGTCTTACACTCAACTTTGTACTCTGCTATGCCTAAGACAGCATCTTCTCTACAGGAAATATTTAATAAATGCATTTTGATTGATGTATTGATTTGTGTTTTAATAAAGGTGGAAGCACTCACTTTACTCAAGGTGTTTACAATTATAGTTCACAGAGATGACATTTTTGCTATGAGTGGAAATTCAAATATAATGGTATGTCAAGGCCAGATATGTAGAAGGAGATTTATTCATGGTATCCTCTTCAGCCAGAGAAAATGAAGGGTACACAGAGCATTTTCATTCAACTGCATTTGAATCTATTACTCAGTAGTTTCAAGTGTGAAATATTTGCCATGAAATCCAGAAAAGAAGCCCTATCATGTTCAGGGGAAACATAACAACAGAGAAAAAATGATGTCATGATGTATCCTCCATTATTCAAAGAAAATGCTGTTTGCCTCCTTTATTTCACAGTAAGCTTTGAAGTGCACATTGTCCTCTAGGTCTATTTGCTTGCCTGTGCTAGAATCATCTCAGGGGGTTGATAATTATTGCTTAGTCATTTATTTCCTACCAATAAACACATGATTCCTCAGGAGAAAATTAAGTACTTTGAGGGCATTAACTCTCCCAGACTAATGTCATGATTTTGAAGCCTAGCTACCAACTCACAGCTTTGCTTAGCAGTCTCAGGGTCTGGAGCTGGAAGGGGCTGAAGAAAGCAGGTTAGAGTCCTCAGCAGCTCTGAGAGTGCAGACTGCAACCTAGCAAGTTCTACTAAGTATGACAACTGTTCTGAGGGAAGGTGTGTCCTCCCCACAGCAAGGCCCACAAAGAAACGCTGTATTTGCAGAAATATCTACTTCAGCTAATTGCTTCAGTGCTAGTATTTATCTGCATATTCTTGCTGGGTAAGGAAGAATGTTAGCTGACCAATCTACACATTTTAAAACAGAATGCTGACACAAAGGTCAACATCTATTGACCTTTGGAATCATGAAGACCACTGCACTTGGAGGTCTCATATGTCTTTTAATCCCCTAGCCTGAGGTTTTATGTGACATATTCATAATTTCTGACTTGGGGTTTTAGATAATATCTTATATATACATGTATTCATAATATATAGTAATAATTTATTATTTATATATTTTGTATATGCATCATATATAATAATTTATTATGTAGAATATTAATTTATTAATACATCCTCATGTGTTAACTGGGATTTTCTGAAATCAGAGCCTGAGACAAAGATTTGTGTGCAGAATTTATTTGGGAGGTGCTCCCAGGCAGCAGAAGTGAGTGATCCAGTCAAAGAGTTGTGTAATTAAGGTATATTGTAGCATATACAATACCTCCTAGCTTTGTCCACCTGAAGTATAATAGGTAGGAGGGGCTCTTGACTGGCCCCTTTTCCCCACTGATTAATTATTAACTACTCCTGGGGATGTTAATCCTGCAGTGCATTTATGTATGTGTGTGGAAGGCAGGTGGTGGGTGGGTGAGATCCTATAGTGGGACTCTGCTTTTTTTACTTCTTCATTTTTGCATTGAGCATCTCATCTTTTTAGCTTTCAAATTGGGGGTTAACTTGCCCTGTGACAGAGCACATGATCATTGGAAGTTGTGACAGAACTGTACTGGTCCAGGATTGCACTGGACCTGATAATTAAGTACATTAGATCCACTCGGAGGCCACAGGTGCCTGACAGGGTTGGACTGAAAGCAGCAATAAATGGCAATTACTACAAAAGGTATGAACTCTGGCTTTAGGAAATTTGCAGGGACTTTATCTATCCTCTTGCTTTATTTTCTTGTTCACTGAAGTAAAAGAACACTGTTTAAAAACTGACAAATGAATAATCAATGAAAACTGTAAGATCCTGTCTGGGTGTGCATTACATGTATGTGATTTGTCATCAAAATACATGAAAAGGCTCTGACTTAGAGAAAACAAAACAAAACTTGAAGATTTGAATCAAGTCATTAATTACAATACATACATTTCTAAATGTAAGTTTACTAAATAAGTTTATCTCTTGGATATAAAAGGCCACGAAACCACGGGTCTAGAAGCCGAAATAAGCAATAAGAGTGGATTCCTTGATGCATATCAGCCATGAGAGTGAAAAGAGAGAAAAAGGGAAACATGTTTGACATTTTAATCTTTGCTTTTCGGTTTCTTTGCCTCTGTGATATTTGTGACTTTGGTTTGAGCCTCTCAGGTCTGGGGAGGTGGCCATGGTAAGACCTAGGTACATGTATGTCTCTGTGGCACCTGGGCTTCCAGCCACAGGGTGGGTCCAGGCCCAGCAGGGTCCCCTCTGTCTTCTCTGGCCCAGTTAGGCTTCCTTGCCTTGCTGGAAAGAATCAGATCCTCCAGATGAGCCCATACTCTGTCCTGGGCTCAGAATCTAGAGTGTGAACTAAGGACCCAGCTAGTCTTGCTCTTTGTAGCTATCATGGGAGTGCCACAAAGGTGCTAGGAACCCAAGACAACTGGGGTGGAGGTATTGATGAAGGACCTGTGGCTGGGCCACTCAGAAACCTTGGTTAGGTCAAGACTGCCTGGTGCAGTTTTAGCTTGGTGTTGCTATTTCAAAAGAAAAATAAAATTAAAGATGGCTATCTTTGTTTTTAATAAGCTATTCAAACATAATTATTTAAAAATGAATAAATTAGGTAAATATAAACAGCATAAATGTTTATAAATTAACTCTTCATGTTTCAAAAAATATATATTTTTTTGAAACTTGAAACCTTAAGATGAAATTAGGTAAGAGGCAACTCACTAGATGTCTGGGTCATTTCTGAATAAGTTAAAATACTAAAAATGTTAATTACTAAGCATAAGGTTATGTATTTTAGCATCTTGTTTTTATATGGCATAGAGTAGCTAGATATTTTTGGGTCTGTTAATTAAAAACATGTTTCTTAAAATTATAAAAAATGCTGAACAGTTCAAAATTTCTTACTATTTATGTTTTCACTAGAAATTAAGATTTCTAAGAATTAAAATTCTAATTAGTTTATAGTAATTAAAGCTAAAGATAATAAGGGAAACAAGGAAACTAAGATGTCTTTGGTGAGGAAAGGTATAAGGAAAGCACGAGAGTGTGTTTGTTTTGTCTAATTGGAGGTGATTCCAGAATGAAGGAAGGAAGGATTCTATACATCTCCAGTGGTTGTAATTCATAACTTGAAAGATTGATCCCTATGATTGATCCAAGTCAAATTATCTGTGATGACTTAGTAAACAAACCCAGTGGGCCATAATTAGGCCTGGTGAACAAATGAGAGAATTAAAGTTTAGAGAGCAAGGGACTTACCAAGGTCACACTGCTTGTGGCAGAAGCAAGGACTCTGAGGACAGACCCAGGAACTCTGGCTGTGAACTTGCCCTCATGCTATTAAACTGCATTCTTCTTAAACGGGAATACATCACCTACAAGAGACAGCAACTTGACCCTGCGGTGGTCATAATTTACACTGTGGTTCTCTCCTCACTCCTGCAGGAGAAGTGCTCAATCTGTTGAGTAGCCTATATTACAGAAGGGAGAGGGCAAGGAGCCCTGCAGTCTGCCCCATTTCCTCCCCCAGTTTTATTCCCTAGAACCTTCCCCCACCACCTTGTGGGAACTGTGCTACAGATTGTGGGAGGGGCCCTTCACCACTCGAAAAGAAAAACACTTTGGGAAAATGAATCTTCTGAGTGTGGGCATATATGTGTCAATATATGAACAAATGTTATATGTTCAGATGATATGTGATAGCAATGTGTTGATACATTGTTAATTGACAGCAATTGGATATGTGTGTGTGTGTGTGTATTTTTTTTAGTAGTATTCTACCTTGTTCCTTCACAAAAATACCACAGTCATGTCCCCCAACAGGCCATAGGGTAAGGAATCTTATGAATGTTCTCTTTTGGTGGAGACAGGAACTAGCTAAGTACAGAATAGCCTTAGTTGAAACCTTGTCTTCAGGTAACCTTGCTTTTAGTTATTTTGTAATTGTGGAAAGAATTATAAAGAAGAGACCTAGAAGGGGGATGTGCTTTCTGCTTCACAAAGCATATGAACTCTCCTCTGATTTTGATGTTGCTATTGTTGGAGATAAACATGCACAGAACCATAGAACATGGTCAGAGAACCAGCCTAACATCCTTTACTGCTTAAGAAGTTAAAATCTGAACAGAGAAACGTTGTGTTTGGAGCCCTGGTGGGATATTCAGTGACTGGTAAAGACAAAACCCTACATGAGACTGTGTAAATGAATGATTCTTGCAGGACAGAAAACCATGGAACACATGAGCAACGTTCCAACTTCTATTGGCAGCAAAACTTTTCATTCTACAACACATTAATTTACAGATCCCCTAATGAAAGCAAACTGGTAACATCCATCCAGTGGTCCTCATTTTCCTCATTTAGGTGACTATACATTATTGTTTGCAGAAGCCATTTCACACCTGCAAGGTCCTGGGTGTGGGAAAAGCACATTTTGAAAACACTGGACCTCTGAATGTCAGCCACTTTCCCACATTTCCCAGGACCTTGACAGCTACGCCGGGCTATGTGAATGGTTTGGGCAAGTGGGTTGTAAGTAGAGGTGGAGGGTGTCAATTTCAGGTGGAAACATGTAAGTAAATGGCCTCACCCCTACTTCCCTGATGCTGTGAAGGGGACTTTGCAGCAACAAGAAGGCAGAACCTCCCTCAGCTGGGGTCCCTGAAAGTCAGTGAGGAGGAAAAAGTCCCCTACCACAACCCACACTGGGCACAGCATAAGTGAGGGGCAGTGATGTTGGCTACCACAGCATTAACCAGCCTGCCTGAATAGTACTGCAACTCAAATTCTGATTCCTATTCTTTATGCCTTTGGTCCTCATTTAGAAGAGCAAAGTTTCAGCCTGCTGAATTCCAGATCAAGGGTGTCAATGTGATTGTACTAAATGTTTTATGGACGTACTATGCAATGATATTTCTTAAAGTTATAACACTAAAGTGGAAATTATATGTTGGTTATTGGACTTCATTTTCTGAACAATTGATTGGTTTATTAAATAGAAAAGAATTCCCACCCAAAATAGTCTCTGAATCACACAGATTGCTAGCCCATGTAGCAGACACTCATCAACACCTTTAGTGTGCACCTAATGAGGCACTGTGCTTATTATACTCAACAGGGAAAAGAACACAGGGGTTCAAAATGGGAACTTTAATATCCAATCATCTGGCCGGGCACAGTGGTGCACTCCTGTAATCCCAGCAACTTGGGAAGCTGAGTTAGGAGGTCCAAAATTCGAGGCCAGCCTGGGCAACTTAGTGTGATCCTGTCTCAAATAATGAATTAAAAATGCTGGGGTGTGGCTCAGTGGTAGAGACCTCAGTGCCAAAGGGAGGAAACATCCAGTCATTTGCTCTCAGAATCCAATTCTATCACTTTCTCAGTATGAGAGCTTTCACAAGTTACTCAACTCCCTAAGCCTGGGACTGTGTGGCGCTAACAAGACATTCTTATTTGCCTCAACTTGAACTAGTACTCTACAGAAAATCTAGCACATAGTAAGTTTAAAACAAATGTCAAATATTGTTGATGAATGGCTTTACCTACTCTATCTTCAAGTGGAAATTTGTTACTGTTTAATAAAAGTTTTGCTGGCATTAGGTCATTAATCATTGTCTTAAGCAAAAGAACAGGCAGAATTCTTAGCTCTATCACAACATGCTGCAGGATTGCAGTGCTCTTCTTGCACGACAAACAGGAATGTCATTTTAAATGTTTCTCTCTTCATCAAATCACCTCTTTGTGAAATAAGTTTGTCCAAAAACAAACTAAATGATTCATTCCTTCCCTTTCAACCTGCTAAGTGGCCACTGTGTGTTTTATTAATTTGATTCATAGATTGTGTGAAACAATTTCCATCATGTCTAATGCAATATTCCTTATCTGTTCATTAATACATAAAACTGTGTCAAAAAAATAACAGGGCTTATTTTCCTCTACTTTTGAAAGTAAAGAAAATAGACCAAAATAGGGAAAAATTCCACTTAATACCTAGGCTCTCTGCTGTTGGAAATAGGAGGTAGAAAGACAATTGTTGTATACAGGAAGATATCTGTTGTATTCTGGGAAGACTCAAGTTCAAGGTGGCCACATATCTCCATAAGTTAATGTACCAAGCAAATGAGGTCTCTGAGATTCAGTTTCTTTACATATTAAATATTATTTGACAATAAAAATCAATGAAGAAGGGCACAGGGCAATCTCTGTACCTTCCTTTCGATTTTTCTATGAATCTAAAACTAGTCTAAAAAATAAAATTATACTTAAAAAAAAGAAATGAAATACTGATCAAATCCTGCAACATGGATGAAACTTGAAAACATTATGCTAAGTGAAAGAAGCCAGACACAAGAAACCACATATCCCATGATTCCACTTATACAAAAGAAACAGAAAAGGGAAATTTACAAGGAGAGAAAGTTGATTTAGTGATTTCCTAGGGCTCTGCGAATGGGATGGTGGGTAACAGCTATGCATTGGCTTTCTTTGGGGCAATTAAATGTTTTTTTTATTTGTTATTTTGTTTGTTATTATTGTTGTGATACATTACCAAAATCAGTTTAGTTAATATATCCCTCACCTCACATAGTTTCCTGAAGTTTTGGAATTTTACAGGGAAAGGATTGGTGAAGGTGAGAATAACACCCCTCTCAGCAAACAATGGTGGTTGCCAGGGACCAGGGATTGGGAGAAATGAGGAGATGGCTGTCAAAAGGTACACATTTTCAGGTATATGATGTATAATATCTGGAGAATCTAATGTACAACATAGAGACTATAGTTAATAATACTGCATCATTTACTTGAAATTTGCAAAAAAAATATTTTAAATTGAGTTTGATGATGTTTGTACAACTCTAGAAACATTTAAAGCCATTGCATCTTACATTTTAAACATGTGAATTGTCTGGCATGTCAATTATATTTTAATAAAACTACTAAAAAAGGCTACTGTGGCTGGGTATAGTGATGCATGCAAATCTGAGATCAGCATCAGCATCTTAGCAAGACCTTGAATACAATAAGAAAGACTGCGGGTGTATCTCAGTGGTAGAGCACTCCAGGTTTAATCCACAGTCTCTCTCTCTCTCTCTCTCTCTCTCTCTCTCTCTCTCTCTCTCACACACACACACACACACACACACACACACACACCATATTGTGAAGAATAAAAATGTGGTATTAAAACACAAGGCAGTTTTGCAAAAAGTAACCAATTCCTGACTCTGAGATGCTGTTCTTTGGGGCCAGATGCAAATTCATCACAAGTAATTAATTCTGAGGACCCCTCTATCTTTCCAAGCATCACAATAAAATCAGGAATGTTACCTGGAGCCAAGAAAGTGCCTCTCTTCACCACTGCTTCAAGTCTGCCCCTGCCACCTTTGCTGTCCACTGCCATCCAATGGTTCCTGGGGTTTCTGGTCCTTGCCCCCATGACTGGCAACACTGGGGCCTATGTCCCCTTCTGCACAGACTCCCTGTGTCTCGCATCTCCACCAGACCCTCTAGGACTCAGGTCTCCAGAACTCAGCCATCTCATCCGTCGCCTGTCTTTCTAGTCTAGAGAGATACTGTCTTTGCCACCCACTTCTCCAACCTTCACTATGGTGTCCCTTAACCCCGATATTCCTTGTTCTCTAAGAGATGGTCTTGATGTGGGTCTCATAAACCTATAGCCCACCTCAATCATAAGGACAGAAATAGCTTAAACTTAAAATATTTCTGGGAAGTGGTAGGAATAGTTACATTCGACTCTTCTAGTGTAGCAAAGGAAAGAACAAACAGAACTATTGAAGGGCTCTATCTGAAAGTTTGCCTACGTGGATGCTGCAATTCCATGAGCCAAAGATGATGGTGATGACTTAATACTGAACAGAGCTTTGTGTTTGGCTTCCTGTAATCACTTTCCATGCTTTTCCTTTTTTCTTTCAGGAACAAATGAGAACCACACTCAATAAGGGATTACTGACTCTGGTTCACTTGCAAGAAATGTAGCAAACTACATTACAGAACAGGCATCCTGAGATTGTTGACCAGACTTGATTGAATGACTTTAGGTAAGAAACCAGGATTCTTGCTTTATAGTTGCCTCTGCTCATGGAAATAAGCAGTAGTGTGGAATTTTTCCATTTACTTCCCCATAAGAAGAAACAGAAGTGGAATTTTCACTAAAGAAAAACAGCTCAGGGCAAAGTTTTTCCTCAACAACATTTCAAGTTGCGCTGGTGTTGAGAGCCCCAGATGAAGAAGGGAGGCCCCTTCCCGACTGAGCGTGGGGCTCAGGGAAAGGGGCTACGCACAGTCCCTGCTACACACTTGAGACACACATCTGCTCTGGCTCCTTCCTCTGTAACTCCAGAAGGGCCAGACCAGACAAGAGGAGCTCTAAGCTCTCCACGCGTCTCCCGTCTTATGATGGCTACACACATGGTTGTGCAGTAAGCACTGCACGGGTAGGTAAGCATGGGAGGCAGAATTTGTGCAGTTATCAAGTCACAGCTATTAAACTTTCTGCATCTTTTGCCAGGAATGGGATGAAGGGCAAGGCAGCTCACAGCAGGGGCCCAAACACTGACTTTAGACTCTGACCTCTCTGTCCTAACTCTGGCTCACCTGTTTTCTAGCCTTGTTTCTACTTGACCTCTCAGCCACATTTCTTAGCTAAAGATACCTACCCCCTCACGCTATGTTGAGAGCAAATCACTTGGTGACCGGTGCTGCCTATGGAGTGCTAATAATGCACTTGGTACAACAATGGTTAAAAATCTTTTGGGACCAACTTTGCACTTCTGCATGCTCCTTGTAAACTGAAGTCAGTATTCAGCACAGCCCTCAGCACAATTGGCCCCAGGAAACTCATAGGTGCCGTGTTTTTGGAAACTCAGTTGTGTGTTTCTGCAGGAGTTGGAAGCACTGCCACTCTGCCTCTCGTGTCTGGGACATCCTGAATCTCACTTGCCACTTTTGATGAACGTGCCTCTTATCTGAGATCCAGGTATTTTACATTTGCCTCAGTCAGCTTGCTGTGAACATCTTTAGTTCTTTTCCAACTCAATTTTTAGAGGTCTCTACTTCCTCCACTTTCACCTGTGGAGGAGCCCCAGTGAATTGCAAAACTGTCTTTTCAGGAAAAAAAAATGTTCTTTTAGGGGAGTTCAAGATCAAAACTAAACACAACAGAAATGATGGTTTAGCCCCCAAGTTGCACCTTCAACATTCTTTCCCCGTGCTGTATTAATTTGTCATTTGCTCAAAGGGAAAACTAAGTGAACAATAAAATAAACACAAGACATTACCCCCATAAGTCAGGGTCTGAAATACAAATAGATTCAAGTATAAAAAAATCCATTCAGGTGGACCCCAAAACCACAATTCAATTTGTAGGACTCTACACATTGTTTACTTTCACTGAGCTCTTAGCAAATGAGCTCCGTATCATTGTGTCATTCAAGGTGGCTTCATGGAAAGCCAGAGACAGTATCAGCCACAGTTTTACACACACAAAGGTCTGGGGGATAGACAGAGAAACCCTGTCCTCCATGCTGTTCCTATTAGTGGAGGCTTTGGATTTATGTCCCTTCCAAGAATCCTAATACATACCTGATGCAACCAGGTTCCAACATCAACTCCATTTTTTAAAGAAGAAACGGAGGCACAGAGAGTTTGATGGCTTTGCTAAAGCCACACGGTAGTGGAGGAAGAGTCAGGATTTCATTCACACATTTTGCTTCCAGTCTCCATGCTCTTTGAATCTGCTTCCTCTTCTATAGCCACTGTCATCACTTTGCCCTCAAGGAAGAAGCCTCACAGATGTTTCAGAATGTTTCAGATACTTTGTTGAAACCTGTCAGATTCTCACATCACTAAACACTAAGTAGGCAATTGTCTCTTCCAGAGATTCATCAATTCAAACAGTTTCAAGATGTTCTCAGTATCATGGAGCAGCACTGTCCAGCAGAAGTGGGGTTAGTGCATTTTTAGTTTCCATGTTAAAAATTTGTTTCCCTACATTTTTTCTTACTTGGTATTCACTGCCATTATTGGGAGGAGAAACATACCAGAGACAAGAGATTAGTAATGAAAAGCATTTGCTTTGTTTAGTTTGTTAGTCTTGTTATCCAGAATTTTTCAGTGATTTCCACTCTGAAAATAACTACTGAATTCCATGAACATGCCACTGTCCCACAGGAATGATCTTCAGAATTGATGAGAGAGAGATGGCAAGGGCAGTTGTGCTACAGAATCTGATATATTTCCAACAAAACAGCCACCACTAGGCCATAACAGGCATTTATAGTGCTTGATAGTGTCATTTGGAGGGAAAATGTCCATTCAACCTTCTACAGATGCTCCCAGGCAATTCATTTCTATGAAATGTTACTCTCACAAGAATACTTCAGTCCACGGCTACCTTCTCAGCAACCAGCCGTTACTCCTCCAACATGCATGCACACAAATAAACACACACACAATGTGTTTCTGAGACTTTCTGAAAGATGGACACACATCCTAATCATAGGTTGTATGAATACAGTTAAAAATAGAAAATTACATAAAACAACAGATTATAAACATTGAAAATGTGTTGGATGCTGAAATAATGCTGCTGTCCACATCCAAGAGTAGCTGAAGAATTGTGTCACCCATCAGTTGTGGGTGTCACACACATACCTTCAGGAACCAAGAGGAGGTGCTATCATCTAAGAAACACCCTGTTCCCTTTACACAAGCTATTATATCTTTCAAGCAGGGGAGGTGAAAGTACAAACCGCAGCCACCTTGCCTTGGGCCCTTTTATACAGCACCACTTTGTTCTGTCTTTGGTCTTCTTTTGCTGAGCAAGGAGCTTTTTCTAATTTTTTGAGACCTCCAAAAATCTTTCTACAAGCTAAGTCAACTTAGCTTGGACACATGGCAGCTTTACATTTACCAAACTCCCTTGCCGTTCAAGTGTGGCCATGTGACTGGGTTTTGACCAAAGGAATGTTGATAAAAATGATGTGCATAACTTCCAGACCTGGCCCATAGAAAACCTGTACCCTACTCAGCCTCCTCCCCCCACCTGCCAGCAGGATTCAGGGATTCAGTGAATGGCCCTAGGGAATGGTGGAGCCCCAGGCTGAAAAGCTGGGATCCCTGAATGATTGTGTAGAAAAGGGTCACCTCCTCTCAGCACAAGCCACAATGATATAAAAAATAATAAATAATGCACTTTACAATGTGAAGCCTCCAAAGTTCAGGAGTAGTAGTGCCAACAGATAACTTATCCTGTACATTTATATAAGAATTGCACAATATAATTTAAATGCTGTGCTGTTTTTTGGATCAGATTGAAATAAGCTTCAGCTTTCACTTCAAAATTATTTCTGTTGCCATGCCATGAAGAAAACTAAACTGCACTTTCTTAGTTTAGAGTGCAAGTACCATAAAATGAAAAACAACATTAATTTAGACCAGATTAGAAATTTGTTCTATTTGATTTACTGGAGCTCATCCATTAATAAATGGAATGTGTTGAAATATCTGTATATATTTTTCAAATTTTTTATGTTCTATTTATATGGATCTTCAAGAGTTTTGTCTCAATAGCTTGCTTTGTGATCCTAAACTCCTCCAGAAAATAAGTTTTATGTTTAATACAGCATGTTTGGCCGTTGCTGAGCATAGATTTGGTGCAAATTAATAATAACACAAGCACTAGTTTCAAAAGCCAAAACCAGCATGGGGTTAGAGAAAGGGGCATTGGAGTTTCTGCCTTCTAGTTTGAAAAAGCAAGACGGTTTCATATGTAAAACTCCACAAAAGGTCTCCTTCTCCCTTTCCTCCTCCTCCTCCTCCTTCTCCTCCTTCTTTTTCCCCTTCATTTTGGCTTCTGCTCTAGAAGGAAGAGAGAGAAAATGCAAAATTGCGAGTAAGGACTCAGAGGTTGATTAACTTCTCTTTAATTCTTAAGCCAGAAAAAGAAGTTCATCTGCACAGTGGAAAATTCTGGTGGGTGTATGAAGATGGCAGATCTAGGAGGAAGGTGACTGAAAGCAAACCTGGCTGAAGAAAAGACCCAGGTTCAGTGGAAGATCACACCTACCAACTGATAAGCAAGCAACGTGCCGCTTAAAGAAAATCTCCATCCCATGCAGGCAGGTGGAAAAGCTAGTGTGGCACTGAGTACTTGAGGAGCATGGGGCTCACGGCGGGGGGGGGGGGGGGGGGGGGGGATGGGATCTAGGACAGGAAGTTGGGTGCTCTTTGGCATCTGGCTGTGGCTAGTGGAAGGTACTGATGAAGCAGAGGCTGGACCATCCTTGGACACTACTCTGGCTGTCCCAGTTCCCTTCAGATCAAGCTGCCACCTCTTTTGTCTTTCCCTTGCAACTTCCCTTGGTCATTTCCCCTTCATCTTTTCTCTCCTTCTGCCAGAGCATCTGTTCCCAATCTAAGTGTTGGAGTAAATAGAAGCTTTTTTGTTTTTCAGGTTTTATGATTCTCCCATCTCATGGACAAAGCAAGTCACACAGACTGAGGCAGTGTCACTAAGGTGAGCATCAAAGTCCTTCTTTTAGAGAACAGCCATTATCCCACCATGAGCTCTTTCTAATTGGTCCTCTGTGGACAGGATTGGACCTGTAGACTAGGGATAGGGCCAGCTTAGTCCAGAGGCAGAGACAAAGGAGTGTGACGTTGAAGCCAAACACAAGCCCCAGGAATATTTTGAGCTCACGGAGGGAAGTGGAATGAAGGCTTGTTTGCAAACCTTGGAAGAATACCAAAGTAAGTAAGCAGTAACTGATGAATTTATTCAATGAATGAGCTACAGGTTTGATCAAGTTTAAGAGAAAAATGTTATTGGTTCATAATATGCAAGGGGAACTTTGAACATTAGTCTTATGGATTTGGGTGGGAATGACAGTGGATTGTAACAATGAAATCACTGGGGAAAAATGTATTCGGCAAGTACGGAGACCTCCATAGCTACCTAGGTTCCAGCAAATACCATGTGGCTGTGAGTTCAGGAGGCTCCGTCAATGCTTAAGAGGAGTCTTCTCCTTGGTTCTTGCAGCTGATTGTTGGTTTGGTTGTTGTTGCCCTTCCTCCTCCTCTTCCTCAGCCCTTCCTCCCCCTCTTCCTCTTCTTCATCCCCTACTTCCTTTTTTCCTCTTCTTCCTTCTCTTCTGTCTTCTTCTTCTTCTTCTCATTCTTCCTCTACCTCTTCTTCCTCCTTTTCCTCCTCCTCTCACCCTCCCTCCTCCTTTCTTCATTCTTCCTCCTTCTGCTTCTTTCTCATTTTGACTGTTCACCCCTCCCCCTCTTTCTCTTTCTCTTCCTCGTCCTTCTTCCTCATCCTCATCATCTTTATCCCTCTCCTCTTCTTTCTCCTTCTCCCTCCTCCTCATTCCTTCTCTTCTTACCTATTATTCATCATACCACCACTTTCTGAATCCTTAAAGTGTTTGGTCAATTCTCAACATTTTTTTTCTTTCAAATGTACTTCTTAAAACTAAAAATAGACAAACTTTAAATACAAAATTAGGATTGTATTTTGCTACGTGTGATGAAAACTTCAAAGTAATACCCATGCAAACATACAAGGACACATTATTGCACATTATAGAAGTCAGGGTTTAGCAGTCCAGGACTGGTTCTACACTCCACAGAGCTATCAACCCGACACACAGAAAAGTGAAGACTCCTGATAAGGCACACACCATGTTCATTGGTGGACAGAACTCATTCTGCTGGAAAATAAGGCAGGTTTGTAACTTGAACAATGGGACCCCCAGTGATTTCTAAATTTAGCTTCTTTGGAATTTGCCTTTGTTCTTATCTTCTTCTTTTCTGATTTCCTTCGGCTCCTTTGTTGGCTTTATCTTCTCTTTGCAGTATCCTTGTAATAAAATTCACCACTTGAACTTATTCACCAGGAAGACAGTACAAGTCAGAAATACAGAAGTCACTGTTTTTAGGGGGCGCAGGCAGGTGCTCGTGGTCCCAAAAGAGTCTTTGGGAGGTGTAAGATGCACTGCCCTCAGTTTGCAAAGGAGGCATAGATGCAAGAATCAGAATTTACAGAATTGAAAAATCAAGAGAAAGGTCCCACCGACTTGAGTCAGTTTTTGGTGGTTTCTGTCTTTTTCCTTGATTAATAACGTTAGGCTTATATTAATATCATAAGTAGACAGTGAGTTCATAAAAAAGGATGTGAACTTCAATATCAGATCTACTGGACTTGTATTTAGAACTACCTAGGAACTAGTTAGGGTTTTTAGGTAAGATATTCTATAATCCCAATTTCTACATGTGCTAAATGGAGTCAATAGTCTCCACTCTACTGAGCAATTGTTAGGATGAAATGGGATTAAGTACACAAACTTTTTGGCCTTTCTATATTAAACAAAAACTGCAGACTACCCCAAAACAAGTCATGAAAATCCATGTGTACACAACAGGGTTGATAAATTATTGATCATTTAAAGCTGTAAATAATAAGTACAATGTTTTAAAATTGCTCATCCTCAAAGGAAATGTAAAGATCTTTTTAACTTATAAAAATAAAATCCAATATACAATTCAAGGAGAGAAGTGATGTCTATTTTATTCACTGTTGCATCCAGAAAGAGAATGATTCTGGGCACATGGTAACTGTTCAGTAAATACTTATTTAGTGAATAAAAATTTGAATGAATGAAACAACTTTTTATTCTATATGTACTTGATATTGTCACAACTGCTGGAAATATAAACATGAGCCAAACTTTCATGACTTCAGACTCTAAGTCTAGACAATCAAATAAAGTGATTTTACAAAACAAATGCTATGAGAGAAAATTTAAAGGGTTATATGGTAGAAATTGATTCAAGGAATGTGGAGAGGTCAAAAAGTGCTTTAGATTGTTTGTTAGGGAAATATTGAGAGTTAGAGAAGAGCCAGTTACAGAAAGATCTGGATCTGTTATTGCAGATTTCTTCAACAAGCACTCTACACACACACACACACACACACACACACACAACGTGATTGCATATATATAACTTAGTTTACATTTTGGAAATGTTTTTTTTCAGTTATTGTTTCGTCATAAGGTCCAGTTCCTATCCCAAATCCTACAGAACTTGAAAATTCTGAGACTGTAGGCTCTCCAAGAAACTAACTTTGAAATTCTTATATTGGGCAGTGTTTTCTAAAGAATGCCTCAAAAGACATAAGATGGTCATAGATGCACTCCTAAAACAAATAGAAGAAAGGAAGAAAAAAAAAAAATAAAGAAAAGAAATAAAAGAAAAAGAACAAAAAGGTGTAGTCCAATATACTTGGGAATCAGTCTATAATTGATAATCACATTATATGTATGTGATACTTTATGAATTTACTAAAAATTTTATTTTATATTTATTTTTTATCTCTCTATGTTTAATACCATCAAAACACAGTTTGGAAAATATTGTCATAGTGTAAAAGATAAAGCTTTAGTATAAAGGAAAAGGAGAAAAAGTAATGGTCATAAGCATTGTAATTTCAAAATATGATATTTATACAAACTTAGCAAAAACATCAAGTAAGCTCTAGATCTTATTTATATACATCACCACTTTCACTAAACACATTGAACAGATAAGAGAATCGCTCACATTTTGGTTTTTAGCCACTGGGAGTTTTGTATGTTGTCTGGTCTGACAATGGGATATATTTGGGTTTCCTCTATTCTTTTCTTCATGAGTGTGAACAACATTCAAGAAGATCTACTTTCTTGTTAGACTAGTGTAAGGCAAGAAGTAGAATATGGCAGAAATGTCATGAGCTTTGAATATGCAAGCATACCACTTAGCTCTATCACTGCATCACCTACTAGAAGTGATTTTAGGCTCCAAACTGCACATTTCTCATCTGCAATCAAGGACAGTCATCTCATTCTGGATTTTGGAGGAGTCAAGCTGATGCAGGAATGGAGGAGAAAGTCATTGTAGCACTTTCAAAAACATTTGCTTGGGGATTATATGCTTTTCCCTCTAAAGGTTTTTTTAATGCCCCTAGAGACTTGTAGAGAAAAACAGAATGATCACTGTTTGTTCCTATAATGATGACATGTAGTGCTGATTTATTGAATCAATTAGTGAAGAAGTAAACTTAGTGTCCTATTGTGTAAGTGTGAAATGAACTATTCCATCAATGCTGTGTAGTGTGTAGGATATACCACATTCTGAGCCAGACTTGTCTAGATACATTACTTTGTTATCTCATAACAGGAATCCATAGCCAATGAGAGAGTTTCCTAAGCTCCCAAACATGTCCGGAAGGTATAGAAAATTTTAACAAGTGATGATTGGATTCATCACATCAACTGAATAATGATAACTGTGGACTGTCTCCAACTGCTGCTTTCACCCCAGCATTATGGAGGAGAGTTGGTCTGCCTAGATCTTGGATGACTGTACTTTTTCCAGTGGACCACACACAACCAAATGCAACAACAATTTAACTTTGGTAATAACTGATTAAGTTAAGAACACCACTTTAGAAGATTGTTTAACAGAACATATTTTTAGTCTTTAAAGAATGTCCATGAAGCATTTTAAGTCCTCTTGAACAGAACACTCCCATATTGCACAGTGCTGTAAGTTCTCAGGAATTGCCTCGTGAGTCATTCTTAATGTTAACCCAAAGTTGAACTAATGGTATGTTCTTTTGGTTTGATTGTTTAGTTTTCATCTCAATGTTGCTTTTAGAGCTGTGGAATGTAAAAATGGAACCATACTACTGGCATGAAGAGAGGAAAGCAAGGCATCATGGGAATTAGGGTGCAGGGGCATTCCACTTCATAGCCTTCCTTCCTCTAGGATGCTTTGCCTCCTGATATGAAACAGGTATAAGTGTTTAATGCATTGTTTCATTAATTGTGTCAGTTTTTCATTGCTGTGACTGAAAGTCCTGACAAGAATAATTTAAAGAAACAGAAGTTCACTTTGGGTCATGATTTCAGAGGTTCAGTCTTTGGTCAACCAACTCCATAGCTCTAGGCCCAAGATGAGGCGGAACAACATGGTGGAAGGGCATGGCAGAGGAAAGTTGCTCAGTTCATGACAGCCAGGAAGCAAAGAGCTTAAGTGCAAGGAGCCAGGAATAATATCGTCCCCAAGAGCACGCCTCAAGTGACCTACTTCCTATAACCACACCCTATCTGCCTATGGTTAATACTCATTAAGCCATTCAAATGGATTAATCCAGCAATAAGGTTATAACTCTCATAATCTAATCATTTCATCTCTGAATATTCCTGCATTGTCTTACATATGAGCTTTGGGGGAATGCCTCCTATTCAAACCTTAACAATTAATATACAATAGGAGAAATAAATAATGATCTGAGTAGGAAGAATCTTGGATATAAGAGACAGATTCTCTTGTTGATTCTGCCTCTTACCTACAAGTGGCAACTCACTTTCAGAGTCTTACTTTGTTCTTTTGTAAAATGATGATTTCATAGGTTTTTTCTAAGGCATTTTCCAATTTTCTTATTCTTTAATAGAACCAAAGTCAATTTCTTACTTCCTTTCCTAATTTTTAAAGACATTCAGATTTCTTACTATTATTGTATTTCTTCACAGTTTTGCTTTCTATTAAAAGTCTTGAACAAGAATCCCAACTTATTCCAATCTCCCAGGCTCCTATTGGAGGGTCAGGAGAGAGGTTAGTTGGTGTTTGTAATGATGGAGGCAAAGCCTCCCTTTTTTCAATCACAAAATTCACAAGTTTGAATCTTTATTTCTAAGTGTTGACCTTTTTCAGTACCTCCTGCAAGCACTGTTCTGGATTCCAGCTCCTGGCAAAAGGAAATTTGATCAGAAATTGGGGACTCAGTAATTTTGACATCAATCAAATAGTGTCTTTTACTGGCTCTTGTGAACTGGACAAGATGCCAGGCCTTACTAGAAGAGTAAGAAAAAATGAAGATGAAAAGTTTGTCTTTATTATTGAGGTCTTAATAGTCTAGCTAGAGTGATAACGCTTGTGCAAAGAAGGAAATGATAACACAGACAAGAAGACAACATGGGAGCTCAGTGGTAGGTATTAGAAGTAAGGGCATGAAAATTCCTCTGAGAGAGTGGTCACTGTGGCCAGAATATTTTGGGTAATGTCTCATGGGGAAACTAAATGCTAAGCTTTATAGAGTGGAGAGGATTAAAATTGAAATGGCAGATAAAATAGTAATTGAGGAAAGTCATAGGAAAGAAATATGAAAACACTGTGGGAGAGGGACACTTGTTTCCTTCTCATCTTGTGAACTAAACCTTGGCAAACAGGGGCTCTAAGGACAAAGCCCAATCCTCTGGGCATACATCCAAAGACGAGGAACTTTCCTGAAACAAAAGGGAAATGGATTTCATGCAGGAAAGTATAATTCTGTCTGAGATTAGAGAATCCAGCAATTAACTTTTCCTTAACAACTGAAATAGATGAGTTTATCCCAGGATCCACGTAACTTCCCAGGTTATAAAAGAAATCCTACTGGCTTCTCTTGCATGGCTAAGGTTAAATCTCTTAGATAATGTGCTTTATCCTGGATGTTATGGTTTAGACGTAAGGTATCCCTCAAAAGCTCATTAAGAGAAAATGCAAAAAAGTTTAGAAGTGAAATGATTGGGTTATGAGAGCCTTAGCATAATCAGTGAATTAATCCACAGACAGGAATTAACGGAGTGGTAACTGTAGGCAAGTAGGGTTGGCTAAAGGAGGTGGGTCATTGCAGGTGCCTTTGGGATTTATATTTTGTTGTGATAAGGGGAGTTCACACACTCTCTCTGCTTCCTGGTGCAATGTCCTGAGCCACTTTCTTCCACCACAACACTTCTGCCACAACGCTCTGCCTCCCCTTGGGCCCAGAGAAATGGAGTCAACTTTCTATCAACTGAAACCTCGGAAGCTGTGAGCCACCAAATAAAATTTTCCTTCTCTAATTGTTCCAGTTGAGTCTTTTGGTCACAGTGGTGAAAAAGCTGACTAAACTTCTGGGCATTTAAATGAAGACTAGAACTTTCTTTGACAATGAGAAGAAAAGGTGGTGGAAATTAGTTCATCAAGTTCCATGGTCTTTCTCAAGATACCAGTCATCATAATTTTTTTTTTTCAGACTAGGAGGGATGCTAAGATTATCTAGGTCTTCATTTATATATGGAAAAATAAGGATGAAAATTTGTAGATGACTTACTCAGGTTTACACAACCACTTATACCTAAGAACAATTAGGCTGTAATTTTGCTGTCATCCTGCTTTTAATGAAAAATATTTTCCCTTCCCTCTGCCATAATGATAAGATCCTTTTCTGATCTTGTGCTAGACATAACCATTTTTTAGCATCTCGTGTGTATCCAAATTCTTATGTTCTTAGATATTAACTTGAACAAAAATTACACAAGGAATACATATTTCTTGTGGACACATTTATAAACACAGATAAGCACAAGAAGGGAAATTAAAGCCATCTGTAATCCTATCTCTGGAGAAAATTGTGGCTACATATTCCATACACCCTTCCTGTGCATTATAAACATATTTTTAATCTAACAATATGATTTGAATCTTTTAGGGTATGCTATTTTTACTTAATATGTGTAAGCAAATTTTCATGTGAATGCATATACTTCCAAAACCTCATTCTTGACTCTGCATAACAAAGAGTTGGAGTCATCCCAGGTGAACTGCTTCAACCTACTCGACAAAAAGCAAAGTTTCCCTAAAACTACTGACCTTGCTTGAAAAAAAATATGTATTTGGCTATGCATATACAGAAATGTGAAGCTCTTCTACTTTTAAAATCTGATGGTATTATCAACTCCTATTTTAAGCTTGTTTGTGGAACTAGAATAATACTAAACTTAGATATGTAAAGGTGATTACAGAGTGGAAGGTTGACCTTTGAAAAATCCTTCCCTGCATAAACAAAGTCTGAGATGTTTTAAAACTTATAAGCCAGTCAACTTTTTTTTAATCATAAACCTGAGTCAAGAAGAAATGTCTGTTTTCTTTGAAAAGTAGGAAATGCAAATGCCTCAGTTTCCTAGCCATATTACGAAGGAGGTATCTTTGGGCCCTGTGGGTTCAGGTTTGCATGGCTGGGCTGGGCTGTCAGGGCCCTGCACACTGGCCTTCCCTGACAGCCAGACCTGATGTCTCTGCTTTGGTGAGCCGATTCTTCACTGCCCCACACCCATGCTCATCTCATTCCCTTGTCTGCACTTTTATACCAGTTTCCTATGGAATGGCCACTGTCTCCTACTCCAACCCCATCCTGACTTCCAGGCCCAGCTAACCCACTTCAGTGCAGCCTTCTTGGTAATTCATCCCACACCTGAAACCTTTATCTGGAACTCGCTGGCTCTGAGCATAAGCCTTGGTAACAAAGCCACTCCTTTTCTGCTGCTCATTTTGTATCTCTACCTAAGCCTGTTGGCCCCTTTTGGTAGAGAGTATGTTTTAGCTTTCATTTATATGTTGTACAGCAACAAGAACATATTATACATGAAGTTACTCAGAACATGTTTACTAATTTATGAATGATTGGGAGAGGTGCTACGGTTTGGATAAGTGTGTCCCCCAAAGGTCCATGTGATAAAGACTTGACCCCTAGCCTGTGGTGCTATCAGGAGGTGGTGGAAGCTTTAAGTGATGGGGCCTAATGGGAGTCATGGGGTTGTCCTTGAAGGGGATAGTGTGACCCCTCTGTCTTCTCTCTCTGGCCATGAAGTAAGCTGTTTTGCTCAACCACACACTTCTGCCATGATATACTGCCTCATCGCAGGCCCAAAGCAACAAGATTGAAACCTCTAAAACTGTGTGCTAAACTTTTCTTACTGTAGGTTAATTACTGAAGTATTCATTATAGTGATGGAAAGCAGACTAACCCAGAAGGGTCTAGAATTCTATTTGGGTGTCTCTCTCTCTCTCTCTTTTTTCTCCCTGACTTGTTAGACCTTAGAAAAGTTTCTTAACTTCTTTCAGCTTGTTTCCACTCCTGGGGTTGGAGTAAAATACTGAGTCTATGAAGCTGTCATAAGGAAAAGGGGATTTGATGTGAAGAACAGGAAACCAACTCAACAAATGACTCCCACCATCGGAATGGACCTGTTCCTTTTAATTTCATTAAAGGCCATCAGATTAAAACATGGTCCAGACTCTACAGTTTATAATTATTCATTATAAATCATAATTGTTCATTATAAATTATAATTATTCATTATAAATTCTAACTCTTGGATATAGCTTTCTAGCATTCTCAAAAGTATGTGTATGTATGTGTAATTTTATATATTTATATTTATTTAGATAAAATAAACCCATCTTTTAACTTAAAGCTATCTTTTAATTGAATGTTGTTACTATAGACCACAGCCTGCTCCCAAGACTGGAAATAAGTATGTTCCTATATTCCTATTCTAGATCTCCTTCACCCCTAAAGTTTGGAAATACACACATACACACATTTGCATACTTTGTAAATGCTCTTATATTCTGCACAGTTTTGATGAATGTGATATGTGTATACACACAGATTAATATGCATATTTACATACCGCATTATGCAGCTTATATCTAACTCAGAGAGGACTTCTTAGTTGCAAGTGACATTAACAACACACTCAGATCAACTTTAAAAGAAAAGAGGAAATGTATGGCTCAGGTAGATATCTGTGTCAACTAGGATGAGATTTGGCTGCATATCATCTTAAGTTTTATTAAATAATTTCCTGAAATATAAATATATTTGTCCCTCAAATACAAGAATCCTGAAATGTGCAATCACAGCATCTTCAGGACATTGGGAACTGAGGTTCCTTGCCTGCTACACCATTGTTATCAGCCCATGGTGTGGGAGGCCATCCTCACATGTGGTTTGAGTTACCTCCCTGGCTGGGTGAGAGGCGCTTAGACACAGCTGTGTCAGAGCTATTCCCCATCCTTTCCCAGGTCCGAGGGCTTGTCCGTGCAGACGCATGTCTGGCCACTGCCCTGAAGACCCAATCGTCACCCCTGATCTTGGGATGCTGCCCCCCTTAACCTTCATTGGATGGGATTTTCCCTGGAATTTTTTGTTTCTCAATAAAAGCCCACTCTCTGGCGTGCTCTCTCTCTCACTAGTCTCTTCTGTGAACCTCGCTACCGCATTAGGTGGCTGGAGGCGGGAGCTAGGAGAAGCCATCCCAGAGCTGGTATTAAAGGTAATGAGAGTCTTGTCTCTTTAATTTAAAACTCCCTAGCAATTACTCATGAATCGAACCGTCTTTCATGAAGCCAGCGCTGGTCGCGTGGCAGACCATGGCTTCAATTGTATGGTTCAAGATGCCATCTGAATTCCAGCTGCCACAGTTTACCCGCTATATAGAGGAAAGCCTGGCCTCCTTCCTGCTCAGGGCCCTTCCCACAAGTAGCACCCAGCACTTGTACGCACTTCTCATGAGCCACAGTTACTGACCCCTATCTGTCACTGTTAGCTACACCACCTGTGGATGTGCCCCTTTAGCTGGATGGTAATTTGCACAGGTAAAAAATAAGAATTATTTTATTAAAGAAGAGGGGCTTGTATGTTGGCAATTCTACTGCAGTATATTTAATTAAATTATTTTTTGAAATATAAAGTATACTTCCTATGGCTTTGCTGTTTAGTTCAAATATATATGAAATGTTAAGAGAAATAAAGGTTTTGGAATTTTTAGAATGGAATTCTGGGTGGATTAGTTAATAGTGGTAGTAACAAACTTTAAAGTTGAACTTAAAATGCGGAATAGCTAGGAACACAAAAAGTAAAAATTAAAAACTTAAGAAGCTGAGAATTGAAGAAGCCTCAATACTTTCAAGCAGTAAAATTTCTTAAGTGTCAGATTCACTTTCACTTAAGAATGGAGTTTCATAGCAAGAAAGTCTATCGATGCTTTGGGATCTTATTTCCAAATTTAAAATATGGCATTGTAAATAGTTCCCCCTAGTTCTGAGTTAAATAGAAAAAGAAGGAAAAAAGGAATGAAGGGGAAAGGAAGGGAGAAAAGAAGAAAGAAAATAACTGAGACAGTGTCTACTTTCATCAAATTTGACTTTGGTTGTGTTTATCATGCCTCATCAGAGACTGAAATGTGGAAATGGAGCCTGAGAACATCAGGGAAATTTGCTTTACTGACATACAACTTTCTGGATTGAAAAGGTTATTACCTTTTACAGTATATGTTTTCAAAAGTGGAGGGATCATTTGCTATAAGTTGGAGGAAATTAATATATTTTGGGCTTGAAGTAAATGTTTGGAGGTGCCTTGGAGCCTTTGTTATAGCTCATTAAGGATCCCATATTTTCCATGCATCTTGACTAAGTCCCCCACAGAAAAGCAAAAGAAGACAATAAGCAAGGACATGACTGGTGAACAGACAGCCAGAAAGGTACTCAGGCTTTGGAATGCAATGGAAAGGCAAGGTTGGCCAATATGGCTGCTCTGTGTGGGGAGGGTGGGATGGGGGCAGTGCTGAGAAATGCAATGCAGCATGAACATGGCCATGGATTTTGGCACAGCTATTTCAGAAAGCTGAACAAGCCCTGAGAATTTTCTGAAACTCCTGTTGTTCCTTTAGACATTGCATTTTAGCCTAATGACAGGATTTAATTGTGGGCATTTAATTAGTGCAAAAATAGATCTTTGAACATGTAAAATATAAGGAGATAAAAAAATCTCAGATTGTGCTGGTACAAAATATTTGCAGTATACAGAGCAGACAAACAACTCATTGCTTCACTATTTAAATATCTTATACAAGTTAATAAGAAAACGATGAACACTTCATAAAAACTGCCTAATAAATGTGTATGAAAAGATATGAAAATAGCTAAAATAAAATAATAAATAAATGACATAAAATAATAAAATAGCTAAATAAATGACAGTAATGACTCAGCCTTAGTAATAAATAAATACCAATGAAGAAAATGAGATGCTACTTCCCACCTAAACAATTGGCAGTAGCTTTAAAAGCTGTGATTCCCAGTGTACCAAAAAGCATGTGCTCTCATGGACGACTAGGGAACATTGATTATTAAAGCATTTTGAGGGAACAATTTGGAAACATATATTAAAATCTACAAAATTTCGGTTCACAAATTCTACTTCTAGGGAATTTTTTAAAAACAAAATCCTAGCTATGTGAAAAGATTTATCCTCAAGATAGATTGTTCATTATCATATTGTTTATGTTAGAAAATTAAAAAAAAGAAAAAGAAAAACCAAACCAGAGGCAAATAAATATCCTACAAATTGGAGTTGGAAAAATAAATTATTTTTAGATCTAAATAATGAAATACCATGAAGCCACTAACATTTAGATTAAGTGGTTGAAAAAAATAAAAGCAGGAATCATGAATGTGAAAATTCTATACATTATCAAATCACATAACAATAGTATAAAACATAACTTATAATATGAACCCATTGTTTTTATAAGAGTGTCCTATTCTTACACAAATTTTCTGTAAGTTTGAAACATAGTCAAAAAGAATGAAATGCAAATCGAAACCAACTTCTATCACCTCACTCCTGTTAGGGTGACTGTTATCAAAAAGAGAAGAGGGAACTCTTGAATACTGTTGGTGGGAGTGTGAATAGGTACAGCTGTTACAGAAAACAGAATGGAGGCTCCTCAAAAAACTAAAAATACAACTACCATGTAATCCAGCTATCTCATTTTTGGGTATTATTTTAATCAGCTGTTTTGCTCCTGTGACTGAAAGATCTAACCAGAACACTGAAGAGAAGAAAAAGTTTATTTAGGGGCTCACAGTTTCAGAGATCTCACAATCCATAGCCATAGGCTCCATTCCTCAGGGCTCAAGGTGAGGCAGGACATCAAGAGTGTCACAGAGGGAATCAGCTCACATAATGATCAGAGAGCAGAGAGATAGACTCCACTCACCAGATACAAATATATACCTCATTTGAGAAATGACAGAATACTTTAGGAGATAATTCCACACCAGACCTCATGTGACAGGTCACAGTTAAAAATGCTGATGTTCTAAAAATATTATATAAAATTACCTTCAGGCTGTATGTATAAGGTACATATGAAACATAAATGACTCTCCTGTTTTAACTTAGGTCTCCTTTCTAAGTTATCTCATTATGTATATATATAACTATTCCAGAATCCCCAAATAACTGAAATCTGAAACAATTCTGGTGTCAAACATTTTGGATAGGAATACTCAACCTGTAATACATGTATTTTTAAAGTCAAGTTTCCATCAACAGCCACAAGATTCCATCTGACCTCTCTGGCTTCTGAGCCTAGCCTCAGAATCCTCCTGTTGAAGGCTCCAAGTGCTCAGCAGCTCTCTCTCTGCCTCCTCTGACCCCTGAATTACCCACCTTTGGAATTGGCATCTGCTGCCCTATAATGTGAGCTGCTTTTTATATTTGAAAGGACTTTGTATTAGTCAGTTTTCTGTTACTGTAACAAATACATGAGATACTCAGCTTATGATATGAAGAAAAATCTAAACTCACAGCTATGAAGTTTCCAGTACACAACTGATTAAACCTGTTGTTTTGGTCCTGTGGTGAGGCAGCACATCAAGGGAGGAGTGTGTGGCCAAGCAAAACTACACCTTATTGCCAGGAAGCCAAAGAGAGTGCGCGCATGGATGATTGGGCATAATTCCCTTCAAGGGCTCTCTAACAGTGATCTAAAGACCTCTCACTAGACTCCATTAGTTAAAGGTTCCCCAGGCTGCTCAAATTGCTACCCTAGGGACCAAGGCTTTAAGATATGGATTTAGGGAAAACTTTTCAGATGCAAATTATAGCAATAATTTAAGTAAAAAAATTGAAATAAGGAGCATAGGAGTTGACATCTTCCTACAGTGGTTCATGAAAGCAGAAGTGGCTAAATGGGAAACTTATTCTTACATTAAGTCCTGCCACTGAAGTGGCTCAGAGAACAGGTCTGAAACCCACCTGCCTGGCTCTGTAGAACCACCTTCTGCCTCAGTTTCCTCATATGTGAAATGGAGATAATAATGCTGTTCATGTCAAAGAGTTGATGTGAGAATTAAACAAAATAATATAGCTAAAGAACCTAGAAGAGTTAAAAATATTATATAAAATTACCTTCAGGGTATATGTATAAGGTACATATGAAACATAAGAAGAGCACCAGCACTCAATAAATGTTAGTTCTTATAAAGAATAGTAGGTTTCTTTTCTCATGGTAAAAATAGTTGAGAAAATTAACATGAGAAAAACTAAAAAATTAAAAGTCTCCCCTATTGTCAATGCTCAAATACAAAATCCTCAGTTATAATCACTGCTAACATTCTGATTTCTTTCAGTTTGCTTCTTTCTCTCTTCTCCTCTTTGTATTTATTCAGACATGTTTCAACATTTTTTTTTCATAAGGAAAATATCACACCAAAGATAACTTTCTAGCTTGTTTTGTGTACTTACAATATGATGAACATTCTAATGCAGTGACATATTTCTATGAACATTTATAAATGTTTCAGTATCATATGAAAAACAACTAAACCAATAAGGGCAGATTTGGCAGAAGTATCAAATGTCTTTCAGGTGAGTCCAAGAGAATGAAAACACTGAAAAAATGTAATTTCTTCTTCTAAATATTCAAATAGTAAAATTAGAAAATGTCAAGAGATTATGAACAAGGCTTTTAAAGTGCTAAAAATAGGATTAAGAACATTTAGAAACCTATGTTCTTTGACATGGAGGAATTTGATTACTTGATTTTATAAAATGAAGTATTAAATTATTTTCCTTCATTTTTCACTTCTCGTATATTTATAGAAAAAGAAACAGTCGTCCTTTATTCCAAGAACAAGGAGACTTTGAGCTAGTGCTTTGAATACCTTTGCCAATTTAGCCATCATTTGACAAAAGCAAGTGTGTCCAGCTCCTTGGGCCTGTCACCACAACGCCTGCTCAGGTGTGTTCTTGCTGGGATAGAGTGAAGGTCGTCCACCCAGAGGAAGTGCTTCCGAGTGGCTTTTGCTAGGGAAGAAGAGCATGGTGCAGACGACCCTGTAGGGGAGAGTGGCAGTTGGAGCACCAATTGGGTGGATTGGGGCTCAGTACATGGCTCAGGGACTGGATGTGTCAGGCACAATCCTGCCACTTCAGTAATTGTGTAGCTTCGGACAAAGTAAACTTTGGGTGCCTCAGTTTCTGTTGGATTGTACTCCCTCATAGAGTTCTTGTGCCCTCCATTGGACTTCATATGAAGTGCTCAGAACAGGGGCTGGCACACATGGGGTGTGCACTCATGATCCTCAATTATTGGTTATTGTTGCTATTGTGATCTTCCAAAGTTCAGCCTCCATACTCTGCTCTGGATATCCCTGGATGAAAAAGGAACTCATCAGGCAGGAAGCTCCCAGGCCTGCCCAGGTTTGTGTGTCTAGGCAGATCCCTGGGGGAGAGCTGCTGGCACTGGCCCTTCAGTGTCACTCGCCTCTCCGTCCTCTGACCAATGCTTAATGAAATCACATGGGAACTAAAATGAGAACACCTTATGTGGCACAAGAAGAATACAAATTGTCAGTGTCTGTTATGGAATGAACGTTTGGGTCCTCCCCATAATCAACATGCGAAGCTCTAATGCCCAATGTGGTGGCATTTGAGGGTGGGGCCTTAGTGACATAAGCAGGTTTAGATGAGGTCATGAAGATGAAGCTTCCAAAATGAGACTAGTATTCTTATAAGAAGGGGAAGAGACACCAGAGCTCTCTTGTGCTGTGTGTGTCCCCCCTCCCTCTCTCTGTCTTCCTCTCCCTCTCCCTCTCCACCCACCCCTACCCCTACCTACCCCTCTCCCCTCTCTCTCCCCTATGAAAATGCAGTAAGAAGGCTACCAGCTACCAGCCAGGAAGAAAGCCCTCACCAAAACTGACCTTGCTATCACCCTTCCCTTAGACTTCCCCTCCAAAACTATAAGAAATAAAGGTCCATTGTTCACCCCACCTCATCTATGGCATTCTGTTCTGGCAGCCCAAGATGACTAAGGGCCTACACATACTGGGGATTATAAGTCCAACATGATGTGTTTGGACACGGTGAAGGGCTGTGGGTTGACTCTTCGGCTGTTCAAGGAAAGCCAAGGTTTCTATTCACATCTGCTTCATGACCTTCTTCTCGACATTGCCTCCCTCAGTCACTGCCCAGCATCAGGAACCTTGGAAACATCCACATTTCTGTGGCCTGGGGTCAAAGGAGAGCAGAATTTTTGGCTGAGGTAGGGGATTAGGTGAAAGCCAAGAGTCCCAACACTACTTTTCTACTGAAAAAAAAAATATATTGAAGATACACACACACACACACACCATATATGTGTTACACTCACATATATATATATATATGACATATATGTATATAAAACATCAAAAATATGATAGAAATGACAAAAGTGCAATGGTTGCTTTCTCAGGCACTATTGATATACCTGTGCTACTAGAAAGGGCTTGTGGCACTGGCCCCAAAACAGTGGTTAGAGGCCTGATTGTCCTCCAGCCAGTCAGGATTGCAGGCCCAGACACTGCATAGGTATAGGTGGCATCAGGAACTACAGCACCCCTTTAGTGGCACTGACACTGAGTCCCGACAACAGTGTATGGGGACAGGGTTCTTTTGAGAACCAAGTAAGTGTGGTGCAGTAGGAATCATAGTGTTCCTCTCTATTGGCAGCAGTGCTCCACCCCAGGAGTGGGAAACCAGCTGGAACTAGGGCTTTTCTCCCCTGAACTGTTCTGCTGTAGTGTGCTCCCTCAGCAGGGCTAACAGCGGGAACCAGAGCCGCTCAAGGACCCCTCAGTACAACCTTGTTGTCAGAGGAGCACCAGAAACTGCAGTGTTCCTGTCACCATCCCCACCATTGGTGACAAGCTCCTGAGTGAGTTGCAAGGGAGGAGGAATGATGGGAACTATGTGGGTATCTGCCTTCAGTCCTGGCATTGGTGTGAATCCACATGCAGCTGGCCACGCCATTGGTCACAGAGGGCAAGGGCCCTAATCTGCTAGTTTTCCCTTTTCCTTCATGTCACAACATCCATCCCTTACACTGTGGGGCATCCACAGTCACCCTACTGGGCCTTGGGTTCATAAGGCAGATACCCCCAAATTCAGTGCTGTGGAATGCCTGTGGAATCTGACCCCTAGAACAGTCCAAACTCAGATGATAGCTTCCTTCTCAGGGTGGCTCCTGGCTATAGACTCCTGAGTATCGACTGGACAATGATGTGAGATCCTTTTCTAAAGTGAGGCTACTGTTCATATTTCAAGTGAGCTGAAGGCCTGTATAGATCATGGAGTTTTCCAATAGCTAGGTTTGCTGATATCTGCACCCATGGAGTTTGGTGGGAGTCTCACTTTTTTCCTTACCTTTGCAAAGGGAACACTCCACTTCCATAGACTGTGGAACTGAATGGGAGACACTGGGGTATTGTTTTTTTTCTATGCTATTGTCCCAGATCTTTGAATCTTACACTGATCCCAGTCTCTCCCTTGCTGATCCACAGTGATCTTCCACAGTCACTCACATCAAAATGCAACGACATACTTGTTACTTTGGTTCTTATTTTTGGAGAAGGAGGAGGAAGGAGAGGAGATAAGTTCTGGGTGTTTCTACTCTTCCATCTTGGATCCATCCATTAGTAATCTTGCTTCTTGCCTTCTTGGGATTTGACTTGCAAACTTTTCCTTTCTTCATCCTTTAGTTCTAAACCTGGACAGTTGTTAACAGTCTTGAACTAGTTTTAGGAAGAGGAGACCTGCATGGAGAGGGTACATTGAGATTGTCTGGCTCAAACTTCCTCCTGCAATAGGCTGCTGCAGTCTCTGTCAGAAGATTTCTCATAAACAGAACTTTCCGATGAATATAGCAACCCAGTGTTGAATAAATTAGTATTTTAAAATTCCTCTTTTACATCAAAGTGAAGTATTCTTTCCTCTCAGTGATACTTTTCCTCCCTTCTACATTGACACTGTATAGCCAGGTGCTGTCTTGACCAGATTTTATCTTTCCAAATGCAGAAGATATTTATTATATAACTGCTTTATCTAAGAAGTCCAAACTAAAAATATCTACTTTTTCCTAATTGTTCCTCACATAATGTAATTTCTAGATTTCTCTGTCTTGATTTCCCAGCAGCAGATACTTTCTAGCTTATTATTTTCTCCAATAAAATGTGGCTTATGTTCCAGATGAAGCCTGACCCACACAGAGTTTTGTGAGCCCATAGCTTCCAGTGATCTGTTAGGGTTTAGTTTTGTTTTGTTTTCTAGCTGCTGTGTCATGATCTTGGCTCACATTGAGGCTGACTTCAATAAAACCCCTGGATCTTTTCACAGGACTCCTGCCAAGCCACAGCTCCTCCTTCAATATTTGTGGAATTGATAGTTTTAAAAATAACTTTCACATTTTCTCATAAGTCATGCATAATAACTATGCAATTTCAAAGATGAAGTGAAGTAAACACTTTAAAAAAAATAAGCAAAAGTCCTACTATCCAGCATTATCTGCAGCTGATTCTTTGGTGATTATCAGGGGGAGGCAAACTCAAATTCCAACGGGGTCCAGGAAGTTGAGATAAAGGAAGGAAAAAGGTTGGGAGGGAATCAGTAGGGCAAGGGGCAGGGCTGATTGCCATCTGAGGATGACAATAATTATTCAGCTCTTGGTTACCTCCCATTGATCTGTAGAAGTGAGGGCTCCAAAGAACCAGAAACAAATACTCTAAATTCTTTCAAGAGACCTTGCAAATACAGAATTTCAGGAAGAATTTCCTTATTAAGCATTGGCATCTAATTTATGTTGACCAAAGAATTCATGGTTTTGGACCTTCTTGGGTCTTTGACCTGATACTACTGTGGTTCCTCTGGTGTTTATCCTTCTATCTTGCCTTCTTTCTTTTCTCCATCTTTCAGAAAAAAAAATGAGCCCATCTACTCTACATATTATACCAACTGACAGTGACTTGTGATCACCTACATTAACTCTAGATGTCTGCACAGCTAACTGCTTCTCGCTCTCATTGTTCCTCTCTGCCACTCGGCTCACTTCCTTCCTGTCCTTCACATGTTATTCTCATTCCTCCTGCAGGGCTAATGGTCACTGAGAGCGCTACCTGAGCTTCACACTTAGTCTAATCTGTCACTCCAAACCCAGCTTTTCCAGCATGATTTCGTTCAAGTTACCCTTCTTTTTTTTTTTTTTTTTGGTACCAGGGATTGAACTCAGGGGCACATCATGACCACTGAGCCACATTCCCAGCCCTATTTTGTATTTTATTTAGAGACAGGGTCTCACTAAGTTGCTTAGCACCTCCATATTGCTGAGGCTGGCTTTGAATTCATGATCCTCCTGTCTCAGCCTCCCGAGTTGCTGGGATTATAGGCATGCACCCGTGTGCCCGGCAAGATACTCATTCTTTTTGCTGTGCTCCCTACTCTCCTGCTGTGGAAAAGCTCAGTCTTTCAAGTCTAAATGACTCTTGTTCAAACCTAGCTATACAAGCCTGTGAAAAATTGCTTTGACCTGTCTGCACTTATTTTCAACAGTCATGATTTTGAAAATAATAAGCCTTCATTGGAAAATAGTTTCTAAGTTAATAATAAGACATATAAAGCATCTAAGTTTGAAATAATAGCTGTGTGATAATATCATATTTGGTTTTAATCATCACTGGGTGCTCATAAATGTTCTCCCCAATGTGTTTAGAAAATAGTAGCCACTTAGAAATGTTCAATAAGTGTTTTGGTCAGCTTTTCTTGCTGCTGTGATCTGACCAGAACAATTTTAGGAGAAAAAGTTTATTGGGGGGCGGGGGCGCTCCTTGTTTCAGAAGTATTAGTCCATAAAAGGCAGGCTCCATTCCTCGGGGCTCAAGGTAAGACAGAACATTATGGTGGAAGAGTTTAGCAAAGAGAAGCAGCTCAGATGGAGAGAGAGAGAGAGAGAGAGAGAGAGAGAGAGAGAGACTCCACTAGCCAGATACAAATATAACCCCAAAGCCACGTCCCAATTCCCACCTCCTCCAGCCATATACTACCACTTCAATTACCATTCCGTTAATCCCTATCAGGGTATTAATTCATTGATCATGTAAAGATTATCACCCAAACTTTCTTGCATTGTCTCATACATGAACTTTTAGGGGACACCACATCTGAACCATAACATTGAATAAGTGAATGAACAGAAGAATGAGTAAATGAATAAATGGGAGGTGATAAGCAGGCTGTTGGACCTAAGGTGTTCTTAAAGTAAAATACAAGACAACACTTCACTCTGAGAAAGGAAGGAACACACTTGCCCTGGGTGGCTGTTTCTTTCCTATCTGATTGTGTCTTGTTCCAAAAAATGTTGGCATTAAAAAAGTGTCTCCTTAGAGTGGTATTGGTTTTAATAATTAATTATTAAAAAGCTTCTGTACTCTGATTTTTTGATATATGTGGGAAACAGAATTTTCAACTCAGCCTTCTTGGCAATGTTTTTTTCTTCACTAGAGATTTGCCCCTAAGTAATCTAGTGGCCAGTCTTTCTCTGAGCACTTAGAAACACGGACTCTGGCCAGGAGCTCTCTCTGCCCTCCCCTTTGCATCTCTGTCCAAGCCCTGAAGCCAGGAAATGCCACAGGATCCAAAAGGGCTTTTTTTTTTTTTTAGGCCCAATGAATACTTTTTGAATAAACAAATAGACAAAAAAACAGTTCAATGAAAAGAGATAAAAATATCTTTTATTTACTCCCTTTTCACTCTCTGTACCTTGCTAGCTGTAAAACCTTATGGAAAATTAGTTTAATCTCTCTGAACCTTAAGTTTACTCATTTGTAATCCTGGGAATTAAACCTCTTATTCTCTGTGTCTTCCAATATTAGGTAGGTTGATTTTGGCTGCTAGTAAAAGAAAACTTGACTGAAAGTGGTTGAGCCAGTAAGGACATTTATTATCTCATAGAATAAGATGTCAGAGATGGTTCAGTAGCTTGTCCATGGCTGGGCTCTGAGTTGACCTCTCTGTGGTTCTCCTGGCTCTTTTGATGGTCATAAGATGGCATATGAACCCATCCTCTTACAACAGCATCAACACAGTGAGTTAAAAGCTCTTTGTTCGTGTGTGTGTGTGTGTGTGTGTGTGTGTGTGTGTGTGTGAGAGAGAGAGAGAGAGAGAGAGAGAGAGAGAAAGAGAGAGAATCTTAAGGAGGGGAGAAAAGCTTCCCTGGGGAAACTCCTCATAGGCCCCTCCCTTGGTCAAACTTCAGCTGCATACCTGTGCCTAGGCTGGGAGAGGAAGAGATTATTCTAATTGGGTTATACCAGTCGTGACTCATCCCCTGAGGTTGGAGGAAAGAGCCCCCCTTCCCTGAACACAATAGGGTGTTGAATATCTAGGAAAAAGAGAAAAAAATTTTTGAACAATATCTAATATTTATTTTCCGTGGTTGTGTGCCAAGCTCGGTTTTAGAGTTTACATGTGTCAGCAACTTGTAACATATCTCTATGATATGTTGTCATTCACATTTCACAGATAGAAAAACAGAGGCATTGAGAATGTAAGTCAATTATCCAGCGTCACACAGGTAGCAAGCAGGTGGGTAAGGGAGCTAGGATTTAAGTTCAGGCAGACCGGCTCCACAGTCTATGCCATTAATCTTCATCTATGTGAGCTTCCCCCATTGAAGTCTGCTACCCAAAGGTAGCCCTGGTCTCTCCAAAGTAAGGTCTTACAGTCGTGAGATGAATACCTGAAGACTTCATAAGCACTTGCTTGGTTGCTGGGGCACATGGCTAGTGGAAAATTTCTAATAACAATGGTAATAAAACCTGCCTATTGCAGGCCAGGCATCCTCATGACATCATCTCATTCAATGATCATAACAGTCAGCAAGTTCCATATTATTTCTTCCATTCAAAAATGAAAAAAATTAGGCTCAGTTACCTTGCCCAAGAGATAAGAACCTAGAATTGATTTTAGCTTTGCTTGAATCTGAGGTCTAGGCTCTTTCTCCTCCACCTCTCAGTCTGTAAAAAAGATAATAAGTCAAGGAAGTTTATATCTACATTACCCAGGAATCAGCAACTTCAACATGGAGAGAATTCCACCATTGAAACACCAATGGGGTAGAGTAACTGCTTGAGGAGACAGGAATCATGAAGCTGTGTTAATTAACCAATGATTTAATCATGGAGGAAAAAGCATACGTATTTATACTTGGCTGGTCCTCAATCTAAAGCTAACATGAGTTTCCACTTTTATTAAGATATTTATTAGATTATGTCCAGGTCATTTTAAGTATAATGGGTGTACTGATCTGACTTTGAGACTGGAAGCTCCCTGAAGACAGTCATGTTTTCCTTCCTTGTTTCTTTTTTTTTTTTTTTATAGCGTCTAGTGCAACTTTGTAGTTGCTACATGCTTAAGAACTATGTGTGGTATTTTTAAAAATAACATTTTACTTTGGGATAATTTTAGATTTACTGAAAAGTTGCAAAATGGTACATAGAGTTCCTACCTACTATTCATTCAAATTTCCCAGTGTTTGTATTTCATAACTTGTGTGCATTTGTCAAAGAACCTAACATTGGTTCTAAATTAACTAAACTGCAGGCTTTATTTAGCTGCCACCAATTTTCCCACTAACATTCTTCTCTTTCCCAGGATCCCATCTAGGATATTACACTGTACTAACTTAGTATGCATAACATTTTATTTTGAAGATTTTTCATTACTTATATGCCTAAATGTGATAGGAAAGGAATCATGTATGTACACATTGTTTCTGTGTATAATAAGAAGAAGAATATTAAAAATAGCTGGAACTTCACTGAGCTTTTACCGTATGCCAGACTCAATTCTAAGTGGTTTATGTACTATTTCATTTTTTGTCCTCACAAAACTCTACAAGGAAGCTAATATTATTATCTCCATTACATAGGAATTGAGACATGGGTTGTTCATGCCACCTAGTTAGTAAAGCCATGGTTGAAACCCAGAAAGTCAGTCTCTCATATTTTACATGTAAATGTGATATTTTAGAATAAGCTGCAAAGATGAGAAGGGATTATTAAATGGCTTATTTTACTAATGTGTTATGGTGTAAGGTAAGACTGGAATAGTTCCTTCTAGACTTATTTTTGGGGGCTTGTATTTTTCCATTCATCTGTTATAAATGGAAGGAGAGCAGCATGCCTGGGCTGTGTGTCTTTTGCTAAAACTGAACTGAAGTCCTGACACCTAGTCTCTAACTCCTTTCCCATCTCATGTGCTAGGATGTCATGTCCAAGCCTGGGATATAAATGAAAAATGAATGTGGTTACTCATCATTTGTCCCCATCATAAACCTCTGCCCAAGGGCTCTCATGCTGGAAGAGCAGAGGCGTTGAAAGAAGAATAAGGGTGAACTGGCAGAGTACCATGCAGAGGCTCGAATGGCAGTTCAACATCTCCATGACAGGGAACATTCTAAATGTGTCTCAGTCACAGCCATTGAGGCTCCAGTTAATTTGCAATGGGGAGATTAATAAAATATGAGCCATGAACAACAACAGAAGAAATACAAAATACCCCAAACTAAACTATTATACTTTTACTCACAAATTTTCTACTTCATCTTACTATTCAACACAATAGTCCATAGAATCATTCTCCCTTCAAAAACTCCTGTTGTGAACAAACATTCATTTTCATGGGTTTATAGTTAACATTAGGGACTACAAACTTATTACATAAACAAGCCCTCATAATTTTTAATTAATTATGGGAGTGGAGTCAAGGAGTTAAAGGGTAGAGAATGACAAGTTACAAAAAATAGCTCATAATAAGATCTATCCATCCATTTATCATTCACTGAGTGAATAGACTGAGTCCCTCTGTGGATCAAACACTGGGCCTTGTCCTCCATATCCAGGAGGGAAAATAGATATGAGACTAAGTCATCAATCTAGTGTTACACTTCCTCTGAAAAAAGTATGTCTGCTGTTGTCATTCATGACCCATTAGTGGTCTTTAAATGAATTCTACAGATTGTAGATAACAATACTCAAAATAAACCAGAGTGATGTTGGAAATATCTGAATCCATCTCATACACTAATTAAATATATTTTTTCACGAAACATTTAGCACTTTATAAGTTGTGTGTGTGTGTGTGTGTGTGTGTGTGTGTCTATAAAACATATTAGTATGTTTTTCAATCAAAGAAGTTGAACAGCATTGACGTGATCTTCAAGATCAACAGAGAACAAAGACGGGATTGGGAAACCCCTGCTTGTAATAGAATGAGGAAGACAGGAGAAGTCTCCATAATGCTGGAATTGAATCTCAAATAGTGGTCTTCTCCAGTTGGATTGTAAGACAAAGGACAGTTTGAACAAATGAACAGAATGGGAAAGGCTCAAAGAGACCCAACAGGCTCTACTTCCTGACTGCTTTCCTCCATCATGCCCTTCCACCATGATGGTCTGTCTCATCTGGGGCCTAGAGCAATGGAGTCAGATGTCTATGAATTGAACCTCTGAAACCATGAGCGAAAATAAACTACTCCACCTCTATGTTGTTCTTGTGAGGTCTTTTGATCCCAGCGACAATAAAGCTGACTAAAATAGAAATTGGTACAGAGAAGTAGAGTTGTTGCTGTGACTCACCTGACCAGGTGGTTCAGAAGACTTAGGAGCTGGTATGAAGGGGAGGAATTTTGAAAAATGTAGAGATGCAAGCTGGAAAAGCTTTAAACTGTTGTAAGCCGAGCTTAGTGGGTGTTTCTGGTGGCAGCTTAGAAGACCAGAATGTTGATGGGACTGTGGACAATAAAGACTGGGTTTGTTTCCGAGAAGAAAGACTCCATTGGAAATTGAACTAGAGATAATTTGTGTTATAACCTGACTAGGAAGTTGTCTACATTGTGTCCATGTCCTGAGATTTTTGTAAGGCTTTATTTAAAGGTGATGTACAAATTAATCTGGGGGAGAAAATTTCAAGGCAGCACAGCTTACTTAGTATGCGGTAACATGTATATTGTTGGTGGCTTTTAGCCAAGTTTACTGTGATAATCAGGAGTAGAAAACAGAGAAGAGAGATTTGAGAAACTTGGAGTTTGACCAGAAAAGTATGAGTGAAAAGAGCTAAGGAATTTGTGACTGTTAAAGACATTATAGCCTCTAATGATAAGTACTTTGAACACATAAAAGTAAAGATGGCTTGAGGGCTCTCAGGAATTTCCAAGACCACACTCATCCCAGGCTTAAGGATGTAAAGGTAAAGATTACTTCAAGATGAGGCCACGGGGTGCTGTTTGCAGAGAGGGGCCTTGGAAGTTTTTTTTTATTCATCATGCTCAGTCATACAGGGGCTCAGAGGCGTGGTCCCAGGAGACTTGGCTACTGCCTGAGATGGTGGCAGACCTGGGCATTGATCACATGGTGCTAGGTCTGGATAAATGCAGAATGCTAGAGTTAGGGGGTCATGGAGGCTTCCACCAAGTCTTCAAAAGAAGGCCTGGAAGACCAACCACAATTGTGGCAGGGTTGGAATCTCTGTGGGCTACTCCTGAGATGGTGATGTGTGTAGATGTGAGAAGGAAGCCAAAGTTGCAGTGGAGACCCCTGAGACTATGAGATGCCAGTAACATGGAATGTCTGCCAAGGAAAGCTGCAGGAATCAAGCAGAGACAAGCCAAGAGAGAGGCCATGTGAGCTGCAACCAGCAAGGCCATAGAGTTGGAGCTACCCAAGCCCACATGTTTCTATGCCCCTATTTCTTCCTTATGGAATGGAAGTGTTTACTCTGTGCCATTATGCATTTGATACATGTAATTTCCTTTTGATCTTTACAGGGAAACCATTCGTGAGTTTGCCTTGTATCTCAAATAAAATTTTGGACTTGGATTTTTGGGCAATACTCGAATGGTTAATACTATGGGGACTCTCAGAAGTGCACTAGATGTATTTTGCATTGTGAGATGGACATGAGTTTTGGGGGGACAGGGGTGATATGTTATGATTTAGACATGGGTATCCCTCAAAAGCTCATGTGTGAAACAACGCAAGAGTTTTCAGAGGTGAAATGATTTGCTTATTAGAGCCTTAACCTAATTAGTAAATTAATCCCAGGATAGGGATTAACTGAGTGATAATTGTAGACAGGTAGGGTGTGGCTGGAGGAGGTAGGTCACTGGGGGCATGCCTTTGGGGTTTGTATTTTGTCACTGGTGAGCAAAGTTCTCTCTCTGCTTCTTATTGCCATGTTCTGAGCTGCTTTCCTTTACCATGCTCTTCTATCATTGTGTTCTGCTTCATTTTGGGCTCAGAGTTATGGAATCAGCTATCTATGGACTCGACTTCTGAAACCAAGAGCAAAATAAAGTATTCTTCCTCTACATTGTTCTTGTCAGGTCTTTTGATCACAGAAAAAAAGAAAAGAAAAGAAGGAAGAAAAAAAACCTGACTAAAGCACATTTGGAGCCAAAGCTTTATTTCTTATTTCAAACATCACTGTATATCTGAGTCCTCCTCTGGAAAACTTATTGCTTTATAATACATACCCCCTTTAAGTCTACAGTACAATTCCACTTTCTTCTCTCATTTGAGGCAAGATTTAGGCAAATATTCCCACGTAGACACCACTTGCTCCAGCACTGGTCAGCACAGTGATCTCCTCTGCACTGTGGTTACAACTCCATTTAGGTCAGGACACCAGAGCACATGTTTGGTGTTCTGGGTTCTCTGCTGTATCCATTGCTCTACTGTTTATCTTTGCATCAATGCCATGGTCCATTAATCACTGCAGTCTTTACAGTTGTCTAAATCCTCCAGCCTTATACTTTTTGTTCAGTGAGGCCCTGTATTTGCATATGAAAGTTAAAGTGGCCTTGACAAGTTCCATATAAACCCTGCTGGGATTTTTACTGGAATGTGAATCAAATCCAAAATTTAACTTGAAAAGGTTTTGAAATAATGACACTGCCAAATCTTTAAGTTCATGAACTGGAATACCTTGCTGTTTTTTGTCATGTGCATTAGTTGCATTGCTCATCAATATTTTGTAGATTTCAATGTTGTTTTTGATGCTATTGCAAACAACTTTTATGTTTTCCAATTCTTGCTAATAGAAATATAATTGATTAAAAGAAGAAGAAGAAGAAGAAGAAGAAGAAGAAGAAGAAGAAGAAGAAGAAGAAGAAGAAGAAGAAGAACCCAACATCTGCTTTTCTCCTGCAATCTGAGGGCTACCAAGCCTCCAATATATACTTTCAGAGGCTAGAGAGAGTTGCTATCCTATGTGTGCCTGAGAGCAGAACTTCTCAACTCTTATATACACCCAAATCACAGGGAGGTCTTGTAAATTGCAGTGTGACTGGGGAGGTCAGGTGGTTTGGGTCCTAAAGCTCTGCATTCCTAACAACTTCCCAAGTGGCGCTGTCCAGGAGCTCCACTCTGACAGTCAAGATCTATTCCTAGAGAAGACAAATGAGTTGTTTCCAGCATTCTGACTTTGTTCTTGATCTGTATATGATCCCTGCAATCTGTCCAGATGTGGGCAGCCTTCTAGTATGTGGAACCACGAAGAGTTGCCAAACCAGATAAAAATACTAAAAGTTATTGAAACCCACTGTCTGATAAATGCTTTTTAAAATCGGTTATGGGCATATTCTTATTGGCAGTCCATAACAAGCCCGAAAGGTATAGCTATTATAATTCCCATTTTATATGTAAAGAAACTGTGTATCTTTTTTGAGGTCAGAGGAGGTTAGCAGAGGAGGATTCAAATCTCAGGCTCTTAATGGCCTGCCTGTACAGGGCTATTTGAGTGATTGGGGTGGAGGGCACACAGTTCTGTCTTTTGAGGGGACATTGGGACATCCTCTCCTTACTTTATTTTCTTCTATGAATGAAAGTATAAGTGGTTACTAAACAAAATGGAACTAACACTTTTTCCATTAGTTTGTCTAGAACAAACTCCCTCATTCTCTCCCCTCCAAACAATTCCCTAGATTTCTTATACAGCTGAAAAGAAAGATATTGGGGCTTGGGAGACTTTTGTTGTGCATTATTTGGGATAATGTTTGCTCAGGTTTTGCTTCTGGATTATTCTTTTGAAGGGGAGTAACTGAGTATTTCTGGCTAGAAAACTGAATCCTATTCAAGATATATGGCAGTGGAAGCTAACTGGACCTTCCTGAAGGTCCCAATGCCAGCTGTAGGCATAGCCCGGCATGTCACAGGGACACATTAGCCTCAGAGCTGAAAACGAGCACCTGGGCTTAAATTCTGTCAGCTGTCACCAGTCTAAAATTAAAATGAGTTGTTCGTATCCATACTTATCACTTTGGTTCTTCTAGAAAGTATTACCTTCAGAAGAGAGGAACTATCAAAAAAACAAATATAGTTGCTGTGAAATAAATTCAGGACTGTAATATGTTAAGATTAAGTGTATTGACTCCTTTGAGAGGTTCCTTCTGAAGTGACTTCAAATTCTCTTAGATAATTTGTTTCCTCTTTTTACCGCCCTTGTCAAAATTTTAATGAATTATTATTATTATTTTGCCATATCAATCCTCGACTTGCCGTGCCCCACTGATTACAGGGCTTAAATTCAATAACCTGTCGTCCAACTTTAGTTTGACTGTGGGCAAGTAAGCATTAAATGAAATAAAATTTAATTTCATAAGAATTAAATGAAACCGTGTCTTCTAAGCATAGGTTCTTCCTGGTGCCTCCCGGGGCCTGAGTTGAGATGAGGTTTCAGTCTTTCATTGCCAAGTATGGAAAAGGTTGGCGAGCAGTTAGCCAACTGACAATTCTTTGCACTAGGGAGTAGAGGGAATTATTTGTATTGAATTCTAGAATATCTGATCTAGAAAGGACTGCTGTAGATTATACAAACCACTCCCCTTCCCCAAAAGTTACAAATAGAGAAACTGAGGCCCAGAAAAATTAGCCTGATATCACACAGCTAATCAGTTAATGGCCATGGAAAACTAGATGTCTGATTCTTTTTTAATTTTATCAACAATTTTATTTATGCATTTATTTCCCATTCATGCCCAAACTGTTATCTAGGTGTACAAAGGGAAGGTGGTTGCAGTTGCTCTGAAGTGGAAACTATAGATTGTGTCATGTTCCAAAATTTGGGTAACAGGGTATCAGAGGTTAGGGTCCAAGCACTCCAGATTATCTATTTCCTATCTATGCATCTTCAAGCTAAAGGTCTGGTGCAGCTCCCAGCTATACAAGTTATACAAGAGTAAAGGATCCACTGGAACTCATCTTCCTTTAGTGCTGTTTTTCACTTTGTAACATGTGACCAATGGCCACCAATTATGTGGTGTGTGTGTGTGTGTGTGTGTATGTGTGTAGCCAAGGCATGTCCCTGAGGCTCGCACAGTCATTCTTGCCAAGAAGTCCCCATGTTTCCATAATCCTCAGCTCCAGGTTGGATGGGTTACAGTCACATTTCCAAGGACCTCCATGTCATCCATCTGAAATGCTATTTTAGAGTGTTCTAAATCAGGTTTTGTGCTTTAGCAGAGGAATGGAACCCTCTTTTCTAATATTACCTCTGTGGGAAAGTGTTTTCTGAGCTACAAACAACTCACAAACGCATTTTTGGAATACGACCCACTTATAGGCTGAGGTCTGCCTCTTCTCGGGGAAAAATACTTCTTCCCATGTACAACTTAGTAGAACCCACTGCAGGCATTCCTTATTGATTTTATTTTTAAAAATATCACATGAAGTGCCTGAAATCTGAAGCACATTCAGACTTTCTTCCAAGAAGAGTTGCTTAAGCAGTTCCCTTGTTGGGTAGGATCTAAGGATCAAAAGAGACCTTCTTGTCACATGGATGCTCTTAACTTGGTCTTATCAAGCTATCTGAAATTGTCAGTACCAGCTAAGACAGGGGTTTGCAAGTGTGTAGAAATAGTATGTTGGGCACAACTTTTTCTTAAACCAGGTTTTTAATTCTGTATTTGCTTTTTTAAAATACAGATTCCAAGACCCACTTCTGGAGACTCTCATTAAATATACATGAGGGATAGGATTCTGTAATCTGTATTGTTTAATTCCAGTCAAGTTACTTCTGAATCAAGGCCTTTATTGATTCACTGACTGATTCACTCAGTTATTCATTCTTTCATCATATACCAAACTTGTTCTTTGCAATACAGACACTGGGTCCTGAAGGCAAAAAGACAAAACTAAACAGATGTACCATAAGAGAGTGATATGGGAGGTACCAGTACCACGTAGTGAGATTAGAGAGCTAGAATCACAAAAGGCTTCACATAGCATTTATTATCAAGGTTAGCCACTGAGTGATAGCCTGGTAGCCTGGATTCAAAGCCCAATTCTACCACTTACCAGCTTAGGACCTCTGCCAAATTGCTCAAACTTTCTGCATCTCATTTTTTTTTTTCTCATCAATGAAACGGGGGCAATCAGAGTATCTATCTCTGAGGACTTTTACTGTGCAAAGTGCTTGGAACAGTGGTCTCAAACTCTAGCATGTATCAGAATCTCCTTGAAGTATTATTAAAATACAGGTTTCTGGATCCTACCCCAAGTTTCTGAGTCACTAGATCTGAGACGGGACCAAGATTTTGCATTTCTAACAATTCACCAGGCAACTGCCAGTGCTTAAGCATGGCAGCCTGAAAGCAGAGGGATGCTCCAGGAACAGGGGGAAGTGAAGAGACAGGATGGAGGGCCGCTGCCAGACGCTGGAGAGCCTGGGCCCATTCAAGTGTAGATGTTATCTGAGAGAAACCAGAGAACCTATTATCAGCGATTAGCACCTGAGCTCCAATTATTTTTTCAGAGTAGTCTGCTACTTTGTCAAATCTCTGAGGAATCTGATTCACGCATAGAAGATTTTGATAGCCCCAAAAGATTAGTGCTCACTTTTGGGGAAATCAATCCTTAGTGCTCCCTTTTTAGGAAATCAACCTGCACTAATGACTCATAGGCATAAGGGGGTGTTCAGTCATGTCATGTCATCCAGAACCCTGTGGTGGGACCCACCTCATCAGAGCACAGGTACTCCCTTCCCAAAGCTTTCTCCTCAAATAGTGCATCTCACTTTTATTTGCAGACTTATACCTATATGGTAACATTGGAAGGCTTTATTATATCCTATCCTATCCTATCCATCTATCTAACCTAATTTTTCCACTCTATGAATCTCAAAAAGTATATATGTGTATGTATATGTACATGTGTATGTGTGTGTATATATACATATATTTATATACGTGTGTGTATATATATATATATATATATATATATATATATATATATATATATATATATGATCACTCTAGAGACTGTCAAAAATCATTAATTTTTCCCCTTCTTGGGCAAACCAAATAATTCATGAGTTTGGACAGAAAATTCCTGTACTGTCACTCCTTGCATGTCCTATTTCTGTAAAAGATACACAAATCTACTCAGCTGCCCTGTGGCTGCTCCTGTGTGTGTGTGTGTCATCCTACTGACACTTAAATTGTGCAGTACATGTTCTAGACACTCCAAAGCCAAGCTAGATCCCAAGCAGTGGTGGTGACTTTCATCGTGGTGTGGTGAATGAGGGGCCACAGTGAACACAGACTGCACTGTTTGGGGCATGATACACTGTAGCAAATGGGAAAAGAGGAATCAGAGACACACAGTTTTCCTCTGCCATCTGAACAGTAACACAGATGTGTCATGATGAAAGGAAGAGGGAAAGTTATGTGGAGGAAACTGTTCTTGCTGCTACATCAACACAGAAGGAAGAGGTGGGGTTGGGAGTGCAGAGAACTACTGTGTTTTTTGTTTGTTTTTGCTTTTGCTTTTGTTTTGCCCAAAATAGCTTTGGTCTTGAATCGATCCTTTTGTCTTATAGATATGATTTATTAACAAACAAAGAATTGCCCTTGCTTTCTGCAGCATTGAATCTAGAGCAAAGCACTGCTTGAACTCTCCCCCAAATCACTGAAGACAAGTCCAAATCACCCAAGAACTCATGTCTTGTATCTTCTTACTGTGATGTCCCACATTTCTATGACGTTTGTTCTCTGTCGCTGCAGGGAGCAACAACCCCAACTCAATTGACTATAGTCGTTAGCTGGTGGACATTGACGCTGGGAATTCCTTAAGCTTTTAGGAACATACTCATTTTGATCTTTTTTTTTTTTTTTTCCAGAGAAAATGTGTGTTTTTATTTTTATTTTTAAGCCATTGTTGGAGAAACCAAAATTTTTCTCATAGGATCATTTACCCTGTTCCCTACATTGGTGGCCACTCCCTACCTCTCTGTCCCACTCAATGTTTTAGAGTTATTTTTTTCCCATTCATTTCCAGTCACAATTTGACATGAAATAGTTAAGACGTAGAATCAGTATACACAGTAGCCTGTACTTTCAGGTTAGAAATCTGACCAGCTCCAACTTATTTCAATTATAAATCCAGCTAATTTTTATTTTTGCCACTTAAGACACAGTAGACAGTATAAAGAAAAACACATATTTCTAATATGGCATTAAAACTTACCTAAATCTGAAAGGACTCTCCCAAAATTTAGTTAGGATACAAGGTATTTTTCTAGTAGTAAAAATGGTACCAGGTGGGTTAGTTTGATTCAAGAAAGAAAACAGTTCCTTGCTGAAAACTGAGAAGACTTGGATGTTTCCACAGATTTGTACTTTGACCTTGGGAGAGCCATATTCTATAAACCTAGATTCTTTATCCACAATTAAACATTTACTGAAAATCTATTCCATGCAGGTAGTAAGGTAAGTTACTAGATCCATCTCCCAAGTAGTTTGTAAATAATATAATGTAGCAAGCATTATGTAGGGGTACAAAAAATATTGCTACAGGAGCACTGAAGAAAGTCAAACTCACCCATCATGCTCATGGAAAGGAAAATCTACAATGAAAATATTCCACTCAAAATTATAAAAACCATAAGAGCAGGGGATTTCTCTATTCATTTATTTGATACCAGGGATTGAATCCAGGGGTACTTAACTACTCATCCACATCTCCAGCCCTTTTTATTTTTTATTTTGAGATAGTCTTACTAAGTTTTTTAGAGCCTCTCTAAGTTGTTGGAGGTTGGCTTTGTACTTTCAATCCTTCTGCCTCAGCCTTCTGAGTTGCTGGGATTACATTGCACCTGCAAGAAATTTCTCTTACACTTCATTGTATCCCTAGTACTTACAACACTATTTAGCACATGGTGAGTACTCACAGATATTTATTGAATGAATAATGAATAAATGAATGTTTGATACACAAAAGCAAATATATTTCAAGCTGTTTTTATTGCTTTGAATTATTTATAAAGAGTTCTGATTTAATAGAGTGGTAACTTCCAATCTACTTCTCATGGAACCAAGAGATGATGTGCTTTCATTAGTAATGTCAATTCCAAAAGCATTGAGATAAACTCAAAGTAAAAGGGTAAAGGAGTAGAAGCATGGATATCCTGGGAACATTCTAGAGTCACAGGAGCAAATATGTATTATGGGAAAGTCCTCAGAGATTCTGATCCACCCATGTGAGCAAGACGTCTACCTGCTCTTTGACAATCACTGACATTGATGGAAATCCTAGGCTTTCTTCTCACTCAACGTTATCAACAATTTGGATAGCATACTTAGAAAATTTGCCAATGACACAAATTTGCATGCTATAACAAATACTAAACACACTGAATGCAAAATTTAAGATCTGAATGATCTCAACTTGAAACATGGGATCATTCTAAAAAAAATTGTTACGTATGAACTCTACAGATTAAGAATGGGAAGTGAATTTGGGGAGAGGTATTTAGGGGGGAGGGTACTGGGTATTGAATTTAGGCCACATCCCCAACACTATTTTGTATTTTATTTAGAGACAGGGTCGCACTGAGTTGCTTAGCACCTTGCTGTTGCTGAGGTTGACTTTGAACTCCCAGTCTCCTGCTTCAGCCTCCCAAACTGCTGGAATTACAGGCATGTGCCACTACACCTAGCTTGGGAGAGGTATATGTTTAACAGAAAAATATCTGAAGAAGATTGAGGCTGTGGATATGGCTCAGTGGTAGAGTGCTTGCTTGGTACTGGACTTGCCTGGTATTGGACTATAATTGCAGGATACTGTAAACTCAATAGTTTCACTATATAGAGATAGATGTAGAAATAAAGATGTGAATTTGTGTATATATGTATGTAATTGCATGTGTGTATTTACAAACGTGTGTGTGTGTGTGTGTTTTCCCAGCTCTTTTATTGAGATTAAAAGCAACCACATGACAATAAGCCACACCTAGTACTTAGCTTTTAGGGTTCTAGTTACCATGCCCCATTCATGAATCTACACACACACACACACACAAAAAAAAAAAAAAAAAAAAAAACCCGCAGCCACCAAGGAGCTTCTTGAAGAAATGGCTGACTCTAAGGCTTGGACTGACCAAGGACAAGACAAGACAGGAATGTCTTGTGCCAGACAGTAGATGACACTCAGTTATGGGGAGGTGTCCATAGCCTCCAAAGAGATGAACAGGCTGATTAAGACATGGATGAAATCCAGAAATGTTAAACACTGAGACATCAAATAAAACAGGTTCAAAATCTATATGAAGAAAACTTCAACCCACAGCCAAAAAAAAAAAAAAAAAATGCTGTTGATACTAAAAGGATCAGCAAGAAAAACAAAACAAAACAAGTTGGATTTCATTCCGCTGTTATTTATTTTATTAAAAAATCAATTAAAAAATAAATAAAAACTTTTGTATTATTAGTGAGGACACTATCCAGAAAAAGATAACTCAGAGAATGTGAGAAAATATCTGAAAAGAAATTAATGTCCAGAATATTTTAAAAAAATTATTAAAATTCCACATAAAAAAAAAGACAAACATCCCAATTAAAACCTGGACAAAGGTTAAAAATGGGCATAAACCTAACAAAATCTGTATAGTATACATATGGAAAAAAACTATGAAACTATGAAAGAAATCAAAGAACTAAATAAATGGAGAGAGATTGGGTGTTCATGGATAGAAAGACTAAATATTGCCAATTTGTAAGTTCTTCCCAACTTGAAATATAGATTCAGTGTAATCCCAACAAAATTCCACTAGGTTACTTTGTGGTATTTGACAAGTCTCTTTTGTCTAATTGTTCTGGCCCCTCTCGGGTGCTCTAGGGGCTCCTGCACTTGGTGAAGTCTGGTGCCCTCTTGCTGGAGCCCTGCGCCAGGCCCGCGCATGCCATCGATTTTAATGCTGAATTTTACATCATGTGAACATTATCTTAATTTTAAAAAATGTAATGTTGAAACCAATGATATGACAATACATTTATTCATAAAGTTATCAAACACTGTCGGTATAGTGACCCAGGTTCATTAAAAATTAATTAACTACCTATAGAGAAATGTGACCATCTAAATTCGTCTTGAGAGCAGTTCTCAACAAAGTTTTATAAACAGCAGTGGCAAAAGAACAATAATCTAGTCTCAATATAAAGAAAGTTTTTTTTTTTTTTTTTTTTTTTTTTTTTTTTTTTGTATAGAGGACTGAACCCAGGGATTCTTAACCACTGAGCCACATCCACAGCCCTTTTTACATTTGTTGTTGTTTTGAGACAGGATCTGACTAAGTCACTTAGGGCCTTTCTAAGTTCCTAGGTTGGCTTTGAACTTGTGATCCTCCTGCTTCAGCCTCCTGAGACACTGGGATTACAGTGATGAGCTACTGCATCCGGCAAGGAAGGTATTTTTAATCTTGTTGTAATCCCTTCAAATGTCAAAAGAGGTTTACATGTATAATGTAATGTGCAAACACTGAGATGTAGCCTAGTCTAGTGGGGAGTCCAAAGCTAGAGTATCTGGGTTTGACTTTAGCTCTTCCATTGGCTAGCTTGGGCAAGTCATTTATTTAATCTTTGTGTTTTCTTTTCTATAGGGTAATTATAGTACCTACCTAATAGGGTTGTTGTGAGGGTTAAATGAATTAACATAAATGAAGTGCTTTGCAGGGAGCTTAGCATATAGTAAGTGCTTGATAAATGTTAACAAACAAAACTTCTACTCCTCTATTACCACTTTAACATTTGTCACCCAATAGCCTCATCCTGATCTCCAAACCCAACTCCAAACACAGACTCCGTGAACTCTTTCCTTCTCTTCTCCTTGCCATTATCATTTACTTTTTTGGCAATATCTCACTCTTTCCAAGATAAACCAGATGAGCTGGTTTGAACCCCACTTCCTTCTCTGTCTCATTTATTTTCATCCATTCTCCACACAAGATGACACAGAATTTCCCTTAGTAATAGAAGATGGCAGTGAAAACTCATAGAAAGCATCTAGAAAAGTAAAAATACCTCTTTCTGGATGGTAGGAAAATGGCCATGATCATTTTGTAACAGCTAATACATATTGAGCCACTTCAAAAAAGAGAACTAGAGTCAATGAGAGAAAAGTCTAGGGAAGCAAGATTTTGCTCAAATATGAATACCTTTTAAAAAATTTCTGTCCCAAATGATAATTCATATAAATAAACAGATTCTTCCGGATTTCTGCAATCAAAAGAGTGGAAGATAAATCTGCCATTTTCAATTCTAAAAATTTCATTTAAACTCTGTATTTATTTATATTAATGCAGATTAATTAGAAAAAAGGGACCAAGGCATACTGTCTGAGTAAGCAAAGAATAATTGTAGACTATGGATTGCTTCAATACAATTTTAATATTGTTATTAAGAAGCGATAATGCATAAGAAGCAAGAAGAAAAAGGCCTATTTATGTAGCAATTAGAAAGATGACAGAACACAGAATTAATTTGAATTTGTTATTCAATTCTTTCCCCATTCAGGTTAGTCTGCACCACCCCTTCCTTCAATTTCCCCACTTTCCCTATCTTTTGCGTTCTCTTGCCAACAAACTCAGTCCTGACCTGTGCTACAGGCAAGTCACAGACTTTCTCTTCCCTCTGAATTGCTTCCACGGGGTTAACTTTGTTTAGTAACAGATCTACGCTAGATTGCTTGTCTCTCAGTCCGTTTGCCTTAAGAACCAACCTCCTGCTCCTAGTGTCACGGGCTCTCACGCAATAGGAATTCTTAAAGCCAGAGACCTTCTGTCCGGGGGTCTGATGGCTGAGAATACCGGCACAGCTGTGTAGCCCGCGCAGGCCACCTTCAGCGGCATGGGCTGGGCTGGGTGCAGGGCTCCAGCAAGAGGGCGCCAGCGCTCACCGAGCGCAGAAGCCCTGAAGCACCCGAGAGGGGGCTTCTTGACATTTCCTCAGCCAGAGTCCGGGGCTCAGTCATCTTGTTAAGAGTCTCTCTGCCAGCATCCCTCACCCACACTTTGCTTTTCTACCAGCTTCATGTTGGTTGTGGCTGCCCACTCACCCCTAGCTTTAGAATCGACCCTTCAGCACCCCGAATGCCCCCATCCGGGGTGCGACCCCAGGAGTCCCTTCTCATTGAGGCAGCGCTCCTGTGGACAGGCTCCTACGCTAGGCTCCCAGAGGGTCCACACCGCCTTCTCTGCACCCAGAGAAGAAAGGAGGGGCTGTGGGGCTGAGGCAGGGTGAGAGCCCGGGAGGTGGAGTGGGTGGGGGACCTGGAAGGGCGCCGGGTCCGGAGAGAGGAGGGAAGAAGAGGCCAGACAGGGGCTTTTGGTTTCCCGGGGTCTGATTGGAGGTTGGCCCGATGAGTCGGAGCTAGGGGCGCGCCCATCTCCACTGGCTCCAGCGAGAGCCGCCCGCTCGGCCCCTCCCCGGAGCCGCTTTGTCCCGGGTGACGGCGGCGGAGGTTGCGGGGAGGAGCGGGCAGGAGGCACAGACCCACCGACCCAGGGACCCAGAGTCCGGGAGGCGGGGCGCCCGGCGCACAGCCCCACGCCCAGGCCCGCGCTCCGCGCGCCTCCACACGCTCCTGCACCGGTCCGCAGGTGAGCAGGCAGCTCCGCGCCCACAGTCGCCGGCCCCCGCGGACTGCCGGAGCCGCCGCCGCCGCCGTCGCCGCCGCTGCCGCTGCCTCTGCCTCTGCCTCCGCGGCGCATCGCGGACGCCCTGCAGGTCGGTTATGTAACCGCGCCGGCCGCTCTCCACTGTACCCCGTCCCGCCAGGGCTGACCGCGGTGGTACAGGGTGATCGCGGCAGGGGGCAGACAAGCGCGGCCGAATTTGGGGACTGGGAAGGGGCAGCAGGGGCCAGAGGCTCTCTATTCACCTATTGGTCAGTCCTTGAAGCGGCAATGGTGTAAGGTCTCCCAGGACCCCCTCTAGGAGGCGCATGTCAAGGAGCCCCTTCCCCATTCCTAGTGGCCCAAGGGTTCGCTTTCTCAAGGAGCAGCAGCAGGTGCATATGTGGAGGACGGAGAATGACTACTGTGATCCCCCAGATTGAGGCTTGGAAAAGGGGGTGAGGGAAGTCTGACCACCTAAAGATCAAAGGAGAAAAGAGACCACTTTCTTCCCAGGGCTTAACGAAACGTTCTGGGGACAAGGAAGGTGCTTTAAGGCACAGCAGGCTGGAATTTTGTCCTGCTTGGGATTAGCGGGCTTGGGTCATCTAAAAATAACTTCAAGTTTGAAAAGTGAAATGGACTGGAGCGTTGGGTGCTGGGTTCATCCTGCCTGTGGGATGCTTCGCTCCAGAAGTCATCAGAGGGAACTGGCAAATCCCAGCCGCCTGATCCCTCAGCTGCCTCTGGATCTCGCTGGTTTCCAGGGTGCCTCGGTTTGACTTTTAGTTAATGATTTATTCTCCAAGGCACTGCTGTCTTTTTCTTACCCCCAAGTGGATTATAGCAGAGTGTATGCTTTTGACACTTTCTTGTTTCTTCCATTGGGGTAGAGATGATCAATGGACATCTAATGAGTCCAATGCCAAAGCTATTTTTTAAAAATATTGTTTTAGTAAAAACAAAAGGTTTCTTATAAACTTCCACAATTTTCCACAAATGAAGATGAAAAGATTCTACAGCATTCCAGCTCTCCCTTCTCTTTAGCCAGCATGTCACCTATCATACAGTCTGGAGGCTTTAGGAGAAGTAGGACATTTTTCTTTTCAATGCAACTCAACTCTCACACCTTCATCATCCTTAATTCCACCAACTTCAAAACACAGCACAAGTCTATCACAGGCACAGGGTAACACTTGCTAATGAGCCCTCCATTCTGGGCCTTCAGTGAAGATGGACATGCCCAGAAATTGGAAAGGATCAAGAAGCAGGTCAGTATCAATAGCAGAAAAGGCAGGGGAATGAACACTTGGCTGCCTTTCAGTATCCTGATAGATTTTCTTTAGCTTTAGAGCTATTATATTAAGTATGATCATGATCAGTCATTGAGTTCAATTAGTCTAAAAGGTGTGTTGCACTTGATTTTCCAATCCACTGCAAAACAAATCGGCATTTATTGAGTCCTTACTATCTGAGTTCAGTCCTCAGGATTTTGTGAGTGGGAAGTGTTCTCAACTAAACTTACAGGATCTTAAGAGCTTTGAAAATGCCTAGTGTATGCAGTTCCTGAAGAACTTACCTAAATCTGGGAGCACGGGGCTCTCTCCAGAGAAGAATAATTTACAGACATAGATGCCAACTTGAGAGCTTTCTCATTTGCTTTCTCATTGCACACCCTTTAAAAAAACTACTTGCATAATTATTTTCAGATAGTCATATATAGTGCAGAAACTAGTGTTCACTTTGTTGAGATCAAATTTGACAGTACTGAGGCCCCCATTTTCCTATTCCTTTTACTTTCTATGCCATCCACTTGATTGATTCTAGCACCTACTGTGTCCTACGTAGGTCCTGTGCCAGGGACTAAAACAATGAGGCACATACTTCCCAGAAATCAATCTAGCAGGAAAGGAAAAGAAAATAAATGATAGTGATTCAGCATGGTGAATGTTTAATGCAGATAAGAACAAGTTCGGCAGCAGCTGAAGGAAGGAAGGGTACAGGGAGTCTGGAGGAGTTGGCAGGAGCATCCTCATTTGGACTGGATCTGAAAGGGTGGTTAGAGTGCTCTAGAGTAGGCACTAGGCATTTTATGTTGAAAGTGGTGGAAAGTTCCCTTTCAAAGAAAGATAGGTGTTCTGAGGTGAGGGGTTGGCAGGAGAGTTTGATGTTAGAGAACCTGGGTTGTGAATATACTTTGTGGAAGAGGAGAAATATACAATCTTTAATATGATTTATTTTAATGTATATTTTGCAAAATATAAATTTGGAGATGGTGAGGAGGTAGGATTGCAAAAATGAATGAGCTCAGAATTGAGAGCATTGGTCCAGCAAACACACACACACACACACACACACACACACAATTAAGTGTGCCTGAACCAGTTAGAATAGGGGAAAGTGATGGGAGATCTACAGAGAGCTATGTGAGAGGGAGAACAGGTGGCACTTGGTCACCAAATGGCAATTGGTATAGAAGGAGAAACTTATATGTTAGGTGGATATTCAGGCCTTTGACTGAGGTAAGAAGTCAATGAGAAACAGCAGGTTCAAAGAAAATAGTAATTTAAAAATTTTGAACATCCAAATGAAAATGCTCAGTAGGTACTTTAATTTTCAAATGTAACTTCTTCATTCCTGGCGCTAACCTTCTGCTGATCTTACTTACCTGAGACTGTCTAAGGCTGCCTTTAGCAAAGAAGGAGATGAACTTGATGGCAGGAACTTGTTTCTACCTCTGTCTCCAAGAGTGAAAGCATTAACTCAGTTATTTGAACTACTACCAGTGGCAATAATAATGATAATGAGAGCAATGCCTAACGTTCATTCAGTGCATATTATATGCTGAGCACAAAGAAGTTAGAACTGTACTTAGATGATCACATTCAGTCCTGCTGCTTACCCTGTGTGGCAGGCGCTATTGTTTCTCCGACATAATTGATAAGGAAAGCAAAGCCAAGAGAGGATGTCTTGTCTGGGCATACACTTAGTAAGATTTATATCTAGTGTTAAAGTCAAGGTTCTCAGCATTCTCAGTTACCATTGTGAATTGATAATAACTTTGAAATAATGCCTATTTATCCTATTTATCTCTGTGTGTTTGAATATTTGTGGCTGTAGCCATAAAAGAGAACTGGACTGAGTCAGAAGTCCTGGCTTTCAACTGGTTTCTGCACCTGATTTGTTGTATAGCTTCCTCTCAGGCTTCAGTTATTTTAAATCTGCATCACAATAGAAGAGGTTGGCTAGGTGCTCTTCAAGCAGCCTCAGTATTCTGAAATCCTGCCATCCTGTCTCAAATTCTACTACTAGAGCCTCTGTTTTTTGGTTAAGATTGTGCCTACCTGGCACTTTTAGAATACAAACACCTTTGCAGAAGATTAACTCAGATGTTGCCTTATCCTTAAGGGCCTGGTGTGAATGAAGCCATAGTGCAGAGCTAAAGGGACTATCTAATGTTGAGGGAGCCCAAATCTTTCATAGGCCCTAAAGTAGAGGAATCTTCATAGTGATTGATCACATTCTTTACTTTAGACGTTACTTAAGCTCTGTGAGCATTTCCTAACATACTTGTCATAATGTTGTGAGTATTGAAACAGATAATGATGTAAACTAGGCACCACACATCAGTCGACTTCATTGAAGGTGCTCAGGAAATGGGGGCCTCATCCCTTGCCTCCAGAGTAATGGACTTGGAGAAAGAAAATGTCAGGTGTTTTGGAAAACAAACTTTCATATTCCATAGTTTTGATAAGGGCTAACCCTAAGTTGGGTATCATCTATCTATCTGTTTGTCTTAGAAAGAATTATATGCTGGGAATATAAAAACACACAATACATTAAAACATTCCATAGTATGAATTGCTCACATGTGCATAGTTACCTGCTTAGATATAAAGAAGCTTCAACATTCTACCTCACAGAATTTTGAACTCTTCTTTTGCCAGTTTATGAGGTGGTCAAGTTGCTATAAAGAGATAGTATTGTCTAGGGTTGATGATCCTGGGTTCTAGGATTATGGTGAAGAATATCAAGGGGACAGAATGACTTCCTATTAATTCTGCATCTGTGCATGTTTGCATTTCCATCTTCCTCAAGTGCTTTCTGCCCTTGACTATAAAATAGACACTGTCCTTGTATCTTTGCTGTATTACTAACTGCGAGGTGTCATATATTATAGACTAAATTAATGAATGTAGTTGAGGAATGGAGGAGCCATAACCTTAGCTGAAGCTGGTTTTTTAAAATAATAATACATTGTATGATTATGAATGGTACTTTTTAGAAGTTAAAGAAATGTTTCCAAGAATAGCTCAAATATCCTGTAATTCAGAATGCCCACAGAAATATTTTCTATAGTGGGGTGGGAGAAGACTGTACTTTCATATTTCATCTCCTCATGCTCAACTCACTCTGAAACAAGGGCTGAAACAGAAATCCCGAGTTTTGGAATATCTGTATGAAAAGACATTTTAGTGGCCACTTTTGGACAAAAGAACTATATAATTTGTGAGCTAGATACTCATTTGTATGATAGTTGCTTTTGTGGGAATAACTGCTTTATTCTTTCATGTGATTGACATTTGCCTGCCACAAAATATTGTAAGTTCTTTAAGGCCATCAGCCATGCCTGAATACATCTCTTCCAGTGTTGGGGAGGAGGTATAAAAAGCAGGGACTTGGCATGAAAAGGCCAGGATTCCAATCCTGGTGCTGTCACTTTCCAGCTATGTGACCTTGAGCTTCCCATTGACCTAACAGTCATAGGAGCTGGCATTTGTTGAATGTGGCCCCTGTTCCAGACACTTTGCTCAGCAAGCTGCATATATTATCTCAGTTAATCCATATAACAACTCCTGGGGATAGTTATTATCATCACTATTCACAGGTGAGTACACTCTGAAGTCAGGGGAAATAAGCCACTCAGTGCCAAGTCTCTGAGTTGCAGTTATCTGCAAATTTGGAAAATAATTCTTGATTTCCCCATCTTACAGAGGTGTGGGGGTGACCTGCTGCATGTTTTTGCACTGAAAACTAGAATGCTCTGCACAGATGATAAGGTAACTGTTATAGTAGGGACCTCCCACAAGACTAGTTATGGTTGAGTCTGATACAGCACCATGTCTGTGAGGGGAGGGAGTTCTTCTATTTGGAAAAGGTATTATATAATATATTAAGAAAACTACATACCTTTGTTCTGTTCTTTTTTACAGAGAACTGGTTTCTTTCAAAGGTAACTTGTTTGTTGTCAATACCAAGAGTGGACTGATTAGGTCAAGGCTGATCAGGCCATGGAACTGGATCTATCTAGTGAAGGGGGAAGGAGAATCTGGTTTGCAAAGAAGAGTTGAGTGCCAGAGGGTGTTTCAGTATAAACAGAGAAGGCTGAATGTCAAATCCAAATTTAAGGGAGGAATAGGCATGATGTAGAGAGCAAGAAGAGGAAGTTATCACCAGATATACATCAAGGTGGGTTACAGGACATGAAGTCTGCTCGAAGAGACTAGAAATATTTCCCAGTGTCTACTGAGATCTCTCCACTCATCAGGAAAACTAGGGACCCTCGGCCCTGATTTATTTTAAAAATTGTTTTTGCTTGGACATATGTGCTTCCATTAAGTTTTTATAAAACAGAAAAAATGTATAAAAAGAGGAAATTAATTTTAACAGATTCCTGTGTGATTCCTACAGGCAGCCCGAACATATGACCTCTCAAGGAAATAAAACATCTCTAAATAGGCCACTGTGTCCAGGGTTGGTGTGTCCACTTCCTAAGTTGAGCTGATAGGTATATGGAAGTTTTGCTGTGATGCTTAGAATAATATTGAAAGGGGCATTTCTGCTCAGCATTCTCCCTGTCTGATTTTTCTGATTGGTGACAGCATTTTCCAAAGGAACCAGTAAGTCACTCTGGGTTGAGAGCAGAGTTTAGGACACAAGGACTGCTAGTGTATGGAGTGAGGGTGCTGCTCTCTAGAGAAGTGGAGCCCAGTTTCCAATGTTGTCTTAGAACCCAGACAGATAAGCAGAAGAATTGGAGGGAATAGATTCATTTTTCTGCAAACATCTCCTTTACTCAACACTACAGCAAGACAGCCTTTATAGCTCTGCTTGTTTTGCCCTCAAACCCAACTGAGAACATATACTTCATCTTGTTTGCAAGGAGGTATGAGAACTGCTGAACTTGGAAGATGAAGCTGGCAGTGTCTGCCATGCCAGGTAAGCAGAGTTGGACTCTCAGCTTTCAGGAAAGATTGGAAGGGCTCTAAATCAGAGTGAGGGGCTGGGTCTTCTCCTGCAGCCCTCTCCCATGGTACCCAACTTAGGGCTGAGATGTTACCCTTGGGAAGTGTGTTAGTCAGATTTCCATCACTGTGACAAAATACCTGAGAAAAACGATTTCAAAGGAGGAAATACTTATTTTGTCTCATAGAGTCAGAGGTTTCAATCTATGGTCACTTGTCCCTAGTGCTGTGGGCCTCTAGTAAGGCAGAACATCATGAAGGGGAGCATGTAGTGGAGCAAAGCTGCTCACCTCATGGTGTCTGGAAAGCAGAGAGAAAAGGGAATAGGGAAGGAAGCCAAGGACAAAATGACAAAATATACCCTTGAAGGTATGCTCCCAATGACCTACTTCCTTCAACTATGCCCCACCTCCTAAAATTTCTACACCTCCTGATAGGCCATTCAGTTTTAAATCCATATGAATCCTCATAATCTGCTTATAAAGTCAGAGTCCTTATGATCCAATCACCTGCCAAAGGCCCCACCTGAAAACTGCTGAACTAGAGATCCAACCTTTCACACATGAACTTTTGAGGGACACTTAAGATCTAAATCTTAACATTCTTCCCCAACCCTCCAAAGGTTGATGTCTGTCTGACAATGCAAGATGCACTTAATCCATTTCCAAGAGTTCCTGTGGTTTAATTCCAATATCACGTTAATGTCTAAGTTCAATGTCTTCTGAGACTCAAGGCAAACTCTTAGCTGTGAGCCCCTCTAAAAATAAGAAAAACAAAACCAAACAACCATAATAATAATAAAAATTGCATAGTCCTGAAATAAAATGACACAAAGTAAACATTCCCATTACAAAAGAAAGGAATGGGAAAATAGTAGGGAACAAGTTTGTGCAAAGCAAGACCTGAACATAGCAGGGCAAATATTAAATCCTAAAGCTCCATGTTGGCATCTGGTTTACACTGTGGCATAATATGAGCTCCAAAGGTCTTGGGAAGCTCCACCCCGTTATATCAGATTGTCTACATTCCTGGCATCTCTACCCTCCTGGGATCTCCATTGCAACTTCCACTTCACTCTCATAGCCTTTTGCATTGCCCTCTTAGGGGCTGCCAACAGGGATTCTGACCCTGATGCACTATCTGCACTCCCAAGGTTTCCTTTGAAATCCCCACGGAAGACTCTATGAACTTGCAGCTCTTACATCCTGCATGTCTGTAAGACCAGCACCACGTGGAAGATGCCAAGATCTGGCACCAGGGAGAGCAACAGCTGGGCCCATTGAAAAGCTGGCCGCAGTGAACTTTGAGTGCCTGCACTGCAGAACTAAGGGAAGGAATTGTGCTAGCAGGATACCCCAGAGCTCTCTTCTCAAAACAGTCTGAAATGATTTTACACTTTCGCACCCATGAGCCTGCCATGGGGTCTGGTCAATTTCTTAGTGCAAAGTACTTACTTTTTTTTTTTTTTATTGGCACTAATCTCTTAACTAACTGCACCCTCTTTGGCCTCATCTTTAAACCTTCTCATTTTCTGGCAAAATTGAAAGATTTTCAAATCTTTTGGCTCTGCTTTTTACTCCCAGTTCTCACTGTAAACCTGGCTAAAAGCAGCCAGCAATACTCACATCAGAGCCTGATCACTGTGCTATCTTGAAATAGGTAATTTCTGGGGAATTCTTGACTTTCAGAGTCTATGTTCCACTTTTCCGTCTTCTTTTCCATCTGGAGGTACCACCAGATCAATTGTCACCTTTAAAATGAGCCTCATGTGAGTCTCAGGGCATGGACAAAATATAAAAAGTTCTTTGCCAGAATATAACATGAATGACATCTTGTCTGGTTTTGAATAGATTCTTCATTTCCATCTGAAACTTCATCAGCGCAGTCTTTACTCTCACATTCCTGTAAGCACGCTGGTCTACTGTGCTACCATCAGCATCCCCTACTAAGCTCCATTTACAGTATTCTAAGCTTTTACCAGTCGTCTTCTCCAAAATTTTCCAATTTTTTCCTGGAAATTAATTCAAAAGGCTTTCAAACCCATGGTCAGATATAGTCAATAACCACGTTTCTTGGTACCAATTTTCTGTGTTAGCTTTCTGTCACTGTGACAAAATACCTGAGAAAAGCAACTTAAGTAGAAGGTTTATTTGGCTCACTATTAATTTTTAAGTCCTTTCTTATTATAAAAGTGGAAAAAGTCCTGGAGGCCAGAAAGTGAGAATGACCACTGTGAACTCTGCCCATCCCTGACTGGGCCCTTTCTTGCTTTGACTTTGTAAGGCCCCATTGTGAAGGAATTTCAAACACTGGTTATATAAGGCAGCTGGTTTTTTTATCCATACATACATGGAGCTCTTGGTGGTGTTTGGTCTGACTCATAGACACCTCATTTTGTGGTTTGATTGTTCTGGTTGGGGTCTTTGTATATTGTTTTTTTTTTTTTTTATTTGGGTTTTTTAAATTTTTTTATTTTATTTTATTTTGCTAGCATCCTTAGTTGGTGTTGCTGCTTAGGATGTTTAGTGAGACTAATTAAAGTAGCGAGATTATGACAGTATGGCAGGGCCTCTTGACCAGTTCCTCCCATGGGGATACCCTCATGGACCACTATAAGGTACTGAGGGGCATTGGGCGGGGCAGCTTTGCTCACTTAAAACAGACTTACCATCTCCACATCAAGACAAATGTGGCCATGAAAGTCCTGCCAAAGACAGAATGGAACTTGCCTATCATTATATGCAAAGTGGATATAATGAAGACAGTGCAACCCAAATGTGGTCAAGCTGTTTCAAGTTATTGAAACCATGGAAGAATCACAATGGAGCATGCAGGTAGAGGACACCTATGACACCACATTTTGAGGCCAGTGCCATGGAGGAGGAGGAGGCCCAAAGAGTTTTCAAGCACATCACTTATGCCATGCACTACTGCCACCAGAAGAGCATCATGCACAGATAACTAAAGCTTGAGAACATCCTAATGTGTGCTGGAGGAAACATCAAGGTCTGTGACTTTGGCCCGGACACCAGGTTCATAGCCAGAAAAAAGCTGAACAGGTTCAGGGGTACTCCACGATACTGTGCTCCAGAAATCTTCTGCCCAAAAGAATATGATCATCCTTCAGTGGATATCTGGGACTTGAGCATCCTCTGTACTTCATAGAGACAGGGTGCCACCCATTTAATGAGACCATCCCTTGGCTTTCCATGTGTTTGCCAAAGTACAATACCTCATCAATCAAATACTGACTGTGGACCCCACATGAAGGCCCATAATGGAGCAAATCATATAGCACCTGTGGCTAAATAATGAATATTCACTGAGTCATTCTAGTGAGCCACCAAGACCAAGCCATCAGACCCCACAATAATGACCATCATGTTTGATGTGGGTTATAATCCATACAATACCTGGGTATCTCTGAAAAACTGAAAATTTAATAAGGCCATGGCTGCATACATGATATTCCAGCACCAGATAACCCAAAGGCCAGGCTGCATCCAGAGGTTGGACCTCACCCAGAGAGGAGTGCCAATGAGTCTGCCCTTCACACCTCCTCCTTCTTTCCCACCTACCATCAGCGTCTGTGGATGCCAAGAAACCAGGGCAGGAGGATGGCAGAAGAGCCAGCCTGCCTGCCATTCCTCTCAGCAACCTGCTTGTGAGGATCCCCACTCCCAGCATAGCCCTCGGTGTGTTCCTGCGCCTCCTACATCCAGCTCCTGGGATACAGAGCAGCAGGTCCTCCCAGGGTACAGGGGCAGAAGAAACACTCCCTCTCCACTGGGAAACCCCATGGGGGGCCTGCAGCCTGTACCCATGACAACACCAAGGACTGGAAGAGGTTAGCCAGGAGGATTACCACCTGTATTTCTTAGACTATGTTGCTGCAGGCTGGCATGAACAACAGGCTCTGGATTCAAAAATAAGTAGTTCCAATGAAAACTGACAGCTGAGACAGAGACAAAGTAGGACAGTCCAGCATTTTATTTTTTATATGCTTTTTATCAATGTCAGTTTCAATAGATGAATCAAAACTATACATTTGTGGGGTACAACGTGAAGGTTAGATCACTAAGAGTCCATTTCACATGGCTCTTTAAATCTTAAGTGGACAGTGAGAGAACTTGAGCTCCGTGCCTTCTACCATCATGGCGTGAACATCAACCAGGTTTGACTCCAAAAGCTGCTGAAGGGAGTTGTGCAAATGGCTGAGGGCTTCTCCAGGTGGATTACAGGCGTGAGGGCTTCTGGAGCTGCCCACAGATGAGAGCACCCCTGTCTCAGCACCTGGGAGAGACATCAGAGGCTGGGATACTTCCCCCTGTCCTTTCTCCCATGTTTCTGAGATATGGCTTCTTGATAAATTTCTGTTTTTCACAAATCTTATAGTAAAATTGATTCTTTTGAACAGTGATCACAGGAAAAAAAAAAGAAAATTAAAATCACATGTACTACCGTGTGCAATTGCTAATTGCTACTAACATTTAGTATATTTCCCTACAGTCTTTTATAAGACTGTGTATTTATATAGAATCAGGACTCTAATATGTATAGAATTTTGCATCCTGTGCACTTCATCAAAAAAGTTTAAGTCACTTTTGATATTAGGCCAATGATCCTTGTGAACATTGTTTCTAGTGGCTGCAGAGAGTTATCCTGTGTCATTTCACCACAGTTCATTCAACTTCTCCCTTTTTGTGGAACATTCAGAGGATTCCCAGGGATCAGAGACATCATAATTCCTTGATGAACATCTTTGGGCACAATTTGAACACAAATCTATATTTTAGATTACTTTCTTGGGAATTATTAGGTTAAATAGGTGGAACTTCTTTAGGCTTTCCCTAAATATTGACATTGCTTTCCAGTTGTACCGATTGACATTGGTGCATTGTGGCTTTCATTTCTGTTCTGCTTGTATGTATTCTTTTTTGGTGATGTGAAGGGCTGCATGATCTTAGTGTTTTCCTACTCTGGAAACATCCATGCTACACAGTTGGTGCAGTTAGACTTTGGGGGAGTTAAGGATAGGTGGATGGGGTTCTAGTAGATTTAGCATGCATGAGTGTCTGCAGAAAAGTTTACTTCAGCAGATTAGCTTCTCTGATGGCCATCGGTGGCCTGGCATGTGGATATCGCTCCCTGTGTGAGGTCTGCCTCTAACATCTGTCACTGCAGCCTGCTGAGCTTGTGAGGCTGACAAATGGACTAAAGCGGCCTCTACTTAGATGAGAATTGGTGCACTTTGTTTCCATTGGCTTCTCAGGACAGCAAAAGAATTTTCAAATCCTGAAATGTACTAAGAGCAAGTCTGGGTGCTTTATATGTATCCTGTTCTGCTTTGGTCAGTTTGGACTGGCTTCGTGTCCCCCATTGGGGGCTATTCAGGCAAGCTTCAGAAGCACATGTCCTTTCTTTCTTTTCTTTTTTAACATTTTACTTACAGAGACACAGGGTATACCATTTTAAATAAATAACTAGGTCACTAGTTTGACTCTTCATAAAACTCACTTGAATATTCATTATTCCAGAATTTTAATTTGATGAATAATCAAATTAGTCTTTTCAAAGAAAAAGACTCTGCCTTAACTGTATCAACTATTTTGATTATATTGACCAAGTTATTGAGGTAAACCATCTATCTATTTGAATTATTTTCCTTCATAATATCATCTCAAATCAAGCTGAATTAGTGTAGTTTTTTGACTTCTTTAATTATTAAAGCTAAAAGATCAGTAACTATATCTGACCAAGAGAAATCAATGTCTGATTTATACTTCTCTTTGGAGGTTTAATAATTTTCATGAAATAAATTATTTTTTTGATTACAGGTATCAGCACATGCATTTTTGAAATAAAGAATGATAAGTTCAGATAAGTTAATGGGTAGTTCAAACAAAATCTTATTTGCTCAGGAGCAAAATCTCAGCCTTGATTAATTAAACCAAATACTAATCATGAGTATGTTAATTTTTCTTTCTGTAAGCATTAATGATATTCCTTTGATCTTTTATGATGTACAAACAACACTTATTAAAATAAAAGGTTCAATTTTTGGTCAGGAAAGAGATCCAGCAACTGGCATATCACCAAAGTGCTTATTTGGTATCCTTTATTATTTCTTTGTCCCTTCATGATTTCTGTTCCACAGCTGTTGTTTAGTATTAAACTTCAAAATTTGACAAGGTGACACTTAGGTGAAGTTCTGCATCAAAATATTTGCTGGGTTGAATTTTCAAAGGCTTGCCTCCTGGCCTCTGTCTGAGTTCCATGGTGCATGAAGACGTCCTGGGAATTCGTGGCTTGCATCTTGCATGTTGGTTTGGATTCAGCCTCCTGAGATAGGATGGGTGGGGAGAGCAGATGTCTTTCTGTTTGCAACCACACTATGAGGTCTGGAGTCTTCTATTCTGGAAGGTTAGGAAGACATTTCAGTCCACACACACCTGCAGACTGATTTGGAAAGGTCAGCATAGGAGAGGAGATGGAATGATCAACAGCTCCTTTGTTTCCCCTGGATCCACAGCACCTTGAATTGAGCCCATTGCCCCTTCCTTCGGGCCGTGTGAAAACTACTGAGATCATTAAAGTAGAAACTGGGCAGCACAATTCACTAAACTGTGGAGCCAACCTAGATGCCTTTCAGTGGATGAATGTATAAAAAAAAGTGTGGCATATATACACAATGGAATTTTATTCAGCAATAAAAGAGAATAAAATCATGGCATTTGCAGGTAAATGGATGGAGTTGGAGAAGATAATTCTAAGTGAAGTTAGCCAATCCCCAAAACACAAATGCTGAATGTTTTCTATGATATAAGGAGGCTGATTCATAGTCGGGTAGGGAGAGGGAGCATGGGAGGAATACATGAACTCTAGATAGAGCAGAGTGGTTGAAGAGGAAGGAAGGGGGCAGGGGATTAGCAAGGATTGTGGAATGTGATAGACATCATTATCCAAAGTACATGTATGAAGACGCGAATTGATGTCAACATACTTTATATACAACCAGAGATATGAAAAATTGTGCTCTATATGTGTAATAAGAATTGTAATGCCTTCCACTGTCATTTATTTTTTAAAAAAATCAATTAAAAATATCTTAATAAATATGTAATTACAAAATTACATAGGGATATTAAGAAATTCAGAATGGCTCTATATCGACTCAATTATGAACTAATGAATTAATAGCTTGCATGGGACTCGGGACAGTCCACAGTGGCCCCGTGGGGAAACCCAGGTACATGGCACATGGCTTTGCCTATGTGGCTCTTTGCTGCTTCATTCTTTTTTGTTGTTGTTGTTACCGGTGATTGAACTCCAGGGTGCTCAACAAATGAGCCACATCCCCAGCCATTTTTATTTTGAAACAGGGTCATTCTAAGGTGCTTAAGGCCTCACCAAGTTGCTGAGGCTGGTCTCCTACTTGTAATCCTCCTACCTCAGCCTCCTGAGTCACTGGTATTACAGGTGCGCAACACCATGTGTGGCTTGCTTCATTCTTTTTATTAACCTAGACAGTTCATAGGCAGTCCCAGTGGCAAGCACCAACAGGACTGAGTATGTATAATCCATGAAATGGCCTTCAGGATCTCCAAGTGTAGTGGCTCCTCATTATATAGTTTCATTATTTAAAACAATTTTTAAAATCTACCACATGACTACTTGTCTTGGGTGATAAGGACAAACACATGCCCTGCTTGTAGTGTTTCTTCTTAGCCTTTATTTTGCCTTTTTATCTCAGCTTAATCATTGTGATGTCCTCTCAGCTGTTCCTGCCTGTTTTGTTACAATTCAAACCAAGGTATGATGATATGAGAAGATGATTTAATCTGAATAATTGGAGCTTATCTTAATGGGTTTTCATGAAAACCAATCCTAGGTATTTTTATGACAGTATAAATTTCAACGGCATGCTTGATAGGAAAGCAAATCCAAAGAATACTACAGGTTTTACAGATGTTTACCTAACTGGTAATTTGGGGCTTACTTCTGTATATCTGGGAGCTTGATATGACCACAATGGCATCCTTCCTTCCCCATCCATCATCAGCCTTGAGCTGTCTGTCTTTGAATGAGTCCATTTGCAGGAGCAAGGATCCCATGTCAGGAAGGGTCTGGCTCTGTTCCGTGGCCTTGCCCTGACCTCCATTCCCATTTTCCTCACAGCCTTATCTTAGTCACCCTAATGCTTTGAAAGTTGAAATGATGCTTCCTCCTCACAAAAGAATGGGTAAAGATGAAGATATAGACATCCTTCCTCCTGTGAGAAAGAAGAGTGTGGTTCAGAATATAACTGCTCAAAGAATAATTTAAAATACTACTACTAATAATAAAGGGTATTCAACAGTGATGGTTGAGGAACACCTAACTTTTGTTTGTTATCTAGTTTGGTGAGAGATCATCTCTAAATTAACAGCTTTTTGGTTTTGATTTTTTGCTAGATTTTTTTTTAAATTAATGACACCTCCCATTTATTCTTCACAGTGAGTTTGTAGGGAAATGGAGAATTCTGCAAATATTGCAGTTAGGTGCTCCCTTTTCCCCCCTAAAATCAGCCTCAAATATTTTTTATGCATTACAATTCTTATTACACATATAGAGCACAATTTTCCATACCTTTGTATATAAAGTATGTTCATGCCAATTCATGAGATTTATAAAAAATATTTTAATCGTTCTTTTTTTTTTCATCAGGCCTGTTCTTTTAGTGATTTTCCAAAGTATCTATAAAATTATGCTCTTTTTGCTTTTGGGGTTTTATCATTGAGATATTCATGTGCAACCTTTGTAGTCACCTAATCTTTGTTTAAATAAACCATTCTCACACCTCTTTCCTCATCCTCAGACTGGTAATTTTCAAAAACAATATGTTAATACCATAATGAAGGTATTCTTCCTGCATTGTATGGTTCCTGTCAGTCATGTCTTTTGTCAATCATAGCAGTATAAATGCTGCCAAATATACACATTTCTTTTTCCTAATTGCAAATTGAATTTTTATGGCTTCTTATTAGAGAACCCCAGGAGACCAATAGTAATAATTGACACACAGCTGCTGGAGACCAGATATTATTTCTTCAGCTTCCTATCCTAATAAATAATGAACCGCCAAGTTATTTATAAATAAATCAAAAGTCCTTGTAATAAGTAACACCCTAAGAAGCAATTGCATACAATTTGTAGATAGAAAGTGTTATAGAAAGGCTAGATATAATAATAATTAGAATGAGAACTGTTTTACTAATAGGCACCATTTAGACACCTTGCAAATGTATATAATTTTAATTGAACATCTTTTCATTTCTGGTATTTGAAATTCTAGTCTTCTCCCATTCCATCTCTTTCAGATTTCCTCAATCCGTAATTCCTAATAAAAGCCATCGCTGTTTGTCAAACCCATATTTATGGCGCTTATATAATCTAACATATGTATCTCGCTCATTCACAAAGTTATTTATCTGTTTACCCTACTGTACACCAGATATCATCCTAGCCACTAGGGTATAATAAAACTGTTGGGCATAATCCCTGTTTTTAGTGAAATGAGACTCTGGTAGACTTGCAGCCTCTGTTTTGTCTGCCTGCACCTCTCCTTGGACATTAAGTGTGCTAAGGCTGAGGATGGAACCTGTATCTTGCCTGCACCTTTGTCCCTGTGGCCCCTGCACCACCCCTCATAATAGCTTATGAATAGTGGGCTCTCAGGGGCAAAATGAGCTGACTACACATTATACTTGTTCTGAATAATTCAGCAGCACAAAATTGAAGACATCCAACATCTTCATGTGTCTTTAGAGCCTTTGTTCTCCTTGCAAGGTTGTTATCTGTAAAAATAAGTAACTTCACAATTTGGTCTACTTTCACTTTGTGTATGTGAATAGGCATTATTACATAACAAAACAAAATATGATTGAGGGTAGTGTCTGAATTTCCCACAGCCAGATGTCTTAAAGGCTTCTGTCACAAACTCAAATTATTGTGAAATGCTTCTGTTTTGGTAAGGGCATGAATATTTTCCTCTTTTGTGAAATTTTAATGTGAAGTAATTGAACAGGAATATAATTTGGGGTATTTATTGAACACTTATTAAACACTAGGCACTAGGCTGAGGACTTTCCACACATATTGCTCACAGTCGTCTTAATGACTCTAGTAGGTACATTCTGATTTTATGCTGATGTTATTTAGATGAGGGATCTGAGGTCCAGGGGGTGCAGGTACCTGGCTTATGGTTTTACAGGTGATAGGTAGGAGGAGCTTGCACTCACCAGTGTCTCTGTCTACACAGCCCACTGCTCACTTTCAAAGTGGGGGTTGCAGAGGCTTTTATGGGGGAGTGATGTAAGGCTTCCATACCATAGAACTTCTGTGATTTTTTGTTTGTTTGTTTTGGTGTTAATCTAAAATAATATGAGCATATCTGGGTCATTTAACGATTACCTTAAGATGATTTGGGTGCCGGAATTTGTGTTTTTTTTTTTTTTTAAACAATCAAGTTGGTATCACAGCATAGTGGACCTCCTATGTAAAAGACTACGTGACTCTATGGCACACTGGTCCATGAAAGGTTTAGGTGTGTTATCAATGAAGAAATGTGGGAGGAGGCTCCTACTGCAAAGCACCATGAAGGAGCAGTCTAGACTCCAAAACACCCATGCTGTAGTTTTCAGAATCAGATTTATAGTGCAATGGAGGGGAACTTTTAGCAAAACATCATCATATGAGTATTAAGTTATTGTTGTTGATTTTCATTGAACTGATTGTATAGTTTCACTTATATTTGATTAGAATATTTAGTTGGAGTTTGATATGATTTTTGAGGAGTTTTAAGAACTTTGTTTTATGTTTCTATGTATTTAAATATAATTATAATAAAAAAATTAAGTCAAAAGAGGAGAGGAAGCAGTATACATTTTCCCCTAAAACCTTTTTTTCCCTAAATTCAAATTTGTGCATACTGAATTTCTCTGCACTACCTGGTAAAATCTTTATACTAAATACAAACACTCCCCCAGGGTATGGACTGCCCATTCTTTCTTGGGGGATAAAGCATTCATTCATTGACATCTCCTTTCAACCTATAAATATTATCTGGGGAGTTTAAGGTCTGACCTTGAGTGTACTTTTCCATTGGTGTGGTTCCCGAATGTACCTCTGACTAGCTCTGTCAATCAAATTGCTTTTGGATTTTTGTCACTCTTTATCCTGATTCTGATAACTGACAGTTGCATATACACTCCACCCATGGCATATCATTATTTTCTCCTCACCACTATAAAGATTTGTGAACATGGGCTAGGAAGTGGTACCACTTCACCTAGGTGGTGAAGATAATGACCATGTGTTGGAGTTTAAAAGGCTTCTGGTTTAAAAGGTCTCTGAGTCTATCTGAAATGACTGCATTAGTTACTCTTCTGAGTAATGAAAGGGGAAGCCCCTGTACATGCAGACACCTGGAGAGGAGCTCATACCTAACGGCATTATTTGTCCTCAGCTCTTTGCTATTGCTTATGACTGATTCTAGTAAGACCTTGGGTCACTGCAACAGAGGACAATAAGCGCTGATGGAAGGAGAGGAAAGGCTAGTTCTGTGGCATGTGGGCATGCCATGGGACTGAGTGCAGAGGGGTAGTAGGAAGCTGCCAAATAAAACTTGGTTTTAGGAAAGTGCCAACTTTGGATTGCCTAGGGCCATCCTGAAATAGAGGGGCCATTTTTTCCAGGTATAATTGATTATCCTTATTCAAAATATTAATAAAGCTTCCCTATTTTAATAAAATGTGAAGGATTCTATCTGGCACTATACAAGTGCAATAGTATTTGTTGCCATTTTAATTTCATCATTATTATTTCCCCAAAAGCTGCATGGGGCAGAGAGAATACTGCAGGGTGGGGCTAGTGGGGAAACTGAAAAGCTGAGCATGGGGTGGCTATGATTCCATCTGAGAGATGGGGCCTTCCCTTAGTATCCTTTGGCCTCTGTGTCCTAGTTTCCATCCTTGAGGGATTCGGTCAGCTCTTTCATCCTTCATATAGTCTGGCTTTTGCAAGAGATCATTATATGATCCTCAGAGCTCAAGGTTCCTGAAAACGACCATTGGTGGTTATTATTGCTATTTTTTAATGTTCATCTTTACATTTAGGTCTGTCCTTGGGAAAGGCCTGTGGGAATTCTTACTTCTGTCTTCTCTAATGATAGATGTATCCAAGAGCTTTTCAGGGCATCCTTAGGAAAAGTCCAAACCACAAGCTCATCAAACATTTCCACATGCTTAGTGTTAGCCATTTTATGGTAGGAGCTGGGCTCCTCCTCTCTCTCTGAAGTTATTTTTAGCTGTGCTACCTCCTGCAAGGGCACTTCTCCTAAGAATGGCAAGGTGAATGGGTCCCACGTTCCAGTCAGGTCTTCAACTGAGGGAGGGGAGAAAAGGTAGCATTGACTGTGTAGGAATTGTTAATTTTACTTTATTTTCATAATTTGTTACATTTCTGAGTGTATTGCCTGGGAAATTTCTGTTCAGGAGATACTATTTGAATTAATAGGTAGCACTTATCTATGATGATGGACTAGGTGTTGTTTTAAGCCTTTTACCCATAGCATAGTGTTTGGGCCTCCTGGTGTCCCTATCTACATTGGGCAGATGCAAAACTGAGGCACAAAAAGGTTAAATAACTTGTTCAGGTCCACTCATGTGATAAGTGGCACAGCTGGAATTCAATACAAGGCAGCAATGCCTGGCATCTATAATTGTAACAGTTTGGTACTAATTTTAAATATGTGTTACATTTAAAATGTAACAAAAATGTTACAGTCTCAATTTTATCATTTTCATAAATTGAACCTTGAAGAGGTCATCAAGAATTTTATCCTAAAAAAGGAATCAACTCATACTTTTTACTTTTGCTTTCCTGTTTTTGAATTTTTTTTTTTTTTTTTTTTTTTTTTGGCCTGGGAAGTAAGCTATTAGGAACCAGCAGATTTTACGTATCCTTGTGAACCAGAGATGGAGAAAGGAAGGGTTCTATAAAGGGCAGAGTTGCTGCTGCCCACAGTGCTGTGGCTAAGATGGCTTTTTCCTTTTTCCTGTGTCATACTTTTTCTTAATTTGCTCTTTTTAGATATACATGACACTAGAGTGCATTTGACATATTATACATACATGGAATATAACTTTCCATTCTTGTGGTTTTAGATGATGTGTAGTTTCACTGGTCACGTATTATATAAGAACACACGAAAGTTCTGTCCGATTCATTCTACTGTCTTTCCTATTCCCATTCCTTCTCCCTTCCCTTCAATCCCCTTTGTGGAATCCAATGACCTTTTATTCCCTCCCCACCCTTACTGTGTGTTAGCTAGCATCCACGTATCAGAGAGAACATTCAGCCTTTGGTTTTCGGGGACTGGCTTATTTTACTTAGCATGATAGTCTACAGTCCCATCCATTTATTGGCAAATGCCATAATTTCATTTTTCTCTAGGACTGAGTAATATTTCATTGTGTATATATACACTACATTTTCCTTATCCATTCTTCTGTTGAAGGGCACCTAGGTTGGTTCCATAGCTTGGCTATTGTGAATTGAGCTGCTGTAAACATTGATATGTGCCTGTGTCACTGTAGTATGCTGATTTAAATAAAGTCTTTTGGGTATATACTGAGGAATTGGATAACTGGGTCAAATGGTGGTTTCATTCCAAGTTTTCTGACAAATCTCCATACTGCTTTCCAGAGTGGTTGCACCAATTGCAGTCTCACCAGCAATGTATGAGTGTAACTCCACCCCACCCCATCCTTGCCAACATTTATTGTTGCTTATATTCTGTGTAATATTTTCATGCCTTCCTGAATACAAATGTCTGCGATGGTCACTGAGTCACCCCTAAGTCTCAAGCACCTATCCCGGGCAGGTGAAGGTGCATGTGTTAGACAGGAAAAAGAAAGCCATTTTTCCTACTTAGCACAGCCCAGGACACTGCTATGGCCAACCAAACGTGTGTGGCATTTTCCTCCCACACCAAACAATTCTTCAACAACAGCTGAATGTCCTATGATTTAATTCAATTCTAACCTTATCTCTCTGAAGTTAGTGTGAGATGCCACAAGTTGAACTGAAGATGTAGCTCAATGATAGAGCCTTTGCCTGACATGTATGAGGCCCTGGGTTCAAAAGCACCACACAAAACAAGATCCCAAGTTTCAGTTTCCAATTCCTTCAGATGCCAATAGCAGATCTTTTTCTCCTTCAACTTCTAACTCACCAACTATAAACTGGAGGGTTCCTACAACTCCTTTCTTGGTTTGGATCATTTGCTAGAGCAGCTCATGGAGCTCAGGGAAACTATTTCCTTACTACTGTCAACTAATTACAGAGGATATTTTAAGGGATAAAGATGAACAGCCGGATGAATATATTTGTAGGTGAGGTTCAAAAGGGTTCTGAGTTCATGTGCTTCTGCCCCCATGGGGTTGAGAAGCTCCTGTCTCCGAGTCCATGGATGTAGATGTGTTTAGCAACCTGGTAGAGCTCTAAATCATGTCCTTTCGGGGTTTTATGGAGGATTCAGCATTCAGGTATAATTGATTATATCATCATCAATTGGGGATCAGCTCTCCCCTCCCCTCCCTGGAGGTCAAGGGTTGGGCTGAAAGTTTCAACCTTCTGATCACAGGTTGGTTTCCCTGGCAACCAGACCCATCCTGTGGATATCTAGGGGCTTTTGAAAAGTCTTCTCTCTACTGCAAACCCACATGGGGTTGAAAGAGGGCTTGGTATGATAACAGAAGGTACTATTATCTATCCCACTGCAGCTGCCCCAAGCTGTTTTAGGACGTAGGACAAAAGGCCAAATTAACAAAAGATACTCCTATGACTCTAACTGCTCCAATTAGGAAATTACCAGGATTTCAGTGGCAGACAGCCAGGAACCTTGGATAAGACCAAAGTTTATATTTTTTATTATATCACAACATCACAGCATGATACACAGAACTAACACATTCAAGCTTCCCTCTATGAGGGCCAGAGCCATGGTTCATGATTCACCACCCTGTCCTCTGTAGTGAGCCCCTGTTGCATAACAAGCTCTCATGAAGTACTATTGCAAATTTTGGATAAATTAGGTGACTGTTGATAGCATTCCAATGAATTGTTGCTTTCTATGTAATTATCTAAATAATGTTTCATAGCTTTATTGGGGTTTTTTGTTTGTTTCACTTCATGCTTGTTAATGTACCAAAAAGATATTGGTGTTTTTTTTTCTCAGTATTTTCAACTGGTGAGGTGGAACAATCAAGATTCAGGGGATCCATACCCTGTTCATGGATAGGCAGAACTAACATCATCAAAATGGCGATATTACCAAAAGTTCTCTATAGGTTTAATGCAATCCCAATCAAAATCCCAATGGCATTTCTTGTAGAAATAGAGAAAGCAATCATGAAATTCATATGGAAATATAAACGACCCAGAATAGCAAAAACAATGCTAAGCAGGAAGTGTGAATCAGGCGGTATAGCGATACCAGACTTCAAACTATACTACAGAGCAATAGTAACAAAAACAGCATGGTACTGGTACCAAAACAGACGGGTGGACCAATGGTACAGAATAGAGGACACAGAAACCAATCCACAAAACTACAACTATCTTATATTTGATAAAGGGGCTAAAAGCATGCAATGGAGGAAGGATAGCATCTTCAACAAATGGTGCTGGGAAAACTGGAAATCCATATGCAACAAAATGAAACTGAATCCCTTTCTCTCGCCATGCACAAAAGTGAATTCAAAATGGATCAAGGAGCTTGATATCAAATCAGAGACGCGCCGTCTGATAGAAGAAAAAGTTGGCTACGATCTACTTACTGTGGGGTCGGGCTCCAAATTCCTCAATAGGACACCCATAGCACAAAAGTTAATAACTAGAATCAACAAATGGGACTTACTCAAACTAAAAAGTTTTTTCTCAGCAAAAGAAACAATAAGAGAGGTAAATAGGGAGCCTACATCCTGGGAACAAATATTTACTCCTCACACTTCAGATAGAGCCCTAATATCTAGAGTATACAAAGAACTAAAAAAATTAGACAATAAGATAACAAATAACCCAATCAACAAATGGGCCAAGGACCTGAACAGACACTTCTCAGAGGGGGACATACAATCAATCAACAAGTACATGAAAAATGCTCACCATCTCTAGCAGTCAGAGAAATGCAAATCAAAACCACCCTAAGATACCATCTCACTCCAGTAAGATTGGCAGCCATTATGAAGTCAAACAACAAGTGCTGGTGAGGATGTGGGGAAAAGGGTACACTTGTACATTGCTGGTGGGACTGCAAATTGGTGCAGCCAATTTGGAAAGCAGTATGGAGATTTCTTGGAAAGCTGGGAATGGAACCACCATTTGACCCAGCTAGTCCCCTTCTAGGTCTATTCCCTAAAGACCTAAAAAGAGCATGCTACAGGGACACTGCTACATCGATTTTCATAGCAGCACAATTCACAATAGCAAGACTGTGGAACCAACCTAGATGCCCTTCAATAGATGAATGGATAAAAAAAAATGTGGCATTTATACACAATGGAGTATTACTCTGCATTAAAAAAATGACAAAATCATAGAATTTGCAGGGAAATGGATGGCATTAGAGCAGATTATGCTAAGTGAAGCTAGCCAATCCCTACAAAACAAATGCCAAATGTCTTCTTTGATATAAGGAGTGTAACTAAGAACAGAGTAGGGACGAAGAGCATGAGAAGAAGATTAACATTAAACTGGGATGAGAGGTGGGAGGGAAAGGGAGAGAGAAGGGAAATTGCATGGAAATGGAAGGAGACCCTCAGGGTTATACAAAATTTCATACAAGAGGAAGTGAGGGGAAAGGGGAAAATAATACAAGGGGGAGAAATGAATGACAGTAGAGGGGGTAGAGAGAGAAGAGGGGAGGGGAGGGGAGGGGGGATAGTAGAGGATAGGAAAGGCAGCAGAATACAACAGACACTAGTATGGCAATATGTAAATCAATGGATGTGTAACTGATGTGATTCTGCAATTTGTATACGGGGTAAAAATGGGAGTTCATAACCCACTTGAATCAAAGTGTGAAATATGATATATCAAGAACTATGTAATGTTTTGAACAACCAACAATAAAAAATTTTAAAAAATTTAAAAAATAAATAATATCAAAAAAAAAAAAGATTCAGGGGATCTTTATTCTAGTCTTGATTCTGCTATTTTATCTGTGAGCAGCTGAGCCTCAGTTTTAATGAGCTATAATGACAGCCTGTGATCTTATAAGGTTGTGTGGAGGGTCAGATGGCAGAACAGTTTTGGTGACAGATGAAAGGCATCATTGTTTTCAGAATCGCCCTCCAGTGCTCTTCTATTATCTGTTCCCCATTTATACCAGTGTCCTCTTTGACTTCAGATTTTAAAAAGGCCCAGAACACTTGTCAGATGAGCACCAGAAAAGAGAAAGAAGAGCCATTCTGGGTGATTTCATGACACCTGCATCTCTTAAAGCTCTGAAGGGAAGAATCGTGGCTGTTCACTTTGCTCTATTTTTGTTCATCAACTACGTGGTAGACCCTTGCTAATTGTTTGTTGAATGAGTAAACATAACTCCCAACTCACAGAATTCTGTCACAAAGTCAAGCAGCTGAGCTGCTTTCCATAAGAGTAAAAGCAACAACCACCAAGAGATGCTGGAGATCCTGGTGTGGCAAGTACTCAGCTTTAATGCAATTACAGAAACCACCCTGAGTGGAGGGAGAGGTCTGAGTGAAATCAGTTTGAAGTTGAAATAACTAATGAATGTCAGAATTACAGTCATTTGACTTGTTTGGAGAGAAATAGAGCCCTGACAACCAACTTCTGCTTCCCTTCAAGTGAATCCACACTGGAAAATTCAGGAGAGGACTGGCTCATCTCCCTGTGACCTACTGGCTTCCCTGTCTATAAGAAGCACATCCCTCCCCATGTCCCCCCTGCAGTGGACAAACTCACTGCCTTCCTCAAGTTAAAAATAAAATCACCCGTAATGCCAGTGGCTCAGAAGGCTGAGGCAGGAGGATTGAGAGTTCAAAGTCAGCCTCAGCAACTTAGCAGGGCACTTAGCAACTCAGTGAGACCCTGTCTCTGGAAAAGAAAGAAGGAAAGGAAGGAAGGAAGGAAGGAAGGAAGGAAGGAAGGAAGGAAGGGAGGAAGGAAGGAAGAAAAGGTGGTGCTGGGGATGTGGCTTAGTGGTAAACACCCCTGGATTCAATCCCTGATACAAAAAAAAAAAATCCAAAACCCAAAAAACAAAACAAAACAAAAACCAGATCAGCTCTAGCAGAGTATAACTTCTAGTTACCAGAAACTTTACACAGTTGGCCATTTCTTGAAATCAGCCAAGATTTTTCCATGATGTGCCACCCATGGTTACTCTTGGCTTCTGCTATAGTAGTAGTGGAAGGCAATATACAGTGTAGGATTTTTCTCCTTAACTGAGAATCACAGATACCTGAGAAGAGTGGTTGGCCACATGTGGAAGGACCTCACCCTCAACCTGGTTTGGTTGTGATGGTGAGAATATGCGTAAGTGCTAGAGATCAAAGGTAAGGTGGGACCATGTTCATTCCAAGGTCAAAGGGGGTCCCTCCTGTTAGACATGTACTGAAGGAGAGGTAAAAGAAATACTTAGAATTAAACTGCTAGGGGATAATGATAGTAGGTACAGCGGAGGGGGTGGTGCTAATGCCAGGAGCTGCTCTGAACTCTAAAGCAGAGGGTTTGGGTTATTCAACATAATTGATCCTGATGCTTGGCAGGATCTCTGAGGATTTTTTGAATACAGACGTCTGCAATTTAGGATGATTTGACTCAGAACTGTTTGAATTTACAGTGATGTGAAAGTAATATGCATTAGTAGAAATGCAGTGGATTCCTCCCTTCCTGAAACCGTGCTTCTGCAAGGAGGATTCCCTGATTCTCCTCCCTTTGATGCCTACCTGTCTCTCCTTCCAGTCCTACTACCATTTGCTTCTTGTGGAACCCTGTGGATGGCTGCACAGGTGACCTTCCAGCCCATTCCCATCTTCAACTCTTAACTGTACTTCCAGAGGCCATTGTTAAATCCAATTTTTATGATAGCACTCTGATGCTTCAACAATATTCCTTACTCTGATCCATTGCCTATTGAGATGAAAGCAGATTTTATATCCATGAAAACTAAACAACAACCTGGTTTTGCTTTCCTTCTCTCCCGTGTGTCAGTCTAGACTTCTGCCATTTTCCTGGTTTGCTCTAACCCCTCCCTCCTCCATGTATTGCTCAAAAGTTTCTCTCAGCCTGGAATGTTCTGCCCCTCCCCTCCTGACCCCTTTACTGAACCTCTCCACTGCATTCCTATCTAGCCTCCAGTTCTGCCTGCTCCTGAGTCCTTTCCTGATTTACCCTCCAGTGATCCCTTCCTCCTTTGAATCCCCAAAGCACAACATGCCCCACCCTTCTTCTGATGTCCATTTCCACCCTGTTTCCCTGCAGAATCATGGTAACTCTCCTCTACCACCCACTCAGGAGTGGGTTCTTCTGAATCACCTAAGAGGTATCTTGGTAGTTTGTATATAGCTGATGCTCAATATATCATTGTAAAGGAGTAATATATGATATTATAGGTAATATTCAAATATTAGAATATTCTACCAGTTTTATAAAATCATCCACATTCCTTCCATGAGGGATTTTGTAAAGAATGACCTTAAAGAATAATATGATAGAAGAAGGTGGTTCTAGTATACGTGAATATTTACAATAAATTGTTTGAAATTGAATGGCTCCCAGCAATCTATCATTAGCCACTATAAAAATGTTAGTGACTTATTTGACAATTATCTTTTTTTAAAAAAAAAATAAAATCCCCAAAGCTTTAGGCCATGTGTGGTTTCATCTGTGAAAATATTATTGAAGACAAAAACTGACTGAACACATACTGTACCAGCACTGCCACTGATTTGTTTTATATGAGGTGGTGATTCACACTTGGTTCATGGTGGTGGTGGAAGACCCCAAACCATTATAATTCTAAGATTTTATTAGTGATTTATATATTAGACCTTATCATTAAAAAAAGTTGGGAGGACACAATAACTCAGAATATAATTTTAAAAATTCAGTTCACCAGGCATTTATTGAGTAACTACTGTATGCTGGATGTTGAGATACATAGAGATGTGTGTATGTGTGTGTGTGTGTGTGTGTGTGTGTGTGTAAGAGAGAGAGAGAGAGAGAGAGAGAGAGAGAGAGAGAGAGATCATGAGACAATCTGCAGTCTTTTAAATGTGAGCTTATATTACCTTGCTGGAATTTGAGATGTAATCTCCTAGAGAAACATCATACATTATGTCCATACCTCAGGATCACCCCAAAGCCCAGTATATACATGATGTACTTGATGTAAAGCACTGGATTCCTGTTTTGAGAAATTTAAAAGCTACATTACATTACTATGTTCATAAATTCAGGTTGGAATACAAGCATAATAGCTTTGATGATATAATCCATGTAAAGCATCTGAAGTACTACTGAGAACCCCCTTCCTTCCTTCCTTCCTTCCCTCCCTCCCTCCCTCCCTCCTTTCTTTCTTTCTTTCTCCCCCCCCCCTCCTCCTCCTCCTCTTCCTCCTCCTCCTTCTTCTTCTCTCTCTCTCTCTCTCTGGTATTAGGGATTGAACCTAGGGGTCCTTATCCACTGAACCACATCCCCACTCCTTTAATTTTTTTTTTTTTTAATTTTGAGACAGGGTCTCGCTAAGTTGCTTAGGGCCTCCATTAATTGCTGAGGCTAGCTCTGAACTTGTGATCCTCCTGCCTCAGCTTCCCAAGCTTCTGGGATTATAAACATATGCCACCATGCTCAGCTCTCTGAGTGTTCTTTATAGCAAGAACACATTTCCTTTTCACTGTCCCCTCTTTGTGAGTAATGTGAAGAAGAATTCTACCAGGTCCAGGGCCCTGGGTCCTGGGTTAGGAGCCCTAGTGGAGATAGGGGTGAACAAATGTTGAGGGATATGTGTGTGTGTCTTTGAGACTGGTTGAGTGCCAAAGGAGGTTCTCAATAGTACTTCAGATGCTTTACATGGATTATATCATCAAATTAACCCCCCCATGAGATGTTATTATTATCATTCCTCTAAAATGCTGTGTGTTCCAGGGCTCAGATCTTGGACCTTTTCTCTCACTAAACTCACTCATGTGGTCCCATGGCTTTTAGTATTGCTGGTCCTTGAATGCTGGACTCAGAATGGTTCATCACTGAGATGGATGCTAGGAGTCTTCAACTTCTCCCCTAAACCGAACTTCTGATTTTAGCCTGCTCCTACCACAAGCTTCTCTGTGGTCATAAATGGCAGCTTTTTTTTTTTTTTAAGATTCTTTTTAAAATGGACACAATATCTTTATTTATTTATTTATTTTTGTATGTGGTGCTCAGGATCGAACTCAGTGCCTTACACGTGTGAGGCAAGCACTCTACCCCTAAGATATAACCCCAGCCCGTAAATGGCAACTTTGAGTTTCTAGTTACTCAGGTCAGAACCTTGGCATTACCCTTCAATCCTCTCTGCCTCCATATTCAAACCATCAACAATCAACAAGTATTCTCAGTACATTAAAAATACCTGGACTCCTACTGCTTCTCATTATTTCTACTGCTACCTCCATGGTCTGAATCACCATCATCTCCAGTCTGGATTACAGAAATAGTTTCCTAATCGGACCCCTACTCTCATCCTTGTTCCACTGGCCTGTTATCCAAATAGTACCCATTATTTAAAAGTATAATTCAGTTCATGGGATTTCTCTACTCAGAACCATTCAGTATCTTCTCATCTCTTAGTAAAACCCAAGTCCTCTCTACAACCTGTAGTGCTCTGCATATCCTGGTCTTGTGGTTTCAATCTGAGCTTATTCCTTACCACTCTCACCCCCTTCCTTATGGGTCAGAGACACGTTCCTAACCACCCCTCCAGAAAACATAAGAAATAGCCAGCCGCCCTACACAGGTAGTATCTAAAGAGTACCTGTGCCTTCTGGTGGAGAGGTGAGTGAGGTGAGTGAAGAAAGGAGAATTCACCAGGAGAGAAGTGACGGAAAACTGACAACGGGGTTCACCCACGATGGACTTTGCCCTCCCCACATCCAGGCTAAAGAAAGACCATGTTTATGTGCTCAGTAAGACTTCCTTTCCCTTTCTCTTATGTTATATACTTCCCAAGTCATCTTTTTAAAGACCAATATCATTAGTACACTTTAAAGTGTTTGATATTTAGTATTTGAGGTAACGATACATTATAAGTGAAAAGAAAATGGTTCTATTTGGAAGAATGAAAATAATGGAAACAATTTTAAGAAATGTAACAAAATGAGAAAGTAAATTAGTGGAGAGAGGGTAGATAACAAATTTTCTTTCTTTCTTTCTTTCTTTCTTTTCTTTCTTAACCAGAGATTGAACTCAGGGGCACTTAACCACTGAGCCACATCCTAGCCTGCTTTTATATTTTATTTTGAGACAAGTTCTCACTAAGTTGCATAGAGCCTCACTAAGTTTCTGAGGCTGTTTTTAAACTTTTAATCCTCCTGCCTCAGCCTCCCAAGCTGCTGGGACTCTAGGCATGTATCACTGCATCGGCTGCAAATTTTCTTAATTTATATAATAAACATTTTCTAGCATTTGTTATGTGTAAGACAGTATCATTGGAAATGTAGAATTGTTAGGTTAGCTATATAAAAAGACAAATAGCAGTAGTCCCTCAAAAAGACCCCCAAATAATGTTTCTCATCTTTCAAACTGCTCCATTACTGACACTAAGTTAGGTTTTAGGATTCGGTGGTAAACATGAATCTGACACAGGAACCTCAAATTTCTTGGCTGTTTTCCATTTAAATACATGAGATGGTTCTAGGACTGGGTAGAAGAGCAGGAAGGTGAAGAGGCCCTACTTCTTTCGTCCAATGTCATGGTGGAATGTTGGGCAAGCATCTCCTATGTTCCATTTGTATTTTTTCAGGAATCTATAGACTTTCAAAGTACAGCCACCGTCTTGATTATCATGGTATCCATCATGGCGGATCCATCAGTTTATTAAAGTAACAAGTTGCCTTAATCCATCTGTGCTGGTATAACAAAAATACCTGGCTGGTAATTTATGAAGTACATATATTAATTTTCTCTCATTCTGGAGACTGGGAATTCCAAGATCAAGGGACAGGTAGGGTCAATTGTGAAGGCTACTCTTGGCTTTCAAGATGGTGCCTTGTTCCTGTGTCCTTCAGAGCAGAGGAATGCTGTGTCCCCACAGGGTAGAGTAGAAAGGCAACCAAGCCTTAAGCTGTGTGAAGCCCCTTTTATAGCAGTCTTAATTCCATTCATGAGGAGAAGAGCCCTTATGGCTTAATCACCCCTGAAAAGCCCCAGTTTTTAATACCATCATGTTGGCCATTAAGTTTTAACAACTGAATTTTGGAAGGGATACATTCAAGCCATAGCACAAATGTCCCATTTGTTCCTTGGACAAGTAGAAGGATGATAAACATCCTCTTCCCACCTCATTTCTAGTGTGGTCTTTGGTGGAATTCAGTTAGAGCCCAGGACATTTAAGTTACCATTCTCAAAAGGTGGGTTAGTGACTAAGCCCTCATGGCTGCGCCTTCTTGTTTCCTGCACAGGCTCAGTCTCTCCCAAAAGCCTCTGCAGGTGTTCCCCAGACCTTCTGCCAAGACATGTCCCATCCTCCATGAGTCCTGGCTGCTCATCAGTTGCTGGAGGAGGTGACAAATGTGATAAACTGGTCCCGATTGCAGCAGGCCAGAAGGGACTTTCACAAAGGTTTTGGTTTGTTTATTTCGAGGCTAGAATCTGGGTCAGCTTTTTCTTGTAAACAACACATGGCACCAGAAGTGGGGCACTAATGATGGATCATCCTGAATTGTGCATTGCTGACAATAGAGAGGGAAAACTGGAAGTCATTTATGCAATTGCCCAGCCTGTGTCAGTCTCTCAGTTGGGGCCCTTGATTGAAAAGGAAGGATAGAGAGCCGTTGAGATGGGAGCAGATGTGCTCTGGTTTGCAATGCCGATGTTCAATCTGCATTCGTTTCTGTAGAAACCTGAAGGATGTAGACTTGAGAGTGTGTGGTGTGATAGAAAAAGTGATCTGAAGGAGTCAGGGCAGAGCCTTATTTCAGACCAACCGTGAAGTGTGCAGGCAGGGAAAATTAAGGAAGAGAGGATGAGGATGCTCAAGTTTCTGGATTTGACACCTGGAGGCACTGATAATCTGTGACTCAGGAAATCACTATTGAGAAAGTGGTAATCAGCTGGTACAGTGGTGCAGAGCCAGGGACTCAGGAAACTAGGGCAGGAGGCAGGAGGATTGCAAGTCAGAGGCCAACCTGGGCAACTTAGCGAGATCCTATCTCAGTGGTAGACCATCCCTGGGTTTGATCCTCAATACCAAAAAAAAAAAAAAAAAAAAGGTGATAATGGAAGATGAGCAAGAATCCGTGATTGCTCTCTGTGGGAAAGAGAATTCACAGGATCACTCTGGGGAGAGTCCAGTGGTGTGATGCTCCATTTATCATGCCAGCTCCATGAATCCGAAACCGTGCTGGGTGCCAACCAATACAGGAAGGATCAAGAATGCTCAACATATGGGAGCAGATGTAAAAACGTCAATAAATGGTTTCTCTTTGCCCAATGTTGTAAATAATAGCACAAGTACAGAGAGGAGGGCGGAAAAGAGGAGCTGGGTGGCCCTCCCGGGGGGAGGATGATCGGCTGGTTGGTGGGCTTCGGTGGAGTGGGCCCCTGACTCTGAAGTCTGCTGGAGCCTCTGCTTAAGCCCTGACTGTATTTTTACTTAAGTGGAAAGTGGTGCTGAAAGGCAAGAGGGGTGAGGGACTCTGAAAGCCCGAAGCAGGGAACCTGGCTCCCTAAAGCTAAGTATCTTAAGCCACAATGGGGAATAAAACCCAAGCGTTCAGAACAGTGATCTTTCTTCGTGGCCTGCAATAATGTCAAGTCCTGGGCCTAACAAAATATGCCTTTCTTGGGCAGTAAAACATTTACCAGAGAGCAGATAAGTAAGTTCAGCTGTCAGATGAACGTGTGCAAGCAAATTGTCACAGTTGGGGTCTCAAATGTCCCCCAGAGGCCATGTGTTGAAGGCTGGTTACCAGCTTGTGTCACTGTTGGGAGGTGGTGGAATATTTAGGAGGTGGGGACTAGTGGAAAGTTACTGGAGGCATGCCATTGAGAGGGATATTGGGACTCTAGCCCCTTCTCTCTCTTTTTCCTGGCCACCATGAAGTGTGTGGCTCCCTTCTATCACATACTTTATGACATGATGAGTGGCCTCACCACATGCCCAAAGTGACAAGGCCATGCAACCATGAACCAAAACCTCTGAAACCATCAGCCAAAATAAACCTATCTCTTTTTAAGTTGCTTATCTCAGGTATTTTGTCACAGCAATGAAAATCTGACTAACATATAAGTGATTATAGTAAATGCTATAATAAAAGTTCACGAGGAGCTGGGGATGTGGCTCAAGCGGTAGCGCGCTCGCCTGGCATGTGTGCAGCCCGGGGTTCGATCCTCAGCACCACATACAAAAACAAAGATGTTGTGTCCGCCGAAAACTAAAAAATAAATATTAAAAAAATTCTCTCTCTCTCTCTCTCTTTAAAAAAAAAAAGTTCACAAATAGTTATTTCTGTGGGCTCTGGACTAAATTCTTTACCAGGATTATCTCATTTGGATCTCTCAGTGATCTCAATTTATAGCCGTGGAAACTGAGGCTAAGTGAGTAAAGAGAATTTGTTTAAAACCACAAACTTAAATGGTCGAAGGAGACTTCAGATCTGAAGTCCATGGTCAGCTTCAACTATCAGTCTATCTTCTTCCATCTGGCAAATAACAATGGACAGGGAGTTGGGATTTGAATCTGAGTCTATCTGACTTCAAAGTTCTTATATTTTTTACTGTGGAATATAGTTTTCTTTAAAGAACTTAAAACATAGATCTTGAAATTTTTGAGACTTTGGGGTGGGGTGAGGGAGAAGAATGCTATGGTATATGACATTTAATCCATGTAACTACCTTATGAGGACAGCACCACTGTGGCTCTACATTTCACACAGTTCCCAGAGATATTCAGCAACACGACTGAGTTCACACATCCAGAAAATGGCAAGGCCAGGATTCAGACCGGACAGACCAACTCCAAAGTCACATGCTACACTACACTCTATTCCTTCTACCTGTGTCTTGTGAGAGGTCCAGAGTTTCTCTGTTGAGAAGTAAGATGGTCGATCCTAACACGTACTGAGCAAGTGTAGTGTGTCCCAGTCATTGCTCTTAGTGCCTTATATGTATTAGCTATTAAATCCTCAAAGCAGCCCTATGAGGTGTGCATCCTTCTACCCATACTTCCCAGGTGAGGAAATTGAACACAGAGGTGAAGTCACTTGACTTGCCCGAGGCCATGCAGCTTATAAGTTTGAGAGTTGAGCGTCCAATTTGGAACTCCTTCAATTCCACCAAACTCAAGAAAGAAAAGAGTTCTGTTTTGTAACTATAGGGATTCTATACATGGATCAGGCCCAGCTCCTGTCCTCAACATTAGGTGAAAGGATAAGAATAAGCCAGGTGCAGAGAGGGGCAAGACAAAGTGAGATCTCCTGAGAGAAATAAGCACAGGACAGAGTGACCAATGAGAGGTGCTCTCATCTAATGCAGGCTGTGAAGCCTGTGACCCCAGAGTGGCACATGGGTGAGTGGGGTGGCTCAGGAGAAAGTCTTGGACTTGAGGGAAGCTGGAGGGAGGAGGTCAAGGTGCACCGCTGTCAGTCTGATGCAGATGAAGCCCTGATAAGAAAGCAAACCCTCATCCATTGTTGGCCACTACTGATATTATTATTGACAGCTGGAACTTGTGGCTGAACCCTGTTTGTGACTCTTTTCTCAGCACGGATGAGGCAGCAGATAAATCTAGATGGCAAGAATGTCATCTTGTGGGTGTCCTGGTTTGCTGGGCTAAAGAGCTGTTTTCATTAATTTGACGAATCCTTGAGAGTTAGGGGAGAATTTTAATGTGAAAGTGACGTGGACATTTAGCTGTGTTTGAAGGGGAAATCAGCATAGTGTTCAGAGAGAGTTCTCTGTCTCCTTCCTTTCCTCCTCACCTTCAAGCCCTTTGTATCTGCTCTTCTCATCAGAGGGAGTGTAACCTGCCTCCTAATGAGATCTGGCCAGCTCTCCACCCCCAGGCAGCCTGCTGGTCGGCTGGCTATTTCTTTATTCTATTGTAAGGCCTGAATAACTCAGACCTTCTTGGGTCCATTTCACTTAAAGCTGCAGCATCTCTCCCTCTTTGCTCTTTTCTTTTTACTCCATTTCTCCCCAGCACTCCATGCCCCCACAGAAAGCACAATGTGAAAGATGACAGGATGAATCTTACTTTGGCTGCCATAGCAACCTCTACCTGCTTCTTGCTCACCTTTGAAGTGTCTTCCTCCTGTGAAATGTTATTTTGCATATAATTATTTGGCTCACCCAGAGGCTTTGGCCTTTCCTTCTGCTTCTTCTAAGCAGTAAGGAAAGGATGGTTCTGGAGCTCCTGAACACTTACTCCACAGTGGCACAGGACTGACTTCTCTATGGCACACAGAGCCCCTCAGCCCTGCCTCCACTCTATTGTTCTCAAGAAAACTGTGGCTGGAGATGGTGAATCTTCTATATTACACAAGCCCTGGTTGGAACTGTTAAAAAATGAGTGCTTTCAATTTTTTTTTAAGATTTAAAGTTGTATTGATATTAACCTGTGAAATTTCTAGACTACTACCCATTTATAAAGACTGTTTGACATCTTCGTTGGGTCCCAGTGAGACTCTCTTCCCATTTCTCCACTGAGTGCCCTGGTGACTGACCCACATGCTCCCCATTGCTGTCTCCCTTGTCCTATGGTTTCCAGTTGGATTTGATTAATGGAAAGTTCCAGAAGGAGATCAGAGCAAGAGAGGAAGGTGGGGATATTGGTTCCTCTGATACTCTCTTTGTGGTGCAGCTGAGAATTAACTGACCCTCATTGGAAGACTTCTCAGTGGTCCTCTCCACCTGGCCTCTGACACTTTAGAAACTCCAGTCTGGAAGTCTCTCTCTCTCTTCTCACATTTTCAAGTCAAGAGGTGGTGACAGTCCAGGGTTTGCAGTCTCTGTTGTGGGTCCTCTGTAGCCTGCCCACATCTTGTGAACAGTTCCTTTATTAAACTCTTCTCAAACTATCCAATTTAAGCATACCATCTGTTTCCTGCTGGGACCTTGACCAACACAATGGCCATCCCTCTTCTGTTTGGGGTGAATGCTTCAGTACTGCTTGTTTTGCTTAATAACCTGGGATTCATTGCTGGACATTCTTGGTAGAAACAGATTTGTCTGTCTTTAAGTAGAACATTCTCACCCTCAAATTCCCCATTAAAGATGGTGCTTCCTCCATCTGACTCTCTGCTCTTGCAGCAAACCTGTTTGAAACACAATTTCTTGATGGGTTTTGGGAATGGAAAACAAATGCCCTCTCTGTTTGTCCCATCTGGTCCTGGGTAAGTTTGAGGTCATCTTTCCTTTTTTATCATGTCCATTGGAAGAACACACTGATCTGCAGATTCTCACCAGCATTAAACCCCAACAGGTGTAAAGACATTATTTGGGACAGGTTTGTCCATCCCACCATTATTGCAGAATCCAGTGCATGAGGAGAAGACGGAAGCAACTCGCTTTGTTTACATACTTCATAAAAATTCATAGAGTGCTGCTTCCTTGGGGAATTGAATTAATTAAATTATGGTCCAGTGGGAGCTTGAGGAGGGAGAGCTAATTCAGAAGGTGTCCTGAAGGGAGCCGTGAATGAGGAATAGGGATAATTTCCTTTGAAAAGCATGAGTTGAAAACGGCATGTTCCTGATTCTTTCAAGACTGATCCCAAATGGTATCAAGAATAGCATGAGGTTCACACAGCTCTGCAGGTGTGAAAATTCTGCAGCTGAATTAAATAGGTTCCATTATATTTCAGAAAGAGCTGTAATGGGTTTCTATGGAGCCTAAGAATATCATATCTCTCCTTTGTATTTCAGGATGGCGGGCATGGCTCGTCAATTCTAATATTACACTTCAGTCTGTAAGATGAACAAAAATGAGCAAGAGTCCTGTCTTCTCCCTAAGAGAATCTAGATATTAAAATATCAGAAGGGCAGTCAAAAGGACCTCACTTATGAGGCCAGTTCAAAACTGAATGCTGAGATAGGTATGATTTAATTAAAAAATTATTACTACTTATGTAAAAATTTTCTTCTGATGAGCTGATTTTGTCCCACATGCCATGAGAGAATTTAAAATTTTAATTCTAGAGCTGAAGGAATTGTAAACATTGCAAAACTTTGTTTAGGTTTCTATTCTTTAAAAATTTGAAATGGATTCATTTAATCTTATTTTCCACTTAAAATAGCTATGGGCATTTCTTACCTACTACTCATTAAAACAACATTACATTCCAAGTTTTTATCATTAATATTCAAGCTTTGTCATCTGTAAGTTCTTCCATACTAACAAAATCTCCATAATCCATTTACTTGTTTTTCAATAAAAACTGGACTTAGAGCCAGTACGAACTGTTCATTAACCATTTCTACTGATTTTCTTAGTTACCATTTTCAGTTGGCCATAGCATAGAATTGAGGCCTAATTTCTCCTTAGGCCACACTTACTGCAAAACAGTTTTATATTCCTGTTCTTAATTTTAAAAGACTTTTTTTTTTGTCTAAGAAAAAATAAATTCCAACTTAAGTTGCTTTTTTTGTATGCCTTGATAATTTCCCCTTTTTGAAGCATTTTCCTATTAAAAAAAAATTCTTGCTTTCAAGTACAAGTAACCTGGAAGAGGAAACAAACATGTAGGCAGTTATGAGCATCCAAATTAAAGGTTTGCACACTGGAGAAAGCTATTGTTAAAGGTTGTAAGTTCTCCTCTCTGGAGCATTTCATAGTATAAAGATATCCCTCTTCCTGTGTTTTGTTTTTCAGTTGTGGAAAGATAAGTGTTAAGGTGAGAGGGGACCTTTAAGACACTGTCAGCCAACACTTCCCTGTTCCTTGGAATCCCCTTTTGACATCCTGCTAGATGGGTGGCACCTGCTATGTGCAGCTTGCTGGATGGATACCACCAGTACAAATTGCTCACTAAGACCTGAGGCCGGGTATTCTGTTTCAACCTAGCTTGTTAACAGATCTGTGGATCCTTCTGTTGAATCGAACTCTTTCTCTCGGGTTGAACATCTCTGTTCCAAGGGCCAAACCCCAAAATTCTTTCCTCCTTTAGGATTGGGAGCAGCCATGATTTCATTCCAGACTTATTTCTCTTTGCTTCCTTATGCCTTTTCCTCCCAGGCCATTATCTCTCAGACAATGTGACTTTTGGCCCTGCTATCAAACTGAATAGTTTCCTTTGAAAGGATTCCAGTGTTTCTGTTGTGTGTGGCATCCAGAACTGGCCATGATGTTCTCTCTGTGTTAGGGGACTCAGGTAAATTATAGGCACCCCACACTTTCCCAGATGGCAGTGTTTTGTTGTTGTTGTTTTTTAAACAGGCCACAGACCACACTATTGTCTGATTTTATTTTATAGTTCAGCTAGTTTAAAGGTGTTTACAATTTCATTTGTCTTTCCATGGCTCCTCAGCTGTTCCCATAAACTTCTTTGTGATTGACCCCTCCTTTTATATCTTGTTTAGGGCTGAATTCCTATGGGACCATGTGTGGATCCCCCATTCTGATGAGATAGACCCCATTGCTAGAAAAGTAAAAATTTTTACAATACTGCAATTTGGAAATCAGAGTCTCATGCATATTAGTAAGTTTGCAATAATAATGAAATTTAACTGAACCAGAGGTCTTGCTTTTCCTCTTGGACTTGATTGTACCATATAAATGTTGGTCAGGAATGAAATTGGGGAGTGTTGGAAAGATTAATTCCTTGTGAAGAAATTCAGTACTCCTCCTATCTGCCAAGTTTATTTGGGATTCATCCACTTATTCAGATGGCAAAGATGTATTCAGTGGCCACCACATTTTCATTAAAAAGGTAGCTTTAAGTTTCAAGTGGCTAGACTCTAGAATAGGAAGTACACACTCTTCATTTTAGGCCTTTAATGTTTAATAAATGCTTTTGGGATATTTAAAAAGCTTGGATAAAAATTATTTTCATTGCTATTAGGATAGCAATGAAATGATTGCAAATCCTCCTGTCTACAGGCTTCATCCTTCATTAATGTGAATCTAATACAATCATTTATATTATTGTTGCTACTAACTTTGTAATTTTTTGTAAAAAAAAAAATCTTCATCTTGTCATTATTGGTTTTATGGGATACAGGCTTTATTATTATTATTATTATTATTATTATTATTATTATTATTATTGCCTTATAGAGATCTCTCCCTCCTTATGGGGTCTCCACTGGATACATTTCAAATCTTGAAGCCATACTGGTACTTGATTCTCATTGTAGTGTCATAGGTTTAACCATCATGGATGTGCACTGGAGTTTTAAACCCTTTGAGATTTTTTTTTCTGGCACTAGGGATTAAGTCCAGGACCTTGTGCATGTTAGGCAAGTGCTCTACTGCTGAGTTACACCACTAGCCCTTTATTTTAAGACAGATCCTTGCTAGGTTGCCAAGAATGGCCTCCAACTTGCAATCCTGTGCCACCATACCCAGCTCACTGACACACTTAAGAGTAGTAAATGATGGCCAACTTTCTTCTGCTGTTAGCTTGCCCTTGATGCGCCTAAAGATAATAATAAGTAGCTTTCATGCACATATTATTTGGGTAATTATTTGGGGGGCTTCAAAAGACCTTCACTTAGACTCATAAGGTGAATAAGGCCTTGGTAATTTTACATTTTACTGACAAGAAGACTACAGCCCCCAAAGCCCCCTACTTATAGGGAAGGACTGGCCCTAAGGAATTTCCCTGGGGCTCTGTTAGTACTTCATCAAGATGTAACCCCTCTTCATCTGAGGGAGTTTTGAGTTCTCCCACAGGAGGCTTTATATTTTAATAGCAGATAGTGGCTTTTCTTTTCCAGATCCATATGGTGGTGGAAATGTATGCTTTCCAAATATCAAACAAAAGAAGAATAGATAAAGAAATTATGACAGATCTATACTCTGGGAGGCAAAGTGACTATTAAAATCAATGTTTTCAAAGAATATATAATTATACAGGGAACTTCTCTGGATTATATCAATGTTGTCAGAAAGAAGTAGGATACTAAACAGTATGTTTCTAATTTTATTTAAAAAGCTCAGGAGGCTGAGGCAGGAGGATTGCAAATTTAAAGCCAGCCTCACCAACTTAGCAAGACCCTAAGCAACTTAGTGAGATGCTGTCTTAAAATTTAAAAACATAGGTTGGAGATTTAGCCCAGTGGTTAGGTGCCCCTGGGTTCAATCCCCAGTACCAAACAAACAAAAAACTATACATATAAAAAGTGCACTGGAGGTCAGGCATGGTGGCACACACCTGTAATCCCAGTGACTCAGGAGGCTGAGGCAGGAGGATGGCGAGTTCAAAACTAGCTTCAGCAGTGGCTTAGGCACTAAGCAACTCAGTGAGACCCTGTCTCTAAATATGTGTGTGTGTGTGTGTGTGTGTGTGTGTGTGTGTGGCTGGGGATGTGGATCAGTGGTGGAGTGTCCCTGAGTTCAATCCCCAGTACCAAAATAAATAAATAAGTGCACTAGAACTAAATGTATCTAACAATTAACTATTAGGAGGAGGTTTCTCTGGATAGTAAGATTATGGTTTATTTTTCTTTTCTTATTTTTATCTTTCTGAATTTTTCAGTTCTTTTTGTAGTAAACTCATATAATCAAAAAGTATGAACATTATTTTTGTCATGCTCCATAGATCTTCTTAAATTTTAGCTAGATGAATCTTTTGAGTGATTCTTGCTTTTTTTCATTTGTAAAGTTATATTTAATAAATCAAACCTTACATTTAAATGAGAGGATTATTTTCATGATTTATGTATACATTTGAAATAAACAACATATTTTAAGTTGGTCATTATAATCCAATTGCTGGTCTGTTACTTCCTGAAAATGACTCCTTTTCATGTCATTCATTCATTAATCTTAACATCTTTTTGAGGACTATCTATATGTATCTGAAGATGTAAGGAGGAAGACAGCCCAATCTCTGCTCTCAGGAAATACCAGAGATGTAGTTGAGAAGTGGGTCAAAGAAAGCACTAACTCTAAGAGAGGGGGTTTCATTGGAGAAGGCTGAGTAGTGCGGGGTTAGGGGGGAACATACCCATGGGTGGTGGGCATACCTCCAGTTTAAGGCAGCTCTTCCTTTTGGAGGGCCAACCTCAGACTTAGAAATAAAATACAACACATGCACATTTTTTTTTTGTTAGGCAAACAATGGTTGCCTCAAACGTTTTTTATTAGAGTTAAGACTTTTGAAATTAATTTTAAAAGATGAACCAGTTAGCTTGGTACTTGGGGCTTTCCATGTCCTTATTAGAAAGTTTTTCTCATCATCAAATTTTTCTCTTTTTCTTCTGTTTATTTGGGCTTCCTAAAGTTTAGTGATGATCCAAAAGCATAATTTCCTTGTTCTGAGATTATCCTAATGAAGTGTTTTATAGCACTTCATATTACATTCTCTTCTATTTAATGGTTAATGCTGATTCTGGTCACTTTGGTTCCTGCTTGATTCCTGTGCCTCCCCTTACTTTGCAGAGGGAGGCAGGGAGGTGATTTTATTCTTATGTTATGAGGATAAACTGAGTCATTGAATGATCATGTGACTCCTCCAGATTATGAAATAAGCCAGTGATGGGAAATGGAAAGAGAAATTAGGGTTCGGTTCGTTCATTGAAGCTCTGACTTCTAAAGTATTTCTCCATGTAAGTAGAGTGGGTTGTTTGCCAAAAATGCATTCACTCTTCAAATCTTTCCTGAAAGTAATGAGCTTAAAATAAAGTCTCATGAAGATAATCGTATTGTTACAGCTTAGAACAGAGGTTAAAGCTATTTGAGTAGATTAAAATGAGTCCTAAGTGAGGCTTAATATTTGGCCTATTTAATTTGTTCAGCATTGGATTTTAGTTTCTTTTTGGTGAAAGAATAATTGAAACATTCACAGAACATATGTAATAAAATTTGAGGACCAGTCTTTATTCACTCAAACTTTTATAAAGTAAAATGGACAAGCTTAAACATAAAACCAAAATTGACAATATCTATGGTTCATGCTACTGGATGATTATGAATGACTTCATGATCAAAATATTTTCCTATAATCTATTGATAGAAACATTGTTGTTTTGGTGTTCTTAGTAATTATTTTTACTAGTAAGGTAGCTGGATTCTAATAATACTCAATAATGACTGTTATTTATTTACACTAAAATATGAAGAACTATATAGATGAATAAAAATGAATGTATATGTGTTTTGAAGATGTCTAGCAGTTGAATTCCATTTATTTTAATTTTATTAGATCATTTTCCTTCTAATTGAAAATATTCATATAATTTAGGTGATTTATAGAATAAACCATACATCATATTTTAATGAAAATATTTATTTTATTATTATATACAGAAAATATTGCACTAGTTGGAGTTTTAAAAACTTCAGAATATAAGAATAGTTTTATCATATTTTATATAGAACAATTATTTTTTATTTACTACAATTACAGTGATTCCATTTACCATGATTACAGCACACTCCTAAATCCCAATGACTTGGGAGTCTGAGACATAAGCTCAAAGCCAGCCTCATCAACTTAGCAAGTCCCTGAGCAACTTAGTAAGACCTGTCTTAAAATAAAAATTAAAAATTAAACAAGTGGACTGGGAATGTGGCTCCATGGCTAAGTGCCACTGGATTCAATCCCCACTACTAAAACCAAAACCAAACAAAACAAACTGTGATTCAATTTTAGAATTATTACTCCAAATTATTGATTTTTTTTGCTTCTATCTCAACCAGAGATTTTATATGTAACTCATTATTGCTATGAGAAACTGCTTATCAAACTCTCATAGTGACTTTTCTAGGAAAAATTAAGAGGAAAAACAAAATCTCATCATCATGATTCAGAATTTGAAAGAGGTATAAGCAGAACCCATGTGTTGGCGGGGGTCCCAGAAGTTGTCTGACTGAGCATCCTGAAGGCAGAGTGATGTTAATGGTGCCCACATTTCTGCCTTTACCCTGTGATGCTGGGCATGAAGAAAATCAAGCTCGATGGAGATGACTCAGTGACCACCTCATAATTGTCAGTTAGTCCTGCCTGTGTAACCATTGGCAAGTGTTTTCACTGACTGGTCTCTATTGAACTTTGGGCAGAAGAGTATTATAGGCATGAAAATAAACATGAAAAAAAAAAAAGTTCATGCGATCCTTGAAATATGTGGGGAGACAAACCAAATCTCCTGAATTATGTACCCAATATTATAAAAGCGAAACCTCTGCATTTGGGTCAATTATGGAAGGTTTAGGAAATGATAGAAAGATTGAACACAGACAGCTAGGCAAAATGAATATCATAAGGCTTCATGGGGATAGGAGGGAGAGGGATCTACAAAGCATGACTTAGCCAGGGTATTCATCATTTTTCAAGATCTGGACAAGGCTTACAGTGACTTGCAGTAATTGTCCCATGCAGAAGAGGAAATAACAAGTATTGCATGTGTGTACATGTATTCTCATTGTGGACCAACAGTTAACTATTAGAGTCAATGGAATCAAGACTCAGGTGATTATGAGTTAGATCATATTTCTTTAAATTTCTGCTAATTTTGATAAGCTTCATTCCCATGGCAAAGGAGAGAGAGTTCTGGTGCCATATCTCTTGGGTTTGGATCCTAGCTTTGCCATTTTGTAATTAACCTTTTAAGGGCTACTTAATTGCTTTGTTCCTCTGTTTCCCATGTATAAAATGGGGATAATATTGGCGCCAACCTCATAGGTAATTGTGGAGATTAAATAGGTTTAATGCATGTAAATCATTTAGAATAATACCTGGAACTCAGCACATGACAGGCATCATTAGTATTAATAGTGGTGGTAGTCTCCAACTTTTTTGGGGAGTTGGGATTTACAAGTTTTTGTTTTAATGCATTATAGTTGTGCATACTGATGGGATTTGTTTTTACATACTCATACATGTACACAATATAACTTTTATCTTGGTTTTGGTTTTGACCATAGAACTGACTGGGCGATTGCTCAGAAACAGAGCTGCATGGGAAATTCTGAGTCAAAGAGAAATGGAATGATATGAACACTTCCCTATCCTGCCCCAAACTGTCCAGAACCTGAAAACTGAGTTTTAAGGAATTTGTTCAACTTTAATAAATATCTGTCTTTGTGTCTTCAGGAATGAGGGGAGAATCATACTTCATCGGAATGAGGAGCCTGGGGCAACAGGGGTACATCCCAGAAGATGGAGGGCTTCTCTTACTCTGCTGCATAGACAGGGACTGGGCCATCACTAGGTGTTTCGCAGAGGAAGCCTTTCAAGCAATCACTGACTTCAACGATCTCCCCAACTCGTTGTTTGCATGTAATGTTCACCAGTCTGTGTTTGAAGGAGAAGAGAGCAAGGTAAGAAATTTCCTGTTCCTGAAATACGGAGAGATGTGGCATTTACACAACATATTGCCTTGTTCATTGGGGCAGATGTTTTTGAAAATGCTTAGTTGGCTCTGTTTTTGGCATATGTAACAGGATGACAAAAGCCGATTATGAGCTAGTTTTGAAGGAACACCCGACAAGGTTGTTGATGAGACTAATGCTAGATCAAATCGAGCCCTCTTCAAGTACATGCTCTTCTTCACCCCTCTGCCTCCTACAGTTTGATGAATGCTCTCAAAGTGGCTTCTTACATTGTGATTCCTATTCCTCATCAGTTATTGGAAAAGAACAGTTCATTGACCATCTAACTTCTTCTTTATTCATTGATACTGAGAGGTATTGCTACATGTGTGTTGTAAGAACTGACTGACAGCAGTAATGCCTTGAACTGAAATGGTTAGGGAATGAGGTTGTCCAGGTATAAACACTTTCTAGTTTCCCATATTAAGACACAAACTTGATTTGGAGTAAATGCTTTTGGAAATCATTGTAGACATTCCATTTGGAGATCTTTCTAAAGTTTATTTCAGATTTCTTTGGCTTTTTAATATTTGAATGGATCCAACCTTTCATGTAGATATAGAAACCTACTTATAAATAGTTACTATTAGACCATGTTGTAAAACATGGGCAACAGTTTAGGGGAAAGGGCCTTCTCCCCTAAATTGAAGAGCGTGGCTCTGTGTGAGATATAAAAGTAGGATCGATGATTGCTGTTTTATAAAAGTTAGCTTTTCTTGCCAACTATTGAAGTTTGAACTTCGTTGACTGAGCACAATTTTCTGAAAGTCTGATTTTGGGGTTTTATTGATGATTCAAACAATCCTAAGAACAACAGAGAAAAACAATTCTAGAGGGTTAGGAATTATTTCAAGCCATTTGAATATTTTATAACAATATTATTTTGGAATTAAATGATGAACTGAAAGTTAGTTGAAATACAGCAAATTTGTGTGATTGGAATTTTCAGGACTGTGATAACCAAGACTATTTAAAGTAAGACAGTAGTGCATCCCAAGGAAATCTGGAAATTATAAAATTATAGTAAATTGCAATGATTTACTAAAGGCAATTGAAATTATTATTAATATTTAAATTATATTCATTTAAATAAATAATATTTAAATTATCATTATTTAACTATGAATGAAGGGTCCATATTTTCTCATTATACCTTCTATTTATCTAAATATCACAACTAGAAGGGTCTGCCTTAAAGATTTAATGGGGTTTAATTCTCTCCTGAGAAATACTTCTAATAGATTGGAATAATAAGGTGTATGAAGGCACTAGTCATTTTAGAAGTACTATTCCTAATGGCCAATCAACTGACCCAAATTGGGGCCATTAAAGGATGGAAACTTGGGGACAGTTCATGGGAGTCTGCCTACATCTGGGCAGACTTCATCTTCTGATTTGTGGTTGGATAATAGATTACTAAGTATTTTCAATTAATTTGTGTACAAAGTTGGAGCATAGCATCTCAAGAAGAAGCATTGGTTTTAAAACAAAATATTGAGTCAAAGTAAACAAGATCTAGTTTAGTTGAGCAAGTTTCAAATGACTGGGATCCCACTTTTGTAGTCAAGGAGGTGGGAATTTAATTGGCCAATGTCTACACACTGAAACTTAGGAAATCCAACAGATAGTCTTCTAACTTGTGTGATCACACAGCCTCCATGTTTAGAGCATTTCTAGGATGCCAAGTAATCTGGTAGATTCAGCTTTGATGTAATTACACATACATGGTTTAAGGGTATGTGCCAGATAATTAGACACCAGATGGGTTAAGAATAGCCAGGAGGCACAATCATTAGAACTCGAGGAAAAGTGTTCAGGCAGCTTGGTGGCACCTCCTTTTCCCTGCCATGTGCTTCTCTTCACAATTCAGAACCTCAGAGTCTTCCCAGTAATGTAGCTAGAATTTGATCTGGAAAGTCCTCCAAATGCCTTTGTTAAAGGCTTGTTCCCCAGAGTGGCACTATTGGGAGGCTGCGTAACTTTTAAGAAGTGGAGTCTAGTGGGAGCTCTTGCAAGTCATGGAGGCTGAGGTGCCATTAAAGGGGACAGTAGGACCCCAGGCTCTTCCTCTTGCATTTTCTGCCCATGAAGTGAATGGTTTAGTTCCACCATGTGCTTCTGCTCTTATGTGCTGCCTCATCACAAGCTCAAAGTGACAAGCCAATTGATTGTAGACAGAGCTGAAATAAGCCTCTTCTCTCCCAGGTATTCATTACATAATAATAGAAAGCTAACACAGACCCATCAGTTTTCACTATCTTAATAAATTCCTTTATTTTATACCTTGTTTTCTCAATATTCTTTCCACAAGGTTCAGATTTATGAATATGAGCCATGAAGTCATGATGGGTATCTTTCCCAAAGGATAGACATTTTTAAGCACTGTGCTAAGTTGGTGGGGAGATATTTTTAGGCAGAGGGAAAAGAAGCACGAAATGTCTCCAGCTCTTCTTGTATTTGCCTGTGGGCAAGGCTGGCCATGGTAATTGTCTTTATGTCTGGCTTTGGGGAGACGAGTTCAGCAGTCTGGGATTTTATCAGGGGGCTGATGCTTAGCATTCTTTTCGGATGTGCAGGTGCGTAGGTGGTCACATGCGTAACTTGCTTGAGCGAGTCCTTTATTTTTTGGCATAACCTCCTTTTGAATCATTGTGTCTTGACATTAATGAGTTTAGCCTACTTCTTGCAATTGTTCTGAAGTATTTGTTTTACATTTCTTACAAGGGTAAGAATTTAAGCTTTTGCTTTCTGGCTCTCATGAGTGAATCTGAGAGCAATCTCTTTTCTATTTTCTCACATGTCTGAGAAACCTTTCCTGGGGACTTCTCCTTTGTGAGGTAATTTGGAGAGTGCTCAATTAGACTGCTCATAATATAGGTAACACCATAGGATATGACATTCTGGTTATGTTTGTTTCTGCTTATCCATGTGATCAATATTTTTAATGTTTTTATTTCTGCTATCCTTTTCAAATTCTAAGTCCTGACACCTAACATTCATTTTTAAACAGCTTTTTGAGGTCCACAAAACACATTCCAATTTTCTGTTAAGCAGAATTCTGTGAGATTGTATTTTGATTTGATGCTTTTGCAATGAATGAGCGCATACTTCAGTGTGGCTTGTTGTGGTCCAGATGGTTGAGATTTGTTTATATAACACAAAGGAGAACTGGAGCTGGAGGAAATTGGCATCTGAAACCAATAAATGCAGATTGCTGTTTGCATGCTACAGCTTGAAGTATAAATATTTTTGCATGAAACACATTTAGAACTGGGATCTTCACAGCATCCAACTCATAAAAGCTACTAAGGTTCATTTCCCTTCAGCATGCCCCCTCCCTGGCTTTGCCTTTTTGGGCCCCCTGGACTGCAGAAGTCTCAAGACAGATGAGGCTAGAGGAAATGTCCTCCAAACTGCCCAGGATCTGTGCTGGACTAGAAAATGGTCTGAAGCATAGGACATTGGTGTCCACTGGTCTCTAAAGGAGAACAGGGAAACAACTGCTATGAAACATTTATCCAAATTCAACTGAATAAGGAGAAGTCTGAAAGGTGACTTCATAATGTCCTTCAAATGGATGAATGCATTTAGTTTAGATAAGAATAAACATGGCAGCAAACACCTGTGGAGGTAGCAAACACATGTGTTGAGGTGCCAGGTGCTTTCCAAGTGCTTTATAAACACTTGTACCTTCACAAATAGCCCTATGAGGACAGTGCCTTTCTGCCTTGTTACCTACTGGGCTCATGGCAGGGTGGTTAGCCCTGGACCTCACTGGCTAGTCCGCCCAGTATGCAAGCACAAGTAACTTGCGTTGTGTCTATGTCAAACATTTCACTTCTAATGCTGGGCCCTGAAGAATGTGCTTTTCACTCTGCTAGGGAAATTGACATTGTGCCAGCTAGTGCCTGTTAAGGCAGTTTGGGTCTCAGACTGAGGACAAGGACAATACAGGACAGAGTCCTAGCCAATCTATGACGAGCATGTAACTCATCAAGAACCAACAAATAAGCAAACAAAAAAACCATTGCTACTTTAGCCCATTGATATGTGGGGGCTTGTTTTTAGAGTATAACTGAGTCCATCTAGGTTGATACAATGAGTGTCATTGTCGTCAGTTTTCAGAGGAGGACACTGATTTGCACAGATAGTTTGCCACAGTCTCACAGCTGGCAATGACTGAGACAGGGTTCAGACCTAGGCTGCCACGTTAATGGCAGCCAAGCTCTTACACATTAATGGCAGCCAGGCTCTTACATATTAAGCTTACTACTACCTCTCAGCATACAAATATTTATTGCAAACAGGTATGATAATTGTCTCTGGTGATACAAGGGTGAACAAGATATACATAGCTCATTGAATTTATAATCTATCAAGAGATATCAATTAAAAATAAGCCCACAGATAATATACACTAAGTGTTCAAGATAATGCCAAATCAAAAGGGCATTCAAAAGGTCATTTAGCATACAGCTATATTTATTGCCTTTCTGTTTCTCCTCTACACACACAAAAAAAAAAAATTAAAAAAAAAATAAAGTGGCATTTCTGCCAACCACTGTTAAAGAGTATATTCTACCACAATGGGTATGAGGTTGGAATGAGGTTGGAAACCCCGGGTCTATATTCTCTCAGTCTTGTGCTTCTTGCAAATGGATCATCTCAATTCATTGAGAGTGGGTAGAGTGATTCCAATATTCAAAGGTATAAAATTCTCATTCAACATGGCCTCTAAATGTCAATACATTCCATCTTCAGGATCTTAGCCAAGGAAAGAATGGTCTAGTCTAATATTGTAGACATTATTAGGACACCCTAAAAAATTTTCAAAGCTAAATCTCCCCTATAAGCAGTTCCAGAATCTGAATATCTTTGAAAGTGAGACTTTTGTTTTCATAGTTCATTTTGAGGCAAAATCTCATTTGACCTAATTTATTTAAAATATGACCAGAAGAAAAATCCCCTCATGATGTGAATATTCTGTTTCTCTGCAGATTCCTGTTTTTAATTACACATAGCCCCAGACATTGGAGGGACATTACACAATAGGAGGCATGTGTGGTGTATTATATTTCTAGAACCCCAAATTCGAATCCCAAACATATCAGGCCTCAAGGGTGTCAGATTTGTAACATATTACAGATCTGAAGGAAGAAAGAAACTATAATATCTCAGGGAAATGCGAATTTAAACCATAAGTTGATATTACTTTGCATTATGTAGATATAAGTTGTAAATCTATAAGATATGAACATGAGGCTACATCCCTTGTTCAAAAAGAATGAGTTAATCACTGAAATATGAAATGCCATCAAGATAAGCGATTAAATGTTCCCATAATGTTGTTTTTAATTGAAAAATAGAAATTATATATATTTATTGTGTACAACATGATGTTTTGAAATATGTCCACATTGTAGAATGGCTAATTAGAATTAATTAACATGTGCATTAGTTCATATACTTTGAGTAATGAGAACATGGTTAAAACCTACCTTTTTGATCATTTTCAAAAATACAATACATTATTATTAACAGTAGTTATCATGTTGCACAACAAATCTCATGACCTTGTTCCTCCTTTCTAACTGAAATTTTGTATTCTTTGACAAACATCTTTCTAAACTATCCCCTTCTCCAGCACCTGGTAACCACCCTTCTATTCTCTGCTTCTGAGTTCAACTATCTTTCTTTCTTCCATATTTATTTTTGCAGTGCTGGGGATCAAACTCCCGGCCATGAGCATACTAGACAAGCATTCTACCACTGCCTGGCTTATTTACCTAACACGATGTTCTTCAGGTTTGTTTCTTGATTTTTGTTTTGTTTTGTTTTGTTTTTCAGTGCTGAGGATAGAACCCAGGGCTTAGCACCTTAGCATACACTAGGCAAGCACTCTGCTGCAGAGCTACAACCTGAACCCTGGTTTATTCATGTTATCACAATGACAGAATTTCCCACTTCTAATAGGCAGAATATTTTCTTTATCCATTCATCATTTGATGGACACTTAAATTGATTCCTTATCTTGATTACTGTGAATAATGCTACAATAAACACAGGGGCACAGATATCTCTTTGAGATATTCATTTTATATCCTTTGGGTATATACCCAGTAGTGGAATTGCTAGATGACATAGTAGTCTTATTTATTTATTTATTTACTTACATATTTATTGGAGCCTCTATACTGTTTTCCATAATGGCTGTACATTTACATTCCCACCAACTGTGTACAAGTGTTCCCTCTTCTCATAGCCTCTCCACCACTTGCTGACTCTTGTCTTTTGGATAATAGCCTTTCTAACAGGTGTGAAGTAATATCACATTATGGTTTAAATTTGCATTTCCCTGAGATATTATAGTTTCTTTTGTCCTTCAGATCTATAAATATTCATTTTATATATTTATATACTCTAATGTTGGTTGCATATATTGTGATATCTTCTTGTGGAACTGATTCCTTTGTCACCTTCTTTATCCCTTTTTATGGTCTTTGACTTCAAGTCTATTTGCTGAATTATTTCTATCTATTTTCTTGAATTTCAATGGCTTCCTTAAGACTATTCTGAATTCTTTGCCAGGCAGCTCATAAATCTATTTTTTTTTTTGGTACCAGGGATTGAACCCAGGGATACTCAACCACTGAGCCATATCCCCCGCCCGCCGCACCCCCACCCCCTGCCCTTTTTCTCAGGGTCTTTCTGAGTTGCTGGGGCAGTCTTTGAACTTGCAATTACAGGTGTTCACCACTGTGCCTGGTCAAATCTTCAATTCTTTAGGTTTAGTTACTAGTGGTTGATTTTGTTCCTTCAGTGGTGTTATGTTTCCCTGGTTTCTCTTGATCCCTGTGGCTGAGAATTAGTGTCTGTGCACTTGAAGAAGTAGGAATTGTTTCAGTCTTTGGGGAAGTCTTTTACCAGTCAGTCCATCATGACATTCTAGACAGCTCCCTGGTGTGGTCTATGGGTGGGCTTGTTTCTGGAATCCTCAGGCAGGCCAGCATTGTGCCTGGGTTGGAAAGTTAGCAGGCCCAGTGCTTCGTCTGTGGAGTTGGGTCTGGAGCCTGGATCTGCTGGGATGGACCAGTTGATTACATCTGTGGGAGTGGCTGGTGCATAGGTTTAAAAGCGCACAGCTGGAACAGAGGTGATTTTTGAATCTGAGTCTGCAGAAGCCAGCTAGGTGCTAGGATAGGCCTGGTGACCAGGTCCTTTGGGACATGCCTAGGGTCTGAATCTATGGGTACTGCTCTGAAACTGGAGTGGGACTTGAGCTTGTGTCAATAAGTTGGTCCTGGAACCTTTATCCATGGAGCTGGCCTGACACTGGTTCCACCGAGGTAGTCTAGGACTCTGGGTTTGCTGCAGTCTGGGGCCACTGACTTAGATACAGAGACAGGTTTGGGGCCTGGGTCTGAAGGGGCCTGTCTGGAGACAGAGATGGAAAGTTCTGGCCTGAAACCTGGGGGTTCAGGACTGGAACCTGATTTCACAGGGGTGTGTTGCTAGTGCCTGAGACTATAGAGGCCATCCAGAAATGGGATATAATGGTTCAGGCCTAGACCCTGGGTCTGCTGGAGCAGGCCTAGACTGTGATTCTGCTGGGAGTTAGAACTGTAAGAAATACATTGGAGCCTGAGGCTTCAGGGACTAACCTGGTGGCTGGGGCTTCAGGTGCTAACCTGATGACTAGGGTTGCAAAGGGCTCATATCTATTGGAAATAAAGGGTGTATTAAAACCAGAATGAACCTCGTGCATGAATACTACCTGAGTGGGCTTCCCTGAGTCAAATTCCGACACTTGCTGAGTCTACTTCTTTGAGTGCCTATAGTTTACAGCCTGGGCCTTGACCTGATGTCACTGCTCATGCTGCCCCAACCCTTCGTCCCAGCTCCTGACCATTGGTCTGATCTGTGTTCATAGGAGAGCATCCTGGCCCAATAACCAATAGGTGGTTATTCTTTTCTTCATTTCACTTTCTTCTCCAGACCCTGAAATCCTTAAAAGCAGGCAAAGTTTGGATTATTCTTCTTTGTAAAATTTCCAGCACCTCCCACTGGGTCTGACATGCAACAGATGCTCAATCAATATTGAATTGAACTGCCACTGAAACGGTGACCAAAGACATGGAAATATGCATTTTCCAGGAATATCTGATTATTTAGAGATATTGGAAAGAGTAGAGCAAGATTTCCTGATTTCTAAGTTAGTTCATGACTCTCCATGCCTTCCTATCTCTAAATCCTACTACAGAAAACAGGTGCTAGAAAGCTAGGAACAGAGTGGGCTCTCCATCAGCATGAACTTTCAAGTAAAAAAATTAAGGCAGGAAGAACTCGGGCAATTCACCTCCAACACCCATGCAAGTGTGAGTGCATAGAATCTAAGTCACTCCTATAGTTAGGACATGACAGTTACAGGATTAAAGAAAGCTGTTTTACATGTCGACTTATATTTTTGGGGATGCTTAAAACTCTTTTTCTTTTTTCACTTTTTAATTGCTGTGTTATAGTTGTGCATAATGGGATGTGTTGTTATATAGTTACACAAGCTCACAATATAACAACATATTTTAGCTATTATTCTCTGGTTATTTTCCATTTCCCTTCCCTCTTCCTTTACCCTGATCCCTTTCCTCTATTCTACTGATTTCTCTTCAGTTTTCATGAGACACCCTCATCCCACATTTCTTTTCCTTTTTCCTCTCCAGTTTCCACATATGAGAGAAAATACATGAGCCTTGACCTTCTGAGTTTGGCTTATTTTGCTTAACAAAATGTTTTCAAATGCCACTCACATTCCTGCAAATAACATAATTTCATTTTTCTTTATGGCTGAATAAAACTCCATCATGTATACATACCACATTTTCTTTATTCATTCACCCATTTATTGATGGACACCTCGGCTGATTACATAGTTTGGCTATTGTGAATTGTGCTGCCATAAACATGAGTATGCATGTGTGATAGTATGAAGTTTTAGAGGTGATTGACTCATTTATAGTAAGCCAACTGAGTAAACAATTAATTATAAGCATCTTAAGCAAATTTGTTTTTACAACTACCCCCAGAGAAGAAAACTTAGAGAAAAGAGAAAAAAAAAAAGGAGAGGAAAAATAGCAATGGAAACCAAACAAGTCTGGTGCTTTGGAAGACCCTACAAAACATGTAAAGGGAAGGATTTAAGTCTGGTTGAAAAATTTACACCAAGGATGTATAGCAAAGGTTGACATGAAGATGATAATTTATTGTAGTTTAAGTAAGCATTGGTTTACTTAAACTACAGTTTGCAAAATTAAAATGATCTATAGCAACTTGAGGGCACGAAATGATAACCATGCACGAATTTTAAACATTAAAGCAAGCAACAGTTAAACCAGACATCAAATCTTTAAGAAGTATTTAGGAGTTTAATTTTTTTTCTCTTGTTATTTTCCTTTGTAGGTAAAAATCACATTTATTTGTATTTGTTAGTTATTTTGAGAGCATTTCAATTGTAAAAGGACAGTGCTATCATAACATGCGGTATGTTGGTCCTGTATTTTTTTGCTTCTGGATGGTGACTGGGAACCACAATTAGTCACCTCTAATCACTCAGGGGCACCTGCCAAATGAGAGGCCCAGTGTGGGGCAGATTTGAAAGCTGCTGTAGGACATTCCCTGGAACTTAACCTTTCTCCAAGTGACTAAAATATTCCAGAGGCGTATTTAGTATCTTGCTTTTCCACAGTACTAAGTGGCTCCCCTAAGGCCCGAGAGCCTGGCAAGCCACTCTAAATGTCCCACTTAACTACCTGGAAATGATTGGAGCAATGGAAAGAACTGAACAGGGCTGAAAGTATTTGGTTTCTGTGCCCAAGAGTGAGTGAGCACAAATTCTTGGTGAGACCTGTGGGAAAAGGCTTCCATGTTCCATTTAACTTGTGATAATATTAAAGAGGGACACAGAGTCTTTACCTCTTTTGGGGGAAAAAAAAAATCAAAGGTACTTGGAATTCACTTCATGTGGTTTCCAAGCACTGGTTCTAAAAAAAAAATACTGGATGGTGACTTCGTGGATTATTAGAAGTTACCTCTATGGATAGAAGTAGTCTCAGGGCATACTGCCCAGGATAAGGAAGCTGACCTTGTAAACAGGGTGCTCTTTCCTCTGCAGGCTAGGTGCATTTCTGACCAGAGTGGATGGTTTGGTGCAGAGAGAAAAGACTTCATTTCATCCTCCACTCTTCCAGGACCAGGAGCCCTGACAGGTGCACAAAAGGCACAAGCATCTTGATGGCCCTGGTCAGAGTGAAATAATTTTGAATTATTCAAATTTAAAATAATCTATAAGTCCAATGATAACTACTGAAATATGTTACCTATGAACATTCCTTTTTCACGAGGCAGGTTCAGAGATGGAGCCCAGGGGAGGGATGAGCTTAATTATTTTATTTTCCTCACTTTCAACAGCTGAAGAGAGGATGGGCTTCAACCTGTCTTTCTTGGATTCCTTGATTCTGGTCTCAGTTTGGTGGTCAGGTACTTCTTGACTGACTCAGAAATGATCAGAGAAAGTCAGGAGGTTTTGATGTGAACTTTAGAACTCCACAGAGGTATCCATCTCAGCAGGCCTGGCATTTAGCTCCATGGAAGAGATCAGTGTTATATAGATGGGCCGAGTGCCAGGGCCATTAATACCAAGTGATATTTACTCTGTGAGAGTGAGGCCATTCACGTGTTATGTGTATTTACTTCTTATCTGCTCATTTATAATTTTTCCATATGGTGCTCAACTGTATTCCTCTACCTGTTTAGCAGAATGGATATATACAAACAGAACTAATTAAGTTTAATCAGTGTCTGGTAACATTTGGGTAATGTTCTATTTTACTCAGAATGTTGTATCATACAGAAGGACCATTGTTTTAACCATAAACATCAGAATCTCTCTCAGTATTTCGGGGGCGGGATGACTCACTGACCATGGTTATGATTTTTTATCAACATGTTGAAATGCTTTTCCTTTCACTTTGTTGAAAACCTATATCTTCTCCCTAAATTTGTAATTCTTATTAAATCCAAGTTGATATATAATGATGATATTTTATTTATTCATAGGATGCACTGCCTTCTAGGATGGTCTAGTCTTCCATTCCTGCAGGATGTGTTTTGAGGGCAGTAGAAGAGCTCCTCATTTTTCTGATCCCCAGACTTCCCCATGGTCCTTACACACCATGTGGGCCTCACAGGAGGCAGAAGAGCCCAGGGAAAGGGCTTTGGATCCAGAAGCTCTTGGTTCCAAATCCTGCTTCTATTACCTTCTACTTATGGGATCTTGTCCAACTTACCATCCTCAGTTCCTCAGTTCCCTTTCTGTAAAATGGGGTCAAGATATCTTCATTATAGGTTTGTTCTGTGATGGCAGAGGAGGAGGCACAATGGGTAGAGGAGGGAGCACAGTGGGAGCCTTGGTAAACTTCAGTTCCATTTCCCTCCCTTTTCATTCCCCTCCCCACTATCTAAATCTGTGACTGCCTTTCACTGGTTCAAAGGAGAAAGGAGCTTTTCTAAAGACCAAGTGCTTTTCTAGAAGCATGTGAGCTAGACAACTGGGGTGCTATGGAAGTTGAAAGGACGACTTAGGCTGCTTAGAGCAGGATCACAACCAAGTTGTGCTTTTATATCAGACCCTCTGGTATTAAGGAAGTTTAATCTTGGTCTTTGCCACTCTTTCTGCATTTGTTGTAGGATACCCCTTATTCACTGCTCCCCATGTCTTTTAAAACTACTGTCAGGAAAACTTAATTTATTCTTGGGAACTGATATTTTTTTCTTACTGGGACGGTTAGGTGGCTTTACATATTTTTCCTTTTCCCTGAATTGAATTAAAAATTAATAGAGCAACATTATTTTTACTGGTTTTGAAAATTCTCTTATAATAACTTAATTATGTTTAATTAAGTTGCTAAGAGCCACAGCCAAGTAATATGATGTATGTCATTTTTGGTTGAAAGGTGATGCCAGCAAGCCATTGAGATGATATGATTATGTTAAGATCTGCATTCATATGGATATTGGACTCCTGCTGTCCGCCTTGGCCTACTTCGGGACTCCTGGAGAGTTCCCATTGGTTGGGGAAATGCGGTAGGAGGGAATTCCGGAGGAGGGACTTCCTGTTGGGGTCCAGGAGACTACCGCGTGGGTCTGTTGGCAATCTTCCGGGGAGCATATGGGGCATTGGCGGCAGTACTTCAATGATCACCTCTCAACCTATGTAGAAGCTGGCTAGTGCTCATTAAGAATGTATTTGCAGATTTGCAAATAGGAAAAGAAAAATCACCTAAATTAGTAAAATATATGATGTTTTTAAAATAATATATACATGAAAAAAAATTTCTTGCTGTAATTCATTGTTGAAATAATTTTTAATCATCTTTAAGGAAAAATGAAACTATCAGTCACAGTCATGTCTTCCACACCTATGCACTGTCTTGATCTACATGTTTCTGGAACTATAACTATCTTAAATGACTCTTAAATCTAATTATTTTAATATTGACTTGTGAGAAAATGAACACATACAAGCCATTTGAGGGTATGAGTGTTTAAGTTTGTCTTTATAATAACTCATTTTTTGAACCCTGAACACCTAGAGATGAATTACTTTATGGAAAGTTACTGTAGTTCCAATGTCTGATGCTTTCCCTCAAAGGGACTGTTTTCTTCATTGGCATTATGTTCTATCAAGTTGCAGAACTTGGAATAGAAGTCCACTTAAACATTATCACCGAGTGGCAGGCTTTGCAAGGGGCACATGAGAGGAGAGGAGTTTGGCTTCTCATTAACCTCTTCAGACATTTCAGGGAAGGAGTCCTCAGTGGCAGAAGGTTGGCACTGATAACCTGTGTTCACTAAAATTGCTTCTTCTGGATACTCTTGCTCTAAATGTGGGGCCAGGGGCATCATGAGTTAGAAAGAGGAGACACGAGCAAGTACATGTTGGGTTTCCCAGCTCTGCTGTGTCCAGCTTCCTGTTGACAACAGGGCTCGCAGCCCCAGGGGTTGCGCCTCACCAAACCATCTGAGTTCATGTGTCTAAGTGAGTATGGTCCCTTTCAAAGGGACTCCTCTTCTAGCATCTCTGAGGGTGCATCCTACAACATTTTGAGTGGTGTAAAGCCTTTTTACTTAGGGTAGGTTTGAATTTGTGGAAACAAACATTATTTTGAATTATTTCTAGTAACCCTGATAGATAGCCAGCCTGAGTAAAATAATTTTCACTTAAAAACAGCATGCACATAAACATTATAATGAGAAATATCTACAAAATGGAGGAATGATTTTCCCTTGCAGCTTGAGAACTGGTTTTTGGGAATTCCAGAAAAGCACAGTGAAAACAGTGTGGTAACAAGGTCACCTTTTTGAAAAAGAAACACACTGTACATGTAAAACCCAGTGGGTTACATCAGATGCAGAGTTTTGTTTTAATTATACTCTTTTACAAGACTCCCATTCTGGACTTTCAGACATATTTCTTGCTTTGTTTCTTGCTAAAAAGAGTAAACTTGAAGAACAAATAGATGGGCACTGTGGTGTGAAGAGCATCCTGTCCCCAGGTGTTTTCTTGCAATGATCTAGAGTCTTTTGGAACTTGAAGGCTATTTGCTAAATGAACCCCTTTTCAATAAATATTCCCCTAGGAGATATTATAGCCTAAAATAGCCTAAAATACACAAGTACCCAGAGAAGAACAGTGACCCGTAAATATGCTAACAAGGAGAAAGAATACTGCAACAGTCAATTATACTGAACCATCAATTATTTAATAATTATTGAAAATATACACTACAAGGCCAAAAGCACTACACATCCCAAGTAGTGCTTTTGGCCTTGAAAGGTAAAGAAGATACAAGCCTTCATGAAACTTAATGTTCACTGGGGTCCAATAATTATAGCACAAGTTAGGTAAAGTGAAAGATCAAGACTGAAGAATGGTCACCCACAAGGAAATAGGGAAGGCACTAGGATTTTTTTTTTTTTTTAATTCTATTCAGAGCAAAGAAGGGGCTCAGTCTTTCCTGGCAGCCACTTTCCTTAGGGTGGTCAGGATGTTGCTCATCTCCTCTTGCTTCTTCTTAGCATAATTGTGTATGTTCACCTTTTTCTTGGTGACCTTGACAGCCATCTTGTCCCTGACCTTGGGCAGCTCAGATGGGATGAAGCCACACACTTCTCAGATCCCCTCCTGCTTGAACTTTCCTGGCAAGGTACCCACAGCAGCTACTGTGCCTTGATTTGCTCCTGTTCTTGATCACTTTGTGGCCCTTATTGGCCCATGGCCATGGAGCAGCCCAAAAACATGCTGCTGGACTTCAGTGGCTACTGTGGTGGAAGGGTAGAGTCTGTTTTTGTTCTTTGTTTTATGCTATACCTTGCATCTGTACAATAGTCTCTGAATGAACCCATCCTAGGCCTGAAATGTGCTGGCTGTGGTGACTTGAGAACATGATTTTTCAAGCCCTCTTCTTGTGTAATCAGCTTTGCTGTCCTTCCTCGTGGACTTGTTTTGAAAGGATGACTGATAAAAGTGGGTGGTAGAAGCAAGGAACTGTCTTTGATTTTGGCAGGAAACTCTTCTCCAAGTAAACCAAGCTATAGTGACCAGCAAGGGATGGATAGCACATTTTATATGCAAACCCACGTGTCCTAATTTTCTCCTTCAGTGTGTGAAATTTTTGCTTTCCTCAGAAGGTGAGCTGTGAGCTAGTTTATTTTAAAAACTGCGACCTGTGAGGGGAGAGGGTGTTCTTTGACAACATTACATCATCGAAGCCTCTAGGTGTTGAGTCATCATTATTTTTAGGCAGCTCTATGCTTTTTTTGGTTATTCTAAGAATAGCCCCTGTGCCTGGACTCCACAGAAAGTCACCTCAGTAAAGATACTGTCACTGCTCAGCAGTTGGAATGGAATGCCTCCTTAAATTTCAGGTCCCAAGCATGCTTTTTAGAATTCTACCTCCAAACATTCTGCCTTTTTGAGTTTTTGTAGTCAACACAATGACTATCAGGGGCTGTCATTCAAAATTGTTCAGCTCTTTGCTAACTGTACTTATTGCTGTGAAAAACAACAATATTTATAAGGACAACAAACTAAAATGCCCTCCTTATTCAAGGGCTTCTGACTGTCTATACTCAGAACCCATTGGGTTTTGTGAAAACCTTAATCAGTGATTTTTACCCAACTTGTAGGTTTGTCAAGATGGAATTCTTTGCCATGTGTTTTACAGATTAAGTGACTCTAGATGCCTCCATGTCAGGTTACGCAGGGGTGATACTTTGGAATCTATCAAGTAAAAACAGCCAACACAAATATCATTATAGCATAGGAAACTAAATAAGCACATAAACTGTAAACCAACTGCATTAGAATTTGATGACAGGGCAATAAAAGGGATTGAGCAAGTCCAGAAATGGAACTTCGTGGGTCAGCGTGGAGTCTGGTCTTCCCATTGCCTGGTTGGAGCATATGCCTAAATATGATCAATTTATTTTATGTGGCACTTCAAAGCTCATCAGAGTACTCATGCTTTGTGAGTGTAGCCAAATGCTTTTCCAACTGAAGCATAAATGGAAGCAGCTGCTTGAAATAAAACGAAACAGTTGTTTAACATTAAGTGATAGTGTGCCTTTTTGAGTCTTAAGGTGACAGATGAGCCATCAAGTCTAAATGTGACTGCAAGGACCAGAGCATGCTGGGAAGGCTGAGCTTTTTGTTGAGCCAAGGTTGCTCAGGGAGGGTTGATTCTGCTCTTGTAGTTTAAGAGTTCAGTCCTGTCTCCCATGGATCCTTCTGTCTCCAATTAGGGAAGTGGTATAGAATAGTGACTAAGAGAGAGGACTATAACATCTTCCAGTCAACAAACCAAATTCTGCTGCTTATTATTTGTGCCGCCATAGGCAGTTTAACCCTTTCAAACCTTAATTTCTGCATCTGTGTAACAATATCAAATAGCAGTATATACCTCACAGAGTTGCCGCAAGACAGAACTGATAAGGTCCGTGGTGCCTTGATCACAGGGACTGCAGTAATGATAATAATTTCTTCCCACCAGTCTGACCCTCTCCATCTCACATCATTTAAAACCCACAGGCTTGCCTTGCCTGTGGGTGCTACGTAACTCAGTGAAGAGCAGTGTGCTGGCTGGTCAGCTCCCACTGACTATTCTCACTACCCTCAGAACCTCCAAATCAAGGTGAATAGAGTAGGCTGTAAACCAAAGGACCACCATAGCAATCTAAACAAATACGCTTCTTCACAAGAACCAGCCCAGAAGAAAACCTATTCCCTACTCCCTTGCATGTTGAATCTTGAACAGTCCTTGTCCCTATACTCCTGATGCTCCCTAGAAAGCTTGATTTTCCTTTATGTTGGATGTACAATTGAAAAGACTAGATGTAGTCATTTGGCAATTCCATTTATGTTCTTCTATGTAAAACCTGATGTATATTAGACTTGTTATAATTGGAATGATTTTCTTCAAAATTTTCTGAAAAGACAAGTCAGTGTTGCCTTCCTGTTTTGCTTTGCATTATGTTTATCTTTTTTTGCTGGGGAAAATTGGATTGGTTGACCAAGCCTTTTTTGTGAGTAATTAAATTCATTTCAAATTTTAATTCCAGGAAACAAAAAGCTACTGAATACAAGATACTTCTCTCTGTTGGTATTTCATCCTTGCCAATGGCACATTTTGAGTGTGTGTTAATTGTGATTGGCAATTTAAGTAAGTCCAATTACTTTAGAAGAGATTAGCATTTACATTAGAAAGAGAAGGTAAATGAGAACAGAGCCTCTTAAAATCTGAATATGATATTTTTTATATTCATTAAGTACTTTTGGAGGAGTTTTACAAAGATGATTCTTCACTTAATCTAAGCACATTTTTTTTTCTGAAGAAAATAGTGTAGGGAAGCATCATAGCAAGATAGCTGAATGAAAAGTGACATTTCTGGAAAAGAAACGTTATTATAAAGAGGATTTGAAATTGCATGAATGACTTGAATACACTTAATGTTTCATACAAATGAAAAAGTGATTTTAAAAGATAATTCTTTAGAGAATATAATTAGTGTAGACAGAATGATAGCGAATGCCATATTTGGTAACCTTTAAAAATCTCCTTTGGCATAGGCTGTCATTTGTGTAATAATAATTATTACTTGGCACAAAGTGCAAGGATTTATATTCTGATCTGTATAGAAATGTCATCATTAATAAATAATGCATTGTAACAACCTATTTGTTGCAGACTCTGTTTCCAGGAATAGAAATACTAGGGGAGGCAGAGAACCTGTTATGGTTTGAGCTAGGTCAGTTTCTCTACTTTGGAGCTATTGACATTTTGGATTGATAATCCTTTGTGTGGGGGCTTCTCTGTACATTGTAGAATATCCTCTACCCACCAGATGCCAGTAGGGTGTATGTCTTTAAGCACTGCCAGATGTTCCTAGAAGGGGCAGAGTGGCTCTGGTTGAGAATCTCTGGCCATAGTGACAGTTCTGAACCACAGATTTAAGGAGCTTCCTGGGCATTTAAAAATACCTATTTTAGGACCTAATCCTATTGGAGGAGAATCTCAGGAGGCAGTACACACACATACACACAATGAATAAAGTTTTTATTATTTATTTATTTATTTATTTATTTATTTTTGTCTTTTTGGTACTGGGGATTGAAATCAGGGGCACTTAACCACTGAGCCACATCCCCAGCCCTTTTAAAAATTATTTTATTTAAAGCCAGGGTCTTGCTAAGTTGCTTGGGGACTCACTAAGTTGTTGAGGCTGGCTGCCTCATGATACTCCTGCCTCAGCCTCCCAAGCTGTTGACGAATGAAGTTTTAAACCAACTCTTTCCTTCTGAGTTATTTTCTTTCCTCCATTCCAAATGAGGAGGCTGAAATCCTCCAAATCCTTTCTTTATCGACTTCCTTAGGGCCGGCTCTAGTCAGTGACATAAATCTCCCATAGGCAAGGAGTTCTGAATGGTCCTTTCTCATTCAAAAATTGTCCCATAAGAGCTCCCAAGAGTGTTCTTCACTGGACACAGGAGACCTGCTCTTGAACTGATTTCACTAATGCCATCATCACCCACACTCAGGACACAGCTAAGTTAGGGACTCACTGAATTGAAGGTTTGCTCTGAGAGAATTTACGGTCTCTTGTTGGACCTCATACCCATGTGGTTAAGCTCAACACTTTCATAATTTTGGTAATATTCTGTATTCAAGGACGAGCCAGCATGTATGGCTGAGACTTGAAGAAAGGCAGTGCTGAGATAATGGCTGAGCAGCATGTTGGCCAGTTGGAGGAAGTTTTAAAGTACTGAAGATCATTGAAGGACCATATGAGAATCACATGAAAGTTTTGGGTCAGGTTTTTATAGAAAGTCTGCCTTACCAGTGCCACTTTGTAATTATACCCAGTGATATGTTGATGTGGGCTGTTACCAGCTCAGCCAGTTGTGTGTAGCACTTGACCATATGGCTTAAAATTGGCCATGGAGGGTTTTTACCATGGAAATGAGCAAACTGTATACATCAGGCTTGTTTTTCTACCACATCGATTTTCTACTTTTTCTGCAAGAAATTACCACAAGTGTAGTGGCTTCAAGCAACACAAATTTATTATTGTAACCTTCTGGAAATCAGAGGTCTGAAAATCAAGGTGTCGGTAGCATCAACTTCCTACTGGAGGCTCTTGAGAGACTCCATATCCTGCCTTTTCTAATTCTAGGAATTGGCCATGTTCCTTGATTCATAGTCCCTTCTTCCAACATCAAACAGTAATGTACCTCTTTAAATCTCTCTCTTTAGATGGAGATAGTGAAAAAAAAGTAAATGTAGAGCTAATCTTGTTTTGCTCTCAGACATCCGCTGCTGTCTTTGCACCACCTTTACTGATTCTGACCCTCCTATTGGGCCCACCTGGAGAGTCTGGCATAATCTCATTTTAAGGTCCTTAATACAACCAGTTCATCAGTGTCCTTTGTGCCCTGTCCGGAAACACATTAACAGTTTCAGGGATATCTTTTGGGGATGGAGATTGCATTTGTGTATGTACCACACCTAGAGAGCCAGAGTACACTACTGGCTCCACTATCCTGTATATTGGAGTTTCTCTGGATTTGGGAGTAATCTGAAGACCACATATGAACTGAAACATTTTTCTCTTCCACAGTGAACCTCCTACCCCATGATTTTTAGCACTATAAAAAGAAACACTGAAGTTTGATATTCTGTTCCTGATTCTTATTATTAATAACTTGATTTAAAAAAAATTTTATTAGCTACACATGACATTACAATGATCTTGGCAATTCATACATTTGAATCAATTGGGGTATAATTTCTCATTTTTCTGATTGTACAGATTGCAAAATCACACTGGTCATAGGATAACTTGATTTTTATGACATATAGAGGTGAGGAAATTACTCACCCAAAGCCATCAGAGCATGCTCTTAATTTAGACCTTTAATTGGTGAATGAGAGTGGAGTTTTTCCTCCCCAAAAATAAAATAACCAGGACATTTAAAGATTATTTTGTCCAGAATATTATATTGCAAAAAGCATTCCTGTGTTTTCAGGTCTATAGTGAATGAATGTCTTGACTATTGACTGAGCAGAATAACTTGTATATCCTATTCTATGATTAGATGGTAAAAATTCAAAGTCAGAGGAGCTCCCTAAGTTGGGAATGTTAACATCACAAATAAAGATTTTTGAATTGCCAACATGCCCAATTAAAATGCTAGCTGAGAGTTGGTTGGTAATTGGTTATTTTCATGTTTGGAAACAGCATTGCCTCTACAGACATTGTGAGTTTGATGAAGTCCACCAGATAAATAACATCATCTGGTAAAACTAGCACTGACACAATGTAGTTATGGTACATTAAACCTTCATAAATCCATACAAAGTGCAGGAGAGTTCAGAAGGACAGCTTATAAATTATCTTAAAGAACACTGTGTAATTCACTCCTAAGAAAATGGGGTAGCAGAGTAATTGAGGGAATTTACTCTAAGTCTTCTATTTCAGTTTTGATAATTTTGTTTCCATTTTTGTCTCCCAGTGTGTTTGGTTTTCCATATATTTAATTTTGAAAAGGATTTCCATAGTTTTGATATATAAGTAGGTAGATATTTTGTTCAAAATGTAGTCAATGAATATCAGAGTTCCCTCATCACCTTATCTGGAAATGAAATAAAATTCTGTGAAAGTAGAAAATTCCTTATAATGCTAATCCTGCATTTAATTGTTGGAATACTGGGCTGTGTAAACCAAAGCACATACTAGAGCATATTTTTTATTAAGTGTTGGTTAAAATTAAAGGAGTAAGTAGTTTGTTGTTTTATTTATGTGAGGACTTTAATATGTACACTTCTTGTGGATTTAGAGAATAGTTTTAATAAGGTCACATAATAACTTTAATAGTTTTAAAGATGTCACATGACACCTTTGCTTGACCCTAGGAATAAATATTAGTTGTTCTAAAACTGAATGAATCACCTCCATCATTTATTGCTACTGACCATTAACCAGGACTAGGAGTTGTCTTTCTTTGGTTGTTGTTGTTGTTGTTGTTTTTAATGAATTCATTGAGAATTATATACATATAATTATATTATATATGTCCTATATAACATTATTTTTATCTCTAGGGATTCTCATTAGCATTTAAAGGCAAGTTCTTAAAAAAAATAAAGACCTTCCATGATATGCAAAATTCAACAAGGAAAATAAATGTAAACACACACACACACACACACACATACACACATGTGTGTGCGTGCCTGCGCGTGCATTTATGTTGGGAAGATATTCAGCAAGAAGAAAATCACTTAGCTATTGCTTGAACTTTCTAGCAGACAGTTCCTCAAAGAGCCCCTCCTGCTTCCATATTCTGCTTCTGTCTTCATTTGTTAATTATTTATACCAGCCATACTCTTTTCTGCTGGAGATCATTTTCCTGATTGATGGCATCTGGGGCCCTCTACACAAAAGAATTTTAAAGGCTGTATCAGGGAGAATCGCTTCTTTTTTTTTCTCCCTCCCTCAATTTTTAATAAGCCTTAGAATCTACAGCTAATAGCCTCCCTTAGTTCCCTTCTCTGTTGTTTTCTATTTCATATTCTTGGTTAAAAAAATGTTGGGAATCTGCTATTGCAAATCTCTTGAAAAAAATAATTTATCACTCAGAAAAAGTAAAAGTGAAATCACACATACAAAGTGATGGGGGTTGCAAATCCAAACTTCATGAAAAGACAAATTTTAAAACAAATTGGGAGGCAGGGTAGGAGGATTGAGTTAAAGTATAAATGTTGAGTGCACTGCACCCAAATGTTCTTCTTGTCTTTCTCTTTATTCTTGGATAAGCAGTTTTAGCCAAGCCTTTAGTTGACACCTATACCCTCCTATGTATCTCCATTCTAATCCTAGACACTCGCTGAGCTGGGACTCAGACACCCCTTCCTGATGCCCAGGGTGCAGAAATCATGTTCAGAGCTGAACGCTTGCTCATTCTGTCTAGCCAGGCCTCCTTTCAGTGTTCCCGGTGTTCCTGAACCCATCCACCTACACCCAGTTCTTCAGATCAGAAACTCTCCCTCGCCCACACCCTTTGTTACCTAATCCCAGTGATGTCATCTCCTAAGTGTTTCTCTTGCTTGTTCACTTTTATCCCTGGTCCAAGTGTCTGGCATCTCTCCTCTGGTCTATTGCATTGCCTCTGTCCTGTTCTCCAACTGGTCTATTTTTTCTTTTCTTTTTTTTTTTTTTTGGCGGGGGTTCCGGGTCTGGGGGCAAGGTGGGGGAGATTGAACTCAGGGGCACTCATCACTGAGCCACATCCCCAGCCCTATTTTGTATTTTATTTAGAGACAGGGCCTCATTGAGTTGCTTAGCACCCTTGCCATTGCTGAGGCTGGCTTCGAACTTGTGATCCTCCTGCCTCAGCCTCCTGAGCCACTGGGATTACAGGCGCCTGGCTCCAATTAGTCTTTTCTTGCTGCTTGCAATTCATTTCATTTTGTAGATTGAAGTGCTTTGGGTTTGTTGTTATTGTTGTTTGGTTTTCTTTCTTTAGTGGGGAAGCCCACTAAGGGCTTTCCATTCCTTTTAGAATAAGGGTTAGTATTCTCAGCCAAGATTTCAATTCTCACCCACCTCAAAGCCTTTCCCTCTCATGGTAACCCCTGGGCCCTGTGCCTTCAGCCATGTTAACTTCTCTCTTTCTTTCCATTTACATGTATTGTCATGTTCCCAGGGCCTTTGTATGTTCTATTTCCTCTGCCAGCATCTGTCATTTATATCCTCATCCTTACTCCTTCTGTACCAGCCCTAGACTTTGTTAATTCCTTTGTTGTCCACATGCATAGGGCTTTCTTTCTTTTTTTTTTTTTTTCAGAGGCTCATCAATTATCCATTTTTTTACATGATTGCTAACCAAGATCCTAGCATAGAGTCCAGGAGAGCAGAAACACATCAGGCTTACTGACCATTCTCCAGTACCTAGCTCAAGGGCCTGGCACATACAGAAACTGAAAACAATACATGTATGATGCCTTTTCTTAGTTCCCCTAGATCCTGCTTGTGCTAATAAAGACCTTTCACATGGAACCCATCTGTTTCTTTCAGGAAATTAAAACTTTGATTGCTCTCAAGATGGTATTTTCCTTCTTTAATGTAATAACTAAGAAAAGTCTCAGGTGTGCTGAACCATCTGCTGAGACTTTATAGAAGTTATTTCATTTGACCCTTACAGCAACTGTATGAGTGACGATGGGGAGTTCTGCAGAAGTTTTTCGATACTAACACAGATCTGTTGTAATCAAGATCTGAAGTCACATCTACATCTTTTGGTTCTGAGTCCAGATGCCTCTGTTATTGTGTTAAGATGCCTGTTATGTGGTAAGTTCAGAGTGTACCCCGCAGAAGTGTTTTTTACAATTATATTTTTCATTTATAGTTAGCTTGCTATGTTCCCTCAAATTAAAAGGGATCACTTAGGTGCAGTTCTGTAGAAACCTCAGTTCCTATAATCCTGGATCACCCTATTTTCCCGATTACTCATACCGTGGTCTCCCTTTTAAAATAATTATACACATAATTTATATTCTATTGTAAGCTTTTACTTAGTTGATTGCCTGATATTTGTGAGGCTGGGATCATCTACTTTCACCTTCTAAATATTTTTGTTCTCATTGATTTAAAGATGGTGCATAGACCTCGTGAATTTATCTTCTCTTATCTGTAATAGTAAAGATGTTATGAGGGATAGTCTGCATGGTGGAAGAGAATGGAGAGAATCTGTCAGCTATCAAGAGATTTCCCCACACTTTGAGAAGAAAGCCAAGGGAGGAATGGTAACTGATTTAGTTACCATTAGAGCGGAGGGAGGAACATACAGAAATGCTAACATGATTTTCAGTGGGGATAAGCCTACAAGGGAATGCTGATGTGGTAGAGGTCTTGGGTCATTCTCAGCCATCCCTCATAATGGACCTCCACTTGTCTCTCATTGGCCTGAATGCCTAGATGCAAAAGAGGCTGGAAGAATTAAATACCCATCAAAGAGGAGCTGGACAGCCAGTCCCCACCCAGCCCCAGCAGATCCACCCTGCAGCTGGAGTGAGGTGCTGAATAAAGCAGGGTTCTTCTGTCAAAGGGTAAGAAAGGAATGGTACCACGGTGTTGGGCACACACCAACGCTGGATTGCTTGTACTTTTGAATTGTTGATTTCTACCATTTCTCTTGAAAATCAAGAGCCTACTGATGATCACGTTCAATACAGGATTATTGCAGCCAGGGCCATGTGACTCTGGAATCATTCTGAGTGTGCACTGTTGCGTTCACCAATGAGCATGGCATCCTTTATTTATTCGATAAGCATTTGTATATGGGGGGGGCACTGGGAATTGAACCCAGGGCCTTGTGTAGGCACTGGGGATTGAACCCAACTGAGCTATATCCTCAGCCCTCCATAAGCATTTCTACCTGATCCTGAGGTGCACCAAGCCTCTGGGGAAAACTTAATAAAAAATCGTTACTAATATTTATTGATTTTTTTTTTACTTTGTTACTCTCTGCCTGGTACTTTTAAAATTATTTTACACATATAAGTTCATTTAAGTTTAGTAACAATGCAGTAGGTAAGGTACTGCTATTTATGCCCAATTAACAATGAGAAAATTGAGGTTCGGTAACTAGTCCAAGATCAGGTAGGGAGGCAGATCCAAAGAGTTTGGTTGTAAAATACTGACTCCTGAAAGGAAGGAACAGAAAGCCTTACAGAATACCAAATGACTTAGAGTAATAGACAATAATATTTTTTTTAAAAAAGGTATTCACTATATTGTTTTTGAAATTGTTCATTTAATTTACCTGAAATTTTGGTTTGCAAAATTCATTTAGTCAGTCTTTAAATAAGGTTTAAGCATTAATCAAGGTTTTTTATTCATAGGGTTTCTAAATTCAGTTTATTCAAAACATTATAACTATTTCAGGAGCTCCAGAATCCATCCCTATAATACAGTCCCTGCTCACTCTCCTAATGAGACTATAATATTTTCAGTGATCCTCCATAGGAGGGACTATTGTTATCTGAGTTTTATTTAGAGACTTGAAATAATTTCCAAAGGTCACATAGATAATAAGTGGTAGCAAAAGAACTCACACACAGGTTTGCTGGCTCAGGCCCTGTGTTCTACTTGAAAATCTGCACAAGTTCAGATCCCAATTTTACTGCTTACTGTGTGACCTTGAGCAACTTAGTTAAGCTTCCTGTACTTCAGTTTCCACATTTGTAAAAAGTTATAAAAAAAAAAGGATGAATGAAATAATTTGCAAAAGTACATAGAAAATGACCTGTTTATACAGTAGGTGATTAATACAAAATATCTCCTTCTGCTATCCATAGATTTTTTTGTTTTTCTTTTCATTTATAGATGGATTTTTGTATTGAGGAGGCATTTCAGTTCTTTGCTCTAAGCCTTTGGGCTCCATCTTCTTCCTCTGATATATTTACACAGCCAGCTGCTGCTCTTGTTCAGGACTGGTCAGGAACTACAGTGTTTGACTGCCTGCTGTTTTCCCATGCAGATTAATTAAAGTGTTAGTACTAACGTAGCAAAAATGCCTACCTTCTTAGAAACTGCTGGATGATGAAAAGAATTCAGTTACAATTAAAAAGTGTTATCTTTAGAAACAATTATGGGAATACAAAATGAAATTTAGAGAAGGTCCTTCAAGCACTGTGAAATGCCATTATGAAATCATTTTATCTATGTTTAGAAACACTCTGAAGAACTTTTATTCATTTAAAGTAGCAATAAAATGACAATAAAATCTCTAAGGGAAGAAAAGGTGAGGTGCCTTTGGACGAAGTAATCAGTCTGCATCCAAACCAACTCTCAGAGTTAAAGCTATAGCTAAGTAAACCACTGAGAAATGTTTCATGCATAATTTTTAGTAGAGAAATGTTTTTTATTTCATAAGGGTGGCTGTGCTCCTGAAGATCAAAAATTAAGGATTTGATACATGCTTTTTTTTTTTTAAGGTGAGCAAGCACATAAGTGTATGACTCAAGAAACTAATCATGGGTAGACATTCAGACTTCATGTGATTCAAGATGCAATTTAACTTCCTTGAGTACCTGATTATAGAAAAATAACCAAGAAGACATCAGTGAAAATGGAAAATAAATAAAAATGTCTCTTTTAAAGCTGGCACTAGCCTAAATATATTTTTACTTGTTGCAAAAAGTGCAGTCTGAGGACCCTTTGGGGTTGCCAAGACCCACCTGGCATCCATCAAGTCAGCCACCATGGGAGATTTTTGCCCTTTTCACTCACATTCTCACACAAGTGTATACTGGAACTTTCTGGAAGCTTCACCAAGTCTGGTGATGTTGCTCTGAGGACTCATGGAGTGTGTTTTTGTATGTTCCTAAATTTTAATTTTTAATACCCTAACCATATACTAATAAACTCCACATTTTAAAAAAGTTCTTTGGTCTTCAGGAATTTTTCAAAGCATAATGGGTCCCTGAGACCAATGAGTTTGAAAACTGATGTTCTAGGAAAGATGGCTTCAGACAGATGAAGGGGACCCTCTTGCAAGTGCTGCTGCCATCCAGCCCGTTGAGGACTGGGCATCACTTACATGGTTGTATGAGTTTGATTTTGCCAATACCATTACTGGACATGCATCACTCAAGTTTTGCATTGCTCTCTTCAGCTAGAACAAAAGCTCCCTGGAGGTGAGGGCTTTTTGACTGCTTTATTCACTACCATATCCCAGTGCTTCCTGCAGCACTGAACTATTTATTAACCATTTACCATGTGCTAACCTTATTGTGTGCATTATCTAGAACACTCCCAACACCTCTGTATGGGAAGTACTGTTATTGTCTCCATTCTGTTCAGAGAAGTGAGGGAACTTGCTCCATGTTACATAGCAAATCCATGGCCCCAAAAGGGCTACCATCAGGTGCTGCTGGCCTCATTGCCCTGGCACACTCTCTATCTGAGAAACTCTACTATCTTGACTCCTGGTTAAGGCCAGGTGAGTAGGGGTGTGAGGCAGGTATCATGCATCTGAGGAGTCAGCACAGAGAGGTCGGCTCATCCAGGAAGGAAACAGCAATAAAATCCAGGCAGAGGTAGCAGATAGGACATATTGCCAAAGGTCAGGGTCAGAGAAGAGGCACTAGAGGGTGGGTTGGTAAAACAGTCAACAGGGCAGGTCACTTTTGGGCTCGTTTCATGCCTTTTGCTAGAGAGACAGAACATTCCAGTGATGAAGAAGGGGTCACTGGAGCTGTGGGCAGGGATCTGAGTCCTGGTTCTACTTGCTTGCTCTGGAGCCTTTGGTGAGTTGCTTAGGCTTCCTTGCTTTATTTTCTCACAGTGAGTGTAATAATATTCCTACCACCTTGTAAGCTTGTTTTGAGGTTAAATGAACTAATGATGTATAGAGAACCCTTAATATCATTCCTTGCACTTAGTAAATTTGAAATAAGTCTTTGAAAGTGTCAGCAATTTTTTCTTATTGGAGATTGTTGCAGGCTCATAAAGCTTCATTTTGTGCAGGAGGAATGATCCGAGATTCCAACAGAATGAGCGGAAGGGCTGTCGGGAGGGTGGTGCTGTGTGGTTAGCACACAGTTCTGCAGCCACACTTGTGCTATTTAATGGGTGTATGATCCCCAGTGCCTTAGCTTCCTCCTCTGTAAAATACAAGGAAAAAGAGTGTTCGCCTCGTTGAATCATGCAAAATAGTGAGTTAATGAATGTAAAATGTTCAGAGAAAGGCTGCGACCATCTTAAAACACTTGACATAGTTCATACTGCATAATCAAACTATTTCTTTAGCGATTAGAGAGCGGAAGTTTAGTCCAATCTCAAAAATCAAAGAGCCGGCAAAAAGTGTAGCCAAGACAATAGGATTTTAAATAGGATAATTCAATACAATGAAATAAGAGGGTGCCCACAATGAGTACCCAAGTGGATTACAAAATGTTTAAAGAAGACAAAACCCTGTGTGTGGACTTCAAAGAGGAGGGGTCAGTCTTTTCCTTTAGCTGATGGCTCCATAGTATACCGAGCTCCAGGAAAGGGCTCCGGCAGTGCAGTGGCTAAAAGGTTATCCTCAGTAGGAAGAGGGAAGGCCTGGTCTCATCTTCTCTTTTCTTTCTTTTTGGCCATTGTCCCCCCATCCCCCACCCCATCATCCATAATCTTGAACAGTGTCAACAGTGAAGACCTTAGGACTAGCAGTCTACAGACCTAGGCTTTTGTCTTGGTCTGGTCTGCTGTAACCCACAGTGTGACCCTTGGACAAGCCACTTGACCTTTTGGGATCCCAGGATCCTCATTTAGAAATAAGAAGGCCAAATGAAATTATTTTAAGTCTCTTCCTGGGCTGATTCTGGGAATTTGCTTCAGTTCTTCAGAAATACCAGGACTTCCTGGAATGAAAGTGTGATAGTAGGAGCAAATGTGACTCCATTTTGTTTTATGACTTCATCCTGTAAAACAACCATGCCAAGTAGAAGAGTCATGACTGGAGCAAGATGTTCTTTTCCTTTTGCTATAGAAACCTTTAAGAACACGGAACTACCTAATGGGGTATTGTTTCTGTAACTAGGGTAACGGGGCTCTGTTTCTGTAACTGGGGTGACTGGGCTAACTGTGATTGGTTAGGCTTCCCTCTGCTTGACTGCATTGTCCCGCTTCTGTAACCTGGCTTGCTTGCATTGGCTAGACCCCCTGAACATCCCTTTTGTGGTTTTCAGGCTTATAAGGAGTGCCCTTGCAATTGTTTGGGACTGATCAGGGGAACAGCTTTATGTTCTGGTCAGCCGCCACCTGTGTGCTTCAATAAAGGCTTGATTCGATTATACGTGAGTGGTCTGGAAGTCAGTTTTATGAAACCCTGGGACAAAGCTTTAATTATAACAAAAGTAGGAATCTAGATGGTTTTAGCGCTAATGCTTAGACTCACCCCTTCAGCAGGACACTGGAGATCCCAACTGGAACACCTGGACATCTTCAGGAGCAGATCCTTCTGATCACTAGGCCCTGGCACCATGGGGGGACAGCTGGAGGGGAGTCTGCGTGGTCCTGAAGGAGTGCATCCTTAACAAGGGGTTATTTTTCTTGACATGGTCATTCCTGCAAAGAATGCCCTTGACAGCTTCGTTTATCCGCCTCCCCTCCTCATCAGTAGTGCTGTGCCCGACGTGCCTGTTCAATTCATCATGATTTAAAATTAGCTTCTTAAGCCCTTTTAATATTTTCAACTTCTCTGCCTTGAGATATGCACCCAGCCTGAACTTGGTTTTGCGCAGCCTTTGTGCAGCACATAAATAACTAGAATAGATTGTTCTCACGTCCTTGGCTTCTCCCCTCAATTAAGTGCATCCACTCATTGCTCTTATTTTTGTTCTTGGTGGAATAAACCTGAATTTTCTCAGCGAAGTCTGGCTTTGGAACTCAGAGGTTCATTCTTTTAATTCCATTCACTTAGATGTCAGTAGCATTATAAATCCTTGCCTAGAGTATGTCCTCCTTCATTGGCAAAAGAATCCGTTTTCTGTAAGACTTTGGTTCATTTTCTTTTCCTTTTACTAGATTTTTTTCCTTCTTTATTCCCTAAGGAATATAATACCAAGGTCCTACCCTCTCTCTCTCTTCCTTTTAAAGAGTCCTCTTGCTTGGAGATGTTATTCAATAATAGCTTCATATGCCATTTAAGCAGATGACTTCCAAGTCTTTTATTTTGACACTTAGATTGTTTTTCACCACCTAGTTGCTTCTATCATTCATTAGCTACTTCAGGGCATCTATTATGAATGGTGTACTGTGCTGGTGCTAGGGAGATAGACACTTATGACTTTCTCTGCCTTCGAACAATTCTCCTGGAGTCTAATTGAAATGACACAGAGTCAGATAATGCCATTGCTAAGATGAAAGAGTATCAAGCATACTTCTTTGGTAATATAGATAAAAGGGTAACTCTCTGAGGCCATCAGAAACATCTTCCTGAAATAGAGGACATTGGCAGTGGGTCTTGAAGGGTGGGTAGGAGTTTGTGAGTTGCAACATCTCCCCTCTTCCTTGCTCTGTTCACTCTAATGTGCTGCTGTCCCCTCAACATGTTAAAAGTCAAATGCTTCTTATCTTTCTCTAAATTATTTTTCCCACCTGACTTTTCTATTTCATTACCTGCACAATCATCCAGGAAACACATTTTCAGCATTTTGGCTTTTGTTCTCCATTACCTGCGGTCAGAAATGCACTTGTCTGCGTTCTTCCTTCTCTTTTTGAGCAACTGTTCCCACAGCCCCAGTCACTTCATACTCTGCCACCTACTGTCTGAGTTACCATGGTGCACTCCTACTCCGTTGGTCTGTCTCAGTTTCCTTTCCCCATTTAATCTGTTTTGTGACCATTGCCATAGTAATCATCCTTGAACATCAGTTGGATTTCGTCACTCACCTATTTAGAAATAAAGGCAAAATTTGCTCCCTGCTTGAATGGTTCATGAAGGACTTTTCTTTACCTTAATCTCTCATGGTTATCAAAACAACCTTGTGAAATAAATACTGTATCTTTCTGAACATCCCTACCTTTACAATCCCCATAATCTGAGAACTCCTAGAAAGTGGAGATGGCAACTTGTTAATGACAGCATCCTCAGTGCGTAGTAAAGCACTGGTTTATAAATGATGCTCAATGAATACTGTATAGTGTATTTGTTCTCTACTAGTATCTGCATGTCTTTATGTGCCCAGTGAAAGGAACAGTCTGATCAGAAGACATTGAGATTGAGCTATAAAGGACAGGATAATATCCCCCACTCTTTCATGTGCCGGGACTGTTATTCCATTCCCTGCTCAGCAATCACAGAATCACCTCTTGGTGTGGATTGTTACTATTGCTGAACAGCTCTTGAGCCTCCAGATTCCTAATGAATTTGTAACATTCGATACTGTGCAGTCCCAGAGCTACTTCTTGTAAATGGCTTTCCTTAATTATGCAACCAAGGACCTATGTACAAGGCAGTCTGTATTATTCTTAAGTCAGTCTAAATTTAATTGTCTCACGTGGCTTTCACTGATGTTATGTGATAATTAAATTAGTTAAATGCTCTAGCCTTTCAGGATTTTTTTAAATGTGTGGGTTCTATGACTTATAAACTGTACCCTTTATTTATCTGCCTATTTAAACTCAGGAACTTATAAGAAAAAAATGTTGGTGAAAGAAATAATATAAAAACCCTTAAAATATTTTAAATAATTTAAATTGGGTCTGTGGAGATTTGAAAATTTTAAACCTGGCAAGACAGTAAAAGGATTTGCCTACTCTTGTCTGGCATGGATCAATTTGCACAAAAAGAGTAAAGAACTTTTCAGGTTATTGGTTTTTTGAAAGCGTAGAAAACAATATCTCCTGCATTTTAAAATGCAGTTTGCTGACTGGGAGCATATAATGAACAGCACACTACTCAGAAATATGCTTAATTTTTCACTAACAATTTATGTTCTTTCTCAGCCAAAATGGCTTGGAGTTAGGCTTTCTTCCCAAGCGTCCCTGCTGCCCTCTGCTGGCTTTGTTACTTAGCAGCAAATTTTTAAATGGAGAATAGAGGACATGATGATTTTCAGATTATAAAAAAAAAAAAAAAAAATTATGATTTCATTGCTTGTAAAATAGAAGTAATATACAACAATGAATTAACCACTTTGAAAATTTTTCTTTTATAGATTCTTGGACATAAATATATAAATTCGTAAATATAAATATATATCTGTAAATATATATAAATATATACATAATAAGATTATATATGAATGCATAAATAACAGTCATATCCTTCCAATTAGAAGACATATTTCATGGGTCAAGTCAGGTAGTTTGCAGCTGAGATAGATCTAAAATGAAGCCAGCACCAGACTCACGCATCTGCATGTGGATTCGGAAAAGCCCCATGGGAGAGTGCTAGGAGGAGGGCACTAGGTGATTGGGAATGGGTAGTTGAAATTTCTCAACCAGTGATTCTCAAACTCTAGCTTCATCACAAAAATTATTAGGCCCCATCCACTGATATATTGGTAAATGCTTAATGATTTGACTCATTGGGGGAAAAGGACACCTATTTGTACCATTTGCTGATTTCTATGTCTAATTTCAAGCTCTCAACACAACCTCACTACACGTGGCATTGACCAGAGATGTACTATAGTACACCACTGTGTAGCCTTTCCCCCATGCACCTGCAGGAGAGGCAGGTAGCCCCAAGAGCCTAAGACAATAAGATAAAAGTTATTTTATTAGGGAGGATAGAACTGAGAATATTTATGATTTCTCTTTTATTATACTTGAAAGTTCGTATCATTTAATTTTTAGCAATAGTCATGTTTAATAACCAGCTTATAAAATTCCTGGAAGCTTAACAATTGTGCTGAGTGGATAAGAGCTGGCCCACAGCATACCCCTTGATCCACCTGTAGAGAGTCTAGATGGATTGGATGGTTCTGGGGCACTGAGGCTGGTCAGATGAGCATGGTCCAGAGAGGAAGAAAGTGATCCATGAAATTAAGAGTGCTTGCCAGACGCTGATTGTAATGGTGGGACATGGAACCTGAATTTTGTAAGGAATAAATAATGTGGGGTTGCTTTTATTCTGGACATGGAAAAATAGAATCCTTCGTAACTTGAGAGCTGATTAAGTGAAATGGTTGTCAGAAAGACCAGAGAAAGAGATGTTTGAAGTGTCTGCTTTAAAAACCCAGATTATTTTCCTCTGATCTATTCATAATAGACATTAGTCAGTTAAGATATGAAGATTTTTTTGTTGAGACAAAGTCAAATTACCATATTATCATAACGGCACTTTCCTGCAGTTCAAATAAGGATAATGATAATGAATTATCTCAGAGACTATTAAAGTGCGTTGGTCTTAAAAAACAGGGTGGGATTGGTGTGAGAGAACACTGGCTTTAGCACCAGCCAACTGGATTCAAGTTTCAGGTCACTCATTCATTCATTTAGTAGCTATATGGCTCTGGGTCTAGCAAAACCTCTTTGTTTTTCTCATCAGTGAAATGGGTCTAATCGTCTCTGCAATGAAATATTGTTGTAAGAATTAATTTTGTATGTGAATCACCTGACACAGTGCCTGGCTCTTAGGACTTAGCCGTTTTATCCTTATCCTGATATCATTAGACCTTTAGTATGAATATTTAGGAAAGCATTTTAGCTTGCTTCTCTGACACACAGTGCACTCAAATGAAATTGAATATGTTGGATTATACCATGAGATGCATAGGACGAATCAGAGAAAAATGGAGCATCTGTATTGCATCCCAGCTCCTATAATTGTTTGGGGAACTGAGACTTCAGGAAGTAGCCAGGAGGATTAATGGAAGCTGGATGGGAAAGAGAATTTTCCCCTGTAGTTCTTGGTTATCGTATATGAACAGCTTCTTTCTCTTTGTCCAAATTGATATGTCCCTCTGCTGGTTTTATAGAACTGAATTTTAATCTGGGTTCAGTTTCATAATCTTTCTTCATCGATACGTTTTTCTCTTTTTCTTTTTTTAATCAGGAGGCTTAGAAACAAATTACAGCTCTTAAAGAAGAAATTTATGTGAGAGCTCTTTGAAGTAAGATATGCAAATTAAAACAACAGTGAGATATCATTTTATCTCTCAAATAGGTGAAGAGAATGAAATACCCAGTAGGGGAGAACCTGCAGTGAAGGCTTGCTTGAAGGAGTGGAAATTGGTGCAATCTTTCTGAAAACCCACTTGATAATACAGCTAGAGTCAGAAAACATGCCCATGTTTTTTTGACCAGAAATTGCCCGTATGAGCATATAAGGAAATGGTAAAGATTTAGGAACAAATATATTCATTACAGTGAAAACAGCAAAATAAAGAAAAGGGAGATAAACAAGTCTAGCGATATGAGGTCGGTTTCAAAATGACAGCACACCCATACAACGGTACGTGCTGAATAAGATTGAATTTTCTGCAACCAAAGAAGATACAAAGCTCATTTTTTTTCCTATTGTTCCAATTCTATAAATAATAAGCACCAAAAATCTATAGGCAGATCTATCAAAACCTCAACTGCTATTATTTTCATATGGTAGAAATAATAACTTTAGTTCATCCTTTTTTAAAAAAACAACTCCACATTTCAAATACTCTACAATGACAATGCCTTATTTTTTATATTAGAAATGAAATGCTGAACAATGTTAATCATATTGAGCAAAAGGCATGGTATTAGACCCTTCCATTTTTTGGCCTTCTTACTTCTTCATTCCAACACTTGGATTCCCACCCTCTCTTACTGGAATTGCTTCTTACAGGTCATTGCTGCCTTGTGAGGTCTGTTTCAAAGCTCTCTTCCCAGCCCTTTCTCCCTCCCTGTCTCTGTATCATCTTATAGTCAATCGCCTATTCATTCCTTTTTAATGACATCTCTACTAAAATATAAGTCCCATAAAGTTCACTATTTTAACAAGGACAATTCTTGGAATGCTCATCTTTTTAAATTTCTGTAACTGGACACTACCCTGATTTATTCATCCATTTTATAAAAAGTCACTGGGTGCCACCTGTGAGCTAGGTGCTAGTTCTCCTAATTCTCTTTTCTAGTCTTTGCTGAGTTCTCTTCTCCTGCCCAATCCTCAATAGCAACTTCCTTCAACTCTACTTCCTTGTACCCCTCACCCCAGTTTGACTATGCAGGTCTCAGTTTACCTAAGACTAGTACATCTCCTGAATGTACAATTAATATCTCAGAGCTCACAGGATTGCCCTTTTGCCCTGTGCCCAGGTTTATGCTTGTTCCCCCTTAGATATCTAAACTTATTTGTGGGGTATCCCAGTCCTGCAACTCAATCATGATACATATGTTGGGGAAGCATTTGATTCAGACCATTTTCTTTTAGCACCATGTCTATTCATTCGTCAATTTTTATCACTTTTAAGTATCTTAATTCAATACCTTTACCCATTCTGACTAACAATGACCTAGTTCTGCCCAAATCAGCTCAGCACCTCTCATCCACATGAGAACTTAGCTTACTGGTCTCGGAGCATCCTGAACATCCTTCACAGTAACCACAGACACCTTTCTAGTGGTAGTCTAATTATGAAAACCTTGAGCTAAAAGCCTTGGCTCAGTAATCAAAGAAATATGATCTGGTCCCAACCTACCTTTACAGGTGTGTGTACTACAGCCCTGTGATACTGGTACAGTGCAGCCACACTAGAGAATTCACGATCAGTGGACACATCCTGTTGTAGTTTAGATATGAGGTATCCCCTAAAAGCTCATGGATGAGACAATGCAAGAATGTTCAGAGGTGCAATGATTAGTTTATAAGAATCGTAAACTAATGAGTGGGTTGTAGAGTGGGGTTGGAGGAGGTAGGTCACTGGGAGCATGCCTTTGGGCACTTTTCCCATTTAAGTAAGGAAGCCTCATCTTTTAGTTTGCCCAGTTTGATGAGAAGATGTGGTTCAGAGCTGCATGATCTGTTCTGTAACCATACAGAGATTTTATTTTCTAGGACCTTCATATGTCATCACCCTTTGCAGGTAGCTAAGAGATTAGACAGGGGCATTTGTTACTTACTACTGGGGTCAGATCTCATCTAAGGGAGTCATCAACCCATAGTAAATCTTACATTTTCAGGATCATGTGTTCCTAAGAACTTTTTGTAATGCAGAATTTAAAAAAAAATAAAAATAAAGGACAAAACTCTAATGTCTGAAATGGCACTTACACTATTGTTTCAAACTAATGGTTCCTTCGATATCTTTCATATAAGCTGATTCCCACATGTCAAGTGTCATGACGACTTAACTGCATAACAGAACTGGAGGGAATCTTACATCAAAAATCTTAGCAGGAAATCTTTCAATAGAACTGCCTACAGTTCCCAATTTAATTAGCCTAATTAATAGATTTAAGTACCGACCAATTATCATCCTGTTTCCAGGATGTAATTTGTTCTTTAAAAGACACACAGTTGTGGTCTTATTTGCTCTCACATTCAGTTTGTCTCTGAGAACATTCCATCAAAGGCTGATGCTTCTAATAACTGCCTCTTTTCCTGGGTTGAATGTGTTAAAAAAGAAAACCAAGTTTTTATTTCTCTGTTTCTATTTATAAATTCCTACCAGTGTCCATGAAGCAGAAGTTAAATTCTCTGTGCTATTCCACTTATTCATTGCATCTTATTACAGCAACACTTTTGGTTAAAGAGAATCATTTTTAATATTAAAAAAAAGGAATTAAGAGTGAACCTAAGAACAAAGTTGAGAGAGATTGTTTCATAATTTATTCTGGCCTCACTTGGATCTAAGCTAATTAGAAATTTGAAAAGAATTGCACAAAATTAAGTGGAATGAATATCTTTATCAATTACTCTTAATAGCTGTGTGGGTTACATTTTGACTCAAGGGACTATTGCAGTGTCAGCTGGGGGTAGGGAGGGTTGACAATGAACTAGAAGAAATCTAAAGTTCTTTCCTATTCCATGAGCTAAGTGATTCATTGATAATATAATACTTGGCAAATCTTGAATTCCTCTATTTAATATTTAAGATAGATCTTTAATTCATCCTTTTTATGACCTTATCACCTTCCTTACCATCTTAGATTTTGTGATCCACCATTACAATTGCTTCCTTAAAAGTCTTCTCAAAATTTTTATTACACTCTCTTGGAAGTGACCTTGCTCTGGCTTAACCCAGTAATCTACCTGCATGGGTCTGCCCCTGGGCATCTGCTGGAGCAAAGTGTCCGTCTGGCTAATTTTTCTCATTTATTTTCTATACAACAAATCACAACTGGACATTGGATACTGTCTGATATTTCTACACAGATGTTCACATTTCATTCTCTAAATTGTTGCTTCACATTCTGTCATCTTTACTCCAAAGCTAGTCTCAGGTGATGATGTCACCTTCACTGAGATAAGTGGAGCTCTCTCCACCTGCTTCTTCTCGTCACACCTACCACCCCAGTCCATGTTAGCCAAAGCTGCTGCCTTCATGGCTCCTGCTGTCCTCCTAGCACAAGCCCAGCCCCTCCATTCTGCTCAGAGTCCCAGCCTTCCTGCCTCCCAAACTGTTTGTATCTACAATGGACCTGCTCTCCTACCTCCTCCTCTCGAGGACTTTTGACAAAATTGACAGATACTTCCTTCTCAAAACTCTGGCCTTTCATGACACTGTGGTCCCCATTTTCTGTGTCCTCACCAACCTCTTCTTCTCCATATCCCAGGCTCCTGCTTTTCTTCTGCTGAACTTGGAGTGTCCCCTGGGGAAGTTATTGTCCACCTGTGAACCCATCCTCCATAGCTGATCTCATTCTGCCCCAAAGCTTTTAATGCCACCTCGGTGTCAAAAGCCTCTCTCAATCTCTACCTCTCTTATTGACTGTATCCTAAAACTCCAGACACACACAGATTCAATTTATCTACTAGACATTCCCATTTAAGTTAGAACTTTTTCTTTTCACAATAAGGACAAAACAGACCCCTTGATACGCCACAGAAAGCTTGCTTCCCCTTCCTCTCCCTGCATGTCTCACTACCCATTCACATCAAAAGTCCAGGAGACATTCACTTTCCCTTCCTTTCCTCATCTGTACTATTTTCTTCTTCTTGACAGATGAATGAATAAACCAATATGTGGGAAAGAGAACCTCTTCACAAGTCTTACTAATGGATTATAAAAAAATAATGGTTTTGAACACAAAACATTGCCACCATGCTTGTTGCTTACAATGGTACCTCCCTTTCCACCACTGAGACATCTGTGATGACTTCTCCTCACAGCAGCCAGCAAGGCCTTTACAAAGCACACGTCTAATGATTATGTCAATTATTTAATTTAAAATCCTCCAGTCACCAACTGACCTTTATACCTGGAATATTCTCCCTCTTAGTCTTTAGAAGATTAGATATTTCTTTTCATTCAGCTCTCAACTGAAATAACTTATTCATGAAGATGAGACTTGACTCTCATTCTTTTTTTTCATTCTCTACTTGGCAATGATCTGATAAAATAACAGCTGGTTTAATAACTGGTTGGTTGTTTGATTCATTTCTCTCTCTCTCAAACACCTCCATGAGAAAAGATCCTGCCTTGTCTACTATTATTTTGCTCTCTACTCCCTGTACCTGCAACCATTTTGTTGATGGATGAATGAATACATCAATACATGGAAATGAGAATCTCTTCACAAGTCTTACCAATGGGCAATAAAATGAATGTTTTGGTACATGAAACAATGAAGCTATAATGAAGCTATACCTGTGTCTTACGTACATCTTCACACCTACAAGTCTGAAGAGCTTGAGATACATAAAATAACAGCAATCCCAACCCACTCTGAATTTCCAAGTAAGGTGGAGGAGGGTGTTGAAATAGTTGTTGTGTTCTGGTTGTTTAACTGCACCTTCATTTTGTTTCTTCTGTCATAGGTGAAGGGCCAAGAGCAATGAAATGTCCTACGCAGAAAAAATTTAAAAAGTAGCATTGATTCAAGTAATCTGCAAATGCTATTATCAGCGCTTCAGTATTTGAGAATTTAGTACAACTTCTAAAAATTGTGCCTGTTATTTCATTTGCTTCCTGTTGCATATGAACATCAACTGGTTGAAAACAGTAGGGTGGGCAGACACAGATACCTGAGCAGAGCTTTTTACCTAAATTGTCCTTCAGGGGTGCCCAGGAAGACACCTCTGTCCTGCAATGGTCTGCTGCTTCTTGCCCTTCCTGTCTTCCTAGGGCAGACTGCCATTGATCCCAGATTGGTTGATCCACGCACATACTCGCTGAACACTCAATGTGTGCCAGGAACTGTACTAGTCCCGTGGCCACTGGTGCTGACTTCACCCCCTTCCCAGTCACCTCCTCCCCTCAGATCTCTCTCATTTATCTCTCTCTCTCAAACTGTTGCCTTTCAGAACACTTGTCCCTAAGCAAGGGTTTCCATGCATAATATTTTCCTACATAAAAATATGCCTAAGACAAAGACTATAATTTTATTTTGTTTATGGAGGTGGCTGCTCATGATCTGTATCGATCGGTAAAATTTCTTTTAACAACCTTTTCATTTAGCTGTGTGAAGCCCATTGATGGATCAATTGGTTCCATCAACATTCTTGAATACATGCCAGACACTAAGCAAGCTACACAACTGCAGAAAGCAAAAGGACCCTGTCTTTGATTTCTTTATTTTTTATTTTTTAAATTATTTTAAGTTGCAGATGAGCACAATATTTTTATATGTTTATTTTACGTGGTGCTGAGAATTGAACCCAGTGCCTCCCACGTGCTAGGCAAGTCCCTCTACCACTGAGCTACAACCCCAGCCCCTCTGACTTTGCTTTGAAATTAAATCTAGTGAGGGAAACCATGTTTCCACTTAGCTTCTAGCCAGGTATTGAATGCTAGGGGATGAATTAACTCCTGCACCAAAGATCCAGAGAAGATCTGTGTGACCTTGCAATAATTTCTTAATATCTCTCACCCTTGTTCCTTCCTATGTCAAATGAATATACAGAATACAGGAAAAGTGCACAGAAGAAGTGACATTTCAACAGTAGCAAAGCTTCAAATAAGAAATAACTGTTATTTGATATTATTGAAATATCAGTAAGGCATCAAGAGTTTGTTAAACAGACAACATGATACAGGGGTCAAGAAAATTATAACAAACTCAGAGGAGTTCTTTTTATTTGTTGGGTTGTTGTGGGAGGGGCGACTGTTACTCCACTTTTGGCTTTCTGAGGGCTTACTTATCATAGGTAGAAGCTTAGAATCCTTCAGGTGAATAAGGGCCTTTACAGAATATTCTTTTCACACCCTGTTGATGCTGTGCTAGAGGGAGGTGGCCACCAGGAGTAAATGCTGTGGACATAGCTTCTCCACTTCCCTACAGGGTTTTCCACCCCCTTCCATCCCTTCCATCCCCAGCCTTGGCAGCAACCAACACAGCTTCCTCCAGGACAATATTAAATGCATTAATAAACATTAAATGCAAGTACACAGCTCAGTCCACTGGAAATGTTCTGGGGTCACCTTGGCCACAGATGTAAGTAGCCTTTGACTCATAGTTTAGAATCCCACCCTTAGTCTAATTATTTGTTAAATTACCACAGCAAGGATGTGGGAGAGAATGAGTTCCAGTTTCCAGCAGCTCCTATTCATCTGACATCTTCATGGACCAGGTTATCTCTCTGTGAATTTAATATTTTTGTGTGTCATAAAATATGCATCACATAAAATGTATCATTTTAGTCACTTGTAAGTACAGTGGCTTTGAATACATTCACATTGTTGGGCAATCGTCATGATCATCCATACGAATGATTTGAAATGGAAACATTGTATCCATTAAGGTAACTCCCCATTCCCTCATCCCTTTGGCTGCCTGTATATGTCACTGTATTTTCTCTCTGTGAATTTGATTACTGCAGATACCTCATACAAGAGGAGTCAGGCAACATTTAACCTTTTGTTTCTGGCTTATATCACTTATCATGTTGCAGCCTGAGTCAGAATTTCATTCCTTTTAAAGGCTGAATAATATTCTGCTGTTATGTACATACAACATTTTGCTCATCCATCCATCTAACAATAGACTCTGTACTTTTAAATAGGCTATTCTACAAAATCTTCCCAGGAACCATAAACTCTTCTTTCACTACTTGATGTTTGAAACAGATAAGTAGGTGAGGGCTTTGAGGGTTAAGATACTTGTTCAAGGTCACATAGGCCAAAATTATGGAGTTGCTCATGGGTAGATTTAGCTTTGTTCAAAGAATATTTGCTTTTATAAGATAGAATTTCCCACAAAAATGACCGATTTCATCTAGGCTTTGCCGGTGGGTCAGCTTCTTATTTGGAACCTCAGCCAGACTAGGCATTCTGTAAATATTTGAATACCGTAGTAACAGGCCAAAGCTTCCCACTGTAGAAGCTTGTCTAGTTCCAGAAGCGGTTACATAACCATTTCTGAGACGTGCCCTTCTTCGTTGTGGCCAGCAGGTGGAGACATACCATGTAAAATGCCTCTTATGTTGTTTCCTGCCTTGGGTTTTTCCTCAACAAATCCTATTCAGCGTTGTTTTTGTTTTGTTTTGTTTTCCTTTTGCATTTTGTATTGCCTATTGAGAATAGGGGCTGTTACTGATATGCAGTAGGGGTCTCCAGTGAGAGTAAACCCATAAAAGAGAGATGGATCATAGCTAAGAAGGGATATATTAGGAGAATCCATTTGTGTGATTATTTAGGTTGAGACATCCCACAATAGATGGGAGCTGGAGAAGAGGGCATCTGGAAGCATGGCTGGATCAGCAGGAGTCTGAAGCCTCCAGAGCCTGGGAAGCCCATGCTGTGACTCCATAGGGAGCTGAAGACCTGAGAATGGGGAGGGGCTGTGAACCCCAGGGTCCAAAGGCTGGAAAACTTGGAATTCTTTTGTACAGAGTATGCAAAGAGTATCCTAAATGAGAGTGAGACAGACAGACAACAGATAGACAGAGAGAAAGGGGTGGGGAAGGTGGGGGATGAAATCACCTCTTCTCTGCTTTCTGTTATATCTGGGACCCCAGCAGCAGATTGGATGGTGCCATCACATTTGGGTAAGAGCAGATCTTCCATACTCAGCCTGCTGATTTAAGTGCCAGTCTCTTCCAGGAACAGCCTCACAGATACCTGGAAATAATACCTGAGCAGCTCTCTAGTCACCTTGATACCTTCATACCTAATCCAGTCACCATGATACCTGAAATTGACCATTGTGTGACGTAGTTTCACATCAACTCGTATCTCAAAACTTTAGTAACCAGTATTATGAACTTTAACATAGAGAAAACAAATTGAAAAGAATTTTTGAGAGAGGCAATAGTAAAATACTTTTGAGAGAGGCAATAGTAAAATAGTTCCTGGCACAAAATGGGTTATGAATAGAATAGTAAAAGGAAGAATGAATGAATGCATTTAAGAGCCTGTTATAGATGAAGCAATATCAGAAAGAAAAAAAAAAAGATCTAGAACCTTCATGGATACAAAGCACAGTCCACTTTTCTTGACTTATGCTCTCTGGACAATGTGGAATAAACATGCAGTGCCTAATTGCATACTTTTCTAGTATGTATTAGAAATGTGACACACAGAATATATGAATTTAACTGCTGCTAAATTTGATTAAGTCATATTTAAAGTTCACAATGGAATTAATAGACTTTTGAAAGACAAATAATCATGCAAGAACAAAAATTCAGCATTATACTTCTGATTTCATTATATAAACCTTCTGTACTTTCTAAATGTGATTTTTTAATTATTGCCTTCATATATGTTTGTAAAATTGTACACAAAAGAAAAGTTAGTAGGATTCTGGCTTGCATGAAAACCTTGAGAAATTGTTTTACACTATTTCTTTATAGACAATTACTAAAATTTATATGTTCTGTTCTCAAAACTCCCCAGGGATAGATAATTTTTTTCTTCAAATAAATCAGCAGAGGGAATCTATTTTATTAATATAGTTTTTAAAAGATATATTAGTTAGTAGCAAATGATCTTGGTTTGGGTTTTGCACTTTGATAAATCTTTTTGTAATTTATGGACTCTGGAGTGTATCCCAGAACCCCAGATTTTATTCAGCAATTGATCCTTTTTAGCTGCGCTTATAAACGAATCCAACCAGAAAATTCTTAGAAGTTGTGTCATAAACAGATTTCCTCCTGAGAGAATAATCATGAATTTTGAAAATATCCGTCTTCACATACTGATGACTTTGAAAAATCAAAGCTATGGCTTTACAGATGGGCATGGTTTCAGAGCTGGATAGGATATTAACCTCTAATTTCTTGTTTTGTGCTTATCCTTTGGGATATACCAAGGATTTAATGTTTATTTAGTCCTCATTTTTTTTTCTTTTTGCTTTCTTTAAACATGTGCTTCCAAAGATTTGCCCCTCTATACAATTATGTAATATCATCTTTATTTCTTTTTTAAAAATTTTTTATTATTCTTTTCAGTTATACATGACAGTAGAATATATTTTGACATATTATATATACATGGAGTGTAACTTCCCATTCTTATGGTTGGACTTGATGTGGAGTTACACTGGTGGTATATTCATATATGAACATAGGAAAGTAATATTGAGTCATTCTACTGTCTTTCCTATTCCCATCCCTCCTCCCTTCCCTTCATTCCACTTTGTCTAATCCAAAGTACTTCTATTCTTCCCTACCTCCCCACCCCCTTATTATGTGTATATCCACATATTAGAGAGAACATTTATTTGGCCTTTGGTTTTTTGAGATTGGCTTATTTCACTTAGCACAACAGTCTCCAGCTCCATCTATTTACCGGTAAGTGCCATAATTTCATTCGTCTTTAAGGCTAATGAGTATACCATTGTGTTTATATGCCACATTTTCTTTATCCATTCATCTGTTGCAGGGCACCTAGTTTGGTTCCATAGTTTAGCTATTGTAAATTGAGCTGCTATAAACATTGATGTGGTCGTGTCACTATAGTATGCTGATTTTAAGTCTTTTTGATACCGTGGATTGAACATTACAGAAACAGTGGAGGCAAGCATATAAAGCAGGGTTTATGCAAAAAGGGGTAACATAGACTTCTCCTAGGAGGCAGAAGGGGGCCATAGCTGGTATCCCTGTATTCAAAGAAGCAAGGTGTTTTCATATGTCCTAGGCTTCCTTTGTTCTCCTACCCTCTTCCCCTTATCTTTCTCCTTCCTATATATGTGATTAGGTATTTGAATAGGCCTAGGAAATGCTGGGTGGGGTGGCCAAAATGTTGGAAACAAGTGGGCTGAAGTGCGGGGGTGGGGGTGGGGAGGCCAGGATGGAGCAGCCATGGACACATTAATTAACAACCTTATAGCTTCCTGTGGGGAGGGTCAATTCCTGGGACAGGTTACTTTAGCAACAGGTTGGAGCAGGGGCAGGTTCTTGATAAGGGTGGAGGAAGGGCTCTGAAGGAATTAACTCTTTCTTTCTTTCTTTCCTTCCTTCCAAATCATTTTCACTTTTATTTTCTTCATAAGTAAAATGCACAGATTAATATATGTTTTCCTACCTTGAAGGAGAAGTATTTTTTTTTGGTGGTGTTGTTCTCATTTTTTATTTATATATGACAGCGGAATGCATTACAATTCTTATTACGCATATAGAGCATAATTTTTCATATCTCTGGTTGTATACATAGTATATTCACACCAATTCGTATCTTCATACCTGTACTTTGATAATAATGATCATCACATTCCACCATCATTCATAACCCCATACTCCCCCTTCCCCCCAACCCCTCTGCCCTATCTAGAGTTCGTCTATTTCTCCCTTGCTCCCGATCCCTATCCCACTATGAATCAGCCTCCTTGTATCAAAGAAAACACACGGCATTTGGTTTTTTGGGAATGGCTAACTTCATTTAGCATTATCTTCTCTAACTTCATCCATTTACCTGCAAATGTCATGATTTAATTCTCTTTTATTGCTGAGTAATATTTCATAACATTTTAATCCCTCAGGGGACAGTCTCCAGTCTCTGACACACCCAACTCACTCAAAATCGGTCTCCTTGATCTAACCTGATTCTATTTACCTATCTATACTGACTCCCTGTCTAATTCTGGCTTCACGTTCGGTATATACTGAGGAGTGGGGAAACTGGGTCAAATGGTGGTTCCGTTCTAAGTTTTCTGAGGAATCTCCATACTGCTTTCCATAGAGATTCCACCACTTTACAGTTCCACCAGCAATGTGTGAGTGAACCACTTTCCCCACATCCTCTCCAACATTTATTTTTACTTGTATTCTTGATAATTACCATTCTGACTGGTGTGAGATTAAATCTCATCATAGTTTTAATTTGCATTTCTCTTATTGCTAGAGATGTTGAATATTTTTTCACATATTTGTTGACCATTCGTATATCTTCCGTGAAGTGCCACCCTTTGTTTCTATCCAGTACTGTTATCCATCCATCTGCAGTTCTCAGGAATCACCTGAGGGGGCGCTTTGGCCTCGCAGTAGGCCAGTGGTTCTAGATCTCAGAGACATCGCTTTCTAGAGGCAGATTGTGGGTCCTGATTGACGTCTGCCCAGAGCTTTGACTTGTCTAAAGAGCTTCCAGGGGATATGCTGCTGCTGTTGCTGGTCCAGGGATCACACTTTGAGAGTCACAGCTGTAGGCCCAGATATGGATTTCCAAACTTGAGTGGACATACAATCACCTAAATAACTTCCAACAAATACACATTCCCCAACCCTGTCACAAAATAGGATATATATATATGCATTGCAAGTTAAAAATGGTATGTAATTATCAATCTTGTAATGGATTCCCTGCCCTCAGTCTCACCTGTAATTTTTTATCCTTTTCATTGGAGATGTACTCACCCCAGAAAGCAGCTACCCAAACCAAGAAAAGGTCTTTCATTCTTCCGAACAAAGCATTGTATTTTCCTGCTTTTAATGCTATTTAAATATGAACTTTCTGAGTCCTCTTGGAACTCTCCTTGGCACTTATATCAAACAACTCTTTTAAAATGTTTACATCATCACTTTCTTTCTCATGAGAAATCAAGGCTTCATGCTGCTAAGATCTTTATATGCTTGGTTGCTACCTGGGATAGATGTAGTTTTAAAAGAGGGTGTGCTGCTATTGACTCTTGACTGCACGAACCTTGTACCTGTTTTCATCTATACTTGGTTATTCTGAAGATGATAAGCAGGGGCTGTCCCTGTGTTGGGTTTCTGTTTGCTGACCTTGGGTACCTCACTGTCTTCTGTACCCTGGCTCCAGTCTCTGGCTACTTTACCAAATAGCTCAGCCACAGGAATTGACTGGGAGAAAAGCAGCCACATGCCTTCCAGGCACAAGCCCCATGCCAGAGGGGGTAGATTCCAGGGGTTTTAGAGACCTCTGTCAGGTCCAGAGGGACCCAATTTGGGGATATTTGTTACTGAACCTTCCAGCATCTGATTGTGTACCCATTTTCCAACTAAAATACTGTCATTTTATTTTAGGGAAGCCTATCTAGATTTTTGTCACACACAGTAATGCGAATAAAGCATAACATGAAAGGGGTTAAGTGCTGTTGCTTGTCCTGTAAATTCTCTGATAATTTGTTGCCAAGCCATTCAAAGAAGATGCCTGTACAGTGGAAAATATCTTTCAATGTGTTTACAGCCAAATTATGTTCAAGTAAAGGGTTTGCTAAAATCAGGGCAATTAGACCTGTTTCTATGAGTCATTTGTAAGCAATTAAAAGAAAAAAAATCCTGGTAGAAACATTTACTTCAAATTGCCCTAAAACTCAAACAGCTGTCCTTGGTCTCACATCAGCCTCATGAATGCCATGAAAGTTGAGTGATCACTGAGAACTGAGCTCAGGGTTTGTTGCTTTGAGAAACATGTTTGCAGCCTAACGAAAAAAAAAATGAGGACAGATTAAGAAATAACTGCCAGAATTTAATGAAATTTGGGGGAGTGGCTGTATTTGGGAAAATTAGATAATATATCTATTTTTTAGAGGGAGTATGCATGGAGACCTCTCCTTCTAAGTTCCCCAATCTTTTTCTAAAATTGTAATGTAGTCTTTGCAGATTATAATTTATTGATATGCCATCTTTCACTGCAAAATGGTTTGCATTCAGCTAGTGTTTAATCTTCACAGTACCTATGAGAACATAATTGGTTTTCTGCAGAAGAAAAAATTGCTTAAAATTTGGGAAAGCACTTTTATCCCTGTATGTGGGAGAGGAAATAAAAACTGTCACATTCTTATAATGGGTTATTTGCTCTTTCTTACACATTTCCATGGGGAAGCTGATATAGTGATATGTTCATAAATCTGCTAAGTGTCATGTAATTCAGATTTCCTGGACTCTGACCTCCATGGAACTACCAAGTTAACTTTCTTCCATTTTAACAGCATTTTACATCCAACAATTTGTTTGTAGTTCATCTAAAAAGGAATTGGTAGATACATAATCAATATATTTGTTACAAACTGTGGAAATTCTTTTTAAAATGTATTAAAGGCAATCAGATTTTGTGGTGTCTATTAAATTTTTAGAATGATTTTTATTGCAATCCATATTTAAGAATTCACTAGCTAAAAAGATGCTAGAAACAGAACTTGGGGATAAATGTTAGCAAGAACAAAGCTTGCAGAACAATTTTAATAAAAAGATCCCCAATAACATGAATAAAAATATGCCTAGGTGCTTAACTTTACCCACAGCAAATTACTTTATGTAGCACCTTAGATGAAACTATTTGGTGATTATGAAATCATAAGGAGTAAACTATCCATCCAACATGGTCTGCATCAAAGGAGCAATCATTATTCTCTTCCAGGTCACCTCTTCGAAACTTGCACGCACACCTCTGCACCACCTCTCTGCAGAACAAAAAAGAAGCCAGTCTCACCTATAGGCCCAGGATGCCTGCTCTCTGTAGTAGCACTATACAATTATTCTGGGAGGTTTTTTGTTTTGTTTTGTTTTGTTTTTGTAAAAAAAGAAAAAACTTTATGGTATGATAAAAGTTTTATGGAAATTCATGTTAAAAAAATGGGAGCAGATAGGGAAGATCAGGATGATAAATACTTTTATAGATGATAAATTCTTTTCTAGAGTGTATCCATTTGCTGGCATATTCTGTTGACCTAAATCTAGCCAGCAGACTATCGAGAACCTAATGTCCAGGGTCAAGAACCACATGACAACCCTGGCATGCTTGCAGAACTATTTTTTAATGAAACACAGACTTGTAAATATATATATATATATATATATATATATATATATATATATATATATACACACACATATATATACACATACATATATATACACACACACAAATATATATATACATATTCATATATATACATATATACATACATATTTAATTATTAGTTACAATTTTATATATATACATATATATATGATATATATATATTTTCAGCCCTTTATTTTCCATGCGTTTCACATGGATGTAACCAAGTGCAGATAGAGATTTCCTGGGGATGGAGAATTGCATCTGAACATGCACAGTCTTTTTCTTTTTTCTTTTTGGTCACGATTCCCTAAACAACACAGCATGACAGCTCTTTATGTAGCAAATACTTTGTATTTGATGTTAGATGCTGGCGAGTGGGCAAGAAAAAGAAGCCACCCAAGACATCAACTGTCAGGATCGAACAGGGAGAGACTGGCTCCCAGGCAGGGGAGTGTGCCTTTATCTCTATAAACAATCAATGCTATGTCCCCAGTAATAGATCCGTAGTCCAAGAAAAATGGTAGTTTTTTTCTAGGAACTAGAGAAGGGGCTTGGGAAGGAACTTTCCAGGAAACCTGCCCAGAAGGCTTGAAGAGGTTTGAGAAGGGGAGATGACGTCAGAGATACTGGTGGAGGCCTGGCAGCCCACCCAGTGGAAGTGTTTGAACCAGGAAGGCAGAGTGGAAATCCCAGTTATAGGCAGAGACTAGAGGTGGAAACCAGAGGAGGGATCCAGAGGCTGGGGGAATTTGCAGATGCCTTGTGTCTGATCTTTCAGGGTCTTAGGCTGGGAGGTCTTTGGTGGGATACAGGGGTGCAGAGCCACCTCAGGGATTCCATGTCGGGGATGGTCTCACTGCAGTCACCTTGTGTAGTGATTTGAATCATGACCCTCTGAAAGACATGTCCACCCAGAAACTGTGAATGTGACCTTATTGGGGTGTAGGGGGGTTACAGATAAGTAATCAAATTAAAGATCTTAAGATGAAATTCACTCTGGATTAGGTGAACCCCAAACCCAATGACAAGTATAGTGTCCTGTGCCTAAAAGAGAAGTGAAGAAACACTGAAGAGAAGGTGATGTGAGGATGAACAGAGATTGGGTGATGCACCTACAAGCCAAGGAGCACCCAGCCCTGCAGCTGCCACCTTTTGAATGGATTCTCCCCTAGAGTCTGTAGTAGGGATCAAGCCTACTAGGCCCTGGTTCAGGCTCTGGCCTCCAGAACTCTGGGAGAATACATTGTTCTTGTCTCTAGCCATAAAGTTTGTGGAAATTGGTTCAGGTTGTCCAGAGAAACTTGCCTTTCAAAGCAACATTTACTCACTTAAAATATTTTTCCCTCCTAATGACATAGGAAATAGAAATAGTTGAAAATCTGGGGATTTGAGGGGGAAGATGAGGGAATTGGGGATCAAGTACTTCTGCTTCAGTCTCATTTTGTCCCTAGCTGTTTGACCTTGGGAAAGTCACTAAACCTCTCTGACACTTAGTTTAACATCTATAAGATGATCATTTTAATTCTTATTTACAGGCTCTTGTAATATGAGGATACATAAGGCAGGCTGTATGAAAGTGCTTTGTAAACTTTGGGGGATTGTATGAATATACGATTGCATTATTCTACAGCAGGAAAGATTTTTAGAGGTGAGATTTTTCTTAGATTTGGGGAAGAGCTGGTGCAGAATCAAGCAGAAGACCTTTGTAGGTGGCCCCAAAACTCTGTATTGAAATGTTTCCTAGTCTAATAACAGGGAGAAGAAAAAAATTGTGCTTTAAAAGGTCATCTTACCCTAGGACATGAAATTCTTCCTGGTCCAGGATATTTTTTTCCCCCTCTTTTTTTTTTAAATTTTTTATTGTTGGTTGTTCAAAACATTACAAATTTCTTGACATATCATATTCCACACTTTGATTCAAGTGGGTTATGAACTCCCACCTTCACCCCATACACAGATTGCAGAATCACATCAGTTACACATCCATTATTAAAAGAGCTTTGGTCAACTGATCTGGATGACTAAGAATTTTTAATATAATATGTGTGAGGGGAAAAATGTGTTTGGGGTTTCAGATAATCCATGTAGCAACAAACTTTGGGAACACAATCCACCGATCTGTTAGAAACGTGCTGTTCAGAGCATCAGCACATAAGATTACATGCCATCTGGGTGCCCTGAAAATGTTTCTGTACCTTCTTAATCAGGCTGCAGCTACAGTTTTGGTTCTCGAACATGTTTCCCTAACTCAAGAAATATGCAGACACTTTGAAAAGGATTCTGTAGACTCCAGTTGCCTTAATGAATTTTTAACTATGTGCTACTTAAATAAGCAGAACACAACACTAAACTCACAGTCCCTAGACATGTCACTTTTATGCATCTATGAGACAAAAACAAATCTACTAATGAAATACAATTAATAACTGAAAGCAACTACTATAAAACACTGGTTAACTTTAGGTGACCGGATGACACTGCGCTAATGTTAGAGTGCCACTCAGTGCAGGTTGGGCGCTGACTTTGGAGGATAAGGCAAGTTCAGCATGCTTGGTCTTCTCCCCAACTTCCTCTGTTGGAAATTCCACAGCCCTAAATTTGTGCAGTGGGCTGTGGCCTTTGTTAGTCAGGAATACATCGTCTGTTACTTTTGACTCTTGATTTTCTCATTAGTCTGTAAAATTAGAATAGCAGGCATAAAACCTTGCAAGCATAAAAATAAATGCAAATATAGGCTCTGATATACGTGATCATGCATGTGAGCCAGAGTGTCTCTAGGTTATTATGTTAAAGTTAGCATCCTAATGAAAACACTATATTAACAAGTCCCCTAACAGTGGTAATGAACCACTATGAAAGCATCTTTGAACCTAGAGGGTCCCACTCATCATAGTTCGAAAACACAGAGCTATGGGGAACTTGGTTATACTATATACATTGTTTTTTCATCTAACATTTATTACAGATGTAATAAATATTTACTCTAAACATTTAAGAAAATTAGGTAAGTAAAAAAAGAAATGTTGCTTGTCATACAGGAAAAGGCACTATTAACATTTAAATATCTGTTCTTCCCTGTGCAAATACATGTCATATATAATATTGTTATCTACCTTATTAAACATTTTTTTTGCTTAGCAGAACATTAAGAGCAGATTTCAAAAATTAGTATCTTTTACAATAATATTTTGATTGTCTTCATTTTAAGAAATCAAATATACTTAATGTGAAAATGTACTTAAACCTGAATAAAGGCTACAAACTCAAGGGCTAACCAATAGCCTTAACACTTTTTTAATACCTGTTTAACATAGACTTTGATATTGGCACTTTTTCAATACCTATTTGGCATGGATTTTTATCAATGCCCTTACACAGAAGCTATATAAGCCCTTAGACTAGTACATTTAAGTGGGAAAACTTGCTATCAGGTCCTCTCTTGTGGGAGTTCTCTTTTCTTCCTGCTTAAATAAATCCTACTCCTTTCACTCATACCAAAAAAAATGTATATACATGTATTCACAAATATATAATATTTATTTATATATGTAATAACTCACCTATTTGAATATTTAAATGATTTCCTGCCATCAATAAATTATGATGGGGGCTGGGGATGTGGCTCAAGCGGTAGCACGCTCGCCTGGCATGCGTGCGGCCCGGGTTCGATCCTCAGCACCACATACAAACAAAGTTGTTGTGTCCGTCAAAAACTAAAAAATTAAAATTAAAAAAAAATTCTCTCTCTCCCTCTCTCTCCTGTCTCTCTCTATCTTTAAAAATAAATAAATAAATAATGATGTAATGAATGTGTTATTTACCTGTGGGATATTTTCCAAGTGTTGGATTTCTGTGTCAAAGAGAATACGAAGTTAAAAAGATTTTTGCACATGTTAATTTTATGGATCAAGCATCTTAAAAAAATAAAATAAAGATTGGTGGCACATGTCTGTAATCCCAGCAACTCAGGCGGCTGAGGCAGAAGGATTGCAGGTTAGACACCAGTCTCAGTCACTTAACAAGACCCTGTCTCAAAATAGAAAATAAAAAGGACTGGGGATGAAGCCTGATGGTTAAACATTCCTGGGTTCAATCCCTAGTACTAAAATATATAAAGAAAGGAAGGAAGATAGCACCAATATGTTGGTGCTAAATTTTCAGCTGGTGAAGGTGCATGGCTGAGATCATCAAAATCTACTGGTTCATAATTGGCCACTTTAAGCCAGTCGCGGTGGCACACACCAAAATCCCAGAGACTTGGGAGGCTGAGAGAGGCATATCATGAGTTCAAAGCCAGCCTCAGCAAAAGTGAGGTGCTAAGCAACTCAGTGACCCTGTCTCTAAATAAAATACAAAATAGGGCTGGGGATGTGGCTCAGTGAACAAGTGCCTCTGAGTTCAAACCCTGTTATACCCCCCCGCCAAAAAAAATGGTTACTTTAGGATTATCAAAGTATAAAGTCTTTGATATTACAGGAATTTTTTTATTTAAAATGAATTAATATATAACTATTTCTTTCTTTAAAATTTTAAAATAATTATAGACTCATAAGAAATTGCAAAAATAATATAGAGAATTCCCATGCACCATTTACCCAGCTTCCTCCAAAGGGAACATCTTAACAATAGTACGTTATCAAAAACAGGAAGTTGACATTGAATAATATTATTAACTATACCTTACTGTGATTTCACCAGTTTTTACAATCATCCTGTGGGTGTGTCTGTCTGTGTGCATGTGTATTTATAGGTGTGCATGGAGTTCTATGTAATTTTATCATAGTGATTTGCATAGTTGCTACAGTCTTGGTAGAGAACTGTACCATCACCTCAAGGGAGCTCACTTGCAATACGCTGTGCATCTGCCTCTCCCCAGGCAACCACTGCTCTTTTCCATTTCTAGGCTTTTGTCAGCTTGGGAATGGTACAGAGTCATCCTGGAGTATTTATTGTTAAACATGGTAACTTCACCAGGCCTATATCTTAGGTTACTGTTCACTATTTAACTGTTGATATTGTTGTAATGAGGATGAGGAATATATGTCTCCTTGAACTCATCAAAACAAACCCTGGAAGTTAAAGTGTTTACTTTAACACCTTTAGCACTGTGAATAATACTTACAGTGTGCAGCATTCTATGAAGAAAAGTTCCTGAACAATCAGAATAGACACCAGCTACAACCTGCCAGTACCACCACACCAGGAGGCACAGCTGCATATCAACCCTGCCTAGTGCAGTACCAATGTGTGCGAAGTATCTTTGGAATGACTGAGGCACCTCAGCCCTCTTCCGTAGTTCCTCTCTGAGCCTGTGGCTCTACCATGTGCTAGTCTCACATAGAAGTAGTGCCAGGCTGTGGATCCTTCGCAGTTCTGAGCCCCATTCCAACAACCTCTAGAGCAGTAGTCCTTGGTGTTATGCATTGGAGTAAAGAAATCCAATCTGTGCTATTCCCCCTACATCCGCAGACATTAAATTCATTCTTCCTTGTTAATAAAAATGATTCTAGAATTGTGGTCAAGATGCATACAAGAAAAACATGGGAAATTGCAGAAATCAGTCAGTTATTAAAGACATTAGTTGTATCTCATTGAGGAGTGAAAGAAATAAGCTGTGACTTGATTCAAGCATAGAATTTTCTCTGTCTAAATTAGATGATAAAACATTGAGATGAGGGTGTGATACAAACCAAGTAAAAGGGAAACCTGAAAGATGTCCTAGGGAATATGTGATGTACAGAATTCTGCATCTGATCTCTAGCTGGAGAAAGTGGGAACAGTGTTCCCTGCAGACCTAGTGCAAAATCAAGAGTCCGAAAGGGATCTACTATTCACCTAGAATGGGTGCAGGATCAGCTTTGAGGTACAGTGCTCAGATCCCCTGACTTGACATTGAACTTGAACAGACATATGAGAGTACCAAATTGCTGAGCAGCATAGCATCATTGAGAGGGTAAATGTTCCCTCCTGCATTAGGAAAATGATTTTAGGACCCACAGAAGGTGCTAGGAAAAAATCAGAGATGACAAAATGAATCAACTCCCATAATCTTAATGCTTTCCTGCTAAGTTTGAGAGTCCATTTCATAATTATTGATTTTATTTGTGGTTATTTGTTATTAAATGTATTTGAAACAGTGTGACATATTAGAGTATCTAACAAATTAGCCTTGAAATTTCAATTTAAAATGTGGGGGCTGGGGATGTGGCTCAAGCAGTAGCGTGCTCATCTGGCATGCACGGGGCTCTGGGTTCGATCCTCAGCACTACATGAAAAAATAAATAAATAAAGATGTTGTGTCCACCGAAAACTAAAAAAAATAAATAAATAAATATTAAAAAGTTCTCTCTCTTTCTCTTTAAAATAAATAAATAAATAAAATGTGGAATTAATATTAGATGTGTTGTTTTATTTTGAAAGGAGTAAAATAATTTGATTGCATTTGTGAATTGGTTTCAACTTTTTAAGAGATCAGCCTTAGACATGACTGATCATTCCCTCCTGTTGAAACACTTTCTTCATCTGGGTCTCAGGACTCTCCTTACATCTTACTGATATCTCCTCTTTGCCGACCTTAAGATGAACTGTACGGGACTCAGCTTCGGCCCTTACCTTTCTCTCCTCTCTGATCCCATCCCATGTTGTGGCTTTAAACACCAGAGATGCACTGATGACTCCCTAAGGTGTATTTCTGGTCTGGATCACTCACCTCAACTCCAGCTTGGATACACATCTGCTCTGTGCTATGCTTACTTGTGGTCAAGGCATATCACACGTTGTGTGTCTGTCAAATTATTTTTCTTACATCTTCCCCGCAACAGGGAATAGCAAGTCTTCCTTCCAGTTGCCCAGGCCAAAAAAAAAAAAAAACTTTATGATTTCAGAGTACTCATATTTTTTTCCTACAATGTACATCCAGTCCACCAATAAATTTATTTAGTGCTTCCTTTGAAATAAGCCATCTGTGTTTCTCACTACCTCATTGCTACAACCCTGGTTGGACTAAACCACTAAACTTGGATTATTGCAATCACCTTTCAACTGTTCTTCCTTCTTTGTCCTGATCCCCACACAGCAGTGGGAAGGATCAATTAGGGATCCTGTTAAAAGGCAAGGCAGATCCTGCCTCCCCTTTCTCCAAACCTTCCAGTGACTCCCATCTCACAAAGGGTAAAAGCAAAAGGCCTCTTAGAGTAGCCCACAAGGACCCATGTGATCTACTTTTTATATAGAAAATTTAAGACAATGAATAATAGAGGGCATGAATAAAAATTATAACAATATATCAGTCATGGAAGGACTTCTATTTTGAGATCCCAAGAAGGCGCTTAGACATAACCCATGTCTATATTAAGATATGTCCAACATAAGCCCGAATGCCCTGCCTTTTGGACCAGCTCTTTATCCATTAACCATGTTCAGTAATTACAGAGTTCTATACTTTTATTCCTCTAGCATGCCCAGCCACATTTTAAACTACTGAGTCATAAATGTGGAACTGGCATAGGCAGAAATGAGAAGTAATTCAGGACTTATTCAGCAATCTTAGTTTACATATATCCCAAATCATGAGCATCCCACTGATGTCTCTAGGTCATGAACTTCACAGACATTATTTCAGCACCTTTTTCCCCCTAGATTTACTGCTGTGGAAGGAGAGAGTTGCTCAATTTCAGGATGCTCAGCACCTGTCTAGGACTTAACTCTGATCACTGTTAGTGAAATCACAACATCACTTCCTTACCAAACATGAGGAGCAGAGGCTGTGGTTAGAACAAGGCATTCTTTTGCTTCAGCGCTGTTGGGCACTGTCACAAAGGATGATCCATGGATGGCCGACTGATATCTCAGCTTTCAGACATCTCTCAGTCATCTTTAGTGTGGCTTGAGCTTTTGAAGTCACAGGACTAAAGATAGACGTTTTCATGGCATTTGGACATGTCCTGTTGCCTGGTAATGAATTGAGGCGGGGGATAGGGATATAGCTCAGTGACAGAGCACTGGCCCAGCCTACCCAAGGCCTGGGTCTAGTTCCTAACCCCCACACAAACATCAGCACTTGGTGTTAATGTGAAAGGTTCTCGCTTACTCAGAAGTTTGCTGAGTGTCAGTCACATTGGCTGTGGCGGGGGGGGCGGGGGGCGGCGAGGGGAGGTCAGGGGAATGAGGAGCACTAGTGGACAGACCAGCAGGCAAGCAGGTGGAAGGGAAATGAAGAAGCCTTTCTTTGAGAGGTAGGAGAGAAGCAATAAGTGGTTGGGCATTCTATGAAGAAGGAGGTCTTCTCAGACAGTGACAGAGTCAGAAGCAGGGACCTAGGAAAATGAATAATACAGAGGGGAGACAAAACATTCTTTTGGTAACTAGTTGTGACAGCTACTCTCTGTTGGCAAAAGGGCCAGGATATAAGTATTACACACTAAATAAGGCCATCTTTTCCTTTCTGTGAAATGAGACTATGTAGAAAATGGTGTGTGCTGATGCCATTATTCATAAGAAATGCCCCTTGCCTCACCTGTTCCTTTGGGGCAGAAGATCTGACAGGGAATGGTAGCTGCTGTCATTTTACAGAACACTTACTGCATGCCTCTCACTGCACCAAATTCTTCATTTGTGCTAATCAGTGAATTCTTACAACACCGCCAGTCAATAACACTGTTATCCCCGAATCACAAGAGCTTCAAGTTCTGAGGTTCAGAAAACTTAAATAACTTATCAGTCATTCGTTTGAATCTTGGCTATATATTCATGGAAACCGACTCCCAAACCTCACACTTGAACGGTATGCTCCACTTTAATACTACATAAACATTTCAAAAATTTTGGGAAGAACTTAAAGGTCGCCTGGTTCGGTTTTGAAATTCCCGTCTCTGGATTACTCCAGGCCCATAATAAAATTTTTGATGGTCTATTGCAAAATTTAAAAAGTAAGGCCCCAGTTATGAAATTTTCATAAAACTGAATTTACGTAACCCAAAGAACTTTTTATTCTGATTACTGTGTCCTTCTTTCTTTATAGTTCCCCACCCAAAATGGCCTTTTCTTAAGGAAAAGATGTTCACAGTAGTTAGTAGCCCATGAGCTATTAAATACTGGGCTTATCATCGTGTACTTAGAAATATAAAAATTCAGCAGCCCCATGTTGTATCTAACATTGTTAGTTGTATTGGTCTATGAAACCCAGAGTTTGATTCAATTTTATCCTTATGTCAGCAATCCCCCCACAATACCCCTGAAAGATGGCCAAATGGTGTTGTTTTTCACATTTCCAATGGCAGAGTTTGTTACTTTTTGTCAGAGCCCATACTCTGTTGGAGGAAGTTCTTCCTTTTACTGAATTATCATCTATAATTAATGGAACCATGAACACTAAGTGTATCCCACTGGGTTTTAAGGAAAATGTGTGAAGGCAGGCACTGTGGGCAGCACCCTCACCCAGAAGCTGTGCTCTTGCTTACCTATTATCAACTCTTTTCCCCATCCTTTATCAAGTGTCAGCTTCATGAGGGCAGTGACCTTGTCCCTGGCATATATGTACTGTGCCTGGCACAGTACAGGTGCCAATCAACATTTGTAAAATGAGGAAATGAGAACTTGTAAATAGCAGACATTCAGTATTTGCTCAGGGTAATGAGGCTAATCCATCGTCTACATGACTGACAGTGCTTCACAGATTCAAATATTTGAAGTCAGCTCCCATGCCCTCAATCTTCTTTCTTTTTCTAGACTAAGAATTATCAGTCCCTTGAATTGCTTCCTCCATAACAGAGTATGTGGACTCCTGCTGGTGCTCCTCCTCTGCATCCACTGCCTAAGGCTGAAGACAGGACATCATGGGCTCGCCATGGTCAACTCCAGAGGTCTGTGTCCTCTCAGAATCTAATAACATGGCTTAAGCCAACTTTTTGTTTTGTTTTTATCACATCACGTGGTTGCCTCTGAAGCCTGTAATTGACACCTCATACATTTTTGTTGCATTTATTTCTGTAAAGAATCTCCATCATTTGGCATAACTTGGCATTTAACCCCTTTTTACAGTTCATCTTGATTTTGACCTATCATTTTCACTATGCAGAGCTTTTTAAATCTCAGTTCTTTTCTCCTTCTCTCCTTCAGTCATTCACCCAGTTATTATTGAGCATCTATGATGTGCCAGGCTCCATCTTCAAAGCTTCCCCTCCACCTGTGTGTTGTTGGTGTACACAATGAACACACTCTCTATATGGTCACTCCCTCGGTATGCCAGAATCCCAAAGTTGATCTGTTAATCAATATTCTTGAGACTGGCAGTTTAATGAGCTATAAATCTTCCACCTTCCACTGCCCACCAGCCCTCAGAAGAACTTAGGATAGAATAAGAGCCTTGTTCATGGTTTTGTTGGCTCTTGCTGTCAAGACTTGAAGGGTAGCCCCTGGGGACACAGAGCACATGGTCCTCTAAGGAGGAAACCAAAGACAATATGCTCCACTACTCATGGCAGCCTCCTAAGCAAAGCCTCCTGCCTATGGACACACAGCTTCCAAGAAACCAAGTCAGGCACCATGACTCCTCCCCAAAATGCAGGCTGAGAATTGCTTCTGGACCCCCTTTCTTGCCCTGCCCTCCTGCCTGTCAGCTGCCGTTAAGCAACCATGCTTTTCAAGAGCTCATCACATGCCAGGTATTTCTTGATCTCAGTCAATCCTCATTACAGATGGATGAAGTTTACATACTATTATAATTCCCATTTCACAAACAAGGAAACTGAGGCCTGGGGCAGTCGTGTAAGTGCCCCAGATCCCAGAGTTAGATAAAGTGAAGCTGGGATACAAGGCAGGTGCCCGACTCCACAGAACCCTCCTCCCCTCTGATGGGGGACTGAGCTTTCCAGCATGGCTGGGCTCTGCCTCAACTTCCTTTGACTGCTCAGGGCTTTTGGGCCATACCCCTATCCCTCCTGCTATTCATTTGGCTGCTATAGCATCCAGAGAGTCAGCTGGACCATTTTCCTCACCCAATCTCATATAAGGGAGACATTGTCTTCATTTTATAGATCAGGAAACAGAGAAAGCAACTTTCTAAAGTTCAATATACTTCCCAAAACATTCCAGAAAAGACTCTCACTGTTCCAGGTCCCAACTTTACTCTCCTTTCATCTTACTACTTCATAGTTATTCTCAACACTCAGCTGAGGATATTTCCTTGGAGTCTAGTGATCCTGCAGAAACGAGGCTGATATAACTCAACTGGATTTGTGAAAAGCAATGAAAGTTTGTGGTGATCACAGGTTTTTGTTGGATTTTTAATGATAACAGGCCAATAGCTGAACAAAAAAATTATTGTGTCAAAAAATAATAGAGGAAAAGTGAACCTGTCTATAGTTACGTTTTATATTAGAACAAAGTACTAAGCACTAATGGTGCTGGAAATAGAGATGAATAGCACATGAAATAGCCCTGAAGGAGCTGGAAGGTCAATGGCGAGGCTGGTGCCCAAGCAGGTGATATCAGTATACACTAAAGCATTGTGGGAGGCAAATGGACAGGGGCTCTGGGGCCATCGAGCTGAGGCCTGAGCTCTGAGGAACCTCCCTGAGAGCTGAATCTGGAAGAATTAATGGAAAGAGGAGAAGGACATTCCAGCAAGAGGAAATAGCATGAAGAAAACCTTGGATGCCTGAAATAAGAACAAGTGCAGGTTGATATAAAAAGTTTGCTATCATCAGAACACAAAGGAGATAGGAGTGATGGAAGACTGAGCTGCCCCTCACTATGAACTTTGTCTTCGTCCTCTAGAATCTAGACTATCCTGTGGCCATGGGGACTTTGAAACTTTTGTTTACTTTTGAATAATTCGGATAGTATTAATTTGGTCTCAGTCTTCTGGCTCTTTTTCCCTCCAAAGTTGTCCCTGAAAATTTGATTGATTCATGTCTTCTTAGGTTTTGCATCTTGATCTCTTACCAATTATACTCTGCTCTTTTCTAACCTGAATGTTCTTTATGGTGTTAGGAAAGATGTGAATTTGGAGCCTGGTGATGATGCCTATTGTCTATGGCCTGCAGCTCCTTGGAGTTTTGGAGGATACTGCTTATTTTCTGGCCACCTAATTCCCCTTCCTGTCATTTTTGTGCCACACCTATGGTTTCTTTGGGTTGGAGTTGTTCTCTCGTGTTCATTATACTTTAAAATACTTTGAAGCCAATGGTTGGTGAAATGAGATTGAGCTTGGAAACCAGGCAGACCTAGAGGTTCTTTTCATGATTTAAAAAAACACTTTATGGTGGAAAATTTCAAACATATACAAAGTAAGCAGAATTAGTATAAGAAGCTTTTGTAGACATCACCCAGCTTGAACAATCCTCAGCATCTGCCATTCTTGTTTCATCCATAATTCCAACCCCCGCCCCGTCTTATTCCACTAGATGTTTTTACAGTGCTGCATTTTTCCATGTAAAATTAATATACCTTGTGATGCAAAAATCTTAACTGTACAGTTTTGACAAATACATCTGTGCTCCCCAGACCCTTTCACCATAAACTCCCATTTCTCCAGAAGGTTCCCTTATAATCACTTCCCAAGCAATCTGCTCATCCCCTAGATAGCAAATGCTCTTCTCGCTCTTTTCACCTTTGATAAGCTTTATCTATTCTAGAATTTCATACAAATGGGATCATACAGTTATGTACTATTGAAAAGTAAGAAAATTATCTTACAAACCAAAGGTTGCCACCTAGAAGCCATAGGAAGTGACTTCATACCAGACATTAAAGGAGAAAGGCTTATTTTTCTTCAGCTCTTTCCAGGAAGCAATTATAATTTTTAAAAATCTGCTTTCTATTTCTGTTCCCTATATAGAGTATTGCAGTCATCTATATTTAGAATTTGTCTTAGTCTAATACTCTTGAGTAATTTCTATATGATCTCATTTTTCTTAAAAGTCTCAGGAATCTTGTAAAGACACTAGATGGCTATAGCTGTATTTAAGCCAAATCATGCACTGGTCACTTTATTAATAGATATGCACTGCAGTTTTCTAAATTCACCTGGAACTTATTTTGCTGAGTATGTGCCATTATAATTGCTTGAGTTGAGCAGAATGTAAATTGAGTTGTCTTCATTCTCCTGAAAGTTGTGACTTTTCTACTATTAAGGAAGAATATATGTCCCAACATGACTTTCTGAAGGCTCCAGAGCTTAGATGACTGTAGTTTCTATTCCTTGAATTAGAGAATAGCTGGAAGATGAATATCACATTTTGATTGGGAGTTTTTACAGTGTGCAAGGTACTGATTTAGGTGGGTTTTCTCAGTACTTAACAAAGAAAAGTATTTAATATTCCCAATAACCCCTGTGAGGAAAGGGACTGTTAATTAGTTCCATTCCACAGATATGTGAATTCTAGCATACAGACTAATGAATTATTCAAGATGTGAATAACTGTGAAGATTAGATGGGGTTCCAGCTCCCAGGCAATCCTAGTAGTCTGGGTTTTTAACTGCCTCACTTTTTTTTTTTTTAAAGCATTATAAGAGTTGGAAATCCTGAAGGAAAAATGTGTTTGTTGTGCTGGGACCAGTTTCTCCATTCTCAGGCAACCCTTTGTACTGTGAATGTGAGGGTGCTTCTAAGAACTTTTGGCCTATCGACATAATGGAAGCTTCAGGGCGGATAAATCAAGTCAATAGTAGGGAAGTTACCCCATGGGACTTCCCATTTGTAACCAGGAAGCCCTTGAAGACCCAGCTTTGCTGGATAAGATATTAAGTGCTCAAAAGGGGCTGGGTAGGACAGCTCTATGCTGTTGTCTGTGATCCATGAGGAGCAGGTAGGAACAAGGAGCAGTGAAATTTAGTCACTGGACTGTGGCAAAGGCAGAGACGAGAATGCTTTTATAGACTGAGCCTTCCCTGGGGAAACACTTTTTTAAAAATAATAATAATAGCCATTATAGGAAACTGAAGAAAACTCTTTGCCTGGGGGAACCAGGTTGTGTGGTAGGATTACCAAGTGACGGTAGATACCCTGAAACACAATTCTGTGTTTCTGTTCCCTGCCTGGCTTTGTAAAAGGGGAGGCAGCTCATTTCACGTTCATGCTCACTGGATTCAGGCATTTCCACACGTGCCCTCCGTTTATAGAATCTAATTTCAGGAGCTGGAAAAACAAGCGGTGGTTAAGAAAACTGAGCCAGAAGAGCGATGCTCTGAGCTGGAAGCTGATGTCCAGATGTGCAGAGAAGCTCAAGTGCCTTGCCCAGGGTTGCACAGATAATTAGTGCTGGTGCTGAGACAGAATTCAGGTTTCCTGATTGTCCATTCCAGGATTTTTCCATTTTATTATCTGCCTCTATGGATTGTTCTCTCTGCTGTTCATAGCGCAGAAATCCAAACAGTACACCATGTCATCTACCTTTTAGCATTGTCTTGAATCTTTTCTGGAATGAGATGGGCTAGGGAACATAAAAATACACTCATATATAAACTTCACTGAATATGTCAATCTCTTTTTTGCATATTGTCATGTTTGAATGTGAGCTGATTGAGAACATGACTCTGAGTCTCCCAGAGACAGGAAACCCAATATAGTTGACATTGTGGTGTTGTTTTTTTGGTTTTTTTTAATCACCTTTCCAGGCACTGTTACCCTTTTGCACTTTTAATTTTTTTTTTTACTTTCTATTATTACATATCATTGATAAATCAATTAACTTTTGTTCCATTTAGTGGTATTATTTTATTCTTATATAAATTAACACAGTACCTTATCATGTACAAAGATTTTTACGTGTATTATCTCTTTAGACCTGCATAACAATCCTACCAAGGGAAAAGGGTAGGCACAACTCACCCCCATCGTGCAGGCTGAAAATTAAGTTACTGAAAATCACACCTGGTTAACCAGGACTCAGGTGTCTTTACTCCTAAACCAGTGTTTATTCCTGATTCGCTCCTGTGGTGGTTCTCAACCTCAGCAGGCTTCAGATTCCCATGGAGACCTTGTTAAGCACGGGTTTCTGGGCTTCATCTCAGGAGTTTCTGATTCAGGAAATCTGGGGAAGGCTTCAAGAATTTGCATTTCTAATATGTTCCCAGGTGATGATGATGATGCTGGTCTGGGGACTACACTATAATAACTGCTGATCTAGAGCTTTGGCCTAACATTTTGGAACACTGGGCTGGTAGTCGAGTCTTCATCTGCAATACTGAAATCCTGAAAGCTGAACTTTTTTTCCTCCTGAAAGGTGGCGTAAATCATTTGGCAGCAAATCCTGACCTGAACTAAGGTGAGACTATTTATAGTCTTAATATGTCAGGGTGATTGTTCATAGCGTTTGCTGTAAAAATGTTAATGTATTGAATTCCAGGGGTGTCCCAGACCTTTCTCGGGGTGTTCCATACAAACACATGGTACTACCTTTTAGATCTGAAGAACTCTGGTTCTGAAAATGTCTGATGCCAAAGCTTTGGAATAAGGGACTGTAAATTTGCATTCCCTTAACAAAAGGGACTGTGGTCTTTGCTTTTGATGTCATTCAACTGCAGAAACACTGCTGCAGGCTAAGCTGAGAGGAAAGGTGTTGAGAAGTCTTTCCCTGGTTACCTGGGTAAATCCCAAGGACACAGTGATCTGAAATGATCATTCCCTGAAGCTTAATTATATTTAGTAGGGGCATCATAGATAACAACATTCACACTCTTGACCACACTCCCTATGCAGCTTTGATTCTGTACCTGGAAATGAGATGACATTAAACCGGAAGATTAAGGTAAGGAGGAAGGGAGAGAAAAGCTTGGCATTTTTATGTAATAATGAGTCAGGCTTAAACCACAAAACAGTTGTTCAAATCTCTGAAACTCAATTTCATTTAAATGAGAATGCTGCTTAGAGCTATTACAAAACCATCAAAAGCATATTCATTAAGAAATAGTCACATATATTGTAACTGGATTACGTGAAATTGTCTGAGTTAAAATGAGTTACTGAGGGGGAGAAAAAAGTATTTAAAACATTCTCCAGTTCATTTTTCTGGAGCTTATCATTTTGTGTTCTACTCCTGGCATTACTGAGGTGACTGCCACTGAGATGGTATAGCTGTCTGCCCAAAGCTCCCTCTCTTGCAATTGGTGCTTGTGGGCCCCAGAGCAGTTGATTGTCTTCAGGTTGGTATCTCACATCCAGAAAGTGATTTGCCTGGGAGCCATTAGCATTTCCTTCCCTGAAGCAAGGAGACTGTTTCCTATGTGTGAGGGGCCCCAGGTTTTGTGGACCCCCATAATCCACAAACTCCCTTCAACTTTTTCTCCCAGATTTCAGTTCTCACTCACCTGCCTCCTATTTTCTAGATCCATGGACACTCCTCAAGTAGGACTACAACCAATTTGATTAATCATATCTCACTGCTGCAGTCTGGCTGGGCATGGCTATGGCTCTCAGCATCTCGCTTGTAAGGCATCATGTGTCTTCATTTGGCTACAGTACTCTGGGATTACTGTGCTATTTTGTATAAGGGGCCATCGTTCTGTTCAAACGATTTTATTCAATGTGCACGTTAGGTTCAGAACCCTCTAGATAGAACAATAGTAAAATCTGTCCAACTTTTCAAAGAGAATAATGTCCGAGACCACAAACTGACCAATTTGATGGCTGTCTCCTTGAAACTTATGTCAATGTTGCTCTGACCTGGGCTCATTGTCCGCAGTGAGGAGCTAGTAGCTTATAGATCTCTAGAACTGAATGCTGTTCGGTAGGACTACTGCGGTATCAACTTGCAACCTTGGAGCATTCTGATCCATGAGCCTAGTTCCCCTGAGGCTTGTGGCACAACCGAATGCGGTAGCTGTTTTTATTGTCTCACACATTAAAAATAAGTTTTCCAAAAACACAGGACTCATTGAACCATCATCAGGTCCATAAATCCCAGGAGGTATGTGATTTACATAAATCCCAGGCTGTTCCTAATGTGAAACCCTGCATTTCTATCTGGACAGAGTCCCTGCACCAGACCAGATCTAAAGCTCAAAGGTAGAGCAGTGATGATAATGGCACCTATGCCTTTTGAATGGCTTAGGCCCTGGGCCAGGCAGTCATTAACTCTGCTGAGCAGCTCTAGTTCGTATTGTGAGTGCTGAGTAGTTTGCTAAGCTGTTTTTCATGCATCCCATCCTGCTCTCCTGTTCAGTCCCTCATGAGAAGCCATTTATAAATAACAAGCTTTAACTATCATGAAACCTATAGGCCTCTGTGAGGCAAATTGCAGTGGCTCCAAACTGGCTCCAGGATTAACAAATAAATGGCTATCAGCTTAATTGCAAGAAATTAGCTAATCAATCAGCAAATAGTGCCTACTAGGTGCAGCTGCTAAAACATACTGTAGGGATATTAATAGTTATAGGAGTAGCTGACATTTTCTGTATGCTCATGGGTTGTACTTGTGGTGGTCTTTCAATCCTACAGCGATGTCACTGTCATTTCTGTTTTTTAGGTGAGCAAACTGAGGTGATAAAATAAACAAGTGGTTAGGTGTGGGTTTGAACTTGGGTCTTTGTGATTCCAAATATATTCTGAACTTGTACCCTTCTTTATTTCCCTCCTTGACCTCCGAGTCTGATTAGGACTTGGCTTCTATCTTTATAACTTGTACCTAAAGCACTGATATGATTTTAGATAAAGAAGATGCAAATTCTTTATAACAAGCAGGAAGTAAGATCCTCATTTGTGCCAATTTAAAAGCATTGATAGCACATATCAGGAGTGACCTCAAGAGGCACTCTTCTCTATTCACTAACATCTGCCAGAAAAAGACAGCTGCGCCCTTGGCTTTAATGGTGTTCTTCAGTTGGTCGATGATGAATAACTTTGTACGCCAAGTCCCTTGTTCTTTCACTTGGAGTTATGCTTCACGGTTGAGTCACCCTGGTAGATATACAAGGAATTAGGACTTGGATTCAGTCATGGAAGAAAGCCTTACAGATGTCTCCCTGCTGCCAAAATGGGACACTGCCCATGCCCACTCTTAACATTTTCCAAGCTAAAGTCATGTCCACCAGGCTCTCTGGAGAACATCTCTGAGGCCTTAAATTCTTGAACCAGAGCTTGAGAAACATGCAGGCGGCATTGCAGGTAGGTTCCCTGAGCATCCGACTGGCTCCAACCCAGCTCCTCTGGTTTCAGGAGAGAACATCAGCTTTGCCTCCCTTTGTTCAGGTGTCAGCCCTTCCCTGATACCTAGTCTAGATCTTCCTCATCTCCAACATGGGCTTGTGACCTTGGAGAGAGGAACATGAGGAAGATAGGTGGGATGTGGTCCCCTTCTGCCTGGGTTAACAGTTTTAAGTTCTGATTTTTCTTTCAGGTTAGGGCTTCAGAAGGCAGCATTTAAGTACCTTTCCTTATGGAAATGCCTTTCACATTTCCTGAGTTGTTCTTAAAGACAGCCATATATTAAAAAAAAAAAAAACACATTTTTATTGTATAAACTGTCATGGAAGACAGCATCCAATCTGTCACTAAATGTCCCACACAAATTTCCCCACAAGCAACTGCTTTGAAAACAATGCTAGGGAGGGAAAAAAATGAAACAAAACTTTAAGAAAAGGTGGTCGACTTCCCCCTTTCTAATTAGGGAGACCTGATCTAGGCAACTCATAAATAATGACAACCAAAGTTGACTGACCACATTAAGTACCTTTGGGAACCTCATGAAAAGTTTCTGGGTTATACAAAGAAGAGGTGCAGAATTGGTATATGTTCTAGGGAACACTGCATTTGAGTTGGACTTTGGAGATTGAAAAGGAATTCAGAGATGAGAAGAAAAGAAAGACATGGCCCAGGGAATGTGTACACGTCATAGAACGGGGATCAGCCCACCACCTCATTGTGTGCAGTCTAAGGACTAAGAATGGTTTTTATATTTTTAAATGATTGAAAAATGAAATCAAAGGAAGAGGTATATTTGTGATGTGTGAAAATTGTATAAAATCCAAATTTCTGTTTCTATGAAGTCTGATCAGAACAGGGCTGCATCTACTCTTCATCTATTATTGATGGCTGGTTGCTTCTGCACCAAAGCAGAATTGAGTAGTTTTGACAGAAACTGAGTGGCCTGAAAAGCTTAATATATTTACTCCTTGGCCCATTATAGAAAAAGTTGGCTGATACCTAAATAGGTGCATAAATATGGAGGGATGTTTTCCTGGAATGGTAAATTGACTGATGTGAAGTTGGTGCATGAGGCAGAGAATATGCCAGAAAGGTGAGTGGGGGCCACATACCAGAAAGTTTTGAAAGCCTTGTTACCCCTTTGGGCTTTAGTTTACAGATAATGGGTTGCTATTGAAGGATTCTGAACAGAAGAAGCCTGTGCTCATGGGGATACCATGATCATGTCTGTGTTTGGGGAGAAAAATTCTTGAGGCTGAGAGAAAGCAGGCTTGGAAGATGAGGCCAAGCATAAAAGCAGTGTGGGACAAGTATTTTTCCATTGGTTTTATTTCCTAAGTAACCACATGGGGTTTTCATGGAATCTCGTGAGTTGAACTTTAGACTGTGAGTTATTATAATAAGTGGATTTTTTCGCCTTGCCTACCATACATATCTTCTTTCATCTGTCTGCAACTGAACCATTTAAAAAAATATGCTTTGCATTTCTACGGCTTCAAAATTGTATGTTCACAATGGTAAATGCTAGGTTCTGTTGATCAAATGAACGGGTTTGATGAAATTACATTTAAAACAGGAAGGCTGAAAATTTCACCTTAGTTGTATCCTTATTGTCATAATTTAGGCTTCTTATGCATGAACTCTAGAAATCACTTCTTATCAAATTCTAGAGTCCTAAAAGTGCAAATGGTTGTAATAGTCTGTCAGCCTCATCTTTTAACCATTCATCTATACAAAAAAATCAAGCATCACTATATGTATACGCTTAATTATATCAGGCTCTGTGGAATAGGATACTGAAAAAATACAAAAGAATGATTTTTCTGCCCAAGATGCAGAGTAACATATATGAAATGTTAAAACAGTGTTACAATATGGAAGACAGTTGTGCACCATAGAAATTCAGAGGGGAGCTATTAGGAATGCCTGAGATGGATTCTAGGAAGATGGAAGGATTCCTAGCATGAAAATCCAGACTCAATACCCTGGTAGGAGGCGCTTCATATGAAAGAAAAAGGAGTTATGATGTAATAGTTCCTGGGGAGCCATAGCAGGCTTTGGAGTATTCACATAGCCACCCACTTAGCAAATGTGTTGCATATACTCAGAACTATGCTGTTCCATGGGGCGAGCATGAGGAATAAGACATGACCCCTACCTTCAGGGAATTGGATAGTAACAGTCTCTTGAAGGAAGGAAGTAATTAAATGTAATGTGTGGTCAGCTCTATGAAGCAGGCAGTGTCAGTGTTGGGTTGATGTGGTGGAAGCAGAGTGATAGGGATGTCATAGGGATGGTATCTGTTGGCTGGAAGGTCCCCCTTAGGACTCTGCCTGAGGTACCCAAAGCAAGACTGGGGCTGGTTCTAAGGGGATGGGCAAGGGAGACAGGAGGAGGGGTAGAGAAGGGGTTGGGGAGAAAGAGTCAGAGTCTGATTTCTCTTGTTTCATGAGCCTCTGACAAAAAAGTTCCACCTCAAGACTGTCCTGTTTGCTGCCATCCTCAGGTGCCCTGTCTTCCTTGGGTCATTGGGTCATTGCTAGGTAAGAAAGTACAGTAGAACAGCTCCATCTTTATTTAAAGATAAGGAAAAATGGAGACAAATTAGTGATAAAGTATCCCTTGCTTAAGGACTAATTTTTACCATGCGAAAAATAAAAAACCAATTTACTCAGAGTAAGGTTTTCTGTTCTTGACATGGTAGCTTAACTTTAGTTTAACTGCCAGCAATCAAACTGCATATCAAATAGCAAAAGTAAATTGACGGCCATTTCTCAGAAACTCGAAACAATCTTCATGAAATAACAGTAAATTGTCCTTTAACCTCACAGTAGCTGACTGCTAGGGTGTGTCTAACTCTGAGCAGAGTGAATACTGGTCTAACAGCATGCTGATCCCAGCTCCTCTATTTTACCAGGAATTCCGGGTCTCTGAGACTCATTTTCCTTTGACTTCATGATCTCTAATGCCCATTCCAGGTACAAATTTAAGTTTTTTTTCCTGAAAGCTTAGAACATTTATCTTGCTCAGAACACTTATACCTGGAAAATGTTAGCTTTTATAATTTTACACATGGAATCGGATTGCTTATAGTTAAGGGATCCAGTAGAATTTCAATAGAGGACCACAAGTGGTTCTTTTGATAACTCATAATAAATAAATATATCTTTGGGGAAATTTTTCTTTGGGAATGCCAGGGGCAGTTTTTGCTCCCAAACTAGGACTCCACCTACAGGTGTGACCAGACCCAGTCCATTGTCTATTTTGAAGATGGCAATATTCAAGCTCAGTTGACAAGAACACTTTCTGACTATCCTGTTTCAAATAAGTCTGAACACTTAGTAACTTATTTAACATGTGGAGCCAAGAGATCTTTCTTGGAAAAAGGAATAGTTGGGAATTGCTGGCTTATATCTACAGCCCTTGGTTATGGGGCTATGACAGGATATGTTTAAGAACATAGGCTGCCATGTCACATGCTTGGGTTTAAAGGTGCTCCTGGATGACATGCTTCACTTTTGAACTTCAGCTTCTAATTCTGTAAACTGCATAACTAATACCTACCTCTGATAATTTAATTTCTTAGATTATAGAATGAGTTTCAATGTCTAGCACAGAGCCTGGTACAAAGAGAGTACACAAAAAAATGATGATTTCCACTGATGTGGTGGGAACTACCTTATTCCATCCCATCTGTTTTGTGTTTTAGTTGACTCCTAGAAAATACAATTATTGCAATCATGTGCTAGTCTTCAGCATTATCTTTTCCATGGGTAATAGAAACACCCTGGGGCAGACTGCCTGGAAGATAATTCTTTCTTTGGTTACATTCCATGCAGTTCCTGCAAGTTAATTTTGAATTAGAGTTGGAAGGGGTGGTTCTGGGCCATGCATATGATGGTTCAGTACATTTGGTTTTTATTCAACACATGTTTATTGAACATCTGGGCTGTGTTCCCTGTTGATGAAATTTAAATTACCAAGACTAGGTCTGAATGATAGGACCATAATTCCTGAACAAATTTTGGTCTAAAAGGAGGAACAACTCAACGGTACTAGGCATGGTTTGTTGCCCACCATCCACTCGCCTTTTCTTCCTAAGAGCCTCATTTATTTTTCAAGTATAGCTCTTACCATGTTCAGTCCATGTGCCTCAGGAAGATTGACCCCATCTTGATCTTCACCTCAGCCTAATTAGTCCAAGAGTAATCCTGTCCCTTATTATTGACTGACTCTTGATAACAGGTTTCAAGTTATATAAACAAAATCCATGTTGTTCAAGTCAAGGTGGGTTTTCTGTTATTTGAAACCCAAAATATCCTGATACCTCCCCCAACTTGTTATTAATCAATTTTATTTATAAATGTTATTAAATTCTTCTAAATACCTCTCATAATTTGCCGTCAATATTGGGTGGTGAATGACTATCCAGTAGAACAGGCCAAGAGATGCCATGGTATATATTGGTTAAAGCTGATTATGGAGGCACTGGAACAGTCAATAGACCATTGTTTGTACTTCTAAAGTGTTATAGGACAGGTTATTAAGTGATTAAAACCTAAACTCAATGTAATTCAGAATAAGGAGTAGAAAAAAATGTTAATATTTGTTGTTTTGGAATTCTCCTTATTTCTACCTCACTTATTCACCACTGGGAAGGTGGAATGACACATCGGATTGGTAAATTTGGAGTTAAGATTGGATATATGGCAGTTAGTTCATGGTTTCCTTTTTCCTCTTAGGATTGAGCCTGACTGTGAGAAGCAGGGTTCCTTTCTGCCTACCACATCTACAATTGTCAAACCCACTATGGAAAGTCTACCCTAGCTCAGCTATGATTGGATGAGTAAATCTAGCAACCCACACATCTCTTTCCCCATTTGCTGTGTGTACACTAAACTCTGATTAATAAGAGTGACATTTTGACCACCATCTTTATTTGCTTATTCTCAAAATTGTTAGAACAAAGGTTATTTTTTTGGACACCCAACAGAGTTGATTCCCAATATAACTCAGGAACTGTCGGAATTATGGCCTACGATAAGAACACTATAATAATTATGCATCACTAAATGGAAAAATCAGTCCCAACTTGCACATCTTTTTTTCTATTTTTAATTAAAATTCTTAGCGATTTACATCACAAGGCCTTGAATCTGGTGAAAGCTTTAGGTCTCCTCTCCAGAAATAAGCATGTATATATTGTACAGTGTCAAAGTATTTGATACCTCTCCCCTAACCCCCAGATCTACCCATATAACCTTTATGGATCTATGTATCTCAGGTTAAGAACTCTGAGTTAAGTCCCTAGAAGATAGCTCATTGAGCAATGAATATAAATTGAAGAAGAGTCCTACAAAGGATAAGAATGTGATGCTAAGGGTGACTTCTAGTGGAACCCTGGGGAAGCACTGCCAATGATGAGAGTGAACTAAGCGTTGGACCTGGGGGTATGATAAAGGTGAAAGGTCAGTGCCTCTAAAAATCTAGATTCTAGCAGAAGACAAAAATTACTTAGATTGTGTAGAGACTTGAATGAAGAGACCACCTACTGAAGTACAAATGGGGCTGACAGAGCAGACCAGGATATGGAGGTATCTGAAAGCTGAACTCACTAAATTCCTGAGTAACCAGTGTAAAAGTATTACTTCACTTAGGGCCAAAGGAGGAAGACCAGTGTCACTAGACCTTGTAAGACCTTGGTTATTCTCCTAGGAGGAAACTGTAGTCACACTGGAATATGGAAATATCTCCATTTTCTCCTTGTCCATTGATCTCCTACTGGTACTTACCATTAACTGAATTTAAGTGGAATCCAAACATTAAGGCACCTAGAGGGCAGGGGGATGCATTCCATGGAGCCATCTTCCCAGGGTACGAAACAGGGCAGGGAAGGAAGGAAGCAACTGAGAATAACCAGTAGAGGGAATTCAGTGAAACTAAAGAAATGGACAAGGTTAGGTGTCTGAGTGTTACATGGGGTTGCTGAGGAGGCCTGGTGGGGGCTTAGTCAAGGTATGAAGACAAGAGATGTTCCCTGAGAATCGGGTCCAGAAGAAAAGTGACCTGAATGTCAAAGAACAAAACCTTAAGAGGGAAAAGTGTTCAGACTAGAACTCACTAAATTCCTGAGTAACCAGGTAGAAACCAAGATCCACTGTGGTGGGTTAACAGCTGTGAACACAGGTTGGAGATAGCCTGTCCCTGTGCGGTCACAGTGGTCTTCCAAGAATGGGTGGAACAGAGCTAAAGCAGTGCTTTCCAGACCCTCCCAATTGTTTGCTGTTGGACTGTGGGACACCCCACCTTTCTAAGTGTTGCTCATTCCTGTTGGTTTGGAAAGACAGCAGACGGGAGGAGGTGAAAAGAAAGGCCATTGGAAACATGATTAGCTGTTCTTGCCATTAGGAAACAAAAGGTTCATAGTTTTTGTTTTCTAATTTTAGTCTATGCAGCATGAATGATTAAAAACTATTTCTACCTAAGAGCTGGGTTTCATTTCAGTGACTTATTTTTATCACATCTGATTCATTGCTACCTTTAGAACCATTTCTTCTCTAAGCCTTAAATAAATATGTGAAATTGCAGATGTCCTACAATAGCAAATGCAGGAGATTAGTATGTTTAATGCTGGGGGAGTGGGGGTATTTTTGTAACTTGGCTGAGCAGAGTTTTAGTATGAGGCTTTAAGCATCCAGAGTCAAGTTGCTTAGACACATGACACAAGAAAGGTGGTACAGCCCATGGGAATCAGTTGAGCGCACTGAGCTATTATTACTGTAATTTTTTTTTCCAGAAAAGTATGTCTAAGTAGTCAATTCCCTGGTAACTCCTGTTTTTACACTTTTTTGGGAAGTTGGGGGGCGGGGGTTTACTGGGTATTGAACCTGGCCAGAGGTGCTTAACCATGAACCACATCCCCAGCCTTTTTAATATTTTATTTTGAGACAGTCTCACTAAGTTGCTGAGGCTGGCCTTGAATTTTCAATCCTGCTTCAGCCTCCTGAGTCACTGGGATTATAGGCATGTGCCATCACACCCAGCGATACATGAAGTTTTATGGGAACACAGATTTACCCATTCATTATTAGTTTCAGTGACTGCTTTCACTCTAAATGGCAAATTGAAGCAGTTTCCATAGAGACAACATACCCCAAACAGCCTTAACTAGATACTATTTGACCCTTTGCAGAAAAGTTTACCAGCCCCAGTCTAGACTGGAAGATAAACAGCTAAATTATATACCTGGCCATTACATGCAATTTAAAGCAGAGACTAGAAAAAAAGTTAGAGCAAGTTGAATTTGAAGAGGAACTTGGGAGAATGCAAGCCAAGATACTTTTGCTTTTAAATAGTATTTCTCATACTTGTGTTTCAAAATACCAGACTTAACCGGCATCTGTGTAAACCTAAGTTGGAAATTAATAGTGTTCAGAGAAAAGTAGGAAAGAAAAACACACTAACATGTGATTTATTTTATGATTTTATAATCTGAAATTCTGTGTATTTAATGAGTAGGAAAAAATAAATCGGCAAGAAAAATTCCTATACTCAATTTAAAAGATGATAGGAAAGTAGATCCTATTACCATTGAGATCCAACAACATGAAAAGAATGAAAGAATGATTGTCCACCTTGATGGAAAATAATGGGTCAGAATAATGAAGTGATCTAACTTGATCTTGTACTGACATTCCAAATTCATCTCAACCAGCCAAGCCTTTGAAGCTACACAGTGGCATAATTTTAATACTGTGGTTTTTAGAAGCTTTCTAAATGGGCTGGTATCTCATGTAATCTTCAGCCTGTCACTGGATATTTAGGATATTTTCTGGAAAGAGCAGGTGTTCTTTGAACCTTCGCCTGTGAAAAATAAAAACAAAAAACAAACAGTAATTCTACCTGGTGATGTGATTTTTTTTTTTTTTTTTTACAGGCCTAGAATTTTCAATGGTCAGTGAAGGAAAATAAACAAATAAAATGTACTCTTTATAGTATATTCAGTCAAGATTTTTCCATTTCTTAAACCATCCTTAAACCATGCCAACAGTAATTCACATGTTGATATGGTGGATTCTCTCCAACTTGGATTTCCCCATCCCTTGTGTTTTAAAGAGAAGTTCCCTTGCATTTTTCATTTTAAATTTTGTATTTCTGTAATTGTTGGACCATCAGCCGGGGTACATGGATGGAAGGACGAATATATAGATAACTAAAATATAAGGGGGAGGGAGATAAACTCTTATTGGATGAGTTGAGCTGGTGTTAAAGAAAAAATTGTTCATGTTATTTGTTAAAAATAGATTTTATTCAAGGGGAGCACCGATTATTGCAATAGGTCTGGGGACCATGCATTGGGATAAAGGGATTTGGCTCAATTGTTAATACAGCATCAAAAAGTAGGAATTTATAGTCAAGAAGCAGGTTGAAGATCAGTGGATGGACTATTGGAGATAAAGGGGGACTGTAGCTAAATGGGCCTAACAGGATTCTTGCAGAGATAAGACTAGGGAGATGAGATGTCATCTGGGGGATGGTGGAAGGATAAAAATTGAATTAGATATCAAGGGTGATCAATATGAAAGATGGGGTTCTAGCTAAACCAGCTTAGCAAGATTCTTGCTAATACTGGAAAATGCAGACATGAACACAGAAGTCCATAAGTCAAGGCCTAGTTAAAAAAGTTCAGGGGTCTGAAGAATTTGGTCAAGGAGAGAATCTGTCACTGGAAATACATACTGAATGGAGAAGTAAGAATGATAGGAGGAGGCCTGGGTCTCTTTGGGAATTTTGCCTGGAGGTGGTTCAGAGAAAAGGTGCTAGGCTGCTGGGGCTATCTGGATATCTTCCTGAGTTTTGCCTTGGGAACCATTTGGAAGGTCTTGAATTTCTCAGTGTTCAAAATATGTGATAGTGAGCGTATTTGAAGCTGGAAATAAAAGAAGGAAACTGGGCTTCTTGAGGCAACGGCCAAAGGAGTGAATTAGGAAGGAACCATGCTGTATTGATTCTTTGAGTGATTACGTTAGCCCTGGAAAATACTAACTACAGTCCCAGACTCTTGTCAACTGACCCAAGTTCAACTTCTGGCCCTGATACATTCCAATTGTATAATCCTGAGCAGGTCATATAAACCTCCCTTGTTTGTCTGTTTTAGTTAGCTTTTTCACTGCTGTGACCCAACAAGAACAATTTTAGAGGAGTAAAAGTTTATTTGGGGGCTTGAAATTTCAGAGGTCTTGGTCCATAGACAACTGGCTCCATTGCTTGGGGTTCAAGGTTAGGCAGAAAAACCTGGTGGAAGAGTATGGCAGATGGAAGCAGCTCATATGATCAGAAAGCAGACAGACATACTTCACTCCCAGATACAAAATATATACCCCAAAGCCACATCCCCAATGCCTACCTCCTCCAGTCACACCTTGTATGCCTTCAGTTGCCACTCAGTTAATCCCCATCAGGGGATTGATTCACTGATTGGATTAAGGCTCTCATGACCCACTCATTTCACCTCTGAAAGTTCTCGCATTGTCTCACACATGAGCTTTTGGGGAACACATCACATCTAAATCATAACAACTTCATTTCTTCACCCATAAACTAGGGACAATAATAGTACCTACCTGGAAATGTCATCCTACAGATTTTCAGTGGAGCACCTAGCTAGCATAATGCCCAACACAGGAATCACATTTAATATTGTCATCTAAGTGTGGAAATGTATGAGTCACCCTCTGGAGTTCCTTAAACTTTCACCAACCAGTTATTATTTATCAAATAGCTAGCTGAGTTGTAACTCTAAGGTTGCAGTTAAGGAAAGAAAATGAAGAATGATCACAAGTGTGGAGCCGGAAGTACAGAATTTGAGCCTGTAAAGCAAGGTCTTACATTTTTAGATAAAGAAATGGAGAGAGAACATTGGGAACAATCGCCAACTTCCTGTTTAGGATCACAAGTATTTTGTCCTGTGCTTTATAGTAAAAATGAAAAAAATTGCTCAAGATGCTTAACTATCTGCTGAGTCAGCAGTCTCCTAAGAGGAGACAGAAGGAGTAAGTAGCCTTTCGGCTGTGGCCATGGCCCACCAGCCCAATGCAGCAACTTGGCTCAAAACTGTTCAAAGGAAACTATAGACACTGAAGAGGCTGTTTTGTAGGACAGTGAGTGCTCCACCAAACACACACACACCAGTGAGAGGGATTGCACATTGCCTTCAGCCTCAGCTGGTGCTAAGCTCCTGTCACATATGCAGCACTGTGCAGGGCCCATGGCAGTGAATGGAACAGAAGAAACTTTCATTTGTGTAAAGTACAGAAGAATGGAGGAAGTCAGACAAGAAGAAGATAAATAGGTATTCCGTTAAGTTGTGATAAATGCCAAGAAGAATAAGCCTGGCAGAGAGATAGGAAATGTCAAGGTAGAATAAAGGCTGCCATATTGGGAAGGACGGCTTCACCTTGAAGCCTAAGTAAGACCTGAAAGAAATGAGGGGAGTGATGCATGTTGGTACTTGGAGAAGGAATATTCCAGGTAGAGGGAATGGAGGTGCTGGAGAGGGTTTGAAGAATAGCAAGGAAGCCAGTGCGGCCAGCAAAGTGAGCCCAAGGGAGGAGGGTATTGTGAGGTGAGGCTATTTCTACCTGGAACCTTTGCATAGTAAGGATTTCAGGGAACATGTACTCTTGCAACCTGAGAGTTATCTGTTTGGGAGCACTCAGTGATAGCCCCTGGCAGAAGCATCAGGGCTTCCAGGGTGGCACCAGTAGTGTGGACCTTTTAGATGGACCACGACATTATAAACAGCTCTAGCCATTGCTTCCCCTCGTGATCACGTGGCTGCCTGGGAGCTGTGGCTGCCTGTCACTGCTCAGAATAATGAGAGTCTTGTATGTAGCTAGTCATTCAAAATTCAAAGCGTGGTTTCTCCTCTTTATGATGGTACATTGAATTCATACCATCATAAAGTTGAGAAGTCCTAAGTTGAACCTTTGTATATTACTTTAAAAGATCAGTTTGCCTTTTCAAGCTTTTCCCCTTTCCTATGTGTACTTTTGGAAGTGATATTGAAAGGGACATGCCAGCTGTGAGTTCTTCTCTATCATTGGAATAAAATCAAGGAGGAAATTTACATTGTAAAGTGTGTCCCGCTTAATAAGCAGTCAGACCCCTCCCACCTTATTCTCTGTAAAGAAAACCAACATGAAGGTATTTATGCAATAAGTCTACATACTATAGGGAAAAGTGTGAAAGACTGAAAAGAACCAAAAGGATGACTTCAATGACCCCTAGGCATCGTCTGACATCAGATAACATCCCAGTCATCTGATTCCATGGAGTGTCTGGAGCTTTCGTTGTCTTTGAGCTGTAAAGACTTGGTAAACTTTTTCCAATGCAGATTCAACTTGGTTGCCCATCCTGCTTTGGAACAAGCCAGTTTTACATGTAGTAAATTTGTTTCAGTATTCTTAATGGCCTCTATATGTTTTTGCTCTTTGGAGTCTCCTTTAACCTGGCTTTAACATTACTGGCTCCCTTATTAATGAATCAAATAATCTTTTTTATTTTGTAATTTTACACATGAGAAGAATGAATGTACATTTTAGACATAATTGTCTTTTAACCATACTTTTCAGTTATACCTCTATATAGTTCTGTTATCCCCAAAGACAATAAGCAAACACCAAAATCAAATAGTCGTTTTCCCACTGCACTAAGTCATTTTTATCTGTGGTTTTGGGGGTGAGCTCCCAGAGAATTTAATAACTTAAAAGAGGACATAAATAATAAATTATAAGTGATACCCATCCTTTCAGTTAAATGTCTATTCATATTTCTTTAGAATTTTCTTTTGCTTCTCACTTCTTTTTTTTTTTTTAATTTACTATCCCTAATTTCTTATGGTGAGAATGGTTTAGCTATTTTTTTGTTTGTTTGTTTGTTTTGTTTTTTGTTGCAGGAAAAACTTGTTTCTGAATTGAAATTCATTTAATTGAAAAATTTGAAAGATAGAAATGATGTTTCTCTCCAAAATCCCTGAAGATGCCAGATGGCTCAAACATCATACATTATGCCATAGTTTTATGCTCAGCTAAATTATACTATGCACACATGACAGAGCCTAGAAAAATGATCTGAGACATAAGAAGTGAAGTCAAATGGAACAGCCTAGTCAGACACTGGTAGTGTTCTTCACCACTCTGAAAATAACCGAATTCTTCTTCACTTCTGCACCAGGAAAGCTGATGAGTCTCAGAAAACAATTTTAGCTTCTTACTCATTCTTACTGTGTGCCATTGGATTTCTTTTCTTCTTGAAGAACTAGTCTATTTTAAAAGGCATAATTCTTATCACATATCATCGAACAGGGGCCAGATCCTCCAAGAGTAACCAGTTTAAAAGTCTTCATAACTTCTGTGTCTCACGATCCAGGAACCAAGTAGGATAAAGATAGTTCAGCATCTGCCTATCTTCAGTGCTTCAGACCTTAATGGGAGGAATGTGCTAAAGCAGTCTCCACTGGGATTTCCATGGCCATACATGAGAAAGGGATGTCATGGATACATTTTGGCATGAAGAAATATATTTCTTCCATTAACAATGAAAAGACTGCAACATATCTGCTCTTCTTTTGTAATTACTAAGAAAAATACCTGCTGGGTCCTTGCATATTATCATTCTGCCTTTCCTTAGGTTATTCAGACTTTTTCCTCTAGAAGCCAAGTTACAGGTTAGGGGGGAAATATACAACTGAAAATATAGAACCATGATGTAATCCAATTGCTAGTGCAATGCAGGCTCTATTGCAGGAAATGGCTGTCTTCCTACATGATGAGTTAGTGATGATATGAGGGTGCTGCCTCTTTGAGGATTTATTTGGATTGTCATCCATTGGTTAGCATCTTACAGAGGGAGCATGGTTTACCTTGTAATGCAGGGGAAATTCTACAGTATTTACTAGGTACAAAAAAAAATCCTGATTGGTCTATTCATTCTCTCTAAAATAAACATCTGTGTTGTTTGGACTCACTTCTCTTGAGCAGGAAAAGAAAAATGATCATTTCCTTGTCCATGTAATTATAAAGCTAAGCATCACTTAGGTTCTGGAAATGCAGGACACACTATGGCATTTGTATCGTCACTACCCTAAGTTGGATCCATAGCAAACAGTACTTCTCAGTGTTGTTTGATGCTAGCTAGACCTCAGAATCCTTCCGAACACACAGTAAGAATTTATCGCTTTGTGAGATGAAACATTTCAAATTCTAAACCATGAATAGGATTTAAGTTCCAAATCCCTTGTTTATCAATGCTTTTCTGTCTCTTTAAACTTTATCTCTGATGAAATCCTCCAAATCAGGATGATAGGAGTTTGAAAAGTTCAGATAAAAATATATAAATTCTCAGTATCTAATCTAGCTACAGAAAAACGACCATGGTATTAACCATAAACTCTTTTTTAGGCACCAACAATGCCTCAAATCTTTCTAATCTCTGAAATAAAAGCTGGAGCAACAGGGACTGTGTAAAAGCCAACAACCTCCCGGCAACCTTTCTGCCAAGTAAATTCAAACTAATCCAAATATCAATGAGTCTAGCTGTCACTTGACTCCAAGAAAAATTGGCACCTCGTTCTTGAATAAGGCATGTTATAGAAAGTGTTTATTTACCAAACTTGGAGGAAAAAAAATCATTCCCATTCATTAAGCAGACATGTCATTTTGTTTAACTACAATCTAGATGTATTTATAGTTGCTATTTGTAAAGTCAGGAGCCAGCAAGGGCACCAATGTGACTTCTGAATACCTCAGCCAACTCATCATTTTAGATAGTAGCAATAGTTGAGCTAGTGTTTTCCTTGAAAACAAATGAACAGTCGGTGGATAGAAATGCGACCTTGAGCTGTATCAAGGAGGGGACCCCTTATGAACTGAAGGTCCAGGGAAGGCAGGCTAAAACCTGTATAACTCTCAATTTCTTACCTAAAAATCAAGCTCTGTCAAATCATACTCTTGCCCTTTATATAGAGAGCTTTTAAAGAGGTGATTCAAAGGCTACATTCCATGTGTTCTCCATTGGAATTATAATTTACTTATTAATTTCTGAGATCTTCTGGTGCCATCCCAACCTCTATGTTCTTGCAGATTCTGTCCATCTCTAATTCCTCCCTTTGGCCTCTTGTCCACAGAGATTGCAGTTTATTCCACTTTGATCTGGAGTCTGTTTACATGCAGCTCTCTCCTCCCTTGCCCTTCCCCCAGGATAGACTTCTCCCTGTCACTTAGACTCTGGGCCTGCTGGGCAGCCAAATTGATTTTTACTTTACCATGTCAGGGCTGCAATCCATGTGGAGATTCTGGAAGCACAGGGATGTTTGGAAAATACCAGCATTAGTTTAGAATGAGAGCTAACCTAAAATCACCTTGTGATTTAAGGAGCACCTTTGTGTTTTGATAGAAGACACTATTGCTCGATATAGTTGAGTATTTTTCTGAAATAAAAGTCATTTTCATACATAGCAGGATGGAAAGGCCTGTTATTACACTATCACTCTTCAACCACACTGGGCAAAGTTTGTCATCATTTTAAAACATACATAGGAACTAGATATAGAAGTTTACTTCTCTATCATCAATAAGCTACCTATCTGGATTCTTCCCTTGTATAGCAAAGTAAAAGTTCACTGGTTTGATCCAATACATATTTGGGTTCATTTGGCTATTTGGCATTAAAGATATGGTCAGTTGACCATTTAAAGCAAAATACGAGCACTGTATCCTAAAAGTTGAGCCTCTGTTCCATTTTAGCTTCAAGTTCTTAGACCAATGATGTTTTGTTCAAAGTAGTTTCTTGAGAAACTGTTATCTCCCTTATTCCTATCAAACTCTTTATACCCAGGCCTCCTAAAAACTTTTGTACAGAAAGTATGGCTCATGGACCAAGAATGTCTATATTACCTAGGCACTGAAAATGCAGAATCATAGGCCCCTACCTGGAAAATTTGCATTTTAACAAAATACCCTGGAAATCCTATTACATTAAAATTTAAGAAGCTCTAGATTAGGAAAGCAAGCAATTTTCCAGAGCCTATTAGTAGGCAAAACAAAGGAATAGAATTTGTATGGGGTGTAGAATAAGACCATTGTGGAAGGTACCTGGGCTTTGGAGTCTTACACACCTAGACTCAAAGCTTGGGCCTTGTTCCTTCTAGTTCTGGAAATGTAGGCAAGGATTGTGATATCTGAGATTGAACTCTGTACCTTGTAACTTATCAAATTATTTTTTTGGTGAGAATTAAACAGGATGTACTCATACAAGCAGGGTATACTCACCCATAGCTGATGCGTAATATGTGTTAAGCTTCTTATCCATTTCCTACCATGTCTTTTTCTCATTCTTGATGGTTCTGTCTTTTGAGTATCACAAATTCTTTGAAGCATGATTATGCACTTTTTATATATGCAGACATGGTTTAAATGTATCTAAATATAGATGGCCGGTAAAATAATATCATTTACAACCCAATTCACAAAATAGAGCTAAAAATAGAGTTAAAAGAGTACCGGTTGAATTAGACTGGAATTATTGATGGAATCGGCACATGCCCCAATATTTCTGTCTTCCTGTGATGTGACTGACAAACAGCTCTAGGCTCTGAGCCCAATGTTGACATATATGAAGTGTATCTCTGATCTCTTGTCACTTACCAGGTCATCATCATCTTTGCATTTTGGAGCTCATTGTCTGTCATACTTTATCCCCAAACTGCCTGCAGGTCTGATTCTGATAGCTCTCTATTATTATGTTTCTCCATTTGATTATTCCTCTCCTAAAAACATCTCTTGTTCTTAATTCTTTAGTCTCCAATGTCAAAGTCTGGTGCCCATTCTGCCCTGCAGCAATGGTGTCCAAAATGTGATCTTTGGACCACCACCATCAGCAGCAGCATTTGTAAGCTCATTAGAAATGCAAATTCCATGCCCTGCCCTAGACCTGATGAATTAGAACCTCTGAGTGGGGTCCAGAAGTTTGTATTTTAATGAGTCTTCCAGAAAATGCTGATGAGCTCAAGTTTGGAAACCAATGGCTTTTAGAGATAACACAGAACAGAAGAGACTGTGGGACTCCAATCACAGCAGAACTACCTGGTGGCTTTAAAAGTTATTGATGCTTAGGGTCCCATCCAAAAAATTAGGGTTAGCTAAATTCTAAGACCCAGGGTGTAGCCTGGGCATTGGGATTTTTTTTTTTCTTCCTCTTCCAGGTGATTCTGAAGTACAGAGCTGAGAACCACCAATCAAGTCTGCCCTTGGCAGCATGTTCACTCACCTGGGATCTCTAACTACCTGGGCCCATTGGAACCAAATCCCATGGGACTGGTATCCTCTTCCCTGATAAATGGGAAGGTTGTGAGTCACTTGTGAAGTTTAATGCCTTTCTAGATGAGGAAATGTGAAAATCTCCACCAAAAGTCTATGCTTGGGAGTCATTGCCTGCTGGTTTCCCATTCTTTGCATTTTAACTGGGAACAATCGAAGAAGAAGGTTGGGAATAAGAGAACCCCAGGTGTTTTAGTCAGCTTTTCTCAATGCTGGGACTAAAAGGACCCACCAGAGCAACTGTAGAGGATGAAATGTTTATTCAGGGGCTCATGGATTTTAGAGGTCTTAGTCCATAGAAGGCTGGCTCCATTTCTCAGGGCAGGACATCATGATGGAAGAGTATGGCAGAGGAAAACGGCCCACGTCATAGGGATTAGTAAGAAGAGAGTCTACTCACCAGATACCAATATGTAGCCAAAGCCTCTTCCAGGTGATTCTGTGCTTCATGCCCCAATTCCCACCACCTCCACCACTTCAATTACCCCTCAGTTAATCCCTATCAGGAGATTAAATCACTGATTGGGTGGAGACTCTTACCACCCAATCATTTCTCCTTTGAACCTTCTTGCACTGTCTCTCATGTGAGCTTTGGGGGGATACCTCACATGCAAACCATAAAACCAGGTCTTTCCACCAGTTCTTGGAGATACCTTGCGGGATGTCTTCCCTTCCTCTTCCACATCCCTTCCCAGAACAAGCTGCCACTGAACAAGAGCCCTTCTGCAGTCCACTGTGACAGTGGACAGGAGGCCCAGAGGCACAATGTAATCGGGACTAGAATGTCTTTTTCATTGATTTGATAAGTTTTGTTTTACCCTATAGGATTTACAGAAAAAAGGATTTCTGCAGCAGGGTCTAATGTAGCTTTAAAATGTCACAGCCGTCCTTCCTAGGACCACAAAAGTGCTTTTGCCTAGATAAATGTCATCCTAGACCTAGGGCATTGCCAGGATTATAACGTTATTGAATTTTCCATCTGTACTTTTAATTTGCATGTTATAAAATCTTTAGCTTATTTTTACACAAAAATTAATTCTGAGGTGACCAGATAGATTTTTCCAGTTCCCATTAAGTCAGTGCGTCCTCTGGTGAAGAAAAGGAAAGATAATACCTTGCCTGGGAACTGGAAGACAGACTCCAAGACATCACCTGAGTCTCTTCCTGTCCTGGACAAGGTTAAAGCAGAACTATTTTCAACATTTCCTTGTTCTCGCCTCATCTTACATCATCTGTGTTTCCCAAGAAATTTTGCAGTTTCTATTGCCAATTTCTTCCAGGGCTTTAGTACCCCAGGTAAATTCTTTTGAACAATTATAATCCCAACATCAACACTTACTAGCTGTGTGACCTTGAACATGTTCACCTCCCAGGGCTTCTGTTCCCACATCCCTAAAACAAGGAGAACATTAGTACCTCCATTGCAGGGTTCTTGAGACCATTAGAGGAGTGAACACAGGCTTCCAAGCACTTGCTGTTGGCATGCAATGAGCAATACACAGATGTCTGCAGTCTTATTAACAACAAGCACAGTTCCTCTTTTCATCTTCTCCAATCGAGGAAAATCCCAACCAATAGCTTCTTCATTCAAAATAAAACAAAAATCCTGCATACATTAAAATTATTCACCAAATGTCATTGTCTAGTAACCAATCCCATAACTAAGGCCTAGTTTCTATTCTATAAATTACTTCAGCAACTTTTTTTGGAAACATCGTCAAATTTCCACAGGAATTTTAATATTATAACTAAGAGTGGACACTTTCTTTAGGATCTGATGAATATCTGTTCTGGTGGGAAACCCAGATCTGGCCCTCTGAATTCCATGTAGTCTCCCTGAGGTTAATGTTCAGTTAGGACCGTCAACTGTGTTTCAATTGCCCTGAAATGAGGGACACGTTTTTCACCCAGTCTTCAGTCTAAGGCCAATTGTAACCTCAAATCTTGACAGGGGAAGCTTTATGTGGAAGCCACACTAAAAGTCCTTAATACCAGGGGACCCAACTGGCTGGCAGTGACCCGCTTGTCAAATTCATCTCAACAGAAATACAAGAAATGAATGGGTAAAGACTGATCTCAGACAGTAAACGTTGAGAAGGCTGGAGTGTTCTCTTGATTGAATTATGTAGCTGTTAAACATGAATAGTCTCTTAATCCCTCTGAGATCCAGTTCTATTATTTGGTAAAGTGGATGTAGTGTTATGTTACTGTCTCAGGGCAGTTGAAAAGACAGATTTGAGCAATGCACCCTCCGTGCTCCTCTTTAAGTATTCATTGCCCACAGGCCCTGAGTTGGAATCCTGTTTCTCCCATTGACTTTTGGCTAGTTTCCTTCCTTTCCTGATCCTCCCTTTTCTCACCAAGAAAGTTGGGAATCACAACATCTCCCTTTCAGAACTTTTCTAGCCTGCCTGGAGCACGGACCTCTATTTCTTCTAAGTTATCCAATTTATCGGCACATATTGTTCATGACAGTCCCTTAAGATCTTTTTTTCTTCCTGAAGCATCTGTTATAATGACTCCACTTATTTCCCCCTTTCTTAGTCTATGGGCATAAGGAGGGGATTTTCTGAGAGTATTTTAATAACTTACCATCACATTGGGTTGATTGCATTCAAGATCAGAGCTGTGGGATTTTAGGTTGAGCAAAGTGTCACAAACTCATTGGTGTCTCAGGTTGCTGTCCATGTCAGGTTCTTCATCATTATTATGGTGTTTGGGGAGGAGAACTCTGCTTGTATATTGATTACAGGAATTTTGAGATTCAAACCTACCTATTAAACTATAGGATTTTCTTTTATTTATGACGAGTTTTAATTGTATCAAGTGCTTACATTTTTTAAAGAGAGTAATTATTGAAGTCTTTATACCATAAGGTGTTATATTTCTACCACTACAAAAAATGTTAAATTCTTAAGGTTAGTTAATGCCCATTCAGATTACAATCTAGGAATTATTTATGAAGTTAACATTCTGGCTGATGCCTATATAATTTTTCTCCTGAGAAATCTCTGCAGGTTACTCAGAATATTAGAAAGCTCATAAAAATATTTTGTTCAGTAATTGAAATGTGCTTTACTACATTAATATAGTGAGCTATGTGCAAGGAGATTATAAAACGTGTACATTGGATGGCTATTTGAACCAAATCGGACTCCAAGACATCACCGTCTATCTACTTTGCTCTCACTTTGCTGTTGTCTGGGAGCTTTAAAAAGACAGTCTGACTTCTCAAAAGAAGCACCAATGGGGGGTGTGTGTGTGTGTGTGTGTGTGTGTGTGTGTGTGTATGTATGAATGATGTTGAATATAATATATATATATATATATATATATATATAATCTTTATATATAAACATCTTTATCCATCAGGGAAAAGCAAATCAAAAGTACATTGAGATTTCATGTTGCCCCAGTCAGAATGGCTATTAGCAAAAAAACAATAGCATGTTGGCAAGAATATGGAGAAAAGGAACTCTTATGCACGGTTGGTGGGAATGTAAATTAGTACAGCCATTATGGAAAGCAGTATGAAAGTTCCTCAGAAAACTAAAAATGGATCCACCATACAATCCATGTGCATACCCACTTTTGGGTATGTGCCTGAAGGAAATGACATCAGCATACAAAAGAGATACCTGCATACCTGTGTTCATTGTAGCATTATTCATAGTAGTTAAGCTATGGAATCAGCCTAGGGTACATCAAGAGATGAATGGATAAAGAAAATGTGTGTGTGTGTGTGTGTGTGTGTGTGTGTGATGAAATATATATAATACACATATGAAATCGAATATTATTAAGCCATAAAGAGTGAAATCATGTCATTTGCAGGAAAATGGATGGAACTAGAAATCATCATGTTAAGTAAAATAAGCCAGACACAGAAAGACAAGTACCTCATGTTTTCTTTCATATGTGGATTAGGAAAAAAAAATCTGAACATTGTAGAGGGACTGCTAAGAGGAGTAAGAAGACCTGGGTTAAGAGAGGGTGGCTGGGAAGGTAGATAGATCAAAGCATGATATATGCATGTATAGAAGTGTCAAAGTGAAACCCATTAATATATACAATTGATATACATTAATTGATATACAATAATAAACCATGGTATATCCAAAAAAATTAAGGACCATTCAATTATGACCAAGCATTTAAACAAAACACAAAAAGACTGAGCCTGAATTCCTATCTGTTTTATTAATCTAGATTATGGCCTATGCTTTAGCATTTTTAAAATTTATTTTGAAATAATTGTCTTTGCAACTTCTGTGACTTTCAGAGAGTCCCTTGGAGGTTCCACTGAGCTTCCCTCAGTAGTAAGAGCTCATGTGACCATAGCCCCACATCAAAGCCAAGAAATTAATATTGGAATAATAATCCTAATTAGAAAATAATAATTTATTTAGATTTTACCAGTTTAAGCATCAGGACTTTCTAAAACCCCTCAGATGATACTATAAAATAGCCAGTGTTGAAAATCTCTGTCCAAAATGACTATTCAAGGTTCCTTTTAACCACGAGTCAGTGATTCTGTGCATACACAAAATGAAACATAGAGCCAAAGACAAGTACTGTGGAACCCACAATCACACATACATGTCCTAAACACTTAGAACTCTTAATAACAGGTTGCAGAATTAAAGTGATCGATATTTAAAAACAAAGTGAACTGCTACAGAACCGTACTTCACAATGTTACAAAATATAGCCTTGTTTCAATCCTATGTCAAACAGAAGATGTCTGCCTTACCTGAAAAAATAAACTAAGGATTATGACTCCTTGAATTAAAGTCCACATCAATAAGGAGAAGAAACTTCCATGGGTTTTGAAAATGTTGTTTATATCCTCAACTCAGGCTTTAAAGTCCAATAACATGGTAAGATTCCTCTCGTGAGCATCATAAATATGAAATTCCCATTTATCATGCTCCAAATGCACGTCAGCATCTGCTGTTCTCTGTACATAAATCAGTGTTTTCTTCTCTGCACCCAGGAGATTAAACACTGTCCTGGGCAAGTTTCCATACCTTTTCTCTTTAAAAAGAGTTGAAATACGTATTAATGAGAAAAGCAGTGGGAGAGATGAGTAAACCTCACATCTCATCCTAGCATCTACTCCCAGGTATTAACCGTGAGGTTAAATAGGGACATCTGTAAGCAGAACAAGTTCCAAGCCAGACCTGTATCAGGGTACAAAAGCTTGTCCTCACCTTATATGGAGACGTCCCCTGATTTAGGGTGCGGCTTTCATGAAGATGTTGGTGAAACCTGGCCATAGTCTTCTGGGATTTATTTACTAAGGGTTGTCTGTGTAGAACCCATCAGATTTCCCCTGCTCCCACAGGACAGTCCTCTGCACTGTTCTGATATGCTGTTGCCCCCAATTCTTTCAGAATCTCCTAGACATAGAATTTGGCCAAAGGCTCTAGGTGTGGAAATGGTGGTTGGCTCTCTTTCTGCATCTGCCTTTTAGGCAGTGGAGCCTTCTTTTTCTCCAATCTCTCCAAGGTACTCGGTGTCCCCATGTTACCCTGACAACTTCCTGTTCCTGGCCTGTAGTCTGCATCTCTGGGAAGACACTTATTTGGATGAGTTCCATCAAGTTACAGAGCACAACAAATGCTTGAGTTTTTAGAATATTCTTTCTCCATAACATTTTGGGGAGAGGTTCAGGTCTGAAATGGCATTTCCAGGAGCACAGGGAGAGTTTCTAGTGACCCAGGAGAGACAGTAAGGGAGGCACATGTCCTTCAGCCAGTGTGGAGCGGGGGTCGGTGCGCCGATGAAGCCTCCTCATCCCTAATGCATCTCTTCCTGCTCAGACCCGTGGACATGAGTCCTGAGACAGACAGGAGGATGGGATAAGATGGAGGGAAAGGGGTCATTCTCAGAGATTTGGATATAAATAACCCTCCTTCCTTTTTACTCCATCTATTGATCCATCATGTTTTATTTAATTAGCTGCAAACTTGTAGCACCCTGAAAGTTACTTGAGCACGTTGACTGTTATGTTATAGACCAGCTGGATTAAGACAACAGTGTCTGGGATATTCCCCAGATCAAACCTTCCCCATGACCAGAAAAGATGATTGTCTCACTGCCATGATTTCAGAGATCCCAGGAAGTACCTCCCTGGAACTGCCTTCACCCACCAGGTCATGCCTTTACACTCACAGTTTACGCTCGGTGGGGGCTGTTTAAGTTCAATTATATTCTGAGAAAGATGATTTTAAAAGTAAGGATTGTTTATTTACAGTGGGAAGCATCTTAGCCTTTCTAGAAGCAAGCATTGAGTACAGGGAAGAGGTATCGAATGCTCTAAGTACGCAGAGCTCCTAGGACACAGAAGGGGAAGTCTAGGCTGCTGGGAGCCTCAGAAAAATGTGACCCTCTTCTCAATTTCCTGACTTCCCAACTGCCCCCCCTAATTATAAAAATAAACAAGGAACTGCACCATCAGCTCCCTGCCATCTGCAATTGCGTGGGGCATGCTTCGTTAAGTTCATCCATCATTGCCGGCGGTATTTATTATCTGGGTCTTGTTGGACCACTTATTTTCCTGTCTGAGCTGGCCTATTTTGCCAGCTTGGCGATGTGTGCTATTTACTAGAGGAGCTATTAAATTTCTCACCTGTGTATCTTGTGAGAGCTGCAGCTAGAAGATAAAGCTTCTTGGAGTGTGGAGCGTTGGTATGCGGGAGACTTTCAAGGACATGGATTCCTTCAAATCCAGGCTAAGGAATCTAGATTAGAATCAAAATGAAACCTCTACACCAGCTGCCCCTCCAGGTTCCCAAAGTCCCCCCTAACAAGTCAAGTTCCAGGCTTGAGATGTCTGGACTAGAACTTGCTTGTGACTGTTCACATGCATTGGAATAAAACTCGGATATCACTAAGAAGTGCCTGAAATGGAACAGAAAGCTTTGGTTGTGAGATGTGAAATTCTGGAAGGGTTCTGTACCTTGGAAACTGCTGATAGTACCTAGCAAGGGTATCAGGACAGAGTTGTAGAGCCATACATAGCTGGGCTGAAATCCTGGCCCCATTTTTTAGTGAGGTGACTCTTGGGAAGTTTTTTAACCTTTGCATTTTAAGTAGTAATCGCACTGCTAAGCACAGACCCAGATACAATGACTATGTTTACCATATAAGTCACACTCTCTTTTGGTCACTTTTGTATTAGCTCATTTGGGCCTCCCAAAAACCCTAGAAATAACACTGTTATTAACCACGGGACACTGAGGAAGAGAGAAGATGACTTGCCCAGGGTCTAGTTGTTGCCCCCCTTCTAAGAGGCATTGTAGTACCTGGATTCCAGGGCAAGATTCTTGGGTTTGACTCCTAGCTCTGCTGTTAACTATTAAAAGGCTCAGGATAATGTCTGCCACATAAAAGCTCCTGGGTAGTATTTTATTCAAGGGAGGCAGGATCTTCCCTCAGGATGCAGAGAGCATTGCTGATTTCAATGTAATTTCCAGCTGCAGAAACAATTTGGCTCAATTCCTTAAGCAGCATTCCTATGTGTCCTTTTCAGTGGCTTTGGTCTGCTCAGAGCTTGCTTCAGCATGCCAAGAATTAGATCAGTATGACCTTTTCTGTTCTTGGGATGTAGGCTCAAGAAATAACATAATTTACACCAGGCAGATCTCCTCAGATGCTGTGCCTCCAAAATCACCCACTCTCTGCTACCCTGCAGCTAGTGTTTTGCATTTCCCAGACCCCAGGGGACCTTCATCATGAAGCGGGCCCCCTTCCTCTTGCCTAATCTCCAGGAAGCTCTATTCAACCTACTTGGAAACCAAGCAAAATCTTGCATCATTGACTGTTGCTCTAGCAGAGAATCTGGAAACAGACACATGCAGTGTAATACAATATTCCTCAGTGTTATTCAATACAGGTTTTTTATTGGGGGGGGGGGGTCTGAGGATTGAACTCAAGGGCATTCAACCACTGAGCCACATCCCCAGCCCTATTTTGCATTTTATTTAGAGGCAGGGTCTCACTGAGCTTCTTGGCACCTTGCTGTTGCTGAGGCTGGCTTTGAACTTGCGATCCTCCTGCCTCAGCGTTCTGAGCCACTGGGATTACAGGCATATGCCACTGTACCTGGCTAATACAACTTCTACCTTTGTCATATTTGACTCATCAGATATTTGTTGAAGAGTTACTATGAACCATCTCCATTGTAGATGTTATAAAGAGAGCATTGATTGCAACCACCAGTGTTTCTGCCCTCTGGGATCTTACATTCTAATGGAGAAAAACAATAAAAAAAGAAAACACATGATATGATAGGTGGGAATAGGCACTACCAGGAAAAATAAAGCAAGATAAGGATTTAGAGGTCAATGGTATTAAATAATAGGAAGTCATTGGGAGATATTGAAAGCAGTAAATTATGTGAACTGATTTTTGAAAAGGTGGGTCATTCTGGCTTCTATGTAGAAATAGACTGTATTGGAAGGAGCAGGGAAGCTGGGAGAAGTCAGGAGGCTCTGGCATTAGTCAGGTAAGAAAAGATAAAAGTTTGCCCTAGGAGTAGAAAAGTGGGGAACAGTCAGATCTGAGACAGACTTTGTAGGTTCAGTCAACTAGTTTTTCAGATGGTCCAGAGAAGATGACTCCAGGGGCATGAACCCCAGGTGACCAATGCTACCCTTCCCTGTGCAAGATGGGCATTAGCTGACTTTTATCATCTATGAATGTCCTTCTTTCTTTCTAGATTTAAAATTATTTTAAGATCAGTAACTCTTATTCTGTTTTCCCTTAACCCTTTTCCTCCCTTTATCAGTGACCCTAATAGTGCTTTCCACATAGTAAATGCACAACAAAAGCTGTGAAAAAAGTAATTTTAATGTTTAACATGTCCATGAGTGAATAAGTATCCCCAAAGTTTAATCTTTGTTCTGGATTTGCTGTTTGGTTTTTGAGAAATGGCTTACTTTCTAACTCAAATTTCCTGATGTGAATTAGGATTCATCATGTCTACATTTATAATATAGATGTGGTGTCAATATACTTAATGCTGGGTAGCAAATAATTTGGGGAAATGGGAGAGGGAGTCCTCAGCAATCTGCAGTGGGAGAAAGAGTGGGAATTATTTGGGAAAATGTCTTACTGAGGCACATTTAGCATCAGCACTTCAGATTTGGAAGACCTGTTGTTGCCACTCCCCCCAGGACTTGGGCAGATACTGTTGATTGATCTTCTCTGGGTGGTCCAGAAATAGCCTCAGAATCTTTTCTTCCCCATTTAAAAAAAATTGGATTCTTATAGTTGTACGTAATGGTGGGATTTGTTATTACATGTTCATACTTGCACACAATATAGCAATATAAATTGGCCAGTATCATTTTACAGTATTTCCCCTTTCCTTCCCTTTCTCTCCTACCATCCCTTGTCTCTACTGTTCTCCCTTCCATTTTTAGGAGATTCCCCAACACACACACCTTTATTTTCCTTTTTTCTCTCTAACTCCCACATATAAGAGAAAATATATGACTCTTGACCTTCTGAGTTTGGCTTATTTTGCTTCATGTAATGTTCTCAAGTTTCATTCATTTTCCTGCAAATGACATAATTTCATTTTTCTTTATGGTCAAATAAAACACCATTGTGTATATAGAACACATTTTATTTATCCATTCATCCATTGATGGACACAGTCTGATTCCATAGTTTGGCCATAATGAATTGTACTGCTGTCAACATGGGTATTGCATGTATTGCCATAGATTATGACTTCAATTCTTTAGAATAAATACTGAGGAGTGGTATAGCTGAGTCATAAGATGGTTCTATGCCTAGACTTTGATGGCTTCAGAATCTTAACACAGCACTCTAAGGTTCCCTGCCTGACCCAATCCTTCCGTCTAATTTTGAAGGAAGTTAGAGCCCAGAAATGACTTTTGCCAAGTCATCAAGTCAACCAGACTGTTGGGGGGAAAACCAAAGCTTATATCTGAACCCTGATTCCCATTGGCAGGATGATAAGGGCTCCAGAGGCCAGGCCAGATGTGACAGGAGGAATCTGTAGAGACATGTAAAGGGGGAATGGGGCTCCAACTTTGTTGAGGAGCTTAGGAAGCCCCTCACAATGGAGTCGGAAGAGAATGCACTGTCTCACTAGATGTTACCACTGAGGAAAGGCTGGCTGTTGCCTAGGGTTCTTGTTTCACTTTAGAACTGTTTAAGGACAAAGGAGATGCTCATTAAGATCACTGAGGCTGAGATTTGACATGCTGATCCCACCATCAAATGTGGATTTTTTTTTTTTTATTTCTTTAAATACTTGCAGAGTTAAAGAGCATGTTCTCATTTCTTATTGAATCTGGATTCAGTTGTATTAGATACACCATAAAATAGCCATTTAATTTTCTCCAACACATAATGCGACACAAACATTATTTCAGTTGTTTCCCTAGATGTGCCATCGCTGGAAATCCAGCCTGTATCATTTAATCACAATGTGGTGTTCTGCTGAGGTCCTCCATAGAGCTACACTAATTTCTACAGGCTTTGAATAATAAGAGATCATACTTATTTATCCTCACATAGGCTTGGTTTACTCATTTAATCTTGCCAAGAATGAAATATGACTTTTGTTCTCTGAAAAGCTTTCTGTTAAACAGATGTCTGCTAGTGAGCCATTCCAAATGCAGGATGGGAGAACCACCCCTGAGCCGAACTTTCCTCTGTGGGGAAACGTAGACATTCTGAACAATGGCTGGCTTTCATTTTTTCGGTTTTATTTTTTTTCTCCTAGAATCCTTTGATATACCATTAAACTTTCTTATGCAGTTGATAATTCTAATTTTAATGGACTGTCTTTCTTTGAGATTTTACAGAATTGCAATGTTTTCAATGACATGGAAAATATAGTTAAAATTCACATAGGAAAAAAATCCATCTCCTTATAAAATATATAGAAGATATTTATTCCTTATGTTTTTATTGAATTGTTAATAGCACACTTATAAACATAATTTTAAATACTTTAAATTTGAATTTACAGTTTAAGCCAGAAAAATTCTTCTGAGCTCAGAGAACTCAGAGCAGTGATTAAAGATGTAGAATTTTCATGCACCTAACTCCAGTGCCATTTCCCAGACATTGTGCCCTAATCTGAAGGGTGTGTATTGGGAGGAGGGTGATGGAATGAAAGACCTTGGGGCAGGACCTGGTCTGCATTGCATGTGTCATCTAGGATGGGGAACTCAATTTCCTTATGTATAAAGCACAGCTTAATTTCAAAGGCTTTTCAGAGAAATACCATTATGCAAACTATAGGGTTGTATTTTTCCAATTTTTTCTTTAAACAACTGGTTGATCTCCCCCCACCCCTTGCTCCATTATTAAAGCAAGAAAATGCATTGCAGAAGACTCAGGAAATGCAGAAAAATAAAAATAGAAAAGCAATTCTTTCCATCCAGATTTAAGCACTACTAATGTTTTAGTACATTTTCATTTCAGGGTTTTTATATATATGTATCTAACATATAATGGCTCTAACTGTAAGCATATTTTACATCTTTTCCCATAGCATTAATCCCTCTAAAAATGTACTTTTAGTGAATTCATAATGTCTCATAACATATAGGTTTTACATAGAGGTCATTTAACCAGTCTTTAATGTTTTTATACATATGCTATTAGTACATTTTTTGCTATTATAACTATTACATATAAGAATCTATTGCCATTGATTTGTTTGAAGATATTCCTAAACACATTACCAATGAAAGATTAGGCATATTTATTTTAATGTTTTGACCAAATTTTGGCATTACCATTATGCTGTCCTCATGAAATAAAGAGGAAAATATTTCTTCCTTCTGTTTTCTTTCCTTTCTGTTTTGATTTATATAAAATTGGTGTGTAATCATTGGCAATTTCCTTCTTATTGACATGGATAGCTGTTGTGAGTGGACTATTAATAATTACTCAGAAGCAAATTATCTTTAAATGCAAGCATATATTCAGTCATGTCAATCATCAAATATAAACAATTAATGCAAAAAGTGTTGGGTGTGCTGGAGCACCCCAACTAGCATTCAATACACACTAAACACTATAAGCAAATTGCAGAATCCTAGGGCAACCATGAGCCCCAAAATACCTACAATGCCACATGACTTCTCTTAGCCAAAGAGCAGATGTTGTCCTTGTCCTGTGGTTCTCTCTAGCCAATGGCTGGACATCAGGGAATGCTGGAGTCTGTCCAGGGACAGATAGCAAGGTGGCCAGTCTCACCGATGTTCTCAGAGCAAAACTCTTCAATGTGTCAAGACAAGCAATTTAAATACAGTTCCAGGTTGGTGGTGTGTATTGGTGATTGGTTACACCCAGTGAAAGTCAATGTCCATTGGTTATGTCCAGTAAGGTGATATAATTGCAGCTGGGCATGTTCTTTGTGCATGTCCATGGAGCTGTGCTCCCTATTAATTGTAACCAGTCATTGCTAAGCATGCCTATGGCTAGTGCCCCTTATAGCTCTTTATCAATTGCAAGCAGACATGACTAAGCAATTCAATGGCTGCTGTCCTTTGGCCAGCAACTTAGTCCCAGTATGTTCTAGCATGTCTATGACAAAATGCTCCTTACAATACCAAAAACTTTAAATTTCCTTCTCAATACTGCTGTAGCTATATCCCAATTTTGGTATATTGTTTTATTGTCATTTGGCTTAAAATTTCATTATAGATTCTTTCTTTGACTAAAAGATTCTTCAGAAGAGTATTGTCTTATTTCAAATACCTGGCATTTCTAAATTTGATTTCTAACTTCAATCCACGTGATTAGAAACTTGTTAAAGTTATTGAAATGTTGATTTTACTATCTTCATACAAGTAATGTCAGTAATGTCAGCTGTTATTGAAAAGTTGATTTTACTATCTTCACACAAATAAGTTATTAAACTCCCCAAAGAGCTTTTGTTTATGTGAGTCCTGTTTATTTATATTTATTATATTAGAATTTAAAACTCAGAGGTTTTAAAAATAAACATTCATCAATTAATCTTAGAATGCTAACATGAATAAAATTTTAAAATATTTTTGATTTTTATTAGTTATACATAACATTAGGATTCATTTTTGATATAATTATAAAGCCATGAAATATAATTTGTTCTAATTCTGTTCCCAGTACTTCTCTTTTCCCTTCTCACTCCCCAGTTCTCTTTGCTCTACTCTCCTGATCTTTCTGCTATTTACTTTTTACTTACTTTTTTTAAAATGAGTATCTTGTGGATTTACATGATGGTGAGATTCACTATGATATATTCATGTGGGTACATAGGAAAGTTAGGTTAGATTCACTCCATTGTTCTTCCATTATTTTGTCCCTTCTCCCTCCTCCTCAATCTCCTTGTCTACTCCACTGATCTTTCACATGTGACCCAATTATCCCACTCCTCAGTATGTAACCAAAAGATCTAAAATCAGCAGAATATAGTTATACAGCCACATCAGTGTTTATAGAAGCACAATTCACAATATCCCATCTAGTTGCCCTCCAACAGATGAATGGATAAAGAAAATGTGGTGTATATATACAATGGAGCATTAGCCATAAAAAAGAATGAAATTATGGCATTTTCTGGTAAATGGATGGAACTAGAAACTATCATGTAAATGAAATAAGCCAGACCCCAAAATTAAAAGGCCAAACGTTTTCTCTGATATGTAGAAGTTAGCCCAAAAGAAGGGGAACACATTTGTTACTTGTATTTGATTGCCATTTAACTGGAATGAAATGAAATCTGGTTTTTTTAAAAATATTTCATTAGTTGTTGATGCACATTTATTTATATGAGGTGCTGAGTATCGAGCCCAGTGCCTCACACATGGCATACAAGCTGTCTACCACTGAATCACAACTCCAGCCCTCAGTGTAGTTTTGATTTGCATTTCCCTGATTGCTAAGGATGTTGAATATTATTTCATATATTTTTTGGCCATTTGCTTTTCTTCTTTTGAGAAAATAATTACTTAGTTCTTTTGCCATTTATTGATGGGGCTATTTGGTTAAGTTTTTGGAGCTCTCTCTATATTTTGGTTATTAATCTCCTATTGGAAGAGTAGCTCACAAAGATTTTCTATTCTGTAGACAGACTCTCTCTCCATGCTCTTACTTATTTCCTTTGCTGTGCAGAAACTTTCAAATTTGAAGCCATCCAACTTGTTGCTTCCTGGTTTTATTTCTTGAGTTTTAGGAGTCGTATCAAGGAAGTTGATGCTTTGCATCAATATGCTGGCATGTGAACCCTATGTTTTCTTCCAGCAGTTGAAGCATTTCTGGTCATTCCTAGATCTTTGTTTTTGTTTGTTTATGGTTTTGTTTTTTTAATAGGATGAGAGAGGATCTAGTTTCTTTTTTTTCTATCTATGGATATCCAGTTTTCCCAGCACCATTTGTTTAAAATGCTCTTTTCTCCAATGTATGGTTTTGACAGATAACAGTCAGCTGATCCTTGACAAAGCTGTCAGGATTTGTCTCCACGTCTGCTATTCCACTGGTCCTCATGTCTGTCTTTATGCTAGTACCTTGCTGTTCTGGTTCCTATAGTTCTGTAGTATAATTTGAGATCAGTGTTGCGATGCCACCAGTATCACTCTTCTTGCTCAGTATTGCTTTTATCTAGGTCCTTCATACTTCCATATGGACTTTAGTATTGTTTTTTCCTAGTTCTATGAAGAATGGCACTGGTTTTGATGAGGATCATGTTAAATCTGTATGTCTTTTTTGGTAATATGTCCATTTTGACAATATTAATTCTATCCAAGAACTTGGGAAGTCTTTTAAGGTCTTCAATTTCTTCATTGTTCTATAATTTTCACTGTAGAGATCTTTTACTTCCTTGGCTAGGTTTATTCCCATGTTTTTGTATTGTTTTGTTTTTTGGGTTTTTTTTTTTTTTTGAGGATATTGTGAATGGCATAGTTTTCCTGATTTCTTTCATACCAGATTCATTACCAGAGTGCAGGAGAGCTATTGATTTTTCTGTGTCGATCTTATATCCTGCTAATTTGCTGAATTTGTTTATCATCTCTAGATGCCTTTGGTGGAGTATTTTGGGTCTTCTAAGTATATAATCATGTGATCAGCAGATATAATTAGACTTCTTTTCCTATTTGTATCCCTTTAAATTCCTTCTCTTGCCTGATTGCTCTGGCTAGAGTTTCAAGAATCATATTGAATAGGAGTGGTCTGAACAAACAGACTGTTCCTGTTTTTAGAGGAAATGTTTTAAGTTTTTCTCCATTTGGTATAACATGAGTGGGTTTGTCATATATATAATCTTTATGATGTTGTGGAATATTTCTTCTATCCATAATTTTCCCAGTGTTTTCAATATAAATGAGTGTTGGATTTTGTCAAAGCCCTTTTTCCCCCCTGCATCTGTTGACACTATCAGGAGTTTTTTGTCCTTGATTCTATTTATGCAATAAATTACATTCATTGATTTGGATATGTTCAACCAGCCATGCATTCCTGGAATGAAACTCACTTGATCATGGTGTACAATCTTCTTAGTGTGATTTTAAATGCAAATTGCTAGTATTAAGAATTTTTCATGGTGGGATAAGGAGATAGGAGGAATAGATGAACTCTAGATAGGGCAGAGTTGTTGGAGGGGAAGGGAGGGAGCATGGGGTTACAAATGATGGTGGAATGTGATGATCATTATTATTCAAAGTACATGTATAACGACATGAATTGGTGTGAATATACTTTGTATACAACAAGAGATATGAAAAATTGTGCTCTTTATGTGTAATAAGAATTGTAATGTGTCCCACTGTCATATATAAGTTAAAAAAAGAATTTTTGCATCTGTGTGCATCAGGGGTATTGGTCTGTAGTTTTCTTAATGTGTTCTTATCTGATTTTGTTATCGGGACAATTCTGGCTTCATAGAATGATTCTGGAGTATTCCCTCCCTTTCTATTTCATGGAGTAATTTGGGGAAGACTGGCATTAGTTTTTCTTTGAATTTTTCATAATGGGATAGGGAGAAGGAGCATGAGAGGAATAGATGAACTCTAGTGGAACAGGTGGAACTCAACTGAGAATCCCTGTGGTCCCAGGCTTTTTTTTTGTTGGGAGACTTTTTATCATACTTCAGTCTCATTGCTTGAAATTGGTCTGTCTGGGTTTTCTATATCCTCTTGGCTCAATGTGGGTAAATCATGGGTCTAGAAATTTGCTGATATTGTCTAGATTTTCCACTTCGTTGGAATAAGAGTTTTCAAACTAGTTACTAATAAATCTTCTGCATGGTAATGTCTCGATCCTTTCTCATCTCTAATTTTGTTGATTTGTCAAAGGCCTTTTTTTTTTTCTTTGTTTTCATTAGTTTGGCTAAGGGTTTATCAATCTTGTTTATCTTTTCAAATAACCAACTTTCTGTTGCATTAATCGCAGTGTACTTTTTTATTTTCAATTTCATTATTTCCTGTCTCCTCCTAGTTTGGGAATTAGTTTATTCTTGCTTCTCTAGGGCATTGAGATGTAACATTAGGTTGTTTATTTGGGATTCTTCTGGGCTTTTTTTTTAATGTAGGCACTTGAATTTTCCTTAGAACTGCCTTCATAATGTCCAGAGATTTTAATGTTATCTGTTTTTTTGTTTCTAAAATTTGGGGCTTACATTTTTGTAAACATCTTTAATGTCCGGCTTAATCTGAAAATAACTAGATTTTCACATTTGCTTCTTCATTCAGATTTAAAATATGTATATTGTGGGGAAGGGGATGAGAAAGAGCCCAGATTTTAATTTTTTATTCAGTCTGATAATTTCTGCTTTTAATTAAAATGTTTACAGTCATTTACACTTAAAGTAATTGGGTCAAGTCTGTCATCTTAGCATTTGTTTTCTCTTTGTTTCATCTGATCTCTATTCTTAGTCCTCCTTTTCTTTAAATCAATTTATGTTTTGTTTGTTTTTTAGTATTCTACTTAATCTCTCCCGTGAGATTTTTAGCTAGTTCTTTTTGTTATTTTTCAAGTGTTGCTCTGGTCTAGAGACTATAATATACATCTTTAACATATCATAATTTAAAAACATACTATTTCATGAAGTAAGTTCGTCACAGCAGTATAATGGCATTCCTATAACCGTGACCTTTGTGTACTTGTCATCATATATCTTACTGCTATTTATGCTGTGAATCCAAGAATTCATTGTTATTTCGCCTTAATTAATGGCATTTTTAAATGAGTATAATGAGAAGGTCTTTTCTATTTACCCCTTCTGATGCTCTTCATTCCTTTCTTCCAAATTTGATTTCCTTTTAGACTAAAAGATTTTTAAAAACAATTTCTAATGTTGTAGATGTGCAGTGGTGAATCATCTCCGTCCTTTTTTTTCCCTGTTGCAAATATTTTTATTTTGTCATTACATGGTTTACCAGCCTTATCAAGGTATCACTTATATACCTTAAATCCCCTCATTTTAAGTGTACAATTGTGTGGTTACTAATTAACATTTAAGATTATACAACTAACATCACAATCCTGTTTTGGAATAATCCTCCCTTCCCCCTAAAAACATCCCTCATGCTCTTTTGCAAACATTTTTTTTTCAAGCAGCCATTTAATCTAGTTTTAGGGACATGATTCATATGAATGGAATCATGCACTGTATGTGACCTTTTGCTTCTTTTCGTTTAGCATGTGTTTGCCTTCATATTTGAAGGCTCTCTTTGTGTGTGTATGTAAATCTAGGTTGATAAATTATCTTTTGTCTTTCTTGACTTCAAGTATGTTGTTCAGTTGTGCTCTAGCCACCACTGTGCCTCATCAGTAGTTAGAGTTCTTATTGTTCACTATATGTAAGATCTTTTCCTTCTTTCTGCTTTTAAGAGTATATGATGCATCTGGGTGGGGTTATCTTGGGGTTAGTGAGCATCTTGGCTTTAGGCATTGATATCTTTTATCAGTTTGGGGGAAATCTTGGCTTTCATCCCTCAGGTGTCTTCTCTATCATTTTCTTTCTTGTATTCCTAGGACTCTAACTATATCCTTTATTTTGTCCCACATCTTTTTTTTTTTTTTCCATTTTATGTGTGATCTGGACAAAGTATTGGTTTTACAGACTCGTACTGTGGCTGAAACTCTGAGATTCTAGGCCATTATTCTAGTTCGTGTAAAATCTTAAAGTTTGCTATGAGATCATGTGGTTCCTTCTATCCTTTCTATGGTGGATTTTTCTTTCTCTCACAACCACTATTCCAAGGATGAAAGCAAATATGTGCCTTTTCCATGGGCTCATAACTATGGAATTTATTCCATGTTTCTTTGATAAGTTCTGTTTTTTTAAAATATACATTTGTATAGTTTGTGTAGCTTCTCTTTTAATATATTTTTTTTTTAGTTGTGGAAGAAACTTTATTTTTTATACAGTACTGAGAATTGAACCCAGCGCCTCACACATGCTAGGCAGGTGCTCTACCACTGAGCCACAACCTCAGCCCTATAGCTTATTCTTATTAAGAGAGTGGCACAATAGATTCCTGCAGTTTTCTAGATTTGATTGAAAAGGAACTTTTTCTCCACCCAATTCTCGTGTGTGTGTGTGTGTGTGTGTGTGTGCGCCCGCACGTGTATAAGTGTAAGGTTCTCATGTTTTAAAAAGATTGTCCAAGTTACATTTTTACCAACAAGGTATTAAAATGTACCCCTATACTCTACCAAAAATAATTCACTTACATATCCCAGAGCCATGCTTATTGAAAACTTCTTTAATAAGTTGATTTCTGATTACACTGCTGAGATTCTACATTTTCTCCACTTTGCCTTCCATAGTGTTATTGTTATGGCTTGAATATGAGCTGTCCCCTGATAGCTCCTGTTAATTCAGGAACATTCAAAGTTGAAGTGATTAGATTAAGAGATGGTAACCTAATCATTCCATTGTAGTTTGAATGGATTGACTCTAGGTAGGTGGGGCATGGCTAGAGGAGGTGGGTTACTGGGGGTTTGGACTGGAAGGATGTATCTCCCCTTTAGCCTCTTGTTCTCTCCCCATTCCTCTGCTTTTGGACTTTCCCGTGAGCTGTGCAACTTTCATCTGCTGGGTTCTCCCCCCATGTTGTGCTGCCTCACCTTGAGCCCAAAGCAGTGGAGTCAGCCATCTGTGGACTGAGACCTCTGAAACCATGAGCCCCAAATAAACTTCCCCTCCTTTAAGTTGTTCTTGTCAGATATTTTGGTCACAGTGACACAAAAGCTGTCTAAAACGCCCAGAAACACAACACAAAGTGAACTCCAATCATTTTCACAATAACTATTCTTTTATAGGGCATTTGCCCTGACACTGTTTCTTTGTTTATGAGCCAGGCTGACTCACCTGCAAAGAAACCCAAAAGTCTCTTTGTCACTTTTTTCCTTTGAGCAGAAAGCCAGCCTTTCATAGCCAGATTCTTGTTTTCTCTACTTTTGAATCCCCAATACTATGGAAGCACTCAAAATACCTACCTTTGTCAGAGAGGGAATATGATTTCTCCAAGTCCTCGAATTTCCAAAGCTCTCCTCACCACACACACCCAACAGGCTCCCCCAACCTAATCTCCACCTGGGTGATAGGAATGTGCACAGTCACCCTGCTGTCTTGCAGCAGAAACTGCCCTTTGTGCATTTCTATGTGGTTTCTGACCCCTCCCGCTTTACTGTCCTCTGTTCTAACATTTTATTTTATTTTTAAATTTTTTTAATATTTATTTTTTAGTTATCGGCGGACACAACATCTTTGTTTTGTATGTGGTGCTGAGGATTGAACCCGGGGCCGCACGCATGCCAGGCGAGTGTGCTACCGCTTGAGGCACATCCCCAGACCTGTTCTAACATTTTAGTTTACCACAGTGCCTCTCTGAAAAGGAAGAGTTAATAAAAGAAGATATGAACTGTCATTTACTTTTTTAGATGCCATTCTTCTTAGGATGGCCCTAGAGTGGTCAGAAATACAGAGCAAGTCATTTGATGTTCCCACCTGCCATTTGTAGGCAGATGGAATCTTCTTAAACCACAGGGTATTAACTCTCCAAAGCCTGACAAGATATACTGGCATAATATATTTCTAATTAATTCTGATTTATGTTTCTTACATATTCTGATTTATTTATTTAAAATTTTAGCAATCATAATCAGCGTCTACTACTAATTCCGATTTTTAAGGAATTAACTTCACAAGAAAAGTTCCTCAACCTTATTCATTTCACCTTTTTGGCTTTCCTGCTCTTTTTTACTTTTTTTCCCTCCTCTTCAAAGTTCCGTTTTCCCTCTTAGTTCCTGTTTTAATGTGTGCTAACCATTTTGTATCAAATAACATGGTTACCTGCTTATTTGCCAACTTAACATATTCCAATTATTCCTTAAGATGAAAGGATTTTTACATTCAAGGATCAAATTATCCTGTCACTAATTCTATCCCCATTTGGCTTTAATTCTATATAAAATAGGTTTTTTGCATTCACTTCAACACACTTCACACATGTATATGCACAGGAAATGCTCAATAACTGTACCATACAGATCCTCATGTAAAACCCCACTGTAGTGTGATAGGGAGAATGGAGACAGAAGTGTACTTGGGCTGAAAGAAGTTCTGCTTTGACACTTGACCCCCAAAGTCAGTCTGAAGAAGAAAACTGAGGATCCTAAAGGGATTTCTTGAGGAAAGGTCCTGGAAGTAGCTTACATCATCCCTGGTCCCACTCCTTTGGCCAGAAGTCATAGGATGACACTTGAGTTGGGCCCTAATTAAGAAACCACTTTCCAGGAACAGCTCTATACCATGGAGGTGAGCCCAAACCTTTCATGGACTTTTAGATATCTCTCTTCATACACATGAATACATCTGAGGCTCTATAGCTAATGTTTCTTAGTTCTTCCAGTATAAATCTCTAGGACACCCAAAGCTTGAGGAGTTAAGGAGAAGGGTAATGGGGTGGGAGACTTTATGCTAAGCATCGAAGACTGAAGGAAATGGAGCTGCTGGTAAGGTAGAAATCATCCAGACATGAAAGTAAGTGATGACGTTAGTGTGTCTTGCCATTCGCTCGTTGCATTTTTTTGTTCATTTTTCAGATATTATTTTCATTGTTTGCTTTATGCCAGGCAATGGGCTAACTGCTGAGGATGCATGGATAAATGAAACCACTAAACCATCTAGTTGGATCAGAGCTATAATGGATTCATTTGTATTATGTATATGGAAGTAACATACATTATTTTAGTGGAGGAGGATGCCCTTCCAATAGGGTAGCATGAGAAATACCCAGTACAAGGTCTCAGAAGCCTATTGACCCATTGGATTTCTAACATTCCCCTCTTAAAATTCCTAGAACATATGTAGTCCCTGGTTCCAACATTGCATTTTACTCTCATGGGCCATATTAATCTAGTACAAAGATCTCTCTGGCCATAGACTGTCTGCAGAATGGATTAAAATGGGGTGAAATTATAAGCAGGACAAGTCAAGAAGCTACTGTTGATAGCCTCCACTAAAATTCTCTCTTCTTATAAAACAGCATTTTAATTCCTTCAATCATTCACAAAGCTCTTTACAGTCCAGCTTGTAATGGACAGAGGCTCCCACCTCTAATCTGCAACTCCACCTGGATAGTTCTACATTATGAGCTACTCATCATTTCTCATACCTATGTATGTTATCCCTTGCCCCTTCTTACTTACAATGTCATCTCTCTGCTTTCTACCCATCTAAGAAACTAGAATACCGGTCACCTTCAAAGGTTCAGCAGAATGCTCCATCCTCAGGGAAATTTGTAACTTCATCCCAAAATTAGGTAGTCCTTCCCCTTTTCTAATACTACATGTTATACCCACATCATTTATAGAAAATATAATTTGTATCACATTATATCACATCATATTAATTTTAATTCCCTTCTACCAAGACTCTTTGAAGAAAGGAATAGGGACTTGTAATTTCTCTAGGTCCAGTGCCTAGTTTTTTACTGGACACGTAGCACATTCAAAAACTCATCCTTGAATGCATGAATGGATTCCAATTGTAGGAATTCCACAGCAGAGGATTTTATAAAATATGAAATGATTTTAGATGTTTAGTTTGTTTGGAGAACAGAATGAGTACATAGGAACAGTTAGAGAAATAGGGGCATATATAGAAAATTTAAATTCTTCCAGTAGTGGGAAAGCAGTGAAGGTGGTTGAGCCTTGGGAATGACAGGGCAGAACTAATTATCATAAAGATAGAGTGTAGCTGAATAAGAGATTGGCGGGGGTGGGGGGGGGCAGGGAGATGGAGTTGAGTAGAAGGCTGATAGTGGACTTTCATTATTTTTTTGAGCTTCCCAGAATCCTAACACATTTCCAAGTTGGAGTAGCTTCCCTTCCATGACCTATGGTGGGGCTTAACAAACTGGACACCACACCCATGATTTAGAGTCTAGAGAGAATGACACAAAGTCAAGGGGACAGTTAGAGATTACTCATATCAAATGCTTTCCTCTTTCATTGAAGGCTTTCTTGATTTTTGTCAGTGAACAGCACCTTTCATCTCTTTAATAAACCCACCCTTGTCAGACCTTAACCATGCAGCAGCTCCCTGTCTCCTTATCTCTAAGCTAGTGGTAGCTAAAAATATTCAGCCAAGTTGATTTCCACCCTCATGAAGTTACTTTGAGATGTTCATTTCTTTTCTGTCTGCCCTCATCGCTTCCCAATTCAGCCTTCACATCACTGTTGGAACTCTTTCCAAAGCAGAGATGTGTTCATATTCTTTCCTCTCCAACATCAAAGTCTGTGCACCAGAGTAATTAAGAGTTTACATTCTGGAGACAAATCATTTGGACTAGGTTTTAATCAGCTTTTTAATTTAATTTAATTTAATTTTTACTGCTGTGACCCAAAGGCCTGACAAGAACAACTAGAAGAAGAAAGTTTATTTGAGGGCTCAGTTTCAGAGGTCTCAATCCGTAGATGGATGACTCTCTCGCTGTGCGCCCAGGGTAAGGCAGAGCATCATGGCAGGAGAGCATGGCACCAACTTGGGACGTGGAACCAGGAAGCAGAGGGAACTAACTTCAATCACAGGGAAAAAAAAAATCCCCCAAGGCACACCTCCAATGACGCACCTCCTTCAGCTAAACCCTACCTACCTTCTGTTACCACCCTGTTAATCACTACCAGGTGGTTAATGTTCTGATTAGGTTAAAAACTCTAATAACTGAACCATTTCACCTCTAACCTTTCTTGCATTGTCTCCTATATGAGCTTTTGGGGGACACCTTACTCATATCTAACCATAACTGGTTCTATCCAGCTCTATCAGTTGATATTTGAACTTGGGAAAATTACTTTCTCATCAGTTGGGCCTATTGCGGAGTTTAAATAACATCCTGCCTATGAATGCAGAGATCCTGGAAAAAGTTACCCGGGAATACATGAGCACCACTGGACCTCAGAATCAGCTAGAAATGAGGACTCTGATGCTCCCTGGGCTTCCTTATTCCATGTCTTTTGAATTCTGTTTGAATTTTCCTTCATTTTAAGGCATGTGGTTAAAAAACAAACAAACCAAAAATCATGGCCACCAATAGTCCAGGGTTCTGGCACCTCAGAGGTTTGGTGCTCTTGACTCCATTTGTGTTTGGATAATTCTCAAGAGAAGTCTGCTATCTTGGCCTGATCAGATAAATCTGCTGTGGGATGGGGAGGAAGAGTTGTTCCCAAGAATTCAATGCCCAGAAGACTGTAAAGCTGAACAAATTCCCTATTTATTTTCATCCTTATAATTTTTCAAGAATACTGCACCATCTGATTCATATGTTGAGGATGGAAGAGGGAGATGTGTCTTCTTAAGGGATGGATCAGGGCAGGGATAAGACCCTTGAAACTAGGGAGGAGGGTAATGTGGAGAGGAAATGATGATGGCTTCTTCTGAGACTGCTTGGGTACTGGCTGTAAAGTATTTGTGGGACCTTATTCAAAAGTCAGTGCTTCCTGGGCAGTGGTGGAATAAGGACAGTCCTGAAGTCTGCCCAAGAGTATTTCAGTGGCCACTTAGTTGGACCTTCTTCAGAATGGGGGAGAGGAAACTGCATTCTGTGTCCTTCCTTCTCCCCTTTCAGTGTTCTTCTTCCTTCTCATGGGCTTCTCCTGCCCCCACCTCACCAACCTCATTGCCCAGAGACCAAAGACGCCTTCTTTTGCCTCAACCTCCCTTAGATTTACTTTTGTTTATTGGGTCCTATTTTATAGACTTATTTCTTGTCCCAGAAGTACACATTCTCCACTGCCTTTCAGAGCACAAGGATCCCAGTCATTCATTGATTCATTCATTCAACTCACCTTCACTGAGCTCTCGCTGTGCAGTTGACACCATTGTGGGCAATTGGAGATACAGTGGTGAATGAGGCATAGGAGCCCTTTCCTAGTGGAGTCTGCGATCCCATTGACAAGATTGATATGCAGATAGATACATAGCACCAATTAATGACAGGCTTGGAATGATAAAGTCCCCAAGGAGAGAATGTGTTTGGCATGTGACATCCATAGCCAAGTGAGGTATGGAAGAAATGCTGACAGCTCTTAACCACATGAACAAATGCTCCATCTTGCTCTTAAGAGCAATGCAAACTGGAACCAATCATGTAGTGCATGTTTAGGACTTTTTGCTGGCTAGTATCAGAAACAACCTGAATTAGCTGCACAGAAAGTAGGGGGACATCAGTTAGGACAATGCTGTATGGGTTCACAGAGAGAGGTACTCTTAGCTGTGCCTAGAGGGTGAAAAAAATGTGAATCAGAGCTTCGCTGAGATGATAACATCTTACTAGATGGGCAGGTGTCTAATTCATCAGTTGCTGGTAGGGAAGCAAAATGGTAGAGCCCCTACGGAGGATTTTTTTTTTTTTTAAGAGCTAGAAGGATTACATGTGCATTTGCACTTTAACCCAGTAATTCCGTTTCTACAGTGTTCTCCAAAGATGCAGTGACAAAATATCAAAAGACATGAGTAAAGTCTATCACAAAGAACTAGAAATGACCCTAATGTCCACCAATGGGTTATATAAGCTTTGGTACATCTACATAAGATACTACAAAGCTGTTTAAAAAAAGAAAAGAAAAGGACTAATTCCACATATACTTTGGAGTGATCTCTGTGGTCATTTCTTTAGTGATAAATAGCATTTTTTTTCTGTCACACTTTTATCTGAGAAATGAAAGAAACATGGTTGTATGTGTATTAGTAATTTTTAAAATGAGAGCAAGGCTAAATGATAAACCTGAGGGAGGGAGGAAAGGTGGTAGACACAGGGATAGAAACTGAATTTCTTTATAGATTTGTAGTTTATTTTCAACTTTGTAAATACTTTATATGATTATAAACCAAAATTAATTTTAAAGGGAAAAACCAATCCTTAGGAATCCAAATTAAAACAAAACAAATTAACCCAACTTGGCATCTAGTTGGTGGAATAAAGGAAGCATTCCAAATTACTTTAAAACATATTTTATGCATCCTTTATGGAGTATATTCTAAGGACAGAAAGAATCAGGGAAAATAAACCCTTCAACTCTTCCTTATGTGTATGCTGTGATTCTGAGGTTGTTGTTAATGTAGTGTGGGATAAGGCAAGTGACTAACGATCATGTTGGTAGATGCAAGATATGTGGTGTGGAAATTAAAGGGGATACAGATGTAAGACTGCTGAATTTCAGCAAAACCTGTAGTCCTGGTTTTGAATCAGAATTATCATTCTGAACATATGATGCGTGTTATCTTTAAAATGTATGTATATATTTCCCAGCTCTGTTCAGTGAAAAGACTTGTAAATGATTACCAACCCAATATAAAAAGCACCTCTAAGTATATAGATTGTGATCTTAAAATAGGTTAATGGAACTAAATGGAACTGGGACTCCTTGGAGAAATGTGACTCCTTATCTGGGGCAGGAAATGAACAAGATGAGATTGGAACGTCTTGTCAGACCAGAAGGCAAGGTACCCTCAAAGAAGACTGGGATCTTGCAAAAGAACCTGGGATCCAATCTTGTTAAACTCCCACCAGCCAAAGACCAGCAATTTGAGCATCAGTAAGAAAAAATTACAATGTCCTGAAATCCATTAAATGGTGTCCACTCTGAGTTTATAATGATAATTTTAAAAAGAAAAAAAAAAAAGAACTTCAATGTCCTTTGGGAGGCTAGTAGGAAAACAGGACATTGAATAAATCCAACTGCTAGTGAGTGAACATATCTCAGCACTATAGGGAAAGGCTGCTAATGTCACAAAAGAGGGGCATTCAGGCATTACTCGCTGCTAAAAGCAGCACACACCGTGAAGTGATCTTCCCAAACCTCAGTCTCTTATGCCTCTGGATCTAATACACAGGACCAATAAGCAATGGAGAAACAGGTTAAATGACACTATATGGAGTTGATCAAAGTCCAGACTGAGGGAAATCTTGAAGGGAAAATAATGTGATTTCATCAGTAACAACACACTATAAAAAGAGTAAAAAGGAAGATATAGAGGAGAACTCTGTAGATCAGAAGAGATAAGAGAGACACAGTAATCTGGATCCCAATTTAAACAAGCAAATTGTTAAATAGGAAAGTGGGAAGGGAGGGGACAGCAGGATGGGGCCAAGGAATGAGGAGATGAGGTGGGAGATAAAAGAACATTGTGGTATAGTTGGAGGAGGAAGAGGAAGCAAGAGCGGCTGCACATTTGTTACCCTGCACCCTGGGTGGTGGGTACATGAAGGTTTATTGTGTTCTATTTATGAATATGCTTGAAGTTCTTTAAAAAAAAATATGTGGTCCTGGACACACAGAAGGAGCTATGCTGTTGGCAACCTGTAGCTATAAGGGGAACGTCTGTGCTCATTAGCAAAACAGGTGTGATCACTGCCGCCACAGCCACCTCTGGGAAAGGAAGGTTTGCAGCTCCTCTTGCCCAGGTAGAGGTGAGTGCATGGGGTCAGCTGTCAGTCCTCTTAGAGAATGTCTGGCCTGAGAGCGGAGATGGCCACTAAGGTATCTGTGTCACACAGCATCCTGTCCCTCCATGTGGTTGGTCGTTGAAAGAGCAATAGTTTGGTTACATCCCAGGAGTTTCTCCCACTTCAGCTGGAAAGAGGGCACTGCCAATTAGAGGTGCCAGGGCCCAGCTGTTGGAGAGACAGGGTTCTCTCTGGATTCGCACGCAAATCCATCCTCCTGCAAGGGCCCACCTACCTACCCCTTAGATCAGGAGGCATCTCTATTGGTTTGAGTCCCTCTACTTGCCTTTAAGCTTCATCCATGTATTTATTCACTCATATTTCATGTATTTATTAGAATACCTCAGACATCAGGCATTTTAGCCCCTGCAAATATACAACAGGAATTGGAAACACCACAAGTCAGAATTTTTCTCTTCAGCTAGCTGATAGGCATTCATGAACAGGCCACTGCTGTGAAACCATACAAGGTAAATTTTAGGACATGACATGGTATAGGAAAAATATTTGTTTTGTTCCTCGAACAGATGCCAGTGGTATTCAAAGTCATATTCATCTTTTTTATGTACCTTACATTTTGGCTATGTTCACGTATGGCTAGGCCCCGTTTACCTTCTCACAAACTTGGCCTGGCACTTCATAGCTGGCCAGATAGAGGTCCTCCAGGTTTTGTTATCTGGCTCTTGCTTCCTTGTGTACTTCAGGCTTCAGTTAAATTTAACACTCAGTGTGCCTTGTTCCAAGTAAATTCTTTCTTTTCTGTGGTCATTTATAGTCTTCTCTTCTTAGCTGGAAGGCTCTCCTCATTTCTTTGTCTGCTAAATTCTTATCCAGGTCTCAAGGTCAAAGCAGAGGTCACATCCTCCTCCTACACTGCTAATCTGCCATCTGAACGTGGCTTCTAACTGCAGCATTCGTTGCTCTTTTCCAGTTGCTCCCACCAAATGTGCTCTGTACCTCTGTAACCACAGCCATCACTGCTTTGTCATTGTATAAGTGTTGTCTCCATGTCTCCCTGGATTTTAAGCCCCCTGAGGATGAAGTTTGCTTTTTCATCACTTACCCCTATGAGCATCTGTGCAGAACTTTGTACATAGTTATCATCCAGAAAGTGTTGAGTTACATATATATGAATATGACTTTTATTCCCTAGAGTTCCCTAGACAATATAGAAATCTCTCTCTCTCTCTCTCTCTCTCTCTCTCTCTCTCTCACACACACACACACTCACACACACACACACACACTCCATAGCATTTAGATTGTTTCATCAGTCTAAATTTCTGTATTTGTGGACTGATCACCTTTAGTATGGAAAATGCCTGGTTGAAGGTTGGTGCTCAAATGTAATACAGTGAGGACTAATCACAAAGCTTCACCCTCAGTATGCAATGTCTACTTACTCACAGCATGTAAAATTGAAAGCTCTGTCAAATCCTCTATGAGAAAGGTACCAACCTGTTATAAACTATGGTGCTCCTGCAGCTACTGAAGATGTTCTGGGGATAGATCCTGCTAGAATGTTAGTGAGTTCTATTGGAACTTGTATAACTCACGATGAGATTAAAACCAATCTGATGTCCTCCCTCTGCTCACTCTGAAAGGAGGCTATTCCTGTTTGATGGATTTAGACATTAAACACAAATTGCTGTCTTGTGCCAACCATTCTGCTAAAGTTTCAAGATGGGAAGGTGAGTTATCCATGACCCTGCCCTTCAGGAATTCACAATCAAGAAAAAGGCTGAGAAAGCAAAGGGACATACTCAAAAGTCCCAGGCAAAGTCGGGCCCGGAGGCTTTGACAATGACCCACATCAGTGAATTTGCCCATTATACCGGGCCATCTGTCCCCTGGGTGAGACGTTTGCTGTAAGTCCTTTTCACACACCGCCTGTGGTTTGAATGACCTTGGAGATGGCCTGAAATCCCGAGCTTGCAAGGGTGCTTTTCGTTACTGGTCTGCATTTATGTGCTTCAAATAGAATTTCCACAGACCTCTAATTATCTCCTCTAACCAGGCTGCCTGAATGACTAACGACCAGCTCTTTAGTCACTCCAAGAATGGATTTCTATTCAGTCCATGCCCGGGATGTATTAGGATGCCCAGAACATGTGTGTCTGCTCCGAGTGGCACAGAGCAATTAACAGAAGCCAAGCAATTTACAAAATGCCCCAACTTCCTGCTCCTCTCTGAGGCAGAAAACTGTCAAACCTTAACCTCAGGAGGTTCATCTGCAGAATTACCCTTACCCCTCCCACCAAAGCAGAACCTCTGGTGTCAGATTCTCCCCCACTGCTTTTTGCAGACATAAGCACTCGGCTGAAACAACAGCTATGACTCAGTTCCTAGCTAACGCTGCCTGAATTGATTTAGTCTGAGTTCAGATTTAGCACATAATCATGTTCAATTTGCTCCACTGCACTGCCTAGAGATAAAAGGCTTGGAGAGAGAGAGAGAGAGGAAAAAAAAAAAGCTTCAGCTTGTGTCAGTCTTTGTGGTGATGTCATTGCCATGAGAGAGCCGGGCCGTTCGTTACTCTGCCGTGCTGCCTCAGACGCGGAGGACTGCGTGCGTGCAGCAGGAGCAGGCTCCAGGTGCCCGAGCCTCCAGCCCATCCCCAAGCAAGGCAGCACCCAGCCTGGCCACAGCAATATCCACCTGGAGGCTCTTCCCTTCACTCGCTGCTCTGAGGTTGCCTAACTCTTTACTGAAAATTCAGAAGGGGGAATGCCAGCCCCTAGCATGGACTGTGATGTTTCCACTCTGGTTGCCTGTGTGGTGGATGTCGAGGTCTTCAGCAATCAGGAGGTTAAGGTATGCACCTGCAAGCTGGTTCTTCATTGTTGCTGTTTCTAAAGCTGCTTGGCAGAGCCTATTTTGCTTAAGGAAATAAGACTTTGGCTAATAGTTTTTAGCTCCTGGTCTGTGCTAGAAATGCATGTGGTAAGTGCACAGCTATATTAATCAGAATAAGTTAGAAGAGGGACCAGCCTGCTATTTTTGAGTGTGATAAGATTTGCCATTGTCCTTTTTTTTTTTTTTTTTTAATTTTTCCCCGCTTTTTTATTAGGTGACCCCTGGTCTTCTCTTTCCCAGGAGACATGTTTTCATATTCTCCGATTGTATCTTTGTCAATAAGGAAAAATTGTCAGTCTTTAATGTTGAGAGGGGTTTTGAATCAATGATTAACCAAAGAAAGCACCCATAATCACCACCACATTCAGGATACCCTGACAGTGGGACAATAGCCCCTTCATGGCGTGTCACTTAAATATCCTGTGCTGCGGTCTTTAAATTGAACAAAAGCTGTCCTACAGATGGCAGATTCAATCTCTAGCTCCCTGGAAATTGAAGTTGGGGAGCAGCCGCCTAAATTTTCTTTGTCAGGCAAAGGAAGCAAGTCATTTTCCTTGCCTAGTTGTTCACAAAGAAAGTTCAGGCAAAAATAAATTTTGCATCGTAAGGCTTAGCATTCCACACACTAGACCTCACCGAACGTCTGCAGCAGTTTTGAAATTTCGGTGGGTAACTGTCCTTTGATAGTCGTTCTCAGTTCTATTTTTCCATTCAGTCTTATGAACAAAATTCTATGCTTATAAAGTGTGAATTTTTGTCTTAGGTTTAGTAAATGAGCAAGGTGAAGCACTTTGAGTTCACTCATACACCATACACACACACACACACACACACACACACACGAACACACAAACAATCATTTGTTGTGTGTTATGAGGAAGAAAAGGGGAATTATATTGCATAATCATTTACTATCCATGCTTTAATCCCTACTGATAGGAAACGCCTGAATTTTTAATTATTGAGGATTCAGGTGACACCTTTGTACCTTCCAGGTGGGGATTTATGTGTTACCAGCATAACACACAGCTGTGTCATTCAAGTCTGTGGTTTTGAAATGAATTCAATAATCTGGTTTGTTGTTGTTGCATATTTGAAACATGTGGCTCTATATTTCCCAATTCTTATGCCAGTACTGTGGAAGTGTCCACCACCTGTCATTTGAAGGTTCACAAATTTGGAATATAAAGGTTTAGTGCTGCCTGTGTCTATCCAGAATGAAAAGGTGCATCCAGAGACCCACAGTCGTGACAGTTCTACTTGCCATGAACACTCCAGAAGGGAGGGCAGTCATCAAAGCCCCTCCAATTCAGAGTCAACATAAAGTCCAGTGTGGGCACCTGAGTAGGGACATCTTCCAGTAACTGCTGGAGTAACAGAGCAAAACTTCACAGTTCCCTTCCATCCTCCACAGTTCTGTTTACACACTTTCTCCAAGAACATCCTAAGATATTCTCAGCTCTTTTTGTTTCAAGAAACAATCGTGAGAAAATATTTACTAGAGACCTGGGATATACCAGGCATTGGGCTTATACAGAAAGGAGTTTAACATATGCTTAGATGATCTGTGTAGAGACATAAAATCACCACTGACCCAATATTTTTTTTTAAAGACAGAGAATGTTTTATAGAATTAAAGGGATACAAAGTTTTTACAGATGGTTGTATTTGAGTGATTGGGATGGCTTTGTGGGGGAAAAAAAAAAAAAAAAAACTACCTCTTGAACCTGAACATGGTGGATTTTATGCAGAGAGCAGGAAGGCAAACCATCCTGCAGTCGGGTGAGTCAACCCATTTGACTGCAGTATGTTTGCTGTGAGATCAGAGGGGAAGTGGGGAAAGGAGATGATCAGGGCCGGATAATGAGGCAGGTGATGCTGTTCTTCAGAAATTTATGGGGTTTTCTGGGAAGACTTCCTCCAGAAAGATGGATAACACGTTCCTTCTGCTGATAGCTCTGAATCATGAGGGACTTGTTACCTAATCTCTGTGCCTTAGTTTTCTCATCTGTAATGTGGGGATAATAGTAATCCCTACCTTATGGTTTAGTAGAACTAAATTATACATGTTAAAAAAGGAACACGCCCGGTGCCTGACTCCTATTCAGTGCTTAATAAATATCAGTTGTCACCATCATCAGCATTGTTATCTTTTTAGACACACTCCAAAAGTGATAGTTTACTTTTGTTGATTTGTTGGAATGTCCCAACTCCAGTTGAGTTTACAATAACTCTCCCTGACAAAGTGTTTTCGCTCCTACCCCACCCCTCACCACTCACACACTAGAAAACATGATCCTCTATTTTAGATACTTAATGATGTCATGGCTTTAACAATTATCGAGCAAGAATCCCTTCTGTGCTCATAAAAGAGGGAAAATGAACAAATTCATGTGGGCCAAAGAGGGGTGTTAAAAAACCTGTAAGCTCCTTGCTCAAAATTGACCATCCTTTATTATTGTGAAGAGATTCAAATGTAAAATTCTGGGCACCCAACAAATTTTCCCAAAGGTAACCTTTTTTTTTTTTTTTTTCAGTTGCTAGTTATAGAAAAGCAGTTGAACCAGGAGGTCTTTTCTTCAAAGTCTTTAATATTTGATGTTGGTGAAAAGGGAGGCCTGTGGTAAGAGTCTGCCTCACCTGCCTGTTTCTAGCTTACTTGATCTTGGGCTTGTTCATGGTGTTATAGATGTATAGCCCCCACAGGGGAGCAACCATACCAGGCAGATGCAACCAGAGGTACCTTCACAAGTGCATTGGTTTGCATGAAGTGGGTGGAGACGTGCAAATCCTAGAAAGTCGTCCTGTGGTAGGTTTGAGCTGGTTTCAATGGGGACCCCTTCAGTTCCAGTTTCCCAACTTTAATCAAAGCTGCTGTAACAATAATGCAAAACAAAGGAGGATATTGGGCCAATAGAGTTCCACCGTGTTCGTCTTTCTCTGGAAATTCCACTGGTATTGTGAACATAGCTGTCTATTTTATAGCATAAGAGTGATTGGAAATCTCTAGAAATTTGAATCACTAGAAGGAAATGATAATGAAGAGCTGCAGAGAGAGCGAATGAAAATATGAATGTGTGCAGGATTGATTTTTCTCCAGTATTCTCATATTTTTGAAATTAGTCTTTCGAATTCTCTTCCCAATTCAGAAGAAGCCAAACCATTGGAAACATGAAAGGGATCCAAAGATGGTTAATGAAATTTACATTTCACTTTATTCCAGTGGTTCTTAAACCAGATTTCACATTGGCATCCCTTGGAGAGCTTTTAACAATGTTGATGATGTATAGGCCCCATGCCCAGAACTTCTAACATAACTGATCTGAATGGAGCCCAGGCACAAATTATTATACCAAGCCAGGTACTTATCTCTTCTAATCACACGTGGGTATAGGTAAGGTCAGTCAAGAATTGCCAAGAGTAAACTCTATTTAAGCACTGTGATTCCCATCCCCCAAATTTAGATTTAATATATGCAGTTTTAGAAGCAATATCTCTGAGAGGTCAAAAGTGTTGGGACTCACCGAACACGGATCAGTTCACCACACCTGCAGTAGCTCTACCTGTTCTAAGCTGACACTCTGATCTACTGCTAGCTGCTGTGGCTACCTGGAACAGAGGACTCCCATTCCTCCAGAGGGCATCCAAACCTGGGTGTCCCCTCCCTGCCATGATGGTTTCCCATACAGAAGAAAATGTAAGTGCCTTCTCTGTGTTGGAGGGCTTTTGAGTGGTGTCCCAGGCATCCAGGCTCATCTCTGTGGATATCCATATCTCAGAAAGCTCCTTTACACTCACTAGAGCAGGCAGGAAACATAACAAGTCTTACAGGAAGTACAGCCATTCCAAAGATACTTTATGGTTGAGACATTTGCTCATTCATTCAGAAACTTATGTGGAGCACTAACTCCCAGGCAATGCTCTGGGCACTAGGAGCCGGACCAGACGGGCATCCCTTCCCACGTGGAATGCACATTCTCATGTGGGAGTCAGTGCCCATAAACAAATGTACACTGTGATTTCAGTTAGAGATGAAGGCTATAAAGAAAAATGAAGCACAATGAGGAATGTTGGTGAGAAAGGAGTAGCTACTTTTGAGGAGCTGGCTAGAGGAAGCATCTCCGAGGAGGTGACAGTTTATTAAATGTCATTGTTCCAGTGTCAGATATCTAAATGAAGTGAGTGACAAAGCCATGTATAGATCTGAGACAGAATCATTCTGTGTGGAGGGAATGGTAGGTGGGAAGGGACCATCTTATCGGCTATGTTCTTACCCAGCCCCCCATCTTATACTCATTGGGGGACCAACTGAGACTGTAACTGTCCCATGCCATCATTTTCAGAAAATTATGCTTAACATAATTATCTCATACTGCCACATTTTTAAACCTGTTGGATGTCTTGGTAAATGGAAAAATATTAGCAGAGGTTTGTTTTCAGGAAAACAAGTCATAATAATAATTCATATGCATGGAATCTCAGGGTTGTTATATAGACCAGGTCTTTCCTCTTCTGAAAGGCCAGGGCTTTTTTCCCCCCTTAGTTTTATTTTTAATTAACATAATAGTTGTGCATATTTGTGCACTATGGTGTTTGCATACTTATATTGTACAATGCTCAAATCAGGGTAACTTGCATATTCATCATCTCAAACATCCTTTCTTTGTGGTAAACATTCAAAATCTTCCTTTATAGCTATTTGGAAGCATAGATGCATTATAGTCCCAACTATGCCATAGAACACCAGAGCTAGCTCCTCTTATGTAACGGTAAGACTGTACCTGTTGACTAAGCACTCTCCATCCTTCCCTCCCCAGCCTCGGGTAACCATTTTTGTACTCTCAACTTCTGTGAGATTAGCATTTTTAGGTTCTACATGTGAGTGGGATCTTGTGGGATTTGTCTCCGTCTGGCTTTATGGTACTTAACATAATGTCCTCCATGATCATCTATGCTGTCACAAAGGACAAGATTTTTAAGGTCACTCATAAGTCCTACTTTCTCTCCTCTGTTTTTGAGCCTTTCCCGATATCCTCCCAATCCATGTGACCTTGGACAAGTCTCTTAACCTTTCTGGGCACACTATAATTATGCTGAGATAAATACTGTCTTGCATATTCTCTATTCTATTTTGCACAGCATTCCCGGTGACTGGCTCATGTTCTATCTGTGTCATGCCATTGTGTGAGTTAGTAAAAGAGCAGTGCATCATGTCTACTCGGCACAATGAAATATCTTTGTCATTTGAACCACTGGAAATTTCAAATCCCTTGCTTTGTTTGTTCAGAGCAGTAGGAGGAGTAGGAAGAGGAGAGAGAAGTGACCCAGGGGAATATGTGGGTGCTGGATATCAGGAATTGTCTTGAAATTTGTGGGTATCTTTCAGGCAAGCTGTTTGAGCTTCTCAAGCTTTTTGCAAGTGCTGAGTGAGGATCTGGGTGCAACCATGATCTTACATCTCTGCAGTTTGCTTCCAGGATCTGCAAAAACCATTTTGTCACACAATAACCTGATAAGTTTACGTTGAATATGATTTAATGCTCAGAAATGAAAAAACTTAAGAGTTATTCATGATAACCTAATGTTTTGATTATTGAAAGTTAACAAAACTCTCATCCCCTGTTCCATGGGTATAATATTAAATAATATTCTGTTATATAGCTCTAGATCTTCTTTAATTTATCAAGATCAGAAGAAAGTGTGCCAGTATGAGGAGGACAGTGTCATGTTTGCGGCAGATTCTAACCCTCTAGCAAAACAAAAGCTTGCTATTTCTTTGATAACAGGGACTAGAATTGAGGCCTTTTTTAAAAAAATAAATGAATTTATGTAATACTTATAAATATCCCCCCCAACCCTTACACATTCTCAAATGTGCAAACACTGAGCATTTATTTATTTGTGTCTGAAGGAGGCAACAAACGTCTTTCACAGAGTGGGAAGAAACGATTTTCTTCAAGTGACAGCTGCTCCCTAAGAAGGTAATCGGACAGATTTCTCAGCCACCTGTCACCTTAGGGAAAGGCAAGGTAGATTGTAGTCAACTAATGACATTGTTAAGTGGAAAAACAACTAAAAACTTGTTTCTCTGTTGAAAGACTCTTTTTAGCTGTTGGAAAGTAGGTAAGACAATGACGGTTGCTGCCTCTAACCTGAGTGTCAGATTGACTAAAAAAAAAAGCAAAACAGCTTCTTCACTAAAATTGTTCCATAAAGAAACAGATTTTAATAAAGTCAGAGTGCCATTTGTATCCTTATTTAAGTACAAATATTGGTAATTTGTAATGGGCTGTTATAGTATTTTCTGATGAAGTTTTGAATTGACACATAATAAAGGTTTCAGGTATCTTTTTCTTATCGCTTTATGTGCTTAGGTTGTAACAGGCATTACTACTTTGCAGTGAATGGCAGAGCTTTCCAAGGAGATCATGAACTTCCTAACCAATACCTGGCCTGGAATTTCTTTATGTAAAGGGAAAAAGTTATTTATCTTAGAGATGGCAAGAAATACAGTTCTTTAACTATAAGCTGATTACAAAATATTTCTAAAATCACATTGAGAAGCCAGTTGCAGTGGAACATGCCTGTAATCCTAGCAACTTGAGAGGCTGAGGCAGGAGGGTCACAAGTTTGAAACCAGCTCAGGGTCTCATCAGTTTGCTATCTCAAAAATAAAAAAGGGCTGTAGATGTTGCTCAGTGTTTAACCACTGGAAAGTAGGTAAGATAATGACAGTTGCTGCCTCTAACCTGAGTGTCAGGTTCAATCCCCAGTACCAGGAAAAAATGGCAAATAATTTCAAATGGGATTTCAAGCAATTACAAAGTTATATCCTATCTAGAATGGAGAATTTATATACATCTATGCAAATGTATACTTACTTATGCATATACCACATATATTTTATATATTATATATATAATACACGAATATATACATACACACAATAAACCTTCTATTACCAAGAAACATTTTTTTCTAGATGTTCTCACTGCTCTGCACTGGTCTAACATTATAAACTGCATGTTCTTAATCATGACAAAGGATTAGGAGATTAAAGAAGGTTCCTGTCCAGAAAGTGGAACAGATGCCTAAGTAAATGCTAAACAATTCTTTGGGGAGGGGTGTACTAAGAAATCCACTGTCTTTTCTCTTTATTTTTATACACCAAAGGATATTTATATCTTTAAACTCTAGTAGCACCACAATTACTCTCTCCCAGAATGTGATACACCAGTGCTAAACTAAGAACAGGTTTTAAAAGTTTTCATAAACTGGTTGTGGTGGTGCATGCCTCTTGTAAACCCAATGTCTCAGGAGACTGAGGCAGGAGGATCACAAGTTCAAAGCCATCCTCAGCAATTTAGCAAGGCCTTAAGCAACTTGGTAAGACCCTGTTTCAAAATTTAAAAAAGGACTGGGGATGTGGGTCAGTGGCTAAGCACACCTGAGTTCAATCCCTGGTACCAAAAATATAAAAAATAATAAAGTTAAAGTTTTCATAAAGGTCTTAGAACTTCACCTTCCAGAAAGATAACAGATCTACTCTTTTGTTAGATTGGACTATGGACTAACTTTTGTTCCTCAAAAGAGCATCTTCCTCAAACTATCAACAACAGAGAAGCTTGCTGCTTTGTTATGAGACACCCCACTCCAGCCAGTCTATGGTGATTCTATAGGAATAGGTAAATATGTGCCCCAAATGTTTGACCTTTGGAGACCGTTTCCTAAGTTTAGCATTAGACTATAACCGAATGGTGAAGAGTGTAAGTTCCAGACATATTCTCCTCCACGAATCAATACCATCTGTTATGTGATTTAATGAATTCTTACAACTCTTGCCAACCCCACAGCCGGTACTTCATGCAATGCTCATGAGAGCCCAAATCATGCATTTATCTTCCCATTGATAGCCTCTTGATATTCAGAGAGGCTTAATTTTTACACAAGATCACACAGCTGTAACTGGCAGAAGTGAGACTCAAACTCTTCTTTCCACTACTGAAATATCCCTAAGGATTTGTTAGTAAACCATTCATTAATTACTGGGGTATAATCGTAGAGGGTAAGAAGTTGAATTCATATATAATATCATCAAAATGCAGTTATTATCTTTATCAGAGTTGGTGCTGCTATATTTATATAGATCAAAGGTTGAGATAATTTTAGCTTTTTAATCTAATCTGTGGCAATTGTAACCATAGCATCTCTTTTGGACTTTTTTTAAAATAGAATCTGTTTCAGATCTAGTTTGACCATCTTGTTGGGGGGATGGAGAATTCACTGGGCTCACTAAGAGCCTAATAGGACTGGACCTGGTTTGGTAGTTCCTCCACCTCCTTGTTTATGTCACTGAGCATGTTCCATTGACGCTATGGGGTGCAAACTGTGAAGAACTGTAGAGCAAAGGAGGTGAAAGCAGTTGCAGTGATATTTTGCTTTTGGACAGGCTTGCCAAATTATACAAGAAAACCTCAGATTTCTCCAGGAAATATGCAAAGTACAAAGATCCCAAAACTCTTTAAGAGGAAAACTTGGACTGAAATATTGTTTATGACGCAAAACAAGATCTCTTGGTGTATTACTGTAGCCTGCATCAACAGAGCATCTAATAGAATTGATTTCATCTTCTAGGACTGCAGTGTGCCTTTCAGTACTGACTAAGAAAATCATCTTAGGCTACCTTTCCTAGAACAGGATTCATAAGCAATGAGCTAACTTAATAATAGCAACAATTATTGAACACTTAATATTTTTTAGGCACTATACAAACCACTTTGATTCATTCATTCATTTATCAAATATGTATTGAGTGCCTTCCATGGTCAAGGCCTCAGACGAGGCTCTGGAGAGATGGAGATGAACAGTCTCATTGGGTACAAAAGTCTATGTATTGCTGGCTTTTATTCCACTCTGCTACATTTTTCCCCAAAAAGGATAGTATTATTTTGACCTCTGAAGAAGCTTCTTTTGCTGACATGAAGAGTATGAGAAGGAAGCAAATCTTGTCTTCAGAATCAGATACCCTGGGGCAAGTTTTCTACTTGGCCACTTATCTGATGGTGTGACCTTGAGCAAGAAACCTTAAAGCTCTATGCCTCAATTTCTTCCAATACAAAATGACAAGAATACTAGTGCCTACCCTTATAGGTTGGTGGAAAAGATTAAATGCATTATAGTATGTGAAATACTCAACATAGTGGCTGACAGCACACATCAACATTATTCATTATCATCATTGTTCTTATTAGTCGACTTCTTAATGTGGAGTTTTGAGTTTTCTTTCTAGAGCCCTTAACCTCACTTGCCCCTCCCTCACTATATCAGACTTTTCCACCATAGTTGTCAGCTGATAGGGGCAGTGGTGTACTCACCTCAGACAACCTGAGGTCACAGAACTATGAAAAGGAAGCCACTGGCTTTCTTGTCACTTCCAAGCCTCCACGAGTAAGCAGCGCGCGCGCGCGCGCGCACACACACACACACACACACACACACACACACACATATACGTTTAGAGCACGAGGCTGCAGGAATTGAGGGGCCTCGATAAACAGGAAGCATCCCCACTCTGCAGCCACATGGGGTGTGGTAGAATGAAGCCTCAAGTTGCCTATGTCCATTGAGTTCATGGAAAGAGAAGCAGCCTGAACAGAAAAGTGGGTACACTGTCTCTAGCCCCAGTGGAATTCAGTGGCTCCCATCATACAGAATAAAGCCCTAATCCTTGCTGTAGTCCTCAAAACCTAGCAGACCTTGTCCCAAACTGCCTTGCATCAGTCTTCTGTGTGTCTCTTCCTCTCCCTGGGATCCAACCAGTCTCTCCCTCCCATGCCAAGCTTCTATCTGTACTTGCCCAGAGTGTTCTGCCTGCTAATGTCCACATAACTGGCCTCACTGATAACAGAACCCTTGTTCCTTGGCTACCAAATCTGAAACAGTGCAGCTTGCTGGTCACTCTCTGCCCCTTATCCTGCCTTGTCTTCAGCACAAGTGTGAGATGCCATTGTGTGTGTTTGAGTGTTGCTCACCGTCCATATCTGCCACCAGATTGCAAGCTTCAGGGGCTTTCCTCCTTGTGCCCCAAGAGATATTGACATGGAGAAAACACATCCACAAGCAAACAATAGGCTCTGGTTCTCAATACCCCAGGACATGCTGGTAGACTGACCACTTCTTTGAAAGGGACGGCCCAATGTTCTAGATCCCAGGCCAGTTTTAATCACCATTCAGAAAGGGGTGTGCACAGCACCGTGTAGAGGTTTTAGGGCAAGGTGCCCATTAGTGGGAAAAGTTCAGAGCCCATTTCTTCAAAATGTATTTAAACACTCTCTGAGCAGGAATTTTAAGACTGATAGTAATGCTAAATAATTTGAGAACAATTATTTGTAATTATAGTTTAGCATTACTATCAGTCTGTAATTCCTGATATGATGCTATATAAGAGAATTATAATGCTATACAATTTGAGAACTCTTGTAACCAGAATTTCTCATTGAGAAAATAATACTCTCTGGGCCACGAGGAAGCATTCATTGAAAGTTCAAGTCTTTTGAAGCTCAATAAATGTTAATTGTTAATATGCTGAGTTATTTAAATGGTGATATTTTGCTGAGCCCAACAAATGGAATACCTCAAATTATTCAGCATTACTTGAATCTAAATAATTAACATGATTTAATAAATAATATTCAATTAATATTTAATTAACAATTAACATTTACTGAGCCTCAGAAGACTTGAATTCTCAATGAATGTGTCCTCATGGCCTAGGAAGTATTATTCTCTCAATGAGACATTCTAGTTATAAGAGTTCTCAAATTATATGAAGATCTATGAAGGAGAGATTCAAGTTTGTTTAATTTCACATTCTTATTGCAATTTTTCTTACTGGCATGGTAGAAAGCAGCTTGGTTTTTAGAGACAGAAAGATCTAATTCCTCTTATTGATGACTCTTATGTGTTAAAAGAAGATACAGATTTCGATTATTCTTGGGACGTAGGGGATCAATAAATGGGAGCAACTATTTACTGAAGCCTTTGTACCACATTAGTGGGGCATCCGCTTTTGTAAGTATACTAGAATTTGGCATGTAGTAGGCATTGCTTTCATACACAGGAGTACTCTAAGGAGAGGCACAGCTCCTGCCCTCAGGGCATTCTTAGGCTGGCAGAGGAATGAAGGTAGCCAATATCCACCTAGCAATTAGAAAACGTCATGGTTTGGGTAAGTCCAGTACAGTATGAAAGGGAAATCTAGGATATTGGGGGGGGGGGGAAGTTTCCCAAAAGAAAAAATTCTTGATTAAGAGCTCTGTAGGTTAAGTAGGTATCCACCAGGTTAAGAAAGATGGGATTGAGGGAAAATACTGAAGGAGGAGCCTATATTGAGGCAGAACTCCCAGAAAGAGTGATTCAAGAAGGTAGAGCCCTGGGTGGACGTGGAACTCTGCAGAAGCTGGGGACACGTTATGGAGGAGTTTGAACCCTATGGTGGAGCCCAGTGGGGCCGGGACATGGGAAATGTTTTCAGCAGAGTAGGGATGAATCCGCCTGGTCTGGAAGTCCTCTCTGGTTATATTGTGAACTGTGGCTAATGCTGCCAAGAGGGAAGCAGAAAGCAGGTGTTGCAGCATCCCAGCTAGACAGGATAGGGGCCTGTGAGCCATAGAGCCCCAGCATTTTTGAATTATGTTGATTGCCTTCTAGTTATTCCTGTCTTTTTTCTTTTAAAGAGGAAAGAAGTCAAAATGGAAAAGCAATCATCTGGAGGGATATGATTACATTTCCATTCAACAAAGAGTTTTTTCAGGGGGCACATGTATTAACACTATACCTAAGATATTGAGGAAGGGCATTCTGCTGAGCAGGCATGTATTAACTGTCTTCTAGGGCCAGGACTCTAAAATCAGGAATCCAAACCCTGGTCCCTTGCTCTTCCTGTGGGCGAGGGAGACAGACTTGCAGTCAGATATCTTTTATTCAGCTATTCTGCCTTGATTCCTCTTGCAGTTTCTACCAAGTTTGAATTAGAAATTCAGTAATGTTGAATGCCACACCTAGAATATTCTGGGCTACTCCTGAGAGTGAATACACATGCACACAAGAAAATCTCAGATTATTTGGTGAAATGTTTTTGCAGGGGCTAAAATTCCTACAGTTTTATACAAAGCAAGGAGAAAGCAGAGTTCAGTGCCACGTCCCTGAACTTTAACTATTGCACCATGCCACCAGTCTTATCACTGCACTATGGTCTACCTTGAGTAGATGCTGAGCAAACTTTGGACCAGGGCAGCAGGATAGAGGAGGGGTAGGGGAGGAGAGTCCCTCTGCTTAGGAGGGCAGGCACACATCACTTCCTCTCAGAATCAACTGGACAGAACATGGGCATATGGACCCATCTGAATGCAAGAAAAGCTGAGAATATCACCTTGTTCCTAGGTGGCCCTGTGCCCAATTAAAAATCAGGATTCACTTAGAAAGGTGGGTATTCAATTTCTAGTGCAGGTGATGAATAAGCCCTTTAAGTAAATGATTTGATTTGACAAGTGAAGTCCCAGGATTCATACACGCTAAATAGCAGTCTAGAAGGACTTAATGAGTCTTCAAATCACACAGTCTCAGGAGAAGTTTGTCAAGACTTCATGAAACAGATATGCTTTGGTCTGAAGTTTAAAAGGCATAGCAAGAACAAAGCACTTTCAGTCTGGCCACTTCTTTCTAGGTCAGCTGGTAAGATTAGAGTCCAGTAGGCTGCCCCTCTCATTCCTTTTCCATACCTTGGCATTTATTATACTTTGTGCTGACTGAACATCTCATACTCCTATCCAGTTTTATTGACCTCCCATTGGTCATTCTGCCCACTTGTGAATAGATCTCTCTTTTTTTGGTACTGGGGATTAAACTCGGGTACATTCGATCACTGAGCCACATCCACAGCTCTATTTTGTATTTTATTTGGAGACAGGGTCTCACTGAGTTGTTTAGTGCTTTGCTGTTTTTTGAGACTGGCTTTGAACTTGCGATCCTCCTGTCTCAGCCTCCAGAGCCACTGGGATTACTTACAGGCATGCACCACCATGCCTGGCAGGATAGATCTCTTTTAACAGATATAGAGCAACAATACCATTTCTAATCAGATTCTGAGTGTCATCGGGAGTCTATGCAGCCATTGCATAGGGCTTGAATTATAGAGAATAAGCAAGTTTCTTCCCCTTGGGTACACTAATACATCTGTAGCTTTCCTCCAAGTTCACAGATGCAGGGGAGTCCATGACATAGCCCTGAGCCATAGGAAGATGGGAGGAGGGCAGAACCAGGAGGAGGAGTGCTAGGCGTAGTCTTCAGGCTGCTCACTCTGGGCAAGCAATTTAGTCTCTGGGATTCTACTAGAATGAAAGATCTCTATGTGGTCGGTGGGCAGCATGGTGAGGGGATGGACTTAGAGTCAGACCAGTCTGAGTGGAACCTGGCCCTGGTAATTATTAGTTTTGCAATCTTGGGAAGTTTTTTTTGTTTTTTTTTTTCTTTTTTATCATTGACTCAGTTTTCTCTTCTATGAAGTGATATAATTGTGCTACTCTTCAGAGTGTTGTAACTAGAATAAAAACATACTTAAAATATGTAGGAACTCAATGGCTGTTAATTTTCTCCTCTCTTCTCTAAATATGGTTGATATCTTATATTTTATGGAGCCTGTTCAAGCTCCCTTAACGACATAGCAGTTCTGTTGTATTAAAGATGACATGTTGGCTTCATCCATAAAACTGTCATTTTTCTGAAATCCACACAATTTCTTAGTCCCCTCCTGCAGAGAGCATCACTCATTTTATGAAGAAATAAAGCTCCATCAAGTCTTTCCATTCTTCAAAAAGATTGATAATTCTTAGAAAGCTCTCTCATAAGGTCATTAACATCCATATCATCAATTGCTAGCTTTGGGTCAATGCTGGCAAAACTCTAAAACTGTAAAGAGCAGCTGTTTATTTGCCATTACTAAGGAGAGTTGAGCAGGTAGTGGTCCTGCATCAGGTCAACTAGGAGATTTCTTTGGAGGAAATATGAATCAATATTTATAAATATTGAAAAACAAGTTTCTCCATTGAGCATGTTGGGTGCTTCTCATTCATTCTATTCTTCTCATTCTAATTTGTGTTACAGAAGATCTGAGCAGGAACATTTTATAATATGTGGCTTCCTGGTGGTATTCCATCTGCATATCCTTTCTTCTGGTAAACTCAAGAGTACATGGAGCTCTTGAATTCTGAATGAGCACAATGTAACACCCTGAATGCATCCACTTTCCTTGAACCTTTTGCTTGAGCCGCCTTACCTGATTATCTCGGGCAATTATTGCCATTACTTGGGCTTGGAATCTGGAACCTCCTTTACTGGCTAAGCCCCTTTACTGACTTCACATTTAAGCTGAACCAAATCTTTTCAGGTCTTTTTCTACCAAGTCAAAATTCAGAAAACATTTCTAAGATACTAATAGAAATGGTACACTGCGTAATCCCAAAGAGTGGGAAACTCCTTAGCTCTTCATCTTATGGTCGAGTAGGATTGAATACTATAAGCACTATGAAGAGTGTAAATTCATTAGCATGGGGCTTCCATGTTTCCCTGTGAGTTGAGAAAATGAACATTAGTTTCATCTAAAAGGTAACACTTTTAGAGCATAAGTTGCAAAATGGCTGCCAGTAAGCCAGATCCATAAGTGAGTTTTATTTAGCCTATACAGTGTTGTTTCATTAAGTTAAATTACTCGTTAACCTTTAAAAATCAGGGAGATTTTTACATTAAAATATACACCCCTGCTTCTCTTAAGAAATCCGTAGACCTGGCGTTAGTGTCACTCTATTTCCACAGGCTTGGGTCAATTTAAGCTGGATCTTCCCTTTTCAACAGAGCGAGCCCTCCCCAATCCCCACTAGTCCCTTTTGTTCTACACTTGTCCTCTCCACATATGCACAGGGAGTTGTGGAAGTTAACTCTGTAAAGTGAGGATACGTCATGCTATGGATGACCTTGAGCACCAACCAAAGCATTTGCAATTAGTTCTGTGAACCAGGAGAATAACCAGATTGTTAAGAAGCCATGACTTAGGCAGATCATGGTGCGCTAGGAGTCTAGTCTGATAGGAGAAAGGAAACGGAGAGGGAGCAGAAAAAATGAAGGAGGCTGTTAAAATTCTTTAAACATCCATGTTTCCATTTTTTTTTCTCTTTCTCTTAATTCTACATGAAAATTCTGTAGGGTGAACTGGCCAGAATATTGGAATGAAAGTCAGAAAACAATGTTCAGATTACAGGTCTGGCCTTGTTAGCAAAGTGCCAGCGAGACCTGAGGTTTCTGGGCCTCTTTGCTCATCTATGACCTTTAGGATAATGGTGACCTTCCTGGATTATGGTGAGGATCGTGTGGAACAGTTTGGGGGCTGTCACTGTGACTCTATTATCATTACCTCCTGACTTTATTTCTGAAAACTTCTCCCGAGCAACAGGCTCGCCCTATCTCTTTTCTGTTGATCAGTAATTTGGAGGGGGGGGGGGGGAAGGGCAGTACTAGGGATTGAACTCCGGGGCACTGGACCATTGAGCCACATCCCCAGCCCTATTGTATTTTATTTAGAGACAGTGTCTCACTGAGTTGCTTAGTGCTTCACCATCACTGAGACTGGCTTTGAATTTGCAATCCTGTCTCAGCCTCCTGAGCTGCTGGGATTACAGGCGTGCACCTGGTTTGTGATCAGTTTTGACTTGACTTGAATCATTTCAAAGTTTGGAGTTCTCCAGGGCTTCCCATCATACTGGGCACCTTGGTTGAGGTTTTAAGCCAGGCTTTCAGGGTTGGAAAAGACTTTAGAGACAACTATGGTCCACTTACTTAAGGTAGCCCTCTCCCCTCTGGCATTCCAGCCTTCCCTGGGGTTCCCCCCAGTGATGGGCCCTCACTCCTCATGGAGATCACTTTCATCATCATTCTGGTTTTTATTCCTGAAACCCTAGAATTTCAACCCACTGGTTCTGGTAGTACTGTTCTCTATAACAAGACAGCAAGTCGGCTTTTTCTTTGCTGGAGGGAGGAAAAACACAACTTTTTTTTTTTTTGAAGGCAGCTATTTGGTCCTCATTTTCTATTCCCAGACCTTCTTGTCCAGGCTAAATATGATACTTCTCCAGCTTATTTGTTCATAGGACACAATGGCAAGTCCCTTTGTCCCATCTTGCAGATCTGCCTGACTTTGACTGTCTTGTGTCATTGGGTTCTACCAGTCTTGTGCTTAGATACCCAGGTCTCCTTCCACCCAAGTCCATCCCCCTAAACCTCCCTAGCTCCAAACACCACATTTGCCTTTTGATGCAAAATGGGGCGATTTGCCTGAGAGTCCATATTCTTTGACTTCATTGATAAAAGATCTTAGTATTTATAGATCAAAGATCTACATTGGCTCCACTAATAATTCTTAACATCTCCTGAGTGTTTACTCCTTGCTGAATTAAGTGTTCTTTCTGGATCATCCCATCAACAGCGAGGGCTATTGTCTCTATCCCTGTTCCACAGATGGGAGAAAGGAGGCTTTGTGACATGAAGGAACTGTCTAGGTCAGACCGTGGCGGAGCTGAGATTCAAAACCAGGCTGCCTGGCGCTGGGCCTACACCCTAATCACAGCATCTTTGTCTGATGCCTGTTGCTGAGGGTCCTTTCATTTGTTTGTTTGTTGGATAATTACATTAGGGCTTTCACAGGATTTAATAGAAAGTATAATTACTGTTTTAATTACTGTAATACATGAAGGCTTCTTTCCTTTGTCCTGCTTGCTTTTTAAAGGTCTTTTAAAGTCATAAGCTGGCCAGGAAAATTTCTAACAGAGGATCAGGGGATGATCCATAAAGAGGTGGCCTCTCAAAGCCTAAGCAGTGCTGTGCATTTGGTCCTTGGTTCTCCTCGTCCTCCTTCTTTGCTCTATTTCCATCCACAGCACTTATCTTCTCATGTATAATTCACTTATCTGTTTTATTATGTGTTTCCTTTCACTACTGCAAGCTCCATGAAGACAGAAATTCTTGTCCGTTTGGTCTCTTGTTGAATCTCTAGATCAGCACAAAATAATAGAAGCACAAATAATGTGCTTAATGGATGAATGACAACCATAAAGCAGTTTGATCACTTTTTGAACGTAAGCATCTGAGCTTTGAGATTTATCTCAGCTCCCACTCTGACCTGCTGCCTCCCCTCCCCATGAACACACTCTAGCGAACGTTCACTTAGTCTTAATCAGGGCTTTGATTCCTGCGGGAGTCCTGGATGATCCTTGAGGCACATTTGCCTCTCCTGTGTTTTGCTAATATCTAAATTTTGTCCCTAACGCTGGCCTTCCTGCATTATATCACAGCAGCCCTTGCTTATGAACACCTCCTCCATTAACACCACACTCTTTGAAGGAAGGGACCTTGTCTTCACGTTTGCTTCCTTCACATTCAGCACAAGGCCTAGCACAGTGCAAAATAAATAGTTAATGAATTAAAAGTACTCTTTCTATAAATAGGGATTCAAAACCACAAGGGTAGGAACAAGCTAATGCTTAGTAGATTTGGAGATGGAAGTTCTTTATTCAGTTACTATGTACTAAGTGCCTATTATGTGCCAGCTCTTATTCTAGGTATAGGGAGATGTTAGCAAATAAAATATTCAAAAAGGCTTTCTACAGAACATTGTGGGGGGTTGAGAAAATGATAAGCAAAATCATAAAGTGAGAAATATGGGCTAGAAAGAGAAAGGAAAAAGTAGGGCAGGCCCAGGGGCATGGGAAATAGGGGTAGGAGATGGAATTTTTGCATGGGTGGCCAGGGTAGGCTTCAGAGAAGGTGGTGCTTGAACGAAGACTGAAGCCTTCCAGAAACCCTTATTATGTTCCTGCAGTGCATAAGGCAGTGTCTGAGACCTGAGAATTCAAAAATAGCGCTCACACTCCAGTGAGAAGACTGTCACGTCAACCGGAGTATGAAAAGTGCAAGAGCAGCCAAAATACAATGGTGGCATGAACAGAGAGCAGACTCTCAAAATGCTGTGTAAATGTCACCATCACCATCCGCTGTTTCTTCTCTTTCAGTCTTCTCCCTGCCCTTTCCTCACAGCCTTTAGAAGTGGCCAAGGTGAAGAAAGGACAGTAGCCCTGGAGCCAGTGTGTTTATTCAGAGTTGTTATAAAGTGTAGGTCTCTGGGGGTTGGGGAACTTTGCAGGTATTATGGGACAGCCAGAATTCTGGAAGGGTTGGAAGCATTTTCTTCGCTGAGTGTTATACACGGTAACTGCTGAGCTGGAAGTCCTCACATACTGGATTGGTTTAACCAAGTTCAATGCTTAGATTAACTCATGTGCCAACCTTAATTTTTATTATCTTGGCCCCTCTCCAGCAGCTAAGGAGAAATATTTTCAGCTCTGTGGCTACTAGAGAGCCATTGATTTATATATATGTGTGTGTGTGTGTGTATATATATATATACACACACACACACACACACACACACACGTGTATATATATAATCTTTTATTCTTCTTTAATTTTTTTTTTACTCTGTCTGCTATTTATTTATTTTATGTGGTGCTGAGGATCAAACCTGTGACTCATATGCTAGGCCAGCACTTTACCACTGAGCCACAACCCCAGCCCCAAGCTATTGGTTCTTGGATAAATGATCCATATAGCTGACTTGTATATATGATATTTAAATTTAATTCATAGTGATACTTTTCCAGGAAAAGAGGAGTCTTCCTTTGAAGTTGGAAAGGAGTAAAAGGGACCCACATTTGAAACCTGATGAAGTAAAATCAATCAAGCAGAACTCTTAGTCAATGTCATCTTAGCTTGAGTTTCCCAGGAAGCAGGGCTTGGGACAAAAATTTAACTGCCATAGTGGTGACCAGGAGCCAAAATGAAGGGATGGGACCAAGTGAAGTAGAGCAGGGAAGGAGGTGACATCAATACAAAGATGGGTAAGAGAGCAGTCCCCCATTATGGAAACTGGTTGCTGGATTCCATGGAAAGATTGAGAAGGTATAAAATGCAGTACAGGAACTTCTGTATGGGGAAAGAAAAGGGGAAGCATTTATCCACTGGCTTCCAGTCACCATGTGTCAAACATTGGTGATTAAATCCCCAGCCCTTTAGGGTTGTGCATGCATTAGTACTAAGTGGATTCTTGAGATCCCTGCCTCTGTCAGCAGAGAAGCCTGGAGATAAGAGACAGGCACTGAACTGAGGTGAAGCTCTTGGCTTGCAAATTACCTGAGGCTAATTAGAACCCACACAGAAATGGCTCCCCGAAGCAGTGACTGAATTGAGACAGGTGGAGACAAGCAACTAGGAAGCGACATCCTAGACGTATCCAAGGCAAGCACTGGACACTTCTGTTTTTAGTCCATTCTGCTGCAAGAAAGACAACAGTTTCATTTGCACCTCTACCCATTGTGCATTGCTCTCTTGGGGCCCACATTCTAAGTCTGATCAGGAAATTGTGCCAGTTGTCAGGTGTTGAATTCTGTCTTCACCAAAAGGGTGGAGATAGGATCGGTACAAGGCTTGAGGTAGGTGTGGCTAGTTTGATTGCTGTTGTCATTTTCTTTCAAGAAAAATTCTGCCACCAATTATGAGTCCTTAGTTATCACCTTCTCTTCCCTTACTTCCTTCTCCCAGTTCCCCAGGGTAGCCATAAGCTTCCACTTGCTTTGGGACCAGTCTATTTCTTCTTTTCTGATCTCTCCCCATCTTTCCTCTCCGGGAAAAGGAAGGGGGGGAAAAAAAGCTTAATTGTCAGGATCTTCTAACCCCGTCAATAAACACAACTTCTAAATGGCTCTGAGCTTCCTGAGTCAAAAGAGGCAAGATTTGAAGTAGGTAAAGATTTTTTAAACAAGACATGAAAAAAAAAAAGATATTTTTAAATTGATAAATTGTACTTTATTAAACATTAAAACTCCTATTCATCAAAAGACACCACTCAGGAAAGCCTCAGACTAGGATATTTACCATACATACAGCTAACAAAGGACTCACTTCCAGATTATACAAAGAAATCGTAAAACAAAACAAAGCAAAAAGACAACTCAATTAAAAATGAGCAAAATGCTTGAACAGACTTTTCATAAAAGAAGATATCCGAATGGCAAAAGACCTCAGTCATCATCGGGGAAATACAGACTGAAACCATATGAGATGCCATTGCACAGCCATCAGAGTGGCTAAAGGCAAGAAGACAGTCAATGCCAAGGGTTGGCAAGAACACAGAACAACTGAAACTCTTGTACATTGCTAGCAGGAGGGCAAATGATTACAACTGCTTTGGAAAACCGTGTGCCGTTTCTTCCAAAACTAAATATATGTATGTATGCCCATGATCCTGTAATTCTAATGCTTCAAGATAAATGAGTGCACATGTCCTGTACATGCACAGGAGTGTTTCTAGCAGCCTTATTCACAATAGCCCAAAGTAGGAAATACCCATTTGTCCCTGCCAAGAGAAGGGATGAAAAAGTGCTGGTGTATTCATACAATAGAATGGTACACTCTAAGTTACGATGTAGAACAAAAGAGGACAGATTTTTTTTTAAATTCCTTTACCACTTACAGTCTAGGAATAGGCAAGACATATTTGTAGTGACGGAAGTCAGGCTAGTGATCACACTAGGGCCCAGGGAAGGTGATTATTGACTGAAAGACGGGGGGCTTCCAAAGGTGCTGTTAACATTTTCCCTCTTTGGCTGGGTGGTTACACTGATGTTGATTATACTATATTATGAATATTCTTTGAGCTATCCACTTAATCTTGTGCATTTTATGTAAGTTTGGTAGACCTCAAGAAAAACAAAAAGGGGAAAAGTTAAGAACAGAAAAGTTGATCACCCATCCCACTACAAAGAAGTCCTTCCGGGATCTCAGTGTTAAACGAGAGAGAAGATGGTAATATAATGAGCTGGTAAATTATTGATTTCAACATTGTTATGGTTTAGATGTGAGGTGTCTCCCAGAAGCTCATGTGTGAAACAATGCAAGAAAGTTTAGAGGTAAAATGATTAAGTTAGGAGAGCCTTAACTTAATCAGGGTGTTGATCCCTGATAAGGACTAACTGGGTGTCTGGGTATTAACTGTAGGCTGGAGGTGGTGGGTTCCTGGGGGGGGGGGGGGTTGCCTTTGGGGTTGATATTATGTCATCCTTGAGCAGAGCTCTGTCCGTCCCTTCCTGGTGCCACATCCCCAGTGCTTTCTTCTGTCACACTTCTGCCCTGATGTGCTGTTTCACCTCAGGCCCCAAGGAATGGAGTCAGCCATCTATGGATGAAGACCTCTGAAACCATGAGCCTCCAGACAAACTTTTCCTCCTTGAAATTGTTCTTGTCAGGTCTTTCAGTCACAGCTGCCAAAAAATGCTGGTTAAAACAGACAGACTCAAACCTGACCTTCAAATTTTAACTCTAATATTTAGCCAAATAATCCTGGGAAGTAACCTGTTTAGGTCTCAGTTTCCCAATTTATAAAGTGGGTGATTGCTGAGGATAGCTCCTGTCTCCCAAGATCACATGATCCCAGTGCCTATCTTCCTACCCAATATGAAGACACACGTCTTGTGTTGGTTCTGCTCCGCTGAGTGACACTAAGGAACACAGGGCCCAATAACTAATGAGGGGTTAGAGATGGAACTCCACACATCCATTCAGAGCTCTGTGATGATGCCTCATTAAGGAATTGTGGGACACTCAGTTCGTACCACCACCACCACCACCAGTGGACCATGAATTTCTTTGAGGCCCTCACTGACTCATCTCCTGTCATATAAGGGAAAGCCTGCTTCCAACAGCGTTGTGGTTAACTGACGCAGTGGGTGTGTAAAACAGCTTTAAAACTAACTGTCACTGTGACCTTAGGTCATGTAAGCCCTCTGAGCCTCAACTTTCTCATCTGTCATATAGGGTAGTCCCCAGCACTTTAGAGCTGCTCTAAGGAGTCAATGGGAGGAACTGTGTAAAAGCCCTTGGTGCCTCCTTAACAGCTTGCTAAAGTACAGCCATTGTTCCTAGTGTGACCCATGCCTACCTTGCCCACCACCAATGCCTCAAGTTTTACTTGACACCATGTATAGTGATAAAAATAGCTTCCTACTTTCATAAAGTAGTAAAGGAAGAAATAATCTTAGAAATGATCATGTTAAATGCCAAGGATTTGTTAAGGTCTTTTGTATAGCAATGTATACAGGCTGAAAAGACAGCTTATGCAAAAAGGGAACTTTCTCAGAAGGATGCAGGAGTATTTTATGTATGCGACCACAGCAAAATATAACCAACAATCCTGCAGAATGGCAGAAATTGGGGCCACCCTGGTGCCCTGGGCAGCAGGGTTTGCAGATCTTCACCAGGCATTGCTATACATGTGACTAAACTCTGACTCTCCTGGTGCTGGGAATGAACATATCCCTTGATATCTAATACAGCATCCATACTTAACCTGGCTAAAACAGAGCTCTGTGTTTCCCTCTACAAAATCTGATTTTCCTATCATCTCCATTTTAGAAAAGTATACCATCACCAGCTTCAGCGTCATATGCTTGTAATCCCAGCAACTTTAGAGGCTGAAGCAGGAGGATGGCAAATTTGAGACTAGCCTCAGCCATTTATCAAGGACCTAAGGAACTTAGCAAGACTGTGTCTCAAAATAAAAAATTTAAAGGCCTGGGGGTGTGACTCTCAGGGGTAAAACACCCTGCCTGGGTTCAATCCCCAATAACAACAACAACAAAAAAAATACATCAACCACAGTCACTAGGCGACACACAGCAGTCATTACTGTTTTCTTTCCCTCACTCTACATAATCAGGTCCCACTGATTCACCTTCAAACCTATCACCTTTCTTCCAGACCCTGAAAAAGTTTCTAAAAGTTCCCTTGCTTTCACTTTTCCTCTCCTATAACCCAGTGTCAGCTGCCAAAGTGATCTTTTGAAAACACAAATCAGGTCATGCTATTCTATGCACAAAACCTTCTCCAGGCTCCCTGCTGCATGTAGAATAAAACACAAACACATTACCATGGCCCATGAGGCCCTCTCTGATTTGATCTGTTGTCCAAACTCATCTCTGCGCTCACTCCCTTATTTCTTATGCTTTGGGACACACTGGCCTTCTTTCTATTTCTGCCTGAAATGACCTTCCCTAAATTCTCTATGTGGTTGGCTCCTTTTCCTCACCTCCTTGGAGATGCCTCTCTCTGGCCCCAACCTGAAGTAGCTGCTGCCTGACTCGGGGGCTCCTCAACACCTCACGTAGTTTATGTTCAGCTTTCCTATAAGATCTAATGGATTATTTGTTTACTGTCTATCTATAAGAAGTCAAGCTCTAAGATACCATCTGTACCAGTCCTGATCAGTAAAGACTAGAACAGTGCTTTCAGGAGGTTCTCCGTAAATACGCATGGAATGAATGAATGAATGTGTGATATCAGTTATGAAATGACGAGTACCCATGAGGATCTGAATGTCCCAGCTTGCAGAGTAGGAAGTCTGCCAAGGTCCCAGGATGCCCAAACACAGCCATGACCGAGGGCCATACCTGTAGTTCTTTGCAGTTCTAAGAGCCATCCTTAGAGGGCTTAGTCCCTATTTTACAAATGCAGACACTGAATCCCAGAGCAAATAAGAGCCTCCCAATTATTGAATCCTGTTATTTTCTATGTTAGCCCAGGGTGCTTCATCTGTTCTTGTTGAAACATCTTTCACATCTCTGTGTTTTTAAAACCAGTGGTGTTAACTACATGTTGATAAATATTTTCCTTCATCTACACCTACACTCTTTTAACACTAGTGTTGAAATTCTCATTTCCTCCTACAAGAAAGAAATACGGCCCAGATTTTCATTGTGGGACAAGATGTCTCAGCCTTCCCACACAGATTTTTTTCTTTTTTTTTATTTTGTCCTTCTGATTTTAAAACATGACAATAGACCCTTTAGATCCTTGCTGTCCCTTTAGTTGCTAAACTTAATTTAGATAGTCTTTTTTCATTTTGCATTTTAATTAAGGCCTGGCACTTACTGGCAATTTCTGAAATTAGGATCCCATCTTAGCTTCTTTCTTTAAATAAAATCTTTAGAATGTGGCCATTGAACAGTGAAGCGTGCTTAACCAGTGATAAGAATTTATACTTATTTTCAGCCAGTTGGAATTTGTGTATAGCTTTCAGACTAACATTGCTGATCACGAATTCTGTTTTTTTTTTCCTTCCTAAAATTCATCTTAAGGAAATAAATGCCATACTGTGCTTTCAAATAAAATGAAAAGTTGTTGTAAATTTGATTTAGTAGCTATAGAGCATAAAAGACAAGATATAAAATAAGATTAATTCATTTCAGTTCCTAATCTTATTTCTCAGGGATCTGGGAGTTCTTTAGTAGGAAGATAGTTAGCAATAAAGATATTTAGATATAGAAGTAGTTATTGTGTATTTTAAAGTTTTATGTAGCATTTCTATAATAAAATTTTAAGGTAGTCCCTCCATCTTTTTTATTTTTTATTTTTTTTGATTAGTGTTTGCATGCTAAAGCTTTCCCTGGTTTTTTACTTTAAACCTGTAGATAACTTTGTATTTAACATGGATTTCTTGTATAGGCATATAATTTGGTGCTGCTTTTTAAATCAATTCAATCATCTTCTAATTGTTTAGATCACTTACGTTTAATGTAATTATTGGTACAGTTAAAGTCTGCCACATCTTTTCATCATTTTCTGTTTCCTCTGTTTATATTGCTTTTTCCTCATTTGACCAGAGCATTTGTAATTATTTAATTTTATCTTAACTGTCGGCTTCTTTTATCTCTTCTTAAAATTTTTACCAGTTGCCCTAGAATTTACAACATAAATATAATAGCTTAAATTAGTCTATCTTCATGAACATAACAAAAAATTATTTAGATTCTAGAACATCAATATGATGACCTTAGAACAGTTGAGTACTAAAGTTCTTTTATGACTATTTTTTCTTAATTGTATTTATGATTATAATAATTACAAGCATTTTGTGTGTGCCAGACATTGTAAGAAATGTTGCATTTAATAACTCATCAATCACACAACAACCCAGTGAGAGGAGGTCTCATGCCCTTGCCCCCATTTCACAGATGGGAACAATGAGGCAGAAAGAAGTCATACAATTTGATCCATGGTGTAAGGCAACAAGTGGCAATACCACATTCATTTTAGGAGAACAAAAACAGCATAGGATTTAATCAGTAAACAGGGTTTGGGGAGGAATAAAGGTTTCTTATTAGCTCAAGTTTTCATGAAAGAAAAGGAAGAAACACTGCTCTGGACCGGGTGTGAGTAGTGAGCCACATGGGAACAGCCCCATGTGAAGAGGCCTGTATCCAACCAGTGCTGTGAGCTGCTGCTAATTTGAAAGGGACTGGTTTTATTGTGTGCATCTAATTTGAACATTTATTTTTATTTTAAAATTTTATCATAGCTTTAAGAATAAGATGGTGAGACCAAGTTCTACACTCATGTTAAGTAACATTAAAATAAAAGTAATTTAGGGAAACATTAGGGGTTCTTGTGTGAGCAGTCTACAGACTCTGATTCAAAGATACACTGGCCTCCTGAACATGATACCTTTGTCACAGTTCTGATGTGACCCATCTCTCTGACTCATTCCTCCCATTGATTAGATGGGGATGGACCTACCCTTTAGAATTATTGTGTTATTGAATATAATGTAAATTATATGTTTGATACAGTAAATAAGTAAATAGTAACATTATTATTATTGCCATTGTTTCTGTTGTAGCTGCCATAATATCAATCACCTCTGCTGAGAGCAACCCCACACCAAGTTCTTGGTCATGAATCACGTGTCCTACAAATGTTTGCATTAGTGTGACCAGTACGGGTGCTCTTATATTATTGATGCTATATGTGATCTTGAGAAGCCACCCTTCAAAATGTCATTACCCTTATGTGCAGTGGACATTTTGGTTTCTACTCTTTTAAGTTGGGTAACTTTTTAAAGAGAGTGTTTTCCAACTGTGGTTATTTTGTACGGTATTCATCAAAGTGAGGAAGAGTCTTTGGCTCAAGAAACTAGGCTTATCAAAATCAGAAAAATTATTGATTTCAAGTGGGTTGTCACTTAAATAAATCCTGGTAATATTGCATTACAAAAATTTAGCCATTAGCAGAGAACAAAATTTGCATTCAGTAAACTTGTGCTAAACTTCTGAGATTCTGGCAACAGGTTTGCCTAATACTGCCCTGGCCACTGTTGCCACAGAAAATCTATCATTTTTCAGTAGTTGAACACTGACAAGATGCTATTGCCCTATTCAGAGTGACATCTATGACACTCACATAAAATCATCATTTTTGTAGCTAGGAATAAGTAGGGAAGGCAGATAAAAGATCCCACAATATTGAAGGAATGGTATTCTTGAAAATTATTTTTAGCATCCTTATTCCCTTTAAGCTGCTGAGAAGATAATTGCATTTTAGGCGCTACAGTATTAATGTTAGGCACTCTGTCACTAAGCAATAGAATAGCCCTTGTAATGCAATTTACATAAGTTAATGACTCCCTTCTGGTGCTTGTTGGACCTTCAGGACTTAACTAAAGCTTCAAGCCACTCTTTGACCTTGGGTGGAATTTGTTTCAAGGTGCTTTCCTTCTACCTTCACTCCGTTCCCCATTTGAGGGGAAATTCTCAACTCAGAGACAATGGGAAGAAAAAGAACAAATAGTCTAAAACGTTTTGGGCTTAAAGATTATATTAATTTATGTAAATCAATGGATGTGTAACTGATGTGATTCTGCAATCTGTATATGGGGTAAAAATGGGAGTTCATAACCCACTTGAATCAAAGTGTGAAATATGATATATCAAGAACTATGTAATGTTTTGAACAACCAACAATAAAAAATTAAAAATAAAAAAAAATTATATTGAAGTGATTTTTCAAAGAAAACTAAAATTTATATTTTTAATGAGTTTCAGCTTAATGAGTATCCTGAAAAAAAAAATTACCTCCTTCTCTTAGTAGTAGAAATGAAAAGAATGGAATTTTCTCAAAGAATTGGAGACTGTTACTCCTCATTTCCATCATAATGATTTGTCCTTAGTAATAGGGGTTCTAGGATGTATAGACACAATCAAATTGAATTTGGTTCTCCAGAGAATCTGGAAAAAAAAAAAAAAAATACATGTTCTGTGCTTTTGCTTATGGGAAATCCTAGGACTTCTTAAGCTTTCTCCCCCACAATCCTTTTGTTGTTTATTCTGCCTGTCTGTATGGTACAGAGGTTGCCGTCTCAGTAAGAACCTAGGTTTCAGGTGGGTTGTCACTTCTGCAGCCTCCAGGAGATGCAGGAAAGCCCTTGGTTGTAGAAGACCTTTCACCATACCAGGTCTAGGAAGTTGCACTCTGATTATTCCCTTTCTGATGCCTCACTTTACGCCATCTGAAGTGACAAGAGGCTGCATCTCATCTCCCTGGTCTGGTGGAACGCATGCTGAGCCAATCAGTATCTGCAGAACCTTTGCACTGGAATCCTTTCTTGCAAAATTGGATGTCCCAGCAGGTGCCTGCTGCAGTAAGGAGATCCAGTTCTGCAGAGTCGTGCAAGTTCAGCATCAGGCCCTTGAAACATAAGGAAAACTATCAGAGCTTTTATCACAGAATTCTCTTAAGAGTTCTGAAATGAGAAAAATGTTTTAGAAGAGGTTTGCAATGTAAGAAAAGAAAATGAAGAAAGTACTTAGAGTGTTTTTTTGAATGTATCAGGTATAATGAAAAGAGAATCTGACCTCTTCAGGGCCTGACTTTGACTTTTCTCTGTGCAATGTCTTACCTTTGTGACCACTTCATTCAAAGCAGAAGCTAGTTGCAGGAAAGGCTTAGAGTGTTTTTTTTTTTTTTTTTTTTTTTGTTGTTGTTGTTTTGTTTTTTAACAGAAGAAGATAGTTCAGTGTTGGAATGAATCTTGTCATAGGTGATTCGTACCATTTCCATGCCATTTATCTGTTCCTGGAGGTTCCAGAAGATCTTGTTCAGGAAATACTTATACATAATTAAAAGATTAAATGATAGGTCAGATGATCTCTGGGTATCATAACTTTATTCCATACTGCCATCCCTTCCTCCATTACAATTTATTTTTAATGATATAAGGAAGAGATAAGGATTTAAAAATTTTATAATAAAGTAAATTAGACAAAGAACTATATATTAAGTAAATGTAACCTCAGGAAATAAAAAAGAAACATCTATTTACTAAATATCTTTAAAGTCAAATGGGACAAACTGAGTATTAACCCCTCTGACTCACATAATTATTTTTAAATCAGAAAGGAATGCATGATGCCAAAAAATTGTCAACAGGGAAGCAGAAAGGGGTATCCTAGGGGATCCTGGGTTGGTGAAGTCTTTCAGTTCAGCCCCCTGTTTTATTTTACAGTTCACTCTTTTGAGAATATCGGCAGTACCAGGCTTCTGATTCAAAGTGGCTCAATTTTTCTGACTGCATGTATACTATACAAATGCAGAAGAAACTGGAGTATGTAGGCCATAGTAACATGCCATGAGAAATACAAATGCCAAAGTAACTGGGTGTTGACATGCTCTGACCAACTCTCCCTGTAGGGATATCAACAAGGGAGGCCAAAGATGATCCTTACACACACACATTCTCTCTCTCTCCCCACCCCCACCTTCTTCCCCATCTCCAAATAGAGATGCTGGGATACAAGCCTAGACAGTCTGACTCTTTAGCAGTCTTAACTGCACATGAGGTATGGATGTAGTCCATGAATACTGCTGGTTCAAACAAAACAAAACAACTCGCACCATTTCTTTCCCTTATTGTACTTTCTTCCTCTTTGGCTTAAGATAACACTTGTACCTGGACTCTCCCTCCTCCTGCTTTCCTGGGATCCATCAACACCCATCTGAGCCATGAGTTGTCAAGCCTCTGTCTCCTTGGCTCTCAGTTTTCAAACTTGCCCAGCTTTCTTCTCTCCTGTTAGCATCCTAACAGATGCTATGTCTCGCCTACCAAATTCTGACTTCAGGTTTCACACATGTGCTCTTGGCTTCCGCATCTATCTCCTGAAGCCCAGCACTGGAAAGGCCGCTGTTATTGGACATCTCCATTTGGACGTTATGAAGCTTCAGCAAACAGACCATGTCCAGGGTAGATATTTCCTATCTTCCTTACTGCTTGCTTATTAGCTGCTCCCCCAGATTCATCAAGAACCTCTGAGTCACCCAGCTCCTCCCTCATCCTGTGTTCCTTTACCAAGCAGGGATTATTCTGGGGACTTTTATTCCTAACATCCTCTTAAAGCCTTCTTTTCCACGTTCCTGCCAATAACTTGGCCCAGGCCTATACCTTTACTGTTTTGGATTCTGTGGTACCCCTCAGTTCAGCCTCCACATCACAGATAAATTTAAATTGTTCTTTTTAAAAATAACTATAAAACGCAAAAGGGATGCAGGCTCATGCTATTTTTCTTAAGCCTTAAAAAATGCTTTGGAAACATAATGGAAAAACTTTTATTGTCTTTATTATCTTAAAACTCAGCTATTACCATCATAACATTAATTCACTTTCTTCCATTGTAAAAAATTCAAGTATCATTTTTCTAATCCTGGCTGGACTCATGCTCTGTGAACTATATAAATGACCCCAAAAGCGTAGTTTAGTAGACTCTGCTCTATCTATGTACACACACACACCATTGCTCAATTCCTTCACGTAAGTCATTATCCCATATCATTAAAAAATGTCTTAAATATTTAAGGACTACCTCATACTAGAAAATGACATGAGTGAACTATTATTGACTCATCTTTGGTGAGCATTTGGTTGTAGTCATTTTAATTAACACTAAGTGAACATCTTTGTTATTTTTTTTTTTTACTCCTCTTTTGCAACATTTCCTCAGGATCATTTGCTAGAAGTGGGATTATTGGGTTAAAGAATGTGAGTACCATGGGTTTCAATAATGAAAAATGAAACATGTATTTTATACATTTTGAACATATCTTCATGTTTACTAGCTTTTTTTGTGAGTCGCCTATTGATATCTTTAGTTTGTCTTGATATTAAGGTTTTAGATATTCTATTAGTAGTTTGTATGAGTATTTTTTTATATAAAACTCGTGCCTTATTTAAAATTTCACTTTCTGTTACTATAACACTCAGGATAAGGTGGAAATCCCCTAGCATGACACTCAGTGCCCCCTATTATTGTGCCCTTGACCATCTGCCCTTGCTGTGACAAAATGCACACAAAAATGCTTCAGGCAATCCTGGACTGTTTCCAACTCTCAGAATAATGCATTTATCCTTTATGCCTCATGGCTTTGCAACATGCTGCTCCCCTCCCCCCCACCCGACCCCATTCTCCAGCTGCTACTCACCTTCAGACTCACTAGGGAGTCCAGGAAAGCCCCTCTCATGGCTCTTACTACCCTATCTTGACTTTCTGTTATGGTTTAGATATGAAATGTGCCCCCAATGCTCCTGTTAAAGCACGAATGTTCCAAGGTTAAAATGATTCAATTATGAGAGCTGTAACCTAATCAATTTATCCTAGTTTGAATGGGCTGGCTGACTACGTTGTAACTGTAGGTAGATGGGGTATGGTTGGAGGAGATGAGTCACCAAAGGTATGCCCTGGAAGGGTGCTTCTTCCCTGTGGCCCACCCATCTTGCTTCTTGATCCTGCCATGAATTGAGTAGCTTTGCTCCAATGGAGAACATCCCCACATGATGTTCTGCCTCATCTCAGCCCAGAGCAATGGGGTCATATTGTACATACCATCTATGAACTGGGACCTCTGAAACCACTAGTGCCAAATTTTTCTCCTCTTTGCTCACAAGTTGTTCTTTTGGTCAGCTCTTGCATCTGTTACCCAAACACTTTCCTCATAGGCAGGTCTTTTGCTGCTGTTTTCTAGGATCTAACAATAGTTAGACACTCAACAAATGTTGAGGCAATAGAAGGGACAGCGAATGAAGTGCTCAGTCTCCATCTCAAAAGAATTGTATTTGCCCTTGGAAGTTCATCCTAGTTTGAACTTTTTATTTGAGTATTATAATAATATGTTCTCATTCTACATCTGCCCAAGTAGGCAAAGCTTAGTATTTAGTTGCTGATCTATTAAAACCCTTGAATATAGAATGTATGGCCTCCATATTTCTAGTGTCTATACTCACCTATGAAATCTTAGAAAAATAATTCTTTGGTATGAATTTGATAGTTCCCTTTTTAATTTAATATATGCACAAAGAAGTAGAAATTATAAGTTAATGAGGTCAGTTATCTTAGCATTTGATTTATCAAATTAATTCTAAGAACCTTGAGAATGATTGGATGGAAGCATAATAAACTACAAGTTGACTTGTCAAGTAGAAAACATTTTAATTTTTCTGTTGTCTAAGAGTGCTTCTATATAATTTTACATCTAAGAATGTGTTGTAGTCAGCTTTGTGTCACTGGGACCAAAAGACCTGACAAGAACTTAGAGGAGGATAAGTTTATTTTTGCTCATAGTTTCAAAAGTTTAGTCCATGGTTGGCCAACTGCATAGCTCTGGGCCCAAGGTTAGGTAGAACATCATGGTGGAAGGGTGAGCAGGAGGAAGCAGTTCAGGACAGAGCCAGGAAACAAAGTGAGAACTCGGCTCACCAGGGACAAAATATAAATCCCAAGGACATGTATCCAGCCACATCCTAGCTGCCTACATTTATCACCCAGTTAATCCATATCTGTGGATTTATCCACTATTATGTTATAGCTCTATAATCTAGTCACTTAACCTCTGAACACTCTTGCATTCTCTCACACATGAACTTTTGGGGGATACCTCATATCTCAACCATAACAGAATGCTTCTGTATCATTTCCTCAGACCAGTTAAGGTTCTATTAAATTAAATGTTAAATTTTTTAAATTAAAGTTCTAAAAGGAGAACTGGAAAATTTTTCTATGCAATCAGGGCAACATAGAAGAAATACCAACTCACAGAACTGTCAAAAGGACTGCATAACAAGAATATCTCCAAATCTATAACATTAGGAAGCCAAGATTCACTTTTTGAACACATCTCTCTTGCAACAAGTTGGAGTAATAATTGCTTGCCTATAATTAACTTGGTAAATTTGCTTAACAGTTTGGGGGCAACCAATTTTTTAAGTATAGAGTCAGGCAAGTTTACCAATGTCTATTCCTTCTTGGTAGCTTTCTGAGTACTCTTTTCCTTCTTTCCTCTTTTTTCTTTTCTTTTTTTGTGGTACTTTGGATTGAACCTAAGGCCTAGGCAGGACTCTACCACTGAGTCACACCTCCAACCCAGCTCGGTATTTTATCTTCTTCCTATAAAGAAGAACTGAGGTTAGTGTTATTATAATTGCCACATTGGCTAATTACAACTTAATTTAGTAAGTTTGCTGATGAGGCATTTTCAGGGGATAACTGTATTTTAAGACTTTTAATTCTAAGTGGCACATGTAAAAAAAAAAAAAAAAAAAATTTTTTTAGGCACCTGGAAAGATCTGAGCTTTTCTACTAGTTGTTGGATACTGTCTGCTCACTCACGGCTCCATGCCTTTATCAGTGCTGATCTCTCTTTGTAAAACTCCATTCACCACTTCAAATGCCCAACCCATTGGCTGGTGATTCCTGGTGGATACAGAAAGTCACATGCCACTTTATAATAAATGGGTTCCTCCATAGATACACATTGGGCACCAAGAAACTGCATCCAGAGCCAGGTTTATGCTTAGAAGATATAGATAGAAGTCCTAGCAAAGCAAGCTGCAAAATCACAGAGCATTTGTGGTTATGAAATGTTTTTTTCTAAATTAAGATGCCCTTGTCTTTGGGGAAAAATAAAATAGTTGGGCAGATCTTAATAGTTACTAAGAAAATAACATTGGAATTCTCATGTGGCTTCCTTCCTGAAGCACTCTCAATTCTGAGCTTTTAGTCAGAGCACAGCAGTGCCTGGGGGCAGTCCCTGAAGCTGGCCCACCTGGGTTACCTTCCTGGGGCCCTGGTGGTGCTCCAGCAGCCTGCCTGCACACTGTGTCCTCCTGGGGATAAAAAAGATGCTCATTTCTTCTCACTGTCCCTCTCTCCCCTTCTTTTCCTCCCACCCTTCTTGCTTTTGTTTGGAAAGCAAAGATAATATCAGTGGAAAAAAACTAGCAAATTAGGTGCGATGTCTTTCAGTTGATCTAGACTTATTATTTTTTTTTTTTATTCCACTATTGAGTTTTCGGGACACAAATAAAAGATCTTTTAGAAACACAGTGATTGAATTTCTCCTCCTTCAATCACTAAAGCCCCCTTTGTCCTCTCCTCCCCTTTTCTTCACATCAGCAAACTGAGTTTCACTTCTCCCAAGCTGCTTCCTCCAGCTCAGACATCAGCTTGCACATTAGCGTAGGTGGTAACCAGGCCAGCTCTAGACAGTACATGGAGGCCAGCCAGGTTGTACTTACTCTTAGGCAGCTAAGTCAGGAATTCTGAGGATAGTATAATATCCATTTTACCATGCCCCATGGGACTCAAAAATCCCCCCAGAAATTCCACAACTTCCTCCAAGTAATTCCACTCAACCCTTATTGCCATCCCATTCTATTATATTCCTCATGTTTATGCAGGTGTATGAGATCGATTTCTTCCTTTCAGGCTTCAATCTCTGTTTTTAGCTGTATATCTTTAGCCAGGACCTGTTGACTTGGCAGAACCATAGCAATGATTCATTCCCCTCCAAACATTTCCTGAATTTTCAAGATAATTTTTTTCTTGCATTTTTATTACTTAAGGCACAGTGATTTACTGATATTTAAAATTGTTCTTGAAAAAGAATTCATAGGAAATATGAGGATGATTATTTATGAGAGGGGGAGAAAAGTCAAAGTTCAAATGTTGTAGGACTTCCACTTGTCCTTGAACAGAATAAATTCAGAAGGACAAAGAAGCCTCCTAGGAGCTTCCTTCAGACTAGTCTTTCTCTATTTCTCTTCCTCATCACTCACCTAGGTTTTTTATTGTGTTTATTGCATAAGATACCATGGTTTTGTATCCCATCTAATTCATAGATTAGTTCAGATTTTCTATATTTTCCCTGCATATTACAAGAGTGTTGAATGGGTAAGATTCGGTGTTAGAGTCTAGGGTGAGCCACTGTAGGAGGCCTCAAAATGCAACTTCTTGCTCGAGATGGAAGTATATTGCCTTGTATCAAAGTTCAAAGACAGCTAGAAGTCCATGGTGGGTCAGCAGCTTTGCTGCACAGTGTCCTCAGGAATCCGGGCAGCAATCTCTGCCATGTTCCATATAAGGTTCCACCTATGGGTTCAATGCTGCCCAGTTTTCTCCATGTAACATTCTTGCGGAAGGGAAAACATGACAGAAAGTGCAATTGGGTTCCTTCAAAAATGAGATAAAACAGTTTCATGCATCACATTGCTTGGATTCCAGTGGCTCAAACCATCATGCTCCGTATTCAGTTGGGGAGGAGGCTGGGAAATGTAGTCTCTAGGTGAGCAGCCATGTTCCTAGGTAGAACTTGAGATGGGGGTTCTGTGGCTCCAAGGAATGAATGCTGGGGATGGTGCATAATTAACAGGGCCTTACACAGATATCTTTTAAGTTAATACTTTGATATAGATTTCTAAGAATCATATTTGTATTTGACAATTGCCTTGGCATCTTCCTATATTTTTCTACTCTTCTTAAACACTGGGTGGGAATGAAGTTGCTTTCATTTTACACACTGTGTCTGTGGAGAAGTGTGTAATGTTCACTGTCCTCATATTCAGCCCACTTATTCTATGTTTCCTCTAATAACAGATCAATTTGTAAATTTAGATACTTCAGTATTTCTGAAGATCTGCAGTATAAAAGGGCATCTTGGGCTTCCTTATCCATATCAGACTTAAGAAGACACTCATAATCGCTCTTTGCACTAGTAAAAATAAATATTCCTTCCAGTTCACTGCAGTTTTCTGTAGGCTGTGTTCCAGCCCAGAGTCCAAGGCTCAGGGAAAAAAAATGTGAATGTTGGTTTTAATCTCCACTAGATAAGTATTTCAGGTCCACGTAGGAAAGAGAGGAAGTTGGTGTCAGACCCTGTCTTAGGATCTGAGAGGGGTCCAGGGCTCCCTGTTGGATTAGCTCCCCTCAGTAGTACTTGATACCTTCCATAGCCTCCCACGTATGTGACTCCATGATAGAAATAGTTCTGCTTTAAATAGGCAAGTCTCACATGTGTATTTTAATAAACTGTAGCATTGCGGCAGTAGAAGAAAGTTTGCCATTACACCCACTTCACACATCTCTATGGAGCATTTACTCCCTGCTGGCATTGAACTAGGCACTAAGAATACAGCGACACCAACTCTGCCCTCAAGTTTTCAGCCTAGCAAGCTGACAGGCATCAATCAGAGGACCGCGTGGATGTGTCATGTGAAATGGGATAAGGAAAGAGACTGAAGTGAGGCATCATGCCTAGAGCAATAGAAGGTCACTTTCCAGGTCAAAAGACGCACATTGGAGATGAAAGAGGAAATCTAGGAATAAATAACTGCAGCAGAATTTTGAGTAACTTTTCTTTACCTACAGTTCTGAATAAATAAGAAAAGTAGACATGAGGAGTAATTTTTCCAGAGCATTTAAACATGAGGGAAATCAGTATTTACCAGTCTATTCAATTCCTATTGATGCCTAGGTTGAAGATTCTAATCCCTATTAAAATCTTGAAAGGGGCCATTTGTGGAGGTAGAGGAGATGGGTGACCTCAAGACCTGCCTTACAGGTGGATTGGCCCCCAGAAATCTCCTTCTCCCATGGTAACCTGTTTCTGGAATTCCATAATGGGAAAGATTCCTCATGACAGGTAAAGCTTCAAAGCCAAGAAAAACAGCAGCTCTCCAAAGTCACTACCATGTTTGTATTTTTTTAACTATTTTATTTTTCCTTGTGTCTTCATAACGGACTTGTACAGTATGTGCAATTCCCCCCTGGCTCAGCTCCCTGCTGCTTCAATCTGAGAATGCAAGGCAGGGGCAGAGGGCTTCACTGCATTCTTAAGTTATTGAATATAAAGAACTTTAAGGAATATATTCATCTGATGAACAAGAGTAACAACCCACCTTCCTGGGAGGGAGGGAAAGGAGCAGGACTGGGGGCGGATAAACACTCATATCTTCAATTGTTATTGTGCTTTGCCAATTTACAGAGTGCTTTTATATTGAATAGCTTTTCTAATTAGTATAATAACCTACTGAAGGAAGAAAGCCAATAATATCTCCATTTTACAGATAAGGAGAGTGAAATTTAAGAACAGCCATTTGCTTATAGAATCCACAGTATCCTCCAGGAGTCCCCAACTCTTTCCAGAATGCTTATAAAAAGAGGCACCAGACCAGGCTCCCAAGAAAAATCTCACAATTTGGCCTCCCAAGGTGGCTTTCAGTCTTTCATAACGAGGTTGCATTTATGGCAGTGAAAGTCTGTTCTTTGTGTGTCTACTTAAGGATCACAGATTTTTCTCTTTTTATACTTCTGCATCAGGTTTCTAGTCTGAAACTCAATCAAAAGTTGTTAAATGAAAAGGGACCCAGAGGAATGTGTTTAGTGAAGTGTTTGTTCTTAGCTCAGAGTAGAAGATTTGTGTGGATTTGAGGGGAATAGGAGGGAACACATGGAAATGAAAAGATTTGTATAAATATCAACTGCTTCCAGGGCAGGGGCCTGTGTGATCCGTCTTCCTCCACAGTCCAGCACAGTATCCAGAACTGGGGCCCATGAGTGATTTTATAATGGGATAGAAAATGGAGAATGAGCCCTCCTTTGAAAAGCTAGATGAAGACCCACTTCTGCCATGGTGCCAGCAGAGGTGTGGTCACTCTGTGTAAAGTGGGAGTCCTCGATTCCACGTGGGCTTCTCTGTCAACCTCCCTTTCACAGAAAGTCTTGTGTCTTCACAGAGGGCCTCGGCTGGTCTCCATCCTGGCATGACAGAAGGTTCTGGTAGACAGGTCGTTCATGGTCACAAGGAGTAACTGTCCTTTGTCCAGTTGGGTACATAATAGTACCCTTTCTACTGCCCAGGAATGTCTATTCTTCTTCAGCCCTCACAGAGATGCTCTTGGAATGTTCTCTAGTTTCCCAAACCGTACATGTCTTCACCTTCTCAAGAATCATGTCAGTGCTACCTCACCAGCTTTGGAGGATCTGCCTTGGTTCTAGCCAAAATGGAACTTGAGGCTTTTTATTTCTCCCTTATTTTTTAAGGACTTGTTTTAGTTTTTCCTATCCTCCTTATTTGTACATTATAGTTGCACAAATATAGTTGCCCAGGGAAAAAGGAAATATTGGGGACATGTATTGGTCAAATTATATTGTTGTATTGTGTGCGTGGATGGATATGTAACAACAAATCCCACCATTATGTACAACCATAATGCAGCAGAACCATAATCCAGCTGATGAGCCAAGTCACTGGGGGGAACGCCTGCAAATTCCACATTTTGGTTCATGAAGGTGTTTTGTTTTGTTTTCTAATTATTCTTTCTTTTGTCAATTGTGGAGTTCAGGACATAATTTTTTTAAATGACATACAAGTCATTCCTAGAGGCTGAATTGACTATGGTGTGATCCTCAGTCGTTGGGTGTAATGCCTAAAATTAGGGCAGTTGCCCTGGTGCAGAAACAGAAGTGCAGCAAGGCAGAGATGGAAATTAGAGCAGGTTTACTCAAAGGCAAGAGAAAGTGAAATACACCCCAGAGAGAGGGGAGGCAGATCAGCAAGGGTCCAAAATGTGCCAAAATGATTAGGCTGTGGGCTTATTGTTAGAACAGAACAGGGGATGGAAATTTGCAGTGGTGTGAAACTGTTGATGGGCAGCTGGCCACACCTCTTTGGGTCTGGTGCTTGCCCTGCTGCTGCCTGCTCGGAGGAAGTCAAATGCCTGCACTGTGGGAAAACAGGGCATGCACCTGCATACCTGGGTCACTTTGCCCTTTCTGGCCTAGTGCCACATGCAAGAGGTTATATAGCAGTCACCTGACCCTTGAAGTAGCTTGTGGGTACATGCATGACCTTGAGTATATGACATATGCCTGTAAATCTATAAAGAAGTGTAATGGCCTCCCTTGGTGGCATTGTAGGAGGAGGGATACTGACGATATCATTGGGTGGCTGTGAGTCATCTCCCACCTTCCTTAGATGGATTTCTTCCCTAGCCCCACTGACACAAGGGGAGAGAGGTTATGTCTTTATGGCGTTGCATGATGGGTCAAGACCTCTGGGTCAGTTGCAGGTCAGGGTCCTTTTACAGGAAGCTCCTCTCTCATCTTCCCCTTCTTCTATTCCTGCTCATCTCTAGCTAACTACCTGTGCTAACTAAGTCACATTTACACCTTTTTCTAAATCATCTGGTATTTGCTGCATAACCAGATATCACCTGGAATCATCATATAGGTCTTTATAAAGGTTTGTGGCATGTGAAAGAAACAGTCAACAGTAGATCTGTGGTCATTACTTAAAAATATGCTATTTCTACCAGTATAGCAGTCTACCTTTCTTCTCTCCACTCTAAACCATGGTGATAAATTTGTAATATTAAAACTTACATTTAGTTGCAAAGGTATGTCTGTGCCTCTTGTTCAAAATATTGAAATATGTGTATGTTAGTAAAAATCCTTTGCCTATGTACCCCGAAAACTTGCCAGGGGGCCTTGGACCTTTTCCTGAGACTCCCTGGATTTCTCCATGATGCAATCCCCAAAGGCTTGTTTTCTGAACCCCCTGGTTGAACAGTGCCTAAGCAGAAAGATTCCTGTGTATTTTGAGAATCACCCTTGCTCTGGGCTTAAGATTTCTCACCTCTGAAATGAAGGGTTGGATTTTATTGTGTTTGCTTAATATTTAGAGGAAAAGATGGGCTTGACTAGGAAGTGGAACTCTGCCTTGGCCTCTGGAATTGGCTTTTGGGAAAGTGTGTGCAACTCCATCTGTGTTGAAGGCCAAGTGGGGCCTTAAAGTCGTCTCAAATTGATCTGTACACTAGGGCCCATCAATAACTTCAAGTGCAAGATTACTTATGGCACCATCATGGAATCATAAAAATGGATTGTCCTGCCTAAGTTCTAGCTCAGTGGTCCATAAGCAGGCTCTGATTTCACGGTTCAGAAAGTGAACACAACATTTTCAACAGCTGGAGACAAAGTCTTTTCAGTGGAACCCAAGTATTTAAGATGGCACCATCTTAACATCTGTGAAATATTTTCAGAGTTATTAGTAATCACAATAATTAAGGAGTAAACTAAGTTATGTATTAGCTACTTGAGTAGAGTTTTGAAAGCATATTTAAGTCACTAGGGGAAATATTAATTATTCTAAAATCCAGTTCATTAAATTTTTTATGAAATTAAGAAATTTGAATTGTGCATTCAGGACTGCAAGGCCCTGGGGCAATAGAAGTGAGAAAGATAGAAATGGACCCTGATTCTCAAGATGCTTCCACTATATTTGGTATTCAATGAAAGGAAGTAATCATTAATGACCATGATGGAAGGCAGATTAGCACAGTGGTAAATGATACAGGTTCTTGAGAAAAACTGCTGCATACTCATTAACTATGTGATCTTTGGCAAAGTAGTTCCTTACTGGCTCTGAGCCTTGGTCTCCTTATCTTTCAAATGGGGGCAACAATATTAACCTATGGACTATAAAAAAAAAACAATAAAGTACTAAACATTTGAAAAGCTTAGAGAAAGGATTTTGGAAGTCTTTTTTTCCTATCCCAGTCTTGTGGATATACATGATATTGGTGTATTCATCTATGTACATAGGAAAGTTTTGTCAGATTTATTCCACTCTTTCCTATCCCCAACCCCTTTCCTTCATTCCCTTGTATGTGATCCACTGAACTTTTCTTCTCCTCCCTAACTCGTTGTGTGTTAGCATTCACATATCAGAACATTCGATCTTTGGTTTGTGGGTAGGGGATTGGCTTATTTTATTTAGCATTATAGTTTCCAGATTTACCAGAAAATGTCAAAGTCATTCTTTATGACTAAGTAATATTCCATTTGTATATAAACCACGTTTTCTTTATCCATTCATCAATTGATGGGCATCTAGGTTGGTTCCATAGCTTAGCTATTGTGAATTGTGCTGCTCTAAACATTGATGATGCTGCATCACTATAATATGCTGAATTTAACTCTCTTGGATATATGCTGAGGAGTGGTATAACTGGGCCAAATGGTGGTTACATTTCTAAGTTTATGAGGAATCTACATACTTCTTTCCAGAGTAGTCACACCAATTTGCAGTCTCACCAGCAATGTATGAGTAAACCTTTTTCCTTACCAACATTTATTGTTACTTGTATTCCTAATAATTATCATTCTGGTTGGAGTGAAGTGAAATCTCAGTGTAGTTTTAATTTGCATTTCTCTAATCGCTAGAGATATTGAGCATTTTTTCATTTATTTGTTGACCATTCATACTTATTCTTTTGAGAAGTATCTGTTTAGTTTCTTTGCCTATGGGTTATTCTTTTTTTTGGTGTTAAGCTTTTTGAGTTTTTTGTATATCCTAGAATGAATGCCTTATATGAGGAGAGGGTGACAAAGGTTTTCACCCATTCTGTCAGCTCTGTCTTCACTATCTTGACTGTTTCCTTTGCTATTAAGAAGCTTTTTAGTTTGATACTGTCCCACTTATTGATTTTTTTTCCTTGTGCTTTAGGAGTCTTGTTAAGGAAGTCAGCTCCTAAGCTAACAACAATGTTGGGCCTACATTTTCTTCTAGTAGGTGCAGGGTTTCTGGTCTAATTCCTAGGTCCTTGATCCACTTTGAGTTGACTTTTGTGCGGGGTGAGATATAGGGGTTCAATTCATTCTACTACATATGGATTTCCAGTTTTCCCAGCACCATTTGTTGATGAGGCTTCTTTCCTCCGATGTATGTTTTTGGCAACTTTGTCTGGTGTGAGGTAATTGTACTCTTAGTCTTTAAAACTCTAACCAGAGCAGTTAGGCAAAAGAAGGTAATTAAAGGGATATTAATAGGAAAAGAGCTCAAACAATCTCTATTTGCCAATGACATGATTCTATATTTAGGAGACACACACACAAAAGCACTAGAAAACCTCTAGAACTCATAAATGAATTCAACAAAATAGCAGGATACAAAATTAACACCCATAAATCTATCGTGTTCCTAGACACCAATGATGAATCGGCTGAAAGAGTAATTAGTAAAACTATCCCATTCATAATATCCTTAAAAAAAAAAATACTTGGGAATCAATCTAACAAAAGAGGTGAAAGACCTCTACAATGTAAGTACAGAACACTGAAGAAATTGAGGGAGACCATAGAGATGGAAAGACCTCCCAGATTCTCAGAAAGGCAGAATTAATATTGTCAAAATGGCCATACTATCAAAAGTATGATACCGATTTAATGCAATTCCTATTAAGAGTTCAATGATATTCTTCATAGAAATAGAAAAGACAGTCATTTAATTATTTGGAAAAATAAGAGGCCTACAAGAGCCAAAGCCATCCTTGGCAAGAAAAGTGAAGCAGGAGGCACCACAATATCAGACCTTAAATTATACTATACAAAGGGCATGGTATTGACACCAGAACAGGCATAAAGACCAAAGGAATTGAAAGTCTTTGCCATAAAGAAATGGTTAATATTTAGGAGATAGATGTGTTTAACCTAGTTTAAACACTACACAGGTATCAAAACATCACATGGCACACCATTAATATGTGTAGCTTTTAATGTATCCGTTTTTAAAAGAAATTTACTTTATTCATAGACATTAGTTAGATGTTATTTTTAAACAAAGATGATGCTTTATAGTGCCTTCAGAATAATACCTGGCATTGTAATTACTCAATATGTGATATCTCTGATTATTCTTATTAGTGATTCTAATTTATTCATAAAGACAACTAATTAAAAAAAACCTTTTTTTTTTTTTTTTTAAATGGTCAGCTCAACTGTTTCCCTCTAGCTCCTTTTGGAGCACAGAGAAGACCATTTGGAAAGCTGTTTGAAAGCTGCGCTATCACTGCAGGGCCTTCTCCCTCTTGGACTAAATCAATCACCCTTTCCACTTGGTTTAGGGCCTCACTTTCTTTCTGAACCACCAGCAGCTTCTTATTCTTTGAATACACTTTTTAAAGAATAGATCAAAACCTACAGTTGCTTCTGCCTTGCTTGGGGAACTGGTTTTAAACACACATCACTGGTTGGGTGCTCTAGGAATCTGTGGTTCTGATAGTAAAACCAACAGATTTTTAGGCACAGACTGTGGATACAGCTTGAGACAAGGTTCTGCCCTTGAGAAACAACTCGACATCCCAGGCCTATAAAATAAAGGCACTATAAACTGGACGTATGTCAAGGGGTGGTATCAGCCCGCACACACCTGTTAAAACATCAAGCTAATTCCTTCCATTCCTAAATATCAACATCTACATCCTAGAGCCCATGAATGCCCCACTTCTGCTCCTCTCCCTCTTCCAAACCCCATTGTGCTAATGGCTGCTCTGGGGCTGTAGGGATTGGTATTTTTAACACCACCTTTGGGAAAGAGTGTAAGAAAAATATGACAGTTTCGTTCCTGGGTTTTACACACACACACAGTATGCACGTGCGTATGGACCCACACATCTCCCAGAGGCATCTGCAGCTTGTTAGCTTGCTTAGTCCCCGACTTCTTACTGAAGAGAAGGAACAAGATGGCAAAGGCTGCCAATCCCCTGGTTATGATAAATTAACTTCTCTGGCCTACTATTTCCATAAGAAGCTACAGCGTCTTGGCAGTAGAATTAATTCTCCAAGCTTCCTTTGGAACCAGTGGAATCCCATTTAAAATACAACTCTGTAGGGAGAAGCAGATCTCTCACTTCTTAACTTTATAACATGTTTACTAAATGCCTGGGGCTTGCTGTTGTTTGTTCTTAGGGGTTTAATTTGCCTTGTTGTGTGTGTGTGTTTAATCTTCTAACCTAGAGTGTTCATCTCTATGTTCTATGTCTTTAGCAAAAGCCTTTTTAACCATTCAGTGTAGTTCTGGTGTGCCAATTTTTTTTTTTTTTTTTTTTTGGTGTGGGGGGGTTGTTTTGTTTAAAGAGAGCAAAGTATTTCTAATGTTTCTTGCTCCCTTTTTTAAAAAAAAAAAATATTTCCAGAAGGATGGTACTTAAGGGATCCTGTGCCTTTAAATGCTGCCTTGAATAGTATAGTTCTGACTTCTTCAATTTAGAATGATTAATCACCTCACCTTCACTGCCAAGTCCTAGCTATTATAGCATTGCCCAGAGCTCCTCTATGGCCGAGAGTTCCATCTTCCCAGGAATAGTCCTTGATCTTTCCAGGCCCTGTGTGGGGTATGGAGCATTTCACTGGGAGTACTAAGGCATGGTTTCTGCTCCTACTTCTATTAACCAGCTGTGTGATCTTGACCAAGACTCTGAATCATTCTGTGCCATAATTCCTTCATTTATAAGGATGATAATAAATAGCCACTAGTGTCTGCAGAGTGCTTATTATATGCCAGGTGCTTATCACTATGCATGACCCATCTCATTCAGTGAGTTTTTTGTTGTTGTTGTTGTTGTTGTTTTTGAGCAGTTACTAGTCAGACACATTTGGAACATTATCTCATTGAATTCTCACAGCAACCCTTGAAGGAGCTGTTCTTAATGATTCCCATTTTACAGATAAGAAGACAGAGTTTCAAAAGCAAAGTCACTTGAGCAGGATTCTCCTATGGTAAAGGGGCAGAGCAAAACATTGAACCCAGTATGATGTGATAACCAAGTAATGTATAATCATACACATACTACTGTGTCCCTGATCCACCTGGTCTTAGAGGACAAGCAGACATAAGACAAGGAGGTGGGCGTGAAGAAGAGTTCACTCAAAGGTCTGGAGGCAGAAAAGTACAGAGCACTGCTTGTCAACAGGGGACGATCCCCCCAAGAGACACTCAGCAATGTCTAAAGACAGTGTCTGTTGTCACAATTGTGGATGTTACTTTTAGAGGATGGAGGCTGGGACTGGCACCAATATCCAAAGGACAGCTCGTCTGGTAAAGAATTACATGACTCAAATGTCAATAGTGCGAGGTCGAAACATCTCTCTAGAGCAAGACATGCTGCTGTTGTACCTCTGAAGGAGACAACTGGCAGTCCTTTGGTGTTGTCTAGTTGCTAAAGAACCCACATATGTCCATTAGGTAAGAAAGAATTGAAACTAAGGATATGGGGTGAAGATCAATAGCTCTCCTTGCCAGCAAACAAGACCTTAGTTTTTATTAATCAAAGTGAGTTTAGTGAAAAGGTCTGTGTGATTTCTCACATTCCACCAAGAAAACTTAGCAGCTAAATGGAGGAAAAACATACAAATTCCTGGCTGTGCATTAGAATCATCTAGGAAGCTTTTTAAAAATATCATTGCTCAGGTATCAACTCCAAAGATTCTGGTTAACTTAGTCTGGTGAGCCTTGATGGTTCCAATGCATGGCCAAGATTGAGAGTCACTGGCTTTGGGCAGTTGGGTAGAATTTAGATCAAATAGCAGCTTTAAAGGGGAGTTGAACATTAAAAACTAGCCATTCAGTATAGGGGACTTTAAAATGCTTCGGATGATTTATTACCTGAACCTAATCATGAGGGAACAGCAGACAAACCCAAATTGAGGGATTTGTCTCAAGTTTTATAAATATTTCTACAAAATATCTGACCTGTATGGTTCAAAAAATGTCAAGTCAGACTCGGGAATACTCCAGACTTCTTTAGGAACATCAAAACTGAACTGAATACATTATGTGCTATAAAGGATGATAATGGGATAATTAGCAAAAACTAAAAGTGGTTTGTAGATTATAGCATTGTGTCATTGTTAATTTCCAGATTTTGATAATGGTACAGTGGTTATGTACTTTGGAGAACAGTTACAGATATGCTATACATATGCCAATGAGTTTTAAAGAATTGTGTGTGAAAGAAAAAGAGTATGGGGTGGGTAGTGGAGAAGATTGAAAGAGCAAAACAAATGTAAGATGTTAGCATTTGGGGAATCTATGTGAAGAGTATATAGAATTTCTTTGTATTTTGGAATAATTTCAAAATTTACAGAAAAGTTGTATAAAAAGAATAATACAAAGTTAAATTCTTCAAAGGGTGATAGGATTCATGTCTCTAGAATTCTCCAAGACTACGATACATGTTTGCCTTTTGTGGATAATTTAGTTGACATCTTTTGTGCAAAGAGGGAATGGACGGAAATGGTCAAGCAGTGGTCTAAAGGTTACAGGTGTTCGTTTTTTATGCTCAAGGAAATTCAATTGTGACTTCTAATCTAAGAGATTCTCCTAAATGGGGTCTCCTGGTAGAAGTCAGTAGCCTCTTCAGGGAGTCTCCATCTTTGAACACCTAGTGTTCAATCAGGTTCATCTGAGTCAACACTTCTGGTCACTTCTGTTCTGCCATTTTTAGCACTGTCATGGAGGATACTGTCCTTTCTTTTTAAATCTTTTTACCATAAAGTGGGGCCAGGGATTGAGAAGAGTGGCAACTCAAGAAGAAAGAAAGAGTCAACTGAATATAATCCTCCAGTACATTTCCCTTCTCCACCCACCCACTCTGGAAAATATAAAAAATATTCAGGTGGAGAAGAGGGTTCATGGACTATTCCCATTTTATAGACAAAAAAAAAAAAAAAGAAAGAAAAATTGAAAGTTACTTTCTAGGAAGAAAGTGAAAAAAAATCAAGTGGGTGTTCATGGCTGTAAAAGTTTTTTTTTTTTTTTTCCTACTTTGGAGAAAATAATATAACTTTACTGCTTGCTTTCTGTAACCCACCGATGGGGCATCCACATCCTGACTTGCCCCAGACAGTCCTGGTAAAGCACCTGTCCTCTGGGCATAATTGTCAACACCATTTTACATTCAAAATGACCAAGTTTGAATATTAACCCATAGTCACCTATCTTTAGGGAAAGCTATTTTTCCTCCTGCAGGAGCCGAATTAATGCCAAATGTGGTATTTTACTCAGATCATTGGGCTTCATAAGATGACAATTGGCCAGAACGGGGTAAATGACCATGTGGAAATTTGCATCCATTTGAGATACAACAGAGAAAGATACATGAACAGAAAGCAAACCCATTCCACAAATGAAACAATAAAAGACTTAAGACAGAGTTGATTGGAAAAGGGCAATTTTGCTGACCTTTCCTTTTCTCCCTCAACCACTGTTCTAAATTACTTTTTTTTTCCTGATAGAACAAAGCCATGTTTTCTCCTTGTCCTTACAAGCAGAGCCTGCACTTATATTCCATTTTCACAAAAGAGCTGATAGTACTGACAGTATCTGCTAAGAACTTAATGAAACTCGCATCCTGCTTCAGAGGAAGCTAACCCAGGTAGGAGGCTGCCACAGGCCACCTCAGCAGCTTTCAACCCACGCCATCCTGGCCCAGCTCAGGATACATACCCCCACCTGCTGCTCCGTTAACTCATCTGGGAAGCGTGGGGCTCCATCAGGATGAGATCAGCTTTAGCTGCTGTAAGCCAAAGGGATGATTGAATGCAGTCCAGAGAGTTTCCAATGCAATTGCAACTTCCAGGCTTGAACATTCAAAAACTGCGGTTTTAATTCCTAATTTATGAGTGTGGGATGGCCCCTTTCAAACACAGACAGGTTTTTGTACTTAAAAGTGTTCCCCAAAGTAGCCGCTGACATGGGGGAGATTGACAATTCTCACAGCTGCCTCTTTCAATGGAGGAACACATAAATTCTGAAGTCACAGCACCCTGGCTGTGGCCACCAGTGCTGCTTCTCCTGTTGGCGGCTTGCCTCTCCTCGTGGGTTGTGTTTGTGGCAAAATATACTCAATAATTAGCACTCTTGATGTTCATAACTGCAAAGGGGTGTGAGGAGGAAATATTTTACAGTATATTAAGATATTCAGTAAAAATCAAACCTTGACCCCACTTTTCCCCCCCTCTCATTCTTCATTTGGGAAAAGAAACCAGTTCACTCAAATGGTTATGACCTCAGAATGGTTACTCTCCTTATGGAACATCTTCTATATTGTAGGTGATTTTCTATCCTTGCTGGCCACTCTGTAGATGTCATTTGCATTAGTGGAGCATGGGAACTAACCAGGCTTCTAAGACAGTGGCCAACAACCTGTCTGAGTCTCAATAGCTGAGCAGCCAAGTGAAGGTCCCAGTTGAGTGGACATCCCAGGAGCACTTTATTGTCACAGGCCTCTGACATCCAAGTAGCTTTTCTTTCTCAAGAATAACAAAGTGGACAATTTTAAGCCAAGCTACCAAAAAAGCATTTGTGATGTTTACTCACAACCTGCCCCAAAAGCAACAGTGATCCTATGTATATCTGAGTGGTTTGAGGAGGTCTCTTGGAGAAGATACAGAAACCAAGTCCAGTCACAGCGAACAGACTGCTGTCTTACATCCTCATGAGCTTTAGATAGACACAGGGGTACCAACTTCATCCCAGAGGCTCAGGGATACAAAAGCAGTAATGTCCTTTAAAACTATAACCTTCACTATTTCTTGCTTTTCTCTTACTACTATTTCACTCAATTCAGGCCAACCCCAAATGGATGTTGACTTAAAAACCTTTAGAAACTGTCAAAGCATTGAGAAGTGATTATTGGGAGTGAAGGTGGCCTTGTTAAAATTTAGCCAACTGAACATTCATCACTGTTTCTTCAGCTGCAGGGCCCCAGTTATCTGCATCCCTTCTGGTAGAGGATGCTCCTGCTTCCCTCTGCAAAGGCCCTGAGGTTCTTCCCTTTATACCTTGTCATGGCCACAAGTTCTCCTTGGGTCTTTTGCTTTGTTGGGCTGCATCTGTTCTTCTCTTGGAAGAATTCAAAAAGTAGTTGGTAGCTCTTGGTGACACTCTGAAACCATGGGACTGCACAGAGTGTATCTTGGGGCCTGTCTGCCTGGACAGCCACACTACCATCTCTACTCTACTGTTCCTAGACAAAAGGATTCTGGGAGGGAGTTACAAAGCTGGTTGCTTTCCCAGTCATCATCCTCTTCAGGAAGTAAGGCACAGGGACTATCTCAGATCTCTCAACTCACTTGGATCCAGAATCCTGCCTGTTCCTCACTCTTTGGAGGTTTTGACCAAGATTGGGGTGGGATGCAGAACCCATATTCAGAGACCCACCTCAGCATATAACATTATTGCTCCCCTTTCCATCTCTCTCTTTTATCCATAGTCTAGAGAACTTTCATTCTCTTTAATGGGAACAACTGACTTTGCAAGTCTGCCTCCAAATATTGCATACTGACTGCTGAGCCTCAGTTTGGGGACTCAAAAGCCAAGATTTTGCCCCTTTTGTTTTCTGTCTCCACAGTCAAAAGGTAGATGACCCACATTCAGCTTTCTGGATAATGGATTTCCATAAAAGGCACCATCGGTTGATATATCCCTCTGCAAATGCAACCCACGTCCTAAAAACATTCTGACTTTATCAAAGGTTTGCAGGTGAAACACTTCTTGTGTGTTTATCATTCTTCACAAGCCAAAAGGCAGCTGAAATTCTGCTGGAAAATAAATGCTAAATCATCATAGTCCATGTTTTTCTTCTTGCATGATCCACAGTAAACATCCACCTTCTATCCCATTCAACTGAAAATCTCATCATCATTATCGGCATCTTACCCTTTCACAGAGCCGACCACAGACCAACTTTGCCCTAAGAACCAGATGCTGGAGGTTAGGCTTGTTTCCAAAAGAAACACAAAATCATGGCTTTATTTTTCCATTGCTACATTCTTATAGCTCTCCGAAGAGGACATGATCACGATTAGCCCAAAGCCGCCTTTCCTTTTAGAGAAAATGTCCATGCCAACCAGTAAAGTTGATGTTGATTAGATCTCTTCTGCACTTTCTTAAAAAAAAAAAAAAAAAAAAAAAAATCTTCATGGTCCTGAGATATTTACATCTTTACATGCATATAATCTATGCATTTGTTAAATGCTGCACAAGATATTTTTCTCATGCAATCAAAGAGCTATGATGTTAACTTTCAGTTATTCTATCAAATGAAAAGACTAACTTTAGCAAAGGAGAAATCACTCCTTAGAACTTATTTTCTTTATCTGAAAAGTGGTAATAGTATTGCTTCCTCTGCACACCTCAGAAGGTTGTGAACATCAACATACAATCAATAGAAAAGGTAGACAGCATATATAAAAGCAATATATAAACCCTGAAATGATATAGAAATACCCTGATGTTATCATCATCATTGATAATATACCCAAAATGTTTTCATGGATAAAACAGATTTCAAAGATAAAAGAATATGGCCCCAATTGCTCCCGTGCCCCCCCCCCCAAAAAAAAACACAGCATAATGTTGATATCAGGTTCTGTTGTCAGACCAATCCTTCTCTGTCAAGGGTCTGCTGAGGCCTTTGTTGACCTTGTGTCAAGGTCAGCTCCTCCCTCTACCCAATCATGGGTCTCTAAACATGCACAGGTTTGATCTCAAGCACTCCCCAAAGAAGCTCCTTCCTCCACACAAAAGCCCTCTCAGATCCATCTGAAGGATCCTACCTACCAATACAGAAAGTCTGGTGATGGGACTGTATCCTCTGTGGCAGGTGACACTCTTTCACCAGCCATCTTGACCAATCAGCCTTATTTTAAATTTGTAAATGCACAGCCAAAGATCACCAGGTTCTTGAGAAAAAACAAAAGCAAGACACATAACTACTAAGATAACCAAGAGAGTAGTGACCCCAGAGGATTCAGAGACCTGGTAGAAAATAGACAAGAGCCTTTAAAAATTCTGCTCTATTTTACACCAAAAGGTGTAAGAGGATCTGAAAACTGCAAGACAAGAACAAGCCGCTATGAAAAAGAACAAGCTGCTATGAAAAAGGACCTATCTTAGAACAAAGGAAGAAGTACTGTGCTTGCAGAGCTTGGGGGGTAGCAGGGGGTTCAGTAGAAGAGGTGAATGGACACAACTAAGGAAGAGGTTGAGGATCTAAAAAATAACCTAATGAGAGCTCTGAGAGTCAAAAGAGAGATGAAAAATATGGAAGATAACTGATAAATGCAGGAAATCCATATCCAACTAGGAATTGGGGAAAAGCAGAAATAATAGAGGTCAAGAAATTATCAAAACATTAATGTGAATAGCTGTAAAGAAACTATGAAGAAAGATACAAGAAGAACCCCTGCATGCTCCACAGGAGGAGTTGGCAATATTTTTTCTATAAAGAACCAGATAGTAAATATTGTAGGCTGAGGGAGGGAGGGACACACATCTTGACTCCCTGTTGTACCCTAAACACTTCAGTATATAACAAAGGAAGTGATGAGACTGTATCCTCTGTGGCAGGTGACACTGTTTCATCAGCCATCTTGACCAATTCCCAAGGCTCATGGGGAGTGGCTCACAGAGGACTTTCTAATAAAGCATGGATGAAACATGAAATGGGCAACATAATGAATTTGGCCTATGGTTTGCTGACCTCTGCCTTCCATGAAAAACTGGGAAAAGCCAAACACCCAGACACAGGTGTCTCAGCTTCAGAACCCCAAAGAGTAGGGGAAAATCTGTAAAGTCTCTGAAGACAGAATCGGGCAAGGATCATACTTACATTTCTTGTGCATAGCAGAGTTGACCAAAAATCAGCGAGGCCATATTCTTGGAGAAACAAAAGCGATTCTTGACCTGGGTTCTTGTTGTCAGTCGAAAGTTTAGAGTGATGGCAAAATACATGCACATTTGGTGATGGAGTCACTCAGGACATGTACCACTTGTCAGCCTTGCAGGGCAGGGGTTACTCAAAGACATCCTCTCCCCCCATACACTTGGACACACCCACAGCAGAAAGCAGTGCTCCAAGAAAGATTTGAGAAGCAGTTGAAGTGATCCAAGGTTGAGATGAAAGACTGTCCTCCAACAGAACTAAAAGTTGATCAGTTGAAAGTTGGACAGGAATTCCCAAGGCTCATGGGGAGTGGCACACAGAGGACATTTGATACAGTAACTCAAATGATGCTGTTAGCAATCCTGAAAAGCAATTTTGTGGTGACACCAATGAGATAAAGCTATGTCTTTTCTCTTCAACGAAAATAGAAGGGCATTTAAAAGTTCTAGGAAGAATAAATGAGACAGATGTGAATCTTTCATCAAAGGAGTGGAAATGTGTGCCCTGGATGGAGTGAATAAAACTATCATAAATGTGTTTTTTGAAATAGAAAATCCAAATTCTCACAGGTCAAGAGAATTAGGGGTGTCACTAATAGTTCTGGTAATTTTTGTTTATTGCATGCAGTAGTTGGGGTTGCTCCCTTATGCTTCTGGTTTTGCCCTGACCACACTTCTGCTAATTTTTTCCAAAGAGTAGGGAAAATCTGTAAAGCCTCTGAAGACAGAATCAGAGAAGGATCACACTTTTTGTGCATAGCACAGTTGGTTAGAAAGCAGTGAGGCCACATTCTGGGAGAAATAAAAGTGATTCTTGGCCTGGGTTCTGTTATCAGTCAGAAGTCTAGAGTGATAGCAAAATATATACAAAATATTTTACAATTTTTCTGATTTAATTCCTAAGTAGCTTCAGATTTTTGGTTTTTTGTTTTGTTTTACATTAGATAATAGGTCTTAATATTTTATTCCAAAGTCAATATTACCTTTAGATTTTCATGAAACACGTGACACATTTTATACCTAGAAACATAAAATTTTTCTTAGGACGTTTTATTAAAGCTTTCAAAGATTCCTTTAGGAAACTGATATTTCTTGCCTTGAAGTCTTCTTTTTCTAAAAATCATAAATTTTATTCTTTCTTTCTGATATACTTAGGTAAAACATAATGCTTGTTTTTTTAATAGAAACTTTGACAGCAATTACTTTTGATGGATGGGGTCATTTTGTTCTTATATTTGTATATACTTTTTCAAGTGGTCTACTATGATCATGTTCTTTTCGAAAAAGAACACTGATCCTTTCAAGTTACACCATGGTTCATAGCTACAACTTGGCAAACTTGTGAATGAGAGACTTGGTATTTCCATCACTGGCCCACAACCTCTAATGAACCACTTACTCATTTTTGGCTTTGGTTTTATGAAATGAAAAATTGGGATGAAATGTATATTTGAGGCTTTCTTTAAAAGTTATCATCTCAGACATGCTTGGATGTGTGTGTGTTGCTTTTGGATTATTTGAAGTTTTGCATCATTCAAAAGGTTGAAATCTGCCAGAGAAGTTTCTTAACTTTAAATGTTGCTGTGAGGTCTGTAGGTTGTGTTGTATCTGTACCTCTGAGTCCCAAGTTCTGGTGCAGTTTTGCCTGCAACCAGTGACAAGGCCTTGGATGTGTTGCCTCCCTGCTCAACTTTTACATAATTGATTGAAATAGGTCATCGCTAATGTCCTCTCTAAGAATAGTGATACAGAGAGAAAACACAATTGCTAGGAATCTTTGGAAAAAGTAATTTGAGGGAGGTAAGGAAGTCTGAAGTTTATATTCATGCTGTAGAGTCCAAGAATGATGTCACTCTTATGAATATACTGCTTGGTCTCCAATGTACATGATTAAGAGACATGAAGCCAAGATAAATTATCTTGGGGTTCACCTTACTGACATTTCTGCATGGAGCTTGCACCATCTGAATCTCTTCTTCACTTGGTTTGCAGGTCCCTCCAACACAATGTCCCAACTACCCAACAGGTTCCCTCTCCCTAGAGGAAAGGAACCCAGTGAACACAAAGACTTTGTAGACAACAAGATAATGTAGTGACTGCAAGAACAAAGAAATCAACAGGAATAATTACCAAACATACTCTACAAATGTTAATTAACACAAAGAACTGAAAACCACTAACACCCAACGATGATATAATTGTACAATTAGGAATGACCAATATCAGTTTGTTTAGGGAGTGCTTAAATCTCAAATGGTGCAAACCATGTCTTCTAACCTAGTACTTCTCAAACTTAAATGGGATACTCATTATCTGAGGACTTTGTTGAATTGTAGACTCAGAATCAGTAGGTCTACAGGTGTGGGACCTCAGATAATGCTTCTGATAAGCGTCCAGGTGGTGTTGCTTACTGGTGGGGGCCTGCAGTCCACAGGTGGACTATAAGGATGTATAGCACTTGAACAGTGTCTGTATTCAGGAGGATCTGATAATTCTTAGTGATGATTATTTCTGAGAGGTGCAAGAATTTCAACTCCATGTTCATGTGCTATAGTACCAAGAGTTGACCAGCAGCCAAATATCTTTAATTGAATATTTAATAGAATCCTTCTTATAAACTCACTTTGGAATTTTAGGCACCCTTAAACATTATTTTAACTCTTTAGAATACAAATGCATAGCCTTTGTAGCGAGAACATCAATAGAATGTGTATGATTTGTTCCTGAGAACCGCAGAGAAGGATGTTTGGAAAGACAAGACAGCTCTATGCATGGAAAGAACCTTTTCAGAGGGCTGAGGGCCACAGTCTAGGAATCACTGATTCCGGGGAGCCAATTAGGACCACATAACCACTGTGCCAAGATAGTCTCAAGGTTGTAGCATAATGAACAGTAGCTCCCCTACTTCAAAAAGTGTTCATTATAGTATACATTATAGGGTCATCCTACTTATAGTGAACTCTGGGGTAAGTTACTAGCTTCACCCAGCTTCCCTGACTCTCCCCCAATTTTTCATTTCTACCATGTGGAGAAAAATAATTCTACATGGAATTCTCAGTCAAATCGCCTTGCAGGACTGGGGATGATTTTGGCCCTAAATCAGGCTAATGTTTAAAAAAAAAAATCTTGAGCTTCTGTATAGAAGCCCCCACTCCATACACACAAAATGTGTGTATTGTGAGGAAATACAGTTCCAATGCTATGATACAATTTACAGGTGCTTCTAGTCCAAACTGCCCATATGAAGCTCTCATCCTGTTGAGAGATGTAGCTTCTGGATTTCCCACCACTTTTCCTAGGACTATACAAGAATTATTCACAGTGCTGCTGGTCTTTGAAATATGTCTGGGCAAAACTAACTCAAGACGAAAATGTGTCCATCCCATTGGACGAGATGCATCAAAAGAGATAGTCACATTGACCAGCTTCCCTCTGCGGGAGGCAGGCTGGCCTGGAAGTTCAGAGCATAACTCCAGGTGGCAGGATCTGTGTTCCATCACTGACTAGCTAGCCACCTTAAGTGGCGTTTATTTTCTTTCAACCCATTTCTTCATTTGCCTTGTAAGTTTTATTGTGAGAATAAAATTATGAGGGCTTCAGGGAGGACTTGGAAAACAGAAAATATTTGAACCTTAGCCATTATTAACTGTACCTGCCACACTTATGTATTTGTTCATAAATACCCAAGTGGAAATTTAACCAGTGTGCAAAACTACAGTCTAAATTGTACTCAATGGTAGTATAGCCACAGAATACATTTGTTTTTAGTAAACTGACTTCAGTCTTGCTAGATGTTGACCATCATGTTCCAACCTGAAAGGCTTCCTTTTAGGTATCTTCTATCCAGACTTTGTGATGGGTTGATATAGTCAATATATTTTAAATAAGAAATTTAATTTTATGTAAGGTTATATCACCAACATGCATTCTCTTCTTATGTCATTAAACCAGAACAGAGAAAGCAGAACCGAAATAAGAGGGAAGAAAGGGGCCAGTAGAAAGATCATTAGGAGCATAAAAATTTCACTTTCTTTTTAGATTGACTGAGTCATAAAAAAAAATTGTTCATTTCTTAAAAGAATGCAAATGCCATTTCAATTTCATGGGGAAAATAAGTTAGAGTAATACCACGCTGCCTTTGAAAGGCTTACTTTGATCATATGCCAAATGGGAAAATGAATGGATTAAATTTTAAATTGCCTGTCTTCAGAAGGACATGACGTGGAACATATTTAGGATTTAGCCCTTTAATTTAACATTAAATTTCCTAAAAATGTCCTCGTCAATTATTGAAAGGCTGTTAATAAAACGGGCTTCATCTCAGTCTTGAGAAGCTAAAATGCCCCTGTTGTCAGAAGTTTGCTTTCTACGTCTTTCAGCTGCAATGCTGCATGGCATTCTGGAAAAAAGCTATTTCCCAAACCAGTCTGGGCTGGTAAGCAGTGTGTCATGTCCGCATCAGTAAGCCCCTGACCCAAAGTTTAGAATTCACAGGAGTTGTCTTCAATGAGGCATCTCATTATGAAAATGAACATAAGCACCATGTAAGTGCTGATTGTCGAAAAATCTTAGATTTCTTTTACATTTCCTATAATAAGGATGGTTCTTGTGCTTCAAAGCCATTCCTAGAGAAATATGGCTTTGGACCAAGTAATATTTTTTTATCCTCTTCCTCAACCACCTGGAATGCCCTCCTTCAGAGGAGAAATCAGATTAATGTGACTATAAATCCTATGATGACACTGCCTGCCTAGAGTGACAGGCTTCTCTGAAGTCATCTACCTCTAAGCATTTCCATGTGTCTAAATTCTACCTTTGCCCATCATTTCTTCTGACAACTTTAACAACCCCTCAAAACACACACACACACACACACACACACACACACACACACACACACCATTTAAATATGAAAAGAAAGTATTTGAAAGACCTAAAGAAGCAGAGATTAAGCTTAGGTGGAGGAAGAAAATGTGGTAGCAGAGTGGTCACCAAAGACTTCAGGAGTGAACTGTGCAGAATTTGCTTTTGGCTTCCACATGATAGTATAGAGGATCTTAAGACATGTGTTCAGAACATGTTTGTTAGAATTGATGGATAGCTTTGATAAGAATACAGTCATCAAAAGGTAGCATGTAGGGGTGGGGCTGGGGCTCAGTGGTAGTGCACTTGCCTGGCATGTGTGAAGCACACTGGGTTTGATTCTCAGCATCACTTATATAAATAAGTCTGTCAACAACTAATAAAAAGTAAAGAGGTAGCATGGAGAGGAGCACTGTTCTCTCAATACTGCATGGTTTATTTCATCACCGAGAGGGCCCTTTCTATAGTTGGCACTTAGTGAATGCATGAGCAAAACACAAAAATGACATCATTCTTGCCTTGAAGTCCAACTAATGGAGTAATTATTCTTACTAACTAGACAACTGTGTTATGGGAACACAGCCAAAGGATATCAGACCCTCAGAGGGATTCAGGAAGGATTTCTCATACTTGAGGTCTAAGCTGAGACAATGTGAAGCTAGCTGGTGAAAAAGAGCAAATGCCTGGCTCTAGGAATAAGTAGTGGAAGTTCAGCTAGAAACTTAGGAGATCAGGTAGGTCATAAGCAGCATATGAGGTTCATATGGGGGAGGGATGGCCATTTTTTGGATGGACTTTTAATGCTAAACTGAGCCTCATTCTGAAAGCTATGGGGAACCCCTGAAGAATTCTGCAAGGGATTGATATGATCAGAATATTCTCTTTTTGAAGGACCTCTCTCGGAACAAAGATTCAAGGCTGATTCTAGGCTAGCTAGACAGAAGACAGGGAGACCTAGTACAAGAATAGAGTAAGCTGCAGTGGCCCCAGAAATTGGTGGCAGAATGAAGAACAGGGAACTGATATCAGAGATAATGAGGGTCCAGAGAACACAGGATTTGTTAACTGGTAGGATGCCAGAGTGAGGGAGCAGATAGAGATGAGAACATTGAACTGCCTGGCTTGATAGGAGATAGATGAGATAGATCGAGATAGATGAGTGGCAGATTTATAGACCCTAGCAAAGAAAATTGGCTTTAGGCTCATTAAGTTTAAGGTACCTGGGGTGTATCTCACAGTCAATGTTCAGGAAACAAAATGGAGTATGGAATTCTGTGGATGCGTTTGTCTAAAAGATCCTTGAAGTGTGTTGAGGGGAGGGGGCAAGTAGGAAGGACAAAGCTAATCTGTGCATAAGCTTCTTTTCAAGCAGGCAGCTTTTCCTTTGCTGGCTCTTTCTCTGAGCTCCAATCCCTGCTTATAGTGCAGGGTTCACAAAGAGAAGGAGTAAAGGCAATTGCCCAGTTGATTTCCTCCTTAAAATTATTTGATTTACCATATTGTTTTGTAAAGGGCACTTTTAAAGCTTCACCAAAGCCAGAGCAGTGACTGTACACCTGCAATCCTAGCTATTCAGTGGACTGAAGAGGGAGGATTACTTGGATCCAGGTGTTCAAGGCCAGCATGGTTAACATACTGAGGTGACATCTCAAAAATAAAATAAAATAAAAAATGTTCTTTAAAGCTCCACAGAAGTTGATGGTTAATTTGGGTTCTATATTTTAAGTAGATAATAACATCAATAAAATCAAGTTAGTATAATTAGAGTTAATTTTATGAGATTATGCTAGCATTCGTATAATTGCTCTTTGCAATCTTTAAGTATTATATACAGGTGCAAGTATAGATACAAACAGACACCCATGTAATATCCTTGAATATAGGGAGATTTGTACAACTGGAGCTAATGGGTCAAATATAGATATAGAAGCAAAATATTGTTAACCTTCCAATCTGAGGTTAGTAATAGCTCACACAAAACATGATGCTCGGCACCTTTTCAAGTGATTTCACTAAACTCACTCACTTTATAAGACACTTCTATAAAGAGATACTGTTGTCCCTATTTTATAGGTTAAAGAAACCGTGGTGTCAGAGGGTCAATGCACAGCTGGGTCCAGAATTTGGTAGTGTAGTTCCAGAGTCTGTGCTAGTAACAATTTTATCTCCATATAATAAGTAAATCAACATTTCAATGAACATAAAATGTGATTCCCATTTTCTTAGAAGAGCAGGTAAGCTGTGAAGGAGACTCTGCATTTCATCAATTACACATGCACAATTAGAGCCTACATCTAATCAGGCTGATGACAGCCACGGATATTCTTACAGATTAATGATCAGAGAAGAGGAACTGACGGCCCGGAGAGGGATGAAGCTATCATTGGCCCACAGAACTGCCCTGAGCCAAGGCAGCCACTGATATTGTAAATTGAAATATGGCAGCTATAAAAAGAATGTCAGATCCTTCCTCTGCATAAAAAATATTTATTACCATGCAGAGAAGTCCAATTTTGTGGCATACAGCACAGATCAGTGTTCATAACTATTCTCCCGGAAGTTTGGTCTGGGTCCACCCTTCTTCCCATTCTCCTGTGGGAAAGATCCTCCTCCTCCCCTCCCCCCTTTTTTAAAGAGCCCTTGGGCTGACTAATATCCTGGGATAGACAGGAAGCTTTCACTTTCAAGCAGCCATAAACTGTATCTTACTTGACAAAAACAGGCTCCATTCCCCTGGGCAGTCAGGAGGGGGCAGGGCAACCTTCCAGAACAAGCCTTAAGTCCAGGTCCTGGGAGAGTCTCATTCACCCAAAGGGTGAGTAGCCACCACATGGAATTGACATGATAAGGGTCCTAGGCACATAAACAGTGCCACCTGTATGTTCCTCCCCTGGTTCACTCACCTGACACTTAGTATCCCTTATTGGACAATTGCAAGACAGGTGCCAAGCAATTCCCTGCTTGTTCTTGCTTCTCCATCATCCATCACTTTTGTCTTGTGTGTTTCCTGGCCCACAGCTCCTGGAACCCTTGTAGTATTGGGAAGTGATAACACTTTTTGTATGCTAATGAGATAGGTAGAGGCCCTGGGTAGCCTTAGGATGAGCTTGTTACCAAGGAAACTTTGGATTAAAAGGTGGAAACTTTCAGCCCCCATGCTGGGTCTCTGAGAGGGGGCAGAGGAGCCAATGGCATAAGCAATTCTGCCTTTATAATGAGGCCTCCCACAAAATCCCAAAAGGACCGTGTTCAGGGAATTTCACATAAAGGTGCTGAGAAGAGTGAGTATCCAGAGGCAGCATATGAACCTCCTCCACCTATTACTGAGTTGTATCTTTGTGTGTGTGGTGCTGGGGATTGAACCCAGAGCCTCGTGCATGAGAGGCAAGTACTCTACCAACTGAACTATATCCCCAGCCCCCAGATTGTATCCTTTATAATACATGGAACTCGGGGAGATGCTTTACTTGTATTCATCAGCCATTCTAGCAAATACTCAAACCCAAGGGGAAGGTTGTGGGTCATAGCTGGTGGGTCAAAAGCAGAGATGATACTTGGAATCTGAATTGGGGACAGCCTTATAGAACTGAGCCCTTAACCTGTAGGGTCCAACATTATGTCCAGGTAGGTAGTATCATAGTGAAAATGTAGGACACCCATTTGGTGTTCACACACCTGGGGAATTGCTTAGTGCTGGAGGAAACTCCCATTCTGGTGGCAGTCAGTGAAGTGTGAGTACACAAAGAAAACAGTGGCTTTTCCTCTACATGGTGGTGATGCAAACACAGCACTTTTTTTTTTAGCTGTCCTGAAAACCAGGTCTCCAGGCCACTTTGTATACAAAGTACACGTTTCCAGGAAAGGAAGCTTGGAGGCCTCTCATTTGCATTGACCTTTACCAAGCCCTTATAAAACCCTAACAATGTGGTCACATGGTTATACATTTTTTAAAAAATTGCAAAGGTTATTTTTTGTGATTTTTTTGTTCTCATTTTTAAAAAGAATAACTTTTATGCCTAACTTTGGGTTAAAGAGGGATCCCCAAGTTGTATTCACCTCCATTCAAAGATCATTTGAGCCCCTGTTTTGTTACTGTTGTTGTTTGGGGAGTTTGTTTGCTTGGATTTTTTTTTTCCTGATTCTAAATGCATCAGGTGATGCTCAGTGGGACAGGGGAAATGGAAACGTCCTTAAATAAAGGAAACTAAAAATGTACCCATGCAGGGTAACATCACCCAGCTATAGTGAACTTTGGGCCACCACTGCGACTGAAAGGAGAGAACACACACCATGGAAAGTGCTCTGCTAGGAGAAATGTGTGGTGAAGCTAAGAGGTTTTAGGACCAAGTGGCTCCTTTTCGAGTTTGGGGTTGGGTTTTAAATCATTGTCTCTCTGAAAGACTCCAGAGAGAAAGCATAGAAACTTCTATACCTTGACCAGCAAGTTATGTGACAGGAGGTCAGGCCATTTCCTTTATAAAGGAAGGAGGATTGTGAGCATCCTCTTCATAATGATGTTTTATTTAGGTAGCATCAAGACCAGTGGTGGAGCAAAGCATGATTTCATATAAACCTGGCTGGCCTAAGAAATCCTGATAGGTCCAACTCCAGAAGTGACAGCTGCCACATGCAGCTGGTCAGTCCCTTCACAGAAAGAGCCTGCATTATGAAAGGTTTGAAATAGCAGTCATTCTGAGAGGGGGACCTTCTGAGAGGCTCATCAAAGCCAGCATGATCCATAAAAATGGATTATGCACAAGATTGGTCCATGGAATCCATTGAGAGGTGATAAACATAAATTGTTTCATTATTCAGTTTCTAGGAGGTGCTAAATGGCAGATGAGAGCCTTATGATTTTGAGCAAAGCTGAATTCCTTAGTAAGATATTTACATCCACAGGGATCTATAAGTGTAAAAATTGAAAAATTAAGTCATAGTACATGGTTTGGAATGCAGATAAAGGTGCCATTGGACTTCTCTAGCAGCACTGCTCTTTAGGATTGTCAAGGAGGCTGGTTTCCTTGTTCCTGTTTTGGGGACTTCTCCTCTGCATTTTATCAATGACATTTAGGTAGTATAACTCACTGTGGTTTTGCTAACTGGCTAAGTTTGTGACTTTGGATAGGTGATTGAATTCCCTGGTTTTCAGTGGCTTCCCATGTTGCTCAGGGATAATAACTATCAACACTCCCTCTTGGACTTCCCAGAAGCATTCAGTACCACTGTCTTCACCCTCTTCAGCCATGTTCTGTGGTCATTTTGTTGTATCTTAAGGTTCTCTCTAGACCTCCTGTCTTTGCCTCAACCCAACTGAATCCTTTTTCAGAGATCCTATAGTACAGCAGTTTTCAAAGCTTATAGATTCATCTGGGTTCCCAAGACCACCTCCCATGAAGTCACATTATTTTCATAATAATACTAAGACAACCATGTTGACATTTACACCAGTGGTACCAAAGCAATGGTGATTAAAACTGCTGGTACTTGAGCATGATTCAGTGCAGAGGCACCAAATATTCTTCACGATCATACACCCACAGGACAAAATAAACAAAGAAAAACCCACAAGGAAAAATCAAGAAAGGTCAGTTTTAAAAATGTCCTAGATGAAGCAGAAAAATTATTAATTTCACTAACTCTTATCCTTGAGTGTGCTCCTTTTTAATATTCTAAATGACAAAATGGGAAGTACTTAGCTGCTTAGGCACTTAATTTGCTCATGGAACAACATATTTACTTGAAAGAAGAAATGGAAAATTACTGTTATGCAGAAAGGGATCTGGTAGACATTTTCCCAAAAAATGAAATGAGGTGAATCTGTTGATTCAAGGAAAAATCACTGACAGTGTTTGTTACCAGTGATAAATAATGAGTTAAGATTTGGAAAGCTTGTATCCACTCATGTGAATCTGTCAGCTTTCTAATATCTAAACATGTTTTAATAAAATAGGTGGTAATATTAATATCAGTTTTATATTGTATAATGAAACTGATTATTTTGGGAAAACTGCATGTATACTATTACAAAGTCATGCAGTAGTTAAAAAAAAGTCCAGAGTAAAAAATTACATAAATATATCCTAATATCATTAAATGAAAACTGTCATTTGATTATGGCTTTAAATTCAACATTGCGGTCCACTTTAAGAAACCACCACTTGTCGAGTTTTAATGAAGTATCAAGGAAGAAAATTCAATTACTTGAAAAGTTATTAATGTATTCATCACTTTTTCAACCACACATCAAGTTAGAAATTAAAGAGATTTGCAAAAGTGTAAAACAATGGCCAATCTTCGCACATTTCTTTTTTCTTGTTTTGGAAAACTGCTCTTAAAACAGTTAGGCTGACATAAATTTGTTTAAAAGCAACAATAAACCCATTATAAGAAATATTTCAAGATGTCCGTTTTAACTTCTAGTTCAATAAGCACTGACAGATTAAAAACCCACATTACAAGAGCTCTTTAGGATCTTCAATAATTTTTAAGAGCTTGGGAGGGCTGATAAAGAACATTTATCCAACTTGAGGCTACAAAGAGAACTGATGATCAAGGAAATGAGGAATTCATTGGGTTTCTGGGGTTCCCATCTGAAGAAAACTGTCAGAGGACAACAACATTTGACTATATGCATGGTGGAAACAGTATCAAAATAATAGATCTGCCATAATAGCAGGTGGAGGACCCCAGCCGCCAGCTCTTTCTACCAGTGTTTTGCCTCAGGACACGTCTGGCAAGCCGATTATGCTGGATCAACCTCTAACCAATTTCATCTGGTATCCTGTTGCCTCCACAAATGAAATGTTTGCAATGTCACCAGCAGAAACAGAAATAGAGATGGCTAGCAAGTCCCCAGTTCTTGGCCAGCTGTCACCCACTGCCACTATAAGTTCCCAAAAGACTCGGACAAAGAGGACCTGCCAAGTAAATGTCAGCTATTGATTATTATCAATAGAGACGTGAAGCCTCATATGGTATGGTGAGAACCCTGGCCCCCAAGTTCTGGGTTCTACCCAGATTGGGTACAAGAGCTCCATCTGCTCTTTGGTTTTGGCTTGAGATTAAAAAAAAAAAAAAAAGAATAAATGAGGTTTATGTCAATGGCCAATTCCATCTTGATGGTGGCAGCTGCCCCGAGTCCCCTCTGGAGGATCAGTGGAGAAAATAATGTGATCAGCTCCTGATGTCTGCCATGACCTCACAGCACAGTGAGCCCACTGCCACTTGCCTGAAGCCTAACCTTGGGCTACTTGATTTTTTTCTTCCTAATCAAGTTCCAGAGGTCAACAACTCTAAAAAAATAAGACCCATCTCAGTTTATTAAAAATATTATGAGCTGAAAATGAAAGGAAAAAAACAACCCCCCTCCCAAATGCCAGCCTTAACAAGATACCCTAGGCCTCAGAGAGGGGATGGGCAGGCAGAACCCCCAATCTGGGAACAGAGAAACCAACCAGCCACAAAGAAGACCCAAGGATCTTGTCCTAAAACATACTGGAAGTGACATAGAAATATGAGTTTTAATCTCTTAATCCTTCCCATTCCTAAAATTCCCCACATTAATCAAACCATTTGACCATCTCAAAGCACTTTCATTGCAGAAAAACAAAGTATTTTAATCACTGGAATTCCTGGTCAGGAAAACTTAGGACTTTAGTAAAGAATTCCTTAATGAGCCCCCAGGTGTGGGAGTTGGGGGATCCCAGGGCTAAACTACTGTCCTGGCTAAGATGAGGAAAGGTACGTGTCTTGCTCTTAATAGGCAAATGAATCGAACAGAACCTGAAAGGGGGGGGGGGGGGTAGAAGGAGGAAGAACCTCTAAAGTCCTTTTAAGTGTTAAGAAACAAAAAGTTTAAAGAATATTCTCTGGGTTTCTTGGACTGGATGGATCCGGTGGTGTAAAAGAGAAAGTGTGTAGGCAGATACTCTTCCGTCATATCCAAGGCGTATTCCTACAGCCTCAGGACAGAGATCTCACAACCTGGTGCCAATTCTTAGACATGGTCACACTTTAGCCTTGGGTCAGTTTATGGCTATCCATCTCTTGCTCTCGTTGACATGACCATCTCTTCCTATCAGTCCAACATATAATTCTTAATAGAGTTGAAAGCATCTCTGTAGTCGTGATACTGAAAGCTCAGTCCTTGTCCCCCATGCCAATCCAGTAATGAGGACAGGCTTTGAGATAAAGGAAAAAGGAGTTTTATTGTGTTTCTCCTTTGTTAGCAAAGCAAGGGAGTCCTGTCCCTCAAGCTGTGATTCTAACTGTCAGGGGGAACAGAGGACATTTAAAGAGGCATTTCACCTTTTTCGCCATAATTCATTTGTAGCCTTGAGAGCTTAGATACACAGGGGCCAACTCCAAAGTCTGGACTCCTTTATTCCTGTGGTCTGTGAGCCCAAGGACAGATAACTCTGCCTAGGATTGGAAGGTTAATCTATCTTCCCCCATGATTTGGGAGGGGGAAAGGGAGAAGAAAAAGGAAAAAAATATATGTCAGTTTTAAAATAAGTTGCAGTGGCAGAATAACAAGGGTTACATTAAAGCAGGAAGAGGAACCTGTCACAGTCAGGGTCACGGAATTTGGCTCTGCCACTGACTGGCCATGTGCCCTTGGGTGCCTCTTTATCTCTTCAGATTTCCGATTTGTAAAATGCTGAGGTGAGGAAGAAAAGGTCACGTTCATCATCTCTTAGGCCAATTTCAATTAAAATTCTATGAATCTTTAGTATTAATGGTTCATGAATCTCCTTCCTGATTGTACTCACTCTTATGGCAAAACAACTTTACTGTAGAAACCAAATAATCAGGTGGGTTTTTTTTTATTAGAAAAAAAGTTATTTCCATAGTGTTAATTTCTCCAGTTAAAACAGTTATTTAATATGCACTGATAGTCTTACTTATAATAAGGATTTTGTTTTAAGACTCAAAGGGATCAGAGAGAGGGCATTAATACACACACACATGGTTTTTCCTTTTCTGCCTTTCCCCAGTCTCTGGGTGTTCTCTTATGTGTGTCTGTGTCTGGCTCTCAATTGTTGGGTCATTAAAGGTCAGAACAATATGATCCTCATCTCTACAAGACTGTGCCTTGTACCAAGCGAGCATGTAATAGATATTTTTTCAGTTGAATTGAAATTGTGCATTGAATCAAAATTTTTATATTATTGCTTTGTATCAAGATAGACTTGGCTATGCTGCAGGAATAAAATTATTGCCAGTTCTCAGTGGTTTAATGCAAAAGAGGGATTTTTTCTTGCCAAGGCAAAGTTGGCTACAGGTTGGAGTGGGCATAGGAAGAAAGCTATTTCTGCTCCACACAGACATTCAGGGACCCAAGATGAGGAGAATCCTATTTCTGACAACTGTTCCTTAGACAAATCTTATTTTCCTCATCTGGAATGCATGACCTCTTCGAGAAAGACACTGAAAAATTATTCAAGGACTTTTTCCTGCCTTCTGCACACATTTTACTAGGACTAATCACAGCACTACCTGGCTAGAACATTTTGGGGAGGTGTGGGAATTCCACATCTTTAATCAATAAAAGTGCTCCAAAGATAAGAATAACGTTCACCACATACTTGGTACCTCTAATATCTCAGAGAATGGACTCCTTAGAGAATCTATGACAGCTATGATACTGCTTCCCAGAAGAAAGCACACAACATTTAGCCCAATATTCAACATGTTTCATGTGCTTTGAACCCTATTCATTAGTCCTCCACAGACCCCCAGATCCAGGTTATGAATCCTTGAACTGAATCCACAGACATGAATAGCATCTGGCAATAGACTCAAAACATACATTGTGGGTGTTCTGACTTCAGTAATAATGGCCTGTTTCCTCAGTTACTTGTTCTTGTCAGATCTGGCATCTCACAAGACACATGAACCGCTGGATCTTCCTCTGTGTTTGTTTTTATCAGGAAAAATTTGAGGGACTGTTCCGGACTTACGATGACTGCGTGACATTCCAGCTCTTCAAGAGTTTCAGACGTGTCCGAATAAACTTCAGCAATCCTAAATCTGCAGCCCGTGCCAGGATAGAGCTTCATGAAACCCAGTTCAGAGGGAAAAAATTAAAACTCTACTTTGCACAGGTAAGGTTATTCTTGATCAAAATTAATCCTTTTTTGCCTTAGCAAATTTTTTTTGCCTTTTAAAAATGTAAATGGAACTCTTTCTACTTTAAGATTGGTTTATAGTCTATAATTAGTTCACTGAGAAATAGTTTCAGATCATGATTCCCAGACAGGCACAGCTGAGTGGATGAGAAGCAGGTACCAGGAGCTACCAGCTGGGGCTCTAACCTGGGCAGCTCATATAACCTCTCAGGGGCTCAGTTCCCTCATTTGTAAACTGAGAATTATGATATATATATACACCCCCACTGTTGCCATGAAGATTAAATAAGTTTTTGTGTTTTCAATAGCTTGGTCAATGCACAGTAAATACCAGTTAGTAGTTATAATAAGAATGGTTTAATCATGACTCATTTATGTCAGGGTTAAAATTGAAACTTAGTTTTAGTGGACTATGTAACTTTTCTAATGATTCCTATTCATGGCAAAAGTTTACAAATATATGGAAATTAATTTTGTATTTTAATTCATGCAAAAATAAATTCTAGCTATTTCAAAATAGGATGAGTAGATCTTGGCAATGCTCATGAAGTCCACAGCAACAGAAAATCAGTACCCACAGTGTTCCATCAATGTTCCCACTGCCACTTTAGATAACCTTGATCCACCTCTTAAGTGACCTGCAAACTTTTTTTTTTCATTTGGACTCTTCAGAGAATGGCACAGTAAAAAGCACATGGACCTTGGTTACAGACCCATGTTCAAATCCCACATTTGCTACTAACTTGTGTTGCTTGATCAAACCTGTTTCATCATCTACTAAAATCTCACTTGGGCTAAATATGGTGGCACACATCTCTAATACCAGCAGCTCAGGAGGCAGAGGATCACGAGTTCAATGGAAAGGCACTAAGCAACTCAGTGAGACCCTGTCTCTAAATAAAATACAAAATAGGGCTGGGGATGTGGCTCAGTGGTTGAGTGCCCTTGAGTTCAATCCCTGGTACCCAAAAAACTTGGTTCCTTAAAATGATAAACAGCTACCAATTTCACTCCTACATTTTGAAAAGAGGAACTCAATACATGTCCAAATACATGTACCTGCATGCTCACTGTGACTCCATTCACATTAGACAAATGGTGGACACAACCCAAATGCCCATCAACAAATGAATGGATAGACATTGTAACGTACCCATACAATGTGATATTATTCAGCCATAAAAAGAAACAAAAACATACCACATTTTCTTTATCCATTCATCTGTTAAAGGACACCTAGGTTGGTTCCACAGTTTATCTATTGTGAGTTCATCTGCTCTAAATGCTGATGTGACTGTGTCACTGTAGTACGATTATTTTAAGTCCTTTGGGTAAAGACCAAGAAGTGGGATAGCTGAGTCAAAGGGTGGTTCCATTCCTCCAAGTTTTCAAAGAAAATGTGGTATATAGACACAATGGAATATCACTCAACCTTAAAGAAAAATGAAATTATGGCATTTGCCTGTAAATTGATGGAGCTAGAGAATATCATGCTAAGCAAAATAAGCCAATCCCCCAAATCCTAAGGCCAAATGTTTTCTCTCATATGTGGATGCTAATTCACAATAAGGGGGGATGGTAGGGAAGAATAGAGGTACTTTGGATTAGACAGGGAGGTAGAGGAGGGGTATGAAGGATAGTAGAATGAATCTGATATTATTACCTTATGTACATATGACATACAACCTGTGTGATTCTACATCATGTACAACCAGAAGAATGAGAAATCATAATTTATGTATGATGTGTCAAAATACATTCCACTGTCATTTATAACTAATTAGAACAAATTAAAAAAACAAAAATAATGGTTCATACTACAATGTGATGAACCCTGTAAACTTTAGACTAAGTGAAAGAAGCTAGACACAAAAGGTCAAATATTCTATGATTCTACTTATAGGAAATATAGGTAAATCCACAGAGGCAGAAAGCAGCCACCAGGGCCTGATAAGAGGCTGGAATGACAATCACTATTTAATGGGTGCGGAGTTACGGGCGACAGAAAGGGTTTAAAACTGGACAGAGGTGGTAGTCGCAAAGACACTGACCATGTACTAAATGCCACTAAACTGTTAACTTTAAAATGGTTAATTTTACATCAATAAGAAAAAGGGCAGGAATGGAGGGAGATAATAGAGAATGGCTAGGAGCGGTGATGCACGCCTGTCATCCCAGCGCCTTGGCGGGAGGCTAAGGCAGGAGAATCACAAGTTCAAAGCCAGCCTCAGAACTTACCAAGACCCTAAGCAACTCAGGGAGAACCTGTCTCTAAATAACACATAAAATAGAGCTGGGGGTGTGGCTCAGTTTAATCCCCACCACACACACACACACACACATACAAAAAAAAAAAAGCCAATTGGCTTAGCAGCTTTCTTGTAAGGGTGAACCAGCAGCATCAGCACCATCTGAGAACTTCAAAACTTAGGAGAAATGCAAATGCTCTGGCCCCCTCCCAGCCCTCCTGCATTAATGCCTTGGGTGAGGCCCAGCTGCCTGTTTTCCTAAGCCCTCCAGGTGACATGGATGCGAGTTAGAGGAGAGATCCTCTGTATTAAGGATTTATCAGATAGCTGAGCACAGGGCGTGTGGTTAGTAGTTATTATTATAGTCTGCTTCATTCGTCACAGGCTGAAAATGAAGATCCACATCTTAGTTTACCAACATGGCCCATCTGAAGCCACAATGAGTAAAGTGTCTCCCTCCTGCTCTGTTTGAAAGGTCCAGACTCCAGAGACAGATGGAGACAAACTGCACTTGGCTCCGCCACAACCTGCCAAGCAGTTTCTCATCTCGCCTCCCTCGTCGCCTCCTGTGGGCTGGCAGCCCATCAGCGATGCCACACCGGTCCTCAACTACGACCTCCTCTATGCCGTGGCCAAACTAGGACCAGGTAAGCTCTGCGGCCCTTTTTAAAAATGAACATTCCTCAGCAACCTAGAAGCGCCAAACAAGACAAACAACCTCGAAATCCTGGGTTCACAGTAACATCTGCACTTCTAAATGGATTTATTGCTCTGTGTGGACAGCGGGAGGGATGATGAATGAGGACCGCAGCCTCCAACTTTGCACCTCTTTAAAAGCAATTCCAGAACCTGCACAAAAATGACTGCAGTCCTCTTGACCTCTGGGTTACAATGCAGATATCTTAAGATCTGGCAGCACTACCTTATTCTTCAGGGATTTCTACCATGAGGAAGTTTTCTCAGAACAGGCAAAATGGCTCCTATCAGCTGGCAGAAGGTAACCCAGTTTTATTGCTGCCGCAGGTCATAGTACATACCCAGGAACTCTGCTACAAGACAATGCGCCTGCCAAAGGGAAGCCTCCAACTCCCCAAGAACTGAGAGTAAACCTCCAACTTTAGAATAATCTTAGGGTCACTTGGTTCCAGTGTTGGCATGTGTAGCTCTGAGTCATTCGTTTTCACTGCAGCATACTCTTCCAGTACATGAATATATTACCACGCCTAGACCACCTTAGGATTTTGTTATTACCATCAAAGCTACCATTGACATTTTTGTATCTTTCTATATGCACATCTCCAAATATTTCTTTAGGTTTTATACCTAAGTATAATACCATCTTCAACTTCAGGAGACAATACCACCTTATACGTCATGTTATTTTTCCCATATTATATACCAAAAGGGGAAATGGTCGAAATTGGAGGGGCTGAAACCACTGGCAGCCCAGTTTTCAATGCAGTGGAGCATATGAGGAATAACAGCCAGTGTGTCTGCTTCATCTATTGGGGGTTCTCCAAAAATATAATCCCAATGCTCTGCCTCCACCCCAAGAGCTTTTAGTTTAATTGATCCAAAGTAAGGTCCAGCCGTCAGTATTTTTTAAAGGCTCCCCAGCTGATTCTAACATCAGATGAGTTCAAGAACCATTGGTAGCCAATGCCAAATTTCAGGAATAATACTTAAATTCTCACTAGTATTTCTGGGTATGGTTGGCAAATCATTTGGCCCAAGAATCAACCACCCAGGAAATTTTTTTTTTTTTTTTTTTTTTTTTTTTAGTAATGGCACATAGTGCTTCTTGTATACATAAAGTTTCCAATGCTGGAAATTGGGGTGGCCAAGTATCCTGGTTTGCTGAGGCTTAGAGGGGACTCTGGGGTATGGGATTTCAGTGCCCAAACTAGGAAATTCCCAGGAAAACCAGGTGGAGCTGGTTACCCTGCTGGCTACTCAGATGGAGATGAGGCCATTGGATTCATAAACAAACCCTGCCTGAGAACTAGCAAGCTCCTTGGTGGGGAGTGGAGTATATGGGGAGTAACAGCCAGTATGTCTGCTTCATCTACTGGTGGTACACCCTTCTCACTTGAGTTCTCTCTCTGAGGCTTAGATTTGTCCCCTGAGGGGCAGGGAGTTCTTTGTAATCACCAGCAAGTCACTGAGCTCCTGGGGCCTGTGAAATGGCCATCATATTCACCCTTGAAGAGCCACTGGGAGAAGCAGTAGGTGTCCAAGATGGGCTGGACAGGGAAGGAATAGGGAGATGTTGTGGAATGTGATCTCCTTGAATGTCTAGTTCACAGACAGGAAGCGCCTGCTTCCTCAGCCCTCCTCCTAAGCGGGCCATGTTTGTGATGTGCTTTATTTGTGGTGAAGCCATTTCCCGCAGCAATTCAGGACATTTCAGAAGCAGACAAGCTTGTCAAATCCTGAGACCAGTTAGTGCCACAGTCATTGAAGCTGCCACTCTGACACCTGTGCCCAGGTATTAACAGGAATACATTTGAACACACTCTGTAGAGTTGTTTTGAAGGTCGTCAAATAGCATTCCTCATAGAATCACTAAGATCTTGGCCAGAGGACCCAGGAGTCACTGGCTGACTTAGCATTTTACAGGATAAGAAACTGAGGCCCGGGGCAGAGAGAGAACTTGCCCACAACAGAGCTGCTTCCAAGGCTGTGTCCTTCCCTCTTCTAAAGGAGGCCCCAAGTGGAGTCAGACTTGCTGGCCTTCAGTGTCCTGTGGTCTCTGGTCCACTCACTTAGAGCTAGTAAAAGTCAAGCCATCATCATCTTTTTTTAAAAATCAAGAATATGATAAAATAGTCATTCGTAGTCTGCGTTCACAGAGCTTGGTGCAGAGAGGAGATCAGGACAAGTGCCAGACACCCTCACTGACTGATGGAGCTCAGTTCAGGGTCTGGAAGGCGCCATCAGGGACAAGTGCAACCTGGGACCGATGGAGTGGGAAGTAGCACCCACAAGAGACGCTCACAGAGCCTGGCACAGAGGAAGGGAATGGTCTTAGAATAAAAAGGGAGAAGTTCTTTTAGAATTGTGAATAAGTGATCAACAAGGTTAAAATGCCTCTCTTTTACCTTACGACCTTCACCTTCCTTTATCACAACCAGTGAACTACCTACCATTTTGGAAGTGCCCTGCATGTGGTAAGGACAGAGCTAGGGACTGTTATTACCCCCATGTTACAGGAAATGGCTAGAGAGAAGAATGAGCTTTTCCAAGGTGACACGACTGGCTAATTTTCAATCCTGGCTCTTCTGATTCCCAAGGGTGATCTTCACCACCGGCCAGTTGGCTTTCTTTGAAGGACACTGGCTGCCTTGGCTGACCTTAGGCCTGTTCTGCTTTTACACTGGCAAAACATTTATCGTAACCCTGAGGCGACAGCTCTCTCTCCCACCACTTCCAGAAAGCCTAGCCCAGCATCTGCTAAGTGCACCCATGAAGGCCTATGCATTGTTGTGTGCAAAAATCAAAGGTCTCTTTATATTTTAAAGGATGACTTATATTGTTGTCCATGAAACAGCCACCCCTTGGATGTATTTTCCTGATGGCTTTCTCTCCATTCCTTGCCAGCGATTTGAAGCTGTTTCTCTCCACTTCCTCACCCCACAGAAAGAAATGATTTGTATTAAATAACTGAGTTGAAAATATCACAGAAGTTATACTGGAGATTGTGCCAATAGAACACCAGAGACTGAGTAATTTATAAAGGAAAAAGGTTGTTTGAGCTCACAGTCCTGAAGGCTGGAAGTCCAAGAGCATGGCACTAGTGTCTGCTCAGCAAGGGTGGCAGAGAGAACACGAGGGGTGGACTTGCCTTATAACAACCAGCTCTTGTGGGGACAAATCCAGTCCTCAGAGAACTCAAGCGAGAAGGGTGTACCTCCGTCTCTCCCTAGCTGCTCCTCCATGGCCCCAGCACCTCCCAACACTGCCTCACTGAGGAATTAGTGTTCCAGCCCATGAACTTCTAGGGGACAAACACTAACTGCAGCAGGCCCTGCTTCAGCTGCACCAAGGAAGGAACAGGCTCTACCCTGGATCTTGAATAGCGCATCTCTGCCCTCTCCCCCCAGCAAGGTGCCAAGGCAAGGAGCCTCTGTACTCCTGGTCTTTGCACAAGGTCTCACTTCTCCTGGGGTAGTTTTCTACTGTTCAGCTTGCTGCCTTTCCTACATTTCGGTCTTCCTAGCACCTGAGAGCACCTGGTACATGGTAGGTGCTCAATAAGCACTGAATGAATGAACCAAGGGACATATGAATTGAGGAGCCGCTGGCCTGCTTGGGGATAGTGTCTTCTCTAGGAAGGTATTGCCAGCTTAGGGCTTTAGCCAGACTGAGTCAGGCAGCACTGAGCTAATGTTTTCAATAGTGAAATGACTTCTAGCATTTCCATTTAAAAAATGATTTCATAAAATTCATTTTTAACCCTTTGGCAGAATCATTTCAGTAACAATGATAACTCGTTTCATTTTAAGAGATGACTATCTCAGCCCCAGAAGCTCAGAAACAAATTAGAATAAGAGCAAGAGGAAAGCCACTCAGATGATCAAAGGAATGGAGCTGTACCAGGGAGGATGGCTTAGCGGCGGAGTGACTGGGAAGGGACACAGAAACCTAAAGAGGCGGGGAAAGTCAGTGGAAGGTTTTCCTGGCCCTTTGAACTCTTTGCACAGGGTCTTTGTTTAAAAAGAAAAATCTCAAAACATGAGAACACTTTAAGACTTCCACATCAGCACTTCCAATTATTTTGTTTGCTTTCCATTTTAAAAATTAATCCCTACACTTGTTGCTTAGATATTTTGTTAATTATCATTTCTTTGCTTGAGTTCTGTGCAATATTCATACAGGACAGTGACAAAACTCATGAGTCAATACTTAATTTAGAAGCATTAACATTAATGCTCAGTAAATTCTCTGGGGGCGGGGGGCTGGGGAGCAGGAACATCTCGGAGCAGGGATCTAGGACAAGAAGGGCTCAGGGTCACGTCAGTGCACCCACTGGCTGGTGGGGGCTTCCCAGGGAGGCATGGACACAGATCCTGGCTCAGATTAGCCACAGCTAAATCAGCATCCCTGTCCTTTTAAAAAGGGACACTAGTGATCCTCTTTCAGAGAGGGCCAAGTCAGGTCAAAAGTTTCTAGAAAGATCCAGGCAGAGAACAAAAGAGCCCTGACAAAACCTGACCCTGTGGTTCATGAGGAAATCCTTTGAACTCATTAATAAGATGTTACAACTGGAGACAAGGGCCACAGAATATTGGAGAACTTTCGGTTCTGTGTCCCACAGCGAGAGCAAGTTTGATACTGTGCCTCTCATAATTTCTTAGAATACAAACACTCTTAACCATTGTCTCCATGACTGTATATTCTGTCTTTGACCCAGGAAGTAAAATAAAAAAAAAAAAATGAGTTAACATGTAGTGCTGACTTAACATGTAGTGCTTACTGTGTGTTAGGCACTGTTCTAAATACCTTACTATATCATCTCACTTAACAGTAGCACACAGTCACAAGCATTGTCAATATCATACAGTTGGAAAATGTGAGGCACAGAGTGGTTAAATAAATTGTCAAGGTGCACAGCTGGTAAGTCAAAATGTGTTCTTCCGCCACTGGAAAGAAGCAAAAACGTACTCTGCTTTTTCAAACTTTCAACCTCCCAGGGCGGAAAGGTCTCTTGAATAATAAAATTAATTTCTCCAGAAAAAAAAATTGTTGGGAAAGGAGAGTTTACGAACACAAAACAATTTAAACATTTTTTTTTTCCTTCTATATCTTGTTTGATTTTTATCCTCCCACCAAACCAGCCCAGTGCCTCAGATTTCGGGGCACAGCCCTTGCTTTCCTTTAATGTCCAAGGGGACACACAGATCAGAATTTGCTACCTTCTCTTCTGTTTAAGGGGAAGTTTATCCTATCAAAATAGGGGCTTTATGTTTCTATTCAACCTAGTGAATTTGTAGAGTCTCATCACCTAACAGAAAATTAGACAAACCAAGATGGTCTCTGACCTTGACATGGAAAATGAATTGAAAATTTTTATTTGTTTGATAATATCTATTGTCATAATACCCTAATTTCAGAAACGGTACAATGCTGTTTTTCTTTGTGTTTAAAAAAAAAAAAAAAACCAGCAAAACAGCTTATCCATACCAGTTAGCAAAAAATGGCAAAATCGAGATGCATGCCCCACCAAACAGGTAGCAAGTCAGGGGGCCCCTGGTATGAAATGCCAGCCTTGTTCTGTTGTCTGGATGGCTCTGGAAGGTCATGTTCATTGTCACTGAAAATGCCTGCAGGCAGCGATATGAAAAGTCATTGTCTACTCTGTTTTTTCCTGCTACTATTTTTAGCTCTTGTTAGGGAAATCAATTTTAGTTAACTACAGAGGAAGGTTTAAAATGGCGCTGGAGTTTCAAGTTGCCTACGTCTGCTATATTTAGATTTTTTTCCCCCTAAATTCTGCTCTATTGAAACATGCCATAGTAAAGCAATTTTGGTGTTTCAGCTTGGTACACATTGTTTCCCGAAATGGAAAATATACTTCCTTAATTAACGTAACTTACAAGGAAGAAACCTTTTCTATTCTAGGCTCTGACTCAGATGTAGAGAAAACTCAGTTTTTAAAATATAGATGAGCACCTATATTTGGGGTACGTGTAGGATGAAATATTATATAAAGACTCCGTCCATTCAACAATTTTGCTATATTCTGATCACCAGACATGAAAGGCAGAGAAAGAGTTAGCACCCACCTTGGCAATTAGTACCCTCTCCCCACATCATTCTCCACACAAGGACTCAGGCTTGTGATCCTGGAACACATTCCCAAGTTTCCATTTCCAAGAATTTTCTCTGGGAGAATTTTTTTTTAATAGAAAATTTTAAAGGGGTTTTTCTTCTGCTCACATAATTCTATAATTTTTTTATCTTTAATCACTACCAACTAGCAACATGAAGCTCTTCCTTTACTTATTTCACAGGGTAAAATGTACAGATGGTAGATAATCTGAAAAGATACATAGGCCAAAAAAATGAGAAAAGATGAATAATAAATTTTACCACCCTCAAATAAGTACTTTAAAATAGGATTCTTTTGGTGTTTCTCCTTCACTCTAGGTGTATGTGTGTTCTTAGAGCTACTGCCTTGGCCACACCTCTGATTCTAAGAAGGAAAAATAAGGCCACTCATGGAGGTGCATGCCTATAATCCCAGTGGTTTGGGAGGCTGAGGCAGGAGGATCAGGAGTTCAAAGCCAGCCTGAGCAACTCAGTGAGGCCCTAAGCAATTCAGCGAGACGCCATCTCCAAATAAAATATTAAAAAGGGCTGGGGATGTGGCTCAGTGGTTAAGTGCCCCTGAGTTCAATCCCTAGTACCAAGACAAAAAATAGGGTCCATTCCCAGAGAGGAAAACCTCCAGTCTCCAGGGAGTGCCCAAGAAGCTTGTGGTCTCTATCTCTGCTGCTCTCTTCTTGCCTGGGTGGAAAAGCCCCTTCCTCCAAGATTCAGAGAGGTTATTTGCTCGGCTCTTTCTCTCTGCCTCCCCACCTCTCTGGCCCTTTACCTTCCTTGAAAGTTTCTAGTTTTCATCTCAGTTACTAATTCAGATCCTCAATCACAGCACCCCATGAAGAACTTTGGGACCTACCTGTCTCAGGAGGGAATAAAGATAAGTGGTTACCCTAAACCTGTATGAAAAAGAAACCTCCAGAAGCAAATTTCCTTTTATGAAATATACCCCCTCCCCGCCTTATGACAGATGTAAAGTATTCGCCCTCTCCCTCCATCTTTTAACATCTAGCTAAATCCTTCTCATCTCCCACTTTGATACAGGTCAGGACTGGGGAGGAGCAAGGAAGGAGAATCCCCGTCATACATGTTGATAATACTTTTTTCCTGCAGTGAACCCATATGACCCTTACTGAGGTGGGGAAGCCATGCCATGCCATATCATGGCCACCTCACACCTGACCCCAGGAGGCAACACACTGGCTACACTGTGACACCTAGGAGAATCAATTGGAGCCTGCTGCCCATCTCCAGGGCTTACCACAATGAAACAGGAAATATGCACTCACAGAAATACAAAGAATCAGAGAGCCCAAGTTTACAGAAGACCAAACTCTGGAATATTTGTTTTAATCCTGAATCCTTTTCACTCTAAGAAATGCTTTCTCCTTAATAATCTTGTAAATAGGCAGCTACCAAATACCTGTGATTTTTAGTTTCCAATAAGCCCCTTTGCTCTTGAACACCACCTCTTCTATTTCGTAGCTATGGATGATGACCCAGCATGAAGAGAGGATTTTTCTCTTTAGGATGATGATTAAAACTCAGGATGTGTTTTTGATTCTAGGCTCCATCTTTTATGGGCTGTGTGAACTTCAGCAAGTTTTTTAGCCTCTCTGTCCTCAGTTTTCCAAACAGAAAATCAGGGTATATATCAAAAGAGACAAGCCATATAAATATCTATGTCCAGCCCTGGATATAGTAAATGCTCAATCTGTGTCAACTATTTATTATTAGTTGACTGTCAAACCACATCTTAGGCTCTGAGTTCAGTGTATGGCAATATGAATGCCATGATGTTTGGAGCTGATTGTCGTATGCAAGGCAGTACATTTAGCATTCCTGGGTCTCACCTGCTAAGTGCCAGTTTTCACCCTGACCCAGTCATTAAATCATGGTGATGGCAACAATATCCACTGATAGACCAGCACTTGTTTAAGAAGGACGCTATAAGCACACCAGTTGAAAAGTGACTAAGAGGTGTTGAGACAAGAGGCAAGGAGAGTCCAGTAAAGTGGAGGCACCAGTGTGTGCACAGAAAGAGGGGAGAGGGCGGGATACACAGGAGTAGCACCTGCTCACAACTTTGTACTTGATCCCCATATGTGCGTGCGTATGCATCTACACACACACACATTTTTCCTTCCCCTAGGAAAACTAGAAGAAAGCAAGATTGCCAAGAGGTGGCTTTAAAATACCATTAAAATATTTGGTCTTTGTCCTTCATTCCTAACACAAAGCTCCTAAAATTCATGATTTCCTGAGAGTTAGGAGTATCTTTTATTCTAATAATGTGACTCTTGGCAGGATGGGGGCTGGTCACTAGAAAGACAGCCCCTTGAATCCAAACCTAGTACTTTCAGTCCCATTTCCCCACCCCTGGGGAATAGAGGACAGGAGAAAAGCTAGAGATTAAGTTAATCAATAGCTGATGATACCTGAATGGTGGTGTTCTGAGAGCTTCTGGGTTCATGAATACATCCGCATGCCAAGAGGGTGGCACACCCCAACTCCCCAGGATAGAAGTGCTCCTTCCAGACTATCCTATGTATCTCTTCATCTGGATCTTCACTTTTGTATCCTTTATAATAAACTGGTAATCATTTTTAAAAATACACCTTTAAATAGCACATCTATCTGGGGGTTGGGGGGTGCAGCTTGGAAAATGTCCTATTTTTTTGGTTTAACTCTGTCCTTCTGTTGAAGAACACAGTCCCCAGCAGGAGTGAGTGAGGTCGGGGGTGACAGTTCAAATGCTGGTGGGTGCCCCAGATAGAGGGAGGCAGGGTACATTCCCCCCTAGTCTTGTCCCACTTCCTGGGGGAGTCCCTACCAAGTACCTGACAGTTTGGGACCCCTAGCCTGCCCAGTTGACAGGGAGCAGCAAACCAGGACTTGCAGCTTCGTGGAGCTTCCTTTCCTGCTGAATTCAAGTCATAAGCTTAACTCTTGGAAAAACCTACATATGAACACCTTTAAAGCACATCTAAACCATCCTGCACTGCTCACTGAACTCTGTATTCACCAACAGTTGGGCATGCGCAGAAAAGCCAGCATGCACCAAGTCCACTGTCACCATTCCACCCACAGGGGCTCCCTAGTCCCTCTTGCAGAGTAGGCAGGTCCTGTGCCCTTTAAGCCAAGCCACTGTTTTCCTGTAGTGATGCTAATATTGGAATTTGTATTCTCAACCAACTATAAAGGACTCAATCCAAATTGAAGCTTAGCACACAACCCTGACAGGGTTCTGTATTGGAGTTCTATTGGAAATGTTCTTAGGACTTGCTTTAATAAGCCACTATCCTGTTTTAAAATTCAGTGTAGACTGATTATTGACACTGATGTTTGAACCCTATTTGGTTCAGAAGACAGATGAGTAGCTGTTGCTGTTGTTAATTGCCAGCTTGGTTTTGGATGACAAGTTAAAGTTAAGAAATGGACATCCTGCACCACACAGGTGCACTCCACCAGCATGGAGCTAGAAAGCATCAGGCTGCCCAGCACTGGGCAGGGACTCTCCTGCCAAGCTCAGCACAGAGCCCAGAGCAGAGCACAGGCTTCTCAGAGGAAGAGAGCACTCAAAGTGAAAGGTGGGAGAGGGTGAGCCGAGCATTTCCAGTTCTTTTCCCCAAAATCACCTTAGTATTGTTCCTCTTCCACTGGGGAGGAATAGAAGAGGGGCCATAGAGATAGAGCAAGAGGTCCAAGATGTCCTCCACATGAAAGAACCACTGGACCTAGTCAAGTATCCACTAGGACACAGGGCCCCAGCAGGGGAAAAGGGAAGACTCTACAGGCGATAACTTCAACTCAACTCTAGTAGCTCCCCTAGCTCTTGAACAGAATTTGTGTGACCCAGGCCCACTTTTATATAACAAACTACTCCCAAACTGTAGGGCCTAAAAGAGCAACCATCATTTATTATGCTCACAACTCTACTTGGTCAAGGCTCAGTAATGTCTCATCTCTGTGCCACGCAGTGTTGTTGGGACAGCACACCTGGAGACTAGCAAATCAGCTTCAGGAGGGTTCATTCTGATGGCTGGCTGTGGCTTGGGCCCTGCTTCCTCTCCACAGGCTGATTTGACTTCCTTACAACATGGAGGTGGGGTTCCAAGAGTGGGCATCCTGAAAGAGTATGGCAGAAGTGTCTGGCATTTTTATAACCCAGAAGTCATATTGGTTCCTTCTGCCATATTCTATCAAGGCCATCATAAAAGCCTGTCCAAGTTTTCAAAGAGGGAATGGAGGGAACACTCCTGGATGGAGAATTGGCAAGGTCCTAGGAGAGTATATGGGAGGAGAGATATTATATCATCTTTGGAAAGCATGATGTGCTACAACATGTAACATCCCTATTGAGAATTCAACTTCCTTATGCGAGATGATGAAATTAAACAGGAGGGAAACAGGAAATTTTCCCAAGTCCACAGTTTCCATAGGAGATTAACTTAGTTTATAGAAGACAGGGTCTTGCTACGTTGCTTAGGGCCTCACTAATGTGCTGAGGCTGGCCTCAAACTTGCAATCCTTCTGCCTCAGCCTCCCAAGTCACTGGGATTACAGGCATACACCACTGTACCCAGCTATAATTTATAGGAGATTCATTGTCAAAGAGACCTTGCCTAGAATAACTAGCAAAGTTCAAAAAAAAAAAAAATGAGGCAAAGTTCAGGAGAAATAAATAGTCTAGCTAGAGAACAAATATACACTGAAAATATGTTGCCATGAAAATGTATTAGAAGTAAAAGTTAAAACGAGGCTCCTTTCCGGTAGAGTTTCCTGCAGAATATGAAACAGTGAGAATAATGAGAGGCAGAACCAGAGGGGATGGTTAATGTTGTTGGCGAAATCAAGTCAGTCTGAATTCTGGCTCTGCAGGGAGCTCAGTTTCCTTAGCATAACTGGACATGCTGAAACCCACTCCACAGAGCTAATGTCATCATTAGACACCTGTTTAGGGGAAGCACTTGGAGACTTAGACCTGTGCCTGGCATTTAGGAAGTATTCCCTAAACAGCTGTGTTCAAGGAACATGCCAAGTTTCTACAACACCTACTATGGCCCAGCACCAACAGAGTCCTAATAAATAGGGTAGATACCTGCATTAGTTTTCAGCTTAGTTGAAATGCTTAACATTTACACAAGATAAACCACAGGAGGAAAATTCATGCATGAGCACATACTGGACATTATACAATAACTGTGTCTGATGTCCTTCACAAATCTATCATTTATTGATCATTAGTGTGTACCCTGAGCTGCAGCAATCCCAAAAGCAGCTTTGGTGATTTGGAATATAAAACATCACTAGATGAAATAACTAATGAATAATACAAAAAGGGATATCATTAAGCATTATAAATACGTGGCTCGGACCAACCTGGGGAAAGAAAATCAGAAGTTTTCTTAGAACAGGAACTTATGGCTTTCCATTTCATGGAACAGAGGTATGTAAATGGGTAGGAAAAGAGGAAAATGGAGAGAAATTTCCCAAGAACAAGTCAGAGAAGGGGACACAGGGACTGGGGAGAAAGGAGAGATCCATTTGGGGAATTAGATTACAGGGTACCTGGCTATTCACTTGAACCTTGGGATTCAACATATCATTCACCTCTTCCTGTACTTCACAGCAGATTCTGGTGAGTGAAAGATCTTTACAATCGTTTGGCTGCTTGATTCTTTAACCCTTGTGTGATTAGTGCATCGTATTGGAAATGAAATTCTTTGCGGGGTGGGGGAGGGCAGCATTGATCAAACTAATATCACCCTGAATAATTACACCATGCATCATGGGAGGACTTGGTAAACTAGTTGATCCATATTTCTTTATTTCCTAGTCTCCTGGTGATGTGAGCATTGTCATTGCCTTGATGAGGGAAACTGAGGTACAAAAAACATATAGCTTTCTCAGAGTCCCACTACTAGTATGTGGAAGGTGGTGTCTCCAAATTTAGTTTTAGGATGTTGATTCTGGCTGGAGAGATTAGATTCTATGGGGAGGAAAGCGACAGGGATCCCCCTACTAAATGGCAGGAGGCAAGTCATGGGCAGGGTCAGCACAAGGTGGGTGAGTGGGGGAGCACACACAGAAATGCTTCAAAGCAGCATTCAGAGACTTAGTGACTGAGTAACGGCAAGTGGATGAGGAGAAAGAAAATTCAATAACTGACTCCAAGGATCTGCACCTAAAAGGCTGGAAAAAAGACAGCCTCCATGAGTAATGTGAGAGCCTGGAAGGAAATGTGTGTCCATGAGGCAAATGAATAATTCTACTTTAGATATGTGAATTTGGAGAGGAAGAGGAAACTTACATGGAGATGTCAGGAAATTGGGGTGCAGATATGAAGGCAGCCTGGAATAAGCTCCTCCTAGAGGGAGGACTGGGGAAGAGTCTTCCCAGACCCAGCAGCAAATGCTAAAGGGTAAAGCTCGTTGCACCTGTTGGACTTTGCTGTGTTTTGGAAGCCTCGAGCGCAGGGATCCTATCTATTTCCTAGTGGACCACATGATCTTCTTTCCATCACAAAAGTTTCCTAAGAATCTGAACAATCAGTCTCAACCCTGCTTTAGTACACACACATATGGCTCTGTATCATCCCCCTACTCTAACACACCTGAATTATATTGATTTGCACAAACTGCATCAGCACACTGATGATGTTAGCATCCAGGAAGGAGCCCATCATCGCCCATGAGCCAAAGGTCACAGTGTGATGGAGGTTTCCTGTGGCACTTGGACTGGCAGCCTCATCACACTTCCCTGTGACTGTGACAGAACTAGAGACTTCGCCCTCCTCCTCCTGAGGACAGGAAGCAGCCTGTGGGCACCCATGTTTCCTCCTCCAGATGTGTAGGAATTGGAATGTTGTCACCAACCTGCCCCACCCACTCAAAAAAAAAAAAAAAAAGGAAACAGAATTTGGGCATATGTTTTGAACCGTGGCCAAGCCTCAGGAAGTTCCAAATACCTCCATGAGAGTTTAACTTTTGGCCAGGTGCTAAAGGATTTTGTTTGGGTGTTTATTTCATGGGGGTAGATAGAAAACCCTGATCAATGCATTTTTATGACAGGTTCTGGCCTCCTTTCTCTGCACAGGGTAAAGGATAGTTTGAAAACAGACGGAGGAGTGAGCGCAGGATAGATGAATCCTCTCATCCTTTAAAAAGAGATGCTGATCCAGGGCCCCATTCTCCCTGCATTAGGATAGGACCTGTCCCCAGCCTGGGTGGATAAGGACTCCTTGTCCCCAGCTAAGCTTAGTTGGTCCCTTTGCATGGTGACAGCGTTGACGTCAGTCCTCACGGTAGAGGAATTAGTTGAAGCCCAAAGGGGAAAAAAAAAGGCCAAAAAAAGAAAAATTCAATCCAGCAAGGCTAAAGCCATTTCTTTTTAGTTTGCAGGCTCTCAGCAGCTGTTAAGCTTTGCTGGATTTTGATAGTAAGAAATTTTCTAAAAATAGAATAATGAAAGGTTGGAGTTAATGGGATCACCTAGTAAAATAGCTCCACTAGTAGCCAATCTGACTATAGCCACCTGATGTGAAAGTTGCCTCGCACTCCCCCACACACATAAAGAGGTGCCCCCTTGCTGGCCTCTTCCATCCCCCACAGCTACTTAGAGAAGAAGGCCACCTCCAATGTGATAATCACACTGCAACAATGGGTGACTTTAAGGAATGCTCTTTATCTAAGCCAGGGCCCACAAAAGGTATAATCAAAAGTCAACTTTGTTGTGTGTATTATTAGTGGGAAGACTAATATTTGCAAACAGAGGAGGAAAGGGACAGGGTATCTGGTCAGTCCTCTGGCCTGGGCCCTGCCATCACCACCACCTCAACCCCAGGGCCAGAAACTTCCACACTCAATCTGCTACGGCAGAGTCCTTTTTGTGGCCTCCCCCTCTGAGGATGGCAGATGCCATCCCCCTGCACCTCTGCAAGCCATGAGCAGGACTCCCACATCTGCTGTTTCTTCTAAGGGGCTTCTTCAAATACGAGAAAGAAACCCTACCCGCTAAAATGAGAACTATCATCTTATTCCAAGACTTAAAAATCACATCTTCCTCTTTTTATCTGAGAGTGTCTTTCATTCAGAATTGCAAAGAGTGTGTGAAAAGAAAAAGAAAGGAAATTTTTAGGCACTCTGGATGTTGTTGGACTTTGAGCAACTTGAGAATGCCAAAGATGAGCAAGTGCTGGTGGCCAGGAGGCCTGGGGGCCTGACCTGGAGTCCTGCGCCTCTTTTCCTTTGTGTGCCCTTCTTTCCCCTATCCTCTCTCTGAACTATTACCATTTTCCAATTAAAAACAAATGATGCAGAGTGGAGGAAGTAAGGGGGCACATTAGTGTGTGCCAGTACCCTCGTGGGACCACAGTCCCTTGCTATCCCACAAAGCCATGAAACTCTGGTCACTCAGACACAGAAACAACCAGAAGCAGCAGAGGGTGCTAAATACAAATGAAGATTCCACTAAATCAGAATTTGCAAGATTGCATCCCATCCTGGCAATCTGTTCTTAACAAACACCTTGAGTAAATTATCAGATGGTTGAGAACCACTGTTTCAAGCTGCCACCAACCAGGTCTGCCCACCCTCAGCCCAGAGCCTCTCCCACACCTGTCAGGTAAAGCTAGTTTCATGCAGGTTCCTCTCCGTAGCAATACCTGATATATTTCTTTTATCCTGGAACTTTGATAATAGAGTTCTTTTAAGATGGGACAAAATACTCTAGGGAGGAGGGGACCCACACTATTAAATGAACTTTCCATGTCATCCAGCGGTGTTCCATGCCTACACGTCTGCACAGTACAGTAACTGCCAAGTGGACTGCAGCCTGATTAGGTTAGCTCTCACTCTCCATTCCTGCTTTCCAAGTAGCCTGAGTGATTGGCATGCACCTGGGTTCTGCCACAGGCATCCTACTTCTGTCACTGTCCTCACCTGCATCCAAACTAGTCCACCTCAGCTCCCACATGTCAGAGACTTAACGCTCATTGATGAAATTTTCCCTGCCTACAATTTCACCACATCTAGACTGCAAGCCACAGATCTTCATAAGCCATAGTCCAATGGCTCTGCCTAATTCTATTCTTTTTTGCTACTACCAGTGTCCAGAGAAATGCTGGAGTTGTGAAACATTTACCGTCCCTCACCCAGAAAAGCCTTCCCTCAGCACAGCAGGATGTTGGGGGCGGACAGTGTCCAATAAAGACTTCTCTGACTCTGAACAGAAAGAGAACCCTCTTAGAAGGGTGTGGCTATATTAGTTTGCTAGGGCTGCCATAACAAAGTACCACGAACTGAGTGACTTTCACAACAAAAATTATTTGACTCGGTTTTAGAGGTCCAAAGTTCAAGATCAAGATGCACACACACGGGGCCATGCTCTCTCTCTGAAAGTGTTGTATGAGATCTGTTCCAACACCCTCTCCTCACTTCTGGTGGTTCTTGGCTATGACAGCATAACTCCATTCTTCAAATGGCATTCTCCCAGGGTGTGTGAGTATCCAACTTCTCCTTCCTATAAGGTACCAGTCTTGTTGTAGCAGGGCCCATTCTAATAACCTCTTATTAATTTAATCAACTGCAAAGTCCCTCTCTCCAAATAAGGTCACATTCATAGGACATGGATGTCAGGACTTCAACATCTTTTAGGGGGGTACAATTCAACCAATAACAAGGACGACTCTGGTGTGTCCATCCCTCCCCATATCACTTAGAAAAGCTCTGATACCTATTACATTATTAGTGCTCCTTATTCTCTGTCAGTACCAGAATTTTCAAAGGTCACTTGTAGAGTTTGCTGTTTTCACCACTGTTGCTTACCTAGATGGGCTGCCCAGCAGCATGTAAAGAGTGTCCTGCTCCCACAACTGACAATACTTGTTCAAGCTGTCCAGCAAAAGAACTTTCCACAAAAGACAGGAAAGTGGGCAAGACTGGATGGTGTCTGGTCTTGATCTGGGAAGAAGGGCAGGACATGGGGAGATCTCAGAAAGAGGGGAGACTATGCCAAGTATAAGTAGCTAGTTTTAGTGGGTAAATAATGTAGCTATTGTGATTAGGGGGGCAACAAGTAAACTGGTTTGACCAAGCAAAAAAGGGAATGGATGGAGGTAATGTTGATGAGAGATTATGCAGAGTCTTCTGTGATGTGCTAAGAAATGTAGACATGTTCTAATGAGTCCTGAAGAGCCACTAGCCACGAGGATATCTGGAAGACATCATTTTTAGACGATTTTTTTCTATTGATTTGTGAGGATTGGAAGTGAAGGATATGGGGCAAAGATAAAGATGTCAGTGGTTGAGAAGTTTTAAGCATGCAGACTGAGAATGATCCCCTGTTCTTGCTCTTCCACCTGGAGGTCTTCTACTTGTCAGACCCAGGTCAACTGTCACCTCTAATAAGAAGCATGTCAAAATTACTTGCTTCTTAAATTGGGTACCTTAGATCTTAACATATATTACCACCCTAACACTCTCCATCTTACATTCTGATTCCTTCTGTTTCCCCCTGGAGAGTGCTTTCATTGTACTTTGTGGTCTTTATGACCAGCAATGTCAAGACCATGAAACAGAAAGCCAGTTGTATCACAGTGATTCTAAAATGAGCCAGTCAAAAATGAGACATTTTTAAACTGGAAAGGGCTTTGATGGTCACCTAACCCAGTTATCCAGTAAACACAACAAATTCTGGACAAATGATAATCTCATCTTCTTCTTTCTGGGGGCAGCCATTGCTGTAAGAATTGAAGAGCTGGAGAGAAACTTAAAAGACTACCCTATCCAAAAGATGAAGAAGTAAAGTGATTAGCTTTTGGTTACTCAGCAATTAGTAGCAAGACTAGAAATAGAAATGATGGTCTAGGTTCATCAGCTTCCTGTACTATGATAAAGTACCTGAGATAATCAACTTCATAGGAGAAAAGATTCATTTTGACTCATGATTTCAGAGATTTCAGTGCATAGTCATTTGCCCCTGTTGCTCTGGGCTCATGACAGCCCAGTATATTACGTTTCCACCACATGCTCCCACCATAATCACCTCATGGTGGACTAAAAACAAGAAGGGACTGGGGTCTCCTTCAAGGGCCCAACCCTAATGACCTAATTTCTTCCCACTAAGACCCACCTCTTAAAGGTTTTACCAACTCCCAATAGCACTTAGGAAGGGGGCCATCCCTTCCATACTTGGGCTTTTGGGGAATATTTAGGATCCAAATAATGGCATGGCCAGACTCATTTGGTCCTCAAGGGGTTAAATGACTTGTTCAGGGTTGTACAGGGGCTAGGTGGTAGAGCTGGGGTACAATTCAGATTGATCGCATTCTGTTCACACCACGCTATCCCCACGTATGACCCCAGACTTTCTGAAACACTGCAACGTGCCCTTCTTACTTCCTGGGCAAACCTTGCCAGAGGATCTGCTGTGAAACCCTCCCTCCTTCTCACCCATGTCCCTTGCTTTCCAGGAGAGAAGTATGAGCTCCACGCGGGAACAGAGTCCACCCCAAGTGTGGTTGTGCACGTGTGCGACAGCGACATAGAGGGAGAGGAGGATCCAAAGACTTCCCCAAAGCCAAAAATCATCCAAACCCGGCGTCCCGGCCCGCCACCCTCTGTGTCCAACTGAGCTCACTGCTCCACCTTGAGGATAAAATCTGTCTCTTCTTTATCATGCTTTTTCCCCCTCCCTGTTGTTTGTCAGAGAAAAAAAAAATTTAATTGCCTTTAAATCCCTGGGTGTTTGGTTGTTTGAGATTCCTTCCTTGTAATCAAGCCTCTCGGACAAAAGGGCTAGGAAAAGGTGATATGTCTCCTGATCATATCATACCCATTAAGTATAATTCATTATTTAGAAGGTTCTAGAAAAAGTAGTATTTTCTTATTAAACAATCAGCACAGCCTATATCTTCATTCTCTCATGTTGATCCAAGCCAGACACATCGATAACAAGCAGTACCTGTGTTGTTTGTGAGCCTTTTCAGTCCCAGTCCTGATGTGCGTGTTGTTTTTTTTCCTGGCCACTCAAATAGGACCATAAGTAAACTTGACTTTGACTGCATGAGATATCCCTATCTGGTCTCTCTCAGTCCTCTGCATCCCGACATTCCCAGGACATGCATGATCACCAGCATTTGTTTTCATGATTTGAGGATATACTCTAACTCACAGGTTATCAGCATCCAGCCATGTCCTACCTAGAATAGGAAAAAAATAATCCGTATCATCCAGCTTGACAAGTCTGGGTATAGTCACTATTTTGAGTCAATATTTCATAGCTCTGTTAAAATTCCTGGAGGCAAAATTGAGCTTGGCCCCAAAGATATTCCTCAATAGAGTTTGAACATCATTTCCATGTAGAACTTCCCAGTCTCATTGGGGAGGCTTGTCCAGGGTGATAGAGACCGATTTCAGACGAACTATTTATTATCAAAGTCTCTCATGGTGTCTGAACCGATTGTTTTTTCTCTTTGTATATTTGTACAAATGTTTCAGCTGTGCTTTTAAAATCTGGATGTTTTTTATTTAGTGGTTGTTCAGCCATTAGCTGCTTAAAAACATGATATGTGCATTGCTTATGAATGCATTCATACACTATTGCAGATAATCTGATAATATCACACTATTATGGATAATACTGAATTTTAAGAGGGCACGACAACATCATATGCCAATACATGAATGATTAGCCAACATCTTTGCTATTCAGCTCACTTGTTTTTAAATAATGATGCAAGTGTCAGTTGTAGACGATTTAAAGTTAGCTAAATCTCCAGAATGTAGCAACAGCTGAGCATATTCAAACAGGTAAAGGGTGAGAGATAAATGTATGCCAATCCTGCTCACGCAATGCCCGTATGCTCAAAAAAGTTTTGTTTTCGTTACATGTGATTTTTCTATTTCTCCAGCCCAAAGTGCATTACAGAAGATACACCTAGAGAACCATTAACTTCTGCTGTATGTGCCAGGCCTCATCTACTCCTGTACATTAATAAATTACGTTAGATGCAATTACAAATTATGATGGAGTGAGGAAGTACTTTCATGACCTAAGCCTCAGAAAAAACACACAAGAACAATAATGCAGCCAACTGATTGAAGAGTTGTTGTGGTTTTTGCCTAGGGTGTATGTTAGTGTCCTCAGAAACTTAAAACATAGACAGATCACTCAGAAATTAAAAGTCCGTTCTACTGTGAATATAGCAATATAGTACTGGACACAGTACAGGGGAAACTGAGGAGAGCTTTGCTTGTAAAATCCTAAGTTTCTATAGGAAAAATGAAGACTCCTTGAAAATAAAATCTGAGGAGTATGTTATCAGCAAATGCTTTGACTTTCCTTTATTGTGGAGGTTTCTGGATTTTCATTGGCAAGATTATGTACTTCATGGTGGAGGAATGGCGCCCTCTAATGGAGGAATGTTGCATTTGGCTATTTAGATGACAGAACTACAGCCACCCACCTCTGGGGGCTGAATCTCAGCTGACTGCTGGTCATTGACTTTTTAAGATACCCTGATTTTTTTTCAGAATGCAGGTTCTGGAAAAAAAAAAAAAACTAGATGAAAGAAAGTTTTGGGAAATGATTTTTTTAAAAATGTTTTAAAACAGTCGTACCAGACTTTACTGACAATTTAGTAAAAGTTGAAATGACCATTCTGTGTAGTCATAAAAACTCGGTGGCATGTATGACCTAGGTGGTGAGTCTGGGTATTGCCACATGTCCATGTTAACCTGTCTCAGATCAAGCAACTCCTTCACTAGGTTGGACTTTGGGGGGAAGACAGAGGTGTTTTTCTCAGGGGAGCAGTAGGGAATGGGAAGCGCCTGCCATGTTTGTGTGGAACCTCCTCACGCTGTGAAAGTCTCAGTTGCCTCGGCATTTCCATGACGAACATTATGCAAACCTCTTTAGCACTATTTTAAGTTTGAAAAGTTTTAAAATGAAGGGGAAGGGGAAGATTTCCACCAACTGAATCATTTGTGCACGTGTATAGCTCCAAGAGCTTAGACTTCAAATATATCTGGTGAATGACTCTTGGTCCCTGTGGTGTCATTTCTTTGTTGTCTTCCTGATTTGAATATTCCTGATGGGTAACTATAAAGGAGGGCGACTCGGCTATGTTCTGTCCAAGAAGTTACCAACATATGGGATTAACCCATCTAGGTTCTCTCTGAAATGCAACATGGCGGGTGGGAGGGCAGTTGGAAGGAAGAATTGAGCAAGGCCAGGCAGGATGAGACAGGCTCCCACAAAGGGACAGAAGAGCTCTCAGCTTTAAAGCCAAGTTGCAAGCCTCTTGATTTCAAAAGCCATGTTAAGAGTGCTAGAAACCTCTTTCAACATCTCCCTACTCTGTTCTTTAATTAAAAACAGGACCTCTCTACAAGAGAAAGATTACACAGAACGCAAAAAGCAATGAGCATAATCTAAAAGATTGATACATTAGCTTTTATTAAAAGTAAGAGCCTCTGTTCATCAAATGACACCATCAGGAAAAAGAAAAGGAAAACTTCAGCCTGGGAGAAGACAGTTGAGACACATGGAGCAGTTAAATAACTCCTATCCAAAAATGTACAAAGAACTACAATCAGAAGATTTTTTTTTCTAAAAGTCAACCTCCAAAAAAAAAAAAAATAGTACTTGGCACATAAAGGCAATTCACATACACACACACAAATGAAATACCCTAGTGACCCATGAAACATCCAGGTGACCCATTAACATTTTAAAAGACGCTCAATATCATTTCGCATCAAAAGCAAATTAAACCCCCAAAAGAGATACATCACACTTTTATCAGCATGGCTAAAATTAACCATGAGGAAATATTAAGTGCTAGTAAGGATATAGAGGTAAGGGGTGTTCCAGGGCACTGCTGATGGGAGTACAATTGGTCCTGCCACTTTGGAACACTTTAGTTGTACCTAATAAGTCAAAATGCATGCCTGTCTGGAAGCTAGTCCACACTGGAGCCTGCACCCAGCAGGTCTGAGTGAGTACTCATAAAATACTTGTACAATAATTTCCCTAGCAGAGTTGCCAGTAGCCATTAACTGGACAAATCCACAGTTATTCCACTTATAATATTTACATAAACTGTGGAATATTTACACAAAGGAATTTATAGGGCAACAGAAAACACAAATTACTGATACAACAACACGCAGCTCAAAAGCAAGTATTAAGGGAGGTAAGAAATGGTCAAAACTGACCTATATTAATAGGCATTATAATAGTGGTTATCTTCAGTAAAGAATTAACCCAGAGGGAATAAATGGAAGCTTCCAGGATGCTATAGACATCCCATATTGATCTGGACCTCCATGAATAGACACAAAATTTCTTTAAAATTTATGTAATGTGCTGCAGAAGGTTACCTCTCAAATAAAACCTCAATGAGAATGGGGAGGGAGGATCTGCTCATCATCAAGGGGATTTGGAATGTTCTCATATATCTTACATCTATGAAAGATTTCCATATTCACAAAGTCTGGATTTAAAATCTGTAAATATTTTAAATAGAAGTCACAGGATTTAAGCACAGGGTGAAGCACTGTTCATCCATCTGTCTGGTGCCATCTGTCTGGTGACAACCAGCTATTGTCCCTGCCACCCAAGAGTAGAGTCCAGTATGGAAAGAGACAAGCACTTAAGTAGGCAAATAGTCCCAAATTCTGATGGTTGTGTACAGTGAAGAAAACCAAGAACTCGCTGTTTGAGAATCAAATCGGAGGAGTGTGGTCAGCAAGGCCTCCCGGAAAAGAAGCCAGCCATGGACGGTAGAAGAGCATCCCAGAGGAAGGCTATGGATGGGAAACCTTGTCATGTTGGGAGACTCTTAGGTTATCCTCAGGGTTGGAGGGTGAGCGTGACCTCACGTGAGGTTATAAGAGCAGGTAGGCCCCAGGCTCTGGAGCTGGGGAGCCAGGCTAGGAAATTGGGAATATGTTTGCAGTATAATGAGAATGATTTTCAACAGTGGGGTTATACAATCCCATTCATCTTGTGTATCCTAAAGCAAGAAGGTTCCCTCGCCAAAGCCAGAGTCCTAAAGGCTCTGGACAGTCCCTAGCACAAGGGCCTGACCCACCTCTTGCCTACTGCCAGCTTGCAGTTTTTAATCACCATACCCTTATCCACCAATAAGCTCTCAGCACTGATATCCTTAGGCAGTTTCTTATTGTGGATCTAGGATAAAATTTTAAAAATCCCTTCTCCTCCTCAGTCATTTAGAAAGCCTTGGTGCAGGAAAGGGGGACAGGGCAGGTGATAATGGATAATAAGTCCATGATTCAGGAAAGCATTCGTTTAGTTGCTGGTACAGAGTGTCCCTGCCAGAAGCCACGGTGCAGAGCATCACTGAACACTTGGCAGACTCACACTTTAAATTTATGCAATCTGAGGAAGGGAAAAATTCATGCAAAAAGTTCTCTTGTCAAACTTGTTCATCTCCTTTCAAAGATATTCTGGGGAAGGTTATTGGAATTGATGCAGAAGCTTATGTGTCTCTAGAAGGTATGCAGGATTAATTGTGAATACATGTGTGTGCACACACATGCATATTTTCTACAGATTGGAAATAGGAAACCCAAAATAGGCTGAATGGTGGAAAAGCTTTACGTTAAAAAAAACTCAGACATAATACCCCCTTTGCTTTCTGCATTATTTTCCATTCTCACCTGATAATTGAGTTTGACCATTTTTAGAGTTGACTAGTTGCAATTATTAGTCAAATCATTACTGTTTCCAAACAGTCTCATCTGCCAAGAGGTCTTTCACTTTCAAGGAAGGATTATATCCATCTCCCCAATGCTGCCAAGTTTTACATCCCCACAGTCCATGTAACGTGCTGCACTGGATGCTATGGTGCAAGTCCCAGCTTTCCTCTTCAGGGTAAATGTCCCCAGATAATGGGGATGTGTGCAGTTCACAACACCCCCACTGCCTGGCCAGATTGTAGCTGGAAAGATGACCCCACCCAAGAGGGAACCTGCATGGTGTGACCAGTCAAAGAGGGATGGCCATGCCTGGCCCCTCAATTCCAGAGCTACCTGTGGGTTCAGCTGAAGCCTCTGCATCTCAGTTCGATTCTTCCCTCTGCCAAAATCCGATCCCTTTGCTCCATCACCGTGTGGCCCCTAAAGGCTCCCACTATACTTCTTGTATGTACATCACCCTCTCAAGAGTCCGTGTCCTGCAGAACCTAGCCTAATGCACCCCAGTGCCTTCTCTCCATCACTTTGAGCTCTCTGGAATTGCTCTTTTCCCTTGATCATCACCTTTGCATGCCGACTTTGGATTGATTATACTAAGGCTTAGCAGCTTTACCAAAAGCAAACCAAGAGGGTGTTTTAGAACCACCTGTCCTCCAGATAGTGGCATCTGCACTTCCTTTGGGAATGCACTTCCCTCCTACTCTAAGACCTGGCTATTCAGCTAGAAACACACAGAACCTGATTCCAGTACATTCCCATGTCTGCCCAATCTCCAGGACCCAAGGAATGTTCTAGGGATGGTCATATGATCTAAACCAAGTCAATCAGAACGAACATCAGGATTGTTGCTAGTACTAAAGGGAAAGAGAACATATTTATACTTAGATTACTAAATTGAACAATATAAATCTGAAGAAACAAAAGCTACCATGTGGATCATAGGCTTCCTCTTAGAATGAGGACAATACAGAAAAATAAGGGTTAAAAGAACTAGTGCCAAATATTCCAAAGAATTGAAATACTTCCAAACTCATTCTACAAGGCCAGAATTACCCTGTTACCAAATCAGACGAGGATGCAATTTAAAAAAAGAAAACTATAGATCAACATCCCTGATGAACACATATCCAAAAACTGTTAAGAAAATACTAACAAATCAAATTCAATAGCACAGCAAAATATCATTCACCATAATCTAGTTCCTTTTATCCCAGGGATGTGAGGATGGCTTAATATACATACTATACTTTGGATCTTAACTATATCCCAAAAGGCCCATAAACTAAAGGCTTGGTCACCAGCTTGTGGCACTATTGGAAGGTGGTAGAACCCTGAAGAGGTGGGGCCTAGTGGAAGTGAAGGCTTTGGGGACTCAGCCCCACCCTGCATGCTCTCTATTTGCTCCCTAGCCGCCATGAAGTGACAGCATTGTCCTACCATGTACTCCCCTATGTTCTGCCTCAACACAGGCCTAAAAGCAATAGAACCAACCGACTGTAAACTGAAACCATGAGCCAAAATGAACTCTCCCCCTTTAAGTTGATTCTTTCAGATATTTTGTCATCCAAGGAATGCTGATCTATATAATGTGCAAATAAATAATCATAATATGTTTCATCAACAGAATGAAGGATTAAAATCATATGATTTTTTTATCTTATACAGAAAACAGTATTGAATAAAATTCAAAATCCCTTCATGATAAAAAACTTGGATAAATTAAATATAGAAGTATGGTACTTCAACATAATAAAGGCTACATATAACAAACCCACAGTCAACATCATATTCAATGGGGAAAAGCAGAAAGCATTTCCTCTAAGATCAGGAACAAGACAAGAATGTCAATTTTCATCACTTTTACTTAATATAGTTCTAGAAGTTTTAGCCAAAGTGATTGGGTGAGAGAAAGAAACCAAAGGCATGCAAATGGGAATGGTGGAAGTCAGACTATTCCTGAGTGATCATATCTGTCAACAGGAAAATCTAAAGAATTCTCCAAAAGAGTATGAGAACTGATAAATTCAGTAAAGCAGCAGGATACAAAAATTGGTAGCTTTTCTATACACCATTAACAAATTTACTGAGAAAGAAATCATGAAAGCAATCCAATTCACAATAGCTACCAAAACAACCACCAACAACTAGAAATAAATTTAACCTGAAAAGTTAAAGACCTCTACAACGAAAATTGCAAAACACTGATGAAAGACATTGAAAAAGGTACAAAAGGATAAAAAGACCTTCCAACTTTATGAATTGGAATAATTAGTGTCATTAAAATGTTCCTACTTCTCAAAGCAATATACAGATTCAATGCAATCCCCATCAAAATCGCTATGATATTTTTTGCAGAACTAGAGAAAAGAATCCTAAAATTCATATGGAAGCACAAAAGAACCTGAATAGCCAAAATAATATTGAGTAAAAAGAACAAAGCTGGAGGCATCACAATATTCCAAGACATACCAAAGGAGCTATGGAGGCCAAAACAGGATGGTATTAGCATAAAAACAGACACACAGAGCAATGGATCAGAATAGAGAAACCAGAAATACACCCACACATCTACATCCAACTGATTCTCAACAAAAGTGCCAAAATTACACCTTGGAAAAAGGAACTGCCTCTTCAAAAAACAGTGGTGAGAAAACTGGATATCCACATGTAGAAGACTGAAACTTGACCCCTGTCTCTCAACCAGTACAAAAATCAACTCAAGATGGATCAAAGACCTAAATATAAGATCTGAAACTACTAGAAAATATGAGGGAAAGATGCCCTTCAGTGGATGAATGGATAAAAAAAAATGTGGTATATATACATAATGGAATTTTACTCAGCAATAAAAAAGAATAAAATCATGGCATTTGCAGGTAAATGGATGGTGTTGGAGAAGATAATGCTAAGTTAGCTAATCTCAAAAAAAAAAAAAAAAATGTTGAATGTTTTCTCTGATATAAGGAGGCTGACTCAGTGGGGTAGGGAGGGGGAACATGGGAGGAATAGATGAATTCTAGATAGGGAAGAGGGGTGGGAAGGAAAGGGAGGGGGCAGGGGGTTAGCAAGGGCAGTGCAATGTGATGGACATCATTATCCAAAGTACATGTATAAAGACACGAATTGAGTGTCAACCTACTTTATATACAAACAGATAAGAAAAATTTTGGTATATATGTGTAATAAGAATGGTAATGCAAAAAAAAAAAACCAAAGTACATGTATAAAGACATGAATTGGTGTGATCATACTTTATATACAAATACGTGAAAAGTTGTGCTCTATATGTGTAATAAGAATCATAATGCACTCCGCTGTCGTGTATTTAAAAAAATAAAATCAATTAAGAAAAAGAAAACATGAGGGAAACACTTCAAGACATTGATAAAGAAAATGATTTCTTGGCTAGGACCCCCAAAGCATAGGAAATGAAAGCAAAAACTGAAAAATGAGATTACATCAAACTAAAAAGCTTCTGCACAACAAAGGAAATAATCAACACAATTACGAGATAACCTACAGAATGGGAGAAATACCTGCCAACTATTTATTTGACAGAGGTTTAATATTCAGAATATATAAGAGGCTCAATATATAAGGATCTCAATTATATTAACAAACAAACAACAACAACAACAACAAAAAAAAAAAAACAGGCACAGTGACACACACCTGTAATCCCAGTATCACCAGAAGTTGAGAGAGGAGGATTTACAAGTTTGAGGTCAACCCAGGTAATTTAGTGAGACACTCTCTCAAAAATCAAATTGTTAAAAAAGACTGGTAGAGCATTTGCCTAGCTTGCAAGAGGCACTGGGTTTGATCCGCAATACCCTCACCACCACCACCACTCACACAAAAAATGAACAAAACAATAAGTAATGCAATTTTTTAAATGGGCAAATGACCTGAGTTGATGTTTCTCAGAAGAAGAAATACAAATGGCCAACAAATATATGGGGAAAAAATCAATATCAGTAGCCATCAGAGAAATGCAAATCAAAACTACGAGAGATATCTCTTCACCAAAGTTAGAATTGCTATTAGCAAAAAACAAACAAAAAAGTAACAAGTAATAGAGAGGATGTGGAGAAAAAGGAACTCTTACATACTGTTGGTAGGAATGTAAATTGGTACAATGATTATGGAGAACAGTATGGAGATTCCTCAAAACACTAAAAATAGATATACCATATGACCCAGTAATCCCACTGCTCAGCATATATCCAAAGGGAATGAATAGCATACCAAAGGGACTGGAGAATGCCCATGTTTATTGTGGCGCAATTCACAATAGTTAAGGTATGGAATCAGCCTAGATGCCCATCAATACATGAATACATAAAGAGTGGTATATGTATATACACACACACATACTGAGTAGTGCTACACATATCATGATATGGATTATATCATGACTAAAATAAAATACTGCCATTTTGTCATTTGCAGCAAAATGGATAAAACTAGAGGAATTTATGTTAAGTGAAATAAACCAACAAAGAAAGATAACTACCACATATTCTTTCATACACAGAAGCTAAGAAAAGGTTACCAAAATGTAGAACAGGGATTATGTTGCCAAAATCTTGGCCCCAATGCCAATTAATGCCAATTTAGTAATGAGGACATGGTTTTGAGAAAAAAGGAAAAAGTTTCTTTATTGCATTGCTAGCAAAGGAGAAACACAGGGACTCCAGTCCCTGAGGATGTGATTCTGTCCATCAGGAGGAACAAGGGGGATTTTAAAGGAACTCTTCAAAGGCTACATTCCAGGTGTGCCCTGACAGGGGGTCCCAGGGCATCCTGGTGGTGTGATAGGATTCCCCTATTAATTTGAGAGAGATTTACTTTCCGGATCCTCTGCAGATATCTTCTTCCTATGGAGCACAGATAACTCAGGGTAATCTTGTTCCCTGCCCCCAGGTTAGGGAGAGGGAGAGGGAGAAAAGGAAAACATATCCCTTTTAAAAATAAGCCTCAGAACTATATTCAAAAGGTGAAGTGAACCACTAGAGATTGGAAAGGGTGTGAACAGAAGAGTTTGGAAAACAGTAGCATTTGAT